>NC_041404.2:134747890-135947890 GCF_900747795.2 Erpetoichthys calabaricus | reverse complement strand
GGACCGGCCGCGCTTTGAGCGGGTGCTCGGCCCGTGCTCGGAGATCCTGAAGAGGAACATCCAGAGATACAACAGCTTCATCTCCCTCACCGTCTAAAGGCGGGCGGGCGCCTGTCGTGCGTGGACGGCTGCCTTCGTGTTATCTGTGCACTTGACTCTGACTGTGCTGTCGCGTAGCTTTATGACCAAACGACGTGTGCATCCTTTGTGCGCTGTTGGTGTGTCGGGAACGTCCGATGCACTCGAGGCTCGGGGTCTTCGTGACGAGGTGAGCTGCACACGGATCGCCAAACCCGCGGTCCGAGGATGTACTCGGCTTTGGCGCTGCCCACTTCACCCGCCCTGCTTTGTCCCCTCATAGTTTGTAGCTCTGCCCCACGCGGTTTTCGACGGGTTTCTGGCACGCTGTCTCGCTTTCACCGTCAGAGAGGGCAGGAGACCATCTGAGAGGACTGTCTCTAGGGGGGCAACTCGGCCACTTGCTGTAAGCGTCACGATGCCCTCGACGGCGGTCTGTTTAGCATTTCAGAAAATGGACGGGTAAGAGGATGGAGTCGGACGTGGCGGAGATGCCCTGCACCATGACAGTTTGGTTTTCAGCTTCCTGTTGCTCATTTCTGTGTCACTCATATTAGATTTGCCCTTCTTAAAGAAAATAAAAATAACTTCCAGTACCCGAGCCGCACTGTAAATGGCATCTCATTCCACTCTGGAGTCTCGTTTTTATCTTTTGCTAATTTTTTTTTTAAGGACGTGGAGCCCACTTGACCAGCTGAGGCTCGCCTTTCCCAGCACGTCCAGGTTCTCGGCCTTTAGGGGGCGCCACTGAGCCCTCAGACGCCGCAGCACCCACACAAGTCCCAGGTTCAATAAAGAGGGTTATTTTAGCAGAACACTTCCATGGGCACAGTTCCCTCTTCTTCCTCTCCTTTTACTCTTCTAGGTGAGCTTCGTCCGCCGCCTGCCAACTCCGACTCCCTGAGGCGAGGCAGAGCGACTCCCTGGAGTACATCCGGTGCCAGGACACGGGTCATGTGGAAGTCCCAGGAAGCACGGGTGGCAAATCCCCACAGAAACCAACAGGGCTGCCCCAAGGGACTACAAATCCCAGCATTCCCTGCAGGAGCCCTGATGCCCAAGGATGCTCCCACCTACCATGTTGGGGGAGCTAATACTCCAAGCAAGTTGCCTGTCCACTGTACTGACCCCCCAACCAGGTACAGGTCTTTAATAGAGCCCCTCCAAGATGCCAGCATCTCCATCACGGAGCTGGCACCCTCCTGGTCCCGGTAGGTAACATCCAACCTTCCTATTCAGTGGCTTGGCTTCCTGAGCAGATAAGAGATCTTGAAGCATCCTGGCCGGACCACCAGCCCACGCTTGCCGTCCAGCACAGAGTTTAAAGCTGGTAATGAAGCTCGAGCGACTCTCACGCCATTATTAAATGCAGGATATCGGCCTGGCGTGGCGCTGAACCAACGAAGACATAAGTAACGGTGGTGTCAAGAAAGGGGGCATCAAGACAAGCTCTGGAGTAAGTCCAGAAGTAGATGTGGTGGCCGATGCCATCAAGAGATGAAGGCAAAGGAAACAGGAGGAACTGACGAGAGGAGAAGCCAAAAAAGAGAACACTCGGTTCTTTGCTATGGCAGGGACCCCCTGGATTGTGTGAACCATGCCAGGGTAAACACTTCTGGGCAACGGGGCATAGAAAGCGACAAGTGAAGGAGGAGAGTGGCTACGGCAAAGGACAGTCTAATGTGAGGGTCCGGAGGAAAACCACGGACAACAACTCCCAAGAAGAACCTGCATGGAAGACATCATGAACTGGTAAGATGGACGAAGCTGGCACATGCTGGAGAGTCGCGTCTGTCTACCATCCAGTAGAAGACATCACTCAGGGGGTCACACATTCCAGAGTCAGCAGGCTCGAGTGCCACCTGGTGGTCCACGCAATCCATGATCTTTACCTCGCTTTTACGTGGCACCTGTGTGAAGGACGAGACCACCTGGCCTGTGTGCCCTGCAGTGTTGCCATTTCTGGGTTATCCTCCTTGGGGTCCCTGCATGTACCTCATCTCCAGCACTGCATAAGGCCACCCCACTGGCACTGGACCATTTAAACTGGCGTAATGATACCTTTTTGACCTCACTGGGGCCTTGATTGGCTGTGCCCGTCCTGTGATGCCCATTTTTGCCTGCATGTGCCACAGCTGCAGTACGCAGAGATCTCGTCTTGAGTTAAATGGCACAGCTATGAGTGCCCATGTGACTTCAGGCATATTGTTTTACATGAAAACGAGTGACACTGGCAATGTAACAGTGTGTGCCCCCCTACAATCCCCTGCCCGACGCTGATCACACCCTCTCATCTTCTTAGACTGTTCTCAGTTCGTCCATTTGCTTTTGTCACATGTGCCATCTGTGCTGGTTGGCTGGCTCTGGGACAGCCCTTGTGGTGACTGACCTGTCCTCGTGTTGTCCCCAAGGCCTGCCCTTCTGTGACGTGAGGCCGTGTGAAGCACAATCCTGATCACTATGGTCCCCTCCATGATGGGCCTCTGTGATGTCTTGTGTTTCTCCCAGGGGTCCAGCGTGCCCGTCTGTCTGTCGGTGGGTGCTCGCCACACTGACCTGAGCCCTCTGCCCAGACTACCCGACTAATCCGCACGGCGGAGGCGTTTGATGTCCTGAAATGCCGTCTTTCTTGTTGTCCGTGTGTGGGTAATGTTCTCTCTCCCCTTGGCGGATTGTGCCCGGATTACCAACTTGAATGGGCAGCCAGGTCTTTTATTGTAAAGTGGAATGCGTTCTCGGGTTTCAAACAGCGCCCTTTTGTGCCGTGTTCATGTGACACCACGAGCATTTGAGAGCCTAATGTTCACTAATCAGCCGGCCCTGTGAGCGGTGGTCCAGTGTGGCAGTCAAATGGCCGACACTAGAGGATCAGCAGTGCCAGGCGCTACATGGCATGACTGCACACTGGCAGGCCGTGTAATCAAAACTGAAGGCTGGCAGCTTCTTGTAAAGATGGACGACAGCAGCGGGCAGCCACACTGGGGGGCTCTGGCTCTTGGTGGGCCTTCATTTATTGACTGTGTGCATCCCACATGTTCACCTTCTTCAACATAACAGGTGGCATTGTGGAAAATACTGGAAACACCGGGCCAGCCAGTCGTGACTCACCGTTAAGGGTGACTGGCGCATGACGGGGTAGAACTTCAAAAAAGGCCGACATCAGCCTCGTCTGTTACCGTTACGAAATGCAGTGGGAGCCCCCGACGAGTGCTGGCCAGGATCTTCAGCCAGACCTCCGAGTCCACCTGCAGGCTTCAAACTACGGAGCTGGCAAAACAACCACAAGTGTCGGGCCCCAAGAGGAAGGAGGACCGTAAACCCCCAGCTTGTGTACAAAAGGACAAACCGCAATCTCTAAAAAAGGGCAGATTTAATAACCGAGCAAAAAGAGGCACAAAGGAGTCGCCGCCAAAGGGCCCAAAGTCCAAAACGTAGGCCAGAAACCGGAGATAGGGAGACAAAGCGGAAAGAAAAAGAGAAAAAGGGAGGACAGCAAGAGCAGAAGAAACAGCAGTGGCGGCGGCGGCTCCTTGAAGTGAAGGACTGAAGGACTGTGCCAGGGGGAGGGGCTACAGGGTGGTGATGTCAGGACTGCCCCGCCCCTGGGGCTCCACCCACAAGGACAGAACATTAAAAACCCACAGGACTGGCGCCCACGCGTGACGAATGCCAGGGCAGCTCTGCACGTTGGTGGCGTGTAATTCGCAAAGTCATTTTGGGTGTTTTGTGTGGTTAGTTGCTAGGATGTGGTGTTGTGTTTCTAGGGGGCGTGGCCCCGGCTGATGACATCATCACAGCAGCAGTATTTGATTGGCTATGCGTGTTACGCTGTGGACACCATTAACATTTATTTCTGTTTCAGTTTCCGGATGTTTTGCCCGTCGGTTTCTCGCTCTTCGGATTCTCTCTCTCGGCGTACTTTTAATGATTTTTTTATTGAGATGTTTTTGCACTGCTGGGCCGCCATCTTGTCTGTTGGCAGATGCTGCCGTTTTGTGTTCCCGTTACGACAAGCTGCGTGTGTCCAGATGTCACGTGTGTGACGTCCCCAGTGTGCCAGCGCAAATTTGGAGGGTTTTAGGATAACGGGAATTTCACGTGGACTTTGGTTTACGATTGTGTCAGAGACGACGCGCCGGACGTTTTAAAAAGTTAGGGTCAAACCTGCAAAAAAAAATCCAAAATACTTTCGTCTGGAGCACAACATGAAGGGCGAGTGACAAACCAAAAAGACTTCAAACATCGGGATATCCCTGCTGGATCAATGACATCACAACCTGTCAGCTGCAGGGGCGGGGCCTCCACCTGCCCGATGTGATTGTTGGGCTGGCTTCAGCCCAAGTAGGCCCCAAAAAAGAACCACACGAAACGTCCAGCAGCCTGCCAGAAAGTCCACAAGAGGGAGGATAACCGTCAACCCCCGGCTTGTGCCAAGGGGGTCTTTAACAATCAAAGATCAAAAATAGAAAAACGCAGGAAACCGGAGCAGAAAAAGGCAAAAGGAGCGAATCCAACGTCACAAACCAGAAATGAGAAGCAAGAAGATCACAGGAGGCAGGAAGGCCGACGAAAAAAGTGCAAAACTCGAGACCACCGCAAACACAACGCCCTGCCTCTCCTTAAGTAGCCAGAGGGAGGAGCCAGGTGGTGATGTCAGAGTGGCCCCACCTCCTGGGGCTCCGCCCAGATTTTAAGAGAGCCGTCGTGATACGATAAGAGGCAGGGCCGGCCGTGTGACCCAGTGTGACCCTGAGCGAGTCACTCCGTCTGATTGGACGATAAAAATAACAAAATTAGGGTTAAAACCCAAAGCACACGAACACGCGGGGCGAGTCCACACCACTTGGCGTCGGCGCTGGCTGCTTGGTCTCCTGTTGCCGGCCCTGCCAACGGCGTCTTTTCTCCGATGATTTCCTCTGCTTTGGGTGTCTGACGTTTCCATTTTCGATGATCCCCCCCCAGTTTGGATTCACCTCCTTTTTTCTGACCACACCTTCCTCATTTGCCCCTCTTCAGTCTCGCCCTTCGCCCGCCTGATTCTCCATCGTGTAGTCGTTTCTGTGACGGGCACATTGTAAGGGTGATGGCACTTGGACTCATTTGGGGGTGTTGGGATTCTTGTGTTTGCCTTTGGCTTTTAATACGAGGAAGAGGAGGAGGACATTGACTCGTCTGAGGTGACAGTGACACGTCACGGAGGACCACAAGGACAGGAGCAGACCACTAATGTGGAGGCAGGCGTGGTGAGAACACAGCGGGCCACATGTGCACTCTGACACTCCAGAGGTTGTACTGGTGACCTTCGTGGTGCCCTTCAGCTGCCAGGTGTCGATTGTTGCCAGTGTGACAGATGTGTGACGCCAAAGGACTCCAGGCTGTCCTGCTCTCAGCCCGCCATTTGGGGGTCCTGCTTCACCTCATTTGTATAACAGAGCTGAGGACGAATGAAATGAGGAGCCACCAACAAGCCCCTCAGACCCTTCTGGGTTGACTATGTTGGTGGGCTTCAAAATGAACTGCTTGTGTGGTGCACCACAGCTGAACCCCCCCCCCCCCACAAGGGGACAGGGGGGTGGCATCAATGGCATCACTCCTCCACCCCGACTCCCCCCAAACTAACAGCATCTGGACACGGGGGGTCAAAGCCACACCTGGTGAGCTTCTGCTTGAGATGGGTGCCGTCAAAACAACGGGGGCACCGTTTACATTGATGCCAACTTCTTACAGTCAAAAAGACACGAGTGGCAGGGATGGTGCAAACATCAAGACAGGTCTGTGACCGATGTGGGCACAAGGGGTACGGCCACTTCTGATCATCGCACAACACCTCATTACTGGATGGACAGAAAGGCGCAATGTCACTGATGGCTGCCTGTCTGTCACACGTACAGAGGACGGTCAAACAATACGCAGCGTGTCACTCCTGCCCAGCACACTGCCTGGTGACAGAGTGACAGAAAGGACACAATACAGGAGCTCGATAGATAAGAAATACAAAGAAGTGAAAGGCGCTATATGACGATGAACAGGCAGAGTGGTGACATGTGATTGACAGATGTGAATATCACTACAAAGTTGCTTTATAATGTCCTTTTTGTCACATGTGCCAGTTCACGTGCCACATGTCTCCACGCTCTGGTGCCATCATTCGTGGATGGCCATGAAACGTATTCTAACGATGTGCCCTTCATATGTGTCAGTGTGACAGATGGATGGACGGACAGGCAGATATTAAAGGTGCGTGAGCTTGGCACAGCGAGGTGGCCCAACAGGTGGTGGCCTGTGCCTGGAGCGGCACAGATGGCTCAGCACTTATCTGTCGTGTCATCAGGGTGTTCATCGCCGTCGTAGCCCCAGGGGGTGGGATCTTATCAGCAGCGACCCACCAATCTTTAAAGACGAGATGACAAGATAGTCGCCTTGGCCATTTCACGCTTCCTAGGGGGAGGACAACACCGGAGTGTCCTGACAATGACGACGACTCAATTTACCTGGAATCTGACCCGATGACCAGGGAGTGAGGAGCACCCGCCTCATCCTGCGCCCTTTGTGACAGGAAGGAGTGCGGCCCAAGGGCATTGGGGGACAACCGGCAGGTAAAGAGGGGCCAAGATGTGACACGGGAGTGTGACAAGCGGGAATCACAAAGCGTGCTGAGCACTAAGCGGGGAGGTGCCAGCTGCACTGGGCACAGAGTGGGCCTGGACTTGCGATGCTGTGGCTTTATATAGCGCCTTTCTACTGGGGCACTACACTTGGGCTCAGCCAGCGATGCTGTACACTTATATAGCGCCTTTCTGTAGTCACTTTACAGGCTGAGTCCGTGCCCGTATGATGAGCCCTCTTGGGCTTTGACAGTCAGTAGGGGGCAGTAAGCCAGTACCCTCACACTTCACATGGTGGGCTCTGCAAGCCCCTTTTCACCCTTCTTTCTTACAGAATGCCAGTCCATCGGTGGGCACAGCAGCTCACACAGGTCAGTCAGAGGAGGCCACATGGACACAGAGACGATGCCAGCTTGAACCCGGGTCCCTTGAATGGTGAGTCAGTGGCGTGTGACACACAGGTGGCGGTCAGCTCCGTTCAGTGGCCGCCGTGTCTTTATTTCCGCTGCCGCCGTTCCCATTCCATAATAATTAAAGCTCGGCTTCTCCTCCTAATGACAGATTTATTTCCAAGCCAATTCTCCAGAATCTCAGCTCCCTAATCCCAGGAGCCGCTTCATCTCGCCGCCTAATCCCGGACGAGCTTTAATCAGGGAGCCGCCTAATGCCGGCTTTACTGCACCTCTCCGCTCCGCTCCTCTTCGTCTCTTTCTCTTTTTATTTCCCTTTGCGTTCTCGGCTCCCATTCCCAGTCCTCTGTCTTTATTCCCAGTTTCCTTTCCAGTGTCCCAATCTCGATGGTTTTATTCCATCTGCTAATGGGAGCTTTCTTCCGGGCTCACAATCCTGACTCTCTGCCAGTCTTTATTACCTTAGTCTTTTCCAATAGGATTTGCCTCTTTCTATTTGTTTTCCGCTGCTGTCCCACTCCCTGATGCCCCCCTTGATGCCCCCCACTGTCCCTCCCCTTTATAATTTCTCCTCCAGCCCAGACCCAAATCCCAGCGCAGGCTTCACTCTCCCCGTTTCCTAAATTCGTCCTGCCTTTGTCATTCCCATGTCACGGTGCGGCCCACTGAGGCAGCTGCTCACCATTGACCCCCCCGTGAGCTGCCAGAGTGCACAGCGTGGCAACAGGAAACTCCTGGAGGGAAAGGCGCTATATACAAGGGACCCGCTGGCACAGACCCTGCCCCTGCCACTTGGCGTTTGGTCAGCTGGTGTCCATGTTGTTAAAATCCAAAGATGGCTGCAGTGTGGATGTGAAGTGGTGATCACTGTAGAAAGGCACTATATAATGTCACCACTAGGACTGGCACTCTGTGGGACTTTGAAAGTCCTGTGAGGTGTTGTACGAATGAAAACAATTTTAATGTCTGCATTACAGGCCTTCAAGTGGGGAATCACAAAACCGATGCCTGCCATTGCCATTTTGGGGGACACTGAGTGACATTTTTCCACATTTCTACATACACTGTAGCAAAAGTTTAATGCCTTGAAGTGTGATTACTATGGAAAGGCACTATATAAAACTGTCACTGTGCCAGCAAAGTCCATGCCAATGTCACTCTGTGGGACACCAAGTGAGTTATTTCATCACTCAGTGAACATGTCACAGAAATTGAAGCAATTACAGTGATGAGCACTATTGAAAGGCGCTATATGGAGCTGTGAGTATGCTGGCAATGTCACAGGCCAGTGCCACTTAGTGGGGCACCGAGTGTGTCACTCAGCCAGCCACTGCGCACTTCCATATTTCTACAACAAGTATACAGAAAGGCACTGTATACAAGTACAGAGCTGTCTCTGTGCCCACTCTGTGCTCTGTGGCGCCCCTCGGCTGCCCTGTGCCCACTCCACGTGACCCTAATTCTGCCTGCTGCTATTCAAATTGCACTAGAGAAAGGCGATATATACAAGCATCCTTGTCCTTTAAAAAATCTGGTCGAGGTGGGACGCCAGCCCCCCACTGTCCTGCTGCACGTCCAGCCACCATTCACACCTGCAGATGTTTGGGGGTCCTGTGAGGGAATGACGGTGGGATGGGCTGCGTCCCCCCACTTAAGCAGGCAAACATCTTTAATGGCCAGCTGTACGGGTTCAGTGACCGGTGTGTCACCTGAACATGAGCTGACACTATAAGTTCACTCTGCTGCTTAACCTTTGCCACGTCGTTGAAAGCCCACCATTTATCACACAGCAGGGGGCCGCTGTCTGGCCGATGCCCACTACACACGAGACGCCATCCAGTTCTTTGGCACCTCAGTCCAGATACAAGGACTGGGACTGCATGGTGGAGTTCGGCCTTCTGTCCTCCATCCAGAGTCGAGGCTGCCATGCTGACCAGATGGTGGTGACCTGCCTTCATGGTGTGGACCCCGAATTATGGCATGAATCCCCTCAGCGTGTTTGAGAAAATGCAGTCAGCTGAAAATCACCAGGCACTCTGTGAGACACCAAACGTGTACCCAGGGGAAACCAGCTGGGGGTGACAGCTGGCGGTGACCCCATCAGACGTCAACCCTGACAAGATGGGCTCAGACCACCCTCTACTAAGTGGCCAGGCTGGTGGTCCACCGATGTGCCGTAATGTGAAGATGCTTGGAGACCGTCCACAGGGGCTTGTCCATCGCCGCAGGGGTCTTCGCGCCCTTTTTTTCTACTCCACCTGGCTGGGGGGTTTGGGGGGGGTGCCAGTAGATAATGGCACAGATCACCTTTCCAAGACTAAATCCCACTAAGGCCTGCTAAAAGGTGGGCAGGCCTCCTGATCTGTCTGCCCAGGGACCCCCCTGACCTGCGGCCCACCGGCTCACTGAAGCCGGGAATTCCATTATAATCCTTTAACTTCCAGGACCTCTCAGCACCATTAAGGTGGGAAAGGAAGACGAAGATGAAGAGACACCCAGCCTTGTGTGCAATTATGGGCTTATGTCTAAAAGCTGCCTGTGCCCGGGGGGCTCCCAACGTCCCAAAGCTTTTCACCTTGTCATGCTCCCTCAGCTACCCTGTGCAGGATGGGTTTTCATTCAGGTGTGTGCCACGCTTTAGAAGACAGGTGCAGGGTCTCTATGGCGCCTTCCAAGGCTGTGGAGACACAATGAGCGTGCCAGTCAAGAAAGTGAGCCAGTGCTGGGGAAAGGCGCTATATAAAATAAAAACTCATTAGTCAAGTGGAGGGTGACAAGGCCCAGGTGACTGCTGGTCCAGGTATGCCCTGTGAGTGGAGTGGCTGGTCTGCGGGGCTTGTAGATCTTGGATTGTGTCTTGGGCAGTTTTAAGCTGGGTGGGCATTGCCAGCTAACATTGGCAGTGTGGAACGCCTCTGGAAGCCTGCGCTCAGGCCCTCACAGTTTTCTTCATGCTTGACATCATTTGTGGTGCCAGCAGTGCCAGGGCAAAACTTCCTGGGTCACGTGTGCCAAACCAGGTGACATCCCTACTCAAGCTCTCGGGTCACTTGGCCAGCACATTATGAGATTGGCCATCAGTGAACATACAGGTGCCACTTAACTGTGGCACCATGAGGAGCTTCAGTGGTAAGAAAGACAAACAATACCTTTGATGTGGCACATGTCCCTGTAAGGTGGCGCTGTGACTGACGGGGCCAGCGTCCCGGTTTAAATTGCACTTGCGGTCAGTATCTGCGTAGAGTTTCCATGCTCTCCCCATCTCTGTGTGCCTTGTACTCTCACATTTCCAAATACCTTCAGCTCCATTGGCGAATCCAAATTGGCCAAGTGTGGGTGCAAGTGGGCCCAGTGGTGGACTGGTGCCATGTCCAGGGCTACTAGAATTGGCTCCAGCCCCCCCAGCAACTGGAACTGGATTGAATGAGTTGTAGGCTGAGCACTACTGTGGAGTGCCAGGCCACACAACTGGCACAACAGAGAAACACGAGCCGTCCAGTGCTGCCCTCTTAGGCTGACCTGCACAACGGTAAAGACCTGCCCACGGCCAGGGCGCTTTGAACAGTTTCATTCAGATGGCACGGGTCTGCCAATGACCAGCTAATGACCACCTGCTCTATGTGGTCTGTGAGCGGCGGGCCAGCCTGACGGACTGAGTGGACAGCCGGACAGCCGCCTGCGGCAAATCGCACGCGCGAGTGGAGCTCCGAACACGTGGGACACGCGGACACGAGGACAGATCCGCTCGGCTGTGCGGCGCAGGCCAAGCACGAGCGCGCGCGCACTCGCTCGTCCCCGACAGGAAACTGGGCGGTCGCTCCGAGTTTCACAAGCGCACCCCAGGTGGCAAAATTTGACCAAAGAGCGGGCAGCTCGCAAATATGGCGTCTTACAGAAGTGCAAAAAAAGAGAAGCGACACGCGCAATCGGGGCAAAGACTGACTGTGTAAGAGAAAGGAAAGAAAGGAGAGAAAGGAAAGGCACTTTATAAATTAGGAATGGTCGAGCTACCTGTCTAAGAGATGGTATGGGTCTCTGTAATATGGCGCCTTTCACTACCACAGCTATCATAGACTGCTTCTCATTTCAGTTGATCGGATAGTGTCTTACGATATGAAAGGCGTTGTATTACATATACATAAATATAAATATATATTCATAAAAGGCCTTGTAAAATGGATAGCTAGATGTGAAAAACGGACCTGGTTACTATACACTGCCTGTCACATCTATCTATCTATCTATCTATCTATCTATCTATCTATCTATCTATCTATCTATCTGTTATATAGCGCCTTTCATATCTATCTATCTATCTATCTATCTATATCTATCTATCTATCTATCTATCTATCTATCTATTGTGCCTTTCATATCTATCTATCTATCTATCTATCTATCTATCTATCTATCTGTCTGTCTGTATGTTTGTCTGTCTGTCTGTCTATCTATCTATCTATCTATCTATCTATCTGTTATATAGCGCCTTTCATATCTATCTATCTATCTATCTATCTATCTATCTATCTATCTATCTATCTATCTATCTATCTATCTATCTGTTATATAGCGCCTTCCATATCTATCTATCTATCTATCTATCTATCTATCTATCTATCTATCTATCTGTTATATAGCGCCTTTCACATCTATCTATCTATCTATTGTGCCTTTCATATCTATCTATCTATCTATCTGTCTGTCTGTATGTTTGTCTGTCTGTCTATCTATCTATCTATATATCTGTTATATAGCGCCTATCTATCTATCTATCTATCTATCTATCTATCTATCTATCTATCTATCTATCTATCTGTTATATAGCGCCTTTCACATCTATCTATCTATCTATCTATCTATCTATCTATCTATCTATCTATCTATCTATCTATCTATCATACACTGCCTGTCACATCTATCTATCTATCTATCTATCTATCTATCTATCTATCTATCTATCTATCTATCTATCTGTTATATAGCGCCTTTCATATCTATCTATCTATCTATCTATCTATCTATCTATCTATCTATCTATCTATCTATCTATCTATTGTGCCTTTCATATCTATCTATCTATCTATCTATCTATCTATCTATCTATCTGTCTGCCATATAGCGCCTTATTATATCTATCTATTATCTCTCTCTCTGACATGTACAGTGCATTTCTACTTGACTATCTATCATTATACGGTTCCATCATTTCATATTTGTATCTCGTGCCTTTCCGACCTCTCTTATATTTCACCTTTTCTATCTCTTGGTGTATAATTATCACATGGAGTTTCCTATTTAGTATACACAGTGCCTTTCCTGTCTTTCTATGGGTCTAATGTATATACTGTAGTTTATATAGCGCCTTTACTGCATGGCTATGCGTGTGTATTATTTATAACTATTGCACTTGCTGTTTTTGGTTTATTTGATTTGATTTTTTTTGTACAGCATCGCCCGGTATCTTGAAAAACACTTTAAAATAAAGTATATAGTGCTTTTCATATTCATAGATCTACCTAATTTTTCAAACTTTCATAAATGTATTATAAAACGGCCCATTTCTTACATATTCTGGATGCTATCTGATAATCTGTTATATTTCACCTTTCAAATCAATTTCTTTTCTAGTGCCTTTCGCTCTGTCTAATTTATTTAGTGCCTGCGATCTGCTCCTCTGTCTCTCTGTCTGTCCTTCCACTTTGCTTTATTTTGCGTCTTTTGAGGTCGCCTGTTGTATTTGTCCTTCCATATCCATCGTCCCGATTTGAACCCTTGTCCGAGGTAGCCCCCCTCTCTCAGCCTAACGAGACCACCCGTGGAGGGCTTCGGCCCGGCCGTTCAGCAGCAGTAGCGGTGGTGACGTCCGAGCTGCCGAAGGCCTTCTCTTTTCTTTTTCTTTTTCCATATATTTATATTTTCTTTCTTTTTTTCTTTCATCGGGGGGCTGACCAGTTGTATGGCGGACCCTTAGGGGGATTTTTAAGTGCATATTAAAGAAAAGAAAAAAGGAAAACGAGATGAAAGGCTGCGCTCTGCGCCTCGTCACCTCGCCCATTGTCTCCCCTAATGACTCTTATCTGTCGCCCTTTCCTTTTGAAGCCCCCCAATGCGCGTTCCTGCATTTTTAATGCACGACAGAAAGCAACGCGCTGAGGGCTGCGGCGCCGGGGTGACCGGGGAGTGGAGCGGAGCGACCGAAATGACAAATGCAGTGGGGGGAGGCTACTGGGGGTCGCCGCTTGGCTTACTCTTTACATTTGACTTTGGCCAGTGCGAGTCGTTATCTGCGCTGATGGCCATTCTCATTGTTAAAGACTTTTTAACTGCCACCTGCTAAACGCCATTAGCGACATTAGCCACCTACTGGCGCTCAACGAGAGGAGTCGATTAAAAATGGGCGGGGGGCGCGCGGTCACAGTAGACGCCATAGACCCGCAGGGCAGGACACAGCCTGTGCCCGGTGTAAATGGTGGCATCAGCTTGTCGTTTTATAGCGCCTTTCACATAAGAATCTGCTGTACGTCACCGTGTACCTCGATACAGACATGGAAGGGTTAATGCTAGCTGGGCAGTGCGGCGTAGCGGTTAGAGCTTCAGCCCCCTCTAGCGACACGGTGTGACCCTGAGCAGGTCACTTCACCTGCCTGCGTCCCCGGAGCCGCCTGCACGTCAAATGGCGACGAAAGGCGTCAGCCAAAACGACCGGCCGATATAGCGCCTTTGGAGCGTGTAAACTCCGCGCCCGCCGATCGCTTACGTGCCCCCAGCCTGCCAGCCCGTCGCTCGGCTCGCCTCCTGCTCGGCGCTCTCTGGTGATTTGATGGCACGTTATTACACATCGAGGGGGAGGCGCGTCTGGGAGGGCAACCAAGTATAACGAGTGCGCCGCGAGCAGGCGGACTTCATTCAGGACAGCGGGCTCTGCGGGCTGGGGGGCTCCCACGGATTTATCCCACAGGAATAAAGGGCTGGACCGCGTCGAGAAGGAGACCGCGAAACGGGAGGATTTTATCTTTCAACTTCGCTTTCTTTCTCCTTTTTTTCTCTCCTTTGTCCGGCGCTCTGAATTTTGTTTCGTGGCTGTCGCGCAGAGAGGCGCGGGTGTCCATTTTCGGCAACTCCGCGACACTTCGACTTTTTCTTTTTTTTGTTTGTTCCTGATCTAACTTTGAAATGCTCGGCGATGCCCTGCGGTCTCATTGGCTCCACTTCTACAAACATGCGCCTCGTCTGGATGATCTTTAACACGCCGAGAAGAGGAGATCGCGCAGCGGCCAGGACGCGTCCAGACCTCCGTCATCTGCCCGCTCGCAGCTTTCGTCGCCTTCGACTCTGGAAGTCTTTACGCCTTGCGGTTCTTTTCCCCGAGGGATGCTACTGAATGTCCGGGGCCCGGGAGCCTCGCTTCAGCTCCTTGTGTTCACTTTGCTGCCACTTCTGGGCTCCGCGACACTCGAAGGAAATGAGGACCGCCGCCTGCTGTTACCTGCTCGCCTTTTCTCTGTACCTGGGAGTCGCCAGTGCCGAGGTGAGTCGGTCGGGCCAAGCGAGGGTGGGTTATCGTGTTGGGGGGGGGGGGGGTCCACTGAAGCGGCGCACTTGTGCGGCAGTCGGCCCATCGCGTGAGACTGCAGGTTCAGCGCCTGCTGGGACGGCAACGCTTCGGCCATCCCGAACCCCTCGGGGCATAACGAGGCCGCGGCGAGCGATAAGACGAGACAGTCTCGGGTCCCCAGAGGGACGGCCACACGCCGTCGGGTCACAGGCGGCTCCAAGCCCGGCGGGTCTGCAGCGCTCTGTCTGTCGCGGGGCCATTTTCAGATTACAATAGAGAGGGACAACCTGCGCACCCCTCACGCAAGGAGCCCACCCGAGGCAGCCAGGACGCGCTTATCTAAAGATATTTAATAAGGCGGACAAGCGAAAGTGACTGCTGCACGAAAGAGCGACAAGCGACACGAAAGGGCTGCGCGCGTGCCGACTCGTGGGGCTTTGAAGCGCCCCGCACCTTTGGCCCCGAGGGCATCTCGAAAGATCTCGACCCGCTATAGGAGGGGACAAGGACTTCATCTCGCTCAGCAGGCACGTGATGATGGGGACACGCCATCGGGGACGGCGACACTGTTAAGAAAAACAAACCGTAGAAAAAAGAAAAGTGGACACTCAAGTGGGGGGCTTTTTGAGCAGGTGTGTGCTGACACCTTATAGCGCCTTTCACACCTGTCGTGCCGTGTGTGGCGGAGATTCGTCGTCTTTCTTTCTTCTTCTTTCTTTTCTTTCTTTCTTCCTTCTTTCTTTCTTCTTTCTTTCTTTCTTTCTTTCTTCTTCTTTCTTTCTTTCTTTCTTTCTTTCTTTCTTTCACCGAAGCTTCTCGCGCCCGCCCGCGTCTTTTTTCTCCGCCTGCCTCGCTCGGGGTGCCCGCGGCTTCACTAAGACGACCCCCTGACTGTTTTTCTCTCTCTTTGCCCCCCCCCCCCCCCCCTCATTTCCAAGGAGACGGAGATTCCTCAGGAGCTCATTGAGAAAATCGCCAACAGCGAAATCCGCAGCATCAGCGACCTGCAGCGCCTCCTTGAACTTGAATCCGTAGGTAAATTCCGTCTCCTTTTGTGTCTCCTTTTCGGGACCCCTCCGGGCTGGCTGTTTTTGTCGTTTGTCACCTGTCGTCCACGCCACCGGGTCGAGTTGAACCTGCTGCTCCACCCGCCGTGCACCTGCTGGGGCGGACTCGCTCCACGGGGGTCTTGCAGTCCGTGCGACCACCTGCGGCGGCTGGACTTCTCGGGTGGCACGCAGCGCAGGTGTTGAGGTGGCCGTGACGTCAGCGCTGTAGTGCGTGGGCAAGGCGGGCATCTCGGAGTGCCGTGCGGCTTCTTAAGGACCCCTGGGCTCCAGTTCGATTGCGGGGGTCCCGTGCAGGGTTGAACCCGAGCTCTCTGTGGTGGTGAGAGTGTTTGGTGGATGGCTGTCTGGCCCAGGGTTGGTCTCTGGCTTGAGGTGAATTTACTTGTCGATGGGCTGCTTGAACCCGTGCCCTCCTCCGTGGCGAATGCACCTGATGGACCCTTTCAGGGTGGGCTCCTGCCTTGAACCCGTGCTGGCTGTGATGTTGTGGTGGCAAATGTATCGGTGATGCAGCCCTTGAACCCGAGCTCATAGTGAATGTGCTTGCTGGTGGACAGCTTGGTTCCCATGGTGTGCTTGTGCCCCCTGTGGTCTCGTCATGAGAAAGGGGGCTTCAGAAGGTGGACGGTCAGATGAGCGGAAGGAGATCAGCATGAAAAGATTGCCGGCCTCCATCAGGTCAGGAACTGGCACTCAGTCAGCAGCTGGGAGGACCCTCCGGGTGGGTGAGACCCCCAGGTCAGCATAAGGGATTTCTTACTCTCAGTTACTAAAGAGAAAGGTGAAGTGTGCGGATCCCCAAGCTGAGCCCTTTTGATTGGCCGCTCACCAACATTAAAACAGCCAATCACGTCCCAGTGACCAAACCGAGAGCCTTTCTGTGTGTGGTACACATGTGCTCCCTGTGCAGACGCCTGGCACCTGCAGCCCTGACCTGGAGGTGAGTGGACCACCTAAAGTTTTCTGAGCCATGGTGGCAGTAGTGGGATATCATAAGACATACTTAGTCCAGTTTGGTGAAGTTTGCTATAATGACATAAAGGGGACATCCATCGGGCCCCAAGCAGCACAAAATGTCCCAGATCCAGAAATACCCACTTGAAGGGAAGGAAGGGCAGTGAAGAAAGGGGTCCGCACTGAGATGAGCGGGCACTTTCATTGTTGGCAAGATGAAAATGGAATCCTGCCAACCAAAAAAAAGGCCGACTTTTATTAAAGGAGATCCCCCAATGAGTGCCTGGCGATGGTTTACGAGTCTGGGAGCTTCGGGGCGGCAGTGCCAGCAGTCGCTGGCGTTTTTATTGTCTGCATATTAAGTTGCACGGAGCCGCTGAGGAATTTCACAAAGCTGCGAGTGCCGCTTGACTGACGTGGACAAACGTGGGAGTCGCTCCCCTGAGGATCGCCCGGCGGCCCCCTCTGTCTCTTTACACCCAAGTTTTATAAGACGACACATGGTGTGTTTGGCCCATTTGACTCCCCCTGGCTTGCTATGGCGGGTACCTTTTGAGGGGCTCTTTTCACTGCTTCCCTTTCTTCGGTGCCAACCTGATAACTGGGATGCTGAGTTCTCAGCTGTGAAGCCCACACACAACCCCGCCCCAATACTAAAAGATGCCCACCCTCAGCGTGCTCTGTGAGTCCCTGACTATTCTGATGAGGTATGGCATCATGATGCCCACTGAATTGTGCCATCCAAACATATTCCAGGCCTGCCAATTAGTATCACGTATCTTTCTTGTTTCCATCCCAAGAGGCAGCAGCAGCTCAGCTTCCAGAAAACGGAGTTCTTCAGATGAGTCTGATGGCCCTCGTGCCCGTCTCTTGGTCTCATTGTTTCAGTCATTAGCATTGGGTGAGGATGGTAATGCCCACCAAGGGTTACACTGGAGCTTTGCCTAAAGGGCAGTGCCTCACCGCAGCACCTAACCCACTGTGCCAGTCTATCTCACAATCCCCAACATGTTTATTCAAGCACTTGGGGCAGCGCTGCTATCCTCAGTGGTGCCCCTCTGAACTTGGTGGTGAGTGCCCACAAACGGCAGAGGTGCCCGGATCCAGACAGTGGTCACACACTGTAAGTGGACTGGAGTCTTGGCTGAGTCCGATGGCCACCATCAACAAACTGGGGTTTGGACATGGCTCTTGGTGTGAGAAGGTGGGCACAGAGTGGCACATCCATTCTGCCCTTGCTTTGGTGATGATCATTCTTGTTGTTGTAATCGCCGTCTCCATGAATGGCCTTTGCTTAATGGTTGATGGGTTTGTGAGCAGTACATGGATTATTGGGCACCACAATACCAGTGTTGGCATGTGACTGGGCATTTGTGGGGGCCTTTTGTTGCAGATTGGCATGAGCCGCCGCCGGCACTGGCTACCGACTTACAATATAGGAGGGTGCCATCGGGCGATAGTGTGGCACGAACGGGCGGCTTTGAGCGGTGAACGCCGAGTCGTCTCCACTCCACTGTGCTGCCCGTTACATGCATGCTGCTGCCAGGCTGCGCTGTGCCCGCTGTAACTCGACTCTCGCCGTTCTCTCCCCTCTGACACAGGCAACGAGGTGATCCCGGAGGTGAAGCCCAAGTCCAAGAAAGACTACGCGGCAGCCCACGTGGACGACAAGTACTCGGCGCTGCTAGTGCGGAGAAAGAGGAGCATCGGTAAGGAGGGCCGTCCGCGGGGCGGGGCGGGCGAGTGGGGCGGGGCGAGTGGGGCGGGGCGGACGAGAAGCCCCGGAGCTGCGAAATTCTTCACATTCAGCCGCGTGTCGTAGCCTGTCGTGTGCAGTTAGAGGGACGAGAAAGAAAGGAAAATCATTAGGATGGCCGAGTCGGGAGCAGTCAGCCTGGCGTGGCCGTGCAAGGCGCTATATAAACACTGGACACGATATTGAAATACATCCATCGAAAGTGATCTGTCCGGTACAATAATACAAGGCTCTATAGGAACTTTATAAACGCTACAAAAAGATGGAGTGTTAGCCAATAATCACGGCAGAACTGCGATCAAAGGCACTATATTACCAAATATTAAAAGACAAATCGTTATGAGTCTGGACGAAGAATAATCCTGCAAGGCGCTATATAAACATTAAACACATTGCTAACATTAGTCAATAATTATGATAGAATCTCTGTGAAAGGCACTATATTGAAAGAAAAATAATTATGAAAAGTCACGTTGGGAGCAGCGACCACGCAAGGCGCCATAGTAACATTAAGATGTCGTGTTGGCCAGTTGTGGTAGAACTGCTGTAAAAATCTTTATGAAAACTCGAGGCAGGAGAAATCTATCTGGCATAATCATGCAAGGCGCTATATAAATATGAAATGTAATAAAGTTGCAGTGTTAGTCAATAATCATGACAGAATGTCCAGGAAAGGCACTATGAAAGAAAGAAACAAATATGAAAACAAAACTAATCAAGCAAAAAGGCGCTATATCAACACTTGTCACTTGTCACACTAATGTCACACTAATGCAGCACTGCGCTCTCGTCATTCTCTCTTGTACAGGAGTTGAACACAATGAGCAAACTGAGAGGACTCAATCCATGGGCGCCTTATACAGCGCCTTGTTGCGTGTCCTAAGTGACCCACCTGAGGGTCAGCACATGCAGCAGGGGGGCTCACCATGTCAGGTGATTCTGCCACATCCAGACAGCCACTGAAACAGGGAGGCCAAAGGAGGGTGAGAGCAGAGCAGGGGGCTTTAAATGTGCTGATGAGACGTGCCAGGGTTCAAACATGGGTAAGGTACCAGAGACCTTGGCACTTACAGTATGTGAGGGGGTGGCCTTGCTGTGATGGCTGGGTTTAAAATGTGGAGATTTTTGGGGGTCCAAGAGTGTATGACAGAATTTGAGGTGGGGGGCAGACCGAGCTGCTTGTGTTCCCTTCCGCTAGACGTTGGCAGAACCTTCAGTCAATGAAAAAGTGAGCACTGGCACCCCATGCCCTTCATCTGGACAAGTGGGTTACACACCGGACAATGGATGGGGTGGTGACTTTATGAGCTCATTGTGGTGCCCGGTCAACAGGGCTGGTGCTCCCTTGCTCCTCCCTCCCATGAAGTCTCCCATTCTATCCTCCTCCTCCTCCTCCCTGGCCTCTCCTTAGTTACCCACAAGCTGCCATTTCCTCTGCACCTCTAGGAGGCGCCTCATTGCGCAGCTCCAATTCCATTAATTCCAAAGGTTCCCCCCAGTTGCCCAGTCCTTCTCCTTTGGTGGGATATTCACTCTGGCTCATGATTTTTGGGACTCCTCACTCAACGTGAAGCTTCTCTCAATCGATGCCCATTCACAGGCCACACACCCCTAAAGGCCAATCCTGGCACCCGCAAGTGGCATCAGATCAGTGGCTGGCCCAGTGTGTGCTCCCCTTTTCAGAGGTCCAGTCCACCATGGCATTGGCTTGGCAGTCACATTCATGAGCTAGACATGCAGATCAATCAGTCTGTAGGTTATATGGCGCCTTTCACCACTGAATAAATGCTGTACTGCTGGCACCTGGCTGGGGTGGAGGATTGGGAGGCTGTATGGAGGATTGCAGCCCACAGTTTGGCAGTTTTTTGAGATGCTCTGTAGAGGACTGTTGCCCACACTAGAAGGGGCGCTATTTGACTGCCATGGCTGTTTATTTATGTGTTTCTTTCTCCCTTCTCCTAGAGGAGGCCGTCCCAGCAGTGTGCAAAACGCGGACAGTCATCTACGAAATTCCTCGAAGTCAAATCGACCCAACGTCTGCCAACTTCCTGGTGTGGCCGCCATGTGTGGAAGTGAGGCGCTGCACCGGCTGCTGCAATACCAACAACATGAAGTGCCAGCCTTCACGGGTCCATCACAGAACTGTCAAGGTAAGCGGAGTGCTAAGCCAACCCCCCCTCCCCAGCCGTCCCTGCCACCTCCCGACGCTGTACTGCTGCGTGCCAGCATGAGCTCATGCATCTTGGCAGCCGTCCAAGGAGACTTGAAAGTGCCGAGGCGGTCAGGGTCCCAACGGAATAAATGCGTGACTGCAGTAACCATCCAGCTTTGATCTTCACAAACACTTTGGGAGAACCTGCAGCCAACTTCTGAAAAGATCCTGCGCCAGGGAGGGAGGGGCATAGAGCACAGAAACACAAAGTGGCACGCTGGCATAGGCCTTTAACATGACTGAATCTCAGCCTGTGGGCCTTCATGTCTCACCTGCATTGTTGTGTGTGACCCACATGGAGGATTGGGGCTCACCATCTCAGGTGATTCTGCCCTGAAACAGGGAGGCCTAAGCTGTGGTCACTCATGTGGTCTTAATTATGGTGACCAGCCGGTGGGCAGAACATCTGTCCTGAATAAATTCTCTTCCTGACCCCATCAGCGTTTATGATTTCGCTTTGGGACTTGAAAGTTGCGACCTCGTCTGTCGTTCTTGAGGTCACCTTTAAGACACTGGAGTGCCCACCATCCCTAGTGTCCAGCAGTCACAAGTTCTAAGGTGAGGGTCCATCAAATGGCATTCCTTAAGTCCTGTCAGAGCCTGGGGATTGGCCACCAACCCTGAGGACCTGCATGAAAGCTATTGGGCTGCCCACCGTTTGTTGGAGCTAGTGGGGTCATTATTGTCACACATCCAGAGCCCAGTGACATTCATACTTGCTTATGGCCACACCCTGGTGCCACGTCTAGTGAGTAGAGCTGCCTGACCTCAGCACTTCTGGAAATTCTCCACACGTTTGTCATAACCTGGCAGCAGACACAAAGCTGGCCAAATCAACAGAGTTGGCATCTGGATGGTTATCAAGTGACCTTCATGAAAACAGACTACAGTGTCACAACAGTACTGAACAAATCCCACCAACCTGGGCATCTGGAGAACTTCATGACTGTCTACCATCCTGGTGGTTCTGCTGCCATGCTGTGAGCACATTGTGAGACCAGTGAGCTTGATCACCAGTGTGACCATCCATTACATGAGGGGAGGTCCAGTCTTGGAGTTCTGTGGGTGCCCCTCAGCGAGGTGGTCCACCTTGAGAATTGTGTGTATGGTTGTCAGTCAGCAGGACCGTCCACTCCTTGATGTCCTGTTTGGTCCTGATTGAGCCTGAGAGTCTGACGTTCAGTGTGGCCATCCAGCATCTTCAGGGTGCTTGAGGACTTTCTGTTTGTCCATCAGGCTGAGACAGCTGAGGATGTCCACTAATCTCAGGGATCTGCTTGAGGGCTCTGAGGTGGTCTACCTTTGCTGCTGTCCACTAATACAACCCCCATGCTGGAGGTCCTGTGTGATTGTCCCCTATTCCTATGGCCCCTTTGAGGATGTCTAGGACATCCTTTTTACTTTGTTCTTCATGTTTGTTCTCAGAAAGGTGAGGCTGTCCAGCATGCAAGGGGTAGCCCACCACCCTCCTAGGATGAACTTTGTCACGTCTGTGTTGGTCAGGCTACAGCTGTCATTATTTCTTGCTTTCTAAGGGACATCTTTGGTGTCCTTATGTGCCACCCTTGCCCGCTAGACCCTTCGCCCTTTCTTGTTGGCCAGTTAAGTCCTCTGGTAGTCTGCCATTTCTCTTTGGTTGGTGCTTTGATGGAGTGGGGGTCTTATTCAGGGAATTCTGTGATACTGGGGTCCCCTCGGTCCATCCTGTGGACTTGCTCTACCTCCTGGTTGGTGTCCCAAGGTGGATGATCTTCTGCTGATTGTTCTGGGCCTGGCATCTGGGCTGAGAGCCTGGGGTCCCCTTGCCAGTCAGCCAGTCAGTCTTTGTACCCGTTGTCCTTCACCCGGCCCAATCTTCTGCTGAATGGTGGCTAAGACCCGGGATGCCCAATGCTCAATGGCTTTTAGATTGCTAATTGGCTTTTGCTGTTCTATGGAGATGGCATCCCTGGTGGTGTTGACTCAATCCAGGCGACTTGTGTTCCCAGTTGGCACTGTGACTGCTGTATGGCTTTGAGCTCAGACATGTGGTTAAGGGGCATCATGGCACCGTTTGGGATCCTTTTGGTCATCCATTGGCAGAGTGCTGTCCTGCATTTTCATTGTAGTGCTGTGCAGGTCAGGACCCCCAGCCTGGCACCTTTAAATACGTTGGGGTTGTCCTGAGGACTTTATATTCTTCCTTGTGCCCTGTTTAGGCCCAGTTCTTGCCCTGGCTGTAGTGTCACTGGACTTGATGCCAGCCACCCGTAAGATTGGGTTTCGTGATTGTGGATGAGCAGATGGGATGGGGGAGTAGGGGGCAAGCTGGTTGACAGCCACTGCCCTTTCTTCTTCATAGCTGTTATTTTGTGCCCACTTTGTGGCATTTTTCGGAGGCATTTCGGCAGAAATGTGATGACAGGTAGAAAGAGACAAGCCACTCTTTGTTAGGCCGACTCGGATGGCATTTGAGACAAAACGGCACGTCCTCGGAGGCGTCTTGAAGTGAATGTCCTTACTCAGCGCCTGGTGGGCCACAACTGGTGGTCAGCCGCATATTTTTGCTCATTTTGGGGAGAATGGCAGCTTCTTTTTAATCCCCCATTGTTCAGTAGGGCAAAGTTCACAGCTTGCCATTTTTAGGATGTCCAAAGCTGACGCAGGAGAAACTCCTAAGTGCTGGAGACGTCTGAACGGTGGTCCCTCACGAAGGACCCGAAAATAGATGTGTGAGAGGTCAGGAGGCCGCGGTGGTCAGTGGCACAACTGGAGTGTCTGCCACCCTTCACTCGCATTTCATTTTACAAAGTCAGTTTTCTTCTGAATGGTCCACAGACCAAAGCCCCTCGTCTCCCCCAGTGCCTGTGCGTCCCAGTATATAATCCACTGGAGTGGCAGAACCATTTGATCAGAGTGTCCAGTGCCACCTGATTCCCACCCTCTTAAGGGACACCACGTCACAAACACACATTTCGCTTGCCCATTCCTCAGTCATCTGGAGCGATGACCCCCAGAGTGTCCACTGGCAGAGTGTGGTCGTTTGTCATCACACCCGTCATCCAACTGGCCCAACTGTGAAGGGTGGTCCAGAGAAGCCCTTGAGCCCACCCTAATGTGTGACATACAATGTAAAGCCTCGGATGGGTTTGTGCCCCCCATTCACCACCAGCCAGCCCACCACTTGTCTTGAACCCGCAGCCACCCAGTTCTGATGAGATTAGCTGAGCCCGTTGTCATGTGACAAGCTGACCATCCTGAAGGATGGTGGTGGTCTGATTGTACGGCTCTGGTCCAGCCCACCCACAGCCGAGCTTCACTGCCGTTGTTCTTCCATGAATACAAATCTGAGCAACTGAACTGGAGACACCGAAAACGAGAAGGTGACATCTGAAGGAACGTTGGCCAAACTGGGTGAGCGTGCTGGCCACTTGATTACTCGATGTCTGGCACCTCAGGACGGAATTGAACCGACCGGGGACCATCATCAAGGTGGGCTCGATGGGAGTCTAAGGTCCATATAGTTAGGGGCATAATCCCTCCCTTCCATGGTGGTCTGCAGTCTGTATGTTTATGGCATATAAAGGCAGGTGAGCCTCAGCCCCATCTTGTTGGTGGTCTGCAGCCGGCACAGTAAATAGTCAAGCAAAAGCCCCTCCTGGAGGGTAACCTAAGGTCCAGGCAGTTCACTTCAATGGAGGGTCGTGGTCCATACTGTATGGGGGCCCCACCTTGTTGGTGGTCTGTGGTCCGAGCCTGAACCTCACCTTGATGGTCAGTTTGTGACAAAATTCAGCCCAATCCGAATCCATTACTCTTTAATGGCAGGATTTGGTCCTTCGAGTTAGGGGCTTAATGTCTCATAGATGGTGGTCTGTCACATCCCCAGGTTGCCGGTGGTTTGAGATCTGCACATTTAGGAGGTAGCCGAGCCTGAAGTCACCTCCTTGGCTCCCCCCTGGCTCGCTCTGTTTTGATGTGACTGGTGCGCGCCCCCGCTTGTGACGGGGAGTTTTGGAGCTGCGGCCCCCCTAATGATAGGTGATTATCGTGAGGCCCCTCGACCTGCTCTGAAATATTTGAGGGCCGAACAGAAACAGAAAACAGACGAGCGCCCTGAGCCTTGGAGCGCCGGCCATCTTTAATTACAGCGTCCCGGCGGCAGGTGTTTGGAGGAGACACCATGCCAGGCACGGGCCGATCATCGGTTGTGCTTTAACTTGTACAAATATGTCGCCGATTCCGCCTCGTGTGTCAGCGGTGGGGGGGTTTTGAAGCTGCCGCCTCTTCTTCCCCTCGCCGCGTTGCTCTTCATTTTACTGCTGCAGGTCAAACGTTTGGACTTTACGGTGGAGACACAAAGCAGAAGGTGGCGTCTGAGTATGCCCACCACACCGGGATGTTGTGTCACTTTTAGGGTCTCGTCCTCCAGGGCTGTTAAGTCCGGCTTAGAGGTTGAAAAGGCGCTACAAACAGCAGGCGTAGGCTTTGGGTGGGCTCTGTTTTGTTGGTGCAGGATGAAGTGACCCCTGTCTGTCGTTATTTCCCCATCTTTAAAATGGGACCCTCATTTTGTTATCTTGTGGTGGGACCCCATTTGAAAATGACCTGCCCATGTTCTCCCGAGCCCCACATTTGAGACCGGAGTCCCTCAGCTCCTTGTGACCCTCAGGATGTTTCTGGTGTGACACCCCTCTTGTGACACCTTTTTCCAGTGAGGTCTCCTTTGGGACATTCTGGGTGTCTTTCTGGGATTATCTCTTCATGTCCTTTGGGTGAACCCCTTTGATAAGTTCTCAGTCACCATACCCTGTTGGGGACTTTGGGTGGGTTTCCAAGTGGGACGCCTCTTCGTGACCGGTGACCCCTTCCTAATTCTCCCCAACAACATCCTGAGTGTTCATTTGTGTGTCACTCCGTTTGTGTAGTTTGCTGTAGTTCTTTCTCTGTGTTCTTCTCAGTGTTGAGGTGTCCTCCTGTAATTGTTTTCTGTGCTCCCTGAAATGTCCTTTGTGTGGCCACTTGGGTGACATTTGATTGAATTTGTTGCCCACCCGCCCCTCCCCCCCTTGTCTTTGGTGTTTGGCTGATCAACTTCAGCAACTTCTAGAAAGGTCTGAAGCCTCCAGTCCCAAACAGGGAGTAGGGATCTGGCGGCACGCCTGGCTCATGTATACAAAGCTCTTAATTATTTAATGAGACGTCTCACTTTAAACAATGACAAATGACAAAAAATACAAAATCTCAATTTCAAGGAGCGGAAAACCAAATAAAACAAAAATACAAAAGAAAAGAACAAAAAGACAAAAAACAGCTGATAACCAGAAGTTGAAACTGAAAAATGGGAGGGAATGGGAAAGAAGACGGAAAGATCTGAAATAAAATGTCCAGAAGACCCAAGTGGAGAAGTGACAAAGGAGAGTTGGACAACAGAAGCGAGAAGACTGAGGGGACAGCGGCCAGCGGAAAATGACAAAAGGCATAAGCAGTGGGAATGGTACAAAATCTGCAAAAGTCGAGACATCCAATAAAAAACACAGATGCCCACTTCTCCGTTCCTTCACCCATCCAGGACGTGTTGTCCTTGTGCCATGGTGGGCCCTCTTCCTCTAATCACTCCTGTGTGCTCCTCGGGGTCTCTTTGTTTGTGATCTTTTCTGTCAGTTCCTGTCAAGGATGAATCCCATGTTCACCGGACATCAGAGCCCCCCCTCCCGACCCCATAAAAAACAGTTGGCAGACCTTCCAGAAGCTTCTCTCTCATCCAAAAAACAGATCCTTCAAGGGCCCAAAATCTTTCCCACCACACCAGGGTTCAACTTCCAAGACTTGCTTTAGTTGCTGTAGTTTTCCCGAGGGCCCCGCCTGACCTTTGGGTCCCACAGGCCCCCTCACAGATCCATGCTTGTGGCACATTTAGGTCACCTGGTGGGACGTCCTCATTTGGGTGTGTGACACCAGTGGTCACGGCTTGAGCTGCTAATTCGACACGAGCCGCTGACGCAGCTTTGAGGTGACGCTTGATGAAGCTGTGCCAGCGGTGGCCACGGAGGTCGCTGTACTTGGTCACCCTCCACTTTTGAACACCTCCCGGATATTCGTCGGGGTCTTTTCCAGGCTTACACGTTGTTTCTGAAATTGTAGCGGCTGACTGTGGACCTGCTGACTCTTAGATGGCCGTTGGCTGCCACCCAGCAAGACACTTGATCCCAGGGAACGTGAGCCACCCTTGTTCTTGTTAGTTTTGGAGTCCCTTTCATGCCCTACAACTTAATTCATCCCAGGAAATGTCAGCTTCAAAGGGTAGGCACCCTCATGGGGGACTGAAAGCTGGCGTGACCCGCGGCTCACCCCTACCAACAAAGCATCTCCACAGGCCCCTAAATCTTTGTGTATGTAAATCTGACATCCGTGGAGAAGGCCCTGATGAGCCCCCCTCAGTAGCCCCACGCCGCCTCTCCGTCTGGGGACCTTTTGTTTGTCCGCCAGACCACCCCCCCCCCCCCCCCTACACACTGCTTGCCATTGAGCCCCGGGCCTTGTTTGAGCTGTCATTGCTGTCAGATTATGGTGGCATCCTGGCGGGGCGTCCCATTTGTGGTCGTCATAACTGCCATCACCACCCCCTTCATTAGACAGGGACATTGAGAGACACCCGTATTTGATCATCGTTGAGCACACCAGAGAGGGACCTGAATACCAAATAAGTGTCCCCTTTAGGACTCGTGGACCTCTGAAGGGATACGAGGAGGGCGGAGGTCTGCTGTGCTACCTTGAGTTTCACTCAGGGATAACTCAGCCCAACAATCACCCCATCAAATCCTTAATAAATTATTCATAGAAATCGTCAAACAGCATGGTCTGACTACTTGACAGTGGGCAGACAGGGCACCCTCCATAAGGGGCACTGCCCAGGTGGCACACTTATATAGTCCAGTCTTTCAAAAGTGCCTTTAACAGAGAGTATGGTGGTCAGAAGGACAAAGGCACAGAGAAAGGAGATGGCAAACTGTGGGAAAGGAAGACCTGTTTAGAGGATGCACTAGGCTGGGCGCTGATGCCAGGAGGGGCACCAAAACAAGATGAGAAGATCCAAATCAGAACTGAAGAGTCCCTACTGGAAGTGTAACCCACTTCACCAAGAACAGCATGGAAAAGGCTTGCTGGTGTGTGCCGCCATCTTACATAGTGTCACAGAGAAGACATCAGAAGTGACCTGGTGGCCTTGGCAACCATAAACAATATGACCATGATTGTGAGTGTTGTCATTGGAGGAAATGGCCCAGTGAGGACCAGGAAATGAAGGCATCAGAAGAGGGCACCGCAAAGAAGAGTCGGGTCAACGGGCCCAAGTGAGAAACGATCGATAAGACAAGAATCAAAGATTCCAACCTGCCTTGAAATCCTCTCCCGATGTTAGCAAGTTGTTTGCATACTTTCGATTGTTTTATAAGTACGCAGACATTGGGGCGCCGATGTTACCGACGTTACAATGAAATTTGTTGTATCGTGTGTTACCGGTTTGTCGTCACGGCGACAAATAGGATGACACGTGCAGTGCGGCTGTTGGTCACGTGATGAACAACGGGAAACGATGGTGGCCTGAAAATGGCGCCCAGGTGATGTCACCAGCAAGACATGGAAAACAATTAAAAGATCAAAAGAATAAGGTGCCAGGAATCGTCCTGCATGCAATTACGGCGGGAAGACGGATCTAAAATGAAAGCGCGCTGACGTCACCTAAGAAACGCTGAAGTGGAGTTGGGGGCAATGGGGTCCAAAGTAACGTTAGTCTGAAGTCTTGTAGTCGCGTTACCGGCTTAACTAGAATTTCATTACTTGTGTTACATCTAAAATAACTTGAGCCGAGAGGAGGACGGGTGCGGGACGGAGCAGGGGGGCTCTCCTTTACCAACGTAGACGTGTGGGTGGCCAGTCGCACACCTGCTGTCCCGGGTCCTAAAACAGGGTGGCTCACCTAAATGGGGCAGGGGGGCGCTCCCTGCTTGGTTTGTTTGTACCCACCCACCCATAACAGAGGGGCTTCTGTTCATTCATCCTCTTTTGGGTGGGGCACGCAGGTCTTCAGAATGCGACTTGTTGCTTAATCTGGAACTTTCTCTCTTGATTTATTGCCTGCGTTTGAAGGTCGCTCTTTACTTGTGTTCGTCTTTCGCCCGCCGCCGCCACCACCGCCGTGCCCATCTCGACAGAGACCCTCTTTGGAAAGCCGGCTTTGTGGCTTCACCACATGATTAAGGGCTGCCCTGTTTGTTGCTTGGGCTCATTGTGGCTTGCGTGCATTTTGAAGGTTGTTCTGATTTCTTTTTTTAGGTGGCCAAAGTGGAATATGTGAGGAGGAAAGCTAAATTAAAAGAAGTCCTGGTGCGATTAGAGGAGCATTTGGAATGCGTTTGCACTTCTCAGACTTTCCACACAGAGCACAGAGAATCAGAAACAGGTACGTCATGGTGGGGGGGGAGACGCCTGGAGATGGGGGGGATGGCCACTGTTAAACCCCTGAATCAAAAGTATGAGGGCACTTCTCCATGCAAATGGTGTCACTCCAGGGTAGTGAGGGTCCCAGATAGGGCCCACCATGTTTAGTGCACCTTTTATCCCCATGTGGGCCCTGCAGCTTGTGGTGCTGCCACCTTGTGGCGTTTTAGTGGTCTAATTGGGTACCTTCCAGGCAGGGGGTTTGATTGCACTCCGATTTCTCAGCAGTAAATGGTGCCACCTTATGCAATTTAAAATCCCTATTAAAGGGTCTATCTTATCTATTGCACTTTTTCTCTGTGTGCTTGCATGGACCCTACAGGGTGGAGTGACCCCTCATGCCATCTCACTTTCCTAATATGATGCGTTTCATTTGGTGTGCCATGAGGTTATGTGGGTCCTGTTGTAAATGGTGCCACCTCATGGCATCTGGGATCCCTGATAGGGTGCCCTCCATATTTAGTGACATTTTCTCCATCATAGGCCTTTCAGTAAATGGTGCCACCACATGGCATTTAGGATCCCTAATAGGGTGCCCTCCATATTTAGTGAACTTTTCTCCATTGTATGCCCCTCAGTAAATGGTGCCACCTCGTAATGTTTAGATTTTCTAATTCTCAATACACTTTTCTCCATTGTGTTCCTGTGGCTCCTGCATTAAATGGTCCCACCCCAAAGAGTATAGACCACCTTACAGAGTCTCCATTGTCTCCATGGGGTTCCTGCAGATGGTGATGTGGCTTTTTTGCATTTTGTTTGCCTGACAGGATGCCTTCCACATGGAGTGCCCCCTTCCCAGAGTGCTCTTGTGGGTCCTGTTGTAAATGGTGCCACCTCATAGTGTTTAGGTTCCCTAATAACATGCCCTCCATGTTTAGGGTAATTTTTCTCTATGTGAGCCATGCAGTAGATGGTGCCACCTTATGGCATTTAGGTTCATTTTGGGGTCGGTTAGGAAATCTCTATATTGTCACGTGGGACTCGCAGGTGGCAGTGCCAACTTCACCTTGCCTCTTCCCAAGCACAAGTCTGTAAAGGAGACTCAAGATGTCCCCTGTGCCCACAAGCCATTGTGGCAATGCCCTCTGGCCAAGAGCAGTAGCGAGTGGGAGGCACCAAAGGATGGCAGTACAGTCCGTGATGTCACTTGTGCCAGTCTCTCCATATTCTCCAACTTTCCACAGAACAACCAACAAGTGCCCAGGTGCTCTGGCAGTGGGGATGCCACACACAGAAGAGATTTGTGCAGCTGTTACTCACCCTGCGTGGGTTGCAGTGATGGCCAGGACATTTTCAATCTCATGTCTTTATGGAGATCCCAAATTCCTGATACAGTGGGATTGAATAAGTACGAATGACAGCAAACCACCCATGAAAAGGTCTCAGAAGACTCAAGTCGTATGATCCAAATGACAGGCATGGAGCTGCCCGCTCACAGTCTCCTAAACGTAATATCGTTAATTAGACCACATCTGCAAAATCGCAGACCCGCCTCCCTCTCATTCATTGGTCAGTCCTGCCATTCCCAGTGCACTCATTGGCTACCAGTGTGTGAGTGTGCAGGTCAGGCAGTGGAGGCCTCTAGTGGCTGGTGAGCAGGACTGCAGGGCCTGAGGCCGAGGTTCAAATCTTTAGTGTTGACTCCCCAAGAGAGGAGCTTCACCCCCTGTTGGAAATGTCGTGTGTGGCATGAAGTGGGGCACAAGGCTGCTTTCTGCACCTTCACCATTGACTAACCACAGGACAGGGTCAATGCCACAGTGTGACACCAAGTGAGTCACCAGAACTCAGCCAATAAACATTCATTATATTACCCAGCAATCCAGTCCAGGGTCCGACACCACACTCTAGAAATACAGAAGCAAATGTGTGAGATGTGTCCACTAACGAAAGGCGCTATATAAGTCACCTTGCCTGCCCAGTATAATGGCATAAACCATTTGTCAGGAAGGCGCTATGTAAAGCAGCAGTATTACAGTGTTGCTGTAGGACGCTGTCACTTGGTGGACACTCCATGAATGGGGATGTCCTCGTCACACAGCTTGGTGTCACATGAAGCCAAGTTTGTTTTTGCTAATTAAGGTGATGAGGATGTATAAAATTAGAAATTATTACTAACTGTTGGCACCGATGCTTTTTCTTTCTTTTGATAAGCGGGTTTCCTTCAGTGACTCACTGGAAAAACACGGCGGTGCGGCCCGCCAGCTGTACATTGTGTGTGTGTGTGTGTGTGTGTGTGTCTGGGTTCATCTGGGAAGAATGGGATGCCAATCCAAAGCTAAATGGCTTTCACAGGAGATGCTTCATTAATGACTAAGCTCTGCACAGAAGCACTGAGTGGGACGGCACTTCTGGATCTGCTGTTTCCCACACTTGTTTTTGTCTTGATTTGATATTAAGGTATTTAAATCAAACATCTGCTATGGAGGGGGGGGGGCAGGGGGGGCTTAAAACTTGTATTTGTTTTTGAGATTTGAGAAAAAAAAAAGAGAGTACTTTAGTCTGAGTGCCTTAGAGCTCCACAGTGTTCTGGTTGGCCCCTCCATCCCTTGTGCCCCCCAGCCTAATCCAATAGCCCCGCTTTTGAAGGCAGACGGGTCATTGGAGTTGGCGCAGCCTCTCTGCCGCCCCCTGCAGTCCACCCTGTGAATGACACAACCGGCTGCTTGCTGCACCTCTGAACCCCAAATCCGCCACAGCGGCCCAGCTTGGCGGCCCAGCTCAGTCCTAATCTGGAAATTGAAGCCCCTCACTTCTGATCTTTGGGACTGGCGGTCACGAGGACATCTGCCCACTTTGAACTTGCCCATCCAGCACCCCATCTTTGATCCCCGAAGCATTCACAGCTAAATCGACCCCCAACATTTGTAAGACATTGAACTTCTATTCAGGTTTATATAGCGCCTTTCCAAGCGCTAACTTAGTAATCAACCCCCTGATCCCCATGGACGGCTCAGTCCCGACGGACTTGTCACCTCCGTGTCGCCTCCTCCCCCTCCCCCACCCTCCTCATTTCGGGCTCCTGTCCAGTCCGCGCCCCACCTGCTGCTCGCCGAGCGTCCAAAGGCTGCGTGCGCTGCAGATAACGAGCGCCTGGTAGTCACAACACGGCCGCTCGGAGCAGATAAGGAGCCGAGCCGAGCAATGTCAGGTATTTATGGCGGCCCAGGAGCTTCACCTTGGCACGTTTAACCTGCCCTGCCTCTGTGTTGACAGGAAGGACAAGGGCGACAGGTAAAAAAGGGAAGCGCAAAAAAGTAAAGCCACACAAGGATCTGCTTCTGACCTAAAGTCGGGTGGCCCTGCCGACGGCGCAGGTAGGAGTTGCTGACAGGGGGACTTGCTGAAAAATCACAAGCTGGCACCGACGATGGCAAATCAGAGAATCACGGGGAGGCCATGATCGGCACACTGCTGCAATGCTGACCACGCTTTCTTTCTTTCTTTCTTTCTTTCTTTCTTTCTTTCTTTCTTTCTTTCTTTCTTTCTCTGGCGTGCGACAGTGTCACCCTGAGGTCACTGCCAGCACCTGCGCTGATGCACGGACTCTGATTGGCTTGGCCTGATTTGAACGATTAATGCTAATCAAGCTTAAAATGTGACAATTGCACTTCATTGCACGCCATCATCTCCACTACACCGCCTGGCGAATGGACGACACGACACGCGTGACACTGGCCAGCCTTGTGTGCGCGCAGACGGCGAGCCTGTCCTAGTTGGGCACGTGCTCAGCATGCACGCGCGCGGGCACCCGCTATGGATGAGCACAGCCGGCACTTAAACACGTAGCTGCTGAAATCCAACGGGGTCGCCTTACTGTGTGTGCCATGAAGGCTGTGCCTCTGCGTGCAGCCACCATTGTGCGTGCCATGACATCTGTGACTACTAAATTTAAAAGTGAAATGGAAGCCTAATACACCTGCGTGCAATACGCGTGCCTATTCATGGAAGAGAGAGACACAGGAGGTCCGCACTGCATACGCACTCCTGACAGTCACCAACAACTCGAATCGGCGCGCGCACAGGCATACTGTAGACCGGGACGGCGCGTATGTGCACGCGCACAGTCACGCACCTGACGCTACGGATACGAGGGTGATAAATGAAAGGAGAAACTGATACGTAATATATGTGCAAATACAGATGTGTGTGTATACATCCTAATTATAATATAATTCTATCAGTCTATTAATTTCCGTCTAATGTTAATCACGCTGTTAATATTAATCTAATAAAATTTCCAGGGTTTCAGGGAGCAGGAGCCACCCCAGGTGGTAGAAACCGCAAGGCAGGAATCCACCCTAGACGGGGCGCCAGTCAATCCAACCTGCACGTATTGAAATATATCGAAGGAAAACCTACGAACATCCGAGCACAAATGCGCAGTCCTACCCAAAGAGAACACGGGGGGCATCATTTATCATTGCAGCCATAGAAATCAATTGAAATGGAGTTTCGAAGGGCTATAAACGTCACGTCTTAGCTCTGAGGAAGCCAAACGGCTGATCCTGTGAAGCGCCCACCTCGTGTGTCTCACTTGATAGGCGACAGAAGCTCAGCGCACACATGCCACCTGTACACGCGCGCACGCGCACGCAGAGTTTTACACGTCACTGACGTCAGTCAGCGATTCGCACCCCGTGACATGTCCGCTGTACACCTGCGCTCTAACACGCGTGCCAGTCACACTCCCAATGCGAGGACAGGGACATTTCGGGGACACTGCAGATGTGATTCTTTTTGTTGATTGTCGCATTTCTTCTTTGTCTTTCTGCAGATGTGAGGTGAAATGAGCTGCCGGCTCCACTCCTTGGGGTTTCCAAAGCACTGCGAACCGCTCGGACCCTGAGCTCATCTGCCAAAGGTGCTGTTTTACAACGACGTGCTTTCCAAACATCCCAGGAAAACTTTTTTATTTCTTTTTTATTTGTGAGGAAGCGCTTTAAGACCCGAAGGACAAAAGGATTCCTGTAATTTGTTTTATTCTGATTTAAAAGACATAAAGCGTGAAAGACAATGGAGGAGCGCGCCACACGCCCGGACGGACTTCGGCCACAGGACTGGCGACCCCCGATTGCACAAACCGACGAGCCTGGTGGTCGTCGACGAGTCGCCCTCTTGCTTTACTCGAACCTTCGATTGGCACAGGCAGTGGATCGAAGCTTCGTATTTAACTGTCTGCGGACCCCCTGGCAGCGCTTAGCTACACCCCGGGGTTGGGGGGCTTTTGGTGATTCTGAGGGCTTTTGAACGGATAATAAAACAAGGACTGGCATCGCCGCTGGCGCCCCCAGCTTAAGGTGACTGTCGCTTCACAGGCGTGCGGCGTAAAAAGTCGTCACAGGTGCACGTTGGAGCGGAAAAGGTAACTTGCTGCAAATATTTGAAAGGAAAGAAAAGAAGAATTCTTTATTTTTGGTAAAATATTATACCTACCTATACACAGACTGGATTATGTTTTTCATTTTGTTGTAAAATGTTTGTATTTTTATCAAAAATAAGAACTGCAACAAAGAGTTTTTTAACGATTCTAAGAAAGTTTGTGATCTGAAGCCTGGTGGCCATCTGTGTGTGTCATAAAATGAAGGTGCAGTTTGTATAAAGTGGGAATACCGGGGGGCTCTAGACAAGGGGATTAAGGGGGTCTTTAAATTGAAAGGGCGATGCCATAGGGGGACCATCCACACAAAGATTCCAGACAGAGCCTTTTATTTTAAATCCGAAACGGGGGCCATTAACAGTTGGCGACGCGGCTTCCTGCTTTTCAAAGGACTTTCATGGCAACTCTCAGTATTCCGTGGACAAACACCCCACCGCCAGGACCACCCTACCCGGTGATAGGCCGGCATGGGGGCTTCGTTGTAAAGACTTCGCTCAGGAACGGGACCCCACTTTTTGTAAAGGAGCCCAGACTACACCCCTGAAATTGCGCCCCTAGTGTGCACACCGCTAAATACATGGCCAATTTAGGGAAATAAAAACGCTCGGCTGTTCTATTGTGGCCAAATGGTGACAGGAACAGAAAAACAGGGGGGCATCTTTAATAGAGGACGTGCATTAGGGAAGGGGGGGCGGAGTTGACTCCAAGCTGGCATGGCGAGGTGTGTTTAGTTCACAGACGCCCCGAGTGGCTCCTCTTGGCCTGAAGGGACGCGTCGGGCTGTGAATAGAACGAGTCCTTGTTTTCCGAGGTGACCTTTGTAAGCCCCCCTACTCGGGGGCCTTTAGCTGCAGCCCCTGCCACTGTCACCCCTGCTCCTGCTCGACTCATTCTTAGGCAGATGACGACGTGTAAACGTTTAATTCGGAGACGTGTCTCGGCTCGCAGCCGTCATGCCATGAATACCGCGCTGCGGGTGGACGACCTCCAGGCGGCCTCTTTCTTTCTTTCTTTCTTTCTTTCTTTCTTTCTTTCTTTCTTTCTTTCTTTCTTTCTTTCTTCACTTTGAAACATCGAGTGGCTGTGAGTTAGCAGGGTCTCCATACCTGTCTACCTTCTTCTGCATCTTCGTTTTGTGAACTCAGTGTGCCCACCGAAGGAGCGATGCCCCGTCCAGGGGTTGGTTTCTGCCTTGGCTGAGCAGACATCCCGTGTATTTGCATTGCGCCCCATTTCCTGCAATGGTGCCCATCAATTCTAAAAAATGATCGCTTTTTAAACTCCAATGGTGACCATCGCCCCCTGCAGCCCACTCTTCGAACGCGCGCGGAACTCATGGGGTGGTCCGCTCTTTTATCTTCATTTGAATATTTTTTAGGTCTCTGTGGCAGATCCTATTTTGGGAGAATGCAAAACTCGCCCCCCTATTTCTGCGTCGACCCAGATGCTGATAGACCCCCGAAAGGGGACCTTCTGAGGACAAATCAACGCGATGGCTGAAGGAGGTCTCATGTTCGTCTGTTCCTACTCATCCTCGACTTTCTTTCCGCGTGTAATTCACTTTATTCTGTATGGAGGAATACTTCGGACAAAATAAATAAATAAAAGTTCCGTGAAAAGTGACAATCAATAAATAAACAAATAAATAATTAAAAGGACTGTGCAATGTGGTAGTAAACATGAAATTTGAACATCAATAATTAAATTTGTCGCACAATATATTTTTATTGCTTATTTCTTTCTGCATTTATTTCATTGTGTCTTCATTTATTTATTTAAGTGACACGCTCACGACCCCAAATGTAATCTGTCACTTTCACACGTCAAGGTTGAGAGGGCGGGTGCAAGCGAGTCCTCTTTTTTTTTGATTGGTGTTTTCGTAGGTAGCACAGACGTAACCTTCGAGGGCCAACAAGTACCACATTTACAGCAGACACTTCAGAGACAGATATGGTGACCCCCCCCCCTAAAGATGAATTCGAAGTTTTTTTCTTGCATTGGCATCTGATGCGCACAGTCACCACATGGAGCATGCGCAGGAGCCACAGGATGCCGACGACAAGCGAAGTGCACGACTGGCCAATCAAAAAAAAATCCAGCATCCGCTAGAACCCGCCCACTCCACTTTGACGAGTGAAAGTGACAGTTTTCCTTTCAGGTTGCGTGCGTCGCCACGGAAATGAAGATATAATGAAATAAATAAAAAGACATTGGCAACAAAGTGTATCTTGTGACACATTTTACGATGTTATGATTTATTTATTGTCGCATTTCACAGGACTTTTATTTAGTGTATAAATAGCCCTCCATAATTCTGTCTAGCATTTATTTGGAGTGTAGAAAAAAGAAAATGGGAGAAAATTATAGGCAGTGGGGGCTCGCTGGGCTGGGCGGGGGGCACTGTGACTGCATGGCGTTTGTTTGGCAGGACATTAACTTGACATCAGAGTGAAAAGCTTTAATGGTGTCATCTGTCCATTTTGTTAAGTTCAGGGGAGTGTCACAGGGCAGCTAGAGCCCAGCAGTCATTGGGCACGGGCAGGAGTAACCCCTGGACCGGGGACACACACACACACACACACAATCCATCAGACCTGTAAGTCTTTGGGACGTGTGAGCACACAGACACTGGAGAACATGAACTGCACTCGCCTTACTGTGAGCCATGCTGCTCGTGTCATTGATTGTATTATATAGCGCCTTTACCTGACTGCGCTTTACAAGCGACTGACTCGTTGTTTGTAATTCTGCCCCACAAAGATGAATTTAAAAGAAGTCATCCCAGTTCTCAAGCCCAGGCGTGTGATATGAACCCTCCAGCATGTCCTGAGTCTGCCACAGGGTCTCTGCTCACTGGGACCCCCCCTTATGATGTGCCCAAACCACCTCGACCCAGTGGAGCAGCAACTCTACTCTGGGGGTCTCTGAAATCTCTGAGCTTCTCACCCCATCATGAGTGTCAGGCCAGCCACCCTGTGAAGAAGCCTCATGTCTGCCTCTTGCACTTGCTGTCCCACTGCGCTGCTCATTTTTCTGAAGCTCACACAGATCCGAGGTGAAGTCTGGGATGGAGGAGGACCACTAGACTGTAGAAGAGCTGCCACGGCTCCAAGCCACTTGTCGAGCTCAAGTTTCTATTATCCATCTCTCATTAACAAGAGCCCAAGATTCTTGAACTCTGCCACCTCACCACCTGGAGAGAGCAATCCACACTTTTTCTGAGAGACCACCATGAGGTCAGACCTGCAGGGTCTCATGCACATCCCTGCCACAGCGACTCACTCAAGTCAGACGAGGCATAAAGCTACAATGCCACCCCTCGCCCGCCACCCCAGCTGGACCCCCACCTTGATGGAGTCCGACACCTGACAAGACCCAGGCAGCTGAATGAGCAGCACGCAGGAGTGGCCCTGAGACCCCCACATTCCTGCAGCACACGGTGGGACACAGTCGACGCCTACTAGCACAGATTTCTAAATGCAAATGAAGCAATGAGATCATTTAGATTCTAAATTTTAGAAGGAACACTGAGACATTTCTTTGTGAAAGTGGTTGGAATGCAAGCCCACGGCTACAGTCGTACCCCAGGACTGAACTCGGGGGGCTTCACATGAATGGCACCTGCTAATATCCATCCACTGGCCAGCTGACAAAGGAGGAGAGAAAACCAAGGACAGGGAAAATAAACCTCTGGGGAGTCCACGGTGAGTTAGAGCAGAGAAAGTCAGACACACTTGTTGTGACCTTGAGAGTTTCCAAGCATGAAGGACCCAATAATATGCCCACTCGTTCAGGGGTCTTACCATCAAACCCCACCTAGTTACTAGGGCAACAACACAGGATCTTTATGAATAAAAAGATGTATTCTTTCAAAAAGCTCTGTGGAGCACAAAAGGCAAAGCGGAGTCGGCTGAAATCTCAAGGCAATCCACGTGCACAAATCCTGAAACAGAAAAACAAAGTTAATTGTCAGAAAAAGTCCACAGAACAACAACAATAAGCCCAAAACACTCAGCAGCTCCCAAGCACATTCACAATGAACCGCAAGGGACTGTGGGTTGTCCCCGCCTTTCTAGGGCTGAAGGCGGTCCCTTGATGGTGACAGGCAGGTGGCCCCACCCCTTGAGGGACCACCCACAATGCACAGGGAGCACAGCAGACAATCCTGTTAAGATGAACAAAACTGACGTAAAACGGCATCTGAAACACACAGCAGCCCTGCAGATCGGACCCCCAAATGCTGTTCCACAATTCCATAGCACCTCGTTTTGAGTTCTATACTCTGTGAGCTTAGGGGATCTCATTTTAGACAAATTTAATGTTACATCAGAAGACCCCATTTACTTCATGATTTATTTTTTTCCATTAGGGCCCCTCAAACTGAGGGGGTTTGTAAGACTGATGAGAAAGCCCCAAATTTTGTCAGCGCTGTTCAGACTCGTTTCTCACCTTCCATGTGTTCCCCCCCCCCCCCCCCCCCCACTTAAAGCCAATGTCCTGTCACGTGACTTCTCAAGCTTGACGACTTCTGGTGTACTGATCTCATCGCCTGGGGACGTCCAATCAGACGACTGCGTGATGGCTTTCCTACTCGCTTTCACGCCTTTAACATGCAGTTGAGGTCCTCTGAAGCTGGTGGCGCGTCACATGACCTCTCATCGGACTTAATGGTTGCCGTGGATGTCAGTCTACACGACCGTCAAATTCACTTTCCGGCTCGGGGTCAGACTTTCAAAGTCTCACGCGTTCACCCTTTTTTTTTGACAGCCAATGACGTGCTGCCTGGCGGAGCTGCTGGCCATGCGATTGGCTGACAGGTGCAGCGTGTTCATCCGTAGGTTTGTCACTTTTTTCAATTCTAGCATTAGACAGATGAGTGTCTCTTCAGTTTGTGAGGCCTTTAACACCCAAACACCTAGCTGAGTGCTCATTGGCTGTCTCCGCTCACATGCACACAAACTCCGCCCCTAAGACTTCAGAGTGGCAGACTTGTTGGGCTGAGTGGCTGGGGATGTCAGACTACACGACCGCGGACCACAGGAGCACAAAGCAACAGCCTAAGGTTACTAAATAAAAAGTCGTGTAATGTGACGTGGCCTTAATTTGGGTTTATTTCAGTGCCAGCTTTAAGTCACTAACAATGCTAACGGGGTGGCCATAAAAGACAAAGAGAAACACAAATGAACAGGAGAGAACATGCAAACCTGGCACTGAAGAAGCCCCAGCTGGCCATCAAACTGGAGATGACCAGCTGTGCCCTCGTGCTGCCAGTCAAAAGCAGGAAGTGGTCACCCACTGGCACACTGATTAGAATGAAAACCAAGGGACACAACCAGCACTAAACCCTACAGGTTTAGAAGAAGATCTGTGCCAAGGGCAGACCATAGGATGTCCAGTGAAGTCCGGTGGGGGGATCCCTGGGGTCGTCATAGCACAGTGGGACTTGTATGCTTAGTCAACAGAGCGTTTGTGTCTCAATTTTTTTTAATCTTGTTTCTTTTTATTTGATATTTAAATTGAAGCAAAAGTTTGCCTTATTAATAACAAGCCTTGCAATAAAAATAAAAATGTGCCAGTCGTGCCAGGCTCTGGTTCAAACCTTCGATGTGCCACACTTGTTGGAGAGCCTCTTGTCCCCTGCTTTACACCCATCGACCCTTTCTAGAGAATCACTGCTTCAGAATATGTCGGCGTAATGACGTCTTCCGTCCAGATTTATTTATAAGAACACAATTTAAATCCAGTTCGATGGATTAACGGATGAACGAATGTCCTTCGGAACGCCTTGTAATCCCAAAACACACAGAATTACAATACAAATGCAATGGATTTATTTTCTTTTTTAAATTTGTTCAGTTAAAATAAATGTGTGAAACTGCATTCTGCTGCTTTTTCAGGCTCGTTGGCACCGTAGGTGGCAACATCAGTTACTGCCCATCTGTCACAAAGTGCCTAACTATCGAGTAGCGCTTGCGCCTGCGCACTCGCGGATTTGGGGTTCGGGTGTCGCGCGCGCGGCTCTTTTTGGCAGCGACGTTTCACAGTCACTTTAGAATGGCAAGAAAGTGGAGACGCAAAAAAGTCTCGTCTAGTCTGTGGATTGAGCAGGGGGCTTCAGTCACGTCGATCGTAAGTCGGGGGTGACCTTTTATTAACAAAGGCGTTGGAAAAGGAAAGAAGCGCAGCAGCTCCTCATTAGCTTTGTGTGGACCTTCACTCGACGCGCCACTCCGTGGAACTGCAGCCTTGATGGCCGCTCGGCTCCTCTTTGGTGATTTGCAGTGCGTTAATCCGCAGGCTGCAATGAGAAAGGAACAATAAAACGAACTTAAACGCATTTTAATATGAACAGCCGTCGGTGCGCCTCGCAGTCGGAAAGGCTCGTAGGCTCCCAGACTTCAGTGTGTGTGACCTCGGGGTGCACATCGGCGGCCGGCGGCCTTTATTTAACCTTATAGGAAACGGCGAGCAACGAATCAAGCGGCGCTCTTAGCTTAACACAAAAGGAGTAACAAGAAACTTCAAATGGCAACTGCGAAACGTTTATCCCAGGAATGAATCTGCACAAGTCGTTCCATTGTTAAGAACTTCGGGAAAGAACGTGCAGTGAGAATCAGCGCCGTGTCCGGTCAGCGCTCTCACTGTCGTGAAAGGCCTTCCTCAGGGCTCTTCAAATTGAACATTCGAGAGACGGTGCGGTAATCGGTCAGCATGCGAGATGTCCAGGAACAGTCCTGCAGTGTCCATGGAGGAGGAGAAACGGCTGAAAGTGAACTGAACGCGTCAAAACACAAAGACATAAAACAAAGACACGCTTACGGGAATGGCGGAGCCGTCACCTCACATCACAGCTGGGCACTCAGATTCCAAGTCACAGGGGACGGAGGGAATCCTGACAGCATCGGGCACAAGGCAGGAATCAGCTCAGGACAGCCCAACACAGAGAGACCACTCGGGCACACACAAACACACACGCAGGAAAGACGAAAATGGGCATAAAGGGAAGGATAGACATGCAAGGTGCTATATAATAAATAAATAAATAAAAATAAACACTAAAATATATATATATACATAAAAGGCACTATATAAGAAAAAGATCTGGTTACTACACAATGCCTTTCACATCTATCTATCTATCTATCTATCTATCTATCTATCTATCTATCTATCTATCTATTATATAGTGCCTTTCTTTTCTATCTATCTATCTATCTATCTATCTATCTATCTATCTATCTATCTATCTATCTATCTATCTATCTATTATATAGTGCCTTTCTTTTCTATCTATCTATCTATCTATCTATCTATCTATCTATCTATCTATCTATCTATCTATCTGTCTGTTTATTATATAGCACCTTACAGGTCTGTCCTTTCCTTTATGTCCCCTTTTGTGTCGTTGCGTGTGGCCGTGTGCCCCTGTGGACTCTTCGTGTTGGACTGGCCTTATCCTGTCCTGATTCCAGCCTTGTGCATGAAGCTGTCAGAATTTGCCCCACCAGCCCTCTGTGGCCTGGAATGTGAGTGCGCACTGTTGTGGCTGTGACTTTGTGACCGGAGGTGACGGGAGTGTCATTCGTTCATCTAAATGTTTGAGTGACTCCCTGTGTGTCTTTCTATTTTATTTCTTCCTTATTCTCAGGTCTTTTCTCCCCCTCCATGGACACTGCTGGGTTTCTCCCGACTTCCCACCCTTTACATTCCTGGATGTTTACTTCTCCCCAATTGTGTGCCTGCTTTTATTCCACCCTGCCGCTCCTCTCTGGATAGGACGCCCCCTAGCTGTGTGGGGTGGGGGTGCAGTCGTCCACTCTGGTCCCCCTTCACACAGAAGCCCCCCTTTGGCTTAGGGTGTCCTCTTCGGTGAGACCCTCGACGTTTTTCGGCCTCATGGAGCTTAGTGGACGGACAGCGGAGCGGGTGCCCATGGGTGGCAGTTTCTAATTTATTCTGTTGGGGGAACCAGAAACCCACTGCTGGGACCACTTGGTCCAAATGTTCAGTCGGCATGAAGACACAACAAACAGGAAACTGAAGCCCGAGAGACGTTGCTGGTGTTGCAAAGTTGATTTTCCGCACATATTTACTGGGGTGGGTGGACTCGGCCCCCTGACAGCTGCAGTTAAAATTACCAGGAGACGGGCAAACAGGCAGTGGCCGGCTGGCGCTCGACGCCTCGCTGTCACGCATCTGTTGCTGGCATAGCTGACAGGAGACATTTTGCTGTGGCTGCAGAACGCATGCCGGGCCCAGCCTTGCGCTGCTGACCCGTGGCTGACCCTTGTCCATCCATCAGCCGGGCACAGGGGTTCAAGGGGGACATACCAGGGAGCAGAAGAGCTGCGAAAGAAAATGGCAGGGTGAATTTTAGCCGGACAAAGGGAATGCTTCCTACTGACTCTGGCATGTGCCCCTCATTTAAGGGGGTCAGCAACCCATCATTACTGAGAACATAATCTGAGACCCCTGTAATTCATGACAAGTGAAAATGGCATTCATCCCGCATGCCCATCCTCAGGTGCCCATTCTGCAATGTCGCAGGCTTTCACTCCTGCTTTAATGGTGGTTAGCAACTCAGATGAAGGGCATTATGAATGACCACATGCCCACTCAACCAGTCTGACCTGCCCAAAGATGGAGGCAAAGGCACCTGAAAGAGCGTGACATCAGCTACAGTGACATCAGTGACACCAGTGCTTGGGCTCAGTGGGGGGGTAGAGCCTCTCCCAGTGTATGCAAATTAATGGCGACCAATAAAAAGAGGCGGTTCCTCAGAGTATGCAAACTAGCAGACAGAAGCACCAGTCAGAGATTCTCAGATTGTTTCAGTTTGGATTGTGAGGACTGGCGCCTAACCTGGCAGCACTGGCACCTTTCTATTATGAACAATGTCACAAGGTGACGCTTTGGCAGCCCAGTGGTTGTCATTCCCCTTTCACAAATCTGCACTGGCAGCTGAAAGGACAAGGTGGCACTGAGAGCTGAGCCCACAGCCTTGTTCTTTGCAGCCCAATGTTCTGCCCGCTATGCCACTCTGCCTGCCACATGTCCCCTTTAGCTGGGTTAAGCGTGTGTCCCAGTGATCAAACACAGAGAGAGCGCCCCCTTCAGTGACTCCAGTCCCCCGCCTTTGTCTTGACATCTCCCCACCCCCACCACACACCAGACGGAGCTCAAATGTCACCGGCCCCGGAAATTCCTCCGAGTGACACACAAATGGCCACTTCACTTTCAAGTCAGCACTTAAGGCCCACCGTGGAACAAGACAAGCCGAGCATGAAGAGAAAGGCCGCGTTGTGAAGGGCGAGCGCCTGCCTGCAGGGAGCCTTCATGGGAATTTGGGAGAAATAAAGCAGTCGGCGCACCATGGGGGCTCGGGTGGCACTCGACATGCCCATCGAGGGTTAAGTGATGACGCTTCATGTGCTGGGAACGCGCTGGCGTCTGAATAGCGAGATGTTGGGAACTGCAGATTCTTTACAAGAAATCCTTCGGAGTCCCAAAGGCCGGGCGCTTTCTGGGAATCACGTGGCCAGTGCTGCTTGAAACATTCACGGGCAAAATGGTGGGGGCATTGGCATGGGGGGGGGGGGCATTACATTCTAGTTATTTATGGAAGCCCATTACAGTAGCAAGGAATTGGAGTTCAGAGTTTGGTAAATTATTAATCAGAGGAGCACCGCAGGGGAAGGGGACACAGAAACAAGTGTGACAATGAGCAGCCTGCAGGAGGCAGGAGTGAGCAGGTGCACCCAAAGCCACTGAGGGGGCACTGGTGGGCACAAGGCCAGACACAGCCTTGGAGGGGGTGCCAGCTCACCACTGGACATCTTAGCAGACAATTTGACGATTTGAACCCATGGCTCTGGAGTCCACAGTGTTGCTCCCGCAGGAAGGACCTCAATGAGCAGAGTGAAGTTCTGTTGTCCTGGCATTGCGGGATCGACTCAGGCTGCCTGACATCAGTTCCTCCCAAAGATCTCAAGAAGGACTGTGGTGCCACCTACTTCAAGAAACAGATCATGTACAACTTGAGGGGGTATCTGAGGGGCAGCACAGGAACAGCTCAGTCTCTGGATGCCATCCTGCATTCCCTAATGTGTGGGATTGGCATCTTCTCTCTGTGCCCTTCAACTGACTGAAGCTGATTGGTGCCCTTTAGTTTTAGAGAGTAGCCTGGCATGTATTGGGACCCCCCCCATCTTGGTCACACAAGAGGATGGAGATGGGGACATACCATTCAAAAATGACTTTACCACTAGGGGGCCACACTCACCACCTCTGAAATTCTGAGCTTGATGTGAACCAGATGTGAACGTGATGCCAAGGTTCAATACAACTTCTGCCACCCCAGCAGGTGCAGGAACTGTTTAAAGGTGGCACAGCGGGTCGAAGCGGAGTTTGATCTGATTGTAGTGCACGCCATCTTGAGGTGCTACACAGACATAGTGCCATTCTTTGTATGTTTATGTATCTGCGGCGGGTGAAGGAGCACACTCAGGGTCACTCTGGGGGTCAGCGCCATCCCATAATAAACATCACATTGAATGCTGCTCGGCCGGACCCTGAAAGGTGATGTCACAAATGGTCAGCGGAGGACTGCCTGTCCATATGAGACACGTCAGATGTTACATAAGGGAGTCAGTAGTTGTGGAGTGATGCTGCTGATTTTATATGGCGCCTTCCCTTTGTGAGCTGCACCTCCACCAAGGTGGCACAGCATGGCAGGAGCTCCGCTATCTGAAGTGCCCAACTCAGGGCCACAATCAGCATCAGTGCTGCGCACTTTCTGTCTTATTGTCCACCCTTGGCACCCTGCCCTCAGATGCCAACCTGAATGTCAATCCCTTGTCATATTTTTCTAAAATCCGTTGCGTCCCCGTCTACTTATGTCCCCGTTTCTGCGAAGGACAGTTGTGACATTCACAGAGCGAGCGCAGCAGACATGGCATTGCCACCGGATCTCATCCTATCTCGATGGTCGCCCTCCGCTGTTTTCGTGGTGTTCATCATTGCGGCTTTATTTCCAATGGTCGCCATGTCTCTCACAATCCTCCCGTCGCAGCTTTTCTCCTTGCGCTCGAGTTTTTCGTGTCTGTTTTCTTTTCTCGTTATCAGCCCACCTTTGCCCCCCGTTTCCCACCCGCTCTTTGTCTTTCAGCTCATTGCCAGCGTTCCGTCAGACGTGGCTTCTCGTTGCTCCATCCCTGCGGTTCGCCCATTTAAAGGCGTCTCCGGTGCCAGTGTGAAGCCAGCGCCGGGCACTTTGATCGCTCCCCCGTGCCAGCTGTGCCGCGCTGGTACCTTTTAATCGTCTTGACAGAAGATGACATTAATAACTCGAAATTACAAAGGGCCGCGGCCAGCTGGGAGTCAGCGATTTGTTTGAATTCCTGGTGTGCGCTTGACAGACGAGCGCCCCCCCCCAACAACCCCCCCCCCCCCCCCCCCCCCCCCCCGTCTTTTTCCATATTCTTTATTTAGTAAAGGCAGGTCGTAATCTCCGACCAGGAGGACCTTAAAATACTTTTTAACAGCACATGCCAGGCGCTTGGCGAGGTGTGTCTGGAGCTCGGAAAAGCACCCAGCGCGGCTATGCGGGGGCAGTGCGTCTGCTTCTGGGATCTGCGCCCCCGTGCGTCGGGCACCCTGGGTCAGAGTGGAGGGCGGCGGGCACGGCGTCCTAACATGCCCCTCTGCCCCTGGCAGCAATGCCAAAGAGAAGATTGCAGAGAGTACACGTGTGAGTGTGTGTAAGAATATGAGCAGATGCATGCCAGGGTGGTCCTCTGTTCGGCCCGCTTGCGAGGGGGTCGCGTGCGGCCTTCTTGTTTGTGTCCTCCAAAGTGCTGTAGCTTGGGCTGACCGGCTAGGCTGCTGGTGTGTGCCACGCGGGACTGGCCATTCATATACCAGTTCAGGGTCCCAGGGGGGCTGTTCATGCAGCACTGGTCTCGAGGCAGGAACGAGCCCCGGAGGGAACGCCAGTCCATTGCAACTTTTGAGAATGTGCCAATTTAGAAAAGTGGCACAGACATGAGGGTCCTGGCACTGCAGCATGCCACCTGTGCGAACTGACTCTCCTCTGTTCCTTCCCGGTGAGTTCCCGCCTGCAGTCATTTGCTGCTGGCCTGAAGTTGGGGGTTTACAGACTGGGCACCCCGCATACACCCCCAATATAAGGTGCCCTCTTCAGGTACCCCATTGAAATGACAACTTATTTAAATATGTATGGAGGTGTCACTGAACAGCTCTACCACACTGACAAGGGGGCCAACAGTTGGTTGGCACAGGGGATGGCAGCCACTTCATCTTCAGGTGTTTATTTCTAGCTGGTGCTGCAATAAAAATACCCAAGTAACCCCACACCAACACCCCCCCACCCCCCACCCCACCCCCCAATTAAACCAGAAAAGAAAAATCCGGCGGCTTTTGTCTGCTTGAGGACCACCGCTTACCCACACAGCCCTGCGGCTGCCGGCGGCTTTTAAAATAGAGCGCCCTGTGTTACTGAGCCCATTATGGCGGACCGCAGGGGTAAACATTTACTCGGGGGCTTTCAAATCCGAACGTTTTCTTTCCAGTGAAGCGCGTAGCGCTGGTTAAATGTGCCACCTGCGGACCCCGGAGGACGTCCGTCCTCAAAGAGGGCTTTTAATTCACATTTCCTCGGCGCTCTGAGGATCAAAATGGGAACAAGTGCTGGCAGCGTCTCCTGACGACCACCTTATTAATATCTGTGACCTCAAATAGGGAGCCGACGTCCCCGGAGACGTTTTATTTTTATTCATTTATTATTCTTCTGAGGGTGGGCTCTCTGCAAACCCCCGCCTCGTTTGAACACTGGGCCCGTTGTGATGGCCTTCGGGACTCAGGATGGCCGCCTCACTGCGCAGGGGCTTTGATTGGATGACATTATTATAGCGCCACCTGCTGCCTGCAGCCGTTGCTCCAGGCTCTTTATAGGTGCGGATGCTCTTTTTATAGCGCCATGCTGATTGTTGTCTGCTTGTTGTCTTTTTGTTCTCCGGAGCCCCAGAATTTCTGCGTTGTGAAACAAAACACACTCGACCTGTCCAGGGCCATGCCGGGCCAAAAGTGGTCGAAAAAACTCATCCTGCCATCTGGTGGGGTTACATTTACTGTGTCATGTGGCCTGGTGACGGGCATGGTGGCACGGTGCTTAGCATTGCTACCTCATGGGTCAGCAGACTTTGGCTCAAGCCCTGGTCTGGACACCATCATTGTGGAGTTTGCATGGCATTCCCTTTATCAAGTCCAACCTGATGTACTATACTTTGAGTTAACTGGAAATTCTAAGCTGGCACCATGTTGGTGTGGGCATCAGTAGCGCCCTGTCCACAGTTGATTTTTGATTTGTGCCTCAAACATGCATTTTGACTCCACCCCCTGTGACCCTGGATTGAATTAGAATGCGCAGTCATGTCACGTTATGTCACATCATGTCATGTCAATTTATGTTGTGTGATGTGACGCCCTGTTACATCTTGTCCTGTCATGTTGTTTTGTGACGTCATCTATTATGCCATATTAACTGATGTGACATCATCTCACGTCATGCCATGTTATGTGATATGATTTCATGTTGTATTATGTGGTGTGACATCATGTCATGTCATGATGTATTGTGATGTGATGCCATCTTATTGTGACTGGGGGTCACTAAGGTCCAGGATTCTGGTCCTTTTATTATCTGCTTCTATTTCATAATTTCTGATTCAGATTTGCAGAGTCTGGGATGTCATCTTAGGTCCTCAGCGCAATCCTGTTGTTAGGTCCTCATCTCCACATTTATAGGGGCGTGGCCTCTGAGGTCGTGACCTGTGCTTAATTGACGTGACGGGATGAAAGGACGAACAGAAAGACATTTCCTTATCTGGTCTGCAGATACTGAGACCGCAAAAAGTCTTAAAAATAAAAAATAAAAATAAACGTCTCACATGTTACTTACGACTTGGACCTCGAATCTCGTCTCTTGTTTTGGCTTTGGTTTCCTTTTATTCCCGTCCGTTTTTGTTGTCCTATGGGCACATCCTGGTTGTGCTCAAAATTTTAGCTGCCAGTGTGCTGACCGGATACATATGATGGAAGCAATGGTACTCATCTGCTGGGCATTGCTCTGCCAGTGCCACCCTTCCCTGGCATGTTGCCCCTTTAATTTCAGGAACATCTCAGAATGACTGATTCTTTGACGGCTTTTTTTTAGAAGGCTCTTGGATGCCTCCAAGCTTGTACTATTAATTATATAGCGCCTTTCATATCTATCTATCTATCTATCTATCTATCTATCTATCTATCTATCTATCTATCTATCTATCTATCTATCTATCTATCTATCTATCTATCTATCACACACTGGCCCACTGTGGGTCCCTCTAAGCCTGAATTTGTCTGTCTCCAGACTACCTGAAGTTTGGTGGCATTGCCTCCCTTTAGCCAAGGTATCCCATGAGGTGGACAGACCCTCACTGTCACTGAGAGAACAGTTGCTGGTTTCCAATGTTCCCACCAAGCGTTTCCCTGTCAGACGTTACATGAGGGGTCACTTGTGACAACTTTTGTAATGTCAAAGTTATGCCAAGGCTAGAATTGGCACAAAGTTTTGAACGGCGGGCAAGAAGAATAACCCTGTTTGAGGTCAGCGTGTTTCCAAGAGACCATTTATATGTTGTGAGTGCCAGGGGGGTACGGGCCTGGCCCACAGGTGGCATTGGGGGAGTCCTGACAGAAGAATACCAGAGGCAGCTTTAGATGCAGGGACCTTTAAATGAAGAGCCACAGCTCAGGATGTAGTGAGGCAACAGGCCACTAGAGGGCATTGTGCTCAGATGCCCCTAGAGTTTTGTCATGCTGCCTGTGACCACAGACATATTGCCAGGGTTACCCTGGGATAAAATAGAAGTAGGTGCCCGGGGTTAATGCAGGCAAAGTGTGACTGATGTGTGGTGGGCGTGTGGGACAGGGCATGGCAGGCAGGACAGTACAATGCACTCAGATGGGTCCAAAGGGGCAGACAGAGCCTTTACGTGAGCTTTTCATACGCCCTGTAATCTTCCCTGTTTGTGTATTTCTAATAAAGTTTTATTTTGAATTTCAGTCAGGGTGGTCCACCAGCATATATAAGAATGAGTGCAGGGGGCTCCGATGGGGATAAACAGATGCAGATGTAAAATGGAAGGAGGGACGGGGCAGGTGTGTGTGTGTGCCAGCTGATGAGTTGGCACTGAGCAGCACCACCTTGTGTCCAAAGTAGTTTGTAAGAAAACACATCCAGTCCCCTTGTCCCGGTGATGCTTGTGGTAATCGTTGCCCCAAAACTCCATTCACTCTGAACATTGTGAGAATATAAGAGTAGGAAGTACGCACTGGAAGAGAGGCTTTGGGGGTCAGTGGGCCTCGCAAAGCCTGCTGGTCCAAAATGAGGGGCGAGGGAGGTGGGACAAAGGCGTGAATGAATCTCAAACCTCTAGGAGGAACACGGCGATCAGTTGGCACTCGCGTGCACCCCTAGGCCATCCCATTGTTAGCGGGGAGCCGAAGAGCATCGGGAACTGAGCCGAGGGTCTCGTCCAGGACAAATGAGCCACAATCGGCATTTCTTTCCAGCTAAGCTGGGTTTTATCGTGCAATTGTGCTTCGACAGAATGGATCGAGCGCAGCTTCATTCATTAGCCGTCGCCCGAGGGGGAGCCGCCCATGCCCGGCCTCGGCCCGCTTTAATTAAAGGCTGCGGATTAAGTGGCGGCCAGTGGGCCTTGGCACGGCTGTCAGGAGCGCAAGCGTGTGAAGTCACCCCTCACCATAGCAGCACACAAGAAGCCCACCCGGGACCTCCCCTCGGAGACAGGCAGGAACAGACAGTGGCATGCCAGGGGTCTGCAAAGCCCCCTTGAGTGCATGGCTTTGAATGAGGGGCTGCAGAGCCATGGGGGCCTAAATATGAAAGGTGGGGGTGGGGGGGTCAGTGGGGGGCTTAATATTGACATTGAAATGACAAAAAACAAAAGACATATGAGGAATACGAGCCGATGAAATATCACACAGAAATGACCCCCTCGGTCACAAGGGTCACCCGGGCAGGGAGCCAATCCACTGTCGGCCCACCTACTGGCAAGTGAGGGTTACGTGGGGAAAACCCACTGAGACGCGGGAAGAACGTGCAGACTCAACACGGGTAATAAACAGGCGTGGGCCTCGAACCCGGGACATGGGGAGAACATGCAAACTCAACGCACGTGTGCACAGGGGGCAGCTGTAGTGACTGTAATTGCCCTGCGGCACCAGGGGATGGCGCCGTGTCCTGCTGCAGACCTCTGACATCACTTCCGGTGTCCGGCCATTTGGACCCTCCTCTTCCTGCTGCGAGGACTGAAAGCTGGAGGCTGTGCCAGTTCAGTCCAGGTAGTGTGCAGTTATATGGGGTAACCGGCCTGGCTGGTACTCCAAACTCTTCATCGCCGTCCTCTTGTTTCTCTTCCAGCATTACGCAGGCGGGTGCAAGGCTTGAACATGGGACATGGGCAGAACGTGCCAACTTGAGACAGGCAACACATGGGTACAAACTCAACACAGACAACCAACGGGCACGGGCATCGAACCGGGGACACATCATCAGAGGGGCTTGAGGTGCCAACTGCTGGGCCAGCCAGCCAGCACAGGGCAGTTGAGAATTCAGTTTTAGGATTTCTTCAATGTGGTGGGTCAGCGCCGTGACGTGAAGAGGGTCCGCAATGCAAATCCAAGGACAAGTCTGGAAAATGACAGCACAGCCATAAGTGGCACCTGGGCGGCGTGTGCTGGAAGACGACAGTGATGGACGAGTGACATGCAAAGGCATTGAAGGTTTCATGTCACAGCGACACAAACCCAATGCAGAGTGACAGGAAATGACAAATCACGTCAAGGGGGGGGGTATGGCTTAGTCTGCTCTGATTGGTCCACGCCGACCTCAGTAAACAGGAAGTCAGACACGCAATGAAAACGCAACAAACAGAACGAGGAAATGAATATTAATACACTTAATTTGCATAATGGCATCAGTGCCTTTAAATACGACAAACAAACGCAGACTCCACTAAATAAACGCCATTGTAATGCAGTAGGAATGTTGTGAAATTATTAGAAAATGATAGAATTTAATAACCTCGTAATTCAATGCGACATTAATGCATCGCCATTCTGTATTCACACACAGCCAATTCATTCTGTGACAATACAAAGGTGTGACAGTGACTTGACGACAATGACAGACGAACAGCGAGCGCCGTCATGACGCCACTGCAGTTCAGCTCAGAGATCACGTCTGACGGACGAGAACAAACACAAATGAGGCCGAGTGGCAGGCGTGAGAGTGCGTGACTGTGACACCGAATTACGAGTGAAAACAGCGGCACTCAAATCAAAATGGTGCCCCTGGGCGGTGACGTCACAACCGACTACTTCTACAACGGCCCAGAATTTGAGGAATAAATTCAATAAAAGTGACGCTCGCCAGTCCCAAACTCGGATTAAACCTCGTGGCACACGTGAGTTTGGGGGGCAGTCGAAGGGTTCAAATCAGGGGGTTGGCACTGAGCACTAATGCCACTCCCTCTCTACCCACAGACATGCAGAAGAAAAAAGCAACTAAATGTCTCATGCCCGCTTGACCTCACTATCTCCCCTCTGGTGACCACACTTCCAGCCCCCCTTGATGACCTCACACGATTTCCTGCCCTTTGACACGCCCCCCCCCCCTCCCCCCATTCAGTTTCCTCCCTCCAGCCGTCCCTTAAGACCACTGGATTTCAATATCCGGGGTGGATCTCCAAAACTTCCTCTCGTTTTCGTGCTTCATTTACAACGTGAGGCACAAACGACGCGAACATCGATGAGCGCAGCGGCAGTGTGAGGTCTCCATAAAGAAATAATAAAAACGAAAGCAAATCCTCATCCACTTGCATTAAATGTGCAACACAGCTGATCTGTAAATCAAATCCCCCCCTTAACACATCTGCATCCATTATTAATCAGAAGTAATGGAAAAATGGAATTGTGCGTTTGTGTCGTCCCTTCGTATTAAAGATAAATGAAGTGAAATCCCATCAATTATGAACGCAGTTCTGTACTGCGTGGGAGTCGGACGTTAAACCAAACGCACAGGCCGCCACGTTACTATAAAAATCAGACAAGGAACCCCTGGCAGCGGTCGGTGTGCCCCCAAGTTTCTCACATTCTCCTGGGGTCTGATTTGAAGGACTTGAGGGCTGGGCCTGTCGCTGCCCAGTCTGGTGACACTTGTGACACTGAGCCAAGAAGAAGCTGACCAATCAGAGGGCCCGTGATGTCATCCCTAGCCCCGCCCCACCTCTGCAGCTCCTCCTGGACATGTGACTGTCACCAGAACCTTAGCGTCACTTCCATTATTAAATGTGTTGCACCAAACCTTTTTGGTTTCCTTACCATATTGAGTTACACAGAATATCAAACCTTGTAAGCTTTAATAATATAAAAGTCCGCACTATTAACACTACGTTACAGCGTCTTTCAGTATTTGTTTCATCATCATTCCATCCATCCATCCATCCATTATCCAACCCGCTATATCCTAACTACAGGGTCACGGGGGTCTGCTGGAGCCAATCCCAGACAACACAGGGCGCAAGGCAGGAAACAAACAGCGGGCAGGGCACCAGCCCACCACAGGGCACACCCACACACACACACACACCAAACACACACTAGGGACAATTTAGAATTGCCAATCCACCTAACCTACATGTCTTTGGACTGTGGGAGGAAACCCATGCAGACACGGGGAGAACATGCAGACTCCACACAGGGAGGATCTGGGAAGCGAACGGGGGTCTCATCATCATTCCATTACACTAAATAACAGCATGACATTCTCAAGCCCACCTAATTGAGCGCATGCTGGTCATGCCCCTCCATCACGGTAACATGGAGATGAACTTCAGTTGCACTGTGTGTGTGGGTGTGGGACCTGGCAGCAGACTGGCTGGTGCCGGTTGATGGTTTGTGCCTGATGCCCCCCCCACCCCGGATTCACTCACTGTGGCCTCTGAGGAGTTGAGGATCATCCAGTGTTGCTGTCCCCCATCATAATACTTGGTACCATCGTAACATCTGAGGCACAATTGGTTCCATTTTGGTTTTTCCCATTTGAACAGGTGCAGGCAGTCAGGTGACGTGACTTGCTCAGGGTCACATGGTGTCAGAAGTGGGATTTGAAGCCACACCCTCAGGGTTTAAAGCCCAAAGCCTTTCATTTGACATTTCACTTGTAATGCTGACACTCCAGTCAAGCCCCGTTGATGATGTTTTTTACAGCTTGTAGAACATCACACACTCAAGACATTTATGGTATAAGAAGGCGATGACTTGATGACTCGAATGAATACTCAAATGTAACCAGCGTGTAGAAGTTTAAACCAATTATATTAGTGCAGCACCAACCTGAATCCACCAATGACTAACTCCGACTTGTTCATCCTGTAGGCCAAATCACACCCCTCTTGAGGCCACACCCCATTGCTAAGCAACAGCACCTCCCTTTGGCCTGCTCTGGCTAAATGTTAGAATTATACAAAGTTATTGTCTGTCTGTATACCTGCAATGTTATCACTCTTTAATTTAATATTTTCTTTATCAGTATGCTGCTGCTAGAGTATGGGAATTTCCCCTTGGGATTAATAAAGTATCTATCTATCTATCTATCTATCTATCTATCTATCTATCTATCTATCTATCTATCTATCTATCTATCTATCTATCTATCTATCTATCTAAACCACGCCCATATGCTGCCACACCCTTTTGCTATGCCCTCTGAGCTGCCACACCCCTTTTGTGTTCATGTTGCTGGTCACGCCTACCCCTACTCCCATCTTGAGAATCATCAAAGACGCCCATTAAAGCAGAACACGGCTAATGAGCTCCAGGTTTTGTTTATTCTGAAAACAGCCCTGATTATGAAGGAGCCGCACGTTGGAAATGTGCTGCTGCGCCACAGTAGGTGCCGCTAGAAAGTCTGAACTGAGCCGTTAAGATGAAAAAAAAGAAACGAGGCAAAGAAATACGCCCAGCAATTTACATTGGCCGGCCACCAGTGATTGTCAGCAGCCGTCAAGACGCTCCTGGACAAAGTCCAGCAGATGCCCTTCGAGGGGCACTCGCATCGCACTTGGCAGGCTGGACAGGCCTATTATTAGGCAGACCTCGGACTGGCGGAGCGGAGCAGCAAAAGAGTCCAAGGAAGAAGACTCGAGAGAGGCCAACATCTGTGGCTGTGCTTGCTTAATGGCGGGGAAGCTGAGATGAACGAGACAAACAAGAAGAAATAAGAGAAGTGAAACCTTTGTGGGGGCCAATTAAATACAGTTAGGTCCATAAATATTTGGACAGAGACAACGTTTTTCTCATTTTGGTTCTGTACATTACCAGAGTGAATTTGAAATGAAACAACTCCGATGCAGTTGAAGTGCAGACTTTCAGCTTTAATTCAGTGGGGTGAACAAAACGAACGCATAAAAATGTACAGAACCAAAATTACAAAAATGTTGTCTCTGTCCAAATATTTATGGACCCAACTGTACTAGAGGAGCAGGGAGAACGCACTGTGAAAGGCACTATATACAGTATAAAGTACAGGCAATAGGTACTACCTGGAAACATACGAGGTCAGACCAAAAAGTAAACGCACGTTCAAAATTCAACACTGCGGTAACCGTAACGGACAGAAGCTGACGCAGTCCAACACGTTCGCAAGGGCTTGTGGGTAATTCGAACCCGCACAGTCAGTCCTGTTCAAGCCAAGGTCAACTGAATGTGGCAACACCGCCGCTGTGGGATCGGACCACCGTCTGAACAACACGCCATAGCAAGACGTCTTTGGGAGTGAAACCTGCGGGAGTGTCACCTTGGATAAAGACAAGCGGTGCTAGGAAAGGCGCTACATAACGAGCTGATCAGTTGCCACCTGACTAAACGCTAAGGGTGATTCTACATATAACATATAAGAAAGTGCAGAAAGGCAGCGCATGAAAGGCGCTATATAAAATCTAAAGTGATCAACTGCAATATCGAATAAGTAAATCTGATTAAAAGGGATTCGTTGGTTAATTACGTAGGTGCCATTTAAAAGCCTGCTTATGTATCAGAACAGCGTCACTTTGAAAGGCACTGTATAAAATGATTGACTGCTGAGCACAATAAGTACATCTGACAGAAGAGCGGCTTATTAACCAAACAAGAGTATGAATTGTGAAACAGCAGAAATCAGAAGAGTCAGGCGACGAAAGGCACTCTATACAATCTCAAGTGGTTGATGGTTGCAGCGCTGCAAGAGGCACTATATGGGGGCATGTGTGTGTGTGTGGGGGGGGGGGGCGGGTGACCGCATCGTGACTCGCATTTGGCTTGCCGACAGATGGATGAGTTCAGATGCGCGCCACTCGCCGGGTACCGCAGGACGCACAGCATACCTTTGGGGGCACATCAAAGGCGCGGGCCCCGGTTACGCTGACCCCACCAATTAATTTTACTTCAAAGGCTTTACAGGAACGGCGAGTGAGTGAGTGATATCTTATAGAGGCTGATAAAAAAAGAGATTCTTCAACGTCTCGCGACGGCTTCTTTTCTTTGCCCTCGTTCACTTCAAAGCCCTGATTTATGGGCCATCGTCAGACGCGCGTGTGTTTGCTCTCCAGCAGGTGAGCGGCTTGAGCTTCTCCTTCCTTTCTTCTTCTTCGATCGACCCGTTCAGTTGCTTTTACTCAATTCCTCAAATAGGCGGCCTGGGGGCGTGACCTGAAATAAGTGGGCGGGTCTCCAGCCTGAACGACGGCAAACACCCAAGGGGCCCTTGGGGTTGGGGCACCACTCCTTTGTGTACCTTTAAGACCTGGCCTGGCACATTGGTTACTGTCCTTGATGGCACCAGGGTGTCCGCACAATGATACAGGACAGACTTCTGGATCAGAGACATTTTACATGCAGGCTGTAGATCGGAGTGCCACCAGAGGGCGCTGTGACCTGCTGTCCCCATTAAGCACTAAGTGAAGGGCCTGACACTATGATGACTCCCTGAAGGTAAACCCGAGGATGGGGCACTGGGTTAGTTAAGAGGTGGGAGATAGTGGTACTATGGCATAGAGGGAGATGAAGGGCAATGGAAGAGTCTGAATGTCCCAATAATTACTGAGGGACCTGATTAGGCTGGTGCAGGACACAGAGGCGCTATATTACTCTGTCACATTTCACAGTCCACACAGCCCTGTGGAGGGCCACAGATTCTTGCACCCTGCCTCTCCTAAAGCATTGGAGCCAACTTTAGATGGGGTGCCACTTATATACACAGAATGTTCACCCCAGCTACAGGCAGGCTGTGAGGTGCCCAGGTGGCACTCTCACCTGCAGTTGAAACAAGACCACCAACAGGGGTTCTACACCCCAGTATAATGGATGGCATCCAAGGGTTAATTACAAATGGAATATAAAAATTAATGGAGGTTGGGGTGTTCAGAGTCCCACCCCCCACCCTTTTTTGAATTACTTGATAACAGACGAGTGTCCAGGGTTGGCACCTAGGGCTGATAGGAGTAGCTCTGGAAAGATGGCACCTGTGCCATGGCCCTTCAAGGGTACAGTTGGGGCAACAGACAGGAAGCCCAGGGAGGCCTTTCAGGTTTTTGTTGTTTTCTTCGCCTTTTTCCTTCAGCTGTTATTATCCTTTTTTCTTTTCTTTTTTTTGCTCCCTTGGCATGATTTGGGTTTGAGGTGTGCCCATGCGCACCCTCCACGGGCCACCTTATACATTATTAAAACATTACATGACATCTCCAGCCTCATTAACTAACTGCACATCTTTGGGTCTTTGGGTATGGGCAGACTCCACTCTGACAATGGTGGGCGCTGCTTTTGAACCCAGGCTGCTGGAACCACAAGGTGGCAGTGGTACCCACTGCTGTACCAATGCCACCGGATATATTTCATAAGTAATAATATAATTAAAGGGGTGCTCAGCTCCGGGCAGCATGTTTGTGCCCTTTCTGGAGTTTCAGAGTCTTTCCTATGGCATCCCCTTTGCCCATTTAGAGACCTACAGAAGGAGCTGTGACCATCGTGCCAACTGGAGAGAGAAGATGGCCATAGTTTGGTGATAAGTGTGTTTGCCCTCCTGTTCTGGACAATGAACCCCAGCTGGTTGCCATGTCAGCTTCTATGGTGGCAACAGCCATGGGATTAGAAGGTGCGAAGTGCTTTACGATAGAAGACAAGGTCCCAGTAAACTGAGGAGGCCTTGGAAAACAAACCAGTGATGCCAAGGCCATCACCACAGAGCACAAAACATGGAAACACATCCTGAGTGGCACCCACAGCAGCAGCATACGGGCTCTGGAGACGCTTTGCCATTTAGGGATCAAAAAAAAAAGAAAGTCCTGTAGGTGGCAGTCACCTGAGACCACCAGCTGACCTCACAATGGTGTCCTCTAAATGAATAGAAGTGAAGATCACTCCCCTCATGTGCTGAACGTCCTTCTTCTCTTTCTCCTCCAGTGGTCCTGTTAAGCTTTGCAGCCAGTTGTAGACCCACTTTTGAGACGGGGGTCACCTGTAAGTTCCTGGGTCTGGTGGTAGTAGTACTGCTAGGGAGCCACCTAGAGGTTCTCCACTGAAAAGCATCTTCTCACTCCAGCTCTTGGGCAGAGCACTCTGGATGCGGACCTTCAACTATACTGAGGTGTGGGTTCAGTGAAAGGCGCCATATGACACCTCGTCCACGCCTCTCATCCGATTTGATATTGTGGATGCTGAAAGTTCTCCACACGGGGCTTGGGGGCCTGCCCACCCACCACGCCGTTAGAAGGACACAATGAGGCGGGCAGAGATGCACCTGACACGTGGCAGTAGGACCCTCATGCGGGGTCCTTGCTCTTGCGAGACACTCCAGAGCGCTTGTTTCTCTTTCCAAGCTGATCGGGGCCTGAAGCAGTCTGTTGGCTTTTCCATGCCACTCGACTTCTCCTCGGAATTGCGTGTGTTTGAAGACGCCTTGGCAAACGCAGCGTGCAGACCGTGGAGCGCCTCAGTAATTAATGGTGCCTTCAAGCGCCCGTCTGCACGGCAAGATGGATGAGCCTGGGATTTGGAGGACGAGTCCGGCTGAGGACGTTCTGTGACCCGATACTCTTGGAGTCTGCTGCTGAGAAATGGCTGCCAGGGTGGTGCCAATGGACCTTGGACAGTCAGAGGAGATTCTCGGGTTTGCAAAGGTCAGCCAAAGGTGCTGATGGATGCTGTGATGGCGGAAGTTTGATACGGAAGTCCAAGCAGCATCACCCTGACCTTTGTTTTACTTTCAAGGGGCTCGTCCACCTCGGCGATTCTCAGGGTCACATTTCAGGGTCCAATGTGACTTTTTGTTGACTGACTGGGCTGACAAATGTAAATCTGACAAGAAGTGGAGAGCATCTGGAGCGAGAGCCTCCACGAGGAAATGCATCTTTAAAGTGCCTGTGGAAAGGCGCTATATAGCATCATAAAGCATCTGGGGAAAGTGACAAATTGAATACTGGCTGTGACACGGCGTCACAAACCACTGTGCCAACCAAACAAATGGTGTGAGAGTCACAACCACCACGCCATCTCAGTGCAAATGAAACAAACGAATGAGAGTCCTAATGGGGCCGGAGCATTGGGCTAAGAACCCCACCCCGGATGGGAGGCCACAGTTCTGTCATCCCAGGGCTGTAATCATGGTGGAAAGGCACTATATAACATCAGAGAGCGTGACCCTGGCAGGAGTTGAACTCAAATCTCTGGCAGCAGCATTAGAAGACCAGACGGGTAAGTGGTGGTGCCAGTGTGAGTGGCAGATGAGACTAAGAACAGGTGCAGGGCCGGACCCCTCCCCGGGTGGGAGGCCTCAGTGTCCACACCCCAGGCTGGCGGGCGTCTAAACATGCAGTCACTTTTATTGAGCCGTTTATTTCAAGGGCGCTTTATTGGGGCAGCAAAAGCACTTCTGTTCTCGGAGCGCAGCTCGCTTGCTCTTTTTACGGTGAGACAAATTCCATGATGCCTTTCAGAGGGGAACTTAATGGCGTCTAATAAAAAATAAAATAAGACGCACACAGGAACCGAGTTACATTTTCCGTGCCTTGAGGTCATAAATTATGTTTGAATGGCTTTAAAGGATTTCTCTTTTTTCCGAGGCGTTTTATTCGCTTGGTTAATTCCATTGGTGGCAGGGTAAGAGAAACAAGCTACCGGCAAGTGGGCTCCTGTGTTTGAAAAAGGAACAAGCTGAGTGCCCACTGTGCCACCAGGAAAATAGGCAGAGAGACCTTCAGGATACAACACCTTGTAATGAGCCTGAGGTCCTCATTATAATGGTGCCATGCATGCCAGCTGAGGTGCCGCCTATGCCTACAGCAGAAAATTGGAGAAAATAGAAAACCGGGCAAATGTCTTTAAGATACAATTACAGGAAATGTGTCCAAGGCCCTCATTTTAATGGTGCCATGCATGCCAGCTGAGGTGCCACCCATGCCTACAGCAGAAAAATGGGAATATAGAAAACCGGGCAAATGTCTTTAAGATACAATAACATGAAATGTGCCCGAGGCCCTCATTTTAATGGTGCCATGCATGCCAGCTGAGGTGCCACCCATGCCTACAGCAGAAAAATGGGGAAAATATAAAACTGGGCAAAAGACTTTAACATACAATAACATGAAATGTGCCCAAGGCCCTCATTTTAATGGTGCCATGCATGCCAGTTGAGGTGTCACCCATGTATACAGTAGAAAACTATGAAAAATGCATTACTGGGCCAAAGTCTTTAAAAATCATGCAATGTGCCGGAGGTCCCCACTTTATTGGTGCCATGTATGCCAGCTATGGTGCCACTCGTACCTACAAATCTGTCTTAAGTTCCCTGATTCTACTTTTCTTCTCCTCTGGTCCTGCAGTGTATTGGCACTTGAGAGAGAGAAACACCTGAGGCAGGAGGGAGAGAGTCAGCCGTAACGTGGCACCTTGATAACATTCTTAGAGCATCACACCTTGTGTAGAAAATTATTGAAATACGCCTTTGTGTTTGCTGCTGCTTTTATTTCTCTTAAATTCCTTGTATGATGTTTTGCATTTTTAATAGTAAGTGTTAGAAACTTTACATTTTACAAATTATACTTCAGTGCAGTTTGAGTCCTTTTTGGGACAGCTTGCTAGTGTGACAGGGGACGCCACTGTGTGCCAGCACGGAGAGTTCAGCTGAGGTGCCATCTCTGGGGGGTTTCCTTGTTCATCAGTCCTACTCCTATATAGCGCCCTTCACAGGACACACCACTACAAGGTGCTTTACAAAGCAAACAGGAGTTGAATGCAAAGTGTCGAGGTGAGATACAAGCTTGGGTCCTCCAAGAGCTTCATTTGATATAGCGCCTTTCACACACTACTCCAATGTAACAAGATGAAAGGACAAGGAAGAACAAATATGAAAGTGAATAGGAGCTGACGGGCAGAGCTGGCAGGCGGGTCAACATCAGGGCAGAGGGCTCAATGCAGAGGACTGGAATTGGAGGAGACAGCAGGCAAAGGGGATGTGAATGGAAGCCCATGACGTGCGGACCCCGTGTCTGACAGCCCGGGTTGCCTGCTCTTAGATTGGCTGGCAATTCCAAAATCACTCCGGTGTTTGGGTGGCATCCTGACACTTGTGTTTAGTTTATTGCTCACCCATTCACTTCCTGCGCCCACCTATGCCATTCTAGGGTCAGAGAACGCTGTTGTGGACCCCCAGTCCGCGGAGGAGGAAGGAAACCACACAGACAGGGCTGAGAGTCGAACCCAAGTCCCCGGCAGCAGGCCTGAACACCATGTCACCTGGCTGCACGTTATTAAGCTACAATAAAACATCAGTTAGTGTCAAGTATCATAAAGAACGGAATTCCCCCTTGTCATCGCCGGGGGGAGCACAGGTGCCCACCCTTGTAGATTTCCTTGTGATTTTTTTTTTTGCCGCTCTTTTAGATGCCGCCATTAGCTCCCCAGTGGCTTTTGATGACTTGTTTTGGGTCCTTGTGACTATAAACTCAGTAATTGCAGGTTTCAGTTTTCTGGAATCCCCACCGAAGGCCCACCAGTCATGAAGTTACAGAGGGGTGTCCCTGTCACTCGTCACAAAGATGAGACTGGCATTCCTGGCACAGCCACTGACAGGTGAGGAAAAAGAACACGAATGAGGTCTTCTTCCTTTGACGTTTCTTTACCTTGTACCCTTCTTCTCTCTCGTGCCCCCATCTCGGTGCCACCACCTCAAGTGCCAACAGCTGACAATTAGCTCCTTGATACACTTTACATGAACTCAACACGACAGGTCAAGGGCTGTGATGGGGCCAGGAAGGATGGCAGGCGGTGGGTCTTAGGAGGGGGGGCATTGTGAGGGGCATTGGGCACCACTCCTAAAGCTGCTCTGCTCTGCTCTCTTCTCCATGTTCAATTCAACACTTTCTTGGCAAAGTGACGTCAAAGACCCCCTAACTCACTGAAGCTCTTGACCACCTAACTGGGACTGGAGAGCCTCTTCTTGAAACTCAGGCCTCTGTTTGAGTTTTCTGAGCCTGGCAGCAACAACTGGCTGGGACCCCAAGCAAAGCAGGGGCTCTTATTGGAAAAGCAGGTCAGTGTGATGTGGAAAAGTGAGGGGGCTTAAGAGACCAGCAGGGGATTTGTAAATGTGAACACCCTGGATCAGGCAAGTAGGTGCACCACTTTGTGGTCTAACGACTACATGGCTGACTGCTAACACCACCATATTGTACTGGCATTAAACAGAAGAGTGGCACCCACAGGGGCAAGGAGGGGAGGATCAGGAGAGGAGTGCCCAGGGTGGGCTTCAAATGTCCCTAATGTCAAATGTTTGTTCATTTCATTTCTTCATGTCAAAGTATCTTCTTCCACCCACTATGTGTTTTGTGGGAATTAAGGGTCTGCCCTTAACCCTGTAAAGGCTGAGGAAAACCCTGCAGTCCCTTGCGGTTCATTGAATGCGCCAGCGTTGGATTTGTGATATTCTTGTGCTTTTCTAACTCCTGGCTTTGTGTCACCTTTAGCTCTGTGTTTTTTCTTCAGCCATTCTTTGACTTGTGCTTTGGGTCTTTGTTTGCTGTTAGGTTGACTTTGGTGCTCTTTGTGCCTCTCTGAGCTGGTTTGATGATATCCAGTGGGCATTTGTAGTGTTTTGGGACTTCATGCTTAGGAACTCGTTAGTTTATAACACTGTGAGGGTTAAGGAGATTAAACGTCAAAGCCAAAATGGAGTCAATGAGAGCTCAGCAAAAAGTCAGGAAACTACAAAAACAAAAAGAAGAACAACAGGCATAGTGTTCCCGGTGAATCCAGCATCTTGGACGCGTCCATCTCCACAGCACTGACCTTTACAGGGCCACGTGTGACACCTGTGGCCACTCTCCATAGAAACGACAAAATGGTGCCACCAAATGTACACAACATCACAGGAGTAAAACGGAATCCTGCTTCAAACCAATTAGGTTCTGACTCTTCATCTTTTAAAACCCACAGAAAACCAACTCTGACAATAAAATGGTGCCAAGAACAAATCAATTCTAGCGTGTACCACAGCAGAACACATCGGTGACGTTACCTCACCTGGTTGCGCCTTGTTCTGCCAGGTGGACACAGCAGTGTCAAAAAGTCAAAAAAAAAAAAAAAACAATACGGGGCTCCAATGTCCAGGAAGACAAGAATACCAGCTGGCAGTGCCAGTGTCGATTTTGTAAAATAACATTAAAATCAGCCAAAACAAAGAAGGACAGTTGAGCCAGGAGACGAACGTACAGAACACTGGAATTCAGGGGACAGTTGACATACAGAAAAAGATTTTTAAAAATATATCAAAACCATAAATATCATAAATCAAAAACTGAGCCAAATGTCCAGTAGCCAGAAGAATAATCGAATAGTAGGAAACCACTTGAACTGGAGCTGGCAGTCAAGAGAAACAGCCTGAAACAAGGGAACCATCTTAAATCCAGGAAAGGCTGCGGCATCACACATACAGTAGTCTGACAAACCTCCCCGACGCACTAAATGTCAGAATACAGTTGGCACCCTGATGACCACCAACACACTGAACCCATAAACCTACCAGGCTGTAGCAGCAGTGCTGAATGGACTCCATCTCCCATCAGGCCGTGGGATCACCTGACTGCGCATGTGCTACTGGGAGGACACCTGCAAAAGCGCAAAAATCAAATGGACGGCTGGTTATACGGAAAAGAAGTCCGGGTTTGTGTTTGTTCCTTAAAGTGACGCCTTCTTGGACTTCACTTCATCCGCGCACTAACGGAATTTCTGAAGCGTTCTTTGGGATTGTCTGTTTGAAGTCGTCGTCACACCTCAGATCAACACAGGACACCCACGTTATCGGGTAGGACACGTTTATCGTTTTTTTTTTCTAGAACGTTCACTTGGACTTTTTTTTTCCCCAAATTGCCTGTCAGTTGTCAAACTTAAAGCAGTAAAGTGGACTGTGTGTAGGTTTAAATTAGAATGATCTAAATGTTAAGCTAGCCTTCCATACTTTGTCGTTGGCTTATTGGGTGTTTTGTTGCAGTGCCGTATTGTACATCGTTTATTTATTACATATTTTAGTCTCCGAGCGCCAGGCTTGCTGGTGGCTCCTGAACGTCACGTCACGAACCCGCTAAGATTTCAGAAAGCCGCGAGGCCTGAGCTGTGGTGACTGAGGGGCGGCGCGCAGCCGCAGAGACGAGCGCGGGACGAGACCTCCCGGTGCACTCTGGGACGGTGATGAAGACATTCACATACGGTAGTTATAACGTTGTCAATCAATCCAGGATGTCATTATTAGTGAACTGGGCAAATCAATAAATACAGTCGTCACCTGCGAAAATCTGCGAATACGTTGTGGGCCCATGACTTTTGTATCTTGTAAATTTAAATAAGATGTAATTTACTGAGCAAGCAAATCACGTGTGTGAGACCGGAGGTCGAGACAAAGATGTGCGGCGTTCAGCAGTTAACGTGTTATAATAAACTGGTGTGGCTGTGTTTAGGGTAGTAAGTGACATAAATGATTAAGGTTACCGTTATGAAAGAAATGCACTGATCAACACTGACGGCATGGCCCAGTTTCACAGGTGATGGTGGTTTAGTTATGAAGTTGAGTTGCCTGCCAATGGCCTCCTGAAAGTCAAGTAAAGTTTTGTCCTTCTGTGATGCCGGTGTAAGTGCAGACCTGCAGAACTTGGCAGGATTTTGTACATTCTATAAAAATCACACATCAAGTGGACACTAGACAACAAGGTAAATCGAGAGAAAAACTGTAATCAGATGGGTGTGAAGCATTGAAACAAGAAGACACCAACAATCTTGTGGCTCATTTTTAAAACTAGTGCCCTCATCTTGTTTCACCCAGCCACCCTCAGGGCAACTGGTGAAGCTGCCCAATTGCGTGGTACTCCCGGGACTACTGGGGCTTGTGGTCCATGTAAGTGGCGCTGCTACTTTTCTTCAGTAGGTCACTAAACTCACAAAGCAGTTTCCATTTAATTATTGATGACAAATCTACAAACCGGTGGATCCACAAATCGTAAACCCGATTTACCCGCAAGGGCTGTTATACTTTCCTTAGATGGTCATAGCCCTCGAGCTGCGCCCACATCTGCCTCTGCTCAGGCTTGGTGGTATCCTGTTGTCCCCAAGTGTAAATCTCTGGTAATTCAGTCTGAGTCTTGGCACCCCAGGACCACCACAAAGCAACCAGCGCATGACTGAGATTTGTGTTTGAGTGGTCAGGGCTGAACTTCAATGGGGGGGGGGGGCGGCGTGGGTTCATGACGAGATTATTGAAGCTCATCCAGTTTTAATTGAAATGGCACCTACTGTGGTAGCCATGCCTGTCTACATGAAAGATAGATAGATACTTAATTAATCCCAAAGGGAAATTCACATACTCCAGCAGCACCTTACTGATACAAAAAACAATATTAAATTAAAGATTGATAATAATGCAGGTAAAAACAGACAATAACTTTATATAATGTTAACGTTTACCCCCCGGTAAAGTGTTCTGTTTTTAAAATATTCTTTTAGAAATCATCAAACTCCTTCATCCGGGACATTTGTCAGGAAAGATTTGGTTGAGATGTCTGTATTAGCAGAGCCGTAGCCTGACAAAACGATGCCTGGTGCCAAAAGGGGAAAGTAAGTGCCCTTCTTCAATCAAAATGGATAAAACAAATGTATTCACAAAGAAAACCAAAAAATATTATTTTCTGATTGTATTTATTTACATAAAACAATTACAGTACTTTTGATAAAATTAACACACTATATATAAAAAAATAAAGATTCAGGACTGAACAAAACTCGGCCGTGTATAACGCTCGAACACTTTTGCCCTGTCAGGCTTAATCAAAATCTAATTAGCTTCAAAGGGCCGTATTTGGAACTCGGATATCAAGTTTCATCAAAACCCGTCAATAAATATACAGATTGTACGCATGAAACAGTTAGTTATGGGTGTGGTGGGGGGAGCAGCAGCGCAAAGCAGAATATTTTATCTCTCTATTCTAAAAGAAACTCGCGAGACGAGATGAGATGAGACTATAGCCATGAGATTTCTTCAAGTCCCGCCCTCCTCTCAAACCACACCCTCTCACGGTCCTCTCGCCTATACGGCAAATTGTTTAAATGCGTATCAATAGACTTTGCTGAAACAGTTGGTGGTGATGGTGTGGAAGATGAAAACATCAACTTACAATATCACAAAGAATATCTACAACCATTAACACCGTCTGGTCTCCCACCGGCCAAATTACTGTTGAAAGAAGGACATATCGTAACGTTATTACGTAATTAATGTCTGAGTGATGGGCTGTGCAATAGGACAAGATTAGTTGTATTGAAAATTGGTCAAACAATTCTGACAAGTAAAATATTAACGGGCGACAAGAAAGGTAATGTAGTCCATGTTCACTAATGACATGAGACACCAAAGGAGATCTCGATATGCCATTCATGTTAAAACGTTTACAGTTTCCCGTTAATCGTCTTTGTCCCTGTGATGTGTTAGAAGAGCTTTGGCAAACATTCGAAAAAGTCATTTTATTTATTAGAGAGAAAGAAACAAAATTCACTCACCAGCAGTTATATGTTGTGTTGTCACGATGAAAGTCCAAACACGGAATCAAAATTCAATGCAATATTGACAAAAAATTAATTAAAAAAATTTTTACTGAAGTTTTACAGTAAAAGTATAAATTTAAAAAGTATTTGTGTGTTAATTTCAAAACCAAACAGAACGAAAATGAATAATGCAACAAATACATCTAAGACAACGTGAAACATAATTTTCTTTCAATTTATTACGTTTTACTAATTTTTAATATTAATACTTGCCGTAATGTCAAATAATAGGTCTATTTAGCATATGTAACAATTCCCATAAAAATAACAATCCCCACACGCGAGCGTCAGGGCCGTGAAGTGACTAGTGTGTAGCGCCCGCCCGGGGGTTGGCGAGCGAAGTGAGGAGGGGGCAGAGCCCCCTAGTTAACATAAAAAAAATGACAGTATTTTCAAAAAATTGAGCAAAATATATCAAAATGCAAATACGCCGCTCAGCTGTGTGTTTCCAAGCAGTGCGTCATTCTTGTTGTTATTTTACGTAGAGCTGCACTTTAATTTCCAATAATTCGCCGCTGCTTGTTAAAGACAATAGGAACACATTTCACTGTTTAAGTTGTTTACAGAATCACAAACAGTAAAGGGACATTTCAATAAAAGGTTTACTAATTTTCAGTGATGTTAATGTTTTTATTATTTATTTTTTTCTTCTTTTTAACCCAAAACAACCACGTTGTCGATTGGCGCCCTTTGAAGATCTGCGCCCGGTGGTGCGGCTGCTCAGTTCGCACCCCCCCATGCCACAGCTCTGTCTATCAGAGTGCACTGCAAGCATGTTTTACATATCAGAATCTCCCTTTGGTGAATTTGTGACCTTCTGTGCCAATTAGTTTACTGTTTCAGTTGACCTTGGCAGTGGCCACTTCACCGTGTGTGTTGATGTATTTTATTTTTGTTCAGCGGCAGAAGAATAAAATGCTTGCAGTTGTGTGCACTGAAGCCGGACTCAGGATGGGGTGGGGTCAGATGTGGGTGGGGCCGGATGATTGATTGATTGATTGGTTGTGACATTCGATGTGTCTTTCACATTCCTTATGTGTTCGGTCCCGTAGTAATGATGCTGTTTATTCATTGCTGTCCCTCACTTTCCCAGAATGCAGCAGTTCTCCTCATTACACGCCAACAGTCTGACTGCCATCTCGGCCCCAACGTGGCACTCGTCTCCGCAGTAGTGTGGCATTCCCCGTCAACCTTTCAGTCACAGTGACACCCTTCTGCCCCTCCCTGAAGTCAACGTGGGTAAGTGACAAGATGGAGAACAGCATCAAACACACAAGAATCCAGTCGTCGTGTATTGTTTCTGTTTATGCAGACTCAAACTGTCATGGCCATTTTTTGACTATTTTGCCATCTTGTAGTGATGCCATATCGATCTCTTTATGGGTGCCGTCATTCTGTCTTGGGTTGCTGCTGGTGTTGTCATCCTCGTGACCATTTGAAGGCCGCCACGGCCATTACTTCATAAATCATCCGAGTTCACGGAGACAAAGCAGATATCTGGCCGTCTGAATCTTGACTGTCTGTGTTGGTGGTGTGGTGGTTGCAGTGGCACGTGATCAGGGTATGCAGCCTCCCAACCTTCCTGGCCAAAGACTCCATCTTTTTTTTTTTTATGACTTGATGTTTCAGCTTTGGCCAAAAGTCTTCTCTGTTAATGAATTTGGCACAAAGAGGACTGCATCGTTTCTTCTGGTCCTTTCTCATTAAAATGCCATCGAGATTGCCACACAGAAGCCACCTTCAATAAACCTAACCTGTACTACTGGTATGACAAACACTGAAATGCTGGCACCATACCGTTTGAGAAATGTGGTTTTCAGTATTCCACTCCACTCTCCAGGACGTGCAAGATGGCAGGTTAAGGCTCCAGGGTGAATCTTCTTATCTTTTGCTCTCCTGGGATTTTGGAGGCAGTTTTGCTTTCTAAGTTTTCTGGTCTTGTTTTGGGATTGTGGGCACTGCCTGCTTGTGCTGTTTGGCCATTCAGGCGACCCTTCTTTTTTTTTTGGTGTTTCCTTTTCTGTTAATAACTCATTTCGTTTTTCTGAAGCCTTCTGTCTTCTGCTGTGCCTCTGCAGGATGAAAGCCTGCTACTCAAGTTTGGGCCCAAGGCTTGTTTTTGCTCAGTAGGCCTCATGTGAGTTTGGAGGCCAGGCCTGCTTATGAACTGGAGAGCCAGGCAGGGGCATAACAGAAAACGAAACCAAAAAATGATGATGGAAATTTAAAAGAAAAAGAAAAACACCCGCTTGGAAAAGTCAACACTCCATTAGGAAGAACGAGGAACTCCAAACATTTTAAAAGGCTACCTGTGCTAACATTGACAAGCGCTGGTGTGTGGCTGAGAGACTCCCTGGCCAGGCTTATTTTGGTTTGGGTGAGGAGATTATTTCTGTCCTTCTGATCGTGTTCTGCTGCCCTTTGCCCTCGTGGCCTGCCGTGCTTTCTCTGATGCCTCGTCTTCTGCTTGTGCCCAACTGATGACCCAGGTGTCTCCTGCCTGTCTTGTTAAAGGCAGGTGGAGGTGGGCAGGAGGTGGCAGCTGCTGATCTCCATTCAGGTCAGTGGCTTCGGAACAAAAGATGAAGCGGCAGACAAATCTGGGAGATTCCAGAAACTTCTCCTCAAGCACTTGACCAAAAATAGCAACATCAGTGGTGACAATGCTAAAAACCACAAGTCAAAAATCACAGTAAGAACAAGTGGACCCGTCACACACAGTAATGTCCATGTGCGGCTGGGGTCTTGGAGAGCGTGTCACCGGTCATGATGGCAGCAGCTGAGCGTGTCACCTGTCAGGGTGGCAGTAGCTGGTGTCTGCCGTGTTAGTCTGATTTGTCCCTGCGCTTTGTTTTCTTTTAGGGTTTTGACGTGGGAGGAATCCATTTTTGTTTATTGTGGTCACTGTTGTGCTTTTCTTTGGGTACGAGGTGCCTGGTGAGGTGATCACGTGACTGTAGTTGATGTCAGAGGAAGTGACCATCTCACTATGGTGGCGCTGTCACACTACCTCAGTGGGCACTAAACCCTTCATGATGAACAAGTAGGCCCGGGCAGAGGGATTTGGTGTCTTCTGTCTCGTTTCTTGGTATTCTGACCCTTGGCTTATTCCCACTGTCCTTATCTCCTGGTTTTATTTTTGCACTAGCAGTAATTCTCGGGCACCTTTTATGTGCCCACAAGAGTCTTGTTGCCTTTAGGATGTCAGATTCGAAGACGTTTTTAGTTCCAAACTACCAAAGTGTCTCAAGCCTGCCGTGTTTTCACAGCTGGCTGAAGTGTCACCTGACCGCGCTGGTGGCCGTGTTAATGTCTTCCTGGTGTCTTAATAAATAACGTATGCATATGTCTGAAGGCTTTTTGACTTGAGGATTTGTTTTTCTGTATCATTTTTTTTATTCAGATTCTGTGTTTTGATGTTTACAATTTTTCCCCCCAGTTTTTCTGAATGACTTTTTGTTTTTCTTCTGTTATTTCAAGGTTAGCACATCGTCTGTTGTCACAAGAATCTTTCCCACAATGCACCAGGTTTGCAACACTGTGACATAATTGGCATGAGCACTATAAAGTCACCTTGCACTGTCTCTCTTTTATCTGAGCTTAGATTCAGCCTTTAAACTTTACGTGCTTCATTTTGAGAATTTGTTTTGGATTGACTTTGGCCCGGCACTTTGACATTGATTTTTGGGTTAGCGTGACTGGTGGTGTCATTTCTCTGGTTTTGAGCGTTTCCTTTGTTTTCTGACCTCATCTTTTCTCATAAATCACTTGTTGAAGTCAGTCCTTCTGGTATGATTAGTAAGGTTGTGGTCTCGGTCCATCATTTTCCATTCTTTTGTGGCACAGCAAGCATCTTATTGTGGACAGACGAGCCTGTCTTCCATTTACGCCTTCAAATCCCCTGCTTTCCTTCTTTCCTTGTGGTTTCATTGTATGCCTTGCAGTGGTCTTTGGCATTGGACTTTCTCTCTTTCACACACACACACAGACACACTTAGTAAAAGGAAAATGTCTGTGTGTGTGTCCATCCCGTGGCTATGTCTCTGTCATTTCAACAGATGGCACATCACAAACATTTGTTGTAATGCATTACCTTTGTCATTCCAACAGATGGCGCTTCACAAACATTAACCCCGCTTTTACAAATCCCATACTAAATGAGACATAACAGTGACATTCTCTATGTGTAGTGTTTGTCATTCCAACAGATGGTGCATCAGAAACATTTGTGGTAATGCATTTTATTATTACAAATGTCAATGTGTGCCCATCCGTTGCTATGTCTCTGTCATTCCAACAGATGGCACTTCACAAACACTAGTCCTGCTTTTATGAATCCCATACTAAATGGGACATAACAGAGACATATGTGTAGTGTTTGTTATTCTAACAGATGGTGCATCACAGACATTTGTGGTAATGCATTTTATTATTGCAAATGTCAGTATGTGCCCATCCAGTTGCTATGTCTCTGTCATTCCAACAGATGGCAAATCACAAACATTTGTAGTAATGCACTCATTCCAACAGATGGCACTTCACAAACACTAGCCCTGCTTTTACGAATCCCATACTAAATGGGACATAACAGAGACATATGAGTAGTGTTTGTCATTCCAACAAATGGTGCATCACAAACCTTTGTAGTAATGCATTGCCTTTGTCATTCCAACTGATGGCATTTCACAAACACTATCCCAGCTTTTACGAAATCCCGTACTACATAGGACATAAGAGACATATGAGTAGTGTTTGTCATTCCAACAGATGGTGCATCACAAACCTTTGTGGTAATGCATTTTATTACAAATGTTTGTGATGTGCCATCTGTTGGAATGACAAATGCAATGTATTTTATTAGTGCATGCATTACATAGGCCCTGCCCTACAGACATTGATTGCTTAGATTTGAGCCCACTTTAGACGGGTAGCACAGCTAGTTTTAAAAGTAACAGAAGTAACGCCGACCATACAACGTTCTTTTTCTTCGCTGCTCCCCCACCCAGAATGAAGTGGACGGTTCGCCAGGTGAGGGATTTCCGCTTGGTTGACCTTCTTTATTCCTCTTTTCGTCAGCTCTTTCATGCCAGTTACACCTCACTATCTGGCACACCACTTTGAGCTCTCAGGTGTGTACATGAAAAGCCTTTGCCCCCCTTTCAAACCCCCCATTGGCACTGTAAGCCAAGTGAATGCAAAGTGCACTCTGAAAGATCTGGACGGCCCTCACAAAGGAGATTAGGGACGCTCCACCGGTGTTGTGTTCTCACTCAACCGAAAACAAAGCCGAGCAGGTTACAGGTAACAAAGGAGCCATTGTTACAGGATGGCAAAGGGTAGCGGAGCAGGTAGGTCTCCTCCCACGGGGGCTTTGTGAGTGCAGCTTTTAAGAAGATGTATGCTGAATAGAGAGGCTCTTGGCGTGCCTGGTCAGAAACCCCTTCACGGACAGGAGAAGCCTTTGGCCGTAGCTTGGTGGAGACCGTAATCAACAGTGGGCTGAAACCGTGCCTAGGTGGTCTCATTTCATATGACATCTATGACTCTAAAAACTTGTTCACAAATGGCTAAAGGGTGAAGGGTAGAAGGTGCCTGCCAGCAAAGCCCAGGGGTAGGAAGAAGGTTCAACTGGCAGGCGGGTAGAGAAGGAAAGGATAGCGGAAGGGTGGAGCTGGTGAAGGGAGACCCACTGGCACAGCAGACATCTGTCCCATTAGAGTTGTCCTTCAGTCTGTTCTAATGAAGCCCCCCAAATCAGGAGGCTTTTGGTGAGTAGAAGCAGCAAAGCCTGAGGCTGGCTTGAAGTGTGACATCAGCAGACCTTAGAATTTCTGATCAGTGGGTCAGGTAGTGGGTGGTACAAACACAATACTGCCAACTAAGTGGTGTCCCGATGTCTGTGACTCACATGGGTGGCCCAGTGACAAGGTGACCTCACTGAAACACAAATCCAGCTTGTCCTGTCACTCCAATGGCCTTCGTCCCACAGATGACAGATGTACCACAAGCTGACATTTTCTTTAGTCCAGTGCCCAAAATCTTGAAAGCACTGCCAGCACATGCCAAGCGGCCATGACCCATTTACTGTACATGTACCCATTTAACGGACGCCTTTATCCAATGTGACTTTTATGATACAGTTGGTTCCATTTCTTGTGGTTTTCCATGTGGAGCTCAGCGTGACACAGTGGTGTCAGTAACAGGTTCTGAACTCACGACCTTAGGGTTTGAAGTCTAAAGCCTTAACCACTGCACCACCCTGCCTGCCTCAAACTCAATCAAAGAGGCTGTCCAGCTGACCGCGGCCCACTCGTCGGCCCATCCTGATCCGTCCTGGCTTCTGTTTTTTCCACAACCTGGAGGCCTAAAAAGGCAAGCTAAATATTGACCAGTGTGTCATTGCCAAGCCAAACGATATTTTCGCTCGTTTGCCCCTTAATCGTTCATCAAAACAAGCGCCCGCTGTGGCGGCTTTGCCAAAAGAACTGCCTGAATGCACTCATTCAAGCAAGCGGGCCTTTGAAGGTGGCCAGAATCGCTGCTTTATGTCTGTCAGGAAATCTGCAGGACTGAGCGGAGCAGAGAAAGTGTTCATTGTTTGGGGTTTCTGTCCTGGGCCTTGTGTTCTGTGGGCGGAGCCCCAAGAGGTGGGGCTATTATGATGTCACGGTGGAGAGACCCCCCAGCCCACCTTCACATTCTGCTGCATGTGACGGCTGCTCTTGGGTTGTCACTGGGAGCTCTTTTGATTCTTCTGCTTTCTTGATGTTTCTGGATTACGTATTGCGACTTCACCCTGGGTTTCAAGTAAATCTTATTTTACTTGTTATGGTTTTTTACTTTCATTTAAATGATTTATAAAGATTCTTTGCAGAACTTGTCTGGTCTGGCTAGGGTTTTTGTGGATCCTCTCTCTTGTAAAGCATTTCTGTGCATTTTGAGCACCCTCTTTTTGGGCCTATGTAGGCCGCAGCCTGCCTGTGGCAGGTGGTGCAGTGGTAGTGCTGCTGCTTTGCAGTAAGGAGATTGTGGGTTCGCTTCCTGGGTCCTCCCTGTGTGGAGAGTGCTTTGAGTAGTGAGAAAAGCACTATATAAATGTAAAGAATTATTATTATTATTATTGTGGTAGTTGGGGGCTGGCCGCCTGAGGTAAGTCAATTTCTACACAGGCCAGAGAAGGTCCTGACTGGCCTTACGCCTTACATCATGTTCTAGTCTCCATTATACGACTGTGTGTGTGTGTGTGCGTGTGTGTGCTCTCCGTGTCAATTAAAGATCCTCTTTGTCAGTGAAACAATCAACTCCCCAGGAACAAAGCCGGCTGCTGCTTAGAAGACCACTGAGCTGACATGACACTGCAGACACCTCCCACTCCATGACCCGATGTCAGTGCTGCAGGTGAGTTGACCACCTTCCCTGGTGGTTTACACTTGTGCTCAGACATGGGGTCAGACTTCATAGGGTGAGGCCCAGGTACCCTTTTGGGTACCCCAAGCCCATTTTTATTCTTCATCTCACCTGCCTGTTAAGTTTATCCTTAGAGGCTCAGCCCCAAGACTTCATCATACTCGGCAGGGATGATGACCTGTAGGGGGCCTCGCGGGATGACCCCCATGGGAAGAAACCCCACTGCTGAAAGGTGATTGCGGTTTGGGCATGAGGGGGCCTTAGAGTAAGAGGATGAGGTCAATAAGGCATGAAGCTCACTCCACCAATGAATGCCTGTTTTATATAGCGCCCTCAAAGGTGCTAATCAATATAAACTGATCACTTAGGGCACAATACGGAACAATCCAGCGATCAACGCCAGCAGCAAGTGCTGAACAAGGTGCCCAATAGCTCAAGGTGCGTCAATCAATCATACGTCTTAATATCGCACCTTTTGTGATCACTGCTAACTTGAAAAAAACAATTAAAAAAGCCAACAGCTTGATAAAATATTCTGTTTTTTTCCTTTCATATCCTTGGTTTATTATATTGGGAATGTCCTATCATACGTTATCTCAGTCTCCATGGGAACGGTTTAACATCATTCCCTAGGTTTATTGTATTTGGACTGCATTGTCATAAGAGAGCTCAGTTTGAACCTTTTCTACAGTACACCACTGCTGGGGGATTTGTTTAGTTCTGGATGTGCTCTGTCTCTTGGCGCGTGGACCAAGGACCGTGTGCTCTAGCCTCACTTGGGTGGGCTTGGAAGAGAGCAATGAATAGGGTGGGCTTGGAAGAGAGCAATGCTATTTATTTATCCTTTCTACCCCAATAACTATAAATCCCAACATAACGGTAGACTCCATAGCCATAACACCTGGCAGTAATATGGTATCTACGTCAAAGCAAACATAGCTGTGTGTAACCGTTACTACCTTAACTTAAGACTACAAAAGAAATTCAGAGGCAATGACTCTGTGACCAAACGGTGAACTTTGTGAGCTGGAATGTCAAAGGTCTTAATCATGAATTAAAGAGAAAAAAAGTATTCTTTCAACTCTCCATTGGTAGTATTGGATGTAATATCTGATCCTGAAGGACGATACGTCATGGTGATGGGCAATTTATTTAATAGTAAACTGATTTTGATAAATATCTATGCACCTAATGTGGACGATAGAGATTTCACCAAGAATGTATTTTCATCAGTCCCTAATGTGAACACTCATAAAATGATAATGTCTGCAGACTTTAATTGTGTTTTAAATCCAGACATGGATAGATCCTCCGCTAAAGTGGCAATAACATCTAATAATGCAAAAGTAATTACATAGTTTGTAATGGACCATAACTTATCAGACGCACAGAGATTTTCAGATCCAAACTTATGAGTCTGCTCCTTCTCAGCAGTGCACCACTTGTTACTCAAGAACTGAATATTTCTTTATAGATAACAATATTTTGTCAATGATCAAAACTTGCAAGTACGACGCTCTTGTTATCTCTGACCATGGAGCTCACATCACGGTGCCCCACATACACGTCCTGCTACTGGAGTCTTATCTGCCTGTTATTAGCTGACGAGAACTGCACAGAATCCATATCCAAGCAAATGGATTATTTTTTCGAGACAAATGCATCCTCCGAGGTCTCGGCAGGTATACTCTGGGAAACTCTGAAGGCATTTTTAAGAGGACAGGTTACTTCTTATCTTTCTCACAAAAATTAACTGGAAACCGAGAAGGCATCAGAGTTAATTGGTGAAATTATCAACATGGATCGAGAATGTGCCAGGGATAGGAAAAGACGATCAGAATTTAACCTCTTTGACAACTAAAGAAACGGAACGGCTCATCTTCAAATCGTGACATCGTTATTATGAACACGGAGGGAAGGCCAATAAGATTTTAGCTCAAGAAATGCACAAGCAGGAAGTCTGCAATGCAATAACAGTAATTAGCAACACAAACGGAGATGAAATCATTGACCATAAATAAATTTAAGCCACACATTTAGAGAGTACTCGGAGTCCTTAGATTCTACTCAGTTTAAAGAAGATACGACGTAATCTAATGAATTTTTGGATCCATTTACAGATACCACAGCTAGATACTCTTAGTACAGTGGAATAGGATGAAGCTCTGACACTCTCAGAATTGTTTGATGCTCTAACCTCACGTCAGAGTGGGAAAGCAACTGGTCCTGATGGCCACCCAGTGGAATTTTATAAAAAAACAAATTCAAATAAGGGAGCTCCACTATTATTATCCATCCATTAATCCATTATCCAACCCGCTATATCCTAACTACAAGGTCACAGGGGTCTGCTGGAGCCAATCCCAGCCAACACAGGATACAAGTCAGGAAACAACACCCGGGCAGGGCACCAACCCACCATAGGGCAACTATTATTATCATTATTATTATTATTATTAAGCAGTGTTTATAGAAGCGGGAGACGACACAATTCTACCTCAAACTTTTCACCAAGCATTGATTTCCATCTTTTCTAAGAAAAATGAGGTCATCCTGCAATGTGCATCATACAGACCAATCTCACTCCTGAATAATGATGTTAAGATACCCTCCAAAGGTGTAGCCAGAAGAACTGTGAAAGTGCTTCCTTCTGTAATATCACAAGGCCAAACCGGATTTATTAAAGGCAGACACTTGGCTTCTAATTTTTGACATTTCTTTAATGTAATAGATTCATCCTTTAAATCTAACACCCCAGAGATCTTAATATTTTTGGATGCAGTAAAAGCATTTGACATGGGACCACATCTCCACCACATTGCACACATTTGTGTTTGGCCCAGACATACGTGTGTGGATCAGTCTACTCTGTACCAGTCCAGAAGCCTCAGTCCGTATTAGCAACATTATGTCAGACTACTTCAAACTAGAATACAGCACTCGACGAGGATGCCCCCTGTCACCACTGCTCTTTGCCATCACCATTGAACCATTGGCTGTTTACTTTTGAAATACTGTATATCAACAACAGCATTTATTTCTGTAGTACGTTTTCATACAAATGATGGAGCTCAAAGTGCTTTACAAGATGAAGAAAGAAAAAAATAAAACATATAAACAAGATTAGGCAATACCAAGTAACAAAGAATAAAGTAAGGACCGATAGCTGGGAGGACAGAGAAAAAAAAAATCTGCAGGGGGTCTGAGACCACCCAGCGCCCACTGGGCATTCTACTTAACATCAATGATCTCAATCAGTCTTCATGGTTTTCAGGCTTCACGTGGAAGAATTAGATGATGGTGGTCATGTGGACCTCTGGCCTTCAAATCCATCAGTGGACTGCATGGTGCCCTAATCAGGTGGTGTTGCTGCAGATCAACACCACAGAAAACTGTAAAAAGAACAGCAGAGAAAGCAGGGGTTAGTATGGAGTGATAAAAATAATTCAATGCATTGTGGAAAGCTCGGACCCGACACACACAGGCAGACACAGAACGTCCTAAACACGCACATTTATTTGCAACCCCTATTTACAAGTCCAACCTCCAGACACACAGTCCTTTCAACTCCCTTCTTCTTCTCCTTCCTATCGCCTCCAACTCCTCCCAGGCAAGCTCTGTCCACTTCCACCCGACTCCGGCTCCTCTTTTATATCTTCCCCAGATGTGCTCCATGTGCTTGATGACAAACTTCCGGCAGCACTTCCCAGTGTGGCGGAAGTGCTGCCCTTGCACCCGGTAGCACTCCGGGTGTACGCCATCCCTGGTCAGGCAGCTTCACAAGTATCCGGGCGCCCCTTGGTGGTGACTATGGGTCCCAACCGGATTGAGCTTCCAAGCTCTGCCCCTGTGGCCCCCACGCAGACCAGGGTAGTGGCCCAGGGAAGGTATTGCTCCTCTCCCGGACCCCCAGCCATCTGCCACAGCATACACAGAATATCAGGGTTACACTAAAATGAAGCTATGAGTAGCCTTGTTAAAATAATGAGTTTTTAGCAGTTTCTTAAGGTGCTCCACCGTATCAGCCTGGTGATTTTCTATCAGTGAGTTATTCCAGATTTGAGGTGCATCACGGCAGAAGACCGCCTGCCTCACCACTTCTTGGAATTCTAAACAGACCCTCATTTGAAGATCTAAGGTTACGATTTGGAGTGTAAAGTGAGGGGCATTCGGAGATATTGGACAGAGCAGGAGATCATTTAAGGCTTTGTAAACCATTAGCAGTATTTTAAAGTCCATTCTAAATGTCACAGGTAACCAGTGTAACGACGCTCTGACTGGGGTGATGTGCTCGGCTTTTCTTTTCCTAGTTAAGTTTCTGGCCCAGCTGCATTCTTCATCAGAGATGAAGGGGATTCTTAGAGAAGGACTTGAACAGCAAATATCCCCCTGTATGCTGATGATATGGCGCCGTGTAAATCAGACCCACAAAATTCCGTGCCAGCAGTTCTAAAAGGCATTAGCAGATTTTCCCAAGATATCTGGACCCAAAACTCAATTTGAATAAAAGTGTGGCTTTACCAGTGAATTCTCCAGCACACAATATGAGACTGGACACTTTCCCGTTTGTCTTAGCAGACCAGTTTAAATATCTCGGGGTAAATATCACAAGGACGTATTAAGCTTTTTTTCAGCAAACTTTTGCTGATTGCATGGAAAAATTAAACAAGATGTGAATCGATGGTCCGCCCTCCACCTCGCATCAGCAAGGAGGATCAGCGTCGTTTAGATGACCATCCTGTTAAAGCTTCTGAAACATCCCGTATACATTAACAAATCATTTTTGTTAAAGAAATCTCAATTTTAACCTCATTTCTTTGGAGGCAACTCTACAACGACCTAAAGCAGAAGGTGGCATGGCACTACCTAACTTTCAGTCGTGGACATCGACACAAAGTCTGGTCTTACAGTTCTTCTTTATATTCCCTGCTTTGTATCCCAGTTAATAGACTAATAATAATGGTGGTCACTTGCATTCAGCTCTGTACCGAGCCCCCCCTCATTATGGGCTGTCATTCGGGTACGTAGCACCTACTGAGCTCCATCTCTTGATGTCCGTCTTGCTCCTGCACCTGCTTTGCCATTCACAGGTTATAAGGAAGCTGAGGGGCCGGCTGTCCCAAAGTAAACAGCACATTGGGTCTTTTCTTTAATGTCCTGCATTAGTGAAGCGATGAGCAGCCCGAGTCTTTGAGGGGGTACAACAAATCCGTCCTTCTGGTGCCCTCCGTGATGAGATGCGGTTCTGACTGAAAGCTGTTTGCTCGGAGCTGCCGGGTGGTTCGTTCATTTTTTTCACAAAGTACCAAAGCCCGACTCCAGGGGGTCATTTAGCAGGGCTAAGCCCCCCAAGTTTCGTGTCTACCCCCTAACCTGCCCCCCCCCCCCCCCCCCCCCCCCAGTGCTGCCAAGGTGTTCCGTTACTTCTTGAATTTTAGGGACTTTATCATTCCATGGCCCACCTAGTATTTCAGACACACATCCCCCCCCTCCCCCCTTACTGTGGAGGTGGTCCTGCAGAGCACTTCACCAAGTTAATCAGTGCTTACTGTATATAGTGCCTTTCACACCGCACCCTAGGACCAGGTGCTTCTCACTATGAGGGAGGAGGCCAGTGGGCCAATGCCCTCTTTGCTCCTCACCCGCGTGCCCACTAATTACAGGACGTGCCTTTCTGCGCTGCTGCTGCTGAGTGATTTGGTTTAATTAAAGGGGAGAGGACCAAAGCCGTGTTTATCACATTCTCTGTGCGGCCAAAATGGAAACTCTGAGGCAAACAAAATGCGCTTTATAGGCACAGACTCCTCCTTCATTATTTCACTTTTACCTTTGGAGAAGAAAAAAAAGGCAGGCTGTCTTTGGACCTTTAAATGTCTGATAAGGCGGGTTATGGGGGGGTAGCCCAGGTATCTCGAATGCAGGGATGATCACAGGGAGAAGTGCTAAGCCCACCTCTAGTGAGTCTGTTACTTTAGGCCCTCCTCATCTCTTTTGTCTTTCTAGATCCTTCTGCACTCCCACCATTGCGCATGGCAGCTGATTAGTTGGGTCACCAGGCTGCGAGTCCTCAAGTGCTGGCTTTGGTGACATCACACAGCTGTCCACAGGTATGGCCAAGACCACTTTGGGGGGCTTCATCTGTTCTCTAAGGGCACACCACAAGCTTTATGTTATATGGCACCTTTCTACAGAGAACATATGCAATGGTGCATTACAGGAAATTCAACCTTGCAAACTGTATATAGCGCCTTTCCTAATGAACGTCAAACCCAAAGCCCTTCAAAGGTGTACTTTGGGTATTTCCAGGTTTATTCAGGAGTCCTGGCAGTCTAAGAGACCCTCTCAGTGCCACACAAGGAGTCCATGATGGGAGTTCACCCGTGCGACTTTCTGTCCATGTAGCGCCTTTCTGTAGTGGGTGTGCACTACAGCCTGACTACGGCGCTGCTGCTCCACTCCACTGTTTCTAAGTGGAGGGCACTGGCGTGTTATTTAGTGAATTGCAGAGCGATGCAATCAGTGGCAGAAATGACTTCCGGTGAGTTTATATAGCACCTTCCCAAAGTGCTGAGGAGGGAGAGCTTGGGGATTTCCATGTTTGTTCAGCAGGAATCCTGGTGGGCTAAATGACACTGTGGGGGCCATGCAGTGGAAATTCATTTTTGTCATTTTACAAAGCTCGAGCGCTGCACACTTTCACTTCAGTCGGTGGAGGTTAGTGGTGGGCTACACTCATTTTTATTATTATGGTCTGTACATGCGAGTTTATATCGTGATGTTCCACATAGCTTTAGTCATGTCAGTATTTACAGCCTATGAGAATTGGCACATAAAGCCACTCGCTTGGCAGAGGGCACAGTGGCCTTTGTGAATGTATATAGCGCCTTTTACAGTGAGCTCCATGGCAAAGCACTTTACACGCATTGTTCAGTTATTTGATGGTGTAAGTAGAGTCCGCCTGTGAAGTGAGTGATTTATGGTCACACAATGTCGGTGGTGAAAACTCGTCCTTGTGCACTTGTATAGCGCCTTTCAGCCCACAGCACTTCACACGTATTGATCAGTTGTTCCTTCACATCTGTCACGTCGGTCTTGGTGGGCTGACAGACTCACTGAAGGTGACCCAGGAACTCGATGTGCTGCCTCATCCTGGTGAGTCTTCTAGTGCCTTTGGGGGGTTAAGTGGCTCACTCCCTTTTTTGCTGATGAGCATTGGACTTTGTGACTTTGTTTATAGTTCCTTTCCTAATGAAACCTTCCCTGTTTACTTCTGCTATTTCAAACAAAGGAATCCTGTGGTCCATCCTGTCATGTATATAGCGCCTTTCAACATGTTGACTGTATACAGTTCAGCTGTTTCCATAAGGAGCCAGTAGAGAGGGCAGTGCCAAGCCTGAGCCTCTAGGGGGCCACACTGCTATCTATTTGATTTCTGCCCCTTTGCTCTTTTGCCCCTTTGTTTCCATCTGAGCCAGCAGCACTCGTTCAGCGTGCCGCTGTCAGCTTTGGCTTTTGCCACTGATCTGCCCGATGGAACTCTGGGTCATCGGTGTGGCACCGCCCACTTTGCCATGCATTGTGCTCTCTTCCTTGTCCAGTGGGCACCTGCTCTGAGAGGTGACTGTTGGTTTTCTCCTGGACTGTTTTCTTTACTGGACGACTCCCATCTCCTCAAAATGACAAATGGCCAATTCTTTCCAAGTGTCTTCTTGTTTTGTGCCAGGGACGTGAGCAGAGTGACCCTCTCAAGTGCACCTCTCGTCATCAGTGGCAGCAAATCTTCAGATCAGTGGGACGCACAATTCCATCCTGCCCAGTGGTTTGCATCAGGATCATGACAATGCATCTAATTACCAGGTTCTTTGGTTTGCCAAGTGCCAATTAACGTTCGCATTGTTTCAAAAATAGGTTGGCATCCTGGAAGTGGCATTCCAGGAATGAATTGCAAACGTGTAATTTCTCTGAGCTCTCATCTGACTTTTTTTTTTTTCTTACCCCCCCAATTCTGGTCCACCCGCTATGCCCACAGGCTTGTTCCTAATGGGCTGATCCTGGCGTTCTCTGCCAGTTCCCAGTAGTCTCAGTCTTCAATGTGCGTCTCCGTCAAGGCTGCCCTGATTTGCTTACGTCCACTGAGCTCCACATCACCACTTGGCTCACAGCAATGTAAAAAGATATGGGCACAGGCTTGGCTGCCCCCTTGGCTCACTTCCTGTTTGTAGAGCAGAATTGTGCTTCTTGGGTCATTGCCATGCCAGTCTACTTTGACAGGGTGGCCTCTCTTACTGAGTTGCCCTGCCTTCCTACCTGGGTTTGCTCATTGCTGCCTACTGTAATGTTCAATAAGCTCATTCCAGTGTATGCCAGTTGGTGTTTGTGCCTGCTAACCCTTTGTTCCTAATCATGCCCAGTGTTAACCCTTTGTTCCTAATCATGCCCAGTGTTGCCACCCCAATGAACGCCATGTATTTTATGCATGTCCAATTCTGAACACGTCACTCCTTGGTTTGTGGCGATGCCCATCCCTATTGATCTGCAGGTCGTGGTCATCTCCTGCTCTTCATGCATGTGCTCATCTCAGCTGATCCAGTGCTTGCCCAGTGCTGCCCCTTAATGTAGTGGGAGTAGCTTGACCCCTTTGCCCAGTCCTGCCATTGTGTGAAAAACACCTTCTCAAAATGCCAGTCCATGCTGGACAGCTGCCATTCACACCCTCCTTCACTGGTCTGTTTGGGTGTGGCAGACAGCCCCCATTTTCTTATTCGCCTGTGCCAGTCAGTGACCACTGGTACTGCAGTCTCACCCTTTGGTTCATCACCATATTGTTGCCTGGCCTCCTCCTTGGCTAATGTGGCTGACAGCCCAATGGCATTTGGTGACTGAGTAATGTGAGCTGAACCTCCAAAGGAGACCTGGTGGTACAACGAAACATTAGTGTGCCAGTCGAGCAAAGGCACAGACTAAAGGGACAAACCCAGGAACGTTTAGGGGGGCGACAATCCCTAAGTGCAGATGACAATGTAATGCAGAAATGGGCTTAATAGGTGGCTGGAGGGTGGAGTTGAGGGCGGAGCCTCACACATAAGGCCGTAGTTTCCACTCATTTCTCTTCAGATCACAGCACCCCAACCATCGTCCGGTCTGGTCAGTGTAGTCGAGGCAGGGGGGCACACACTCGCGTCACGTTCTGCTTAATCCAGTCCATAGTCATGGGGTGGTGGAGGTGGAGTGTGACCTCAGGTGGGGTGCCAGTCGGTCTCAGGACCCGCTCAGTCAAGTCATGGGCACCTGGAGGACACAGGAAGGCCAAGCACAGATAGTGACTGGAGTCATGAGGAGATGGCACAGACCACCGTGCCACCCTGTGCCCATTCTCTGCCATTGCAGTTCATTATAATTAGTACATCGCCATGCCAGACCCCACCTTCCTGTTTTTTAGGAATGGCTGGGAATTCCTAAGGGAGAATTGAAGAAGGAGCAGCAGCCAGGCCAGCACAGTGGAGACCACTCTGGAAATGACCTGAAGGACCAGGCAGCTAACTCTTGATTGCATCCCTCACTGAAGACCCTGACCTGAATGACCAGGCCCCTCATTTATGAGGTTGTCCCAACACTGCAGGTGACCTAAATAACTAGGCATGAGTTATGATGTCTGAGTGCACCCCTCTGCTGACCACCTTGTGGATGACCCTCATGACTGGACCCCTCATCCCTGAGGGTATCCTTGTGCTGACCTCTCTGCAGTTTTATTCTTGAATGCAAGGCTGACCGTATTAGAGATAACCCCTGGATAACCGGGCCCCTTGTTCATTGAGAGGGTCCTTGTGCTGACCTCCTTGAAGACCCTGACCAGAGTGACCATGATTCTTGAGGTTGCCCCAATTACACCCACCCTCACTGGAGATGACCTGAATGACCAGATATTTAATTTCTGAATGCACCCACCATGTTTATGACTCTGGGTGGTTGGACCCCCTCATTCTTAAGGGTGTCCCTCTGTTGACCTCCTTGAAGACCCTGATTAGAGTGACCAGACCCCTGAGGGTGTCCCTCCACAGACGGGGTCTCGCCGCTGCGGCTGCTATTTTAGTTTCTTAACGTCTATCTTGGTGGCCAATCAGAACGTCCGGCTATTAGTCACGAAGGTGACGTGGTCCTGCCAAGAATCCCCCCCCACATCCCCAGGAGCTCTTTAAATATTTACCCTGGTCTGGGTGAGGAGCTGCTCCTGAGTGTTGTGATGGAGGTCACTGGCTGTCCTCCCTTTCATCCTTTCACTTTTTTCCATCCTGTTCTAATTTTAACAGACCCCGAAGGCCCCCTGGTTTAACTCAGGACATGAGAAATATCTGTGGGATGGGCCAAAGAAAAAATAGATTTGTTTTTGGAGCGTCCTGGAAGTTTGGGATACAAACTTAGAAAAATAGACAGCCCACAGGGTCACCGGTGAACACAGAGGGGTTTCTGTCCCAGGGTGGTCTGCATTGGGAGAGAAAAAACAGAGCCTTACAATGCCCCCGGTGCCCAAGTGCTTCTTGACAGACGTGAGTTGTACCAGGCAGTGGCAGGCAGGCAGGCTTGGCATGACGTCATTGACGAGCCCCTCACAGATTTGAGAAGGCCAAACACCTCCAACCAGATGCTGGTGGGCTGCGCCAGGAATTCTTCAGCTAAAAATTCTTAAGGCCGCGGGAGCTGGCAGAACATGGAGGGCTTGGGTGGGCACTGGGGATGGGGGGGGGTCTCATCATGGACTGAGACTGGGATCTACAAATCAGCCTGGCAGAACCTACTGGAAAAGGGGGGGGGGGGTGTTGTGGGCACCTCATGGGCCTTGAGCTTGAATGAGATTAAGGGGGGGGCAGCAGGAGGGCCTGTATTGTAATAATAGATATGAAAGGCACTATATAATAACAAAGTGACTGGTACTCAGATGTGATATTAACGGAGTGTCTGTATAGTGCCTTTCACATCAATCTACCTGCCCTTCAGTGGACTCTGCACACGGGAGGACATTGACCCTATAGGCTCTATATACTGTAATAGTGATAGTAATTAGTGGATCAATACAGGTACACGGATGGATGGGATTGATACAGAGAAGTGAAAGGCACTATATAATCATAATACTCATAATACATAGACTAGATGGTGAAAGGCACTATATAAAGATGATAATAATAGTAAATAGACATCAAAGGCACAATATCATGTAGATAACAAATAGCTTTAACAATAACAATATATTTATAACCATCATAAGAATGACACGTATGGGAGGTGCTACATAATAATGATGATGATGTGTGTGATAATAAGGGCAGATGTGAAAGTATAACAGTAATAATCATAAGACTGATGGATGTGAAAGGTGGCATACAGTAATAATAAAGATCGATAGAAAGGAGGCTCTGTGCCCTACTGTGTGAAGCTGGCATACTCTGCCCACCGCCAGTCTTTCTTGCAGACCTGTTGTCAGTTTGTGCCCAGGTCCATGCTGTTTGGTTTACCCCTCATGCGTCAATGATCTGGCAGTACCCAGGGATGCTGAAGGTCTAAAGCAGTGCCCTTGAGACCTGGCAGCGGGTAGAGTGCTGCCCGCCGCTCACCCCTTTCGAAGGTGAGCCGTATTATTTTATACGATTCAGAGCCGAGAGCTGCTAGCCGTTTGGGCGGTAAACGGCACTCCCTGCCTGGGCCCGCGGGGCACTTCTTTAATACCAGTGGAATGTGTCAAGTGTTCGGCGGGCCGCCTGAGTGCAGAATGGGCTTTTGTTGCTCCTGACAATTTTTTTTTTTTAAACCACGCTGGGACTTGCGGTTTCGGAGTGGTAGCTGCTGTGGATAATGGTAATTGACAGGTAATGTAACTCGAGCCTGGGCTTTTGAACATTTGTCTTCAGACACGATGATTATTACCAAATCTTTCACTCGCCCTTCTCCCATCACTAGCGTCCGCCACTCTGGATGCTCTCTGACCCCAACTTTGTATTCGCTGAGGTTTGTATTGATGCAGGTTAAGCCATTCAGGGCAGAGACTGGAGCCGCTCACTTGCTCACCGCTAGTAAGGGACTGGGTTTGAGGTGGACACCTGACACGGTAGGCCATTTTATTTGACTGAAGAAGCCAGCAATTCCTGTCTCAAGAGCATTTGCGCAAAGCCACAGTAGGGTAACCCCCAAATCAACTGCACCTCAACATTCAATCGGTCCAGCCACCAAGTATTTTATTAACTAGGACGGTGGCACTTTAGAATTTTTAGCACTTCTTCATGTGTTGGATTTGCTCTTTCATTGCATTTGCTTTGTCTGTCTTTTATTTGTCCATCCAGCCCCTAATTTTCTCATTTTTCCCAATTAATTTTAGGGCTAAAGAGAAATGCAGGGCGGGCCCGGCGATTAAAAAGGACGACAAGCAGCCCTGAAACGGACGTCTGTGGACACTGGGTATGTAGACATGCCACCTTTGTTGGGAGCCACGCCTCAGCCCAACTGCTCCAAAAGCCCGATTCATCACACCGGAGCCCACCTATCTCTGTGAGCCCCTCCAGGACCAAGTGTGACAAGCTGAAATGCCACCCCGAATGCCCTCAGCTGCTAGCTGGCTGGCCCCAGTTACTGACCACTTGGCTGCTGCTAGTTGTTCTTGTTTCTAGTGTTTGTAGAGTAAAAAGAAAGAAAGAGAATCGGCCTTAAGCTTTAAAATGATCAGAAGATGACAGACGAGCGGAAGTCGTGTTGTCATGTACTGAATATGCGGACCCGGGCATATCTGACTGCCAAGTAATACTTTATCACTGTCATGGGAAAGGCGCTATATAATTAAGATTACTATTATTATTATTATTATTGTGCCATAATAAACTAAATTTACATTGTATAAGATAACTAGATGTGACAGGCGCTATTCAGTAGGCCGACGGATAGATGAGAAAGGCATAATACTAATAACAGTAATAACAGTAACACTGATATCTGTAACAGGAAATATATAAGAATCACAAGTGACATATAGAGATGTGAAATAATACTATAATGAGAGGCTCTGTACTGTAGATGAATGGATAGAGTGATGTGAAAGGCACAATATAATAGATAGACATATAGGTATACCTGAGCTGTATATAACTGATGTGCCGCGTGAAAGGAACTATATAATGGAGAGATGGATAAAAAAAGCTCTGCATAATAATAATAATTATTATAGTAATCCTAATAAGATTGATCTTCACTGATGTGTAAGGTGCCATATAATAATAGACAATAGAGAGACCAGCAATGCACCCAATAATAGATCAGTAGTGAAAGGCACTATACTGTAGTTGGATACATAGATAGATAGATAGACATGGGCATTGTATAATGGACAGACAGATGCAAAAGGAACTATATAATACTGAGCCGTGGGGTTGGAGTGTCACTTGCTATTTCTCCTCCAGAGACCCCAGGCTTGAACCCCCTGTGCTGCTGCTGGGGTCCTCACACTCCCAAGTCATCAGTTGAGGACTCGCTTTTTGAGTCATAGATAGATAGAGAGACGGGTCTTATATGATAAGTAGACATGATAGATAGAAGTGAGGATGATATAACGGATGTCATTGTAATCATCCTAATAAGTGATATATAGACAGACGTTTACGGTGCTCACTGTATGGCAGATGGATATACAGTGTAGATAGACAAGGGCGCTATATTGTAGAACAGACAGAGGTAGAAAGGTAAAATGAACTATATAAGGGATAGATGGGAAATATGACAGGCTCTTTATAATAATTATCTTAATAAGAATTACATAGATTGATTGATGTGAAAGGTGCTATATAAGAATAGAGGTAGACATAAAGACCCCATACTATAGATTGATACAGATAGACAGACATGAAGGCATTATATAATACACAGATAGATAAGACGTCAGAGTGTCACCTGTTACTTCTCCTCCAGTGCCCTTAGGCTTGAACCTCAGCAGCTGCTCCAGGGTCCCCACATCCCCAAGTTCTCAGTTGTCTTCGTATAACATGTCGCCACTCTCTGGTGCCTTGACAAGAGTCCCATTTGAAGGAATTGGAATGGCAGATTTAAAATGCACACATCCACCAAAGCAGTCGGTCATCCCATGGGGCTGCATGTGCCCCTTTTTATGTAGCGACAAGTGAACTCATGAAGTTTGAGGAGACCACCCAGTCTGTGGAGCCTCTCTGGTTCTTCCCATCTGAGCCCCGTCCCTCCGTTTTTTTGGAGTCGACCTCAGATGCACTCCCTTTAGTCCCCACCAGGTGTCTTCAGATATGTGATTCCCAATGCAGTCGGCTCACTTCTGCTGGATCATCTTCATCAGCGTCTTGGAGGATTCTAAAGACCTTAGTGGGGTCCCTAACTGGCATTCTCCAATCTCTGGACGTGGCCTCTGCCAGGCCAGTTCTGAAGGTAGAGGTGAGGTGGACTCCAGTGATGTTGCCAGCAGGCACCACCGTCTTGGCTTCATTGGTTGTAAGTAGAGGGGAACATCTCCAGAAAAGGCAAATGTGGCACCCCCCAAATTCTCCTAGGATATACAGGAATGAATGGTGGTACAGGTAGCTAGGATATCCCTTTCCTGCCCTGGATTTCGGGTGGGTGTCTCAGTCACACATCGATATTTCCCAAAGCCCCCCTCTTCTATAGCAGGTGTCTCTCCACCTGTGCCCATTAAATGGTCTTAAACTGCTGGATCGGCTCGTTTGCGTGAAGTGCGTATTGTTGGCTGAAATGGAGAGCCATGTCAAGAGCCCCATTGGCCAGTCTACTGTATGTGTCTTTAGCTTGTTCTCAGATTGGCTGGTATGGCCAGACGTGTCCTCTTGGGGTCTCATGGGTCCCTTTTGCCACTACAAGCTTTAGTGAAGTGACAAGGCCGGGTGGGCAGTTTTGTCCATTTCACTGCACCACATATCTACATGCGGCTGACCCCCACTGATGATACCTGTCAAGCTGACCAGACCTCGACAGGCCCATGGAGCGTAATATGCCAACTCCACACAAACAGGACTTGAGCCCAGCACTCTGGAGCTGCCACCGTGCCGCCTGTTCAGAAATTTACAGCTGGCACCAAGCCAAGTTTCAAGGTGGGTTAAAGGGCGATCTAAATGTGTGCCCATGAGCCTCTGACACCCACCCAGAGGGCCACACTTTCTTCTTCTTCACTTTTCTTCACAGGCCTGTGTGAGTTGAGGGGTCTTTTTGTGCTCCATTAGACGTGTTCGCTATTTAATTATCTTCTTTTTCTTTTCTAATTATACTTTGAAAGAGTCTGCCTGCCCCGAGCAGCGTTTTTGCTGAAGTGAGTGTTTATAGTCGGAAAGCCAATAAATTCTAATCGAGCAGAATGAGGCGAGGCCCTCTGTGACACCACGGTAATAAATGGCGTGCCGACGCGGACTTCAAACATGCCGTGGGCAGGCCTCGCCACTTGAAAGCGAAGGGTCCGCCACTAATCCGCCCAGATACAAGTGGCGCATTGTTCCAGCGCATGGCAGTCGCGTTAATGCTGTGGAACACGAGTCGCGATCAAAACGAGAACTTAACCACAAGAAAAGAGAAACGCAGTGACACCGAAGACGATCCGCGCGCTTTCATCTCCTGCCTGCCTGCCCTGTCAGTGCACTGAAGGGGGCGAGGGGGGGGGGGGGACACGCCGGCTTTTGGTAGCCGTTCAGATACGGTGGATGGGCCGGGGGGCTCATCAAAGTATTTTTGGGCGGTCGTTAGTCCTAAAAATGCATTCCATTGCTGTGATGCCTTTGATCTTCCCTACTCACGATGACAGACCTGAAGAAAGTGCAAGTAACAGGGAACTGAATACGGTCTGTGGTGGGACGAGGCGGCTGAGAAGCCAGCGGTCACCTCCTTAGGGATGCTGCCGTCACCCTGCATGGCCAGCACAACCATCACTGGTGACATCTGAGGAGCAGAGGGAAAGGTAGAGAGAAAAACAAAGGAGACGAGAGAGAAGGCGGGGAACGAAAAAATCACGTAAACCAGAATCGGAGTCAAAATAAACCCTCTGGAAAGACCAGACCCCCACAAGGACTTTCAAATAACCAGCATCTGAAACTTTGGTTGTGGACACCGAGAGTGGAGGGCCACCATCTTATAGAGTTGGTCAGCCATGACATAATAGTCGCGTGAGCCCCCACCCAGCAAGGGGTATAGCAGCTGTGAACAACATGCAAACGCACACGTGCAGGGGTCCTATAGGCAGGGGTTTGGTGTTTGCCTTTATGTTTGTTCTTTATGATGTCACACGTGTGCCAGGGGATCGCCTTCCGGCTCTGTCAAGGTAAGCAGTACCACCCCGGGACGAGGTAGGGCGCTGCTGCTAACATCGCCTTCCTTTTCATGCCCAGTTCAGAGAGTCAGCCCGAGGAAGAAGCCAAGCCCCGCCCTCAGTCTGAGTAGGCTCCACCCATTCTAGTCCAGATGTGATAAAACAGGTGGTCCCCAGGAAGACCAACCACTAATGGAGGCGGAGGTCCTGCTGGCGGAATCCTTTTGCCCTTCTCTTCTTAATTTACCTTGGTGTTTGAATTTATGCCCGAGTCTCGTGCTGAGTGACCTCCCTTTTGTTTGTTTCTTTGGCTCGATGCCAGCAGGGCAGCCCAACTGTGGCCCCACATCTCTTATTGGCTCCTTTGCTGTCTCTCCACCAGTCACAGTCAATACATAATGTGCTGAGTGGGTGGGGCCCCAGGGGATGGGGTGCCAAGCACCACCCTCAGCCTGTATTGGTGGGGCTGAGGGTTTGTGTCCCTGGTAGGGTCACCGATGTTCTGGCTTTTGTATGAAGTTGTCGTAGTTCATTTTGTGATTATGGTAGGGAAGTAGGGGGTGAGGGACCAAGAGAAGAAACGTAGTTTAGAAAAACAAGAAAATGAAAAGATGCAATTGGGAAGAAACTGAAACCAAATCCCTGGACCCAAACCGCACTCTGAATAGAATCCAGAGAGTCACTAAGCAGAATTTCCAAAATGACAGAGCAAGTGCTTGAGGGTGTGAGTGTATCCACCATCTTGGACAAAGAATACACCAGCTTACATACTCTGGTCGAGGAGTCCCTAAAGTCCTGCTGGCCACCACACTACTCGGTCACTTACAGTATGTCACGTGTCTGTGGTTCTCGGTGTAAAGAAAAACTTCATAATGTGCAGTGTGTAACAAGTTTCCAACGGTGTCCCTGCACACACTCCTGCAGAGGTGGGCGCCTGCCGCTGCGTAATGTGAGACCCTCACAGTTGCAGCCTGCTTGATCACACAAGACGAGACCCCTCGAACTCAACTGGGTAAACAGGGGCTATCTGATTTGGAGACCCCAAGTTCACAGCCAACCTTTCCAATTGAGGAAATGAAACAGAGAGGGGCAGGGCCTTAAGTGGTGGCCCACCAGTGACATTTGATGACTCATCCAGGATCACCTAGAGGTCGGGTGAAGAGCAGTGTGAGAGCCTGCCACTGTTTAACATGAGACCCTCCGCCTGCTTGATCACACAAGGGAGTCTCCTCGAGCTCAACTGGGTAAGCCGGAGACCCCAAGGGCAGAGGGGCTGGGCCTTGAGCAGTGATGTTCTCAAGATGATTGAACCTTGAGCCAGAGGCAAAAATTCGAGTGGACACCAACAGCACTCACCTTCAGGACTGGTGTGGACATTGCCTGTGTGAGTTAACGGCTCCTCGTGACCGCCTGCCCTTCTGAGTCCTCCCCGAGTCTTGGCTGGGATTTTGACAGCATATCGAGTAGACCGGCACCTGTTAGAACTTAAATCCTGGATCTTTTCCATGGAATTCTCACGCTAACTTTTGAGGCTGGGAGGGGGGAGGTGAGGGGGTTTCCCCAATTGTGTTTTTTTTTCCCCTCCTTCAGTTCATCAAGCAGGAAAAGGGAGTCCCAATCAGGAACAAAGGTGGCATCTGAGCCCATGACTGGCATGCAATCACTGTGCCCAGCACTGAAATCAGAAACCCCAATTATGTCTCATATGAACATTGTGGGTAGGAGAAAGATGTGGATGGTCTTTGGTGAGTAAAGCAGAACCACTTCAGGTGTGGGGCCACCGTTCTTAGCAGTGACTTGGGAAGTCCGGTTACAGGACCTGTGCCTGCTGTGGAGTGGCGGGGGGATTGGGGGGGCTTTAAACCAGTTTCTGTAAAGATGACTCTCCTGGTCCCAGCATCAGCTCTCTGGCAATCTCCTTCTCCTCTATGGGGCACAAAGTCAAATTTACATGAAGTCTGGGACATCAGAGCTGGGTCTAGGGGTCTTCTCTGCCCCTCCTATCACATGACTACAATCCATTTGTTAGAGGAGTAAATGGAGAGAGTGGGCAAAAATTAGTGGGAGGAGAATAAGGAATGGGTGAGAGGGGCTTGAATGACTGGTGGGGTGAATGATGAAAAAGAAATATGAGGGGGTAAACGAAGGTGTGAGGGATTTGAATAGAAGTGTCAGGTAATAAAGTCGATGGGACTGATTGGGCGCAGCAGATTGGAAGAGAAGTAACAGCTGGGGGCCTTGAATGAGGGGTGGGAGGCGGAGACCAAGGAACAATTGTAAAGGGAGTGGGAGGGGCTTGAGTGACAGAAGTTGGGGTGAATAATGGAAGGGCAGGTGGGGGGGTAAAAAAGAGGTCAGAGATGTGAGCCCCTTTCAGGGACTGTCGTGATTTGACATTTAATGTTTTCTTCATTCATTTCCATCCCTCAAAAAAATACTTCAGCTATCGTTATGAGGGGGTTTGGAAGCCAAAGAGTTAGGTGGTCTCCTTTGTTTTTTCTTTTCGTCTAATAACACCGTCTCTCTTTTTTTTATCGTGTCTGGTTGACTGGCAGTCCAAGTGATATGTGATGTCATCATGGCGAGGGCTTCACGATTCGCGTCCTTCGATTCGGCTTTGGTTGTTGTGTTAAATGATTTTGATTTCTGGCTCCTGTCCTTGGCTTGTTTTTGGTGAACTGTCCATCTTCTGATTCTTCATTGAAAATGTAAAGGCCGCTGCTTCTTTAGACGCCATCATGGAATGCTTTAATGGAGGGTCTGCCGTAAATAACAGAGAGGACAGCAGGGGGGCTTGAATGAGGGGTGGCAGTGGGCACGAGGCCGGAGACTGAATGCTCCCGTTGCACTCGCCCGTTTTCCATTTTCCTCCCCTTATTTTTCTCCTTAATGGTCTCATTTCTCCGTGTCTGACTTTGTCGTTTTATTTTTAGGATTTTTCTACCACACTGTGGCTTTTTTCGGATTTTTCCCCAACACGCAGTCACACTTTTCTAAATTTGTCACTCCGCCTGATGCGTCCCTAAAATAACCCTCATTATCCATTCTGCGCCTTCTTTGTTTCTCCATAAAATGCTGACGTCATTCCTGTCCAAGGCTTTGCTGTGGAATTTTTCACTCTTTTCCATGTTCTGTTTTTTTTTTATTTGCTGGTGGCTCCAAGACGCACACATGATGTCTGCTTGACACCAGGCTGCCATCCCTCCCTCCCTCCCAAGTCTGTGTCCTTGAGCTCTTGGCCTACACAGAACATTCAGGGTGTCACGAAATGGAGTCTTCAAAAAATGGGTGTGAGGCCTCCAGAGACGGGCTGAAGCAGGCCAGGACCTTAACGGAGCTGCCTAGACGAGGCTCACCTCAGCTCAGCCAGGCCCTCAAATACTACCAGCTGGCTTCAGCCTGTGCAGGCCACAACAATGGGGAGCAGAAGAAAAAAAAACGCACACAAAATGTCCCCAAATCTGTCAAAAAGCCCGGTGAGAGGGAGGATAACCATAAACCTCTGGCTTGTGATAAAAACAGAAAAGGGGCCACAAGAGATCTTTATAAATCAAAGATGTGTTTACAAAAAAATAGAGAAGTACAGGAAAAAGCTACAAAGAGACAAAAGGAGTCCCATAAAAGGCAGCCCTTCGGCAAAAAAAACGTCTTCGAGAAGAAGTCGTCAAGAAGAGAGCGAGGGTCATTTAAATAAAAAACTATGTATATATAGACAGAAAATGACACCAATCAATAAACACAACGCACTCCGGCTCCTGAGCCTTCTCACCCAGCTTCAGACGCTAGGGGGAGGAGCCAGAAGTGGCGCAGTCAGGGTGACCCCACCTCCCGTGGCTCCGCCCAGAAAGAAGGAATCTTAGACAGATGGAACATAATGGAGGACATAAGAGAAAAATAAAAGACGTAAACGCGTGTAAAGACGTAACACACCTTCACCGAGGAGTCGGCCTTCTGACTGCTGGATTCATCCATCCATTATCCAACCCGCTAAGGGTCACAGGGGGTCTGCTGGAGCCAATCCCAGCCAACACAGGACACAAGGCAGGAAACAAACCCCGGGCAGGGCGCCAGCCCACCGCAGGACTGCTGGATTTTGTCGTCTTTTTCTTACATCCTTTGGATTTCTTGTACCTTCGCCCAGAAGTATTGTTAAGTTCTTCTTTTTTGTCCTTTTTATTGATTATTTGTGTTTGCCAGTTTTTTCCCTCTAAACACTTTGTTTATTGCTGTCCTTTATTATTGTCACTCGATGTGTTTGGGTTTCTGGGGTTGCATGAAGGTTAGCGTGATACATGGCAGGAAGCGTCCTACATAACAATCTAGACCGAGTGATGTGAAAGGCACTATATAACAGGCAGAGATGTCGGTTAACATGATACATAGGAAAGGCACTATATAATGGGCAGAGACATCTGCAAGGCACTGTAAAGTAGATGTAAAAGGTGGTAGGATGGCATAATGTTGTAAGTTGATTAGAACAATAAACAGATGAGAAAGGCACTATATAAGCCAGAGGGGGTGGTACAGTATGGTGGTGTCCTGTTGTGTGCTCACTGGCACATGCACTCTAAATGGGACCCTTCTGTACTTTAGCTGGTTTTGCCACTTGTCACTTCATCATACCTCCCGTGTCATGTCCATGTGTCTGTCTGCTTGGCTGGCATCATGTCCGGGATGGGCACCTCCTCTGTTGCTCTGATCAGCTACCAACTGCCTGGGACGCCCAACTCAGCTAAGCAGACTCAGGAGGTGCATATGAGTAGGCGAGCGGCCGTTTGTGCCCTCTGTCCACATGATGATTACCTGTAGAGGGTCCAGTGAGTGGGCACTTGCCACCTGAGGTGCCCACACTGCTCTCCTGTTAGGTCACTCCAAGGTTTCTCTCTGATTTTATTTAGCACCGTGTGACGATTTTCGCTGGTATGTTGTGCCCATGCACACCTTGCTTCCTGACATTTCCATTTTCCTCACGTCACCTAAAGGCCCACAGCAGGTGTAGGGTGGTGGCAACATTGAGCTGGAGCAGGGTGGGCATCCATTCTGTAATGAGCCTGTGAAGAAAGGAGCTATAAAGAGTATCGGCCGCAGACAGAAATGCCCATGGAGAGGGCAGCAACTGAGGAGCAGAAGAGCTGCTTCTCTTGTAAGGGGACCACAGCCACTTATCTGGGTGGGCCGGGGGGGCTTCTTTTCATTTTTTAGTTTCTCCTCGTATGACGTTGAGCTCTGAGTTGGAAAGTGATGAGTGGGCGCTTTGTCCTATGGCCGTCGCTTTCCAGCTTTTTGAACTTGTGTGATGTTTCCTGAGTGCGGGCATCGTCTGTCTGTGCCAGGCCTCACAAAGGGCAGGCCCAGATGGGAGACTTCACGTGTCACAGGCGCTAGATAGAGCACAGATTGATGGACTGAATCTCCCTACACTGGTGGGCTGAATGGCAAATAGCGTGCAGGGGAAAGTGTTGATGAATTTAAGGGGGCAGAAAGGGTGACATCTGGTGCCAGGCAGGCACAGGGGCTCTTAATCCAGGAAAACAAGGAGACACGCGAGGTGGACAATCGGCTGGCTGTTCACACGAGACACTGCCGCTCCTTGTCTTGGCCCTCTTTCTGGGTGTGTGTGTGTGTGCTTTGGCCCGCCAAGCGACATCTGTTTGGTTAGCGACAAAATTAGAGCGGGCGAGGGGAGCCGAAAACCACAGGCACATCTGAGAATTGGGAGGCATCCCAAACAGCAAGTTTCCTACTGAACTCTTGACTTCTGCCCAACTGAAGATGGACAAACACGCATCTCTTTGAGCTTCAAGTGCCCCTCCTTTAGGGGGCATCGGCCTCACTGGCACAGAGAGCATCGAGGACATTGGGAAGTATAGAGAGCTGTATGGCCTATGGTGAGCTACTTGAAATGAAGACCACCAAGATGTGAGCAATGAGGGTCCATGAAGCCAGCAAGGGGGGACGATACCATCTGAATGTTTGTCACATGGGTCATTTCTTACGACAAGCTTGACACTAGGCCACTTTGGCAAGTCCTTTGTAATTTTACATCTGTGTGTAGCCAGTGTGTGTGCCACCTGCGTTGGGCACAAGGCAGGGACAAACCCTGGGCAAGATGGTAGGAACACTGGACCTTCATCTTAGAGAGTGAGAGTGATGACACCAAACCTAGCAGGGTATGACACATGGTGCCAAGAGAAGAGAAGAAGACCCGAGGCGCCATTTTAAAGGTGGGCATGTGGAGCCAGCGAGGCGAGAAACTTCAGCATATCAAGTGGAAACCCAAAAGTCAAAAATTGAGACCTTTTGAAGGAGTCGGGGGTGTGCGGACCCCCAGAGCAGTGAAACTCTGACCTCACATCTACAGTAGCTCTCTATTATATAGTGCCTTTCAAAGCTGTCTGTTGTGTAGAGCCTCTCAGGTTTATCTACTGTGCATAGAACGCATTGCTTTTCAGATCTGTCAGTCTATTATACAGTATAGTGTCTTTCACATCTTTCTAGTATATAGCGCCTTTCAGATCTTTTAAATCTACTCATTTATTATACACCCCTTGACCCTGTAGTTAGGATATAGCGGGTTGGATAATGGATGGATGGATTTATTATACAGTGCCTACCAAATCTCCCATATTGTCATAATGTCTTTCATATCTGTTTATTATATAGCGCCTATCAGATCTATCTCTATCAGTCATGTGGTAGAGGTCATATTTATTATATAGTGCCTTTCAAGGCGATGCATTACTGTAGTTCACTTCTGTATAGCTAACTAGTGTACAGTGTATTTCACAGCCCGTTTCTCTTTATGTATTATATAGCGCCTTTCATGTGCACTAGGGAGTTGTCCAGTTCCCTAACCAAAGTACCCAGAGGGGCTCATTAAGATGCCCCGGCCGACATAAACGGCCCCAGGTTCATTGTTCCTCAGTGACGCCCGTTGCTCTTCTGAACGCCCAACGATAAGCCATCAGGCGCTGTGTCGCCCCCTGGTGGTGCCCAAGTATTCTTTCTACGGGCAGATTTTTTATTTTCTTTTCGGGTTTCCAAGTTGGCATCACTCATCCCCGGGCACCGTATCAGCACATTCCAGTCGACGTTGATGTTACTGAAGAGGCATTTTGGTTTCACTCCATCTACTAACAAGCGTTAAAAATCGATGCCGTAGCCATGCTGGGGTTACAGGGGGACGCCGTGCCGTGAGATTTTGAACTGCTGCCCACCTTGTAGAAATCCCCCTGATGGAGCCGTGACTCAGAATCTCCGAGCAGGGCAAAAAAAAAAGGAATATAATAAAAACAAACTCAAAAACAGAACGTTTGGGGCTTCTGCTCAATCGTCTTAACGAGCCCGTCAGTCACGTCAGGCTGAAAGGAAGGAAATCCGAACTGCGACAAGCTGGGAAGCGTTCAATTTTAGAGGAGCGCGCGGTGACGTGACAGGCAGCAAGCGGGTCACGAAAGAAAAACAAACCCCGAAATGTGCCTCGGAATTCTTGAGGAGCTTTGCGCTGACATCTGCTCGGGGGGTCTTTGACTTCCAGAGCCTCTGGGGCTGCTATTAAAATATACCGTTACAGCTCTCGAATGCCAGGCACAGTTGCTCGTCTGCGGGCCCGAGACGAGCTGGTGGGCTCGGCGGTCCCGCGCGCGCATGCACGTCGGGTTTGTGAATGGGACGTTTAACCCCTCGCGTGCCGACGGGACTCTCAATTGCCGCGCAGACTCCGAGTGAAGGGAGGCTGCCCTCTAGTGGCATCTGCGGGTCACAATAAGAAAGACGACATCAGTACCCCGTTACTGTCCAGGGAAAAATCTTTTTTTTTTTCAAGTCAAGCATTGTTTAACCGCCACACGTGTTAAATATTTAAGGGGGACATTTTAAAGAACAAGAAACTCATTCATGCGTGGGAGCCCTTGAACCTCGACACTGAATTCAGGACAGGAATGGAGATTCTGGGGGAGACCCACAGCCCCTTGAAGGCTGGAGGTGGGAGGCCCATGAGATGATGCAGGTAGATCACCCACAGCGTGTCTGAGCCCATAAAGACTTGTGTCGCCTGACCCCCAGAATATTATGAACCCCAAGCCCTTTGTCAACTGCAGCTGAGAGCTCCATCTGCTGGTCCAGTTGGCAAACATCAGGAGATGGTGGTTATTGAGATATGGGGGGGGGGGGGGGTAACTTGAGCCATTGGATATATATATATAAGCTAACAGTGGACCGGGGGGGGGGGGGTTAGGACTTCACCTGGAGAGGCGGATTACCTGCCCCCAGAGATGTAAAGTAACTGCTTGGCGTGACAAAGTCAAAGGAAGCCCATCGGGTTTACCTGTGGGACCCTGACCCCTGTCAGTCAGGAATGCATTACTTTGTCTTACCTTATGGGCTGACTGTCTCAAGGTTCAAGCCCACCAGGACATGGCTAGTGATCTCATGCTGGTGAGGGCAGAATATTCCAGAATTTAAATTTGCCGTTTGAACTGCACACCCTGGAGAATTCCAGAAAGTTCTTCATTGAGAACTTCCAAAGGGGAGCAAGAGATTAATGGAGAGGGCTGCCGGACACTCAAGTCGCCACCGTATGTTCTTCTTCTTCTCCCGCTCCTCCTCGGTCTCTCCTTTTCAATGCCCATTTTCTTATCCCGCTCGTTTTTGGGAGCGAGCGCATTCCTGAGATTAGCAGACATCAAAGCGCCACGGAAGACAGTAATGTGCCCGTCGCCAGCCAGCGCAGCGGGGAGGACGCCTTAAAAGACCTCGTCTGGTCTTCATGGAATACAAACCCTCCAGAAAGCCTCAAAACTGGGGGGTCGGGGTGTGCGCCCTGAGACGGTGACGGGAATGAAGCAGTCGAGTTGAAATGACCATGGGGGGCACCCCCAGGAGGTGATGAAGTGATCAAGTCACCGCACGCCAAAATCAAGAGTGAGAAACGCTGCGCTGCTTTAAATGGTGGGGTCTCCGCGTGCTGCAGTATGGAAAGCTCTCACCTGGGGCCAGTGGGGGGTCTTAATCCATTCTTGGGGGCGTTTAAAATTCATTTTAAAGACGTCTGAAATCAAATACAAAAGTGGAAGGTGAAGGTCATTGCTGGGGTGGGTGGGTCCTGTTATTTTAGCCTGATTTGCCCCCAGCCCCCTTAAGCTGGCATCACATTGCATGACTTTCTAGTTGGGGGGGCTGACAAACTTGACAACTGCATTTGCAGCTCTTGTTACTTGAGGATGTCAGATTACACGACCACCAATCACCAGGGAGTTCACATTTACAAAGTGTCACGAGCGCAACACCGGACCTCGCCACGGGACTCAAGAGAGGGCGTGGACTGATGTGGGCGGAGTCAGATTTGGTGTTCAGTCCTGTCACTTAACCATTTAGGGTGCTGAGCACCATCCCACCATTTGCACCCCTGCCTCGAACCTAAACTTCTGTCTTATAGCTGCACTGCGGCTCTGCAAATACTATAATATAATATTGGGGGTGTGGTTTACCTTATATGGTAAATTGCAATAACAAATTGATCACATAAGCAAAAGTCTAATGTCAGACCTTATTCTGAGCTCACTCTTGGGCAGCAAGCAGTGGATGTGGGCGGGGTCTATAATATGACCCTGTCCTCATCCCATCTCAAGTCCAGCCGTTGACCCCGCCCACATCAGTCCTCATCCCATCTTGAGTCCAGACGTTGACTCCACCCACATCAGTCCTCATCCGTTGACCCCGCCCACATCAGTCCTCCCATCTCAAGTCCAGCCGTTGACCCCGCCCACATCTGTCCGTGCCCCATTTCCACAACCCACAATGAGAGGTGGTTGTTCTGCAGTGATAAGAGGATTACCACAATGGGGGGGCATTTCAGCTGGTGGGTGTACAGGTCTGGAGAGACATCAGACAGACATGCCCCTCTTCTGTATGCCCTTCATTGCCGATGCGCTCGGGGGGTCAGCATGCTGCTGTTTGTGCTCAGGGTGGTCTCAGTCTGACGAGACTCTCAGCGCACATTCCAGATTGACACCTGTGGACACTCGTATCAAATTCACATCTTTTGCAAATTTAATCTGAACAGTCGGAACTTTGTGTCACTCTTAGCCGTGGCACAGTAATGGGACCCCCGATTACCAAGTAGGGGTTTCACACCCTCATTTCAGGTATTTCTTTAGATGCCCCACCTTTGAGCTGTCCAAGGTTGTTTGTGAATTACCAGGGACTTGAAATGGAAATTGGGGGAGACTTGAAGATCATTTGAACCCTGAGCCCCTTGAAGGGCTGCTGTTGGGGGCTGAGGTGGTCTGGGATTTAAGCTCCAGACACTCCAGAGTGAGGAATGAGAATGTCAATGTTCTTTCTTCTTCATATAGCGCCTTTCACACTAGACACCTTAACAGAGCACCGTCCTTCCCTTCCTTCTCTCTTTCTTACTTATTCCCCCGTTTTCATGTGCCAGCTTGTCACTGTGATTGTAAAATACAACGAGACCCCCGGGGCGGTCCAAACCACAACTGAAGGCACCGCTAATCTCATCGCTTCACGAGCCAAGAACTGAGAGAGGAAAGGGAAGACGTCGGGAGACTTTGAAAAGCCAATCAGCGGCTTTTGGCAGAGCGTCTGGGAAACTCCCGTTGTGTCCCCCACCTGTCAGAAGACAAAGAAGAAGAAGAGGAGGAGGAAGAAGAGCGAGATGTGGCGGGACATCCAGACTGGAGTCAAACAAATGTGTGGATACGAGTTGTGAGAAATGAAAAGGCCGAAGTGTCTCAGGTGTTTCTCTGAAAGCTGGCCAGGCTCTGCTTGGACCCCATGAGTGGGTAGTTGGGCCCCGGGTTTATGGCCTGGAATTCTCCCTGCTGGTGTCTGTCTTGATGGCACTTCCCTATGTTGGCCACAAAATGTTCTCGTGTGTGCGTCAGACTTGCCTTCTGGTATTTCTGCCTCAGGGGGGCGCAGCAGCCCCTCTGTCTTGGGTTCAAGTCACACGCTATCCGTATGCACGGTGAATGTTCTCCATGGGTCCTCTCTTGCTTTTGGCCTTGCTTTTTTTTGTGTGTGTTCAGCCAAGTGGCCCTGTGTGGGTATGTGCATGAATGGGCATCTCAGTGGCCTGGCATCCTCACTAGGATGTGGACTTTGCTGAACTGGATTGAGTCACAGCTGCCTTCCACCCACAAAGTCCTGGGTTTAAATCCATGTCCCAGTCACCATACTCAGCAGGTGGTGTGTTCTCCCTTCGTCCCAGTGATGCCCAGAGAGACGTGCCAGGCTGATTGGCCCTAGGAGGGTGTGGGTGATCCACTGTGTGGGCCCGCCTTGAGCTGCTGCCCTGTGCCCAGTACAGAAGTGGGTTAAGTGGGTCTGGCAGTGTTATGTTACTGCTGCCTCTCACGTTCAGAGTCCCGGGTTCAGGTCTCTTCATGATTTTTCTGTTCTTGGTACTCCCCACCATATCCCAATGACCTGCATGTTCAGCTAAACTGGCACTATGTGATTGTGCCCAGTGTCGCCGGGCAGCCTTCAACACTGCGACCCTGCACAGCTGAACATGCTGTCACGGACAGGAAATGGACCAGGGGAGGAGTCACTGAGGTCACATGTCATGGTGAGGATCCCAATGTGTCCCCACCCACTGACACGCCCATCATCAGTGACCCGCCTTTTCACCATTCAGGTACAGAATGGCATAGTGTTTGGGCACCTGCTTCAGCACGCCAGTCTTCTTCACTCTCCTTGGACCCCAATCCTCTTCACCTCTTATTTTACAAAGTGGGATGGATGATATTTTACATGGCAGGTGAAGTTTCACCATTACGTAGTGTGGCCTCACACACACACATCTGCACACACTTGTATTCTACTCAGTTGCTTTCTCATCATTAACACCCACGCACTTGTGTTTCACCCCCTCATGCCCACCTTACACACCTGCTCTTGAACCCTGATGTGCACACAGCTGTACTCCTTCACTTCACATTATTTGTTCATACAGATGTGCCCTGTGCCCACCTCACACACTCATACCTTCCTGTGTGTTTTACACACCTGCTTTTCCACCCTTTTTCACACACACACCTGTGGCTCCTTTTTCTTCCTCACACACTCCTGTATTCCAGAGTTGTGTACTTGGTGGTCTTTTCACCCCTAAACCCACCCACCTGTACCCGCAGGTGTACACAGTCGTATTGCACACACTTGTGCCCACTTTCTTTTATACGCACCTGTACTCGGGTTTCTTTATCATTCCCACTCCTGTGCCCACCTTTCTTCTCACACGCATGCACCCCTGGACCTCCCCTGCTTACTGACCCTCCTGTGGCTCCTTTCGTCTTCACACAGATGGACCCCGTTGCTTTCCCACCCTTACACTCCACACACCTGTGCTCACCTTCTTTCTCACTCAGATGTACACACCTGTGTTCTGCTTTCTCATCCACACACCGTGTGCCCACCTTAATTCTTGCACACATAAACACCTGCCCCTCATATGTACCCACCTGTGCCCGCTTTCTTTCCCACACAAGCACACACCTGTATTCTGCACACTTGTACACAGGTGCCCTGTCACCCTTACACCCACACCCCAGTCTCTCCATCCTCCTACAGAGTGAGACGCTCACCTGTACACACAGACACACAATGCCCTCCCAATTCAGCTCATGCCCGCTCCCTCATACTCTATGCCAGAGGTGGGCACAGTGCCCTCCCTTTCCTGCCCCCTTCTGTGTTTTGTTTCTGCCAGGCGTGCTGCTCCCCACCTTTGAGTTTCCTTCATGTCTGCCGGCGCGCCGGACCCCTCCATTAGTCTGGAATGTGCCTGCTTGCAGCACGCCAGTTATCTGAGAGGGCCTCCCAGTTGGCATTTTGCGTGGCAAGCAGAGTGTGGATCGTTTCTGCACCGCTAATTGCCTCTCTGTTATCTTCCAGGGACTTGTGGGCCGTCAGCATTGAGAGGGCCGCTCCGTCTGGAAAGCAGAGCAGACCCTCCCACCCCTCTCAGCGCCCCTGCCAGCCTGCGCCAGTCTCTCAAGTTAGCTCAGCAGTGCAAGGCGGCGCTGCCTGATGAATTTTTCAGGAAGATGAGAGCAAAGCCAACCATCTGTCACTCAGGAGCTCTGCTTTATGTAACGCCAACAACCGGCCACGGGCACCGGAACAGGACTTCAGGCTGAGGCCGGCCAACAATGCAGCTGGGCACTGCGGCTAGTTGGCACCTGTATGGATAGGGGGACAAATTAAGGCAATCTTTGGGGAAATAACAAAAACCAGCCAACGATGTAAGTGCCCCACTCTGGTATGGGCTGTGATATTATGGCAGCGCCCACTAGACTGTGAGAAAGGTGGGCAGAAAAGCCTCAGGATGGCGGACATGGGGCTTGGCTTGGTGTTCCTGGGTTCAGGCTACACCTTCCTGCCAACTCACCAGGCTTATGGCAAATTTCAGTCATGGGTCAGGAGTGCCAGTGGATGGGTCAGTAATCAGCGCTTACTTGATATAGCGCCTTTCTGAAGCCCAGATCTGACTGGGCATCTGTGAACCACCCGGGCCTTACTCTGTATGCAGTAGTGCCTTTAAGCGCTCACATCTGTATACACAAGAATCAGAGTCACTCGGAGAAAAGAGAAATCCATTAGGCATTGCAGGTGCCACACGGGCATCACAGCCAGAAGAGGGGGTGGTTCCTTACCCGGACGGGAGGCTCCTAACAGGCAGACAGGCATCCTGGTTGGGGAGAAGAAAGAGATCAAACCCAGAAGGAAAGACCAAAAAGGATGGACGGACAGCCCACTGAAAAGAGAAGATGTCGCTGGGTTTTTTTACTCCCCCAGCACGCTAGATGGCAGCGGCCCTGGATATCAGTGCCCAGTTGGAAGGCAGCCGGGCATGCTGGGAGATGTAGTCCAGCAGAGCAGACCTGCTGTTGTCACTGGGTGCCTCAAGAGGGCGCTGCAGGGAGACAAGCTCCCTGTCATAATGGACATAAGGGACACTTCGGGCAGTGGCCCTGGCACCGGAAGTACTGCCAGGTCCGTATAAAAGGGACCACACTCCCTTGTCCAGTTGAATCAGAGCTGGGAGGGAGGAGGGCAGTGCGGTGGTTATTTGAACCCGGGACTCCCTGTGTGTCTTCGTGTTTGGGGGTTTGCTGCTCACTGACACTCCTGGTTCCATCACAGCGTATTTTATATAGCACCTTGATCAGTTGTTAAAATTGGCGTTGGCCAGTACAAGTAAAATGAATCCATCTCCTTTATCTATTTGGGTCCTTTCACCATCAACATCTGGGGGCACTCGGATCAGAATTGGCTTTGTCTTTATATAGCGCCTTTTGAAATCAGCATCTTGGGTCAAGTATGTCAGAATTGACTTGAGCAGATCAAACCAAATTCAATCAAGCTGAATCCTGTAAAGAACGTTTCCCCCCTTTGTGCACCTGAGGTCACCTGGGCCTCTGTTTTTAGTTTATATAGCGTCTTTCTAGCAATGTCCCAGGACAGATGATGTCAGAGATCACTTTGATTGATAAAAGCAGAGCTTTGTTTCTGTGTGCAGGTTCTTCTCCAGGTATTCCAGTCTTCCTTCCGTATCCCACCTGGCTGGTCTAAACTGGACGGTGTGCCCGTATTTGGGTCCTGTGATGGGCTGGCAGCCTCTCCAGGGTTGGCTCCTGCCTTGTACCCCAACATCCTCTGATAGGCTGTTGGCCCTGAATCAGCTCAGGTGGGCTTGCCAGTGGCGTGTTGTGTTATCTACCGCATTCAACCGCGAATCAGATGAACGAGGGATCCTATATAGTGCCTTTCATTGACGGTCCTCGTCTAGCAAAACTGTCACCGGACCGGGTCTCAGTGAATGGGGTCCAGGACAATCCATCACTTAGAGCTATATAGTGCCTTTTACAATTCAAACCTGTGCAGTCTTGGGTCATATTGGCCTTCAATGGACAAAAATCAAAATCAAGCCGTCCATTACTGAAGCCAGCAAATCCAAGTCAGGGATGCAGGAGGCGGAGCTAAGAAAAGCTAATCTGTCAGGCCTAATTCTATATAGCGCCTTTCACAATTCAAATTTGTGCGGACTTCAGTGGGCAATTCCATTACTGAGTTCTCTTAATGCAATTCAGGAACTCGTCAGTCATGCTTAGTTCCCCATAGTGCCTTTCAGACTTTAAGCCTGTGTAGATGTGGCTCAGACTGGACCTCCTAGGACCACCGTCATTGTCTACATAGATGTGCCGGCCAAGTGGAATTCAGTCTGTAATGCGTGGCGCCGTTCACCGTTTGAATCTGGGCAGCCATTATATGCGCATTCCACTACACCCCCTCAGTTCTGCGTCGTGACTTTGTCATTCATCCTGAAAGAAGTCAAAGTGTGGCCTTTATAGTGCCTTTCATACTCGGCGCCTGGGGAGTCATCTGGGTGCCCCCCTAGTGAGTTTGACCTGCTCCTCATAGGGCTGGGCTGTTGCTTTCTTGAAGCCTGAACTCTTGGCTCTCCCCCTAACATTCTTTATAACTAAAATGTCTTAAGTGACCTGAGGGGCAGGGACCCCTCAAGAGTGGTGACCCACCTCATCCAGTCATGGGGTTTCAGCTTCAGAGCTTGTTTTCCTTGATTGGTTAGGAATGCTGTTCATGTGACCTCATCACTGCCACCTGCTGGCCTTTGTGAGCACTGCACCAGTCAATGCCAAGCACCTCCTTACAGACTGGCATCTTATTGTGTCGGTATGTGGGCACTGGGTGAGGCTTGAACCCGCACACAGTCCAGGGTCCCACACTGATCCTCACTCATGCTGGACAAATTCTCTGATGTGAGTTCGCTGACCACCTCAGGGGCTCGGCAGGAATGGACTTGGCAGCCTCCGTGACTTCCCTTTGCTGCTCCACCCTGACCACTAAACAAAGGAGTCCGTTGAGCCCAATTAGCCTGGGCGTGCCCCTCCGTATGCCCGCTGGCCCTCCACCGGAGGCTGTGTGTCCAGAGTGAGAGAGAGACCTGCGGCACGCCCTTGTCCAAAGGAGCCCAAGTACCCCTGACCATGAGGTGGGAGGCCAAGCCCTCCAATCTACTGCCCAAAATGATGCCAACCCTGAAAGAATCAGAGGAGCATGGTGGGGATCTGCTGAGCTTTCATGAGTGAACCGTATGAGGATAAAACAAAAGGAGCCGAGGACCATTGCTGAAACGGATGAGCAGGACGTGCCGCCCTCGGAGCTCGAGCAGCAGATGGCATGGGAGCTGGCATTTTATAGTCTGACTCTCAGGAAGTGCAAACATTTGGCTGCGTGTGGAGGGCCATGGCAGGATACTGCACATGGCGCGGAGAAGCTTGCTTCAGGATTAGCCTGGCATCAGACTGCCAGGTGGGGCATGTCAGTCCTTTACAGTGGCACCTTGGCACAAACAGTAATAGGTGAAAGTCTTTCTGTGAGCCAGACATGTTGAGAAGGGAGAAGTGCAGTGACGAGGTAATCCAACTCCACCTCCCACCATTAGGTCTGTGGTTTTTGTCCAAAAGTGACACCTGCTGGACACGAAGGTGAAAGCTGGTGCCCACCTCGTCCTCCTGTCACATACGTCACTAACAGTAAAGTCACCTTCAGTCTGCATGGGCTAAACAGAAAACTTCAGAAGTCGAATGATTCCCAATCCTGAGCCTTCTCAACCTGAGGGCGGGGCTCTGGAGTCGTGAAGTCAGGGTGGCCCCGTCTCTTGGGGCTCTGTGTTTAGCAGGTAGGCTGCCTGGCACTCTGTCCTTTGTAGAAATGCAGCTCACACTTTGAACCTGTGGATGTCCTGCTCTTTCAGTAAGCATGGTGGGCATATCAAGACCAATGTGGTACAAAGAATGGAGACACGTGACCTTCCCGATGACGTACGTTGTGGTCATTTACACATTCGGATGCGGCCAAAGAGAAGCCATCAGGGCAGCACAATCGTCGTTCAGTCCTTCAGTGGCAGATCCATCGTTTGGTACAGCATGGAGGTTCCTGGCACAGAGTTGAGGTCACATCTGTGCCAACAAGCATTAAATACCCCCACATTTAGCACACTCAGTGACCAATACCAGTACAGATTAGACCCTCTAAGACCCCAACATCACACATTCCCTCATTTTCTGTGAAGACTGAGGTCAGCTGAAAGAAACGTCACACACGCTAAAGACGAAGAACAAAAGAGCGGGCTAACAAATCAACGTATTCAGGCTCCGCCCCCACAACGAAAGAAACAAACAGATGACAAGGACGCGATGACAAAATCACAAATGAAATCAACAGAAATGACAACGACATGACAAATCCAAACGAACGACAGGCTGCACAGACCCCCGAGGTTCGCCTTCACTGGCTGCTCCTCCCGCGCAGATTTGCATTCCCGCCGCGCACCGCTGAGCCGTTTGTTTGCCGCTCGGCCCCCCCTTTGGTCTTTGGGCCAGGGCTTTTGGTGGCTCTCCTCTCCCTTTAATTTGAATTTTTACTTTTTTGGAACCCTTTGGAGTTTTTCAGTCCCAAATGCCAAGAGCTGGCGGGCATCATGGAGTCCTGTGACAGAATGTTTGGGCTCCTTGAGGACACTCCCTCAGGAGTCACTTTGGTGGTCCGGTAGTGCGGGGGTATTTAATAGTGCAGGTCTCATTCCTTTTGTTTTGTCTATGAATGTTCTGTAAATTCTCCTTCCATGTTCTTTGTTGCTGATTTGTTTCTGATTCTCTTCATTCTGCCTTTCTTTATTTTGTGTTTTATGTTGAGCCCAGGGGGGCAGGACCTCCTGGCGCTGCCACTATTAAAGTATACATGGCTCTCCGAGTCATTATAGAAAATGATGGGAGAAGGAGAGAGAAGAAAGAACTCCTCTTATATAGCGCCTTTCTTCACAATCACGGCTGACACTCCTGAGAAGACGAGGTGACGATGGCCGGCAGACTTAATTGTTCTGCGCTGGGAAAACGGTGCCCAAGCAGAGCGGCTCTTTGCTCATTTAAAACACTTCAGAGCAGCAGACTGGCACAAATCAATTATTCAATGAACGCCACAGACGCCTGGCACTGGGCTGACAGCACAACATCTGCACTGAGATTCAGCCGTCAGAGTCGAATACCAGCAGGCTGGCATGGCGTGGGCGGCCCTGGTGCATCTGCTGTGATGATGGTTGCTGGGTGCATTTCTACACTTGGTGTTGGAAACGCTGAGGGTCCAGATGGAGCTCACCGTGCCAGTTCTTGGCTGGTGCCACAGACTGGCTTGGAATGACAAATTCCAGTCCTTTAACAGAGCCACCCGACTACTGTGGTGGACGCCTTCGTTTTTGCAGGACACAGTGTGCCATCTGAGACAAGGACGTGAATGGCAGCTAACAAGAACAGGGTGGGAAGGGTGGAGGCAGTGCTGGGGGAGATGGGCAAAGTGTGAGTGGGCAGCCAGGAACCCCCGGTGAGCCATTCATACCTGCCCAGGTGACGTGTGACTTCAGAGGATGAATGATGGAGCAGTGGACACTGAACGTGGACAGACTGGCCCCCCAGGGGATTGTGGTCGACTTGAACTGCTGCCCATCGGATGTGACTCGGTGCCCAGTGGCCACACAGGAGAAGGAGCAGGGTGACAGTCACTGGGGCATGGGCACAGAATGAGGATGATGAAGATAATTATTATCACCGGTTTATAGTGTCACTGTTGTCACATGTGCAGAGTACCTTGATGATGATGATAATGACTATTATTATTTGATTATCATTATTACTATTAGAAGTCTGTATGGTCTTTATTGTCAGAGTACACTTTTTATAACGATGATGATGATTTTCATAGGTTTATAGTTGTCACTATTGTCACAGTACCATGATAATGATGATTGTTAGCTGTTATTATTTTATTATTATTGTTATACGATCATATGGTCATTATTTGCAGACTGGCAACATTCATTTAATATTATTATTATTTTATTATTATTGTAGGTTGAAATGCTCTTTAATGTTACATGTGCGGAGTCCATTTACAATGAGGACAATAAGAATTGCTGCTATTCTTGTTAAATGTTAAATGTGGTCACTATTGTCACATGCATAAAGCACGTCGATCATTATTATTATTATTATTAATATTATTCTTATGGTGTGTCTGTAGTAAACGTCTTAGTGCACTGATGCTAATTATTATTATCATAGGTGACAGTGGTGTCACTATTGTCACACGTTACTCATCATCATCATAGTCATTGTCATCATTACTACTATTGAGACAAGCCAAGCAAAATGACACCTTTTATTGGCTAACTAGAAAGATTACAATATGTAAGCTTTCGAGGCAACTCAGGCCCCTCTTCAGGCAAGATGTAATACAGAAACTGAAGTTCCCTGTGTTTATATACACACTCTAGGACAAGAAATAACATTGGTAAAAATTTAAATGAGAGATTTTGAATGTAAAAAATTAATAGATTCATTCAGGCCAGGGTTAATTTAGCAAGAGAGAAAAGAACAATGTATTGTCAAGATCTCTGGATAAGATAACTGTCCAACAAAGTCTTGTCCTAGAGTGTGTATATAACACAGGGAACTTCAGTTTCTGTATTACATCTTGCCTGAAGAAGGGGCCTGAGTTGCCTCGAAAGCTTGCATATTGTAATCTTTCTAGTTAGCCAATAAAAGGTGTCATTTTGCTTGGCTTTTCTCTACATTCATAATGGCTAACACAGTACAGCACCCTAGTACTATTGAGACACAAAGCCTTTGAAGGGTGGCTCAGTGATTTTGGCCGCTTGAAGCCCACCTGCCCGACCCCGGGTTCAAGCCCCAGTCCTGGTCCATTGCCTTGATGCTCCTTCTTCCTCTCACATCCCAAAGAGCTTCTGCCAGGTCCTCCCATTTGACCCTCGGTGCGGCGCTGCCATACTGTGCAGGGTGGGCTCCTCAGCCTCAATGCCTGGTGGTCCGCTGGTTATGGCTGCGTTCTGCCAGTTTCCATGCGGGCTTCTCCTCTCAGTGTTGTTGATTCTTCAGTCTCTGTTGTTCGCCGGCTCATTGGTGTTTTATTTGTTGTAATTGATGACGTTCTCTTTCTTTGTATTTATTTGTTTCTTATTTCTAGTGAGCCTCGGGGGGCGGGGCCAGCCAAGGCTACAGCTGCAGGCTCCGCCCCCAAGTCCGGCAGATCACAAGATGGCGGCTGCAGCGTTTGGGTCAACTTCTGCTCTTCTCCTTTCTTTTTAATGTTTGCCTTCCTTCTCCCTTTTTTGCTTTTCTTCTAAAGTCACAGTTTTTGTTTTTTTTTGGCCTCATTTTTCCAAACAATTCAACTTTGGAATACAGAGACTTACAGTTTTTAGTGTTTTATTCCTTTATTTTTGGGCCATGGCCTCTCTTTCTTAATTTTTACGTTTTTTACTCCAATATGCCTGCCCTGATTTTCGTTTTTCCCTGTTGTTGTTGTTGGGCCCGTGCAGGTCAGATGCCTGCCTTTGCACTTTGGGGTGTGGCGAGGCCTAAATGCTGGAAGTGAACTCCACTTTGAGAATTGCAAGCCTTGGCAGTTATCATGTGTGATGAGGCGGCGGTGGTGGCACTCAGATTTGGTGCCCACCTCAGCCCTCTCAGTCACATCGCCATTTATCTCTGCCAGCTGCTCAGCCTCCCCAAGATGAGAGGGCCCTTTGGAGCTCCCGGTGGACTCCTTTTTGGCTCAGTGGTGCCCATGAGGATGGCACCTACATGTTGGCAGGCTCTCTCTGTCTCTCAGCCCACCTCTACTTGTCGTGGTGCCATTTCACTTAACTTGAATTTGGGGTCTTTAGATGGCGCCTCCCACACTGAATTTGCCCCTTATGAGTAAGTGTGGCTTGCAACGCACTGGCATGCCATTGAGAGTTGGCTCCTGAGCCATACCAGCTAGTTTTAATCTCTGGTGGCACAGTGCTTAGCACACCTCACATCCATGTCTTTAAACTGGCCTGTTATGAGTAAGTGTGCCCGGTGATGCCATGGTGTAACATTTTGCATTGATTTCTGCCATCAGTCTGCCATCCTGAAGTGGCTCCTGCCAAGCAAACCCGAGAACTTTGGGGTAAGCCGCCCTAATAGCTGTGGCAGTACTGGGCACCTCAACCAGACCCTACGCTGCGCGATTTCATTTCTTCCTGTGCTATTTGAATCGAGCGTGCCCTCCTAGTGTGCCAGCCGTCTGTGGAGAGCCACTGGCCACGCTTTGTTGTGTCTGTGATGGGACTGCTGAGAGCAGTGAGGGCCTGGGAATCGCCAGGTAGGGCATATCAAAGTCTAACAAACAGCCGCTTGGCCCTTTATCTCAAGTCAATAGAGCAGCTCTGGGCCGGAAGGATGTGTGAAGGGCCACAGCAACAATACGCCCATTGAAGGCAGCCGGCCTGCCCTTCAGGTACGAGCGTTGGCAGCTACCTGCACTCAAGTTGGCTGCCCGGCCGCGAGAGATAGCGGGTGAAAAGGCAGAATCTCGAGCGGAATTGCAGCACACAGATGGGTTTGCTTCTTTAGATAGGAGTTTGGGAAGCTAATGGGCGAGATTGGCGACCTGGGAAGTGACCTGGCATGCTGGCAGTAGATGGCTTATCGCACAGCTGGTGGCTTTGCTGCTGAAATGCACGTACAACATTGGATTGCAACCCAAGGTACTGACTGGCATAACAATTGGTGGTGGGGGGGGGGGGGTGTTGAGTTACCTTAGGAGTCACTGGCAAAGTCCAGCTACAGGTGGGCAAGCGGGGTAGGCAGGCCCAAACCAACGCCTTTTTTCCAGGTCTGGACCAGGAGTGAGGCAGGGCTGCTTGGCGTCCCCCTTTTTGTTTTTGTTCTTGCTGGGTCTCAGGAAAGGGGACCCAGTGGGTTGCCCTGCACTCAGCTGCGTGACGTGGACATTGCATATGACATGGAGAGAAGACCAGGGTCCTTGTGATTACTCCTGCCAACACATCACCCATCATGCCAGATGAGGTGGACAGCTTCACCTACCTTGGCAGGGTCGTGACAAGAAGGCAGGACAGAACCTGGCAAGGTGAGGGCAGTGGCTCCGGGGACTGCGTCCATAGCGACTAAGACCGAGATCCTTTAAACTCCAGTCCTTTCTGTATGGCAGGAGACATGGATGACCCACCCCCTGCCACCACACCAAGACAATCCAGACCTTCATCAGTAGAGACAGCCGGCCACCAGACACAGAGGGGTCCACGCAATGACTCCCAAACCAGCCAAGCCCTTGGGGAGGACGAGCAGGGGGGCCGACCAGGAAACCCCTGGAGGTGGACATCAGAAGGATGGGCCACACCTGGGCACAGATCAGGAAGCTCAAAGAGCCCTTGTCATTGGCCTGTGCCCTGCGTGGACAGTAGGTGTTACGTTGACAGAATACGCCATCCCTGGACTGGGGGCTTTGACAGGAGTGAGTAGAGCGCCCACTTCTGCCCGTGTCCTCGCCGTGTCTCCTGTCACTCTCAGGCCTGTCTGGACACCCCCTTGTGCCGGCAGCATCCCGATCCTCAGAGGCGTCTTGGGGTGTCTTTATCATTTTGATTTCAATGCACGTTGTTTATTGTTGCCATGGTGGTCCCGGGTCATGTGACTTATGATGTCTTCAGTTCAAATTCAGACGAATCCTGCCAGCGTCCCCGTTCTGGTGTTGTTGCTTTTGTCCTGCCCTGTAGAGCTGGCATCTTGGACTTGCATTTTTGGGTGCGTTTGCTTAGAATTTGTAATTCAAGTTTTACAATTTTTATTGAAGAGTATAAAAGAAATGAAAAAAGAAAAGAAAGAGGATGTGGGAAATTACAAGATAAAAATGAAAGGGATCGGTGGACTTAACGCCTGCCCCCTTGAGAGGGTGGTCCCCATGAAGATTGTCAGCTGTGACCCCTGAAGACAGTGCACTGTGACCTGGGGGGGTGGGTGCTGTACTTTAGTCTGCCATGAAGCCGCAGTCACCGTATAATGAGTGAGGCTCTTTATAGCCCCCAACAGTGCAATGGGTCCTCTGCATCCCCCCCATTTGCACCCCTGCCTCTGAGAAATGACAAGTAGCATAAATGGAGAATGCAACTAATTGAGGCCTGCGTGACGAATCAACGAGGGTGGCAGCCCACAGCCCCCTCTGAGAGAGAAAGGCCACAACGTCACCAGACCACCAGTCAGCCAGGAGCCATTTGGTGATGTCGGGCAGACCCCCCTGTCAGAGAGGATCTGCACAGCTCAGGACAAGCAGAAGAGCGCAGACAGCCGCCATGTCCATCTGTCTGTCCATCTGTCGGCCCCCAGTGGACTTTCTTGATGTCATTGTCACTGGGGTATCTCGAGCACAGGGTGGCAAACATCCATCCATCCATTTTCCAACCCGCTGAAGCCGAACACAGGGTCACGGGGGTCTGCTGGAGCCAATCCCAGCCAACACAGGGCACAAGGCAGGAAACAATCCTGGGCAGGGTGCCAACCCACCGCAGGGTGGCAAACACATTTTTGAAATTTCAGAATCTCCCACTGAGATTGCATTCGGGGTGACTTTGCGTGTCTTGAGAGTCGCTAAGCCCCTCGGTACTCGCCCCTGTTTAGATGATCTCAGACGCGTTGGACGTGAAGCTGCAAACTGCTGACTCAGGAGGACTTGGACTGGCGTCACATGTCCACGGGGACACTCGCTAAGGGCAGATGTGGCACAAATGAGGGGCAAAAATCTTAAGATGCTTGGAATAAGCAATCAAGGAGAGTGGCGGTCAGAAGGACTTCAGGGACCACCAGATGGGGACTTTGGACAATGTCAATGAATCAGATGGACAACCTCGTTGGCCTGAACGGCTCGTTCTCATTTCAACTTCTCCAATGTTGTCAAATACACGAATGTGGTGTTTCTGGGGGGTTTGCCCCCCCCCCCTTCTTGGTGGGTGAATGGAGCACAATTGTCACATGGACCGTCATTGGTGACCCCCAAGACTTGTGCCATTATACACGCTAGCGACTCCTGACCCACCGATGGCGGCCCACTGTGGTTGAGAAGTCCTGCGCCATTCTGTCCAGATTTAGTTCTGTGGTTTTGTAACCCGCACAGCTGATTCCACCTCCATTTCTGACTTTTGCTTGAGGTTTGTCACCCCACCGCCATCTTGTTTGTCACGTGCCCACCAATCGGAAGCCCCTTAGTGACATTTTCGTCGGTCACTAACAGTTCCTTCTCTTTCACCCTCTTCTGGCCCAAGGGATTCTTTTAAAGGACCGTGGCACTGGTAGACTAGTGGGCAAGGAGACCCCCTGAGGCCACCCATGTCCATAGCAGTTTACATTTCTACCCTTTTATTTTTTCTGACCATGTGATTGATTGGCTGATTGATCGATTGATTGTTTGTTTGATGAGTTGATTCAGTAATTGCCTGACTGTACGGCTTACCGTATTCATTTCTTGATTGAATGACAGGAGGATCGATTAGTGGATTGATTGACCATGTGATTGATTGGAGTGATTGGTAGATTATTAGCTTGGCCAACTGATCAATTAAATAATTTCTATCTAATAAACTAATTTTACTGATTACCTGAGTAGGCGAGTGGCTGACTGATCAATTTACTGATTGCTTGACCAATTAAGCACTTGATTGACAGGATGACTAATTGGTTATTGGAATAATTGATTGGCTGGTTGCTCAAATAAGTCATTGCCAGACCAGTTCATTCATTGATTGATTATTTGATCGACTGGAGTGCCCAGCTCATTATTGATTTCCCAACTGATTAAGCAGTTAACTGGCTTTCTGATTGGTTGACGGTTTAGCTCATTCATTTCTTAGCAGATTGGCCGCCCGTTGATTGATTGATTGATTGATTGGTATATTGGTTGATGCCCTGCGTAGTTTTCTGACCGATTGCCTGCCCACCTGGTCGGCCTGTCCATACATCTGGTCCATGTGTCCCTTCTGACCCCAAACAGGACCCTAACTGGCGCTCACACACTCAACACACACACATCGGAGTCTTCGTCTTGATTTACTGTTGTTTCCATGGTGCTATGCTAATGAGGCACAAGCTGATTGGTGCCCTCCCTCCTGTTCCCTCCGTTCCCATGCAGGTGCATCACATGAACGCTCCTGTGGTGCAGAGGGCACGAGAGCGGGCACCTGCAATGTGACGCACCGTCCAGCTGTGTTGACAGGCCGCCGTGTCCAAACACAGCTGCGGTGGGCCGTCCCGGCGGTGGCTGATAAGGAATCCTCAAGGGCAGGACGCGGCCATGCAAGGCAGCTGGGCACTGAGAAACAACACGGTAATCTCCCTTGTGTTGACTTCATGCTAAACTTGGCACTGGGTGTGCCCCCCACACGCCTGCACATCAAATGGCAGCCGTTTCACTAATGGGCAAATAAGCAGCAGCGCCTTATCAGCGCGGGGCTTCGGCAAACTTCCCAGAATCGAGGAAAACAAAACTGAGAAACCACTGGGGTTTGGTGTGGCCCATAGGGTGGCAAGAGGCAGACCCTCAGATGCCATGTGTGGGGAATGTGAGGTGGGCACACGAGGTGCAGTTTGTCTGGCCTTCACACACACACACACACTCCTTTTCTCCGTATTACCCAGTCTGCTGGGTCCATCTCATCCTGCCCTCTCCAGGCTCACAGGAGCAGATTGACCTCCGGGCTGCCATGGACTCAGCAGTGGGGCATGATGGGCCCTCGGGGTGCTGGCACCAGGGTGTCACTTCCATGGCTTCAGTCTCTGCTTGGCCGGAGAGCCATCTTAGGGGCCGCCATAGGCCGGTGCCCGCTATCAAAGCGGCTTTTGTTTCTACCTCCTCCGTTGACACCTGCTAATACTCAGCCACATTACGGAGACCGCGAACGGCACCCCATTCATCTTCGGTGACAGCTGACCGAGTCCCCGATCCCTCGTGGAGCGTCACTGAAGCCTTTGATATTTGATAAGCCGCTCACCATCAGGCGTGTGTGTGCCACTCAGCACCATCCTAGGCCTGGCGTCCATGAGCTTCTGGCAAAGCCAGGAGGCAGGAAAAGAGAAGAAAGAATAAAAGAAAAAGAAGGAAAAAAGAAAAGTTTCATCCTGCTTTACTACGTGCAAAGAAATGAAGAAATGGAGACCCAGCGGGCGACGCACATGTCAGAAGGTTATGTGACCAGGAAGAATCCTGCCGACTACGCCACACATTAGAGATCAGCACAGCAAACATCCAAAGACAAAGCAAAAACAAAAAGGCACACAAATCACTGAATTCATTCATTTAGGATGAAGGCTCCCAATGCAAAGAAACCAAACCTGACACGGGTAAGGAAGGACAGACATGGGCAGAGTCCTGGGACCACCTAGAGTCCTGACGTGGCACTTGAGACGTCAATACATAGAAAGGAAAGGCGCCATACAGTGGATAGATAGACAGACAGGAAAGGTAAAAGTGCAAGGCGCTATAAAGCACAGACAGATCTTTCTCCCAGACCCCCAGGTATATCTTTTGGTTTTATTTCAGCACTGGTGGTCTCTGGCTGGTGCCATGTGACATGCTGGGGTGCCTTACTTGTTATTTTTTTTTCTTTTGCCCCCCCACACCCCCCCGACCTGATGGAGGTGTCTGGCATGCCAGGGTTGCCTTGTCTGGCGGTACACTTGGCACTTTGTGCCCACCTGAAGTGGACTTTTCTTCTCTTTGCCACCCCGGCCCGGCGCCCCATAATGGCGGCTCATGACGGGGAAGTCCCCTTCCCAGCCAGGGGCCCTCTTTGATGATGAGGGTCACTGAGGGGCCGAGCCCATCCATCACTCAGAAGCCGTTCAGCTCTTTTTTTTCCAGGGGATTTCTCTTTCCTCCCGGGACGGGTCCTTACAAGGCACTTCATTTACGCCCTTGGAAATTCTTTCCAGCGCCTCTCCGTCTTCTTTCCTCGAGCCCGCCGAGTGATTCGGCATGAACAGACCCTCAGTCGCTCCCAGCGCCTCAGATCTCGCCACGCTCTGACCTGCTAACCATCTCACCAAAGGAAATGTCGGTTTCAGGGAAAATCCAAGTGGAATCTCAAGTGGGTTTGATTTTGTGGAGCGGCTGGAGGGGCTTTGATCTCCTCAGCGCTCCCAGATGGATTGCAATTTAGAAGAAAAGACGTCTTGAAGGCTGGCGGTCTTACAAGCCAGAGGAGCTGGGGGATTGGGGGGGGGGGGTTTGAGTTTAGTGCTCGGTGGCTCTGGCAGGCCATTGGTGACAAGTCAGCACCTGTGGCATCTTCATGGGTACGGGGGGCTGGCAGCAGACCTGAGGTTGCCCCAGTGCTCACTTCTCATGTTTTTTTATTTCTTTTCTTTTGATGTGTTTTTCATGCGACGCTCCTCTTATTTCAGTTCTTAGAGTTTAACGTCGTCTTCTGGAGGCCTTAATGTTATTTTATCTTTTCCTCGATGCTTTCTGGGTTTATATGGGTGCCGCCATTTTGTGAGGTGGTTGTCAAGTATTTTGTCTAACGTAGTCATGTGATGTCATGAAGGTCACCTTGGATCTGATGCTCACCTCTTGTAGCACAAACTGTTGCTGTCAGTTTAGGGATTTGGAGGAAGTTCAGGGAGGACCTCTGGTACCGAACTTGGCACCCACTTATTCTTCAGGACCCTTCTCTGCAGAGCAACACAGATGTGAGACACTGGAGACATGGTGGCAGCGGTGGGATGGTGTGCAAGGGCTTGAGCGGTAAGTGAAGTGAGAGGAATGAGAGCTCAGCACCGTGAGAAAGTCTTCACCCCCCCCAGGTCTTACGGTCCACCATTTGGAGTTGTAAACCAAAGAGTCCTTCTCATAGTCCTGCTGTTCACGCTGTGATAGAAACGGCCGAGTGTCTGATGTAAGGAACCAGGAAACAAAGTGAAGTCAATCTGTGGCCAGGAAGTCAGACGTCGAGCAGCCCGAACGACAAATGAAAAGAGGAGAAGAGAAGGAGGAACACAAAAGCAGGGGGTCAAAAATGGAGCAAACACACCAGAAATCACAGGCAGGGTGTCGGACCCTGGAAGACAATGGGTGAGGTGCAGAAGGACAGAAAATCTGTCTGGGGTCTCTAGAAGACCCCCAAAGGCAAAGCCCAGTCCACATCTATGGGCTGGGGGGCGGGGCTACAGCATTGACCGCCTCTTGGGACTCCACCCACACAGCACAAAGGGGCGAAATAAAAAATAAACACAACAACATTAACAGCATCAAAATAAAGATCAAAAAACAAACATATGAAAGTATAATGAATAAAATGTATCAAAAAGAAAATAAACAGGCCTCACCCCGGGCGGCACGACCCCCAACTTTACTCACAGCATGGCGTCCATCTTTATGGGCTGTCAGGACTCTCTGTGCTTGTTAGACTTCCTGTCGTATTCCTAATTCTTATTATATGTATCTGTTTGTTTTTATTTATTTCTCTCTGTTATAAAAAAAATCTTGGCAGGGAGACCAGGGAGACGAGACGTGACAATTTGACGTCCCGCGAGAGACACTTTAACGTGACACGAGACCACATTTAAAACAAGATCACGGACATCTAACCTCACAGTTGTAGCGATGGTTCTGTCAGACGCACTTCATGAGCTCCCAGCTCTTAAAACGACGACACGCAGAACACGCAGCTCGCCAGCAGATGATCCGACCGCATCTCCTTAGTGTGCGTTCAGCCACCCCCCCTTCACAACGTGAGCTGCATTATACATCTGGCAAGAAAGAGATGTGACCACGAGTATTGTTTTAACAAAAGTTTTAAAGTAAAACTGAAAATAATGTATATGTAACAAATCCCATGAAAATAACAATCTCTTTAAATTGTATATCCGGTAAAACAAACCTGGGGGTGGGCAAGTGAAGTGAGAAAGGGGGGTGGAGCCTACTAGTGTTCATTAAGATTCAAGATTTCATGAGGTGTGCACTGAGTGACGTGAGCCCCTGGCCCTCCTTACAGAACCAGAGAATCAGAGCCCATTGCCGGACCACCATGTGGAGGTCTCATCACTGAGGCCCAATGGTGTAGACGGCAGGAGCTTTGGGAGAAACCAACAGATGGAAAGGTTGTGCTGCCCGGCGTGGACTCTACTCAGGGCCATCTTAACAGCATTACAGACCCCCGGGCAGAGCAGTGCACTGGCACCTCTACCAACACACCCACTCACAGGAATACAAATGTAAAGGTCGATAAAATGAAACCGATATTATTGTATTGTATTACTGTATACCTCCAACAAAAATCAGCGTTGAAACATTAAAGACAGCAAAGGCGAATCAACAAGTCACAACATACAGAGATTAGCATAGGAGCCCCCCCAGGCAACTGCGTTAAGACGGCCCCCAATCTACGATTATTGTTATTTTATTATTGTTTTTATTATTTTTATTGATTTTATTTGAAGAGAAAAAAAACATTCCATTCGATTGAGTCTAACGTATACGACGGAAAAAAAATGACACTACATACGATCAGGTCAGAGAAAGAGAGGAGAGACACATTGTTATTGTTATTATTGTTATTATTATTATTGTTATCATTACTGTTGTTGTTGTTGTTATTGTTATTATTATTGTTGTTATTATTGTTGTTGTTGTTATTATTAACGTTATTATTGTTGTTATTATTATTGTTATTATTATTGTTGTTATTATTATAATTATTACTATTTTATTATTGTTATTATTGTTGTTGTTATTGTTATTACTGTTGTTCTTGATGTAGTTATTATTATTATTATTGTTATTATTATTGTTATTGTTGTGGTTGTTATTATTATTGTTATTACTATTATTATTATTATTGTTGTTGTTGTTATTAATGGTATTATTGTTATTGTTATTATTATTGTTGTTGTTATTGATATTATTATTATTGTTATTATTATAATTATTACTATTTTTATTATTATTAATATTGTTGTTGTTATTTTTATTACTGTTGTAGTTATTATTATTGTTATAATTATTGTTATTACTATTATTATTGTTGTTATTGTTGTTATTATTAATGTTATTATTGTTGTTATTATTATTATTATTATTATTATTGCTACTGTTATCATTACTGTTATTATTGTTGTTATTACTATTATTATTATTGTTATTATTATTGTTGTTATTGTTGTTTTTATTATTATTATTGTTATTGTTATTATTATTGTTATTGTTGTTATTATCATTATTGTTATTATTGTTGTTATTACTATTATTGTTGTTGTTGTTATTGTTATTATCATTATTGTTATTATTGTTGTTATTACTATTATTGTTATTATTATTGTTGTTGTTGTTATTGTTATTATCATTATTGTTATTATTGTTGTTATTACTATTATTGTTATTATTATTATTGTTGTTGTTATTGTTGTTTTTATTATTATTATTATTGTTCCTGTCATTATTATTTCCACTTACTGTATGATCGATGTTTTTTATCTGAGGCCCCCAACACCACTTGAGGCCCCGCTGCTTCCATTTGTTTTGTTTTTATTCCATTTCGGAGCACACTGAGGATGTGAGTCGTCATGGTAACATGGTGTCAGTAGTGGGATCTGAACTCGCGTACTTGGGGTCCGAAGTCCTGAGCACTGCCTGCAGAGGGCCAGTGGGCCGAGGCGTCTGACTTTGTCCCTTATAGTTGTTTGCGGACCCCAGCCCCTCCCACCCCCAATTTCTTCTTCCCATTTGAGGCTGCTGTTGTCTGACGCCGGGCACCGGGGGGCTCCATTTCTGTTCACCTACTTTGCTGCCCTGTCTGTCTACACAACTAACTCAAGTCAAAGTAGGAGCAGATTGAAGAAATGGAGATGACGAGAACGGCAGAGAAGGGGGCATCAAATGGTTAGGAGGGGGACAGAGGAGAAAAGAGCATTAGGGTGGGGGGACAAAGGGACATCTAGGGACAAGATGGGACAGGAGTCAGGAGATGGAGGAGACTGGCAATGGAGTGGGCAGAGAGGAGCAAAGGGGCACAGGATCCTCAGGGTTTGCAGAGACCAGGAGGTGAGGGTCTTTTTGGGGGTCTTACGTGTGTGTCTGTATGTCATGTGTGTCCCCAGCCCCTGGCGTGTCGGGGTCTCGTGTGTGTGCGTGGTGGTCTGCCGTGGGTCCCTGTGTGTGTATCTCTGACATGTGTGTGTTGTGTGCCCCCGCTGGCTCTCCTCGACGTCTGATAACGAGTGTGAAGCCTCAGCAGCAGCGGCCCCTCCGCTTGACTTGGACGCAGTTCAGCTTTTCTCGTCTCTCGTCGTTTTCATTTGGAAAGTATTTGGTAGCTCCGGCAGCTCCGAGATTTCAGTGGAAAAACAGCAGCTCAGTTCACACTTGAGATAAATCACACTTCCTCTCTAAATCATCGTGTGGGAACAACAGAAAACTCCTGAGATACTCGAGCAGGTCAGGCGAGGAGCCGGCGAGGAGGAAGAGTCTCCCACCACGAGCCGCCGCGGCTGAGGCAACACACAAATATGCGGCCTTATCTGCCGGGCACCGCGAGGCTCATTGTCAGCACATTCCCGCTTCCGAAATGCGCAAACAAATAGCGCCGCCGCCGCTTTTTATAGTCATTGGACCCTCGCTTCTCACGAGGGGCACACAAAAGGAGAGCCCAGCCAGAGTTAGGAGCAGGCCTCACCCCGGGCGGCTTGACCCCTACTCTAATATAGCGGGGGGGGGGGGGGGGACTCAGGTCTGTCAGGAGGTCCACAACATCAAAAAGGAGGAAAGAGAAAGAAGCAAACGAATCTCCTAAAATATTAAAAGACTGAAGAGACAAAGCCGGGGGTCTCCGCCGTGAGGCGTTTTGTGTTTTCTGTCCTTCCTTGATGTCTTTGGTGGTCATCACTCGTCCCACCTGAGGGGGTTTGAACCTGAAGATTTCAAATTTCTGCTTCTTTTAATTAAGATTTTGTGTCCCCCCAATGTTGAGTTCAAGAAACGCACAGCACGTGACGTCAGAGACGCAGACCCCCATTCAGGTCTCCGAGGTTAAGGACCACCCTGCCGGTCTCAACTTCTTACCTTTTGGCATAAAAAAATATTTAGCAACGTGTTTCTGACTGACATTCTGGGGTTTTGTCTTAGCGCTCGGCGATGTTTGGCCCTCGAACTTCCCTGACGCCATCTCGTTTCTCTGGGGGTCTGATTCACAGATTGGTCTCATGGCTTCTTTTCTAGGATCTCCACGGATTTGTCGTATGCATTTGGGTATTTGGGTCCATGGTGCTTCTGGAGGGTGCAGGTGGGCCACGCAGAGTAACCCTTCACACTCCATGGACCATGGAGGAGGAGGAGCCTACGCTTGGGGGTGGTGCTTGAGGTTGAGTCAGATCACAGGCAGCTCCTCTAGTGGCAGTCAATCAAACAGTTGGGGGGGGCGTGAGACAACTGACTGGTGTACGAGGAAAAGGAGCCGACACGGCTACACACGACATCATGGGGGGAGATTAGGGGTTTGGGGGTCCCTCGTGAAAGTTAAAGAAGTAGGTGCCACTACCCACTGTCTAAATTGAGTGAGAAGCCGATACTGTGCAGTGTTGGGCACCGGCCCACCTCAAACGCTGCTCACGAGAGGGTAAAGGGCAGAGAAGGGGACACGATAACAAGGAGAAGAGAAGAGAAATTGAGGAAAGGAGAGTAGAACTGGGCCTGTGCCATCATGAAGGGGCAAGGCGGTCAGGGACTGCTGCACCGGGGTGGACCACTCCTGCTGGGCATGAGACCACCAACACTGCAAGACCTGACGGCAGACCTGAGCAGCACAGCTGAGAAATACAAAACTCTGCAACCAAGGGGGCATCTGGTCTTAAGAGTGTGCCACCCACCTGGCACCTTTAACATAAATAGATATAATAGACGCTACTTAACCAATAGGAACATAAAAGGCGCTACACAGCGAGTAGACAGGAAAGACAAAATGTAACATATAGATAGATAGATAGATAGATAGATAGATAGATAGATAGATAGATAGATAGATAGATAGATAGATAGATAGATAGATAGATATGAAAGGCACTATATGATAGATAGATAGATAGATAGATAGATAGATAGATAGATAGATAGATAGATAGATAGATAGATAGATAGATAGATAGATAGATAGATATGAAAGGCACTATATGATAGATAGATAGATAGATAGATAGATAGATAGATAGATAGATAGATAGATATATTATATAACAGATAGGGTTCAAGTGTTGAGACTGGGTAACCTGAGGTCACAGGCCGCCCTTCAAGCCATTTGGTGATTCGCCAGCTGATCGGCCCGCGCACACATTCATTAGTTGGACTCCATGCGCCCTCTAGTGGTCACTGCCTGGCAGGGCTGAAGGGTACGCCGTTACAGCTCCACTAATACTCGTGTGTGTGTGTGTGTGTGTGTTGGTTTATGGCTTTCTGGTGTCCGTTGTTTCCTTTTTCAGAGTTGTGACTTCATGTACCCTTAACCTGGTGGTCCTGAGACCCCTCGCTGTTCACGCTTTGTTTTGCTGGTCGTTGTCTGTAGTTACATTCGATTTTAGCAGTGTGCTTACTACGCACTTGCTGTAGTCTGACAATTTATAAGTTTGCCCGCCCGCTTACGTCCTAACGCACCTGTTAAATGTGGATGGAAGCCGTGACGCAGCCCACCTTGATAAAATGAATATATGAAAAGCCACAAAGCCCCAGTGTCACCGGTGCGCTTTACAAGTTAATGACTGTGGCGCTCAATAAAGACGTTAAAATGGAGGGCGCGGCTGTTTCACTTGTAGTGTACGTTTGATGGTGTGGGTCCCAGTCTCCTACTGATTTTCCACACCGCAGGCTCCTCCGCTCGTCATTTCAATGTGCAGGGAGCTCAGCGCGCTTACATCCCGACGAATCAAATGACTGCAGCGCGAGGCGCGAAACGGAAAACGCAGCTCCGGTGTTTTGGTGCCACCTAGTGGAAGAAAGGCGCGTTGTCACTCCTCTTTCGTGTTTACTCGTCTCTTATTTCTCCACCTCAGTTGTACTTGAAAGAAATTTTTCCCACAGACGCGAAAGGTTCGGGGTCCATTTGGAGTTCATTTCATGGATATGGAGTGCAGATACGTTTTGTGTCACCATTGTCACCAACGCGCATCATCAACCTTCAGTGCAAGCGGCCCATCAAGTCACACCTGCCAGGACCTCAAGTCACACCTGCCAGGACCTCAGCTGGGACACCCAGCACTTCTCCTTCAGCCGCTGTCTCCACACTGGCACGCTGGTGTAGGGGGTCCCAGGGAGTGAAGGATAAGGGACAGAAGTATAGAGCGTGTGTGTGTGTTGGGGGGTGAGGCGAACTCAGTGCCATCAAACTCGGACTTGCGTGTCTCAGAGCAGCCAACATTAAAACAACAGCAGGAAACACAAAAAAAAAAATGAAACAAAAAGAGAATAAAAGAAAAAAACAAAGAGGTGGAGGTGGAGGTGGAGGTTGAGCATGTCGTGTGTGCAGAGATACTGGTGTGTCTGACCAGCATGCAACACGTCACCAGAGAGAGATGGATGTGAAAGGCGCTATATGATAGATAGATAGATAGATAGATAGATAGATAGATAGATAGATAGATAGATAGATAGATAGATAGGAAAGGCACTATAAAAGATAGATAGATAGATAGATAGATAGATAGATAGATAGATAGATAGATAGATAGATAGATAGATAGATAGATGTGAAAGGCACTATAAAAGATAGATAGATAGATAGATAGATAGATAGATAGATAGATAGATAGATAGATAGATAGATGTGAAAGGCAGTATAAAAGATAGATAGATGTGAAAGGCACTATAAAAGATAGATAGATAGATAGATAGATAGATGTGAAAGGCACTATAAAAGATAGATAGATAGATAGATAGATAGATAGATAGATAGATAGATAGATAGATAGATAGATAGATAGATAGATAGATAGATAGGAAAGGCACTATAAAAGATAGATAGATAGATAGATGTGAAAGGCACTATAAAAGATATAGATAGATAGATAGATAGATAGATAGATAGATAGATAGATAGATAGATAGATAGATAGATAGATAGATAGGAAAGGCACTATAAAAGATAGATAGATAGATAGATAGATAGATAGATAGATAGATAGATAGATAGATAGATAGATAGATAGATAGATAGATAGGAAAGGCACTATAAAAGATAGATAGATAGATAGATGTGAAAGGCACTATAAAAGATATAGATAGATAGATAGATAGATAGATAGATAGATAGATAGATAGATAGATAGATAGATAGATAGATAGGAAAGGCACTATAAAAGATAGATAGATAGATAGATGTGAAAGGCACTATAAAAGATATAGATAGATAGATAGATAGATAGATAGATAGATAGATAGATAGATAGATAGATGTGAAAGGCAGTATAAAAGATAGATAGATAGATGTGAAAGGCACTATAAAAGATAGATAGATAGATAGATAGATAGATAGATAGATAGATAGATAGATAGATAGATAGATAGATAGATAGATATGAAAGGCACTATAAAAGATAGATAGATAGACAGATAGATCCATCCATTCATCTTTCTGTCCATCTGTCTATCCATCTCTCCATCAGTATGGCCACCTCTCCATTCATCCATCCATCTGTCTGTCTCTCCGTTCCCTTCCTAACTTTCATATCTAGTTAAGATTCTACAGGACTGGCACTGTTGGCAGCACTGGGCACAATATAGGAAGCGTTTCTGGATGGGATGCTGGTGTTGTGTAAGGCGCTATATATTAAAAGAGTGAATGACTGTCACCAGCTGGCATGGCCCCCCGCTCCTTTAAATGTGATCCATTGATTAAAGAAGGAGGCAAACTGGTAGAGCCGAGCCAGCGATACGAGTGGCAAACGAAGGGAAACAGCAAGCGTAAATCTCAGGACCGGACAGGCCCTCCAGGGATTGGCAAGGAATGCCAAGTGCCCTCCTGGTGGTCCAGTACCTTAACTCGTCATGTGGTTTGGAGCTTTGTGAAGTGGCACTCACCGTGAAAGGCACTATATAAAACCATGAAGTGACTGATGATGTTGATCTGTTTGTGGTGATTGAATATCTGAAAGGGGGTCTCATTTCAGCCACATATGATAAAGCCAGGCTGTGCCCATCTGGCCATTGGAGACTCTCTGAATGGCTTAAAACTGCCATCTGCACCCCTATGAGCGGGCATCACATATAATGTTTGAGACCCTGAATCAATGCAGACAGTCAGCCTATTGGGGGGCTTTGGGTGGGAGATACTTGATCTACAGGCCCATCCGCAGGGACCTCCTAAGAATGGCAGACGCATTAAGTGCGGGCCATCCACGGTGGTAATGGCGACCTTTCCTAAAACGCCTTAATGCCATGCGCTCGATGTTTGTAAAGCGCCTTGCAAGTTGATGAGAGTCCATCTTCACTCTGGACTGTATGGCGCCTTTCCTGTGACCGTATCGTGGTGTGTGTGACTCTGTGTGTGTTTTTATTTGCTGTAAATATTTTTGATGCCCGCGCGGCAGTTCAGAGCACATTTTGTTTTTTCCTTTAATGGATTTGAGGTTTTCTATCTCTAAAGTTTTATTGTTGCCTCGTCATTGATATTAAAGCGCCACTTGACCGCCGCTCACTCCGTAAACTCCGTGTAATTACTCTCACACAAAGGAGCCATGCCAGGCGCACAAGTGGCGCTTCCAATTGTCCGCCATAATCGTTCTCGTCCAACTCGATCTTCTGCGCTTCTAAACGGAGCTCAGCGACATCTTGACCTGCCCTGCTGGGTGCCGACCTCGTCCGTTTTAATGGCCTCCGCGCTTCGATGTCCCCGGCAGGAAATTGGCTGGCAGCTGCTGGTCCGAACATCTGGCTGCGAGAAGCGAGGAGCTCCGTCATGTGCGGCACCCAACTCGCCATCGCCACGTTTTCTTTTTTTTTTTTTTGTACCTTTAAGTTCTTAATTTTAAAAAGGGGCACCTCGCCGGGCACTTGGGGAAGTGCCAGTCACGTTAAGCTGTGACACAATCGTTCTCTACTGCTGGCAGCGGTCACTAGTGAAGTTGATCTTTGCTTTATATAGTGCCTTTCACATGAACATCTGTCATAATATAATTTGGCCCATCTGCATTAGCTGAGTTGGTCGTCGCTTTGTTTATGAAACGACTTGATTGGCTCTTTGGCGCCTTCCATGACATTCCCTGTGAGTGCTACATTGGTTAGACTGGCATTCCGACCAGGATGGGTGCCAATTCTTTAGGACAGAAGGTGGCTGCTGCCTGGACTTATGTCCCCCTTGTCCCCCATGCACATGATGGCATCAGCCCACTGGTGCTGCTCCCATATGGACACCTGCAGGGCAGGCTGGGAACTACAGTCCCATGGATGAGCCCTGTTGGTGATCTCGCTGCCACCAGGGGGAGCTGCTGGGGATCGTTATACCCTCTTTGGAGGGCTCCCAGTGTGCATTGCTGTGGCAGCAGACGCACTCCCGGGTCCACCCTAAAAGAAGCCGATTGTCCTGTGTGAGGATTGAGAGTCAGGAGGAGAGCGGATGAGACCACGTCGGAGGTGTGGAAGGAGACAAGAGGACATGTTGTATTGAAGGATCTGGGGGGTCTGTGAAGGGATTATAAAGTAAAAAATATCTTCAGTTTGAAGGCTGATGTGTAGCTCAGTGGCGCCCCCTGCTGGTCACACCTGTCAGAGGCATTTCATTTTAATTATTGGGATCCATGGTAGTCAATCGTTATTTTCATATAGCGCCTTTCACATTCGGGTTAGGATAAGGGAAGGATGCTGATGTTTGTTACAGACAAAGTGCCAGGCCAGGCCTGTCCAGTGCAGGTGGCAGTCAGCTGAGTCCATCTACTCCCCCACACCATTTAGTTTGCCCACCTCTTTCCAATAAGAGACACTCCATGTGCCACCTCCTAGCCTGTCATTCAGCGTCCTTACGTCAGCCTGGTGCGGGTCAGATGCCCAGTCTCCATACTGGTCCTAACTGGAACTGCAGTTCATCTCAGAATGAGTCGGTGGGCTTTCTAGACCCTCGCGGTCACTCACTTCATCAGACTGACGGAGCTCATTAGAGCGGGCAGGTTATCTGGCAGTGCCCCCTTGAGTTCGTATTCAGTGACAGGTCACCGCGACTCATCATTTTGGGGTCACTCATCTTGGGAAGTTGCTCAGCCTGCGTCCTTCTTGTCATCATCAGAATGAATGCTTAAGAACAGAGCAAGCAAATCAAATGACAGCGGCACCGAGGGGGCTTTGAGTGGCAGTGGGGGGGTTAGGTTAATAATAAAAGGACAAAAGATCAGGGGCTTGGCACAGTAGATTATGGGTTTACTGCGCTGACTGTGCCACGTATCACTGAGAAAGAAAGAAAACGTGACAGGGATGATGAGTCAAACGAGTCCCACCATTGGCACAAACTGACCAAACAAGGACAATGACACAATTTCACTAATTGTGATAATCAAAGAGCTGTCTGCATAAATGAAAGAAAGAAGAGTGGCCTTCTGGCCCATTACCTGGCACAGGTGGGCCCCCTGTTGTGATTTTATTATTTAGCCAAAGTCCTTTATCCGAGGTGACTCACATCATTTGTAACGGGTTCCACTTCTTTGGCTTTTCCAGTGGGGGCACAGGTGGGTGAAGTGACTCACTCGGGGTCACACGGGGTCAGAATTTGAACCCACAGCCTCAGGATTTGAAATGCAAAGCCTTAACCACTACGCCACGCTGCCTTCCTCTATGTTTCCAGGGCCAAGTAAAAGAGACAGACAAACATCGTGAGGATTCCATTTCTTCACACTCACTAATGTAACCTGCTCAGACTTCTTTAGTCCAATTCAAGGCTAGTGGAGCCTGCAGCAGCAGCACTGGAGGAGAGGCAGGAAACAGCCTGGTTTGGGAGGGCAGGCCATTACAGGGCCCATTTTGAGCCGCCACTTAACCTGCGCTGCATGTTTTTGGAGACGTGAGAGGAAAACTACTCAACCACGGGTAGAACATGCAAGCTCTACACAGAAAATGACCCCGCAGGCGATCTGAACCCAGGATGCGAGATCCATAAATCAGCAGCGCTTACCACGGTGTACCCACTTGCACAGAACAATTTTAAAGGGCGAAATCAATAAAAAAAAATCATCCATTGGTTAAGTAGCCAAGCGTTTATTTGGATTGCTTCCTTTTTATGTACGTTGTTCCCCTAACGAGCCCTCTTTACGTGCGTAGGTCATTTCTAACGTTGTCGCTCGTGTTGTCGCGGGGTGTTAATTAGTGTTGCACCCCAGAAGTGCGCGGTGCGCGCGTCTGCTCCACCCACCAGTGAAGGCACCAGTCGCGGCGTGAGCGCTGAAGGGGTAAGACGTGATGGTCAGGCTTTCTCGCGAACGCTTTATTTGAGTTAACTGAAGTATTTAAACGTTTATGCTACATAAAGGAAATATCATGTAATATCCGCAGTAGTTTGTTTTTATGTCTCTAAGTTACTTTACGTTATAAATTATTATTTTGGAAGGTCGGCACATATTTAGAGTGGCCAGGCGTCCCGGTTTGATCGGAATGGTGACAACGAGAAATAACTTGAACGTAACAATATGTCCCGGTTTTAACAGGCCGTTTAAATTTAAAAAAAAAAAGTTTTATTGTTCGGCACACGTGGCTCAGCCAACAATGCGCCCGACTCTCACGCCACTTCGAACCCACAGGTGGACACGTTGACTCCTCCGGCGGCTTCAATGCTGTGAACCTCGCAAATCCGCCAAGCCGAAGAGAAAATGCGTTTAAAGTCGGGGACTGTAGCGACAAGTGACGCGACCCAAGCGAACATTTCGTCGGTGGCGCTCTGAGGAAAGGCAGACATTGATGGCCACCCGTCCACAAAAGGCTACTGAGGAGCGTCAGTCCTTCGGGGGGAATCGTCGACCACCCCGAGTCAGGACGTTAAGCTAAAACGTGAGCCTGATGTGTAGAGAAGGACGTCACTCGACGAGGCATACATTAGAGCAGGGGTCCTCAGTCAGGGGCCTGGAGGGCCGCAGTGGCTGCAGGTTTTTGTTCCAACCCAGTTGCTTAATAAGAAGCACTCAGTGCTCAAGTAACACTTCTGTTTCACTTTAGTTGCCTCGCTCATTAAGATTTTGAACACTCATTGCTTATTTTAGTCTTAAACAGCAGTATTCTTGGTTTTTAATTGCTCCTAATTAGCAATAACATGCAAATTAGCTTGTTACCATTTACACCTGTGTGTATCATGCACTGTTGGGTTTAATTAAATACTTACAACGAAAGTGAAGGACTGAGAATTACTCATCCATTTTAGGCTTCATATCCTTTGGATGATATCCTTAGAAAAGGGAAGAAAATCTAGGATATGAGAATGATTTGACATAGCAGAGTTAAAGCGCTAGCATGCCATTACATTATTGGCAAGAACTGCTTTCTAATTAAGCAGGCGGGTTAGAACAAAAACCTGCAGCCACTGCGGCCCTCCAGGACTGGGATTGAGGACCCCTGCATTAGAGTAACGCATTAAAATTCAAAAAGTGGGCCCAAAAATCACAAATGAGTGAATGTTTATGTGGAGTTCAGTGCGGCGAGTTTGTCCATAGATGTTCTGTGCCAAGTGCACCAAGATGTCTAAAATGTTAATAGAAAACTCAATTAAAAAAAAAAAAAAAAAGTGTCGTGATTTGATTTAGAAGCCATACCTGTTTGGGCGGAGTGGTGGCTCTGAGGTTAGGGAGCTGCACTGGCAGCAATTGGAAGGTTGCCAGTTCAAATCCCATAAATTCCAGAGGTGAGTCTACTCCGTTGGGCCCTTGAGCAAGTAAGGCCGTTAACACGACCAGGGTGTGACGTTAATCTGCATGTACAGTAGGACCCCCAACCTGCAGGGAAAAACCACAGCCTCCATTAAACACCTCCCACTGTTGAGTGTGGTGCTGAGGTGTCACCCGTCACATGGCTGCACTGGGGGTCCTGAGGTGGTTTGTCATGTGGCGGGTGGTGCAGCAGCACAAATGTATCAGCGCAGGCTCTTCACCTCCCTCCCTCTCTGTCACATATGTGTTTATTTAATAATAATACATTTTATTCATATAGCGCCTTTCCCATGCTCAAGGCACTTCACAGAGTTTAAGATAGAATGGCAGGGTATACAGTATATAGCATTCTAAAAACCAGGTAAATAAATGAAGATAAAGACAGTAAATTTAGAGAAAACGCCTAAAAGACCACATAGTTGATGGTCTCGCACACACACACAGTTTACATGAGCAACTTGACAGAGAGGTAAACTGAGAGAAGGGTAATAAAGTCGAGTAGAGCTAACAGCCTTCCTGAACAGCTGACCTGATTCATTTCGGTAGGTCATTCCAGAGTCTGGGCGCTATATAGCTGAAGGCCCTGCTGTCACCCATGCAGTGTAGATTTACCCACAGTATCCTTTCCTGTGCCCTGATAATGATGAGACAAAGCACTTGGGCCTTTCAGAAGAAGTTCTCTAACAGGTGGGGGTCACCCTATGACAACAGACAATGAGAAAAGCATTACAATCAGTAAAGCCTCAAAATGGGCGAGTGCCTCTGTTCTGGTTTGAAGATGCCAGGGATGGACATTTGGACGAACCAGAAGGAGAACCGCAAATCAAAGCCACAAAAAAATAAAAGCCACCCTACTTGACCCAAGGTGCTGGATGGCAGTTTAGAGGCAAACATCATGAGAAATGCAGCGTGGCTCCATCCATGGGACACCTTCACGTTTTGACCTGTTTTGACAGCCAGTGTCCCAACTGGCCCTGCTGTGACATGTTAAAGACACCCGTGACTGAAGGTGGAGGAAGGAGCAGTGAAAGTGACAGAGGATCAAAGCACTGTTGGCTTGATGGTACAGAAGTACTCATTCACTTCTTCTCAGTGTCACTAATATTTCGTGTGCTCTTAGGGGCCACAGTGGTTAGTTCTGTTGTCTCAGGCCTGCTGTCTGTGAGCAAAAGCAAAAGATGCAGTAAGAGTAACCTGAAGGAGGAGAACATCACAGATTCAAGCCTTCTCCATCTGTGACCAGCAGATGTCCTCGATGTGCTGCGGAGTTCCAGGCTCGTTTTGCCTTTTCTTGGTGACGATAATAAGAAGAGATGTAGCAGCTGCTTTTACAAAGGGCCACTTAGAGTAGTAGGGCACATAACAATGATTTCAATATTTACTTCGGGTCACAAATGTAGATAGATATGAAAGGCGTTATATAATGGACAGATAGTGATAAATGAAAAGGGTACATGTAACATTGGCATAGCTAGATCAATATGAATGGCACTGTATAATAATATATAGCATCAAAGGATCCTGCGTCAGAGATACTTATTAACAGATAAAAGATTAGAAATGAGGGTCCTAGAAACTACTGAAATGTAGAGATGTCAAGTAATTGAAAGGAACGACTCTGGGCGTCTCTCTGCCAAGAGGATTCGTATCGCCGACATGCTCACCTCGCTTGTGTATTAGCGGCGGGAGGAAAAGCAACAGGGATACCGTTTTGCCGATGTTAGCAGCTAAGTGACTTTGTCTTTCTTCTGAGGTTTCGTTTTGGCCGACATGCTGGCCTCGCTTGTGTTATTAGCGGCTAAGCGAGCTTTCTGTTTCCTTGGAGGCGGAGCTCTTTCCCTGACTCCGCCTCTCACTTCCAGGCCGAACAGACAGACACTTCTATGCGTAGACGTTTATACAGTAATCCCTCGCTATATCGTGCTTCGCCTTTCGCGGCTTCACTCTATCGCGGATTTTATATGTAAGCATATTTAAATATATATCGCGGATTTTTTGCTGGTTCGCGGGTTTTTGAGGACAATGGGTCTTTTAATTTCTGGTACATGCTTCCTCAGTTGGTTTGCCCAGTTGATTTCATACAAGGGACGCTATTGGCAGATGGCTGAGAAGCTACCCAACTTACTTTTCTCTCTCTTGCGCTGACTTTCTCTGATCCTGATGTAGGGGGATTGAGCAGGGGGGCTGTTCGCAAACCTAGACGATACGGACGCTCGTCTAAAAATGCTGAAAGATTATCTTCATGTTGCTCCCTTCTGTGCAGCTGCTTCGTGAAGTGACATGCTGCACAGTGCTTTGCATACTTAAAAGCACGAAGGGCACGTATTGATTTTTCACTCTTTGTTTTTCTCTGTCTCTCTGCTCCTGACGAGGGGGTGTGAGCTGCCGCCTTCAACAGCTTTGTGCCGCGGTGCTTCGCATACTTAAAAGCCAAACAGCCCTATTGATTTGTTTGCTTTTCTCTGTCTTCCTGATGCGCACTCCTTTGAAGAGGAAGATATGTTTGCATTCTTTTAATTGTGAGACAGAACTGTCATCTCTGTCTTGTCATGGAGCACAGTTTAAACTTTTGAAAAAGAGACCAATGTTTGTTTGCAGTGTTTGAATAACGTTCCTGTCTCTCTACAACCTCCTGTGTTTCTGCGCAAATCTGTGACCCAAGCATGACAATATAAAAATAACCATATAAACATATGGTTTCTACTTCGTGGATTTTCACCTTTCGCGGGGGGTTCTGGAACGCAACCCCCGCGATGGAGGAGGGATTACTGTACATAACAGGGTTGGGCAAAGTCAGTCCTGGAGGGCCGCAGTGGCTGCAGGTTTTGGTTCCAACCCAGTTGCTTAATTAAAATCCATCCATCCATTTTCCAACCCGCTGAATCCGAACACAGGGTCATGGGGGTCTGCTGGAGCCAATCCCAGCCAACACTGGGCACAAGGCAGGAACCAATCCCGGGCAGGGTGCCAACCCACCACAGGACACACATATACACACCCAGCACACACTAGGGACAATTTAGAATCGCCAATCCACCTAACCTGCATGTCTTTGGACTGTGGGAGGAAACCCACGCAGACACGGGGAGAACATGCAAACCTCATGCAGGGAGGACCCAAGAAGCGAATCCGGATCCCCAGGTCTCCCAACTGCGAGGCAGCAGCGCTACCCACTGCGCCACCGTGCCGCCTAATTAAAAACCAATCCTTGGTAATTATTTAATTCCAGGGCTTGTTGGCGCTTTAACTCTGCCATGTCAGCTCATTCTCATATCCTAGATTTTTTTTTTCCTTTCTAAGGGTATCATCCAAATGATTTGAAGTCTAAAACAGACGAGTTATTCTCAGTACTTCACTTTTTCTCTTCACTTTCATTCCAAGTATTTAATTAAACCAAATAGTGCATGATAAATACATACAGGTGTCAGTAGAGAAATGCTGAATTTCTTTTGTCATTTGCATCCGATTGTTAATAAGGGATAATTACAAACCAAGAATATGGCTGTTTAAGACTAAAATAAGCAATAAGGGTTCAAAATCTTAACGAGTGAGACAACTAAAGTGAAACAGAAGAGTCACTTGTGCAATAAGCACTTCTTATGAAGCAACTGGGTTGGAACAAAACCTGCGGCCCTCCAGGACTGACTTTGCCCACCCTGATATATAAGATAAAAAAACCAAACGTTTCAGATGAATTGTATTGATGTTGCTCCAGCAGCAATCCGGAATATAAAACACACCTGCAGTATATACAGTGCACTGTACGTAATGGTAAAAGACACATAGGAAATCCCAGTGTAATATGTCAGCGTTTCTCAACCTTTAAGTACATAAATGTAATGAATTATTATTATTATTATTATTATTAAAGGACACACAGACAGTGTGTGTAATGGTGAAATGTACAGCTGGATGTGAAAGGTACCCTTTAAGTAGAAATAGGAAGTCATGATATAGTAGACCTGCTCCAGAACGTAAAGCACACACAGAGTAGACATTCAGTCATGTGAAAGAGTTTGGGACCCCCTCTTAATTCTTTGGATTTCTGTTTCTCATTGGCTGAACTTCCTTTTAATATCTGACCTGCCTTATGGACACAGTAGGATTTCAGCAGTGACATTAAGTTTATTGGATTAACAGAAAATATGTAATATGCATCATAACAAAATTAGACAGGTGCATAAATGTTTGTTTGTGGCGTGAGTGCAGAAATGGCTTCTCTCTCATCACCCTACCATACAGATGTTTGAATTGTAGAACGATGTCCAGATACACCATCTGCAGCCAGATGTTCTTGCAGGTCTTTGGAGGTGATCTGTGGGTTGTCTGTCACCATTCTCACAATCCTGCTCATATGCCGCTCCTGTATTTTTCTTGGCCTGCCAGACCTGCTGGGTTTAACAGCAACTGTGCTTGTGGCCTTCCATTTCCTGATGACATTCCTTACAGTTACAGAAACTGACAGTTTAAACCTCTGAGATGGCTTTTTGTAGCCTTTCCCTAAATCAGGAGACTCAACAATCTTTGTTTTCAGATCTTTGGAGAGTTGCTTTGAGGATCCCATGCTGTCACTCTTCAGAGGAGAGTCAAAGGGAAGGAAGTAGAACTTGTAATTGACCACCTTAAATCCCTTTATATCTCATGATGGACACACCGGTCTATGAAGTTCAGGGCTTAACGAGCTCATCCAACCAATCAGCATTGAGCAGTGACAGGCATTCAAATCAGCACAGTGACAAGGGGACCCACATTTGTGCACAGCCAGTTTTTCACATTGTATTTCATTTCATACAACTAATTACTGCGTCACTAAAAATCTTTGTTCAGAAAACACCGCAGTACTCCTAGGAAATGACAGACACACCACTGATATCTTTATTGTTGAATGGAGAGTCAGTGATTATGTAGGCTGAGAGGGGGTCACAAACTTCTTCATACGACTGTAAGTGGATCTGAACGGCACTAGATGACAGTTGAGGATTATTTAATTGCTCCAACATCAGCTTAGAACATTAAGCCTCCAGACAAACTACAAAGCCATCCACCAATTCCAGCCGAGCCGCCACCACACACTTATGCCACCCGTCCTGTGCTAGTGGGTCTGCTGTGCCAGGGTGACGGTGAGCACAGTGGCGGGAGGCCTGCTGTACAGTTAGTTGTGTTCTTAAGCTCAAAGTCCTTCTCATTAGCGTTTTATTTCCAAACGCACAAATGCAAGTGAAAACATGAAGAAGAATTCACCAATGTGTGTTATTCCTTTTCAGAAAGTGAAGAAGTTGGGAATGTGGATCTCTTCTTTACAAACTCAAACCTTCGCTGTATAAAATGAAACCTGTTTCCAGATTTGAATCCCGGCCCTGATATTTCGTTGTCTCTGAGAGCGGCTGCCCATCTGTGTTGCGTGGAGTTGACCCACTTCTGGTATTCCAGCCCAGGACGACTCGACGCCATTCCACAATTCTTGTGCATTTCTTGGTTTTGCCGGAGAAACCGCATTTCTGATGCCAGCCCACAAGTTAGTGCCGGCCACTCCATAACATCAAGACCGTTTACTGTCATCTCAAGGGCAGTTCCACTTTGGCAGAAGGCAACATGAGCTCTCTGAGTATCTTGAGGTGTTCAGACTGATCCCTGGTATGCAATGAACGGGCCCGACACCACAGTATGACCATCATGTGTCACAAGAGTAGACTGGAGACGTGATGAAGGTTTGGGGCAGCCACCCATATATCATCTCCAGGCTGCAAAATTACTTTTAGAGGAAGTGCGGTGAGTACTGGTTTCAGTCCAAGACAGACCTGATTCTCTGGCACAAAGATGGTGGCTTTAAAGGAGCGTTGTGGAAGTGACATCATCATTGGGGCCAGAAGTGACATCATCGGGGTCAGGTGGGGTTTCCTGTAACTGGTCTACAGAGAAGCAAGAGAAAGAGTCAGTGCATACTGCCACCATCTGGTCTGGCATGGAATTACTCTCATTCAGGCCCTTTAGCTGCCCCCATGTGCATGTGTGTGACGTATGCTGCTTAAGCCACCATGCTTCACGGCCTTGACAGTGTACTGTGGCTTGAATTCAGTGTTTGGGGGTCCTCTGCGGCCAAATAGACTTAAAAAGAACAGTCTTGCTTTCATCCGTCCATAGAATGTTGCACCATTTCTCTTTAGGCCGGTCAGTGTGTTGTCACCTCTTCAGCACACGTCTCTCTGTTTTTTTTTGACAGTGGGACTTTGTGGGGTGGTCTTGCCGCTCGCTTGGCTTCACACAGCCGTCTTCTAATTGTCACTTTAGACCTCCTTTGATCTTCCTGGAGCTGATCACTGGCCGAGTCTTTGCCGTTCTTGCTGTTCTTCGATCCATTCCAGTGGTGGTTTTTCTGTTTTCTTTCAGGTGTCGTAGAATAAAGACGATTTCCACAACCACAAAAGAGTTGGGGACTGTCCCTTATAATGTCCAACGGGCAAAGTAAAGAAATAATTGAAAAAGATCAATCAATGTACTCAAAACAGCAATTGACAAAGATGAAATAATGACATGGTGTTATTATAGAGGAACAAAATGGCTGGCGGAAGTGATGTGGCAGGAGATGACGTCGTAACTGGAGGATGTAAGTGACGTCATTAGCGGGAGACTGGATGAGAGAGTGACATTTGGCGGCCATCTTGTGAACCTGGAAGCGTGTGAGGTAAGTGTGCTGCATTACTTTTCTTCTTTTGGTCTGATGAGCGAGCCGTCGGTATCATAAATGAACCCTTCATCTCTCGATGTTTCACTCGCCTCAGGGCTTGTTGACGGCCACCTAAGCACACGTGTGTGACACGGGTATGGGTTGCCATTTTAAAGCATCATTTTAGCTGAGAGTGGCGCAGTGGGTAGCGCTGCTGCCTCGCAGTAAGGAGACCCGTCTGGGTTCGCTTCCCGAGTCCTCCTTGCGTGGAGTTTGCATGTTCTCCCCGTGTCTGCGTGGGTTTCCTTCCACAGTCCAAAGACATGCAGGTGAGGTGCATTGCTGGTCCTAAATTGTCCCTGTGTGTGCCCTGCAGTGGGCTGGTGCCCTTCCCGTGGATTTGTTCCTGCCTTGTGCCCTGTGTTGGCTGGGATTGGCTCCAGCAGACCCCTGTGACCCTGTGTTAGGATATAAGCGGGTTGGAAGATGGATGGATTTTAGCTGAGCGGCTTGTCGTTTCCTGCACGTTTTTCTTTATCTGTTTTCCCCTCTCCAGTCAACTTTTTAATCCAAGTACGCCGTTCTTGTGAAGACCGTCTGGAGCAACTCGCTGTACTCCGAGAGATGCGCTCTGACCAGCGGCACTTCCAACATTTGCTGCCTGCCTTCCTCAGATGAAGGCCGTCATTGTCACCAAATGAGTGAACGAGTGGCCTCACTGAGTGCTGTGATTTTGAAGAGCCTGACGTTCTTCACTTTCTGTGTAGGAGTAACACGGAGTCGGTCAGCTCTTCTTCGTGTTTTGATTTGGTGCACATTTTCATACAAATGATGAGCTCAGAGTGCTTTACAGGACAACGAAAGAGATCAAATATATTGAAAAATAAAATTAGGCAACACTAACTAACATTGAATGGCCAGGGAGGACAAAAAAAAACAAAAGGAAACTCCAGACGGCTGGAGAAAAAAAATAAAATCTGCAGGGGGTCCGAGACCAGAAGACCACCCGGCCCCCTGTAGGCATTCTACCTGACATCAGTGACCTCAATCAGTCCTCATGGTATTCAGGGTTCACATGGCAGAACTTGGTGATGACGGTCACGTGGACCTCTGGCCTTTAGTCCATCAATGGAGGGACATCATGGTGCTTGATCAGGAGGGGGGCGCAGAAAACCAGAAAAAGAACAGCAGAGAAAGTAGGGATTGAGAATGATAACGAAATGCATATACGGTAGAACCTCTGATCACGGGCGTTTCCGAACACGTTGTGCCAAGAAGAGACATGAGATATGGCAGAGGTTTGGGGCAGCCACCCGTATAATCTGAGTCCGGGCTGTTAAAAGTGAAAGCTGAACGCAAGTCAAGTTTACAAGACGCAGTCCAAAACAGAACTGAATTCCAGAGGAAGGGAGTGAGGCTTTATAGGAAGTCTAGGACCAGAAGTGACGTCGTCCTCGGGGGGCCGGGACTGGAAGTGGCGTGTCCCGAGTTGAGGCAGTGGTTCCTGGTGGGATTTCCCGGGACAGGTCTGCAGGGAAGTTAGAAAGAGCGTCAGTGCACCCCGCCACCCGCTGGGCAGATGTGTTACCGTTGCTCTCCAAGCCCTTCAGCTGCCTCCTATTCACACGTGTGTGTGACGACATACAAATCGGGTTACGATCAAAAACTTTGCCAGAATATCGCATCTGTTCACGATGGTGGCAAACAAAAACACTGGCGGCCAGTTTCCCTTCCCGTTCGTACACGCCAGTGATTTCCCATTCTCCGTTTCCCAGCTAAACGGCTAAAAACAGTAGAAGAAATCACAAGAGAGAAGACACTTGCAGGAGAACATCCCTCTGCCGCGGAGCCGGACTCTCCCTCAGGACTGTAACCTGCTCACCTCCTTCACACCAGAACTCGACTCCGTGGTTGTTTATGGTTAGTTTTTGTATAAATGAAGGATTTTTCAAACTTGAATTGTGCTTAAAACTTCCTATGGGTGTAGCGCAAACTCTTGCAGTGTTCGTTTTCCATGTTATTAATGTTTTCACGTTTAGTTTACTGTTACACTCGGCATTCTGTGGTGTAATTAACTATTTGTGTGCTTAAAAATCTTAAAAAAAATATTTACCTACAGTTGGTACGGTCTGGAATGGATTAATCGTATTTATATACAATGTGACAGATAGGGGGCGCTGTCGTCCACTTGAACCCTCAGACCACTCGTCAGACACCAGGTAAAAGTCCAATCATTATTTATTATAATAATAAAGTGCACAAAGCACCCTCCACTCCACAATAATAATTTAATACAATAATCACAATACACTAATCAAACACTCCCAGCAGCTCAGTCACCCACCGTTCCTCCCAGCTCGGCTCACTACTGGGATCTCCCACAGTCCTTTTATACTCCCTGAACCGGAAATGTTTCTGCCCTTCACTTCCGGGTCAGATGAAATCTTCTTCTTCAACCCGGAAGTACGTCATTTCCTCTGTCCGTGTGACTGGGAAGTACTTCCGGGTTATACGGAAAATAGAAGTCCCTGAGCCTCCCTGCAGTGCCCCCTGGCAGCACCCATGGTATCCAGCAGGGCTGTGAATTAAAACTCCAAGGTCCATGATGCCCTGCTGGAATTCGGGGCACCTCCACGTTGCAGGATGGGCTCCATCTGGCGGCTTGGGGGTATTGGCCGGGATAAACTGCCGGCCATATATCACAACAATCTTATGGGGAAGTTAAGTCTGGGTGGCGTCCTGAGTCTTGGAATGAATTCCGGTTGTGACCAGAGGTACCACAGTACAGAGCATCAGGATTAAACTAAAATGAAGCTCTGAGGAAGCCGTGTTAAAGTTCTTTAAAGTGCTCCACCGTATTAGCCTGTCGACTGTCTTATCGATCAGCTAGTGCAGATTTGAGGTGCCCATCAGCAGAAGGCTGCCCGCCCGCCCACCCGCCTCACCACTTCTTGTAAGTTTAGCTTTTGGAATGATAAGCAGATGATTGGCGGAGTGGTGGCTCTGAGGCCAGGGATCTGCTCTGGCAATCAGAAGGTCGCCGGTTCGAATTCCTTAATTGCCAATAGGGACTCTGCTCTGTTGGGCCCTTAACCTACAATTGCTGAGCGCTTTGAGTAGTGAGAAAGGCACTATACTATTATTATTATTATTAAGCAGACCCTCGTGTGAAGATCTAAGGGTCCGATTTGGAGTGTAAGGTGACAGACATTCCAGGACAGAGCAGATGATTGAAGGCTTTGTAGACCATCAGCAGGATTTTAAAGTCAGTTCTAAATGGCACAGGTCGCCAGTGTAGTGACGCTCGGACTGGCGTGATGTGCTCGGATTCTCTTTTCCTAGTTCAGACTCTGACAGCTCCATTCTGCCCTCGTCGTCACTGATTGATGTCTTTTTTCGGGTGGTCCTGAGTTGCAGTAATCCAGCCGACTGAAAACAAAAGTGTCAACTCCTTTCTCAGCGTCTTGCAGTGTTACAAGAGGTCTGACTTTTGTTATATTTCTCAAGTGATAAACTGCTGTCCTAGTAATCTGATGAATATGGGATTTCAAACTGAGGTCCGACTCACCAGTGACCCCCAAATTCAGAGCTCCCAATGCAATATAAAGCCAATGAGAAGGACTTTGATCTTGAGTCCCTTTTTTAAACACACCGCTGCTGCGATTGTTCTGAGCACAACTGTACGTCGTGTGATGGCTGAAGGTGCCCGCTGGTGAATTTCGGGACTCCCAAGGGCCTGGTGTGCTTTTCCAGCTTTGTCCCTTGTTATCCATCACTAAGCCCAAATCCAAGGTCCCCACGTCTGTCATCACCCAGCCACAGGTCCCTAATGAGCGCGTGACATGTGCGGGGGGCTCTTCTAAGAACTGACGTGTACGAGACGACGGCGGCTGAGTGTGAAGCCTCTCGCCCGTCTGGTGCCGCGCCACTCGGGATGATGATTCCAGTATCCAGGCAACAAAACGCTTTGGCCTCCTCTTAGTGAACCGCTTGGATGAAATTGATTTCCCAGCAATTCTTCTCTCGGTTAAAACCGACAGTTGAGAAGGAAGGGAAAAAATAAAAGAGCAGCAGGGAAGGAGGAGAGGGACAGGCAAGAAAATCGAGGCCACTCTCTGCATGTTAACCATTTAGTCACGTCCGTCATTGGCACACAGCGAGGGTCCCTGAGGTGGGCAGCCAATTAGCTGTAGGTGAAGGGGCACCGTGTGGCACCCTCAAACTGGGCTCAGAACACCCGAGTGTGTGGCCAGTGAATGTTCACATTCTCTATCTCAGTGTCCTTCTGTCCGGGGCTCTGTATACCTGGGGTGGGTGGGCTCTGCTCATGCGTCAACCCTGGGGGAGAAAATGGAACTGATGGATGGATGGAGGCCTGAATTTATGTTGTGGAAAAATACCAGAGGGAGACCCTGTGTCACCTCTAATGCATCGCTGATGTGACATAACGAACGCTGACTTCACATGCGGGACACCGCGCCATAAATTCACTTTATTCTTCTATCTCTTTCTACCCCATCATCATGTGTCCAAACATTTGGCCGAATAGTCGGAGGGGACACCTGCCACCAGCGTCGGCCCACGCGGCTCTGCGGCTTTAGCGAGTCACAGGATGTCTGATTCCTCAGCAGCAAGGGTTCAAATCAGATCTGTGCGGAGCACCTGAGGCTAATCGGCGACTCCACACTGATGGCCTGTCTGTGTGATGGCAGTAGGCTGACCACCAAACACCCCCACGGCCCAGAACTGGACTGAGGGGCTTTGGGGCTCCCCAAGGCGGCTTTGAGCGGCTCGGCCTGACGGAGCAGAGGACACGCGTGCTGCACGCCGTTAACGAAGTGCACGTCAAGTGTGTGTCGCTGCTAACTGAGCCACTGGTACACACACACACACACGTCCTCGGTACTCTGACCCATCTGTATACACTGGCTATGTGTTTATGTAGGCAAGGGCTCAAGTGATGGGGTAGCAGCCTGCCAGTTTCCGTTTAACAGAATAAATAAAAATAAACTAATTACAGCTGGCACCGTCTCAGGCACAGACACGCTGAGCGAGCGCCAGTACGTGGACGGCCATCACTGGCAAAGAGCCCCCACGAGAGAGGGGTGTGATCAGAGGCCTGCCCTTCCGAGTGGCAGACAACAACAAAGAGGTCATTGGCAAAGGCACCCTCTCTCATCCCAGGGTGGGCTTCTTTACATCAATGGAGCCCTGAGGGTCTTCTCCAGGCGCACATGTGCATGAATTATAAAATAATGAACAGCCTGGATATCTGAGCTGTTAGGCATCGTTATGGTGGTGGATGTGCATCAAAAATGTGTGGGGCCCCAAGTCCCTAAAGAATCCATAGCGCCCCATCCCTCTGCTACTATGATGCCCCCTTGTGGCTTCCAGACTTGCAAATGCTATTTAGAACAATTAGAAAGTGGTGGACCTTCTCCATTATTGGGAAACCAAAGTAGATTTTGGGCCCCTCTTTTATATCTCTGGACACATAAATAATACACGGCCTTTAGAAGTCAGGCATTTAGAAAGATAGATGGGAAAGGCGCCATAACATAGATAGATAGAGTGAAATACACTATAGATAGATAGAGTGAAAGGTGCTATATAATAGACAGATAGATATGAAAGGCACTATATGATAGATAGATAGATGATATGAAAGGTGCTATATAGTAGATAGATAGATATGAAAGGCACCATAATAAAAAGATATGAAAGGCGCTATATAACATAGATAGAGTGAAAGGCATGGTAGATACAGTAGATAGATATTGTAGACAGATGGATAGAGTGAAAAACACTATAGATAGATAGATAGATGATATGAAAGGTGCTATATAGTAGATAGATAGATATGAAAGGCACCATAATAAAAAGATATGAAAGTTGCTATATAACATAGATAGATAGATAGAGTGAAAGGCATGGTAGATAGATAGATAGATAGCATAGTTGGCAGGATTAGATAGATAGATAGATAGCATAGTTGGCAGGATTAGATAGATAGCGTAGTTGGCAGGATTAGATAGATAGATAGCGTAGTTGGCAGGATTAGATAGATAGCGTAGATGGAAGGATTAGATACATAGATAGCATAGTTGGCAAGTTGTAGACCTGAGTGGGACAGTAAGAGATTGTGGAGATGCGTGCGGGACGAGCACTTTTGGACAGAGCCGTCCATCCAGTTGTAAGTGCGGAGTGTCACGTGAGCCGATCCCCCCATGTGTGTGTGTGTGTGTGTGTGTGTTTGACTCGCATCACCAAGAACACACCAGCAGAAGAGGGCCAGAGACGGTTGACCATTTCACCTGAGTATGACTTGCTGTACCCGTCACGCCAATCAAAACACCACCCAGAACAACCTTCCGCCTCGCTGCTGATTTTCGGTGAGCTTTCTACAATTTCAGTTTTCTTTCCTTTTTATTTTAATAGACCTTACTAAACGTCTTTGCCACCGTAGCTGTGAAGTAAAGCACTGGCTCATCATTTGCTCCTCCTTGCAGGGCCGGTCGAGGCTGAGCGGTCATCGCACCACAACAGTGTAGTTCAAGCAGGACACCATCGGATGGCAAGTAGTACATAACCAAGGAGTCTTGGGGGCACCAGGGCATGGTCAGAGATGGTGAGGCCCCAGGTGGGGTACTGAGGAGGCATCACACTTATGTACTTTAGTGGAGGGGGTCCAATGTGGAATACGACAGAGGGGCTGGCGTCACTCACATGTGTGTGTGTGTGTGTTAAGGTCTCCCTCGGCAACACTGCAGGTACAGTCGGTGCTCACCAACCTAAAGTGGGGTTTTTAGTACAGTAGATGTCCCGGGTGGTCCACTGGACAGTTAGATTGGACTCAGAAGGTTTTAAGGAGGAGGCAGTGGAATCCACAAAGAAGTCAGGACTTTCAGGAGGGCACTGGGGCAGAAGAAGGGGACCCTGGGCACCACCATCTCCCGGTGCAGATGGTCAGACCAGGAGGTGACGGAGGTTAAGGGGGTCTGGACCAGAGGGCAGACAACACCCTGAGCCCCAGATCATGTCAGCGGGCACAGTGGCTCTCCTCGGGGTCCCAGTGTGGTCACTCAGTTTTGAGGTGACATGCTGGCCTGTTTGTCTCCTTTGTAAGCCTGGAGGAGATTTGCAGACACGCCAGTAGGAGGGGCTCGTTCAGTAGCTCTATGACATCAGGGGCTGACTTTAAAGCCAATTGGTTGGAGGTGAACAACCACCCCGGGACAATCCAATGGCATGTCGACACCGTGTGGTGGACGCTTCTCTAGTGTGACATAACATTTCTGTCACCCTTAATGTTCGATGGCACCGAACCCACCTTCGTGTACAGCAAGACCTCCTGACCACATCTTCCAAATCAGAAAAGAGGAGCCACCCTTGCTATGATGAAGTGCTACGCTTTCATCCAAAGATGAAGGATGTGGCACGGTGGCTTTTCAGTGTCCCCCTCCTGTCATCAAGCTTATCTAAGCCTTTGACCTCCCCTTGCCCGCTCCTCTTGTCCCCTCCCCGTTCTCTTGCACCTCTCTGTGCCCATCACCATTGGGCGTATCACGCTCCCACCCAGGACCAAAGCCCACACACCCAGCAGCCCCCTTTTCTTGCCTCTTGTGGATATGGGGTGGCTTTGCTAGCTGGCACATCACCATCTCAAACACACACACACACATTGGCAGGCTGCCAGCGTTGCCCCCTAGTGGTCAAACTTGGGTGTTGCTCTCTGAGCCACTTGAGCCGCCACTGTAGGACGGGAGGACCAGGCGGCCGTTCAGTTCTGTTTATGTATTTGTGTGCTGCTGTCGCCCAGCGAAATGCCCGTTTATTAAGACAGACGTATTGGTAAGTCTGTGTGTTTGGAGGGCGTCTCTTTCTCTTTGTCATCGTCACTCTGGTCCGCACGCTTCTCTTTTTTTGATGTGACACTTGGATGTACGCCACATGGTTTACGAACTGACGCCTGTGTTCATAGGGCACTCCTGCCCTCTTGTGGACGGATGACGTCTTACCGCTTTATATCCAGAGAGAGAGAGATGGCGCGCTTTGTGGAGTGCGGGCACAGAGCACTGAGCGGGTCCCTATGCCAACTCTGCAGGGCTGCTCTCTCACAACTCGACCAGCGTGGGTTCAGACCCCATGCCTAATGCCTGATTGGGTGGTCTTCATTGGGTCGTGAGCACTCAGCTGGCTGTGGGTGGGCATCACAGCCAGGGCTGCGTCCTCCCAGGTGGTCATTTGCCCATTCATTTTTTTTTTTCAAGGACCCCCAGCGCCATGTGGTGTGTATTATGGGCTGCTGTCGGGTATCCCAGAGTCTGCTGACCTGCCCAAAAGCATTTACAACAAAGACGTGATGGTCAGCCACTTGATGTCCAAGAAGGCCCGTGATTGGCTCAGCTTCACGGGGCCTCATTTGCATATCCCCCCTTTCTCCGATTAGAACATGGCACCCCGAGCCGCTGAACGCGGTGCGCTTCTTCTCAGTCCAGACACCGGTGGTCTTTCTCTCCAAACCCTTTTCAAAAAGGCCAACGGCGTGGCTTTCATCGAGGCGCCTCTCTGATTCTGTTGTTACGTCAGATGTCCAGAACATTGGCATGGCAGCGCCAGGCGCCTTTTGTGGCGTCTAATAACATAATTTAATTGAAAGCGAGCCTCTTCGTTGTTCTTCCTCAGTCTTGTACTTTAATAACGGGTCTGGCGTGGCGCAGGTTTTGTCTGTGGTGTTCACCGGCCGACAACACGTGATGACAACCAGGCTGGCGAGGGGCACAGGCTTTGAAGAGCGGGTCAGGTGGACATCAGCGCAGCTTTTATACTCCAAAATGAAAATGTGAGTGCGAAGACACCTTTGGCAAAGCTTAATCATCTACTCACATAATGAAGGGCATGAAGGGCTGTCGCAGTCTGTGTGTCCCCTCCTGCCCAGTCTACGGCTAATAAGGGTGGCACACTTCTGCAAGGCACCCCATGCCAAACAGTATGCCCTGCCACAGCATCATCAGTGCGCATATTCAGTACAGGCCTTTATTGATGCCAACAGGGCATACGAGTACCTGGCATGTTTAATGCAAAGCTGAATCAATGCTAGCATGGCACAAGACCTGGCACCTGGGATATTCAATGCAGAACTGAACCAGTGCCAGCAGGGCATATGATCACCTGATATAGTCAGTGCAGGGTGTGTCAATGCCAATGGGGCTCTTGGCATATTCTTTATGGGAGTAGATCATTTCAGCAGGGCATTGGCACACTTGGCATATTCAGTACAGGGCTTTCCCGATGCCAGTGGGGCATACAAGAATCTGGTATGTTTAGTGCAGAGCTGACTTAATGCTGGAAGGGCATATGACTACCTGGGGCATTCAGTCCTGTGCAGAACCAGTGCCAACAGGGCATAGGGACACTTGGCATATTCAATACAGGGCTTTATTCAAGTCAACACAATATGTGAATACCTGGCATTTGAAACATGGGGTTTTATCAATGCCAACAGGGCACAGAAGTTCCTGGCTGAATCAAGGCTAGCAGGACATAGGACTACCAAGAATATTAAGTACAGGGCAGTGCCAACAGGACATAGGGCTCATGGCTTTTGCCATACAGGGCTTTATCAGTGTCTGCTGGGTGCAGGCATATTCTTTACAGGAGTGGACCAATGCCAACAGGGCATTTGCAACACGCTGCTTTATCAGTGCCAACAGGACATAGAGAGTACCCGGTATATTTAATGCAGGGCTGAGTCGATGCCAAATCGTCGCCAGTGCTGCAACTGAAAAATGAAAGATGAGGCCGATGAGCTAAAATGGAACTTTTATTTGTGTGTAATTAGCTAAAGTGGCATGAATGCATCAGCAGGGCACGTGCCAGTGCAACTAGGTGCCTGGGTTAACAGAATACACACCTGAAAGCAGAAGTGGCTACTGACAACACCAGCAGCCCGCATGCCAGGTACCTACATTTTCATTGTAGAAATGATGAGGCATCCATGCCAGTGCAGCTGAGGCAGAGTGGGCATGCGGCAAACTGGCACAGGTGTGGTTCTTATTGCCATGGTCCGTCAGTGGAGGGTCAGCAGACCCATATGGCGACTCCTCTTGCACTTCTAGAGGGGCACTTCCTGTCTGTCCACTCAGCTGTACCCGCTGCTGGTCAGCACATCAGACTGCACTGTTTTGCCCACACCTGCCCACCTGCTCCTCTTCCTCTTGTGCCCCCTCAGCTTGTCTCTGAATATCTGACTGGACGCTCTCTCCTCTTCTGGTCAGCTGCTGTCGGTGGTCATTCTGTCCACTAGCCCTGGCCCAGCCTCACTTCCTTTTGCTTGTCTGCCCGCCTCTTCTGTACTTGTGGTCATTTGGCTGGGCACTGCCCATGGTAACGCTGACTGACCCTCGTCTTACTTATTGAGCGCTGGTCATTATGTGATGGAAGTGACTGGCCATTGCCCCCTGGCACCTTCTCTGCTGGACACTTGACTTGCAGGATGAGATGTCTCACATGTGCCCACTTGGGCGCTGGTCACTTTCTCCCATTGTTGTGTCTGTGCCGCCCACGTTCATCCTGTGTGCTGGACATGAATGGCCCCTTGAGCGCTCACTTTGCTGTCTGTACCTGCTGGACTCGTCTGAGCTCTTAGACACTGTCTGACGGGCACTCGAGTGGTCGTTAACCCTCCTTGTTCTCTCTGTGCCATCTTAATTCAGCCCACTTAGTGGCCACTTGACCCTTCACCGTCCTCTCTTTAATGGACGCTCGTTTGACTGAAGTGGACGCCCATGAGGACTCTGGCACCTCCTGCAGGCACTCCGAGGCACTGAGCTCAAGATGGGCACATGTGAGACATCTTGTCCTGCTCTCTGCCCATCCCAGATTGGCACCGACCGCTTGCTTGTGTAACCGAAGCCCTGTTTTCTTTCACTGCCGCCGAAGTTAATGAGAGTCGGAAGCCATCAGGGAGATTTAGGTCATAATTAAGTGAGCTGTCAAAAAAGCAGAAAATGAAACGAAAAAGAAAAATGAGGACGGCCATTAGTGGCAATCATCTCCTCAGCAGGACTCTGAGTAGAGCGGGACGGGAGTCCGACATGATGGGCTGTCATGACAAAGTGTCAGTTGGTTTGGAATTCTGGGACACTGCTGTGGTCAGTGGCGCCCCCTGTGGACTGGCACTTCCTTTTCTTTTGTCTTCCTTGTTGAGCTCAGGCCGGTGCCAAAGACCCCGCAGACCACCTGCCATTTCAGGCCCGCACCGTCCCTCCTCTCTCTCCCATTGTTCCTGCAACTCACAGTTCCCAGTGCACTCCGAATCCCCATCATGCGTCCTATTAGTGAATCTCTACAGGGGGCTCCTCCTTGTCACCAGCTCTGCATTGCTTTATTGACCAAATGCCTAACGTTAGCTCTGAGTGGTGGGCCGGCAGCTCACCCATTCATGGAACAGATTGGTGTTAGGCACTTTGTGGGCATTTCTGTGCCATCTCTCTTCTAATGCAGCTACTCCTGCATGCTTGTTGTCCAGACCCACTGATGAAGTTACGCATATCTGTTGACATTATATAGCGTCTTACAGCACTGCCCACTGCACTAGATAAGTGAGGGTTGACTGTTTGGGTGGGTTGATGCCAATCATCAAAGTGGGCTGTGCCAGCCTTGACTACAAGAGCAGCCAGGCTGGTGACATGAGGTTACATTGCTGGAACGATAGTGCCACACCACAAGGCTGGCAGACAGATGGATATGAAAGGCACTATATAATAGCTGGGTGGGTATGTAACTCTAAAAGGCACTAGATAATAGTTATGAAATTAGTATATAATGGACAGATCGGTATGAAAGGCACCTCATTGAAAGGCACTATATTATAATATATATATATATTATAATCGATAATAGATGAATGAGTAGAGATTTGAAAGGCGCTATATGCCAGATATATTACTATATAATGCACAAATCAGTGTGAAAGGCACCTTATAACGTAGTAATACACATGAAAGGCGCTATATTAGAATATCCATCCATCCATTTTCCAACCCGCTGAATCCGAACACAGGGTCACGGGGGTCTGCTGGAGCCAATCCCAGCCAACACAGGGCACAAGGCAGGAAACAATCCTGGGCAGGGTGCCAACCCACCGCAGGACACACACCCACACACCAAGCACACACTAGGGCTAATTTAGAATCGCCAATCCACCTAACCTGCATGTCTTTGGACTGTGGGAGGAAACCGGAGTGCCCGGAGGAAACCCACGCAGACACGGGGAGAACATGCAAACTCCACGCAGGGAGGACCCGGGAATTGAACCCAGGTCCCCAGATCTCCCAACTGCGAGGCAGCAGCGCTACCCACTGCGCCACCGTGCCGCCCACTATATTAGAATATATATATTATAATCGATAATTGATGAATGAGTAGAGATTTGAAAGGCGCTATATAACAGATAGGCGTAATTCTGCACAGTGTAACAGGTACGACAGACATCTGAAAGGCGCCATATAGCACACGGCTCCTTTTGTTCTGTTCTCTCTGTTGCAGTCACATCCTGATGGCCTCTTCAGTGGGGACACGTGTCAGTGTCATGTGCCGTGCCACCTTTGTCCTCACAGTGCAGCTTGCTCCTCTGGCCCGCGTGACCCCCACAGACATCCTGATAAAGCCAGTGGGCACGGGCACAGGGCCGGCTTGCCGTCGTGTGCTCTCATCCTGGCGCCGCACGTGTTTGTCCAGCGTGGCGGGCGCGGCCCCACTCTCTGTGGCGCAACACCATTCATGACTGAGCGGATTGCTAAGGCGTAACAAACAAATGGCATCCTGCTTGTTTTGGCGGGTGACGCTTTGAGAGGCGCTTGGAGAGCAGGCACCTTTTATTTTTCTTATTTCATATCCTCTGAACAAAGCGCGGCACCAAAATAAAGACGAGCGAAGTCGTCTGTGTGCAGGCAGGCATGGCGAGCATCACAAACACGGGGCTCGATGGCCTTTCATGACGAATGAAAACAACTGCTTGGGACACAGACGGTGGCATTGGTGCCTTAGGGGCCAGCGGGCACAGCAGATCATAAGTGTCCCTCTTCTTCTAATATGTAGAAGAAACCTCAGCTTTGTCTTCTTAAGCTGTTTTTTGTCTCAAATGCCCAGTGCCAGTACTTACGTGTTGCTTCATGTTTCTGGCTGAGGGGCGCACCCATTGGCCCTGCAGTGCCCCCATACCCTCACCTGGGCGTGCACCTGTGCAGTCTGAACCTCCCACCTTAGTGATGAGGGTCTTCTCTCATTAAAATGAGGACTGTTTGATGCCAGGCTGTTCAGAGCCTGTGGCTTTTCTTGAGCAGTCGGTGGGCACTTAACTCTCTATGGCTTTGCTTAGTCAGATGACGATGACATCAGAGGGCATCACGGTGAGCTGAAGACAGAATGTGACGTTAAAGGTGCGTCATGAGCCAGACAGACGGGCAGATGTGATGAGGCAGGTGGGCTCACATGGATGCTAGAGAGGTCTACACACACACAGCGAGGAACAGTCAAGTCTGCCTCGGCCCCACCAGGGTCTTCACACCCAAGACACCGCTGGTCACAACTCCACGATGGTAGCCCCCTCGGGAGAAGACGGGAATGTAAACCCCTTCATTACGTAAGGATTTGAGGTGGCAACCAGATGACCCAAGACACTGGGTGATGGCACCTTGTCACAATTCTTCCATGAAGGGATCCTAGCATGAGGGTGGGAGGTGAAGAATTTCCTTTAAAGTAACAGGACGCCGTGACTTGACACCGATGAGGCCTCGCCAGCATCTTGTGACGCTCCTTGGGCTTATAGCCCACCCATATATATATAACCGAATGTCCTACTGGCCTGGATGTCACCTCCATTGCTCCTTCACTCTTTCTGCTCTTCGTGGTCCTCAGTCAGCCCAGCTGCTCCCTCCTGGACTTCTTTTGGTGCTGCTGGGTCTCTTTTTGTTTTTTGTAATATGAAGACCAAAACCGCAGTCAGGACTGCAGGTGAGGCCTCGGCTCCTTGGGCTTGGAGTAAACACTTGGGGGCGCTAGATAACCTAAACATCTCATTGGCTGTCTTCTGTCCAATCGTGTCACCTCTTAATCAGCTTAGTCCCCTCCTTCAGTCGGCTCTCCGTGGTGCTCAGTCCTCCTCGTTGTTCTCCTCCGTTCTTCACCTTAGCACTGCGGTATCTAATTTTTGTAATATGGCGACCAAAACTGCACACAGTGCACCAGGGGAAGCCTCGCTAGTGTGTTATACAGCTCCTCACTGGGGGGCACTAGATAACTTAAACATCTTGTTAGCTTTCTTAATGTGCCCTCTTACTCACCCAGTGGTTCATCATCTTCAGTCTGCGCGCCTCAGTTTGCTCTCCATGGTGCTGAATCGGCCTCGGTGCTCTGCTGTGGTGCCCCAGAATGTCCCAGGTGGTCATATCACCTTCCAGCCCCTCATGGCTCCAGGTCCAAGTTCCACCCTGTGGCCCCTCCTAACTCCCAGAACCACTGTAAGCCCCCCCCCCCCCAGTTGCACCCTGTGGACCCTTATAGTTCCTGGTCCCGCTCTAAACCCCCACCTCCGTCCCACTTCACCAGATATGTCAAGGCACATGGCACAATCTGATACTCAAATGCCCCCAATGCCTGCTTTCAGTGATTGCATCTCCTGCCTCTTGTGTGGACCTGAAAGGACAGGATGTGGGGTGGCATCTGCCTTGTGACAGGCGTCTACACAATGGGACGGGACGCGGGGTCCACACTTTGGTAACGGAAGCCACCCCTCACCTGCACAACAATAATATTGACTTAACGTAAATGGAAAATGTTTTCTTTCCATCAATGTGAGGTGCTGACCAAGGTGACGACACGAGGGGATCAAAGCAGGTGTTATCTGCAGCTGATAAGTGTTGGATGGCCCACCGCTACCCGCCGTAGCCGTAGACGATGTTTATTTGCTCCGGTTATCTTTTACACGTCGGTTGTGTGGCAGTTTTTTTTCCTTTCTCAAAAGAAGCGGTTGAGTGTGAAAAATGACATTTTAAAAATAGTCTCGCCAAATATCACATCAAAACATCGTCTGGGGCAGCGGTGGCCCCTTGTTTGTGATGTAAGGCGCCTTACAAGAGCCTCCTTCTGCTCTTCTGATGTAACATCCTGGCTGGAAAGAGTGGCGGCGCACAAATCTGGACTGCCAGTGGAACTTCGACCATTGTGGAGTCATAAACGGCTTCATCGGAGGGGCAAGACGGAGTACCATGATATCAGGGGTCTGGCAGGCATAAGGGGCATTAACTTTGGAGGGTAGCCAATCAAGGGGCCACCCTGCCAAAAAATGGACAGGGACCCTAAAATAAAAGAGGCAGGGGAAGAAAGAGGGTAAAACTGGGATAACATGGGGTAACCCTGGGGAACATGAGCACCAGACAGCCATTATAGTTAAGGACAACGAGCTGCTTTTAAAGAACTACACTGACCGTCATGCACCGCGGCTGTACTCAGCCACGCGACATCAACACATCACAATTAAGGCGCGCGGCGTGTCAAGCTCGGTCTATGGCCGCGGGATTTGTTTTGGGACACACGTTGGTGGCTCATGTCCAGCGCCTTTGCCGTCTGCCAAGGGTCGTCTGAGTTGGACTGTTGTGGGGGTCTGAATAACGTGGATTACAGCAAGGTAGATTCGCACTCGTATTATTATGTTGTTATTCTTCCATTATGCAGTTCGGAGTCGTGTGCCGCAGTCACGACAAAGACACCTCAGTTTGAGGTCGGGGCGCCCACTTTTAGGACACGACGTGGTGAACTCATGTGAAGCACACTTGATACTAACCGCTCCGAACCTGTCCGTCCGCCATTCGCTCTCTCCGCCTCTCGTGTCGTGTGTGTGTATTGAGCTCAAAGCACAAATACGTCATTAGAATAGGCGGGCGACACGACAGAAGCCGAGCTGGGTCCGATTATAGCCGAGTGTCGGCGGAGATAGCCGACGGAAACCGAGAACACTGGGCCGGGCACCGGACGCCTTTTATTAAAAAAAATCATAAAGCCGGCACGTGACTTTCTCTCCGTAAGTACGCCGTGAACCTTACAGGGTACGCAGCGTGAGGTGAAATGGCCGTTTAACGTTTAATCCGCTTAATTTGATACCTGCTTGGAAAACTTTGATGGGAATAACGGTGTAGATGTTTGATTCAAACTGGATGGTTCGGTTTTGTAGAACAGAGACATCTACTTGCAGTTGGCCTGCTACTGTGCACCGACCGCATTACAGCTGAGGCCAGACGTTTGCATTCACTCAAAGTAAAGACCCGCAAACTCCATGTGTGTGTCTTTTACCAGACAGCTCCTGTGTTAAGTAAGTTAAGGGATCTGTCTATCTATCTATCTACAGGCGCATCTCAATTAATTAGAATAGCATCCATCCATTTTCCAACCCCTGAATCCGAACACAGGGTCACGGGGGTCTGCTGGAGCCAATCCTAGCCAACACAGGGCACAAGGCAGGAATCAACCAACCCACCGCAGAATTAGAATAGCATTGAAAAGCTAATTTATTTCAGTAACTAAAAAAGTGAAACTCATATATGCTGTAGATTCATTACACGCAGAGTGATCTATTTCAATAAGAGACAGCAGAGTGAACAATGCAGACGAGTTGAAGGCTGTGATCAAAGCTTCCATAACACTTCAGCAGTTCACAGGCTGATCGCCTCCATGCCACAGCACATTGATGTAGTAATTCATGCGAAAGGAGCCCCGACCGAGTATTCAGTGTGTACATGGGCATACTTTTCAGTAGGCCAACATTTCTGTATTAAACATCTTTTCTTTTTTTTTTTAATTGGTATAATATTCTAATTTTCTGAGATACTGAATTTTGAGTTTTCATTACCAGTAGGCCATACTCATCAAAATGAAAAGAAATAAATGCTTGAAATATATCTTTTTTTAAGTTTTCGATATTCTAATTTATTGAGATGCACGTGTATCTATCCTTTCACATCTGTCTGTCAGTTATATAGCACCTTTCACATCGATCTGTCCATCTGTAAAATTTTAAGGGATGTTACTCTCACACAGACTTGTGCACCCCTGGCCTTGCATCTTCATCACATGCAGTACAACCCAAGGCTGATGGCGACCCTAAAATTTGTCATCAGGTCCTTCTCATGGCCACCAAAGACCAAAGGTGTGCAATCCCTGACAGGAAATGAATGGCCCTGCATGAACAGAGGCTCGTGCACGTGGCATTCCTGACATGAAGTGAATCCACAGACCTGATAGATAGCTGACCACACAGTCGGGAGACGTTTCACTGCCGCCGAGCGACACACAATATCACACAAGACACGCAAGCCAATGTCACACATAGCAAAGCAAAAGACCGAAGTGCAAGGATGGGCGTCTCAGAGTTCATACGGCAGCTCCTTCTCGTTTCCATCAGTGTGAGTGTCGATTGATGATCTCCCAGCCCGCCAGACTACGTACTGTAGGTCTTCAAAGGAGTGGCGCACACCACCTATAAACGCCATTAACATATCATGTATGTTGATTAAATGCTTAAACACTTTCATGACCCCACAAATGCAGACATATCTCCTCGTTTCCCATAGGATTTCATTAACTCACAGCCCTCAGGCCCAACAGTAGACCGTGGAAGTGGTGGAGGGGGCTGGCACCCTGAACCAGCCTGTACTTGAGTGCCCACAATCACCTCTGTAAGAAAAGGTGTTTTGCTAAACTCTGCCATTTCTTGACGAGTCAAATTCTTGCACTCAATCCAACAGCACACATCTTTAATCCTTCTGGCCACCTCGCTTAACCCCCGTCCCCATTTATTCACCTCTTCTCCAACCTTGCGCCAGTCCGGACGCTGACACGACTCTTCCCATCATGCTCTCTGACAGACCATTTCTCCGACACCCACGCAGTTTCAATGGGATGTGATGTCCTCAGAAACGACAGACAGCTTGTCCCTTTTTGCTTTGCTCACCCACTTTGTGGTCGCGGTCTCATTGGCTCGCTGGATTACAGCTCTCATCTTACAGTACGTCTTTTTCTCTCAGTGTTTCACCAGATTGCACTTACAACAGGCAGCCCCCCCTGTATTTTCATCTCCACCATTCATTTTCTGAGAAATGCATTAGTCCTAAAGTGGCCAGTCACTGCCTGTTATGGTGTTAAATGTCACTTTGTCTACCCAGTGACATTCAGCCCACCAAAATACAAATGGAATCCATCTTAATAAAAGGGTAAGTACCTGTGTGTCCCTGCACTTGCTCTGCCTCTCCTATCCAACAGATGGCGCACCACAAACATTAGCACTGCTTTTACAAGTCCTGTACAGCAGGCGGACAGACAGACGCCCGGCACAGTCAGCGTTAACGCTGGGGTCTGCGTTAAGTACGGAGATTCTCGTCTTAGGTGGGCCGCACAATGAGTTTATCAATAAGTAAGACTGCAATGGAGCTAAGCCACAGTGAAGTCCCAGTGGTCCTGCCACCCAACATGGGATGGCACTTTTTTGTGAGCAGTGACTAACTTTTCTCTTTTTTTGGGGTGGGTAGTACACATTTATTAAAACCCACCAAGTCTGTGCTCATTTTTGGCTTTCATGCCAACTTTTTCTTTTTTTAGCACTTTTCCGCTCTGATTGAGTGACCTCCCAAAATGCCTTTTCAACATCACTGGCTGCTCCTATCGGGGGGGTCCTGTGCTCACGTTATCATACAACTGGTCAACTTCACTCTTATTTGATTGGTCCCCATGAGTGGCATTGAAATCAATTACACAATTCAAGTATCATAACATCCCAAATAATAAAGGTATTTGAAACTTCAGCAAGGACGGGCCATTCAGCCCAACTAGCTCCTCCAAAGTGACATCAAGTCAAGTTTTGAAGGCCCCTAAAGTCCTGCTGTCCACCACATGGCTTGGTCAGTTATGTAAACATTCTGCCACGTGTGTGAAATGTGCCCTTCACAAGTGTCCCAGCGTGTCCCCGTCGTCCCCAGCCTGCACTCGCTGGACTAACTCCTTTGGTAATTCTACGCACTTCAGCCATGGCTCCTCGTCACTCATCCCCTGCAGATGTCCTCCTCTGAACTTTCTGCTCTTGCAGTGTGGAGACCTGAACATCTCCAAGTACGCTGGGTGAGGCTTCCCCAGTGCGCATCCCCTCCTTGGACGCAGTTACAGGCAAACGAATGCAAAAAAAAAAAAGTGCCACAAAGGAAGTCATCGGCGTCCCTGTGCCTGACAGCCGTGACGAGGACCTCCTGACCCACATGTTTGACAGGTGGTCGGTCACATGTCGAATGAGGTTTGATCTGCTGACAGGTGTTAGCCGTGTTGACACAGCAGGTGTAATGGGGCGAGTGAGCGAGCGCAGCCTGCTGTGTGTTTGACGAGGGGGTGCCATGACCAGGAACGCCAAGGCCTTCATCCATCGGCCTGCGCAGCCTGGCCGTGCTGTTGGTGGACCTTTCAGAGTTTGACTCGCCTTTGCCCCATTGCTGCACTTTTTATCTTTTCTTGCATAAGCATTGATTAGAAATGCCAAAGGGGGCCATTGCACTACCCCCACGTACTCCATATGTTTTCTAACTGCTTTGTTTATTTTGAGCTTTAAAAACTCCAGTCGGGGTCCGTGCCAGTCGCTGTCCTAAGCCAGACTCTCTTTGCTGTTGGCCACTGGCCAATGACAGGCCATCTAACAGGCATACTGTGCAGACGCCAGGGTTAGGGCATTGTGGCCGGGTGCAGGAATGACAGGGTGCCAACCGGATGATCCCATTTAATATATTAACAAAACAACACCCAGGGTAGACTTCTTCAGCTGTCATTAAGAGATTAGGCTTCAAGCCACAAGTCAGGGTCAGCTTGCTCCAGAGTTCTGTCCGGTGGGCCGCTCTTGTCAAATTGACGCCTCGGTCTGTAAAAACCCTGTGAACTGGTCAGTTGCCCCCACTGGGCGAGTTCTCAGCGTTGCATGGACTGTAAGGTGGTCCTCCGACGTGCATGCATGACAGCATTGTAAGCTTTTTAACATTTCACCGTATACGTTGCGTTTTAACCTGCTGACGGGCTGCACCGTCAGAGCTCTGCTCCACTGAGGAGCCAATCAGATTGCAAACCTCCAAGCCCGTTTATCTAGTCAGTCACGTTACACGACACGCTCAGCCAAGGCGTACCTCGGGTGCGATTCTCATGAAACTTCCTTACACTGCGGCCGAAGTTGGGAGTTGTGGGAGTAGGAATGGCGGCTGTCGAGTGGGCTTGCCTTGTACTGCTGCAGGCTGCTGCCAGACCCTTCTCGGAGTCATGTGACATGAGCACGCATTCCCATTGGGTCACAGAGCTCTGCAGGTCTACAGCCAGACCCTTCTTGTTTGCTTGGCAGTGGCAGCACGAGTGAGCAAATCAAAGAGAATGAAGCTGTGCTTTTAACGGTTCAAGAGCGGTGAACACTTCAGATCTGTTTAAGAAGCATTCTGATGGGTCTGTGTTATTACATTACACATTCCATTTAGAGGTAACACTGTAATGGCACCGTCAGGTGACATCAGCGCTGAGTCACCAGCAGAATGACCTGGCATTCAAATGAGCAGCTGCAGGGGAGCCTAGAAAACTCTACCAAAGTCCTATAAGAATTCCATCTAGCACAGCAGCCATGAGCAGTCCTGCTAAGGATAGCCAGCTGCCGAAAAGTGTGACATAAAAAGCGGGAACCCATTGGATTGGCACCAGCAAGCACTGCACGTCACTGAATTACATTTGTTAAATGATTTTCAATCTGAAAAGTTTATACAAATACACCAGCTGTGCTGCCCATTTAAGGTGGGTTGAAATCCAAGTAATCAACGTTGACCTCGACGTTAACATTTGCAGCGCACCATCTATTGGAACGTATTTTGTAAAGCATGTAGTATTAAAATACGCTGCATTTGTCATTTCAACAGAGGACGCATCACAAACAGTCTGTGTGAATCGCCATCTGTTTTAATGACAAATGCAATGCATCTGTCTCTGTTATTTGCCACTTGGTATGGGAACACGTAAAGGAAGCAGTGTTAATAATGTTTGTGATGTGCCATCTGTTGGAATGACAAATGCAAGGCATTTTATTACTTCAAATGTATGTGTTGGAGTGACACACACAGACACCTCTCCACTCATTAAGGTGGATTATGCCGGTGCCAGTCAAAACCATCAGAAGTTTCAGTCACACCCTGACATACTTGACGCCATGTCTCCCACTTGTGTGTTCACCCTAACTGGCACCAGACACCAGAGCACAATCTGGAAAATAAAGAAAAACTGGCCAAGTCCACATGGCTAACGTCAGGCTTCAGGGCATAAAGAATGGAGGAGTAGGAACGGGGCACCGCGTGAAAATACACAGACAAGCACCATGGACAGCTCGGCCGCGGGGGCTCCTGTCAGAGATTTGCAGAATTAATACGTCAATTCAGTTTACTTTGAGGTGGCATTTAGCTTTGCTTTCACCCCTGTTGGCATCCTGGCCACTGGTGGGGTGAGACCACCCGAGTGGCTGTTGTGTGGTGGCCCTGTGACCAGAAGTTTCATGTTGTCTCTAGTTGTGTGTGCAGTTCCCAAGTGACAGCCTTTGTTTGTCTCGTCTTGTCCTGCAGGTTGATGTCTCAGTAATGGCTGATGCTCTTCAATACCTCGACATCACAGAGACCTCGTTCGGCGTCTCAGCGTTTGCCGTTTGCTTCAACCCCTTCTTCTGGAATGTCGTGAGTATCCATCCTTTCCCTGGTCCTTCGTCAGTGCCCAGAGTGGCAGGCCGGGCAGCTGCCCTTGGGTTTGAGCCTGTTGCGTATCCTCGCCGTAATGTGCTCAGGTGTTGTTTAGGAAGTAGATGGATGAGGCCCTGCAACAGTGTATGGCGCCCGTCACGTGCTGCTGTTGAAATGTCACTTCTGAATTCCTCTGTCATTTCTGTTATGTTTGTCTGTGATTTAGTAATTGTGGCCTGTAACTTTAAATGTGGGTGGAGCTCCAGGAGGCGGGGCCTCCCTGAACTGCCTGCTGTTGGCTCCTCCCTCAAGCTTTATATTTGGTCAGTCCAGAGAGACTCCTGGAGGGCTTTGGGATTGTGTTGGCGTTGTGCGTGTTGCTCGAATGTTCTGTTTCTTTGTGATTTTCTTGCCTTATTTATTTATTTTGTTTGTTTGGATTGTTCTTCTGGACTGCGCAATGGGACTCGTTTGCATTGGATTGCCTTCTCAGACAAATCCCTTTGTCTTTTTTTGATCTGTTGAGAATTTTTTCCTTATTTTTGCTAATAAATCTCTCAATTTATAAAAATTCCTTGTTTTCTTGTTTGTGCACAAGCCAGGGGTTTGTGGTAATCCTCCTCCTTGTGGTGCTTTTGCTTTATTTGGGGCCTACTAGGCCTGAAGCCTGCTGGTCATAGTTGTGAGTAAGCTGGATGGGGTGAACCTCTTCTTGGCTGGTCAGTGAAGCCCCTGGCCAGCGGTGTCTTTATATTTTGAAGGCCTCACCCTCATTTTGACAGGTTTAAGATGTTTAATTAAACTCACAACATGAAAGTGTCTGTGAAACACTCGCACTGCCGTGAACTGTATAGTGGCCTGTTTATCGTCTACAAGTAAGTCAATGTTATGTTACATTAATAGAAGTACTGTTTATACTGGGTGTGCTGAAATATCTGACTTTAAATGACTAATGGGGGGAGGGGGTGAATGTAATGAATGTAGGGGTGCCATGGGGGGGGGGGGTCACTGAATGAGGTGTGGGTGGCTGTGTTTTTAACCCTAAAAGAAGTTTTAGTGACTGTGGACCCCTGGTCAGTGCCACATTGCGTGTTCACTTTTACCAAGTCTCTACCAGAAGTGCAAAGAAGTTTTGTAAAAAGTTTAAGGTGCTTCAGAGATGAAAAAGTCCTCCTCATAACTCGTAAGTGGGCATCGTGAAGAATGCGACTGGTTTGACCTTTGAGAACTGTAAGAACAACGGAAACTGTCAAAAGGGTCAGATAGGCCGTATTGTAGGCCTCAGTCACAAAACTGACCTGCCGGCCGGGAAACGTAAGGTGGGCCTCACCAGCACAAGGCAAGCCCGGCTTCCAAAAATCAAGCAGCAGGCTTTGCGGCCTACACAGAAAAAAAAAGAGTGGAAACATGTGACTCTCAAAAGGGAGAAGGCAGCTGTAAAAACCCCTGGCCCAAAATAACTAAGCACTGTGTCTTAATAAACGTAATCCAGTTTTGACATTTCTGGATTGACTTCATGAAAGTGGGAAACCATTTAAAAGTCATGTGGAACACAGGCCTGAACCTGAACACTGCTGGTCAGGGGAGTTTGTATGTGTAGGAAAAAGATATCAATATATAAGTAGAGATCTGAATATCTATCTATCTTATAGTGCCTTTCACACTATCTGTTTATATGTAGATGGTTTTCTTTCTTTCTTTCTTTCTTTCTTTCTTTCTTTCTTTCTTTCTTTCTTTCTTTCTTTCACAAGTGAATTCTGCATTCAGCTGAGGCCCCTATGGCTACCAGAGGCCTTCCTTCAGGTTTTTATTTCCCTTAGATCAGTGGTCCCCAACCTTTTTGACAGCAAGGACCACTTTACTAGAAGCAAATTTTTCCAGGGACCAGTTTGGGGGGGGGGGGGGGGAGTAGGGTTGAGGATTTGGGGGGGGGGGTTTGTAGGGCAGTTTTATACACAATTTGCATTACATTTCTATTATTATTAAGTTATAATATCGTAATAGAAATTATACAACTTATCATAATGCAGAATCAGTGGGAGCCCAGGGCTTGTGTTCCTGCAAACAGACGATCCCATTTGGGGACGATGGAAGACAGTGACACCCAAAGTATGTTGCTTATGTTCAGTCTACTCCATAATCTCATTTTGGTTGCTGTCACTGCAGAAAACGCTGCCTTGCAAAGATAGGATGTTGGAAATGGAAGTGGACTTTTCAGTGCGTTTGTGGCAACCTCAGGATATTCCGCCTTGACTTTAATCCAAAACGTATGGAGATTTGAAGTTGTCTCAAACATACTTTTAAGGCCACCATCATTTACAAGCTCAAACAGTTGATCCTCTTCAAGCACAGACAAAGTTGATTCACCTGGCTTATTCACAAATGGGTCACAGATCCATTCCTTCCTATTTCGGGGGTCTTTTGTGGTTGGGAATAACGCTCAAGCTCTATTGAAAGCTGAGATAGGTGATCATACACCAGCTGGGAGAAAGAAGGCCCTGGCTTGGTATCTTTAACAACCTCTGCTAACGTTTGAAACATATCAAAAATCACAATGTTCACTTGTCGGCCCCATAAATCAGGTTTGGCTTTGAATGCAGCCACTTTATCTGCCAACTTGAACAACGGGTATCTTCTGCCTCTGCCCCACGTGCTGCTGGTCCACCGCTGCCTCAGATTTTCCTCCTCAGGCTCCTCCAGCAGTCCTCTGAGTCTGCAGCGTGGGTAAAGGTGGGGTACCCAAATGCCTGAATGCCAGTTCATATTGTGAGGTTTCTTTTGGGATCCCCCACCCAACGCGAACATCACACTGAAGTGCGTCCCAAAGCGAGATTGCCAATAGAGCTGTGAGCCTGCTGTTGTCCTGGCAGCAGATGAACAGTCTTAAACAGACGTGGTGATCGCACTTCGGGACGCTCTTCGGTGTGTTGTCCCGTTGACGGTGGTCCCAAGAGAGTTTACAAACCTGACATTTTCGTGAATGAGTGCCGCATTAATAGGAATGTTTATTGAACGAGGATCACTGAACCACATTGAAATGGTCTTCAAATGCAGCAGTTGGCATACGTTTGCAACCCAAGGTTTTTCTTCTGTTTTTGCATATAACAAAGACATCTGCATTGCATTTGCCATTCCAACAGAGTGCCCATCACAAACATTAACACTGTTATCGTGTTTTTGTGTCTGCCGTTTCTATAGGAGGGTGACAATGAGTTAAATTCCAATGGATGTTTATCAAATGTTGACAAGCGATAAGCAAAAGGTGTCACTGAAAACCACCGGAAACAATAACAGAAAAATAAACAGTATGAGGAAAGTTCGAAGAAAGATATTTTATGTACAATGTTTCTGTTTGGGGATCGTTGTGCAAATGTGGAGAACTGAGCTGCGACCACAGAACTACCTGCTCTGCGGATGATTCATTCAAGCATTTCAAGGTCACTTTGTTGTAATGAAAGTATCTGCTGAATGGACTTCATAGTCACGAGATTTCTAGAGACTCGTGTCATGTGGGGAAACTGTCAGGACCACAAAAACACTTCTCACCTCGGTCTCTCTCGTCTCTGTGTGCCACTGCAAAGCCCCCCGCCAAGCGTTCTCAAAAGTCTCTCAGTTCTCTCGCGGCCCGGCTGTCAGATGGCTGCAGCCCGGGGGTTGGGGACCACTGCCTTAGATAAGAAGGACGGCCATTAGGCGCCTGGTCACCTTACGGACTGTGAAGTTGACCGCACGACTTGTCACCTGTTCAGGCCTGAGCGTGTCTGGAGGGCCGCTGGAGATTCTTTGTTCTTACAGTAGAATTAGTTTTAGGAGTGTGGATTCAGAAGGTGTTCAGATCCCCAACTTCACCATGTTGTAGATTTCTTTTTTAATTGGTTAAATTTGCCATTTTTGCCCCTCGGTCTCCACTCAGTAACCTGTGACATCAAAGTGACAAGATATTTTGTAGAAAGGTTTGCGAGTTTTTTTTTCCCAAAATCAACGCCTGAAGTCTCTCACGTATGGAAGTGTCGAGACCCTTAGCTGTGCCACAATACGTTGTGCTCCTGTCCATCCTGTGTGCTTTAATCCTCCTGGAGATGTTTCCAGAACTTGAGTGGGGTCCACCTGTCCATGTGGTCCTTGTGGAGGTTCAACAACTCGCACTGCATGTCAGGATGACCACCAAGCCATGACGTCCAAGGAGCTCTCTGTAGACCCTCACGATCAAAGGGTGGTGAGGCACAGATCAGGGCAAGCGGATCAAACGCCATGTAAAGTTTTGTGTGTTCTCAGGAGCTCAGGGGCCTCAGGGAATGTGAAATGAGACGAAGTTTGGAAGCAGAAGAAGGACCTCCTAGCGCAGTTGTCAGCTGTAAACTAATCAGAGTACGAATTCAGAAAAGCCGACCTGTGTGCCTGTGGACAGGAGTATTGAGAGAGAGACGGAGAGGGTGTGTGTGTGTGTGTGTGTGTGTGTGTGACAGGCAGAAGACCCCGCAGCCTGACTTCGGTTTGTCATCTTGTGACCTGCAGTCCCCTCGTTTCCCCTCATCTTGGTGCCTCCCAGGACTTACTGTAAGGCCAAAGCTGAAGCACGTGCTGCTCTCACGCTGCCTTTGTTAGGCAAATATAGCGGGCAGGCATGCGGGCGCCGAACTCAAGGCTGCTCACCTGAGTGCCAGGCAAACGAAGTGACTGGCAGGAGTCAAAGTCCTGTGCTGCTGACCGGTGTCAAGGTTTATTTGAGCAGTGAGCTGGCATTGCGCAGTTCACTTCTGGTCTGATTAGTGACACTGATTTGGGGGTCTGGTGAATTCCCCCTAAACTAACCCTTTCTTATCTGTCACTCTGTTATATATCTGTCTGTCTGTCTGTCTGTCTGCCTGTCTTTATCAAACGTTTGTGTTTTTTTTGACATGCCTGTTCAGGTAAGTCACACGCATACACATCTTGAGGTCAGGTGGTCCTACTCACTGATGATGGCACCAAAGAGCTGTGCCGTGTTTGACGTGTGACATGTTAAGACACTTAAATCAGAAGTTTGCTGGACTCTGCACACGGGACAGTGTGATCTCAACTACTGTCACATAGTGTGGCGGGCAGTGCACACCCGCTTTAAGTGCTTGTACTCCCCAGCCATTTTTAAAATGTAGTCCCTTGTTGTGTGCCTTGGTATTTGGTGACAGCCTTGTGTGATTTTGTGTTTTTGAGGGGCACAGAGCCTGATGGTGGCACCTTTCAGCACACTCCCCTTACCCATGAGTCTCCTGTCCCTTCATCCGTCACCATTTCACATAATAAACTGTCATCACTAAACAAATTGCCCCCTGAGCTGGTATCCGTCATGGCGTACCCCTCGCCCGCTTGATATCTTGGGCGAGTTCTGTGCAGTTGGATTAAAAAGACGTCTGACACGTTCAGTGCAGCAACAAAAGCCGTGTGAGAGCCGCCATTGTGTGCGCCAAGTCTCAAGTGAGCCTCGTCGGGGTCCAGACTTACAAGAGCGCAGGGCTTTTGTCCGCCACATTCGACATTCACCTGTGAAGCACAAGCAGCAGGTTGTTGTCGTGTTTCTGCAGTGCAAACACACAGGGGGCCTTGGGGTTGAGGTTTGAACCTAGGATCGTGTGGGTGTATATAGCGCCTCTCCATAGTGACCACTATGAACACTGACATGTGGAGAGCGTCGATCGGGTCAGGCAAGGAACTGAACCTGAGACCAACCGTGAGGGGTGGCACACAGCATGTGGCAAGACAGAAGACAAGACCATGAAAGAGAGGTGGGCCGCCAAAATCCCTAAAGTAATGGGCAGCACTGCGCAGTGATGTCCTGTCAGATATGTGTCTTCCAACTGGGACCTTCTGGTGGTCCCATCCAGTTTAAGGGGTGGGTCCAGAAAGGCAGAGGTGCTGTCACAGCTCTTTGCACCGAGGACCTGTGGGTCCAATGATGAAAGGAAAAGGGGGGGGGGGGGTGTTAGATGGCAGCGGGTGGAATTACTAGTTAGTAAGCCCCAGAGTGGTCTCCCAGTCACCTGTGCGTCTGTCCACGGTCTGCACCTGGCCAACGTGCTTTACGAGAGATTGAACGGAGCTGAACCTGAGACCGTGGTTGCAGATTATTTGCATATCTGTAAAGGGCATAATGAGCTTCAAATAAAACAAAGACTCCCCGTATTTGTCTTCAGTGTTATCGACGATGTCCCACTTGACTGCGTGGATTTGAACGGTAGGGGCTACCACATCCTAATTAAAGGGCATCTGTCATTCCAACAGATGGCGCATCACAAACTTGTTTAGATATAAAATGCATTGTATTTCTCTTTCCAACAGGTGGTGCATCACAAACATGAACACTGCACTTACAAATCCCATACCAAAGGGCGCACAACAGAGACATGCACATCACATGGCACGCTGGGTCTGTTAACGCTGAGGTCTTTGCTGATTACTTGGATTTCAGCCCATCTTAGTTAAAATGTCAATTTCTGTGACAAAGGTGTGCAGAGACTTTGAGGTAAGGAGTGCAGCTTGCCCTGCTCACTGAAGATGGCGCCAGAAAGCAGGACTGTGTGCCAATGTGACCATGAGGACACTGTCTATGTCTGTACATAACTACCCAGCATGCAGTACTTCTCCTCTCTCATTCTCTCTCTCTTGTGCCTTTCACATCGGTAGGACTTTTATATAGCGCCTTTCATATCTCTCTTAATGTTAAGAGTGCCTTTCTTGTCCACCAGTTCACAAGCGGTTAATGCATGTGGCTCAGGGACAGAAGCAGGTATCATGAATAATCATGTGTGTCACACTGTGCCGCACTGCCTCGTGTCACCTGCAGGGTCACTGAGGACAGCCAGAGCTCCAGCTGCTAGATGGCATGCTTAAGCATGGCAGACCTGGCTCAGACGGGCACAGGGCTCACCAAAGAAGGCACTGTATGAAGTGATTCATTTCAACTTCTTGTCATCCTTGAGCCTTTTTAGAGCAGAGTGTCTTTATGTGAAAGGCACTATATAAGCTGGGTGAGGAATGTTTAACATTCCCCCAGTGCCATCCTATGCCACGCAGCAGCCAGGCATTCAAGGTCTCCATGGGTGGCAGGCTGCATGGCATATTAGGCTACATTTGGTTTTCACAGTGGCTGATGCCCCCCACGGGTTGCTATGCAGGTGTCGACCAAGTCACTGCCCGTTAATGGCTTGTGTGGTGCCCGGTGACATCTAGGTTGTCACATGCAGCCCATAGGCCAAGCTTACCAAAAACTGTGAGTGACGACGTAAACTCAACCAAGGAGGCAGGTGGATTCTGTGCGTTTGAAAACCACAACAAGAAGACAAGTGCAGGGAAACTTCCATAAAAAATCGGAATTAGCAGCGGCCGGCCTAATTTGGGTCGTCCATAAGAAATGTGACATAATTAACAAGAAATATTACAATGTGAGCTTTAGCTGAAATGTTTAAAGTCTGAATATTCTCTGTTGTAATAGAAATGTGTCATTTGTCACCCCCTGAGGTCCATAGAGGGCTAGTAAAGGATCAAAAATCAAAAATAACCCCATATTCGTCATCGCCGACCTTGAAATAGTCTAAAATGACACCCCACATGCTTATGTTATTTTGAACCCTCTGGGAGTGGCACTTAGGGGGCTCGGACCACTGCTAAAGAATCAGATATCAAAAAATAGGACCATATTTGTGACCCTCAACCTCCAAATAGCAGAAAACGACACTCCACGAGCCTAAACTACCAATCCCTGTTTGTTCAAAGTCCCATTAGGGGGGTTGAGCCCCTGGGGTCCGTTAATGAATAATTTCCAAGTTCTTCTGATTGTCTTTGCTGAGGACACCTGTTGGTTTTCTCTTTAGCATAAGGCTGTCATTTCCTGCATAAAATATGGGCCAAATGTGCCCAGCAAATGGGGGTCTAGAGGGAATAAAATAGGGGCGGACCCCAAAACGCTCGATGCCTTATATAGCGAGACATCAAAACGAGTCCATCACAATGGGGGGGTTTCAGAGCTGTCAGAAGTCCTCCTTATGACACAAAAGTCTGAGCCAGTGTTGCTCCTGTGCTCGAGTTGTGTCTCCAGGGTCACAAAGCCATCGTGGCTCACATTTCATGGCCGTCAAGGCTGGCAAAGCCATTGCAGTCACCCTAAGCGTAAGCTGTCTGCTCAGTCCTAGGTGGCGCTATTGCACTGTGTCTGCCCCCAGGTCTTATCTTATCAAGTGCCTTTCACAGCGAAGTGCCCACCACAGGTGACTCACCTTAGAGGTCGAGAGGAATGTCCCAGTTGCTGCAGCTGCTGGGAAACAAAAAAAAAAAAAAAGTCCCGGTCTGTAACCATAGAGGTCAGGCGAGGGAGCGATCTGCATAGCCAGCGGCCCCCGTGGATTACGGCTGAGGTGAGCCTCCGTTTCACTAACAGCATTTCCGTGGAGGCTTATCTTGCTGACATGCCCAGCAGACGTGAGCACTGCCAGGGTGCCGCCCCACCGCCACATGCCGTGTCCTTAGACTCACCGTCCCGCACTCTCTGGAATATTCATACGGGCGACTGGCAGCAGCTTGGGTAGCCACCTTAGGTGACCCCGACTGCTCTGTGAAGTACTGGCCCTGAGAGGGGCACTATATTAGGGGGCTGTCATAAAACCAGACCCACTGTGTCATTTTGGGCCGTTGCTGTTGTTGTATATTAACGCCCCCCGATTGACTCCCATGTCACAGCTTGAATTCATTTTTTAGTGTTTCCTTTCTTTTGGTTTTAATTTTCAAATGCCCGTTTCAGCAGATGATGTCCCACAGGTGTTACTGGACCACCCCTTACTGGTGGGCACCCTGTGTGTGGAGACACACCAGTGACTTTTGTCACCTGCTGTTGTCCCCAGTGGTGCTGTTAGGCCTTGTGTGTGGCCCCTCACATGCTGGCGCTGGTGACAAGGGGCTCTCAACCTTCCATCACTAGAGAAAGATGGTGGGCCAAAGAGTGGAGGGGGGAGAAGAATAATTCAGTAATGCAACACAACAATAATGTTTTAGTTGTGAAAGGCGCTATATAACTTGAAGCCTAACTGACCCCACTCCCCCCCCCCCCCCTTGTGCCAGCACACTTCTTGTTTGTTTTCCTTGTCCTCGCTGTCCCTTCGGAGAGCCAATCAGGACCCTGAAACTGAAGCGTTTGACAGGAGGGTGTGAAGGAGCAACCTGAGAGCGGTGGGCTTAGGAGGCCCCTGTGCCAAGTGCATTGTGCGGCGGATTATCAGCGGCCGTCGACGAGAGCACTGCTCGCGCTCCAGCTGTCCTTCGGGCCGCGGCCCGCCATTGTGTATGTGCATGTTCTCGTTACATAAAAGATCAGTCGACAAAAGGCCAGAACGATTTGATCCTGATGGGGGGCTTCGGCGTCCTGAGGAACAAAGTGTGCTGGGCTGTCACAGGCAAAGGCGCTCTATAAACCAGTATGAGCATCGTGTATGTGCCTATAGACATGCATGGACACACATACATGTTTGTGTACACGTGTGTGTGTGGGGGGGGGGTGTGCAGGCCCTTATGTTCATGTATTGGGGGTCTGCACCCCTGTCCTGATGTCCTGGAGGTATGTGACTCTACACTTGCACACACACGTTTGTGGTTTGTGTGTGACTCTGTGTCTTCGTTCCTTCCTGAGTTCACAGGTCCCACTTCTTCCTGTGCCTCCATTGCCTGCTGCCACCCTACCACACCTGAGATCTGACCACACTCACTCCCCTGGCTGGCACAGCCTGCAGATGTCTCGTCTCAGCTTGCCCGCTCTTAATTTGTTCTGGCGTTGTCCTAATTGTGCCAACATTACCCTACAGATGTGTTAATGAAGCCAGGCGTGTGCGAGGTCACAGCATGTCCTGTTCTGGAGCCGTGATGGCCGCCCTCCTCCTCCTCCTCCTCCTCCCTGAACTCGCCGTCCTCTTTCCACTTCATTTTGCATTACCTTCAGTTACAAGTGGCTGCCTGGCACAGCAACAGACCCAGTCAATCTGGGCACAGCCAGTCCGGTGGACTTCTTGCCTGGTGTGCCTGCCCTGTGGGTATATTCACTATATAGTGCCTTTCACATCTGTCTGCCTGTCTATCTATCTATCTATCTACCCATTACTGTATGTAGCGCTTCTCCTGTCTTTGTGTCATAGAGCGACTTTCTCATCCTCTACAAAGTGCCTTTCCTGTCACCTGTCTGTCTGTCTGTTCATTATGTGGTGCTGTCCCTGTCACCTGTCTGTCTGGTGTATAATGGCTTTCCTGTTGTCTGTTATATGGCATCTTTCCCATCTAGTTATCTGTCTGTGATATAGCGCCTTTATTATCTATCCATTATACAGTGCCATTCTGATCTAGCTGTCTATTATATAGTGCCTTGCACCTCTGTTTACCTGCCTCTCTGTTATATATTGCATTTCACAACCTTGTACTCAGTATGTAGAGGTTTTCCTATGAAATATATTATATAGTGCCTTTCCTGTCATCTCTCTATTATATAATGCTTTTCTTATCATCAGTCTATTTTAGGGTGCATTTTATATATATATATATATATATATATATATATATATATATATATATATATTCGTGTCTTTACTGGTATCTGTTTAATGTATTGATTATATAGCACCTTTCTTTTCATCTCCTTGTTATATTAGTGCATTTCCTGTCATCTGTCTGTCTCTCTCTGTATTTGTTTTCTGTTCTATTGTGCTTTTTACTTCATCCCTCTATTATATAGTGCCTTTCTTATCCATCTGTCTGTCTGTCTTAGCAGAGCAAGGTGGGCTGCTCCCCATGATCGGAGTGCCACTGTGCAGGTGACGCTTGGTCGTTGCAGGATGGCATTGACCAGAGCTTTGGCCATACAGCCTCTGCTCACATGGCTGCCAGGGTACAACCTGCTGAGACACTTGCAAGGCCTGCCATCACAAAGGAGTCGCTGAGGTCATCCTGATGGCTTTGATGTTTGCCGTGTGACACCCAGTTCAGTGCCCAGACACAGTTGCTGTGTCATCAGAGGTGTCAGGTGGCTCAGTAATCTGTGATGAGGCCTTGGCCCACACGCCACTGGGGCAGCAGCACAACCAACACCTTGATGTGAAATGCCAGCCCCCAGAGTCTAGGCTGGCAGCACAATGGCATGATGCCAGCTCTGTGCACCCCACTCCCTTGTCACAGTAATGCACTTTGTATTTTTTTCCCAGTTTGCACCTTTCGCAGTGAGTGTCTGTGTGATGGTGGGATTGTTGTGAACCCACCAGATAAAAGTGCAGCCGCCGAATGACAACACTCATGACAGAAAAGCCGTGCCCGGCAGACCACCCTGCAGAGTGCAGCTGGCAGCATGAGCCGTGGCTGGTGTGCAGAACGCGGGGAGTCGACATAAAAACAGGACGTCAAGAGGCTGAGAAGAGAGTGTCACAAAGACAGCCAGAGGTGACCGGGCACAGCGCAGGGGTGACGTGTCAGACATGTAAGAACTTGGCTGTGCACGGGACAGTTGTGCCACTGACAATAGTCCTGCTGCTACGTTTACACATCTCGATGGTAGAGCATGAGCACTAACGTGATCAGAGTCACGTGGAGATGCCTGGGCACACTGGCCTCATAGACAGGCAGACTTCCCCGCTCTCAGTGTTCAGATTTCTAAATACGTTCAACTTCCTGGACCACACGAGACACCGGGACATCTGATTGGCTGATTCTGTTTGCCAATTACATCCCTCAATCAAGCAGTGAACCCCATATAAATGATACCGAGTTACATTAAACCAGACGCTTGTGTTGGATCGAGGATGGCAGTGGGCTTGTGTGGTGTCTTGATAAGCAGGTGCAAGTCACAGCTTCCCAGGCCTCTGCTCCCAGGACAGTAAATGTCGTCTCCGGCGCTCCATTCCTGTCGTACCTAGGGATGGGAATTGATGAGATTTTCACGATTCCGATTCCATTTTCGATTCTGTTTAACAATTCGATTCTCCTATCGATTCTTATTTTTAAAAAAGGAGAACACACAGGTCGATTAACTTAGAACTTTGTTTTATATCTTATCTTTGAACAAGATAGAAATTTAGGAGTAGCATGACCTTACAAACCCAACAGTGAGATCTTAAGAGATCCACAGCCTACGGCTCCTCGATGGGGTGCCATGGGGTCCCCAGAAAAAAATGTGTAAATGTAAAATAATAATAAAATTAGTTTTCTTCTGTAGCAATAACAAAGTATAACATAAATTATTCTGTGGCAATTACACAAGAATGTCCAGTAACATTTACACTCTCCTTTTTAAAAGTATATATGAGCTGAGCACTCAAAAATAAAACTACATCAGCCAGCAACAAATACAATCAACTCAAGTCCAATGGAACTGTGCAATTCTGCAACCATCAACTATTTTGACAGCTACATCCATGTTGGCCGCATTATCAACAGTGGCTGCCACAACCTTGTCTTTGATACCATACTCCTCCAAGATCTCATCAGTCTCCTCTGCTACAGCTGTCCCTGTCTGTGCCTGGTACACTGGTTTGGTTTTGAGGACTTTTTCTTGAGCCTGGCCATTCCTGACATAATGCAGCGTTACTGTGAGGTAATGATCTTGACTAAAACTTGCCCATCCATCTGCAGTGACGGCTGCCTTCAACACATGTTTCAGCTCAGAAATGGAAACGGATGAAACATCTGGTAAGAGGAGAACACGCAAATTTGACATTCCCTGACTTAGCCTACAATTAAACACATTCACTTACCGAAAATCGGGGGCATCTACTGTGGCAAATGGGTGCAAGCCTTTTACCACAAACTTAGTCACTGCTCGGTGACATTCGTCTATCCTGGCCTGTGTCATTTTACTTTTCCCCGCCTCTGTGAAAGGAGAAGCTACCGTTAGACTGCAGCGAGAACTGCCAGCATCTGAGACAGCCAGACTCTGTCTGTCTCTCTCGTCACGGTCATCTAAATGCAATGCACAGTAATAGCGTGATTTGCCTTATTGCAAAACCTGCTAACATAATATGCAATGTTAGTTGATTAGTTACCTGCCGTATTAACGGGAGAGGACCTGCAAACGTTACCGCTGCTGCTGGGTTGAGATTCACTAGTCCGGAGTGGATCAAAAACACAACATTCATTTAAGGTTATCGCGTGTTTTGTGTGCAAATGCTTTTGCATATTCGTAGTGTTTCCTCCCTTTGATGAAATATCTACTTTGCAAGTACTGCAAGTTGCCCTGTTGTCATCCTTTCTCATAAAGTATAACCAAACTTTTGAGCATTTGTGCCGCTTAGGCGCCATGTTTCCTGCTGGGTAAATGACGCTACGCAACGCGGTGACGTCATTCGAGGCGACTGGAATCGATAGGGGAATCGTTTGCAAAAATGGCAAGCAATTCCAAGGAATTGAAACAGTGGGAACCGGTTCTCAACAAGAACCGGTTTTCGATTCCCAACCCTAGTCGTACCTGATCAGTATGGCCTCCATATGTGCCGTGCTGCGTTTCTTGCCTTTAACGTCAGTGTCGCTGTTTTCGTCCTCATTCCACGCCATCTCTCCTGTCGTCAAGTGCGTCGGCTTCACTGCCCTTCCTTTTGTTTCAATTCTTTTGTCATCAACACTTTAATAAAGTTGTTCCCAGATCCAAGAGCGGATTCCTTTGATCTTTTATTGACTTGTGCCCGCCCACGGAAGTCCAAATTCCCGGCTTGGGCACTGGTCTGCTTACTCTATTAAAGTAATACAAATGAAGGGTGAAGGCCCAGAGGGGAGTCTTCCTCAGGTGCAGCCCAGTAACTGCTGATCACTCCCTGCTGCATGTCAGGGGTGGACCCCCCAAACTGAACTGGGACAACTGCTCATCGGTTTTGTGTTGGTGCTGCAAGGTGCTCATTAACTCACAGGAGCCCCCCTGTCCCCCACACAGCAGACACCACGTGACCCACTTGGGCCAGCCGGGCACCCTCCCTCCCTGTTGTCCCATTTTGAGTAGCATTATGTAAGTGGTCTGAGGTGGTGGTATAATGAGTGGCACTGATGTCCCACATGTCCCCCCCCACCCCGCCCCGTTGCCCTAGCAGCTCACTGGATTTTGCATTTCAAGGAACCCACTATCTTGACAGAGCCGAGTGCCCCGGTCACAACTGGCAAAAGGGCAATTCAGGATATGTTTTGGCAGCTGGGGGCTTCTTGCATAATTTGTGGAAGGAAAATTCAAAGGACAAAGAATAGATTGTGGCAGATGGCGATGGCCCGGAATTTGTTTTCCTTTATTGATCGAGAAAAGAAAATAAAGAGGAACAATAATCTGCCGGGGGCAAATAAAGGGAATGCAGATTCAAGGAAATCAAAATCACAGGAAAGATCATCTTAAAGTGTCCTTCTGTTTGTGTCCCCAGCAGGAGGTAGCAGGCGGTGGTCTTGAACCCTTGAGCCCCGATGTGCTGGCGCTCTTTTAGGGCTCCATGCCCTTTTTTCCGTATTTCATGTTTCACTTTTTGCAGTGCAGGTGGCACACAGAGTTGGAGCTCGTGGCACAAGGTCGGTGCCAAAGCTGGATTGTTAGGCCCACTGTCCTGGTTTTCTTATTTTACCCTCCCCTTTACATAGTTTGGGTTTTATTTTTGGATTTTCTGGGATTATTTGATCTTTATTTTTTAAATGTATTTTAATCCATGCTGTTTCTGTCACCATTTTGTTTTCTCACAGACGCCGCCATTTTGTGCTTTTAGCTTACCCGTTTCTATAGCAGCGTCCCTGTAATGTCAGTGAAGCGACGACAGCCTGAGAAAGCATCGGAACTGGGAAATCGAAACGAATGAGCCGAAGAGCGTTTGAAATCGATTGACGGTTATAGTGAGTGTTCTGAGACACGGCGGGTTGGCAGGCGGTGAACCCTTCGCTGACCTTTAACCCTTTGTGTCATTAGCCCTGAGGACACACCCCTAGCAACACCGGCAGCAGCCTAACAACACGAGTCCCAAAATGGCAGCCAAAACGCACATCCTAAAGCCTGGGCCTAACAGGAAAAGAAGCTGACTAACTGCTGAGTTGTTTGGCATATCTGCCGAGGGTTACAGAACCCACAGCACGCCACCACGTTTATAGCCAATGAAGTCACTGATCCCAGCTACCGTCACAACACGTTGACAAAATAACGTTAAGTAAATGGGATAAACCAGACGGTAATGAAAAACAGCGACCCAAAAAACTAACGTCAGGGGTGAAATCGTCCTGCAGAAAAGCAGCAAACCAAAGCAAACCACAAGCGCCAAAGCGACGCAATACGACGCCAATGAGTCACAATATGGCAGAAGTGAAGGACCAGGAACAAGAAGCAAAAGTCAAAGGCCGGGAGAATCGCTGAAACACAAGACAGAAACTGGAGATGGAATCCAGGAGACCCACATCAGTTTGAGGCCCAATCTGCTGAACGTCTTGTGATACGCGACCCAGAAACGGACTTCGCTCACCAACATGGCGTCCACAAAGCAGCATGCAGAGGGAGGGACCTGTGGTTAAAATGACTAAAGTGTGTGTGCATGTGAGCACCTGTCTACCTGATCTGTCAGGCGCGTAGAGGATCAATGGTAGTAGGACCTCAGAAATGAAGCAGGGGGCAAACCCAAATGAGTCCAGCTGAGCTTTTTGTCTTGTTAAAAAAATTAAACACAAAACTGAAAGTCATTAGCCAAATAAAAAAAAAAAAAAACGAGCAGCCACAACACGGACAAGGAAGTGCCTGTGCATCGAACACTTCCTACTGAGCCAAGCAGGGCAACAGAGCACAAAATGGCGGCACCCATGACTAAAACAAAATGGCGGCACTCACGACAAAAACAAAATGGAGGCACCCTTGACAAAAACAAAATGGCATCCACGACAAAAAGAAAATGGTGGCACCCATGACAAAAATGAAATGGCTGCACCCATGAAAAAAGCAAAATGAAGGCACCCACAACAAAAACAAAATGGCATCCACGACAAAAAACAAAATGGTGGCACCCACAATAAAACAAAATGGCGGCATCCACGACATAAACAAAATGGCGGCACTCACGACAAAAACAAAATGGTGGCACCCATGACAAAAACTAAATGGTATCCACAACAAAAAGAAAATGGTGGCACCCATGACAAAAACTAAATGGCTGCACCCATGAAAAAAGCAAAATGGAGGCACCCACAACAAAAACAAAATGGCGTCCACGACAAAAAACAAAATGGTGGCACCCACAACAAAAACAAAATGGCTGCACCCATGACAAAAACGAAATGGAGGAACCCACGACAAAAACAAAATGGCGGCACCCACAACAAAAAAAAATGGCATCCATGACAAAAAACAAAATGGTGGCACCCACATCAAAAACAAAATGGCCGCACCCATGACAAAAACGAAATGACACTGTGGGAAGTGTATTTTGTCTTTACCACAATGCAGAACACTTTAAATCCAAAAATAAGCGTAAAAGCTTTATTCCTTGACCTCTAACACCTCAGTTTAGAGTAATGTGTGGTAACTCCATGACGAGTCCTCCATTCAGGCCCACCTTCTGGTCGTTTTGGGTGTTTGCAGGTCTTGTTATGCCGTGGATGTTTTTCTGTTTTTCTTCTTCTTCCTCCATCAACACAAATGAGATAACAGAAGTCCCTTCTCAGTGCGCCTGCAGCGTTTTTCTGAGACAATCGCCCATGCAGTAGACACAGAGGGGTGAATGCAGCGCTTTGTGGAGGTCAGCGGCGGATGATGAATTTTCTCTTGGTCTCCTCCTCCCCACTTCTGAGAACTGTCCTGTCTTGACCTGCTTCAGCCTGCAGAGCTGAGCCATCTCTTCAATTTCACAGTCCTCAGAGTCGGTTACCACTGTGCGCTGCTCTTTGTCTGTGATTTTCTATGCCTTTCCTTTCTTCGTTTTTATTTGCTGTTTATTTCGGACGTTCCTGTCACCAGCCTTCCGTTTCTGTTCCACCCAGCGGCCCTCGGTTGTTGTGCGCCCTTCATTTGTTTTTGGACTTGGGGCATCACAAGAGGCACGTGGAGAGCCTTGTGAGAGGGGATGGAAGTAATGAAAGAAGTGAAAGTGCAGTGAGAAATAATAGCTAAGTGGCACTTAAGGAAGGGCTTTGTTTCTTTTGTCTTTCATTATCGGTTCCTCAGCGTATTTCAGTGACTCCACACACAACGTGAACTGAGCCTTCAGATGACAACTGTCACTTTCACCCATTAAACTTGAGTGGGCGGGCTCTCGTGAGTACTCATTATCGATTGGTTCCTCGTTCCTGTTGTGTGCAGCGTCTTTAAAACAAACAAACACCTGAAATAAAATACGTGAAACATTATTCAAGCTCATTCCCACTATCTGCGCATTCTGTTCCTGCCGATTCGCTTATCCACTTTTATGAACACGTTTGCCCTTTTGTGATCCCCACGGTCTAATCGCACTTACCCAGAGATGAGGTCTTCACTGCGGACCACCATGAGGCAGGGATAGCCACCAGGGGGAGTTTGAGTAACCTTCAGCTGTCCAAGTTAAGAAGGCGGGCTCTCGCTCTGTACTGTTTTTTGATTGGTTCATTGTTGTACTTCCTGTTGTGTGCAGTGCCATTAAAACAAATAAATACAATAAAGAAAGAAATAAGCCATACAATTCATTTCAGATTGTGGACATGGCCACCAGGGGGACACGCAAGCTGGACTATGGAGGAAGTCAAAGGGGCAAAACTGGACTCCGCCTCCCCCACCTGTCCTCCCCCAAGCCGCTGTTGTGCTGGACCCTAACCCCATTCTTCCCATAGGATCAATGCTGCAGTATCCACGTTTGCCTTGTTTTCCTGATAAGTATTGATTGTGTATCATTTTGCTGTTATTTATTGTCATTTATTTGTGTCAGTCATTTTCCAAGCCACTATATCCTAACACAGGGTCAAGGGGGTCTGCTGGAGCCAATCCCAGCCAGCACTGGGTGAAAGGCAGGAACAAATCCCGGGCAGGGCGCCAGCCCACTGCAGGGCACACACACACACACACACCAGGGACAATTTAGGATCACCAGTGCACCTAACCTGCGTGTCTTTGGACTGTGGGAGGAAACTGACACGGGGAGAACATGCAAACTCCATGCAGGGAGGACCCGGGTCGGGTCTCCTTACTGCGAGGCAGCAGCACTACCACTGCGCCACCGTGCCGTCCCATTTATTTGTGTGTATTTAGTTAATTATGTCTGTATTCAATAAGAGAGGTCATCTGCCTTTTTTGGAAAGTCGTCAGTAAATCTTCTATGTTAGCAATCTGCTAAAAGGAACAAATCAGTAAAGCGAGCACAAATCCCAGAGGCCTGAATTGTTCACTCCGGCTGTCTCTGTATTTTACAGTTTGTCACCTCTTGGAGCCTGTGGTAGTGCGCCAGGTCGAGAGGTTCCAGCTAGATATAGTCGGGCTCACCTCGACGCACAGCGTGGACTCCTTGAGAGGGGCTGGACTCTCTACCACTCTGGAGTTGCCCCTGGTGAGAGGCGCCGAGCGGGTGTGGGCATACTTATTGTCCCCCGACTTGGAGCCTGTACATTGGGGTTTACCCCGGTGGACGAAAGGGTAGCCTCCCTCCGCCTTCAGGTGGGGGGGGACGGGTCCTAACTGTTGTTTGTGCGTATGTGCCGAACAGCAGTCTGGAGTACCCACCCTTTTTGGAGTCACTGGAGGGGGGTGCTAGAGGGCATACCTTCTGGGGACTCCCTCGTTCTGCTGGGAGACTTCAATGCTCACGTTTGGGAGGAATGGCCCCCCCGATCTGAACCCAAGTGGTATTTTGTTATTGGACTTCTGTGCTCGTCACGGATTGTCCATAACGAACACCATGTTCAAGCATAGGGGTGTTCATATGTGCACCCTAGGCCTCAGTTCGACGATCGACTTTGTGGTCGTGTCGTCGGGCTTGCGGCCACAAGGGTGAAGAGAGGGGTGGAGCTGTCAGTTGATCACGACCTGGTGGTGAGTTGGCTTCGATGGTGGGTAAGGATGCCGGTCAGGCCTGGTAGGCCCAAACGTGTTGTGAGGGTCTGCTGGGAACGTCTGGCAGAGTCCCCTGTCAGAAGTAGCTTCAACTCCCACTTCCGGCAGCACTTCAACCACGTCCCAAGGGAGTTGGGGGACATTGAGTCCGAATGGGCCATGTTCCGTGCCTCTATTGTCGAGGCGGCTGACCGGAGCTGTGGCCGTAAGGTGGTCCGTGCCTGACATGGCGGCAATCCCCGAACCCGTTGGTGGACACCGGCGGTGAGGAATGCCATCAAGCTGAAGAAGGAGTCCTACGGACCTTTTTGTCCTGTGGGACTCCAGAGCCGGCTAACAGGTACCGGCTGGCCAAGCGGAATGCGGCTTTGGTGGTTGCTGAGGCAAAAATTCGGGAGTGGAAGGAGTTTGGGGAGGCCATGGAGAATGACTTTCGGACGGCTTTGAGGAGATTCTGGTCCACCGTCCAGTGTCTCAGGAGGGGGAAGCAGTGCAGTGTCAACACTGTATATGGTGGGGATGGTGCGCTGCTGACCTCGACTCAGGATGTTGTGGGTCGGTTGGGGGAGTACTTCGCAGACCTCCTCCATCCCACTAACATGCCTTCCAATGAGGAAGCAGAGCCTGGGGACTCGATCTCTGGGACTGAGATGGATGAGATACGCCTGGAGTTTCTCATGGCTGTGGATGTTGTAGGACTGTCCTGGTTGACACTCCTCTGCAACATCGCATGGACATTGGGGACAGAAGGAGGACCAGAGGGTGTGTTCCAACTACAGAGGGGTCACACTCCTCAGCATCCCTGGAAAAGTCTATTTGGGGGTCCTGGAGAGGAGGGTCCATCAGATAGTCGAACCTTGGATTCAGGAGGAACAGTGTGGTTTTCGACAGTGGACCAGAGTCCTGGAGGGTGCATGGGAGTTTGCCCAACCAGTCTACATGCGTTTTGTGGACTTGGAAAAGGCGTTCGACTGTGTCCCTTGGGGAATCCTGTGAGGGGTGCTCCGGGAGTATGAGGTACCGGACCCCCTGATAAGGGCTGTTCGGTCCCTGTACAACCGGTGTCAGAGCTTGGTCCGCATTGCCGGTAGCAAGTTGAACCCGTTTCCAGTGAGAGTTGGACTCCGCCAGGGCTGCCCTTTGTCACCGATTCTGTTCATAACTTTTATGGACAGAAATTCTAGGCGCAGCCAGGGTGTTGAGGGGGTCCGGTTTGGTGGACTCAGGATTGGGTCACTGCTTTTTGCAGATGATGTTGTCCTGTTTGCTTCATCAGGCCGTGATCTTCAGCTCTCTCTGGGTTGGTTCGCACGAGTGTGAAGCGGCTGGGATGGGAATCGGCACCTCCAAATCCGAGACCATGGTCCTTAGCTGGAAAAGGGTGGAGTGCCCTCTCAGGGTTGGTAGCGAGATCCTGCCCCAAGTGGAGGAGTTCAAGTATCTCGGGGTCTTGTTCACGAGTGAGAGAAGAATGGAACGGGTGAACTACGTTCCTACATTCACCTAATGTCATGAGCTGTGGCTAGTGACTGAAAGAATGAGATTGCGAATACAAGCGGCTGAAATGAGTTTCCACCGCAGGGTGACTGGGCTTTCCCTAAAAGACAGGGTGAGAAGCTCGGTCATCGGGGAGGAGCTCAGAGTAGAGCCACTGCTCCTACGCATCGAGAGGAGTCAGAGGAGGTGGCTCGGGCATCTGATCCCTGGTGAGAATGTTCTGGGCACGTCTAACCAGGAGGAGGCCCCGGGGAAGACCCAGGACACGTTGGAGGGACTATGTCTCTTGTCTGGCCTGGGAACGCCTCGGGATCCACCCGGAAGAGCTAGTAGAAGTGGCCAGGGAGAGGGAAGTCTGGGCATCTCGGCTCAATCTGTTGCCCCCCGCGACCCGATCTCGGATAAGTGGAAGAGAATGGATGGATGGATGGGTCCCTTCACTTTGGTGTGATGTCTGACTGGACGCCCCTTTCACCGAGTGTTTGTGCCCTGTGCAGGTGGCCCGTTGGGAGCACCGGACTCGCCGACTCAGCAGGCTCTTCGGATCACCCTACATGGCCTGCTACTCGCTGGCGTTGGTCATCGTCCTGCTCAACATCCTCCGTAGCCACAGGTGAGCTCTCCTTGACTTTGTCCATAACACGTCTGCTTCTTTCACAGCCCACTGGACCCCCATGACTTTGGTGGATTCACTCTTAGTGCCTTCAGTGTTATGGGCTGCGATTTCCTTGGCATGCGGCATTTGGGCAAACAGAGATGAGAACAGGCCACTCGACCAATACGCTCCAGTCCTGCCCGTCCATCTCATTCCTCCTAAGTAACCTCAGCTTGACTCCTCAAGACCCCTAAAGTCTTCCTGTCCGCCACACCAACTTGTAACATCAAAGGGGAAATTCAGCAAATCCATCCTCACCGTCTTCATCAGTCAGAATGACAAGTGCAGTGCATATGGCTCAGTTATTTGTCATTTGGTTTGAGATTTGTTAATGTTTGTGATGCGCCATCTGTTAGAATGACAAGTGCAGTGCTGTTACTTGGATGGCTGGAAGAGGTGCGGGTGAGACCAGCAGGGGGCGCACGCTGACGCTGTGCTCTGTGCGTTGATCCCAATGCCCCAGTGTGACATATGTGTTGTCATTTCTACGCGGTGTGACCAAAATGTATGCAAAGACCCTTAAATGAAAGTGCACTTTAGTCCCAATGCCTGACTTGCTTGATTTGTAATTTTCCGCTGTGGAGCAGAGGAGCAAGTCAAAGAGAAATGGAGGACACTGAATGTTTAACATACCCAATGCTCTGCGGATTATGTGTAAGTATTCAGGCCCCTTCACACTTGATTGTCTTGTACATTTAGTTCTGAACTGCAGAAAGTTGCCATTTTTCCCCCATCAGTCTGCAGTCAGTAAGCCGTCATGATGAAGTGAAGCCAAAGTGGAGCCTAGAAGTATTCCAGATCTGCTGTGCCTTTACTTCTCCTTGAGATGCGTTGTCCAGACCTTGAGTGAGGTCCACCCGTTGCAGGCTGAATTGACGGGACTTCATTTAGGTGGGCACATGTGGACCTGTGTATAGAAGGTCCCAGAGTTCACATTTCATCTCCAAGGCCAAGCCATGAAATCTGAGGAACTCTCAGTAGAAGCTCCACCATTGAGTTGTGCTCAGGCCTCGGTCAGGGGATCAAACCATTTTGGAAGTTTTGAGAAATTTGGTACCACCAGGACTCATCGTCCAATGAGATGGCATGACCAAGTAAGAAGACTCTTGGTCAAGGATGGTGTCCATTCTAGCAGCTTCAGAAGTCTGCCAAGAAAGTGTTGGAAGGCCGACCATCTCAATCAAGCGTTCTGGCCAGACAGACGTCACTCTTGGGTAGAAGGCATTTGACAGCCAGCCTGAACTCTGAGAGCTTCTGGGGTACAAAGAGAGAAAACTTTGTGCAGACCAAGCGCTGCCCATCACCGGCCTAATGCCATCTCTACGGTGAAGTGTGTCGGTGGCAGCATCATAGTATGGGGACAGGGAGACTGGTCGGAACTGAGGGAAGGGTAAAAACAGCCAAATACTGACGGGACATTGAAGAAAAGCTGCTGCAGACGCACGTCACCTCGGACTGGGACAGCAGCTCGGTGACCCAAAACGTCCAGTCAAGACAACGGTGGACGAGTGGCCCAGACTGAGCATGCGAGGGGGGACCTGAAGGGGGCAGTCTGCAGACGCTCCCCATCCCGTCTAGCCCCTTTATACCTAAATTTATTTACAATTATATAAAAAAAATAAATGATTTGCGTTTTTGCTGTCAAGCGGATGCTAAGTTAAGTGGAGATTGTTAATAAGCTGAGACGTATTTTTATCTTAGCACAACTTACCTCAAATTTGAACAATTGCTCTAAATTAGCAGCCAAAATCCACGTGGACAGCCGCGCCAACACTTTGCTTCCATCAGGCCGTTGTACTTTCCACTAGGACTGCTAGATGGCATGACCAGTGCTTCCAATGCAATCCATGGTACGTATTGAATACGCATCAGCCGGCGTTGGCAGGATACATACACCACCTCGGCTGCATTCAGGCCGGAAGCGGTTTGAAGCGATTTCACGACAATCGTCTAGAAGGGGCTAGTGGACAGTAAGATTCCAGGTGTGCAAAGCTGATAGAGACTCGCCCAAGGAGACTCCAAGCCAGAATTGCTGCCAAAGTGCCGACTCCGAGGTCTGAATACTTGAAGAATGAGAGATTTCAGTGTCCGATGTTAAATACGCTTGCAGACATTTCTAAGACATGTTTCCACTTGGTCATGGTGGGTTATCGATTGTAGATTGATGTGTCCACCTCAAATGAAATGAACAACGGAAGGTGAAGGGGTCTCGAGGCCCCTCTATACGCTGCTGTGCACTCTGGGTAATTCACACAAGTCTTTGTCTCGGACGGTTATTGATGTGGGCGCAGTGAAGAGCGAATTTCAGAGTCCCACCCGTTGCTTTTGCAGAAAGTGAAGCCAAACAAGAAGATACTTGAATGTCTTTATAGAAGGAAGCTAACACTGAGCTCTTGAGGTCCATTTTGAAAACGTGAGATCTTTGCAGACATCCTGGCCACATTAAAGTACACACGGTGGTCCTGCTGGGTTCCCACACTCCAGAGCCCAAGCCCCGGGTTCAAATACTTGGCAGATGTTTTTTGTGTCCCGTTGTTTATTTATTCTGTTGCTCTCCATGTCTTAGGCTGTTGTCCACTGTCCTGGGGGGTCCCGTGAGTACGGATTGTGCCGTGGTCTGCTCTTACAGTAGCGCCATTGTAAGGTGATACCACTCTAGTTGTGTCCATCGTGCTACAAGGGCCATTCGTCCTCCTGCACCCACGCAGCCAGACGCGCCGATATTCACGTGAGCCAGCGAGCTGAGCCATCAAGGGGCCTGTGAAGCTCTGCCCGCTGTCAGAGACGGTCCTGCGGTCACAAGCGTGTTTTTCAGTTCACGTAAGAGGCCAAGCACTCGAGAGCTCTTCTGAAACAAAGGCGGGTGAGGCTCGCGCTTGAAGGCCCCTCATGCAGCTGAACAGTCAAGTCGGGCCCTAAAGAAGTGGCCAGTAAGAGTCCAGGCGAATCAGGGGGCATTTGCTGCCGAACAGCCCCCCCAGACCTCAATGGCAACACTTTGGAGTCCAGGTGGTCAGGTTATTGATGGCTGGTCACCACCTGACCCCTCTGAGGTCTCCAGATTTCTACTTGACAGTCCAGCACAATGGGCAAGCGAATGGAGAAGACCACCACATTCACATTGGCACATTTGAACCCATTTTCTCCTGAGAAGGGTCATGGAGAAGCTGGAGCCACTCCTATCATGTATGGGGTGCAAGGCAGGGGACCGTCAGTGCATCGTAGGCCAGACACACACACACACACATACCAGGGGTCAGGTCAGCATTGCCAGTCCACCTCACCTGCTCATCTTTGCCAACTCCACACAGGGAGAACCCGAGCCAAGAGCCCTGGTATCCTTCTTGTGAGGCAGCAGCAGCTGCATCACCACTGCACTCCCGCCGTGAAACTGGAAATTGAACTTGAAAATGTAAAGAGAGTGCCAGCCTTACACTCTGGACACCATAGGCTGTGTGGCCGCCACCGCGGTGGCTTTGTCCGCTGCTCATGTCCACGTGTGTCTCGTCTCTTTGGCACTGACCCTCACCATGCCCACCTCATTTCTTCTTTCCTGTCTTCTCTTTAGCTTTGCAGCTGCGATGAGAGCTCAGCCCAGGCTGCCACTCCTGGAGATCCCTGAACTGTACTGGGTGGGCCTGCTGGTCCTGGCCTGTGGGTCTCTCCTCGTACTCAGCAGTTTCTGTGCGCTTGGCTTCACAGGGACCTTTCTGGGTAAGTGTCTGCATCGTCCATTGTTAGAATTTCGGATCATGGGGTTTATCACTGACCCGGTAGCCACGTCTGAGCATCACAATTCTTTCCTTGATTGCCTGTGCCCTCTTTTTTGACACCAGAGTCTGTCATCACACCCTTGGGCACAAGACAGCAAAGTCAGCCAAGTCCAGTTAAGGCAGCAGTTTGGACCTGGGGAGTCAAACCCCCTGAACATGGGGAGATCCTGCAAACTCCACAGAGAAGGCGCACCAGTGGGGTATTAGAGCCATCGTGTGCCCTTCAAAATGCCACTCTGAAATCTCTAAAGTGTACGCTTGCCATCCTGCATAAGTCCGCCCAGAGGCTTCTTGTGAAGAGCATGTCGTGTTAGTTCATGTTCACGTCCAATGGCGGCCGCTGGTTAGCATAAAAGAGGGAGGAGTCTGTACATTTGACACTGGAGAGAAAAAGTGTGACCAAATAAGGGCCTGGAAAGGTCCACATGCCCCCTGGTGGTGGCCACTGGAAACTAAGGGGCTGACCTCTATTGGCCCAGGACAGACACAAATATTTTCTCCCCTGGTCCTTCCACACTCCCTGCGTCCTGATTGGGCAAGGATTCCGACCACCCGCCACAGTGTGTGTGTGTGTGTGTGTGTGTGTGTGTGTGTGTGGTTTCTCTTGTTACATTTTGACAGCGCTCAGGGCAGGCCCAGTGGCCCGGTCTATGGCAGGCCAGGGCACATTCCTGGTGGCCTTGCTGTCTGCTTCTGTTCTTCCAGAAGGTGAAAGTGGCAATTAGAAGTAAGAACAAAAATATTAAAGGGGACTTCAAAGTCGCTCACCAGGCAAACGTCCTTAAACTGTGGAGTCAAAACAAGCCATTCATCCAAAACAAAAGCGCTAAGCCAAAGTCAGAGTGGTGACCAGGGTGCTTGTCACACTCCCATTTTTGGAACACATACAACATCCCATTGTTTGTGAAGTCCACCATCTCGGACATTGTGGAGCACACGCTGCCAGCTTGTAAATCGTTGGGCCTAATAATGTCATGCAGCCTGCCCCATGGCAACCCAAAGTCGCATCATAGCAACGTGTGCCACGAGATGGCGGCGCCCACAAAAAACAAAATGGCAACTTGGAGAAATCCATAACAGTAAAGGCGTCCCTTAAATTGTCACTTGCCTTTTACTAATGATTGGCTTCCATCTCAACACTGTGCCATAAACGGCTGATTGATGGAGTGCTGCTGAGATGGTTGACCCTTGTTATGGTGACCTCTGGGGTCTTCCTCAGCCTCGCTGACTAAGCTCCGGCTAAACTCTAGGCAGAGTCCTGGTGGTGTCAGACTTGTTCCATTTGTCAAATTGTGAGACCTCTGTGGTCCTGTGGGCACTCCGAGCTGTACAGATGGCTCGATCCCCTCATTCTGATCCGTGCCTCACCACAGTCTGATCATGGGGGGGCTACAGAGACTTCCTTGAACTTCATGGGTTGGCTTTGGTCCTTCCATGCAGTGTGAATTGGGGGCCCACCTGTGCCTGTCTAAGTGACGCCCAGTCAATTCAGTGTGCCACAGGGGGACTCCAGTCAAGTTCTAGAAACATCTCAAGGAGAATGAAAGCACCCAGGAGGCCCCCGAGCCCAGCTTGGAGACTTCCACTGATTTGTTTTTATTTTTAATCCTTCGATTCCTTGTATTGGGAATTTTGTGTACCCCAACTTACTCTTCAGAGAGTTTGGGGGTCAGAGTGCAGGGTCAGCTATGTGGAGTGAGTGCAGGTTAAAGGTCCTGCTCACAGGCCCACCGGAGTGGCCTCCCTTCTGTCAGTCGCAGGGTTTGGGCCTTCGGTGCTTTTCAGTTTTACATGTTTAGTAAATCTGCTCTCCTCCCCGAAGACGTGTTTTATTGTCATTGTGGGTCACATTGTGAGTGCAGATTGATGGATAAAAATGGCAGACGTATCCATTTAAAACGCAGCCCACCACAGAATAAAGTGTGTGGCCAGTGAAGGGCTCCGGATTCTTCCAGAATCCACCATATGCTGACCTCTAGCTGCTGTGCCAGCCCGGTCGGTCTCATCGCCCCCAGGCTGCCCCCTTACTCATCAGCAGGTTCGTGCTCCGCACCGATGGGCCACGTGCTCGGTCTCGGGCCTCTCACGTTTTGCACGTGAGCTCGTTGTTGAGCAGGTCCATTGAGACCCCCAGGTTGCTATATTCATGTAAGAGCAGCCCTGGCACTGCAGGTTGCTTTAGATGCACGCTGACCCCTAACTGCCACCCATGCAGCCTCATTGTCCCTGGGCTGCCTACTTTGCTTTCTGGAAGCCCCTTTATTTGCCAGTCGTCAGCAGGTTTGTATTGTGCATTAGAAGCCCACACGCTGGCTTGTGGGCCCCTCACGTTTTGCACGTGGCCATTTTCTGTTTTCTTCTGTCACTACTGTTGTTGCTGAATGGTCGCCCTTTAAGGCAGTAGTAGGTCAGTCCAGATAAGTGGGTGGTCTGTCTCGTGCACTTATGTGTTCTACTTGGCCAGCTGCTACTGGGAGCCGAACTCTTATTGTCACTGTGGCTTTTCATTGTCACTCTCAGAAAAGCTGGCAGGCAGCGCTTAAATTGAAGAGAGCGCCTGATGTCACCGAGCAGCGGCACACCTGAGCTGACAGCGAGGCGCTTGGGGGGGGGGGGGGGACAGATGAACGTGGCAGAGGGTCTGCTTAATGAACGTGTGCCACCACTTTCACGGGCTGGCACTGCCAAGTCTTCGTGGGTCCGGCCCTTCCAGTCCCCCGAGAACCAAACTTGCCTTTGCTGTACAAACACCTCCTTGGCTGTCAAGTGGTGGGACCACCCAGCTGTGATTAGTTTGTAATTAAATTAAATTGAAAGATGAAACAGTAAGAGTACAGGAGCCAGCCTACCACACCAGCCAGAGCCAAGTGGTAAGCATTTTGGGATAATCAGGTCACCAGAGAAGAGCAGCATAAGAGGATTCAAGTCAGACCACCCCAGCAATGAGAAAAAGAGCACTGGGGGGCTCCAGCAAATCTGCAGTCATCCAGAACTGAATGGAGTCGCAGGAGGCACCATTAATTATAGAAGCAGGACTGCCAGTCGTCCCCAGCGGCACACTCAGGTGCCACCCAACAGGGGACAGCAATTCATTTTACTGCCAGAGCACCAAAACTGAATCATTTACATTGGGGGGCTTAAGCAAAAGTGTAATGAGGTCTAAAAAGAACAAAGATGGGAGGCAGCGGTGGGATATTTAAAGAAAGAAAAAAAAAATAACAAGTGACGCACAGTAGGTGGTCCAGCAGGTAAAGGCAGCAGGGCAGTGCCAGGACAGGCCAAGGAGCCTGGTCAGGCTGAGACATCTGAAATACTGGGGGGTGGGATAAAGTCCCAGTGAACTCAGCGAGTGACAGTATACCTGACATCATGGGTGGGCTGGGTGGACAGCTGGAGGACCCTCTAGACCAGGCTCGTCATATCTTAACAAAGTCAGAACAGGACTTTAAATGGGCTGTGCTGATAATTGGGTATGTTGGGATTGCTGGAACATACGGAGAAAATGGGGTCCCTTGGGGGTCTCTGGACCAGATAGGTGTTGGGGGGTTGGCCTTTGTGTTGCGTGTTCCACTTTTTCCATCTCCGGGTTAATTTTTGTTGTTTACTTTTTAGTTTCGGGTGTTCACTCTGCCAGTTTCTTTGCCATTGTGTTTCTATGGAGTGTCATTTGTGTTCTGCCCTGCTTCCTGTGTGTGGAGCTCCATTGTGGTCCACAGGTGACCCTGTTCTCCCTTCCAGACTCTTTACTATGTAGACCTGAGCAGGATGCCACGCATGCCATCTGCAGCCCTCAGCTGTCCCCCAAGTCCCTGACAGATGACGCAACAAGCCAGACGTTTATTCACAGACACGTTAAGTAAAGACGTTTTCACGATTGTCTTTGAATGTCTGGTTGGTTTAGGCAGATATGAACACGCGGTGCACCTTTCAATGGCGGGTCCTTCTGTCAGAACAGAGCTCTCTTAGAGTGACCGTTGGCTTCCTGGTCACCTCCGTGACCGAGGCCCTTCTTGTCTGGTTAGTCAGCAGTACGGAGAGTCCTGAGGGTTTCAAACGTCTTACCTGTCACAGTCCTTGAGCTGCTCCTGGGTGTGACCTCCTGGCCCTGATCTGCGTTGTGGGGGTCTACAGAGAGTCCTTGCTGTGTGACTTGTGGACCTTCTCCACACTGGAACACACACGTCACTTCTAAATGGCATCCAGTCTGTTCAGTTGGCCCCAGGTGGTCTCCAGTCAAGTTCTGGATAATCTGGAGTGCCACAGCACAGGGTCTGAATACTTGGAGAAACATTTGGGAGATTTCACTTTTAAATTAATTTGTAAACTTTTCTTACAATGTGTCCTTACTTGGGGTTATTGAGTGCAGGCCGAGGGTCAAAATGTCTCCATTTGAAATGAAGTGAGCAGCAGGTGACGCAGTCGGAGTCCAGGAGGTGGGCAGGATCATGATGGTGACCACCCCAAGGGGACAAGGCAGAAAAAGAAATGAAAGAGTCACATAATGAATACCCGAAGTAGTCAAAGTATAAGCTCATGGACAGAATAATAATATTTAGAGATTAACACCAAGAAGACCCTGGAGTCAGAGTGGAGACCCCCACTAAAACACACCACCTGCGCCCCTTTTCTAATTCTCTCGCTCTTTCTTCTACCAGGTGATTATTTTGGCATCTTAATGGAGGAGAAGGTGACCCGCTTCCCTTTCAGCCTGATGGAAAACCCGATGTATTCGGGGAGCACCGCCGTCTACCTGGGACTGGCTTTAATGTGAGTGAATACTCTGTGTGTGAGTGTGTGTGTGAGACTGTAAGTGTGTGTGTGTGTGAGAAGTGTGTGTGTGAGTGTGAAGTGTGTGTGTGAGTGTGAAGTGTGTGTGTGAGTGTATGAGTGTGTGTGTGTGTGAGACTGTAAGTATGTTTGTGTATGAGTGTGTGTGAGAAGTGTGTGTGTGAGTGTGAAGTGTGTGTGTGTGAGTGTGAAGTGTGTGTGTGAGTGTATGAGTGTGAGTGTGTGTGTGTGTGAGACTGTAAGTATGTTTGTGTATGAGTGTGTGTGAGAAGTGTGTGTGTGAGTGAGAGAGAATGAGTGTGAAGTGTGTGTGTGTGAGAAGTGTGTGTGTGTGAAGTGTGTGTGTGAGTGAGAACTCCGCGTGGAGCGTCAGCGACTGCCTCACATTTCTCCAGGGTTGTTACTACGTCTCCCATCATGCCTTGCGTAAATGTCTTGCATTGCTAATTAAGGCCTAGGGCGGAGTCTCAGACGCTCAATTAGGAGGCCCCACCTCCTTCAGCTCACCAAATCTACTGAACTTATGACAGTAACATGAAGTAGCGAATAAACAAAATGGTATTCACAAGACAGATGACGAAAAAGCAACTCGATACCAAAATAACATTAAAAACACAAGAAAAAAAAAAGTAAACGATAAAGAAAAGACATCGGAGCCTGGCACAACACTTGGCTACGCCATGGCACACACCACTGTCATTGTTATTTGCTCAAATTTGCTGCCTTTCATCCTTTGGTGCTCCATGCAGCTGCCACACAAGTGGATATTAAATGAAACAGCTAGGTCTGTGGGCATCAGTGGGCAGTATGAGCGTATTATGGGCACATGTGGAATGGGCAGAGGGGCACCATCTGAGCAGAATGTAAAGGAGGGGCTCAGGAAAGGGGGACACGAGTCTAAAGGGTTGGGCAATGAACTGGGAGGTGTGGGATGCCCAATTCAGATACCAGGACATGCTGGGCCTGGGGTCAACTAAACAAGTTCCCGCTTGTTTTAGAGTGCAGGAGAAACATCTGGGGGTCCACTGATGTGACCCTCCACGTTAGAAGCTGCGTCAGCCTGCAGGACTTTGCCTCCAACCAGAATGGCTGCCTGTGACAAAGAAAAGTTGGCACGATGTCAGCGGTGACACATAACGCTCTAAAGTCTCTTTTCTTGGCATCTTTTTAACCCGGCCGTTAAAAGGGGTCCCCCCCGGTGCCCCAAGCCTTCTTTTATATTTTGTGCTTTTTATTCACAGGGATGTGATTGACGAAGTGACAGAAAGTGTGGCCTTGGGGGAGCAATGACTATTTCACACGGATAACTCCCTGCGTCGAGTGTCACCTCGGGTTCCCTTTCTGGGTTTTTTTTTGCCTGAATATATGAGGCTGGGGGCAAAGACTTTTTCACAGCACCGTTTATAGGGGACCCACATGTGTTGGGGCTACAAACGGGGGCATCAGGGCTGCGCCATGCTGACTTGGCACATATGTGATAGAGTGGGGGTCCGGGGGTCTTTGTGTTGCTTGTGTAACGCGCTTCTCTTCCTCTTATGGCTCCGTCTTTATTATTCTTCAATTGCACTTTTTCATCTCGGCCTCTGATTATCTTCATTTATTTTTTCTGCAATTTTAATGCAATTTACCTGCTTGATGCCACCGCACACAAACGCGCGAATCACAGCGGGTGGTCCGCACAGCCCTTTGTCATTTGGACCGGCTGACCTACATCTGCCTGCTTCGTAAACAGCCGTAACCCACTTTACTGGTAAATAAACAAAGACGGAAATCGGTCACCGGCCGAGGAGCCCGAGCTGCCAATTGCAGGCCTTGGCGACGGGCAGCGAGGTGAAGCTGGTGGGCAGGCCCTACATTTTGCGCTCGCCGCTCTTCCCATTTCATTCAGGAGGCATTTGAACTCTCGACTAACGAATTCAATTTATGAGACCCCCGACTCCACTCTGACCCACTTTCTTGTTTGTGAACTGGGCAGTGGGCCACATTAACATCACACTTATCAGGTGGGGCAGACTGCCTGGCAGGTTTGGTTCCGGGTGCCAGTCCACCACTGGGCACACACGTTCACGCAGAGGGTTTGAACCCGGGGCTGTGGATCTGTGAGGCAGGGCGGCCCCCCACGATGCCACTCTGCCCCCCACAGCGTCTTCCACCCTTCCCTAGATTCTAGCTGTTGCCCTAAAGGGGAACTGAAACGCTGTCCCCAAGGTGACATGAGTGCCATCTTCAGGGTTCACTGTAGTCATAAGGCACTGCAGGGCTGTGTTTCATAACGGGGTCTCCATCGGGGGTACCTTAAAACTCTGAGCTTCCCCTCATTTTACCAGGTTGCCATATTGTCTAAACCTCAGGTGTCACAGTGCCTCTCACAGTCAGCCCTTATTTTATAAAGCGCCTTTCAGCCTCAGGATCTGGCCGTCCATTTTGACCCCCCATATGTAATGTGATGTGAAGACGCTTTCCCTGTTTGTTTCAGTAATCCTACCACTGCCTTGGCCACAGCATTGGTCTCGATGTGTGCACAAACAGCTGACGACATTGGCAAGTTACCTGACCACAGAGGGGGCACTGCCAGGTCCCATCAGCATGCCAGTCCACTACACACCCACTCCGCGAGACCGAGACGCACATGCAGTCCTAGTAAGAGGGGTGAAGACCAGCGCAGCAGCCCACGTGCTCAGAGCGCCCAAAGTCGGAAGGCTGCTGCCCCAGTCGATGGGGGGCTCAGAGGAAGGGGGTCTCAGGCACGGAGATGCAGGCTGAGGTTAAATGGACAGCCGTTCTTTTCAAAGGTCTCTTTACGAAAGTACACAAGTGCGTAGTGGGGTGGGTTACAGGGGGCATGTGGACCACCGGCTCACTTGGCATCGCTTCACCCAATTCGGCGCACACAACCACCTGACTTGTGGTCTCCCCGACTGTCCGGATGCGTCCCGCTCTGCTCCTCCTCTTGATCCCATCTGAGCCCCTCTTGTCTTTGTCCCCATTTTCACTTCCCGTCTCCACATTCAGTTCCTTGGTCCTCCCTTCGACTCTTCAGGACTCCGGTGGGCTTTGGCCCGCTGTGTCGTCTCCCGGCCGTCTTCTTCATTCCGATTTCCACTGCACTGAGTCTGGTGGCGCCTTTCACACCAGTGTGCTTATTCAGTGGGCCCCCTAGGTGCTGGCGGGCTTCATATTTCATTGTCACTGGTGGGGGGATACAAAGCCCACACAGACAGTGACAGGGTGTGACACTTGAACTTGGGGGTGCGGGAGCGCTATTGACTGAGCCCCCCTCGCCTCACCTTCCCAGACCCACAGGGTGGAGGTAGAACCCAGCTCTGATCTTGCAGGGCACCCTCTGGCACATGCCAGCCACATAGTTGTCAATTTGGAGAGAAACACCAGCAGACTCCTCACAGACACTTGAACCCGAGGCACAGGAGCACGAATGACTGAGCCACCCTCACCTCTTTCCAGTGCCATTCTCACATTTCAAGTCCAGTCATTCCAGTTCAGATGTCAGGAGGCATGGAGCCCATCCCAGCCGCATCGGACACAAGGTAGAAACCATCTGTGGACGGAGCACCAGTCTAGATCAGGGCATGCTTGGGCACACTTGCCAATAAACCTTTAGAGAAACCTGAGGCACCCAGAAAAACAACACAACAAACACGTGGAGAACTCGCAGACCCCACAGAGATGAGGCATGAGACTTTAACCGGGGGCACTGGCGGTGCCCACGTCTTGTAGCTGCCAAGTGTGTGCTCTCATCCTGTAATTCCAAGTATCAGTGGGGCGAGATGATGAGACTTTGATCGGGGGTTCAAAATGTGAATTAGACAGCTGTGGGCTCGATGTCTGACATCCCCTTGGTGAAGGTATCTGCTTACTCCATTCCATGCCAACACTTGCCTGGCAAGCAGCCCAGAGGGCAGCACTCGCTTTGGGATGACAGCTCTCTGTGCCACCCTGGGCCCTTCTTGAGCTCGGAGGTTTTATTTGCACCGCGTGATGTGAGCGGTTGCTGCCTTGACGTCAGGCCCATTCATCATCATCAAGTGCCAGCTGAGCGCGTTATTATTTTATGGAGAAGAATAAAAATCCTGGCATGCCACTTAGAAAGCACTGCGAGGCCCAGTGCCCAAGTCAATGAGCAGCAGAGACAAACACTTGGAGCTCATCGGCGGGCCCTCCCTGCAGACAGACAGCGGGGTATTGAGGGGCATCTTCACAGGTGAGGTTTACTCTAGTGGGCACTAGGGGGTGCTCTTCTTGTGCCACTTTCTTTACTGGAAAAAAAAAACCCGTAACAAATGGGGTACCTTAGGGGGCACTCTTACAGCCATTAAGAGGCCTTTGCCTGCCTCGGAGCTGGGAGTTTGGTTGGGCGCTGATTAAGGTGGGTGGCATGGGGGCTCCTTAGAAAAGAAGATAAGCAGCTCTTTGGTGCCAGTCACTTAATGTCTGCTTTGACCCACAGGAATGCCAGCCCCACCGGAATGATCCTCGCCTGCCTCGTTGCTGTGACCTACAAGGTTGCCATCTCCTTTGAAGGGTAAGTCCATCCATCCATCGATTATCCAACCCGCTATCTCCGAACTACAGGGGCACAGGGGTCTGCTGGAGCCAATCCCAGCCAACACGGGGCACAAAGCAGGAAACAAACCCCGGGCAGGATGCCAGCCCACCGCAGGAGGGTAAGTCTCGCCTGGGATTTAAGTAGCTGAATGCCACAAGGAAGAACAGCGAGGCCCGCCTGTGCTGCTATGGCACAGTTTTTTGGGCTCCTCTGGATGTTTTCCTCCCTGCTGGCATGCGTTGGGCTGCAGACAAATGTGGTTAAGGGTGGAGATTTGTTCTTGTGGGTCCTTCCTTTATGGGGGCATTTCAGTGAGGCAGTGCCCATGCCATACTGAGAAACATTCTGATGCTTTTGAAGTTTACCCACATTCACATTCTGAACTGAATGCCCGCTCTGCTGTTGTGGCAGTGTGACACCCAGAGTCTGCAGGCATCCTAATGGCACACTGCTTGGAGCCAGCGGGCAGCCTGTTCCAGTTCCCTTTTCTTCTTAATTGGGCCGCTAGGTATTGTGATTGCCCAAAGCCCTGCTACCCTCTGCCAAGTGCGTTCGGGCACACTGCAGTTCAGTTACTGATGTTTAAATGATCATGTTGCCCACATCTGCCAAGTTTGGTTGGGCACTTATTAGTTGAACAAATGTGGGCAGGCCACGGCCGCCTTGGAACTGCCCCGTGATGTTTTTAATGAACGCTTCTGCCAAGGAAGATTGGGCACGCTTCTCTTTAGTTGCCCCCTCATACAAGCTGCACAGGAGTTGCCTTGTGCCCACAGCCAGGCAGCCAGCCCTGGAACTGACTTGAGCTTAATGACCAATTTGCCCTTTTAAGCCAGGGTTGGTCGGGCACCCTTTAGTTCAGTCACTTCACCCCCTACTACACAGCAGTTTCCCTGTGCCGCTCCCCCTGGCATTGCTATGTATTTAACAAGTATGAGGCCCAATTCTGCCAGAGCAGTACCCAGTACATGCCCTGTGCCCACCTTGCATTTTCAAAAATGTGATTTTAGAGGTGGGCACACGTTGAAGTGTTTGGCCCTGCTGAGAGCAGGTGAGCCGCCCAGTGCCCAGCAGCTTACCCCCTCACTAGCCAGTGAGCTGCTTGATGAAGAACACAAAGCTACGGGCACAGGCAAACTGCCATTCTGCTCCAAGTGTTGTGATGCCCATCTGTCCTCTCCTTTCACAGGCCTTTCACAGAGGAGGTCTACCAGCAGAAGAACAAATAAGAGCCCAGGACCTCGGGACACTCAGGCGTCATGGTGCCAACACCACAGGGCACTTGCTCCTCTACTAGGACTGAAAAGAAGATATCGTGTTCCTTCTGGGCTCAGAGTGCCCACGGGCATCAAAATAAATGTGCACATTGCACTTGGAGTATCTCCTCTTCAGGAAGAGGCCTCGCCTCGTGTGGTGATTCTTCACTTGTGGACTTGATGCCCATGAAGGTCTTTTTAAAAATGTGAACAGCCTGACCCCGGGTGCCAAGGGCAGCAGCCTGGTGGGGCATCATTAAGGTTTAGGCTTGTAAATGGTGATGAACCCATTGTGGGTCACATGACGCTCTCTCCCCTGGTAACTGCTGGGGGTCAGTGGGGGGGGGGGGCAGGAGTTTAGTGGAACAGAAAAGGGAGGAAGAGGAGGAGGAGGAAGGGAAGAAATGCGGCAGAAAGACAAAGAGGCTGAGGGGACCAGACGTCTGCGCCCTTGAACCCGAGACATCAGTAGCCGTAAAGCGAGTGGGTGATGAGGCCAGCCAATCAGAGTGCAGTGCCGGCCTTCCATTCCTTGACCCTCCCACCGTCCTTCTTTCCATCCCATTTGTTCCCCCTTTCCTGTCCCGCTCAGGTTCCTTGTATACTTGAGGGGGCGCAGCTGCCTAATGTCGGACCCCCAGAGTGTTAACGAGGAGACTGGCAGAACTGCACGCGAATGCGGACCCCACAAGTCCCCGGGGGCGCGAGAGAATAGCGGAGGGGGTAAGGGGGGGGAGAACAAATGAGAGACAAGATGGAGAGGAAGGAGGGCTGTGGGCCTAAAGAGGGGAACAAGGGGGGGGGTAAGGAAAGAGGGAGAAAGAAGTGAAGGAAACATGGAGAGATGAAGAGGAGGGAACAAGAAAAGAAGAAGAAGGTGAAAATGGAGGAAGACGAGGAGGAGAAACGGAATGGGAAGAGTGCGGTGGGAATGAAACGAAGGAGACAAACAGGTAACTGATAAGAAAAAGAGGAGGAGCACGAAAGAGAAGAGGAGGAAGAGGACTGGGAGAATAAGGGGGGAAAACGCAAAGGTGGGAGGAGGAAGGCGGCTGGGGGCTCACAGGTCACATGGAGGGGCCGAGGAGGAGAAGAGAAGAACCTGACATGGGGGAACGGGACAGGAGAGGAAGATGGGCAGGGAAGAAGAGATGAAGACACCAGGGGGGGTGTCTTCATCACGCTACTTCTAGCCCCAGGTGGGAGCGAGTGGTCTGGATGGTCTGCCAAAGTCACAGGGCAGGGGGCAGAGTTCTGAACATGGGCATGGGATGGCACCGTTACTCAGCATAGATGACTGATCCTCCAGACGGACCGCTGACTGCTGGCCCTCCAGAGGGTCTTGTTCTCCACTGAGTGGTTGTTTCACGTTAAGCTGGTGGTCTGCAGCCCAGCATCAGGTCCTTAGTCTCCCAGATGCCCCCACCCACCTATCGGCAGGCAGAGACGACCCCATTTGGGGGTCAAAGAGATCTGGGTGCTGTGCCCACCCAGTCATGTGACGCTGAAGAGAGTTTCTCCTTTGTTTTTTTTTTGACTTTTAAAGACCCCCCCCATACCTTTTTAAGGTAGCCCACCCAGCCCAGACTCTGAATGGACCTGTGTAAGTCTGTGCAGGCGCCATCATCATCATCCTCTACTCGGGCTGCCAGCTGGCCTTTGTGCCTGGGGGTCCGCAGCTCACAAGGTTGGCATGACTCTGATGGACGTCATCAGCACTCCTGATGTGCAGCTCTTTGAGTCAAATCCTGGCAGGAGTCCCAAGGTGGCCGGGACGAAGCCTGTGTTGGGTGGGATTGGTGGACCCAAACAGACAGCATGGATGTCGCCCCCCAGTGGTGCTTGAGTGGGTTTGCCCCCTTAGACACCTCTTATGGTGGGCTGGGAAGGAAAAGAAAGCACAGACTGGCACCCCCTGCAGGCCTGCATCTGTTTGTCACATAGGACAATACCACCAACCCAGGGGTCCGGGTGTTGGACTAAAGCACAGCACCCCCAGTGTCACTGTGATGGTACCCCCTGTGGGCCACTTGTGCTCTGCCCACCTCCAATAGTTGGCAGCAGACGCAATGAAAAAGCCGTGAAAGAAGAGAAGTTTAGAAGCCAGTAGGGGGCAGCAGCGAGCGGGTAACTCGAAGCCCCTGCGCTCGGACCCTAAAACTGCACAGTAACTCGGGGTTTCCAAAAAACAACAAACTTCTGATACAAGAAATTGGGTATGGCAGTTAAAGGGGCCTGGGCACCACAGTGGGCACTACAAGTCACACACAGAGGGCACTAACAGCGGGTGAGCCCTTGCACACCACAGCACCCACTGGCATTCGGCCCTTTCCCAAACAGGGTAAAACTGAAGGGGTCCTGTTATGCTGGCACGATTGTGTAATTAGGCAATAAGGTGGAGAAAATGTGGCACCCTAATGACCCGTCCCTGGCACAATCTCTCTGCCAGGATCATTTGGAGCATTACAGGAGGCTGCCAACAGGCCTGCTGGCACACAACATTCTCAGTTGAGTGCGAGTTTCATTGAGGATGGTGCACCCGAAACTCGAAGCCCCCACCCGTTAACAAGTGCCAGTCAAACGCTTTGGCTGCCTTTCATGTGCGGCTCATCTCTCACCTCCCTGGCAGGTTTAGCGTGTGCCTGTGTGGGGACAAAGCGTCGCCCAGCCGAGGTGTGACTCGCAGGGAGTGGCCAACTAAAATTAGAGCAACAACAAAGGGCACCGAGCAAGGCACAGGGCACTCAACTGCCTGCGGTGCCCGCGGCCTTCGTCTGTTTCACCTGCCATGTTATTTCATGAGCCATCAGTGTTGGTGCCTTTGCTGCCACTTTGTTGCTGCTGTTTTTCTGCTTGGTATTCGCCGTTAAGCCGTGTCCTTTTTGGTGCCACCCTTCATTGGCATTTTTGGATGAGAGCTCAGCCACATCCATCCACACTGTGACATAATTGTCTAAAATAGCAACCTGTCGGGGCCACTGCTCCCTCATGACAGAGCCAAGTGCGTTTATAGCGCCTTTCAGCATCCTACAGGCCTCCACCAGCTCACCACAGTGGCACAACCCATCAGTCATTGGCCTCGGAGCTTAAGAGTCGTCATTTTATATAGTGCCTTGAGTAAAGAGCTCAGCCCTGAGGGGTCGCAGAGGGACACTTCTTTTATATAGCGCCTTTCATAGTGGACACACTGCACGACCCTTTTAGGGTCCGAGTGGCAGGGACTTGTTAGAACTTGTTCACAGTGCAGCCACTAGAGGGCGCTGCCTCCTCAAGTTGAGCGGAAGGTTTACAAAGATGGCGAGCCGGTAAGGGGGTGCGGCTGGGGGTTCAGAGGGGTTTGGGTCCCAGTGCCACCAGGACAGACTGCCGCTACCTGCTGATGATGGGACAGCACAGCGAGTCTGCAAGACCTGCTGCTGGGGAAACGCATGTCCCGTTAGAAAGTAACCATTTAATCCAATTAGCAGTAGAGGGCCACACAAGCAGCGCCTGGCCAGAGGGATTTGAACCTCAGATTGCCAAGGGTGCCGCCCGTGCCCCTTTGTAGCTGACGGCGCGGGGGCACCACACCAGTATTTGGCTGGCAGGACTTTCCCTGGCACCCTTTGCCATCCAAACAGGGGTCCTTGTGCCGCCTGCTTGCCCTTCTGCTCTATACAAAGTGTCTTGAGAAAGGCGCTATATAAAGTAGCAAATGACTTGAACACTTTTGGAAAAAGGCAGATGGGTGGGCTGGATGCCAACACAAACGGCAGCAGTGAAGGATTTCAGAAAGGCTCGTCACGCCAAACGGACAGGCTGGCCGCCGACACTTTAATACGTTTGGGTGGAATCCCACCTGGCGAGGCGTCATATAGCGCCTGACAAAAGAGGACCCCGTGGATGAGCCAGCGGCGCGCCAGTCTATAGCGCCTTTTGATTCTCATCTCAGCTTGCTGGCCACTCGAGCCCCTCCAGTGTCCCACCGGGCGACATTGCGTGCATGGCAGGAAGAAGCCCACCCAGGCGCCAACACATTTCAGCTGGACGAGGAAATCCACGGGTGCGGGGTCCGAGAGGTGGCAGTGCCACCCACTTAAGATCCGTGTGAGCACGTGCCAGACAGCTCGTTTTTAGTTAGTTGGAGTGTGCAGTCTGCGCGTGCGGAGGCTGAACACGAGAAAGGCGCTATATAAATAAAACCAATTATTATTATTATTATTATTACTACACAGGTGATCTCAGTGCTTCACAAACGACGAGGACTTTATGCTTCTTTTATTTTGTTGCCCGTTGATGTCACACGTACTGCGCCAGTGAACGCGAGCGCCCCTTGCAGGACAAAGCGAGGACACCAACGAGCAGCAGACGCGCGCTCGGCCACAGGTGACATTCACGGCAAACGAAGTGCCACCGCTTTGAATTCCGGAGTTTCGATGTCTGACACTTTGAGATCAAAACTGTAAACAGAGGGGGGCGGCGGGGGTCGTTTGGAATTGCCAGCTTTGTGGTCGCAGTGAAGGAAAGGGACCGCCTGCCCTTGGGCACAACAGGCCACCGTTTGCATTTGAAAGCAGGACACCCTGTTAGACAGAAGACATCTGCTGGAGGGGACATGTCGCAAACTGTCCGGCATGTGCGCAGTCAGCACACTCGCCATGAAGCGCGAGACCGTGGCAGGTCGGGGGGTATGGGGGGGTATGGGGTCTCCGCGAGGGTGGAGTGGCGCTATATACGAGGGTGAGATGTCAGTTACAGGCGCCGTATAACAGAACGAGAGGGGCGGAGAGAGAAGACGAGGATGACATAAAGGGGCGGGGCTTAGGGCGGACAGCTGGGAAAGGCGCCATATACAGTATATACAGTAGCGGGCCATACAAGGCACGTGCGGAATGGTGGGAATATGCGATGTGCCAACAGAAGACAAACAGAAAGGGGTCTGAGCGCCCTCGTGGGGGGGGGGGGGCTTCCGGGAGTCGTTCTTCATTTCCGATCAAAACATAAAAGGGCCTACTAGATAGACAGAAAAGTGAAAGGCGCTATATACGGGCTATGAAAGCACAGACACGGCGAGAACATCCGGGACTTGAACCCCGGTCACCACCGTGCCCGCCGCCTGTCCCCGTGACATTTGTGCAGATCGTCGCCTTCGTGTTTGGGGACAGTTGGCACGAAGATAAAGCGCTGAAGCAGAGCAAAGGGCAGACCCTCTGGGGCGCTCGGCTGTCAATGGCAGGGCACACTTGGCACCCCCGATTTAACGATACGAGTCAGCTCACCAGTCCCCCCCCCCCATGTTCGAGTCCGCTCTGCCCATTTGTTACCACGTCTGCAGGGGTCGTGATTTGAATATAGCGCCTTACCCTCGGTGCAGGTTACAGTAGAAATATTTTGACAAGGAGATGTCATTCGAGCCCGTTGGCCAGACTCTTGTAAAAGAACATCAGGTGGAGCTTTGAGGGTCCCTAAAGTCGTCCGTGAGGTGACAGCTCCATCCGTAAACAGTGACACAGAACATGACTTCAATGGCACTATATGAGACGCGAGGGTCACATCACCGGCGCTGGCGGATTTCGCTCGGTCTCGGGTGCCGTCGCTTCTTCTTCCCCGACCGACGCCTTTCCAGCGGCCACTTCGCTGCTTTTCACTCGTCCGTGCGACAATCGTCAAGTGTCACCGAGCTCACCTGAGCGACACGCTCGCCTCCGCCTCGTGGACTTCACGCGCGCGGCCATTGAACTCGAAGTCCGCATGGACCCCAAACGTGTCTTATGACCCCCCCCCCCCCCCCGGGCCCCTCACCTGGGAAAGGCGCTCTAAAGAATCGCAAACACCCGAGGAGCCTTTCGAACGGGCAGTTTGTCCGCTCAGCGAGGTCCCCGCGCACGGTCCCTTTTGTCACCGCTGCCCGGCGGCTGACGCACAAGCCGAAGCCTTCGGTGTCCTCAGCCTTGAGCGCTCGGCGGGCTGGTGCGGGGGGGGGGGTCAGGGGGCGGAGCCTCGGGCCTTATAAAGCCCCGCCGCTCACCGGCAGCCTCAGCAGACGAGCAGAGCCGAAGCGCAGAAAACAAAGCGGGCGGGGACAGAAACCCAAAAGTAGCCGAGCAAACCCCAAACTTACGGAGATGATCAAGAAAATGTCACCGCCCGACAACGAGTTTGACATCCCGGCCAAGAACTGCTACAGGATGGTCATCCTGGGCTCCACTAAGGTGGGCAAAACGTCCATCGTGTCCCGCTTCCTGACGGGCCGCTTTGACGAGCAGTACACGCCGACCATCGAGGACTTCCACAGGAAGTTTTACAGCATCCGAGGGGCCGTCTACCAGCTGGACATACTGGACACGTCGGGCAACCACCCGTTCCCGGCGATGAGGAGGCTCTCCATACTGACAGGTAGGACTACTTCATGACTGGGGGACTTCTCACCAAGGGCAGTGGGTGTCGTAGGAAGCTCCTGTTTTTATAGCGCCTTGCACGAAGATGGGTGAAGTGGTCCGAGCAAAGCCCGAGAGCGCCAACGAGCGGCCCTTCTGTTCTCGTTATTATTATTATCATTACTGTGAGGTGGTCCCCACTTGGTCCACACGCCCCTCTTGACACCGTAACGTGTCCCTCTGGTTTTCCCTGCGTGTCCTAACCTCCTGTCCCCTTCCTCTCTTCCCAGGTGACGTCTTCATCCTCGTCTTCAGCCTGGACAACAAGGACTCGTTCGTGGAGGTCCAGCGTCTGAAGCAGCAGATCTTTGAGACCAAGTCCTGCCTGAAGAGCAAGACCAAGGAGAACGTGGACGTGCCGCTGGTCATCTGCGGCAATAAGCTGGACCGGGACTTCTACCGGGAGGTGCAGCGCGACGAAATCGAGCAGCTGGTGGCCGGGGACCGCTCGTGCGCCTACTTCGAGATCTCGGCCAAGAGGAACAGCAACGTGGACCTGATGTTCCAGACGCTGTTCACCATGGCCAAGCTGCCCTACGAGATGAGTCCGGACCTCCACCGGAAGGTCTCCGTGCAGTACTGCGACATTCTGCACCGGAAAAACCTCAAGAGCAAAAAGATCAAAGACGGCGACGCCTACGGGATTGTAGCGCCTTTCGCCCGCCGCCCCAGCGTCCACAGCGACCTCATGTACATCCGCGAGAAGGCGATTGGCGGCGGCCAGGCCAAGGACAAGGAGCGATGTGTCATCAGCTGAGCGCCTTGGCCGGGGAGCCACCGAGGACTTGACCACCGAACTGGCACGGACGGACCGGGGCAGCCGTGGGGCACCGAGGACCTGCCTGTCCCTCCCCGATCCCGAGCGCCGCCCGCTCTCATTTTGGACTGAGGGGCGTCAGGAGGACGAGGAGCTGTTTACATTCGGACCTTTTGGGGATGCTTGACGACGTCACGACGAAGCGCTGGACTGGCCGTGGCGACAGGAACAAATTCTCTTGTTAATATTGTGCTTCTTATTTATTGTCACACGTCAACTGTTTTGCTTTTTTATTTATTGTAATAAAAGATTTGAAATCACCCGCTCCTCTCCCGGCGCCTGTCTTCGCGGTCCGAGCCCGAGCAGCACGCTGCGCCACCCGGCCGGCCGATCTCAACGACAGGGGGTGACGGTGCGCCAGCGCCGAGCTGGGGGGTTTAAAAGCTGCACAGCCGTGGGGACTCCGCTCTCCCTGCCAGCCTCCTCGAGACCCGTAGACGAGCCAAGGGGCACATAAGGGAGACATTTAAAAAGGGAAGCAGTGCTGCGGTCAGACGGCAGGGGGCGATAAAGGCAACAGTGAGTCCGAGGGGTCAGTAGCCAGCGAGCTTATATAGCGCCTTTCATACAGAGCGCCACCTCATGGCTTTCTTCGTGTACGGCGCCAGGCGTCCTGCCTTGAAAAGAGATGGAGTCTGAACCTGCGGCTTCATAAAGCGCCTTTCACACACAACTCCATCCCAACATGCACTTCCAGCAGGCGTGAGTGGTGGGGCCTGAGCTCATAGGACAGGAGCAGGAGGTCAGAGGTGGCGCCTTACATGCGGAGCTCCATCCTCAAGTTCTCGAGCTGTGATTTTATAAAGCGCCTTTCACAAGCTGCGCCAGCACCAACAGTGTGGTGGGGTCCGAGCTGCAGCCCTAACCTTCAGGTCTTGTGCGGGTTCAGAGTCGCCAGGTCAGTAAAGGCCCTGAACCCGAGAGCTTCTGATGTTATATTGCGCCTTTCATGCTGAACACACAGCGAGGGGCTCAGGCAGGGCGGTCCGAGATAAGAGCTGAGCTGTCCACTTAAATGAGGTCCCAAGGTGACGCATGGCAGAGGGCACTCGGTCTGTAAGCTGTTTTATTGCGCCTTTCACCATATGCTGCAATAGCCTGGTGAGTAACGTGGAGGGGCCATGTGGGCATAAGGAGGGCACTGGAGACTGAAGTGAATAAATATTTAAAAAATGTAACTATTAAAAACAAACGAGCAGCGGCTACAGAAACTAAAAGGAAACCTGCCACTGCGTGAACGTGTGCCCATGTGAGGGCAACAGCAGCGGGCAGAGAGAGAAAAACAATGAAAACGCGAGAGCTCAGGCTGCAAGGCCTCCTTCAGTGGCAGACGGAAAAGCGTGAAATGGGGGGCACACATCGCTATCTGTGAGCCCTCAGCCTCAAGGCCTGCTTGTATATGAGGGTCTGGTGCTGCGCCCCTCATTTGTACCACCGGGTTCATAGCGGGGTGGGTGCCAAACTCAGATCCTGGGGGGCTGCAGGTTTTCATTCTGGCCACTGTTTAGTGCTGCTAAGGGTACACACGTGTGACTCGACCCAAACTGCCACCCCAGGTACCCTTCGACAGGAATGTCTCTTAGTGCCCACCTCCTGGTCTCAGAGCCCCCCTGTGCTGCTCTAAAAGCCCACTTCTCCTGTGGACTCCACTGTTCCCCCCACAATCACAGACTGCACTCACCCCGTTTAAGGGGGTCCAGACTGGCAGGTCACCCACACAAATATTCACACCCACAGAGGGGGTCTTGTAAAAATCCTCCAGGATTCAAAGATATGTAACAAGGGGGTGAAGACTTGTGACGTCCAACTTGTTTTGCTGGATTTCTGGACCCCCTACTGACGACCAACTCACTTAGGGGTCTCGGCCAGTCCTGGAGGGGCTCCATCTTCACTCTACCACACCAGACATTCCCACAGCTGTTCTCCCAGATATTTCTCAGACCCCCCCCCCCCCCACCGTCCCTTTTCAAACACCGCACGATGGGCGCAGCTGCATGTGGGATCGAGGGAGCCCACCGGTCCGCTGTGCATCTCATTATTAGGCCGCCGGTAAGAGAGACTCGAGATGTTTTCTCAGAAGCACTCAGTGAATACGAATGAGAACGTGTGTGGAGTGAAAACCTGCAGCCACTGCGGCCCCCCAGGGCCTTTACTGTCCAAGCCCGTGGTGATCACGGGGTCACTCTGAAGCGCCGGCCGGCACGTATTACGACGGGACCTCCAAAAGTCTGTCCGCCTGCCTCACGCGATTCTGGGGAACAACGGCGCCCCCCTCTGATTGCGTCAGTGGTCTTATTAGACACCTGCGGAGCACAAGGACCAGAGGAGGTGGGTGGCCAGGGGGTCCCAGGACAGTCACCAGGCTCGTCTTTTCTAACGTCTCACCTGTGACTTCTTTACTGTGCTCTGTGAAGGGCAAACCTACAAAAAGACATAAAAAGACGAGAAGTACAAGTCTGAGCAGAGAGACCCCCCTAAATATCCACTTCCATCAGCGGCCTTGGATCTTCTGTCCTACAAATACTCAAATACAATTAAACCCGCAATTTGAAACTGAAATACCAGACGTGCCTTTATTAATTGATGTTCCAGTCTGAAAAGCTTGGAAATTAAAGAAAGAATAAGCAGCCTAATGAAATGTTAACTTGAACGGCGCAATCAATTCCTACTAATAAAGTAAGGAGCCTCCTCCTCCTCCTCCTCCTCTTCATAACGACAGTTTCGTAAGCCACCCCTTTACGTAACGCTTTATCTTTTGTACATTTGTTGCCATAAAGCATCAAGGCGAAGTAAACAAGTGAGATCTTTGAAGTTTCTAAAGAAGATCACAAACCAGGGCCAGACGCTCATCGATGTCCGCTCGCTTGGCAGTCCTTCGGCGCTCACGACTTGGGGATGTCGAAGATGCACAGGCTCTTGTACTTCTGCAGCAGTTCGTTTTTCGTGCGGACCTGCTCCTTCAGGTTCTCAAACTGCTGTTTCTGCTGCTCCGGGCTCAATCCGATGCCAGGCATTGTCACAATTTGCTCTCGGGCCTCCTGGATTTTAGTTTTCAGCTTATTCAGTTCCTGGTGAACATCTGGGCTGTCCTTGTCCATGCTATTAAAAAATCCACAAAAAAAAATATAAATAAATAAAATAAAATACAACGTGTGTTTAGTCCTCGCAGAAGAGCACATTAAAGAGTTAAACAGAACAAGCGATGACCGAGGCCATTAGAGTCAATAAAGTCACAACTCACAGGAGGACAAACGAGGCTCAAACACCCACTTAACACACCTCAGGACCACCGTGCAAGAGCCAAACCTGGAGGGTCCGTTTAGAGTGGACAACCAGCATAAAATGACAACTGGAAAGCACCGAGAACGACTGGGAGAACATGCAAGTGCCACACAGCCAGCTGCAGCACCGAGACCTGGCATGCTGGATCTGCCCAGTGTGCCACCATAACGTCCTTGTCCTGCTTTAATAAAAGTGAAATCACAAAAACAAACCAAACGTGCAACCAGTGATGTGGTGTCCATCAGACTGTAAAGCTGGCCGCACCACCGTCATGAACACACACTGCGGGGCTCACACAACACGCTCGAGGGTGGCATCATACGGAAACCCACACACCCTGAGCCGTCCACTCACCGCGTCTGGAGCTGCAGGGACACGGAGGAGACTGTGGTGTGCAAACAGCCTCAAGTCACAACACAGCCCACAACTTTACTGTGGGTACATTTTCAATTCACTGTATGTTGTGGCACGTGACACACACACACACACACACACACACCCGGGCAGAGCAGCAGCCTGTGCCACTTAATGAAGTCTTATTATCCACAGCACTCATCAACCTGACTTGGTGTCGAATGCCAGGTTTGTATTTACATCATCGATATGCCAGCTGGCTTACTTGGCATTGCCTGGGTGAGAAAACAGAAAGGTAAATTTGGCAAAGGAAACCGTGCTGGACAGGTGGCGACTGATTACACTTGAGAACCGACAACCACACTGCGGGTAAAAAGCATCCGAGTTACATGAGCCCACCCAAGGAGCCTGAGCCCACCACAAACCAGTGAGGGAAGCACAGACTGAAGAAGCAGTGAAAGGACTCCAGACCACCAAACCGTGGATGGCACTCTTTCTGTCAAGAATATTTCTTGCCAGTCACTCGGACCCCAAGCGGCCCCCTGAAAGTCATGGTGAGAAGTAGCTGTGTGGCTGCAGAAAGGACAATCAAACCAACAGATTGTGTTTATGGATGGATGTAAAAAGACAGCAGTAACATGAAATCAGAGCCAAGCGAGTCAACGGCACACGACAGGTGAAGCTGTGCCAGTCAGACTGTGGCATGGCCCGGGTGTAAAGGAGGCATCACCCTCAGCACACACTGGCCATTCTGAACGTGTTCATGTTACTTTACAGAGCAGTCCTGTAGCCTCCACACCTGATGAGTAGCAAGTCTTCTTAGGCCACGTCCACACTAAACTGACGCACACATTGACCAACTCTGGGCACACGCACATCGGCAGAAGCAGGAGTTGGAAGAGTCCTCCATGACAGACATTCAGCTGCAGCTTACGATTACACACGGAGAACAGCAAAGAAACGAAAAGCAAAAATGGAGATGCATACTGGTCAGCAACTCCTGTTATGTCTGCCATGTCTTCTGTGAAGGGGGACCAATAGGTTGTCACGAGCAGGATCCAATCAGGGAAGGGCCGCTTTATAAGCACAAACCAATCAGAGTGCGTTAAAGTCTCCATTTTTGGGAGGTCACAAACAGCAGGGTGGCGTGGACGAGAGTGGAGACGAAGGTCTGCATTTTAAATAAATAGCCGTGTGGGCGGGGCCTAAGAAGAATAAAATGATGTAAGCAAGCTTGACGGTGACGGCCCCGCCCCTCACTCAGATTGGAGTTTGCAGTTACTGTATTTGGAAAAAGCCGCCTGGGCAGATGTATGATGACGGCTGCAGGATTCGTGGCCTGTGGGTGATCATTTGACTCAGTGCAATCCAATGTGTTCAGTACATTGTAATGAAATGGGGGTGTTTCACTTTGACACGTGTGTATTGTGCCGGAATTACGAACATGTCAACCTAAAGATCGATTGCTTTTCACTAAGGCGCACCATTTCTGTGTCAATTGAGCATGAAATCCAAACATGCACTGCATTTCACTTCATGCCCACAGATTGTGTCTCACAACTAAAAGCAAACTGCATTTCATTTAGCGGCTGCTCGGAGTGGATTGTGTTTCAACTGAAGACCACACTCAGAGCCGAGTGAGATTTCCAATAACTTCTAGCATCAGGTTTCCTGAGACAGCAGTTTCGTTTTGGCCATTTTTGAGCCTTTGTAACCCGAGTGAACGGAGTGGCAGTGCAATTACAAAGGTTTCTCTAATAACCAACTGGCACGTAAACAGGACTCACTGAGCAAAAGCTAAAGGAGTGGCCCATTAGGATGGCTGCTGAAAATGGGGATTTTCACTAAAAAACAGCAATGGCCGTCAGCAACACTGACAATGGCTTGGCTGTATTGTTAAATCGAATCAATGGTATCTTCATTTAAAAATAAGATCACTTTCTATGAAAAACACTCACATTTCTTATGTGCCCAAATCTATGACCGGCGTAGTGTGCCCCTGGATGAAGACGAGCTGTTGAAATGAAGGATGATGTCGTCGTCGCTAGAAGCTTTAAGAAACTTCAGCTGAAGAGACTAAAGATACGCGTCACCCCAAATACAAATCCACCGCACCAGGGTGGCGTTTATCAGACGGCCATCCAAAGCCAGACATCCCTGGACGGGGCGCCAGCGCAGCACACCGCAGTCGACCAAACTACTGTACTTGGGCTGTTGATTCGTTAAGCCGCCCACCATTCTACTTAATATCAGGTATTATTATTAGCGACACCAACTTTAAATTGGAGCTCAGCGCTCTCCAACCCCGGACTCGTACCGCCAAACGCAAGGTGCCGACTCGGCGTCTCTAAAAGTCCAGTTTAGTAACACAAGAGCCCCGAGAACAAGAAGTCAACTCATCAGAGCCTACCGGCATTTGGGCGGCTTAACGCCGACAAGAACACAACGAAAGTCACCCAGCCAGCACACCGTTTTTAGCCTTCCCTACTTTTCTTGCACGTGTCCACTGCTCTCACCATTTTATGATATCGTAGACCAGCGGGAGTAGCGAGCAGTCTTCGGGCGCTGGTTCCTCCTTCAGCGGAGACGCCGCCATTGTCGACTGAGCGCAGGCGGGTGGACGCACGCGAATGACGTCATCAAAATCCGCCGTGCGCCGCAGTCACGTGGTTGTTGGGAGCCCGCCGCACTTTGGTCATTTTAAATGTTTACTTCGATGATAATAAAATTAATGTATAATTACAGAAGTGTATTTGGGCCACGGACACAGTGGAGTAAAAAGTGTACGTTGAGAATAAAGTCAACATGCCGACTTTATTCTCGATATTCCTCTTTAATCTCGATGTTTAAATCGAGATTATAATCGACATGTTGACTTTCTTCACATAGGTTATTTTGTCATTAAAGTAGAACGTCGTTAACTTCATCTTAAAATCAGTTTTATTTAGTAGATTTTCTCAAACCCCATCATAACTAATGTAGCACATTTTCATATTACGTGTTCTCCGAGCCATGTTAGACTCACTGAGAGGAGCTGCAGGCGGCGATCGGCACACCGAACACGTCCACTTCATGATATTCCTGTTCTCTGAACATTTAGAAAGCTAAGATCAATACTTGATATCATTTTCATGATTAGCTGCATTAAACGGGGGCGGTGTGGTGTAAGGGGGTCCCGGGTGTTCCCTGCCTGGAGTTTGCAGGTTTTTTTCTGGTGAGTTTACTCGCAGTGTTTCAGTTTCTTTTCAAAGTCATGTAGGATGTGGGGTTTGTTCTGCTAATTGTGACCTGCCGTGTGTGTGTGTGTGTGTGTGTGTCGCTCTTAGTCACCGTGTGATGAGCTGGCGCCCCGTTCAGGAATTGTTCCTGCCTCGCGTACCATGCTTGCTGGGATGGGCGCCACCCTGAATGGATGGCGTAATTAAACAAGTATAACGAAGATTTTTCAAAGTTCCTTAAAAGTTCCGAACACTCCGTGCCCTGCTTTTGTAGCTACTTTTACTTTCACTAAGACGTTTCTGGTGTGGTGATTGGTTATGTGGAGAAAGAAAAAGGAAGGACAGGAACTGGGGGTTTGGTACGTCAGACAGACAGCAGCCTGCAAGAAAGAAAGACCCTCAGAAGAACATCCATTGAGTTCTATGTCCGTGTCACGAACCCGACATTTACACCGTTAAACCAGTGCGATACCCAGTCAGACATCCAGCCTCGTCACACCTGCCATAAAGGGTCTCTACGCTGAGCGTACGCCTGGGGACCACCGTTACCCCCCCCCCCCCCCCCATTTTTAATATACGCTTTAAAACGTTTCATCATGAAAATCATATCAAGTATATATCTTAGTATTCTAAATGTTCAGAGAGCAGGAATATCATGAAGTGGATGTGTTCGGCTGTGGTGGGTTGGCACCCTGCCCTGGATTGGTTCCTGCCTTGTGCCCTGTGTTGGCTGGGATTGGCTCCAGCAGACCCCCGTGACCCTGTGTTCGGATTCAGCGGGTTGGAAAATGGATGGATGGATGGATGGATGTGTTCGGTGTGCCGGTCGCCGCCCGCGCCTCCTCTCGGTGCCTCCGTTTAAGAAGCGCGTAGCGACTAACAACACGGAACACAAAGCATTTCATGTGCTACTTTACTTATGACGGGGTTTGAGAAAATCTATTAAATGAAACATTGATGGGCGGCACGGTGGCGCAGTTGGGTGATCTGGGGACCTGAGTTCGCTTCCTGGGTCCTCCCAGTGTGGAGTTTGCATGTTCTCCCCGTGTCTGCGTGGGTTTCCTCCCACAGTAGAAAGACATGCAGGTTAGGTGGATTGGCGACTCTAAATTAGCCCTAGTGTGTGTTTGTGTGTGTGTTTGTGTGTGTGTTTGTGTGTGTCCTGCGGTGGGTTGGCACCCTGCCCGGGATTGACTCCAGCAGACCCCCGTGACCCTGTGTTTGGATTCAGCGGGATGGATGGATGGATGAAACATTGATTTTAAGATGAAGTTTTACTATAATGCTAAAATAAACTACGAGCATAAAGTGAACATGTCGTCTTTAATCTCGAATTAAAGCAGAAATATCAAGAATAAAGCCGCCACTATCTTTTCTTCACTGTATCCGTATTGTTTTCTTCTCCGTGGCCCTAATGCTCTTGTAAAACACGTGTAAACACACAAAACAAGGCACACATTTACAGTACAGCGGGTACAGGAAACAGAAAACAAAACTAGAAAAGGAAAGCCATGGACCGGAACGGCGTAGAAATCAGGGAGCCGAGGGCCTAATGAAGTGGAGACATCTTAAATGTATAAATGTTAAACATTCAGAGGGGAAAGGCTTAGATAAGGGGCTTCATCTGACCCACTCATATTTATGAGACCGCTGCTGAGAGACAACAGGCCGGTGAGACTCCACAGGAGCTTAAAAGGAGAGACGACGGCTGGTGTGGCAATGAAGGCTCTCGAGGACGGCGATCCCCCTTAAAGATCGAGAGCAGCGTCTCCTGAGCCTTGATGAGGGTCTTTTCTTAAAGGGGCCATTAAACAGGTGCTCGTGTCGCTATGTGAGTCCTTCCTGTGATATCCCTCGGGCTGTTATACTGGTGGCAGCACTGGGATTGAATGACCCAACCACTGGAGATGCAGGACTGGCTCTGCACAAACATCGGCCAGCTGATCTGGGGACCGTTTCTCCATGCAGAGCAGCCCCATGCCTTGAATCTGTGCTGACAGGAGGCACCAGAGATTTCAGCAATGCATGTACAGGAAAGTAGAGGGAGCCAGCAGACAAAGACCTGGTGGGACCCCTGCGTAACTAGCCCTTTGCTGGAGGTTGGACCCCCCTCAAGCAAGTAAGAGGGACCCTATGAAGGCACAGGTTCATGGGGAGCAGATTTCAAGTAATTGCTGCTGCATATGGATGAGGACTGAAAGGTGGAGAAGCTCTAAGCGTTTGAGAAGACTCGTCCCACAGAGACCTCCTTACAGAACCGAGTAGATTGGCAGCGGGCGTTGAGCGCACCTCTGGGTTTACAACAGCAGCCGCATGCCCGGGTCCGACCTGTCACGCTGTTCGCCACGCCTCCTTTTAAGCTCCGCCCACCTCGATCACAAGGACATGCGTGCATTGGAGCGGAGAGCTTGGCCTTTGGGGGTCAGAGTGGGAGGTGATGGCACGTAATCGTCTACTGCTGGTCCACCGTACCGGCGTGTGTCCGGCCACTTCACGGCGTGTCCAAGGCGCTGCTTTCACTTTCTTCACACTGATTCAGCCTCCCTGCTCACGGCCCCACAGTTCTCCAGAATATCAGCCACCATCTTTCATTCCACAAAATAACTTTTGGAAAAAACTTCATTTCAGTTAGGATTTTGGCCTCAGGCAGAAGAAGCCATTACTGCCATTAATTTAGGCTAAAAGGGCCGTTAACAGCACTGGTCATTGAGTGGGACTTTTCATTTCCGCTCTGCCAATGTATTCAATACCACGTCATCAGATATGGCTGGCCAAGGTTAACGCTCACACGTAACCAACACGGCCAAGAAGGCCACAGAGACCTCAAATGTCAGGTCAGTCCCCCTGTGGCAGCCATAATTCAGGTATCACGAGTGCAAATGGGAGCAAAAGGGGCACCGGACATTGGTCTGGGATTGGCCTTTAAGGGGCTTCCACCTCCCTGGTCAGACAAGCTTGGAGCAGAGGACACAGGAGGCCAGCGGACTCTGGAAAGGGACGGGTGGGAGGTGAGGAGGAGCGCATGACATTCAGGATCAGGGGGCATTTAGCAGACATCATCCCTCCCTGCAGGGAAGTTGTTTTAACATCGCCATCATGTAAAGGGGGGGCAGACACAATCTCTTATCTCTAAACTGTGAAATAAAAAATGGGCCCTGAAATGAGGGGCAGCCATATAAAGATTGGCCTGGTGACTTCACCGGTCTAGGACTGAGCTGGTAGAAACGCCACTGGGGCTCCTGCAGCAGTACACAGCCACCCACTATATAGCGCCTTGCATATCTATCTCTCTCTCTATCTCTCTCTGTTTTAAACAACAGCCAACTTCTCCAGGCCTGGCCGTCCCAGCAAGTTCAGGCTGAGTGTGAGATGCTGATGAAGTCTCAGGAGGCCCAGAATTTCATCACAGGAGCTCCAGTCATCTCCTGACCCTGGTGACGTCACAGCGCACAAGTCTGCCTTTAGAAGTTCAGCCTACATGGAGGAAACGAGAAACAAGAAAGAACACGAGGGCAAGATGAACGTTTGGCCAGAGACACAACACAAAGAGCAGGACCTCTGAAGGACAAGAGCCAGAAATGGAGCAGTTGGACCAGAAGAACCTGACAGCAGCCGTAAAGAGAGGCGGTGGGAGTGTTGAGGTTTGGGGCGTCTTTGGGTCAGCTCACCACAAGGAGTTCTCCACTGCCAGGCAGTTCTAGGAAATGCCAGCTAAGGGGTTGTTTGAGGCGTAAATGGAAATTGTGTATCTGCTCTTACTTTTTTAATTATCTACTAGCCATGTTACTTGTCAAAGATGGGTAGTAGAACACACTTCATAGTATCTGCTCTCAGTTGCCCTACGTGTTCCCTCAGCACCTTTCCTCAGTGTGCGCTTGGGTTTGAACCTCCCATGACTGGCGCTGCCCTCCTGTCCACTTTTATTGTGACCCTCAGCGTGGCTCCTACCCCTTCACTCCTCCTCGTGCGTCTCTCATGTGCTCTTCCTCCTTCGATCACATCACCAAAGCCAGACTGACCAATCAGATTTCTCGGAGACTGGACACACGGACCTTATTATAGTAGATTGCAAAGTCAGACTTTCAATATTGCTGTTTTTCTCCATAGATACAATTTAAATGAAGAGCAAATCTTGATACGTCCACAAACTGTACGTGAATACAGAAAACGCAGTTCATGGGGTGCACTTACTTATTCACACGTGTTTCTTGATCTGTAACTCTCCACTAGACAGACAGATAGATGTGAAAGGCACGATATGACAGATAGATACATAGGTCCTTGTGTACAGAGCTCAGTGAAGTTCTTACTGGCATGTGCCAATCAACATGCCACACACTGCCACTCTGAGTAACCTGAGCTCCAGCCTTTCATGGCCAGACTGAGCACATCTCAAATGGAGATGAAGAGGTTTGGTGGCTTTGAGTGGAGTCGTGGTGTAACGTCTGGCACAGATCATCAGCCCGGTCACATGCCACTCTAGAGCAGCCCTCACCCTCTGACAATATGAATAATAATCTTAATAAACTGTCCAGTCCATCCTGGCTGACAGACATGCGGGCACAGGGAGGTGGTGCTGACTCCACACACACAATGACCCAGCTGGCACCCTGCGGCTTTAAGTTGTGTTTATAGACCAAGCAGAGTTCATCTCGGGCTTCATGCCAATCAAAGGCGCCCCAGGATTGGACGGTGGGCTGGCCAGTGTCCCCAGTATGAGGTGCTGACCGCTGCGGTTACACAAGCTGCCCTGTTTGTGCTAAATTGGACAGACGAAGAGCTCTCAGCTAAAAGTGGCCAAAGATAACACTGGGGTGTTAATGAGGGCTGGGCACCCACAGTGCCAGACGTGTTGTGCCAGCTGCAGTGAGAGGGCTGGATTCCTCATTTAGGAGAGGCCTTTTGTCCATTCCCGCACCGTGACACAAATCCTTCCAATCCAAGCCAGCGTGACTCAGGGCTATTATGACTGCTGTCCTATTTTACCTGTTTGCTCCACAGCCCCCTTAACCTAATTAGCGGCAGCCCCTCACTCCTCTCGTTACGCAAGCCTCGTTCTTTTTGTGTGCTGACCTGGAATTCTGCTTCTGCTGCCGTCGAGCTGTGGCTCTAAACATACTGACAGGTGTCAAACGTCCCCTGACGGTAAACTCGGTCACACTTGATAGCCCATTAAGAGCCTCTCGTCTGAGTCACCGGCGTCTTGAACCGGCGACCGCATCAGGCAGCTCATTAAAACGCCGCTGACAGCGCTAAGTGGGCACGCACCCCCCATCTGAAGTCTTCTTGAGGTGGGCCGCCCATTCCAGCCATTCACTAACTCTTCAGATCTTCTTAGGGGCAGCAGAGAGGTCTCAGTTTGTGGGGCTCATCATACCTGCCAAGGGCAGACTTTCAAAGTGAGCTCATATCTGGAATGGGCAGATGCCAACCCAACTCCACGCGGGTACTCCGTGGCTAAGCCAGCTCTGAAAGTCCCTTCATGCAAATGCACCATTAAAAATAATCAAAATGGAGGAAATGTTCAAGGGGTTCACTGGCCTCTGGGTGTGCACCGACGTCCATGAAAACCGAGCAGAATTAATTACAACATTCGCCATCACGTAGGCCAGTTCTCGTCATTCAGTCCTCTCCCCAGTCGGACAGGCGTCCTTCTGATCACTCCTGGGCCCCCCCCGAGACCCTTCACAAACATTTGGTGCCTGATTTGGCTCCCTGGTCAGTACTGTCCACCTGTAGCGCCCACTCTTGGTGCCCTATGGTATTTGCTATGGACTTGGGGTCCAAGAAGCCGTCGCCACGGCACAAGTCAGCTGACGAGCCGCAAATCTGCAGCCCCAGCAATCCGAGTAATTAGGCCACTTAAGGAAGGCGGCGGCGGCTAATCGGCGATCGGCATGCAGAACCACCGCCTGCCATCCCAAGGAGTTAATTGCGTACTTTTCCGCTAATGAAGTTAAATGTACTCTGCAAAAGGGACAATCGGTATTATCAGGCGACAACTGAGGGAATGTTTTTAATCAGTGAAGGAACTGTTAGCACAAAAAAGAAAGAAAACGCCGGCCAGGGTGGAATGTCCTGTGCCGTGTAAATGAGCTGGAGGCGAGGGGCCGACCTCCCGACGAGACCGCTTGAACGGAAGAGCAGAAGGAGATGACGAAGACAACAATCGACAGAACCTGTAAGAGTCGGGGTGCCAGGAGCCCCCTCAGCCCACCCACTCCACTTAATCGTAAGAAAAGAGTGTAGGAAAAAAAACAAAACAACTGAGGCACCTTGTCTGTGGTGGTCTTCAAAATGACGTCCGCTTCCTACGGAGGGGAACCTTTAAAGAGGAGAACCGCAGGAGGCGGGGCCAGTGCTCCTCACCCAGGTCATGACCTTCTACTCTGAGGGTGGAAGAGGACACGTCCCACCCAGATCATTAAGGGGGGGGGGGGGCAGCTGTCATGCTGGAGATGCCTTCACTGCCGGCCCCCCCTTACTGGTGTTGTGATGCCAGCCTCTCAGGACTCCCAAGGACACACAAACAGCCTGGCACCAAACTCTACAGGCAGGCCTCATGGCCTCCACAGCCTAAAGAAGTCGAGACTGAAGTCTGTACACTAAGGGAGAGGAGAACCGTAAAGCCCTGGTGCGTGACAACAAAAGAGAGCATCTTTAATAGATTTAGGGAACGCATGGCAAAAAAATCAGAAACAAAAACAAAAAAGGTGATATGCTGCTGGTAGGGCTTTTTAGAAATAAATAACATGAAGGCCTTGACCTTGTGGTGGAACAGGTTCTGTCTCAAATAAAAGGGTCTTCTGGACTAGAACTTGTGTCTCAGTCTGGACTTTGGGGTGCAAGACGCCCCCTACAGTCCACAACTTGAACAGTCTCTGTGATTTGGACATGCCAGGCAATGCCATCATCAATCACGTGACTAGTAATGGACAGAGCACAAAGTGTCGCCACTGTGAAATATTTAATAAGAATAAAGATAAAAAAACATTGCGTCAAAAGTGTTCTTCACTGAAAAAAACTAAGCAGCACAACAAGATCCAAAGAGACCCCTGACCACGATCTTCTGAATTCATACCTGAGCCGATCTACACAACTGTGACACATTGCTAGACTTACTCCAAACATGCGGACCTCAGGTCCTCCCAAGCCCCAGGAGTTCACTAGTACCACTGGATCCCAGAGGTGACATTCTTCTTCTTATCATGTAATCAGATTCTGCAATTTGCTTCACACTCAGCAGATGTTGCTGCTTTTCTTTTTCTCTCTGCCATGTCACCAGTTTGCATTAAGAAAGAAGCAAACCCAATAATGTCACACAGATTGCCACTGGCAACCGCTTTTGCTTCACCAGCATGTGTCACATCATAAGTTTTTGATTAACACCAAGGGCGTGTCACACATGTGCAACTAGGGACCTCTGGGGAGACTCAGGTGACCGTGCCAATAGCAGGCAGATAGCAGGGGGCGCTGTTGCTAACAATATCTCCTACTTTCTCTGAGCCGTCAGTGGGACAAGTGGCTTAGCCCCGCCCCTGATGAGTGAAGTAAGCCCCGCCTCTTTTGAGCTGAGGGTCCATTTAAACAGATGAGCCAATGAGAATGGCGTCATTTGACAGGGTAAAGCAGAAGATCCTTCATGCCAGATGTTTCTCGTTAAACGTTAGTGCCCATATCATTCGCTTTTGTTTTTGAGCTGTAAACTATTAAAATGGACTGCAGCTGGCTTGGCACCCAAAAAGCCTGCCCTCGCGTCCAGAGAGTCTGTTACAAGGGCCGTGGACATTCTTGAGATCCCCCATAGTTTGCATCTTGTCTGCGACCGTCCCACCTGAACTGCCCTGGGCTTGTCTGCCCAGACTACAATTCCCAGAATGCCCTGAGATGGGCACTCACTTCCTGAAGATCCTTCCAGTGTCATTCTGTGTGCCACTGTATAGCCTGGACTGGGCTCTGGCATGGTGACCGAGTTACTGACATCCTGAAGAGCACATGTGGCGTCATCAGATACCCCTTCACAGGAGGCATGCCCACGGGATGTGCCCGATGACTCCACTGTGGTCAAGCAGGTCATGGGAACAAGAGGACGAGGACAGCAAAATCGAAGCACTAGACCCCTGACGCTCCTCCACAAAAGTAAACACATTTTTAATGAAATTGCTGGTCTACATGGCAGGGGGAGAAGGGGGGGGGGGGGGCTGCCTTACAAAAAATGTCTTTAACGTGCCAGGAGAGGCGATGGAAACTGAGATCTACTCTGCCTTTGGTGCCCTCTCAGAGACAAAGGCGCCTTCAGATCAAAGCGCACTCATCAGCCGTGTGACCGCGATCTGACGTGGCACTGATCAGGAGCAGCCCCCCGGTGGGTGTCAGCAGACACAGCGCTGCAGAGCAGGCAAGGGGGCGGGGGGCTTTGAACAAAGATGGTCCATTGTGGGTGGGCGCCGTGCCACGTCTCTGGGAAATTTTTTTCCCCCAAAGTGACACACAGCAGCGCTCTGGAGGAGTCTGACGTGACTCTGAGCTCGAGCCCTCCGGCCGCCATGGTCATGTCTGTTATTTATCTGGAAAAGTCAAGAAGTGCTGGCTGGAGTCCCCTCCTCAGCTGATGTGGCCTTGTGGGGGGCTTGTCAGGAGGGTACAAGGGCACCGGCTGTTTGTGTTCCCTTAGTTTTCACTTCAGTTGTATTCAGATGATATTCTGGTGCTGCCATTTTGTATTTCTGACAGCAGTTTGCTGCCCTGTCACCTGTGTGTGGAGCCCAAGGAGGCAGGGCCACCTGAATGTGCTACTGCGCTGCTGGCGTGTCACGTGCACTTCTGACATTTTTGCTGTTTTCATTGACGACACTCGCTTTGACGTTTGGACTCCTGCTAACTGCTTTGTACGATTTCTGCTGTTGTTTTCTTTTGGTTTCATTTCTCTTGTCCGCTTTGTGCTTATGTTTGGATTATTTCACTTCACGAGAACTTGGCTTTGTTGATTTTGGCCCCAGTGCTTTTATGGCTGCCTCTCCTCTTTCTGCATTTTAAAAGCCTTAGCCCCACATGTGGGCCAATGCAGGCCAGGTGCCTGCCATTGGAGTTTGGGGTTAGACCTGTCCTGTGGACGCAGACCTGTGAAGAGGGCAGCTCGGAGCTTTTGATTTTTGTTTTGCTTTGCGAGTGGCAGGATCACAACACTGACGTGCTGACCTAACAGTGTGCCCCCCACCATGGCGCTTTATAGGCCTGTCACTCACACATCCAGCCTTTGTCCATTTAGTGTCACGGCCAGGCCAGATGTCCACTAAATGTGTCACTGTCACGTGCAGAGTGTGTGGCAGAGCTCAAACAGAATGAGCCCATCACACTCACAGCCAGAAACTCACTGTAGCCAAGCAACTTCTCGACATAAGATGGCAGGGGGTAGGGACCTGGGGTCACATCCTGGGAGTCCAGCAGGGGGTACGTGTGAAAGAAGTGCAGCCAAGAGAAAAGAAACTGGTGACACTGGTGTCACGACCCGGAGTCACTGTGGAAAGGCAGGCGAGAAGCACCTCACCGTGGAGGACAAGATTCAGGGAGAGGAGGGACTGCAGTGAACAAGCTAAGTGAAGAAGAGACCCCCTCACAGCTCACCTGAGGCGCCACACTTGGCCTGTGGCTCGACTCGTTTCTGCAGGTTTAGGACCCAAGTTCATGTCCAGGGAGCCTAGTTGGGTTGCATCATGCAGGAGGCACAGCCTGAATGAAGGGACCACGGGTACAGGGAGGTGCCCTGAATATTGAGACGCACGTGGGCAATGGGGACCCAAGAAAGGGCCAACAAGTCTGAAGACAGAAAGCTGGCATTGAAATCTCCGCGTCCACTCTGCAGCTCCGCCCCTTCTGGCAGTGTCTCTCTCCAAGGCCCCGCCCCTCTGGACAGCAGCTCTCTCTGCCCCCCCCCCGCTGGTCTCTAGGGCCCCACCAGAGATTCCATTCTAAACAGGCCCCTCATTTGTGCCCCACGTTTTCATGCAGTTTACCTCCCAAGTGCTTTACAAAAAGTCCAACTTAAAACACAATTGCAGAAGGACGTACCTGGCACAGCGGTGACGTCAGCCTTACCAAATGGCCGTCGGCGCTGCTTTCTTTCACCAGGCTCAGCCTGTTCGGCTCCCACTTCTCCTTGTCCTCATTTCGGCCCCTCTGACCTCTTTCTGCATGTCACCGGGTGGGCTCATCTCTCTCTGTTTGTGGCTGTAGCCAGAACTGCAGCGTTAGTTCCAGGATTTATTAGGTGACAGCCAGGTTTTATTTCCCTTGTCATTTTTGAATTGTTTTTGTCATTTTGGTTATTTATATTCATTTATGATTTAGCATTTTGGGTCTCTCTCTTTAAATGAGCTGCCATTCCAAGTGCTTTCTGGGTGGAGCCTGAGCTCTAGGAGGCGGGGTCACCCTGACATCCTGGCTGCTGGCTCCTCCCCCTTGCTTTATATTTTTGGACATTTTAGGATTATTAAAACTAAATGTCCAACACCCTGGCACACCCACCCACAGCGGACCAGATCTGTGGTGCCATCTGCAGCTGGGCAGCAGTGTTGAGCCTGACAGCTCCATGTCCCTGCACTTTCTCGTGCCACATGTCCCTCCGCTCCACGTTTCTTGCTGGTTTCTAATTCTGCCAACAGTGCACAGGGGACAATGGATTCATAAAATGGACAGAAGGAAGAACATGTGGCACATGAGGGGGGCCATGCCCATGAGTATGGTGGACCTTTTCTTTCAGACTTGGCCAGTCTGCCACCATGAGAGCCTCTTGGTCACTCTGGGTAATTCATTGACACCATTACTAGCAGTTCCATTTGGTGCTGAGTCAACAGCGGGCGACCCAAATGTACCCCCGTAAATAAACCCCAGGGGGTGCCTTGCATGTGACGACAGTCTCAAGGCCCTGCTGACACATTTGCTCACACTTGTCACTTTTGTTATTTTCAGCCTGTTGCCTCCCCTTTACAAACCCGGCGAGCGGCAGCAGGATTTATGTAAGCCATAACTGTGCAGTGATCACATATCAGCCGTGAGTCAGCACACGCACCTCGCAGGTCCTCAGCGCCACTTCCTGCCTTTTTATAGCCTCCTCACAAAACGCGCAGAAATTGATGGGCTACTAAAATGGGCGCCGAGCAAGGAGGCCACGTCAGCACCTTGATGGCGGGTCGGGTGGGCTGGCAGAGGCAGCTTTTATTGAAGAGGATAGGAATAGCTCACAGGTTATTGTTCCAAAAACATCAATCAAACTGTATAGCGCCTTTCATAGCAAACAAGGCAAAACAACAGTTAGATTGTGATAACGAGCTCCCCACTAGGGACACAGCTGACATTCTGGGAAGTGACACAGAAGGGCAAGTCACCTGGACCACCATGGGGTGGGAGTCAGGAAAGTCATCGGATAATGGAGTTTGACTGCGGTCAGCACAGGCCTCTCATCGAACTGGACGAAAGGGAGAACCCCTTGTGCCCGGCGGGCATTCAGGCTGTTAACTGTGAGGGGGGGCCACTGACATGGCGGCAGGCCCACTCTGTCAGTCATCCTACAAAATAGACCAGAGGAGAGCAACTGGGCTGAGTCGGCAAACGAGGAGGAAAACATTAACAACATAAGCACACGGCGAGTAAGAGGAGCCCACATCATCCAGACCTTGGACAGAAGCAACTGAACGGGCAAGTGGGGGGGGGGGGGGGGGGGGGGGGAGGTTAGACTGCACCAGCTGTGCTGCCCATCTAAGACTCTGGGGTCAAATCTAAGTTGCCAATGTAGACCTTGGCGTTAAGATTTGCAGGGCACCCTGCAATGCGTATGTCTCTGTTATATGCCATCTGGTATAGGATTATTAAAAGCAGTGCTAATGTGTGTGATGCGCCATCTGTTGGAATGTCAGAGACAGCAAACACACAGACACGTATACGTTTATTAAGGTGGATAACGCCCAGGGTATTTAGTGTAGGGTTTTGGGTGATTTAGAGGGTCATCATCATCATCATCATCATGCGTACAGAGTATGGTGACATCCTGACATGCGTGTGCCAATCAACATGACGCACACTGTCACCTTCCAGCGCCAGGATTAGCGAACAGAGCAGGTGTATGCTAAAGGAGAAGGTATACTGAATAAAAATTAAAGATACGAGAGAATCTGAGGGAACGCATCATAAATGAATCTGCTCAAAGTGATGGAAATGTGGAGTTAATGCATCGGGTTCATGTGAATCTCGCAAAGCGCATTGTCACAAATGTGAAGATGTTATTAACTGATATTTCAATTAAACAAAATGTTCGTATTTTTTTATTGAAAATATGCATTTTGCCTATGTGTCCAGACTTTAGGGACACCCTATATAAGGTCCTAACTTGTTATTGTCACTCACGAGCGCTTCGGAGGCAGTCAATCAACAGACCGTACACTACAGTAAGTAAAAGATCGCATGGCGAAGGGTTATGGAAGGGTACTGACGTCTCTCTCTGTCTCTCCCTCTTTTCCTCAGAAACACAGACGAGTAATAAAGCTCACGCACCGCAGTCCAGGAGCCAAAATGGCCAACTCGCCACTTCCGGCCCTTCCCTGATGACGTCACCTCCGAGCCGCAGACATGACGCCACTTCCTGCGGCCATCTTTGTTTTCTTTCTGTATAAATGCCGCCCCGTTTATTGTTTTGTTGTCCAAAGTCGGTTGAACTGTTTTCTGTTTCAACGTTTTATTTTGACCTGTCCGTTGGACATTATACGGGACGATTCCCCAAACCTTCTTTACGACTTGGAGTCGAATTTATTTTCATCACATTATATAGTGCCTTTCACACCTATGTATCTGTTATGTACAGTAGTGCGCATTTCTATCTATCTATCTGTGGCCTTGCACATACTGTATATCCATATATCTATCTATCTATCTACTAGCCATGCTTTGCCTTTCTAACTGTTATATAGCGCCTTTCACATCAATCTGTAAAATAATGGATTTTAGATTGATTAGTTACTTGAGCCCTTCATTCCTGTCGACCTACTTATTGTCAATTCCTCGAGGCCTTACTAGTCTACAGTATCTATCTAGTACTGTTAGTCTATGTTAGTTTTATGGTGCCTTTCACCTCATTCTGTTATAGAGCCTTTTCATGTCTGTGTCTTTAAAGGTGGAAAGCTTAAGACTGGAGTGGGGTGAGCTGGTGGTCCTCCAAACTGGGCAGTCCCGTGAACGAGAGCCCCAGCTGACCACGATGTTCCGTGATGGCACCAGGCCCTGCCAGGTGGGCTCCTCGGCGGAGTCAGTGATCGAAATCCCATCAGTGCACACCTGCTGAGCGCCCCCCTCTCAGGACCCCCGTGTGCCTATGGGTGTCAGTGGCTCGTACTTGTGTGGTCAGCTGGGCACAGCCTCCCTGTGTCTTGTTTTCCTTTTCCTCTCCACGCAGACGCGGTTATTAATCTCGTTAATTGTGGTTCGTGTTTTCAATTACGCGGCTATTTTTAGGCCTGGCCCACCACTCTCGCCAGGCTCTTTCTGTGAAGGAGCTATTTAAAGGACCCGGTCTTCACAATAACTTGGTTACGGGCCTAATGGAGCGGCACTGGGCACCTCGGCGCCTTTCCCGACCAAGAGGACAGACAAGTGTCGCGTACCCACCCCCCAACTCCGCGTCCCCGGATGCCTGCTGGGGCGGCCGCCATGGGGCGAGAGCAAATGGAGTCGTCTCCAATGGGGGGGTCTCCATCGGGCGCCGGCTGCTTATCACCAGATTGCAGCCTTGACTTTTCTAAACTTGCACAAGAGGCGCATTTCATCAGGGCTCACGGGTGTAAATCTTTTCCGAGAGCCTGATTGCTCTGAATCGGCCATAAAAGTGAGAACAAATATGCGATAAGGTGCCTGGGAGGCAGCCGCCGAGGTGCGGAATGGAAATCGGGAAAGCAGCGGAGAGGCCGTCGAGTCAGAAACTGGCGGCCCCCGTGTCTCGGACCCCTGCCAAAGCCATTTCAGGGCTCATTCAGCTACTCATTCCTGTTCTGCCCCCCCCATCCCATTCAGGAGCGGGTTTCAACAGGATTGGGCCGGTTTAATTTAACTGGCCAGCCACACGAGACCCCCTTACTGCTGTCCCAGACTAACACTTAGCGATGGGGGCTCCCAGCGTCAAGTCAGGACGTCATCTCGGACATGTGGCTAAGCTGGCCACTTCACAGAAGCAGAACAAGACCCTCCTCACCTTTTGAAGCCCTCTTTGAAAATGGCGGAGAAGCTGCAGGTCAGCCCCAAAGCCACGCCCATGTGGAAGCCACACCCACTGCTTCACCCCACACTTCATTGGTTATTTTGCCCTAAGCCCCATATAACTGTCCCATGTCACTCGTCACTTACAGTCTGGTCACTCTGCCAGGGTCTATGACTGGGGGCTCATTGAAGTTCCTGTTGTCAGGGTCTGGTCAGCCAACTGCCTGCTGTGAGGGTCAGCGCAGTGCACAGGAGACGCTGGCTGCTAGGATGTGGTCACCCTACATGGTTTACCAGGCTGGTCACCACTTTCAGGCTCAGCTGCCATCATAGGATCGAGTGACATGAACTGGAAGGCCCAGCCACAAGACGCACTGACCTCTCTGCCACTGCGGTCTGACCACTGACCACCGTGTAGTTTAGTCCTATAAGTTCTGCTGCCATTCGCTCCCCCTACATGGTTTATCAGGCTGACTGGCGCTGGTCCTTGTCACTCCATCGGGCTCAGCTAACTCACAGCTGCCAAGGTGTGACCAGTCCAGGTGACTCGCTGACCTTACTGTCACGGGGGTCTGACTGGTGCACGCATGATTGACTGCGAGGATGTGGTCACTCAAAGTGGTTTAAGAAGCAAACAGCTCTGGGTGGGCTCAGTCAACATGAGTTGGCCACCACACTGTCACTGGGATCTAACCAGTCCATGTGACTGGGTCAGATCACTCCTGCTGGCGTCCGGTCATTTCACATGGGTCACCAAACCACCTGCTGCCAGGTCCCAGTGAGTCCGTCTGGCTGGCCCACAGACTACTAGTACCAAGGGTCACTCCAGTCCGCAGGAGTTGGCCTGCTCAGTGTTGCTGTGGTTTGGCCTCTGCTGCCATCGTCGCGTCACCAAACTAATTGCTTTTGGCCTTTGTTAGTCCGTCTTGCCCTGATTGTTTACTGCAGCCAGGGTAAGGTCAGCCCGCCAGGCCCACCACACTGAATTGGTGCCCACTGGTACTGTGCTTGGGTGCGCTTGGGGGTGGGGAGGCTGCCAATGTCAGATGTTGGTGACCTCTGGCTGACCCTGCTGGGTATCCCATCATGCCTGGCACTGTGTCCAGTTGCACCCGCATCCGTCCCATCGCTGAGTGTCTGATGTTTGCTTGCTGACACGCACCCTCGCTCACAGGTACACAACTTTCCCCTTCTCTGCCCATTGACTGTCACTCACCCGTGTCACATTCACCGTGATGCACACTCCAGAGTCGCGTCTTCCAAATCAGCGGCATTTATCTGCTCGGCCTTGCCTCCTCTCCGGCAATCACACACCATAAAGATAGCCTGCCGTGACTCATGTGAGCGCAGAGAAACACGTCCTTGGGAAGGGGCAGGGGCCAGGAGAGGAAATGTGGGTGGGCGAGGGTGGGCTGCCCGTCCTCGTCACAATGGCATGTTGCAGATCAGCAGGGCCTCCTTGCACCGACTTTGTTAAAAAAAAAAAAAAAAACCCAAATGTGCCTCAGTGGGATCAGATAGCCATTTTTGGCTAAATTGAGTCATTTTACGAGGAGGGCACACTGGGCCCACCACTGCCATAAAGCCATCAGACGCCCTTATTGTCGGCTGGTTACGTGTGCCAGTCTATCCAGTAATCAGATTTGGGATAAAGACGCTCACATTTGTACGTCGTTGTGAGACACCGGGATGTGCTAAGGAGTCGGCTTTGGGATGCCGTAAGATTCCTAACTTTATCCAGAGTCTTATCGTGTGATTAGCCGCACAACGCCATCAGCGTCGAAAACGCCTCCATATGCTGACGTTCAAACGAGGCCCCTGATGACGACGGAGAAAACGAGTGCCGGACCACCAGGAGCTCTCATCGTTAAGATGATTCGTTACATAGACCTCTCACCTCCATGAGCGTCCTGGTCAGAGCTTCTGAACGATAAACTGCAGGGCACGATGGAGGTGTGCAGGACGAGCCCAGCCAATCAGAACTCAGGGCGAGGTCACCGTGTAGATGAGGCACCAAAAATCGAATCAACACGACGCCAATCCACTGGGCTTCACACATCTGCATGTCGCTCACACGTATGTCACACCCGTCTGGCCCTTCTTTCCGTTTACCTCTTCATTTGTTCAGTTGCTCAGGGTGTTCTGGGTCCGTGTCACAAGCTCTGATTTTGTTTGTAGTTTTTCTATTTGTGTGTTGATATGTGATATGAGATTTGTAATGTGGGCTCTGGTGCTCTTGCTGAATTTCTTTCACGCACTCTGAGGGTGAGAAAGGCGCTATAGCCAGGCAGTGTGGCACAGTGGCTGAGGGTTCAAATCCCACTGCTGACACCTGAATACGAATCTGAGCGGGTCACGTCACGTGTCGGGCGTCCAGTTGGAAAAACAAAACAAATGGAATGCACTGCATCTCCTGAATGGCGTCAGTCAAACAAAAATATCAGATATATATAAAAAAGATCCAACGTCTGAGTGTCTGTCCGCTTTTCACAAGAGAACGACTTCACGGATTTAGAACATTCCGGTTGATTTTGTGACTTCTCTCATCGCACTAAGTATCGCAGTTCACTTGTGGCGCCTATTTATTTGTGTGAATCCAAGAGGGGGGCTGCGGGCCGAGGGGAGGGGGAAGCGGTGGGTGAAGTGGGCGGGGCTCTGGTGATTGGCAGAGCTACCACGGCCATGTGCTTTTCTCCCCAAGAAGGGGACGTGCTCCCATCAGAGCTGAACACAATCAGACAGTGCCAACGATTGATGTTGAGGTGTGCCTACCTTCTGCTTGGCCAGAATTACATTTTTTTTGATCGATTTTTAAAGTTTGTCCCGTTTCACTACTATGTGGGCGGAGCCACAGGGGGGACAGATATGTCAGGACGCTATTCGTAGACTTTAGCTCTGCCTTCAACGCAATCACCCCTCCAAAGCTGGTTGTAAAACTAAGCAGGTTGGGCCTGAACACCACCCTCTGCAATTGGATCCTGGACTTCTTGACAGAGAGGCCCCAGTCAGTTCACCTCCAGCATCATCACCCTGAGCACTGGAGCGCCGCGGGGCTGTGTGCTTAGTCCACTGCTCTTCACCCTGCTGACTGCACAGCCACAACAACACCAACCACATCATCAAGTTTGTGGATGATACGACGGTGCTGGGACTGATAAGCAGGGATGATGAGACAGCATATAGAGATGAGGTGGAACGGCTGTCCGCATGGTGTGAAGACAACAAAGTATCTGTCAATGTGAACAAAAGAGATAATGGTGGACTTCAGAAAATCACATCCTGCCCACATCCCACTCAGCATCAACGGTTTAGGTGTAGAGACCGTTAGGAGTACCAAGTTCCTTGGTGTGCACATAACTGAGGAACTTACGTGGACACATAACATCTCATCACTAATCAAGAAAGCCCAGCAGAGACTTCCTGAGGCGACTGAAGCGAGCAAGTCTTCCCCCTGCCATCCTCACCATGTTCTACAGAAGCACCATTGAGAGTGTCCTGACCAGCGGCATCACGGTCTGGTATGGCAACTGTGACATATCTGACCGCAAAGGATAGTGAAGATAGCAGAGAACATTATTGGGGTGCCTCTCCCTTCACTACAGGACATATCTCACAAACGCAGTGTCCGCAAGGCCTGTGCAGGACCCCCTTACACCCCTCACGTGGACTTTTCAAGAGAAGATACTGCAGCATCAGAGCCAGATCTGCCAGGCTGCAGGAGAGTTTGTACCCCCAAGCTGTCGGACTCCTTAACACCAGGCTGCCCCCCTGGGACCTTCCACACGACCTCAACCACCTCGAAAAACAGAACTTTATACATGTGAGCCATTGACCTGTGAAGACAAGTGTGCGGGTAGAGAAGAACTGAACATCTCATACTGACCTTGAAGGATTTGGACACTCTGGATATCCTTCTGACCTGTCATTGTCTACACGTCTTAAACAACTATCACCATACACTGATCATTTCTGTATTATCTGTATCTATTTTTATTATATTACATATCTTACACATCAATATTGCTGCTACATCTTTGTCTTGTCTTGTTTGTGTTTTAATTTTAAATTTTAATTCTATTTTTAATTTATTATTTGCACGTCATGTTGTTACTCTGTGGACCCTGAGCTTCACAATTCCGTCTATCTGTATACTTGTAGATGGCTGAGATGACAATAAAGTTCACTTTGACAGCTACTGTAAATATAAAGAAGATGTGTTGATATTCTTGGTGCCCTTCATATCTGTCTATTGTGCAGGGTCTTTCAAATCCATCCATCTCCATAGAGCCCCTCGCATTGATAATACTGCGTCTTTCACATCTCAGATATTGCCTTTTGCATTCATCTCTTATATAGTGCCTTTCACATCTATCCATTATACAGTGCCTATCTGTTACACAGAGCTCTTCATAACGGTCAGTCATTTATACAGCGCTGTTCACAAAGGCCGACTTCAATATATTAGGTAGCCCAATAGAAATGCCGTTTCACGTTTGGTTCCCCTTCTCTAATATTCTACTGACTGTCACAAATATACAAAACTGACAGGATACCAAGAAGGGGCAGACACCGTCTCACTGCAGAAATGCACATCTAATGTTATACAGTGAGGTCAGTGTCAGGAAGAAGAGTGAAGAGGGGGCACAAGAGGGTGCCCACCAGGACTGAGCTTGAGCCACTGCTGCTGCTGGTGGTGTTTTCCAGGTGGGCTCATCCAATTTACAAAACCAAGATGAAAGTAAAGGCCAGAAAGAAAGAAAGCAGCATGGGGGCCAAGTCACTCGAGAGACGGGCTCTACTCTAACCCTGTTGGCACCGGCTGTGACCATCCAGCCTTTATCTCCACAATCCCCACCCTCCCGTGTGCCTTCATTGTGCCAGCTCAGCGGCACTCACCTCAGCCGTGTAAACACACACAATGTTCTGCCAGCCAGGCTGAGACAGTCCGGTCTCATTAAAGGTGTGACTGGCACAACGAGCCACTCGGGCGTGAAGGCAGATCAGTGAGCACAGGCACAGCCCACCAGGGTCTCTCAAGCAGAATGACACCAACACAACAGCCCTGCCATCTCCTCTCGAGTACCGCCACACCTTGTACTGAGGAATGAGCTTTGTAGACACACAGGACCTTTGGTTTAGTTGGGGCCCATCAGCCAAAAGAAGCAACACATCAGAAGCAGGGGGGTCACTCAGTGGGCACTCGTCACGGCTGGGCGGGAGTCTGGAGGTGCCAGGCTTGGGCAGTATGTGACATAAAAATGAGCAGAAGGTTTGACAAAGGAGTCCACCCGCTGCTCTTTTAGGCAATCAAAGCAGCACAGAGCGAGTCCTGCCGTGTGTGCCAAATCACAGTCCCTGCCAGGGTCCAGCAGGAGGGCTGGACACCCACAAATATGTCAAGTAGCCCGTCTTGTTAATGCCAGCACTCAATGTCCAGTCAAGTCAGCTGGAGCCTTTTTGAGGTGGTCACCTAAAGGGCTGTGGTGCGGTTGCTTTATTCTTGCGAGACACAGGAAGAGTTTTGAGAAGGCACAGAAATATTTTGGAAAGAAAATTCTTAAAACGTTTTTTCAAAAGCAAGAACTGACTGAGCAGACGAAGCTACGCAACGGTGACATGTGTGCTATAAAGTGGCATTTACATGGAGGCGTCTTCTGCAACATGTTGGCTCATCTCACGAAAAAGAAAAGAGCACCACCTGCTGGAGAACACCAGCAAATGAAAATGGAAAGCTAGTAATAGCACAGACTTTTCCTGAAGTCGTCAATTAAAAGGAATAATCCAATCAAAATATATTTTTATATATATAGAGAGATCATTCTGGAAGTCTTTAAACCCTTCACTTTTTTATTTTGTTATGCTGGAGCCTTTTGCTAAAATCATTTCAATCAAGCAACATTCAACACCACTGAATGGCAAAGTGAGAACAAGATTTTAGAAATGTTTGCAAACATACTAAAAATGAGTTGTGCTAGCCGTCTAAGACAGACTGAGATACAACTAATCAATGTAAACCTCAGCGTTAACGTTTGTGATGCACCATCTGTTGGAATAGATTTTGTAATGCATATTGTAATAAAATGCCTTGCATTTATCATTCCGAAAGATGGCACTTCACAAACAGCTGGAGAAATAAAATGCATTACTATAGACTAGTGCTTCCCAAACTTGGTCCTGGGGACCCCCTGTGTCTGCAGGTTTTTGTTCCAACCAGCTTCTGTTTTTAATTGGACTCCTGGGCTACTTAAGTGATGTGTTATTTCCCAAGTTCTGTGTTTTGGGAACAATATAGAAATTAGAAAACTAAGTTTGCTAAAAAAAAAATATATATATTAAAATGTAATATGCAGTTATATGGGAATAATGTATTTGTTTTCTTTTTAACAATATTTTCATCTTGTTCTTCATTGTACTTTTCCAGGTGTTCTAATTGTTTAATTAATCCATTATTTACTAATTAGTGTGTTTGATGCTAAAGTAGTTGCAGCCTTTGATTATTCCGTGTTGTTTGCCTGCGTGTCTGCTCTGCTTGTTTTTAATTGTCATTAATAAGAAAACTGCACAGAGAAATGGCAAAATATATCAACAAAAGAGAGTTAAGCATTTAAATCTGTAGCAAAACCAGAAATATTTCTAAATGTCTTATAAATGTAAAAATCATGCTGCTGTGCTTTTCTTAATGTAGAATAAGAGAAATAAATACCAGCTAATTAAATGCGATCAGTGTTATCAGGTGTTGTCACTGATTAGGAATTTGGTTGGAACAAAAACCTGCAGCCACTGTGGGTCCCCAGGACCGAGTTTGGGAAACACTACTATAGACGTTTGTGATGCACCATGTGTTGGAACGACGAGACATTGCGACTGGACACACAGACACTTTGTCCTTTAATTAAGGTGGGCAACACTCTGGTGCATGAAAGTGGAACAGATGTGACCAAGTGTTTGAGTGTGTGACTGTCCAGCACTATATGGACTTGGACACACCCCCACACCACACTTTGTGCCCATTCAGACAAAAAAGTGTTTGCAAGGTTTGGTGTTGATGTTCGACGAGAAGACCTGGTTGGCTTGCCATTGGAATTCCAATTCACCCCAAAGGTGTTTACTAAGGTTGAGGTCAGGACCCCATGAGGGCCACACGAGTTCCTGCAGGTCTTTATGGATCATTGACCTGCTGGAACCAAAAGGGCCCTCCACCAGACTGAAGCACACACACTACTGTTTCATTAATAGGACCCTTCACTGCGGTCAAGAGCTCTATCACCAAACTTTACCGTAGGCACTACGCACTCCAGAAGGTGGCATTCTCCTGGCAGTCACCGAACCCAGAGTTGTCCATCAGACTTCCAGACCGTGAACTGGGATTCAACACTCCACATTTCCACTGCTCCAAGCGTCCAGTGCTGGTGTGTTTTACATCATTACGCATAGTGACCTTAGGCTTGTGTGCAGTCACTCGGTTGTGAAAACCCGTGGAGCTCCATTCTTGTGCTTCCACAGGCAGTTTGGAACTGCTGTGAGTGATGCCACAGACGAAAGGCCATTTATTAGCACTTCATTGCCCGGGGGCTTCACCCTGTGGTCTGCTACTTCGTGGCCGAGCTGCTGTGGCTCCTCGGCGCTTCCACTTCACAATAACATCACTCACAGTTGACCACAGCACATCTAGCACAGCATCGGGAAGGTGGCATCCTACGAGTTGTGGGCATCTGGGATAAACTACTACGACATGCTCTTGAAGAGAAGGTGGGTCAGCTGAATAAGCTAAACTGGATGGAGTGAATGGTCTCCTCTCCTTTGTCAAATTTCACAGGTTCTTATGACAGTGCCATGTTTAAAGTTACTGTGCTGGTCAGATCACCCGCCATTCTACTGCCAATATTGGTCAATAGAGAAGACCCTGAACTCAGTCATTTGGAGGGGTGTCCACATACTTTTGGCCTTAATGACTGGCCAACATGACCAAAGGGCTTAAAATTATGAAAGGACTTCATGCAGGAGAGCCCAGCGGTCACTTTGAAAATAAACGCAGCAAGGACACCACTGAGACACAGCTGGAAACGTGTTAGGGGCAAATCTGGTACAAATGTTTGAAAGTTATTCTTCACACAAAAATCCACGGACAGACGGAACAAGTGACCAGCAGGACGTATTTTGGAGTAGGATGGCCTGCTCTCATCTTGATGTTCTACTATGGCGTATAGAAAGACCACCTACAGCATTCTCAGTGTGCGCATCTCCTCATGGGCCTTCAAATAAAGGCCTGCCAACTCTCACCTGAGCGAGCAAAGACTCCCCTTCACCTCGGCTCTGAAGTAACCTCAGCGACGTGTCCTTGGCCTCGTTTAGACATTTTCAGAAAACACAGACAACGACAAGTGAGCTTACGCGTTTATTCAAATGGCTTCCATACATTTGAGGTGCCCTGAATTGGCTAAAGGACTTACCCCTGTTGCACGCGTACATAGTGGGCACACAAAAGCACCATTGACATCTGAAACATTATCATCAACACACTTTCTCAGGGTTCTCTTGATCTCTACATATTTGCTCATTTTTGCATAAAATATAACCGATATCTCCTTTATTGGTGAAGAAGTAAATTAAAAGTGCAAAATTACATCATTCACTTAGAGATAAAATCATGCAGGGTGTCAGGTCCTCACAAACACGCTCAGCATTCAGTCTGTGTGTGGGCTTTTCGGACGTTCATTTTGAGAAGCAGCGGTGCTAGGCCACTACTTTGTTTGAGAAGCAGTCGTTTTCGTTGTCGATGGCCACTTCCTCATCATATTTGGTAAACTTTGTCATCCATTTTCAAAATGATCTCCGCCAAGCACTAAATATGGAGAATGGAGATGCATGTGGACAACACAACGGGCGACTCGGATTTGCAATGCAGTGTTTTTGTGTTCAGAATTGTCCCAAAAACAAACATGGGCCAGTCACTGGGGGGTCTTGAGCAGAAGAGGCCCCCCGAGAGAACGACTGCCATTTACATTTGCAGCCTTCCCAGAGCTTGAAAGGAGGCAGAAGCAGAAAGATGGGCACACGCTTTATTAGAACACGGGGACAGGCAGCGACCGCATATTCGATTCAGACCTCTGTTTGCTGATCAACTTCCTAGAGGACCTTTCCATGGTGAACACCAACTGGCCTTTTAGCCGTAGCCCCACCATCTCCGTATTTCTACCACATAAAGTGAACGCCTAATCAGCTTGTATTCCTGATGCCCACCAATTCAATAAGTGGACAAATCGCTTCACTGTCCCCCTTTAAACCGTCCCTGACCATTTGGGATGCGACACATGGAGGATGAAAATGTATTTCCACTTCTTGTTCTTTAAATATTATGTCTTTAGTCTATGTGTATGTTTTGAGTTTTATTAATACAATTTAATTTTTGTGTTCACGTGTTTAGTTAGGCGCCCTGTCTCCTTTATATAGAGTTTGAGGGGTTGGACCAACCATAATGTTCAGCTGGAGGAACACCCTCGGTCTGGTCATTTCAGGACCACCAGGACGGCATTGACTGTTCTGGCGGACGCACCTTCAAGGTGAAGGATTTTTGGATTCTTTGCTCTGTCTTGGTGGTGTTTGAGTTTGGACTGTGGATTGGATGTGTTTGTTTCTGGTTGTCTTTAGTTTTTTTTTGTCTCCCCTTAGTTTTTTTTGTTGTTTCCTGTTAAAAGATTTTTTTTTTTATATTAAATCATCTTATCTTTAAACAGCCAGAGCTTTCACTATTTCTCTCTCTTGATTAATTTTTAGTTTCTGAATATCATTACGGTGGCGCAGTGGGTAGCGCTACTGCCTCGCAGTTGGGAGACCTGGGTTCGCTTCCTGGGTCCTCCCTGCGTGGAGTTTGCATGTTCTCCCCGTGTCTGCGTGGGTTTCCTCCCACAGTCCAAAGACATGCAGGTTAGGTGGATTGGCGATTCTAAATTGGCCTTGGTGTGTGGGTGTGTTTGTGTGTGTCCTGCGGTGGGTTGGCACCCTGCCCGGGATTGGTTCCTGCCTTGTGCCCTGTGTTGGCTGGGATTGGCTCCAGCAGACCCCCGTGACCCTGTGTTCGGATTCAGCGGGTTGGAAAATGGATGGATGGATGGATATCATTAGGGGTTGTTTTGATACTGGGGTAGACAGAAGCCTGCTTATGGACAGGCATAACCACCACTTGGAATTTTAGGCCTCAGTTTAGCCTGGGGCACATTGGTGGCAAGAATCACAACACCAAATATCCCAAAGGGACATCGCCACCTCACCTGGGTACGTGTGGGAGATGCCTATTGGATAAAAAGCTGATCCATGTCTTGCAGATTGGGAACGAGGTATGGGGTGTGCCGAGGTGCCCGTGTTGCCCAGCCTGGCAATGACATTCAGATATTCTGTACAATACACCTGATGAAGGTCGCCCACTGATAGGTCTTATTTTAAAATGTTATTCTTTTAAGCTGTACTTTGTCGTGTTAATCATTTGCCCAGCATTATAAGGATGATCTTAACATGGCTGATCTACACAGATAACTAGATGGAGATCTTGTTGTAATAAAGCCTAGGCACTTCACAATTCCTTAAACTGTTAAAACAAACGAGGCGTCTAAAACTTATGAAATTGGTAGATTCTGCATAAAATCATTTAAAATCTGAAAAACACTTTCATCAGAATTATAAACTCAGCAGGCAGAAACAGGCAGTCAACGAGAATTAAGCACTCGAGTGTCTTGAGCTGGTGTTCACCATGAAAGGTGCCATACAAAACAAAACAGGCTGGCAGAACGCCTGTATCTAAAAACGGTTACAAATAACATTAAGACATTAAAAGGCTCGATGGGTCCCCCTCACCAGACTGGGCTGGCAGGTAACGCAGCAGCAGAATTATTACAAGAGCAGACGCAGTTGGCTTCTCTCAGTATTGACTGACACACTTCATCTTACTGTTGTGCCTTCAATTAATCCAATGCTTTGACCATGATTCATAATTAAAATGTCAGACTAAAGTAGAATAAAACTGTAAATTACAATAATAAATGTAAGATTTCTACTTGTCAGATGCATAAACGTTGAATGGTGACATTCTTTCTAGCCTGCTAAGTACCTCATTAAATGCATTTGCACAATAATTCAACAGGTTTTAAAAATGATATATTCACAAGTGCAAACATAAAATGTTCATGTTATATTCTATTAAAAACAGACACACACACACACACACACACACAGAGTAAACGCCCTATTCATTGCTTGTTATCCCAGGCATGTGAATTGTAATGGCTAGGACCGAGGATTAATAAAAAGGAGAGTGACAGCAGGTACATACGGGCGTCATTAGCTTAACAATTCAAACCCAATAAACACTTTAGTAGCTCATCTGCTTGTCTCCAAAATCCAAAGAAGAAAGGAAAATAAAGAGGTGAGGCTACTGCAAGTTGCATAATGCTCCTCAAACCCGAGACCATAGCTATCAAGGAGGATAAGAGAGGGTGTGTAACAGGCCAAAGTGAAATCCTACAAATGAAATTCCCATCTTCAGTGGTTAAGTGGCACACAAAAAAGGCCAAAATGAAAAATATCACAATTAGCTGTTGACCCAAATCAAGAGGCGACGTGAGCAGAAAATTAAAGTGCTCTCGACAACAGCTTCCTCTGTCGTACACAAATGAAGTCATTACTGCCAACATCCCAAACCTGAGCCACACGGGCCTGTTGTGTTATTTTAGATTTGAACATTTTACATTCACAGTAGAAAGTGCTCTTTAAGATTAAATGAAAAAGATCAGTGGTTAATCGGAGGTCGCCGTCTGCTTTTCCTGCTAAAGGAGTACAGAAGTAGGCATTCGTAAACCCGTTACAGTCGAAGCTGCTGTGGGGTTTCTATACCCTGACATCCTATGTCACTACAACAAAGTAAACGAAGAACAACCAAATTATCTGTAATGCCAGTCCCTTTAAACCTGAGTATACGTCATATAAGTGGACCGAAATGTAAGGTGGCTTTGTGCAACAAAAAGCAAAGAGACTTCCTTCTAGAATGAAAATGGCACAAAAAGACAACGCAAGTGTTTGCAGCAACTCTCCACCATCACCAGGAGACGCATACTAGAAGCACTGGCCTCTTGACATGGTGGATGTCGTCCGTTAACAGCAACACTACCGTAAACCTCAAATGTCTGCATTGTGCAAGCTGAAGAGAAACCTCTCGTTCAGAGCATGGGCACTGCTGCCTTAGGACGGTATGGCATGCCCTGCTGTGGCTAACACAGAGTGAGAAAGCATCTGGATTGGGAGGGGGGGGGGGGGGGGGGGGGGGTTCTTATACCCCATACAGCTTCCATTAAAATTAACTTTATAAATACAATCTGGCCAAATCAACAGAACGTCTCCACAAAGGGGACATCCCAGAATGCACCTGCCTCAGCTGTATGCAAGCTGGAAGTGATGCAGTGACAGGCAGAAGGGATGTGCAGTTGTGATAAAAGGTCATAAATCTTTATGGCTCCTCTATCTCATATGCACCATGTTAGTGATTGCCAGAGTTCTCTGATGCAGAACACCATTTACTGGTAATGAGACAAAAATGACACAAGTATGTGCTTAGGATTGAGGTCAGCAGGGTCATAATATCGAGGACATCATTTCCCAAACATTATCTCTGCTTGCTCGTCACAGGACAGGAAACAAGCCTGGACAGAACAGTGGCCCTTCATGGAGCACAGTGATGGCCTCCCAATGGAGGAGTTGTTACTAACCAACATGTCTTTGGACTGCAGGAAGGAAGCAACAAAGACAAGCAAGAGACGAACATGCAAACCCCAGACTGAAGGGATCCAACCACTTCTACCCGCTGTGCCACCATGCAGGTCCTAACTGGGACTCATACTTGAGAAGATGTGTCAGGTAGAAGTAGCTTTTCACTAAAAACGGTTAGGTTTTCTTTAAAAAAATAAAATGGACTGCTTTTAATTGCCATATTTAGCAAGCAGACCACAAGGCAAAGAGTCCTACGTGTCCAAAAATGACCTGACAAGTGAAGCACTTCACAGGAACCAAAACAGTACACATGGATTGAAAGAATAAAAAATGAGCTTAAAATGTCACAATTTACAGAATCTGGAGAAATGAATACAAATGAGCATTTCCTCTAAAAGATCCGCAGCACCGGGTATAAGCAATATGTTGCATGCTGGGAAATTCTCTCGTCGAGGCTACTTTATAAAGGTAAATGTGCTTGCAATCACTAAGGGGGGCTCGGGGGGTTATGACTTTGAAAGAAACCACAAAGCCCACCCCATTATCTTTTACTGTCCAATATTGCTCTCCAGTCGTCAGCCCATGAGTGCAGTCTCCTGATTGGCTGATTTGGAGTCAGATGCTTGTTGTGGCAGGAAGTGAAAAGGATGTGCTCCCAGGAAGGACGAGTCTCAGCACCTGAAGAGGAAAAGCAAAATGGCAAAAAAACATTGGAGTATAGAGAAAGAAAGCTTCATGTCCCGCCTGCCGACATGCACCACTTTGATTCCAGACAGAAACCTGCTGGCTTTTTGGTTTACTCATCTGATGTTTGCACTAAAAGCAAATGTATGAGCTGCTTGAATAAATGAAAGGATTTGATTGCACCCAAGTTTGGTGAACTTTAAAAAAAGGTTTTTGAAGTCGAAGTTCCTACTAAAGTTCACATACCAGTCGTCATCACCTAACAATTCAGACTGCCAAGCAAAGTAAAAACAGGCTGCTAAGTGGAGGGAAAGGAAATATTTTGAAAACATTTCACAACAAACTTCATATTAATTACATTAATTAGTTACCAGAAACCAATATAAAGTCACAACCCATTAAAATAAAAAAATAAAAAATACAGCAAAACCCCTAAAAGCTCTTATGGAGCCACATACATATTTTTGGCTAAGTTGTCATAAACGTCTGTTAGCTACGTTACGGCCTTCCTGATCTTCAGGTTGTCTCCTGACCATTCTTCAAACGAGCGCAGTATTATTTAATCAACACACTTTACTCCAAAACATGGACGAGCACAGGCATGCAGACGTTACCAACAAATCTGTGCTCTGAAAAGACCACAGAAGTCTTGTGCGGTTTTACTTCAATCTGAAAGAAGCTCAGAACAGACATGGCTGATTCAAACTAGAACGGGAGACTTGCTGACGATTCATGGCTTTTCTTGGCTAAATTCATCTCCTGACTTGTCAAGATTAACTTTATCCTTGAAGCCCACCGATTCAAATATTCCTATTTCTCCACCTGAACCACAGCACACCCAGCTACAAAGGGCCTGGGTAGGAATGCATGACTTTCATACAACTGTACACACACCTCATTTACTACATAAAAAAAAAAAATCGGCAGTGCCCCCCGACTTTCTCATATACTCAGATATGGGGATGGATATTTGAGGAGTAAACCAAAACACAAGGATTCTATTGTTATATTATGGACATTAAAGAACCAGCAACAACAAATCAAATCAAATTAATAACATATTGAACAATTATTATTATTAAATGTAAAGTTGAATAAATTGGACTCCGCAGCTTCATGAATAAAAATGTACCACTTCTGGTTAGCAGAAATAACTTAAAAGTTTATAGAAATCTACGTTTTGGACCCAATACTTGCATGCAAAACTTGGTTGACTGAAGTGAAAGCGTCCTCAGGTTATTGTGCTTACACAGACATAAGGGAGGTCTAAAACGTCAAGATTCATCAACATCTCAAAAACAGATTTTTTGGACGATTATAATACTTTCCCTACGAGAAGTAGTAGACTCGGGGAGGTCTAAAACTTTGTCCAAAAATTCGACCTCGAGATTTTGATGAATTATCGATTACAATATTTTTCCTACACTTCACATATGAGAAAGTAAAAAAACGGTTGGGAAAACGTTCAAGATGTACATTTAATGAGATTTATAAAATGGACCCAGGATAAGCATATCTACCAATACAATGCCTTGTATTTCTCATTCCATCAGATGCTGTATAAAGCCAACACTATGACCTCATAAAGGAAATTTTAAATAGGGGAGGAAACAAACCACAGAGAAAATACTAAAGCCAATGGTGTCCACTGACTGTCACAAACTGGGAAGTAGCTGATGGTCTGACCACAGAGCTCTTAAACTCGGGTCATTGCAGGCCAGTGTGCCCTTTTTATAGGGGTTCACGAAATTTGTGATTTATTTATGTAATTTATTTCTACTCTTATTTTGCTGTGTTAACAAGGGCCGATCACCAGAATATGTAATGGACCCAAAATGATATTAGCACTCCCTCTCTTATTCTTTTATTTCTATATTTCTTTCAAATTAAATGGCTCTTTAAGTTATAGTGCCAGTCTGACTACTGCCTTATTGGAGATAGGACTGCCAACAGCAGTGCTAATGCTTAATATGTGCCATCTGTTGGAATGAAAACTGCAATGCACTGTATTACCAAGTGTCTTAAAATATACATTTTAATAGGTGGCACATTTGAAATGTTAATGCTGAACACGTCCATCACAGTGTAACTGGACAGGCAGTGGCTTGTGTCCTATTGATGACTTAATCACATTTCACTCAGACTACTGTAGTTCTGTCCTCCACAGTCTCCCTGTCTCTAGTATCAATTATACGGCATTGACTACTTGTTGGAAATCAATAAATTGGCAAAGCTCTTTGACTACACCAACATTCCCAAGATGTTTCCACCATATAAGCTAAACCATCAAGATCAAGTCCTGGAAAGTGTCCATCCAGCTTTGTGGCCTCAACTCCGGAACTCTAATTACGTCTATGTTAGGATTCTGTTATGAATGGGTTTATAATCATTTAATATATTCATGATTTTCTTCATTGCTTTACAAAGTTTAGGGTTTCCTGGGCCCTGCAATCTGAATGTCACATTAGTTGTCTGATTTAAAGGTTATTTCACATGCCACCATTTTACCTATTTATGAGCATCCCATCATTGAGGCAGATTACAGAGTCATGGGGGGCGTGTCCTCAGAGGTCGTGAACCACCAATGGGATGGGTACAAAGGTCACCATTGGGAGCTCTTCCTCATCCAAGGACCATTCTTCATCCCCCTAGTACTTTTTCCTGTGTTAACTAAGGCTGATATTTTTGACTTGAACAGTTTTTCATTCCTGTTTTCATTTTGATTTCTGTGTGGTAGACCTCTCAGTTTTTTTATTCTTTATTTCTGGTATTTACTACGTCCAGATTTGTACTCTCAGAATCTTCTTTGCTACGGCACTAGCACAATACATTTCAGCAGTTATTCACCCTGATTTACATTTTCCCCTGCTTCCTATCTGTCTTCTTTTTTATACATGTTTAAAATTTTCTTCCAGTACGTTTCCTGCTTTGTGTCTTTGGGGGCAAAGCCTCATTTTGGATTAGGACTCTTGGGCGCTGTAACCATTAGGGCTGCACTAACCCGAGAGTCCTATAGAAGACAAGTTTACGTTCCACTACAAAATCTCTATAATCTTCAGAGGCCCCCCGTGATGTTAACAGTGCTTCACTGTTGATTTATTAAAAATATAAAACATTTTTCTTTAAAGCACGATGCATTTTTGTTGATATTCCATTATGAGACATTTTTACATAAAATATCAGGCTATGAAAATCCACAGGAATGGAACTCTCATGTAACCCAAGGCCCACCTGTATATGTACAGACACGCATTATATTAAATATAGATTTTCTTTTTTTTGTTATTCTGCAACAACGTTTTAGAGGAAATTACCTAACTCTTTACGCCCCTTCTAATACAAAAAAAAGTCACCAGCATGAGCAAAGTAAGCCACAAACCTGTTATATCAGGTCTATCATCAATTAGTAAATCCGCAGACACAATGGTCTTGTCTCTGGTAAGGATCATCTGTTCCAGAAAGTCGCAGCCAAAGTGCTTCTCAACCCAGGCATACTGCGAAAAAACAAAAGAAACAGTAAGATGATCTCCGACTCCGCCAGGCTCAGGGAGGCACTCAACACAAACACACCACAGCTAAAATAACTGGAGGTCCTCTGTTTGCAGTAACATGTCTGTGGATACTCCCCAATAAGATGGGATAAACTGAACATGTAACTTGGACTTCTAATTACTTATTTAACAAAAATGGCTAACCGTTACCACACACTACCTGGAACGGAGCTGCTAGTGCCAAACGGTTGAAGTGCTAAGCTCAGCAATGAATGGTGCAGGAGCTAGGGCTACAAGCCACCTGTTGGCAGAGATGTCACGGAAACTTAAAGTCTAAGGGCTTCAGCCATTGCAGGAGAGAGGATTGTGGGCAGTGGTGCCCAGGAGTGGCACGTAAGAATTTGCCAAGTAAGAATTTCACTGCACTCCGCACATCAAGTCAGGTTTCTTGTCATATGGACGTAATACTCGCATGTGGTCTCAGAGCAGTTGGCAAAAACACAAGAGGCAGTACGGACCTTATGAAGCCAAAGTAAAAGGAGAAGAAGGAAGCTTTGAAATGGAGATGCAGTAGGTCAGAGCTCTAGAAAGAAAGCAGGTCAGATCAAACCAAACTTAAATCAGCAAAGGCGCCGTGATAAAAAAATACTGTAAGCACATCAGGCACAAAGATATTTACATTTTTTTTGCACCGGTTTATTATTCAGTTTAAGAAGAAAGAAAACTAGAAACGCGTCAAGTTGAAAGTACAGTCATTAGTTCAATTTCTTTGACTGAAAGGAATTAAACAGTACATTCTAATTTTAGAGTAAATACAAATTCAAAAACGATTTGTGAAGTGTTAGACAAAGGAGGACATGCTGTGACAAAGAAAGACTGAAACTGCTAAAATGACAAAATGCTGGCAAAAGATCAGTGCAGTTGGAATTAAAATAACACGACAGACAGAAAGTGAGAGGAGTGCTTAGAGCAGTGAAAAGAAAAGGCCAAGAAACAAAAGAATACGAGAATGAAAATGGGATTTCTGACTGTGAGCTGATATATCAAAGGGATAATACAGACAATCTAATCAATGTAAAGCAATACAAAAGGTGGAGGCCGTAGTCACAGCAAGAAAGCAGACTGCAGCTAACCCTAACCCTGGAAGAAAACATCTGTGGAGTATGACAAACATTTGCAAATATTAAAGTTTAGAAAACAAATGAATTTGATCATTGATTTGGTAGAAGAGGACGACGAACTGTCCGAGAATCGGTTTATACAATAAAAAAAAGAAAATTCAACTGCAGATTAGAATTTAAGAATGTTTTGTTAAGATTCAAATTGGAAAAAATATATAGCTGGCAATACTGAAATTAAAAAGAATCAAGTTACCTTCATCGTGTCATGTAGAGGAGCATACAAACACGAGTAAGGAGTACACCTGGCAAGGCGCAGTTCTAATTCACGCCTGCTTCTCAGGACGCTGGACAGTGGCAACGTGAGGTGTGATTGGCTGGACAAGCAAGAACCAATTAGACTGCACATTTATATAAATAAAATGTATTGCTTCGCTCGCCCACCTCCGGCGAACACACGCTAAGAAGAAGCGGTTGGATCATCTGCTGGCTTGCTGGATGTTCTGCTTGTCGTTGTTTTAAGAGCTGGGAGCACATGAAGCGTGTTGGCCAAAAGCAATCCAACAACTGCTAGGTTAGATGTCCGTGAACTTGTTTTAAATGATGTCTCACTGCCCTGTCTCGCGTAACGTTGTGAAAACAATACTTGTCCTTTATTTCCGGCCCCAGGCATGGTTAAATCGCTCTCTCGCAGGACATAACACGCTGCTCGCGTTGTGACGGGAGGGCGGCTGAACGCGTGCTAAGGAGATGCTGTCGGATCATCTGCTGTCTTTCTGCTGCTGTCGCGCTGCCCGTCAATCATTTTAAAGCCCGTACAACTGCTGTCCTTTTGCCACTTCGCGTCTCTGCCGCTCGGGTTGTGAAGGGGGAGTGTGGGGGGTTAGGGTGGCTGAACGCACGCAAGGAGAAGCGGATGGATCATCTGCTGGGTTTGTGCTGCTGGCGAGCTGCGTGTTTTGTTTGTCGCTTGTTGTTGTATTAAGAGCTGGGAGCAAGTTAATGTGTCTCTCGTGGGACTTCAAATTGTCTTCCGAGAAGATCTCGTCTCATCTCCCTAGTCTCCCTCCCAAAGATTTTTTTTTTTTTATAATAGAGAGATGTGACAAAACTAACATCACTACTATGTTTGTAATAGTCATAAAAATACATGGAGATATAAGGATGAGCAACTGAATCTTTTCTTTTACAAATGACAAAAGATGGACTTATTAAGATGGACGGATAGAAGGAGCAATATCAAATGGAGTACAAGTTCCAGTAACGAGAACAAAGAAAGAATTCTAGAAATAAATAGTGAGTGAAGAGCACTGAAGTCGCCCCTAAAGCTAAACAGAAGAAAGTCAAGAGGAGGACATTCAACTGGCCACACTTGTTTGGTTACCCAACTGTTAAGGTGTCCCAATGTCTCTTTCAAACCCTTTTAAAAGGTTTTCTGGGGTTTGATTTCAATTCTATGACTCTGTAGTGTATTCCAGACTCCCACAATCCTTTGTGTAATTAAGTGCTCATCACCTTCACTCTGAGGTGCACTTCCACTTAATTCCCAACTCTGTCCTAGAGAACATTGTTCATTATTAAAGAACTCTACTGACGCACTTAAGGCTTTTGAAGTCCTGGATGAGGCCTTCTCTACTCAGAACTAAAGAGGTTCAAATCCCTTAGCTTGTCACTTTAGCACAAGCTCTTTAATCCCAGGATGAACTCCGCTGCTGTTCTCCACACTGCACTCCACTGTACAACCCATCTCACGACAAACTCCTGCAAGTTGGGAGACGTGTCCATTGTTTTACATTCAAACGCACTGGCAATATAAGCCAACATTTTGTTTTCCTTTTTAATTGTTTTCGTCCAGATGAGAATGCTGTACCAACATAAATCTCATAGTCCTTTTCAGATTATCTCCATTTGGAACTAACAGTTCATGCTCCTTTAGTTGGTGGGAAGTGCTCTGCACCTTACTATTGAGGTTAGAGAAGAGGACATGGAGAGTCATTTAGAAATCATGAAGAGCTTATAGAACAGATGATTTGTCAGGGAGGAGTTCAAAATACAGATCAGGTGTGCAAGATGGTCAAAAGACTGCTACACTGGAACCTCGGTTTGCAAGCAGAATTCATTCCGGAAACGTGCTGACAGTCCAAAGCACTCGTATATCAAAGTGAATTTCCCCATAAGAAATAATGGAAACTCAGATGATTTGTTCCACAACCCAAAACTATTCATATAAAAATGATTAATACAAAATATAAAGTAAAAATACATAAAACAAATTAAACTGCACTTTACCTTTGAAAAGAATCATGGCTGGTGTGAGTGAGTTTCTAAACTCTTGTGGGATTCCACCTAACAGGATGACACAAGGCAGAGCATCCCAAAGCTCCCGCAGTCTCCCAGCGCTGTAGCAGTTCACCATAAAAGCGAATCCGAAGCAATTGTGGACATGCTATAAGCGCCTGCCGTCGATGGGTGATACAAGGAACATTAGAAATGCGTAGGGCACGGTACTACTTGGCCACGACCCTGCCTGACTGCTGTGTCTGTGTATAGGAGAGTGGCAGATCCCACTACAATAAATATCCGCACTGTTGTTATTTCAAGCTGAATAAAGCTGGTGTTGCTAAAGTACCGAGACTCAGCTTCGTGTTTTGGGGTGCAAGACGGGGACTCGTACGTCACAGCACACACACACAGTCACAATGCTGTAGTAAACAGTATACGCTCATACGGATGTTGACTATATGAGTGATGCACGCTGACTCAGACGGAGAATAGGAGACGATTACCCACAATCCTGCAGCGAGAGAGAGAGAGAGAACCACCATCAGCTCAGCTCTGATCACATGATGCTCAGCAGACAAAGCGTATACAGTAATCCCTCCTCAATCGCAGGGGTTGCATTCCAGAACCCCCCGCGAAAGGTGAAAATCCACGAAGTAGAAACCATATGTTTATATCGTTATTTTTATATTGTCACGCTTGGGTCACAGATTTGCACAGAAACACAGGAGGTGGTAGAGAGACAGGAACGTTATTCAAACACTGCAAACAAACATTTGTCTCTTTTTCAAAAGTTTAAACTGTGCTCCATAACAAGACAGAGATGACAGTTCTGTCTCACAATTAAAAGAATGCAAACATATCTTCCTCTTCAAAGGAGTGCGCGTCAGGAGCAGAGAATGTCAGAGAGATAGAGAAAAGCAAACAATCAGAAATCAATAGGGCTGTTTGGGCTTTTAAGTATGCCAAGCACCGCCGGACAACGCAGCTGCTAGGAAGGGAGCAATGTAAAGGTAGCCTTTCAGCATATTTTTAGAGGAGCGTCCGTATCGTCTAGTGGTGTGAACAGCCCCCCCTGCTCACACCCCCCCTCCGTCAGGAGCAGAGAATGTCAGAGCAAGAGAGAGACAGAGAGAAAGGCAAACAATCAAAAATCAATACGTGCTGTTTGATCTTTTAAGTATGCAAAGCATATCGCTTGACAAAGCAGCCACACTTAAGCCCAGCAAGGAAAACAGCAATGTGAAGGTAATCTTTCAGTGTTTTTTGAGGAGCGGCCGTATGTTCTAGGGATTCAAACAGCCCCCGTGCTCACAATATATTTGAGGAGTTTTATTTAATAGGTAATACACGTTCTGGTTGGGTAGCTTCTCAGCCATCTGCCAATAGCGTCCCTTGTATGAAATCAACTGGGCAAACCAACTGAGGAAGCATGTACCAGAAATTAAAAGACCCATTGTCCGCAGAAATCCGCAAACCAGCAAAAAATCTGCGTTATATATTTAAATATGCTTACATATAAAATCCGTGATAGAGTGAAGCCACGAAAGTCGAAGCGCGATATAGCGAGGGATCACTGTACATACTACTCACATTGTGAATTTCCCCTTGGGATTAATAAAGTATCTATCTATTGCAAGACCTCGCTCGTTTATCAAGTCAAAATTTATTAAAAATTTTAGCTCGTCTTGCAAAATACTCGTAAACCGAGGTTCCACTGTAGTTAGTAAATGAGGCCGGCAGTGGAATGTTGTGGGGCATCTTCAGGTAACCTTATCAGCCAAGATGAATTAAATAAAGAGAGCACTAAATGGTAACGCTGGAGTATCTTATTTTTACAAACACATACAGTGAAGCTGAACCAATGTTACCAATGATCACAGGTGAAAATTTTCATTTTTCTTATGCGAGAGTTAACAAAACAGACACATGTGAACACTGTAGCAAAATTAAGGTAAAAAGAATAAAGCAAGAAATTCTATTAATCCTCTAGGAAAACACTATGGATACAATAATTGAAAAGGAGAAGAAAGAAAGTTTCTATGCTATCCACTATTCTAAAACAAAAAAAAAGGTCAAAAATTACATTGTTGGGATGTGAAAAACTGAAAAAGACATGAAAGTCAGAAAAAGAAAACAGTAAATGAATGAAATTAAAATCGGAGAATCTGAATTACAAATTAATTTGTACTTCCAAACTGGTGTGAATATTTGTATTTTACTTAAAAAAATATATATATATAAATAAATCCTTTTATTTGTGAACACCCATTTAAACAGCAAGTGTGACAGTTAATAACTATGACAAGTGAAAGGACACTTTGGAGGAATGTCACCCCTTCGTCCCACTCAACAGCCACAGAGCAAAGTAAAGAACTGAAAAACCCAGCAGCCCCTTCCTAGGCTAATCTGTAGAGAGAGCGTACCTGATGAATTGAGACATTAGTGGAGAAAATAAATATATTTAAGAGGTACATTATCTGTAACTCTGACTATAGGAGGCCTGGGCAAAACATTAAGAATGGATGGCTTTATTTTCCTTCTGGTACGCAACATTTATGGCCTTCAGACAACCTGATTTAATGAACACCCTGATCCTCCCGTCTGGCCTTTTCCAGGAAACCCTCAATAATCTGCCAATGCTTTGCGAGAAATTATGTAACAGTAAACTGCAGCTCACTCCTTTTAACAGCAAATTTTAGTAACATCAACAAACACAATTACAAATTAGCACTGATAACCAAACTATTGAGTAAGAATTGAAAGTAGCACACGTTTCTTTACCCTATGAGTAGCGTGTGACATCATTTAAAAGTTGTATGCGATTTTAGATAGATAGATAGATACTTTATTAATCCCAATGGGAAATTCACATTCTCCAGCAGCAGCATACTGATACAATAAATAATATTAAAGAAAGATAATAATGCAGGTGAAAAACAGACAATAACTTTGTATAATGTTAAATGTTAACGTTTACCCCCCCCCGGGTGGAATTGAAGAGTCGCATAGTTTTTAGTCAGTAAAAAGCAGAGATCAGCCTCGCAGGAGTCACTAGATTCTACACTTAGCCTACAGAAGTCAAATGTCACACCACAATGAGATCTGAGTATGTGCAAAAGGAAAATGAGTAGCAGGCTGCAGGAGTAGCCTTAGAGTTTCCACATAATTTCAAGAGTTTATGAACAGGCAGTCTATAAACCGTTGACAACAACAGCAAAAGTGTTTGCTCTGATCATTAAATGAAAGGTAGTCAAGCGTAGGAATGCGTATAAAAACAGTTTCTAGTGACTACAGTCCTATCAGATGTATAAACTACCATGACACTTCACTCCAGGTCATGTCACTTGCAGGAATTCTTAGATGATTCTGCAGTAATGGGGTGTGTATGGATAAGGGGAACGGGACAGAGGAGAGGAGTCGGGGGCAAAACTTTAAGGGTTATCTGCCAACTTAACATCAGCAAAACCAAACAACGGATTATTGACTTTCACCACACCAAAGGGCCTCTATGCCTGGACACTGGTCAGTGAATGGATGTGGAGCTGGCACACCGCTGCAGGTGGGGAGAGGGATCCACATCAACGACTGGTCTTGTAACACAGAGAGTATAATACGACACAAGGGCAATGTGACTACATGTTCATAAATTCACTTCACGTCAACACATGGAGCTGGACAGACAAGGCCACCTGGGAGTGCAGCTGGATGATAAACTGGACTGGACGGCCAATACTGATGATCTGTACAAGAGAGGACAGAGCCGACTATACTTCCTTAGAAGGCTGGCGTCCATCAACATCTGCAATAAGATGCTGCAGATGTTCTATCAGACGGTTGTGGTGAGCGCCCTCTTCTACACGGTGGTGTGCTGGGGAGGCAGCATAAGGAAGAAGGACGCCTCACACCTGGACAAACTGGTGAGGAAGGCAGGCTCTATTGTAGGCACGGAGCTGGACAGTTTGACATCCGTGGCAGAGCGACGGGCGCTGAGCAGACACCTGTCAATCATGGAGAATCCACTGAACAGGATCATCTCCAGACAGAGGAGCAGCTTCAGCGACAGACTGCTGTCACCGTCCTGCTCCACTGACAGACTGAGGAGATCGTTCCTCCACCACACTATGTGACTCTTCAATTCCACCCAGGGGGGTAAACGTTAACATTATACAAAGTTATTGTCTGTTTGTATACCTGCATTGTTATCACTCTTTAATTTAATATTGTTATTATCAGTATGCTGCTGCTGGAGTATGTGAATTTCCCCTTGGGATTAATAAAGTATCTATCTATCTATCTATTATACAGTGCCTTTCACTCTATCTATCTATCAGATCTTAAATACATTTTCCAGCCTCCACCATGCCAGCTGAGAGACACAACCCCTCTACAGTGTGGGCCGCACACCTGCATGAGAGGCCCAAGGAGGCGTCCTGACTACAGGCCACAACTACCTCGAGTGGCTCGTCGTGATCTGAATTCCGAGCTCCTCATCCTATAGTGAAGGGTAAGCCTAAGGCCCATGAATCCTGCTGAAATCGCTCATAATTGGTGGTATTCCTGAATTCCTTGCTTTGCATAGTGAAAGAATAATAACGAGAGAGAATGACGGCTTATCTGTTTCAGATTCATTTAAAGGGCTATCAGAGCAGAGGTGTCACTCCATTGTTTTTTTTATTCGTACTTCACCAATAAAAGCTTCACTTGAACCTCTAATTTACATGAGGAAAAATGGAACAAAATAAAGCCTAGTATAATAAAATGCTGAGCTCACAAACTGTAAAAGATTTACTGTTGTACATCAACTTATACTGTCATGTGAGAAATAAAATAAAAACAACACGTACCTTTTCATAAGGGCAGTAAGTGAACTTCTTTATTGGACTTGTGCAAATAAAGACATCTGTGCTATGAGGAAAAGAATGACAGAATAAATACAAAAAATCTCGGCTGGCCTCTGCTGCAGTGCTTTTCAAAGTAAATTACAGGAAGGACAGGCAGGCGGGCAGGGGTTTCCTCTGGCCTTGTGCCACCTTGTTAAAAGCAAACATCAACTTCTGTGGATTCACTGCCCACTTGTGGCTTTACTACGGCTTCACTTTACTGGTCAGAGTCAAAGCTTTCTGCTCCCCTTCATACGCTGCATTATACAGTCAAAAGCAGCTTGGTAAATGGCTGCTATATTGGTGTATGCTAGGCAATATATCGAGTGGCATGACATGAACGATGTTTCTTAACACACCATCTGAAAATAAAACCATCACGATATATTAATAGGCTGCATGCACACGGTAGTGCGGATGTACTTTCAGTGAAATCTCAGCCGGCTCAGTCACTTCCATTCTGATTTTTGTTTTGTGGCGACAACGTCAGAGAAAAAAGGTTTTATCGTACAGAGAGGTCTACAGCTGAACCTTGTTGTTAGCTTTATGTCGAGCTTCCAGTAAGTACAATGCGGTACTTCGTTTCACACATTTCCCGATCTAAACGGATCGCCACTATCCTGAGAAAGAGTTCTGCGGTTAGTCCCCATACCCAAGTTTGTAGCTGGCATTTAAATAAAAACAAATGAAGGATTTTCACAAGCCGTTGCAGAGGGGAGCTGTTCCTGCGTTGTATGATTTGAGTGGAACAGTTTCTCCGCTCCACTAACAAGACGGGGGGGATTTAGGAGAGGAGAAAGCGACCGATGGAGGATGATAAAATGCGAGGCTATGCTTCAGCCCTGGATCTAGCAGTGGTCAACACAGCACTTGATGAAAGCATGTCTGTTAGAGAGTAGATCCACCAGTCGAGAAAACAACTTGAGACCTTTACAATGAAACAGTGCTTTGACATTCGCCGTTTTGCTGGCTCAGACAGACACATTCGCTTTTTTACTGAGTAAGATGTCCAGCACACTCATGTTATTATGTATTAAGCTTACACACATATTCACCTGGCCCTGGATATGACAAATCAAAAGCTGGTGCTGATGCTGTGCCTATCTGGCAACAGGAACCTGTGACATCAGCAGCAGTGGGCAGAGTTAGCGAGGCAACTTCAGACAGAGAAACGGGACTGACAATACCGCTGTAGATGTGTGGCGTGCGAGGAAATTCGTTTTGACTTTACATAGAGCTAACATGTCATTGTATATAGCGCTCTAAACAAGTATTGTCACAAAGCAGCTTTAAAAATAAGTTACGTAAAAAAAAGAACAAATGCTACATATAGGATAGAGTGTGCCACCGTCAAAAGTGCCAGTGCAAGCTGCAGCTGGTTGAACTGCACACTTAATAAGCAGGCAGAAGTACCAACACCTTTATAGCTAGCTGCCTGTGCACTCTGTTTGTGCAACACGTTTAGCCGTTTAACTCCCTGGTTTTCATTTAGGTCTGCATCATCTCCCGCTTGTTGTTTTGCTCCCCTGGCAAACTCCGGTGCTTCTGCTCCTTGTTTAGCTTCCCTGCCCGTCCTCTGACTCTCTGCCTGCGTTTTTCAATCGCCGGTGCAGCAGAAACTTCCTGGCGGTCCGTTAAAGAGTTATTGCTGCTGACACGCCTGGATCATGTAGCGGGGCAGCGCTGCCTGGGATGACGAGTACAGGTGCCAAGGTGTAGGGGTACATACTGCCCCATCAAGGAGCTATGGAGGGGGCAGGCTTGTTCTTTTGGTGACAGTACATTGTTTTGCTAGCTAGTATTGTGTCAGCTCGCCTGTCGACAACACCGGTGTTTCATTTTCAAATACTCTGTTCTGGTATTTCGGAAAGCAAATTATTTCTTGCGTCACTGAGATGTAAAATGTTAACCCCTACAAAATGGAAAAAAAAAAACCAAAAAACACCAAAACCTTTTAACCTTCTTTAAAAGCGAAAACAATAGAAGTCGTGATGACACTCAAAGTAATAAGCCAAATACGAGTGCTTTCAGTTTAAAAGGAATGGGACGATACTTTGGAATATGCAACAGAAACCAAAAAAAGAAAACGAAACTCTGCTAGGCATTAAGAGTACGTAAAGCTTGGTGTCAGTCACGAACGTCACTGCTGTGAAACTGTTAAGTTATATTGTCTCCTAGCTATTGGTGTGAAAAGACTTTTTCAGCCCTATAAGTGATAAAAACAAAACAGAGAAACCAAACGGATGTCAATGCAGTGAAGCTTCGTCTCTTGGAGGTAACCCTGCAGCCACAGTTATCAATTGTTTTGCCTTAAATTTATCTGAATTCAATATTCCTCTCTAAAAGTTTTAGACCTCAATTGACTTTTCAGACGGATTCTGGTTTGGATTTGTTAGTTCTGAGTAAACGGCGCGAGCGAGGGCACCTCGTGTCTGTCCCGTTCTCACAGTTAGCGGTTCATTTCCAGTTCTTATTGTTTTTTACAGAGCTGAAGAAGTTGCTTTTGTATACCGAGATATAATCTCAATGCCTGGAGTAGCACAGTGAACTGCCGCAGGGCATCTTTAAAGCCAGAAGCAGTTGCTAGATTTGTATTTTTTGCACAAAATATGTGAAGACGCTGATATGTTTGTTCTGCCTTTGGTTTATTCATTTACAAAAAATAGCTTAAAAATAAAAATATTTCAATATGCTCTTTTTTTTTTTTTTAAATGGGAAATCTACTAAAGTAATTGAAGCACCAACTCCTACACTACCCAATTTCAGTAAGAAAATTGGCTTTTTTGTATTAATATACATTTTTACATGTTTATGCTTACACTACTGTAAAGTTAAATCATATACAGTTCTTACTGTGCAGTTAGATCCAAACAATTAAACGCGAGAACAATACAACTGCGTGACTTCTTTTTGAGTAAAACTGGACAGGAAAAAATACCGATGGATATCGCATGTCGACATTTGGTTCAAAAATATCATGATATGAATTTGGAGCCATATCGCCCAGCCCTACCGTATGCATGGCATGTGGCAACATCTTGTTTCAATTGCTAATCAATGTAAAACTCACAAACACAGATTAAGCAAACTAATACAAAATTACTTTATATGTAATTAGGTGATTTATTGCTGTCTGGTTTCCAGCGAAGGGCTGCTAGTAAACACTACATTGCATGTTACGTTCACAATTAGGTGGTACCTGCTTCAGGCCTCCTTGTGTAATCTCAGCCCTGCAGAAGATCATACGCTACACCTCAGGACGTACTGCAGGATTCACAGCTACCTGTACTGCTGAGCAGGTGACCTCATGTAAATACAAAGAGATCTGGCCGGGTATTATATACTGGAATTAAAGCAGCATAATAAAAGGCTGACAATTATTAGAGGTATAAATCATGTTTTATTTACAGGGCAAAAACAAATTAATTGTCCCATGCTTGACAAAGCTTGGCCATGCTGATGCCACTTGCATGCATAGTTCTGTTCTTATGCTGCCTGCACCAACTATAGTTTATATGGCATGTTGTGTTTTACTGCTTAGATGGTGACAAGCACACCTCAGCATTTACTTTTGTAGTGCACCATGCAAAGCATATGTCTCTGCTACATGCCATTTGGTATGGGATTCACAAAAGCTGTGTTAAAAGTTTATGATGCGCCGTCTGTTGGAATGACAAACGTACTGCATTTTATTATTAGAAATGTTTGTGATGCGCCATCTTTTTGAATGAGAGAAACACAGCAACCAGACTCACACACAGATAGATGTCCATTCATTAAGGTGGATTAAATCTTACTGCATGCCCTTCATTATCACTTACAACTCACCAGGCCAACACAATGCTGCTAGGCTTACACTGGCATAGTTAATAAGTGCCCGGCTCACCTATTCTGACTTTGTAAACTTCACTTGACTTTTACTGAGCTCACCCTGTTGAGCCGGCTGGGCAGACAAAGCTAATGAGTTTATCGGATACGCCTGGAATTCTCGGATGCTCCCTTGCCAGCCAAGGGATAGAACGTCTTTTCGCAGGTAGGTGTGGCTCACATACTGCTCATCTCCTCCTCATCTTATCATGGAGAATGAGCCTACCTAGAAATATTTTATTTTATAGAAAACACCCATCCTACTAATTTTATTTCCAGTATCTTTTATTTCTATCCTAATTTTAAGGTTCCAACATATCTAATATTTTACAACCCTTGTGTTTGAGCGCAGAAACCCCTGCGAAGGAACCTTATTTGCCAGCTTCTACTCATTCAATTCAAAATTCTTCTGTTAATAATTAACGCTCTCCACAACCTCGCCCCTCCATGTTGCCAGTCCCTCCCATACCCTCAGATCCTCTTCCTCCATCCACTTGACTGTCCCTTTCGTCCGTCTTACCACCATGGGGAGCAGCTCTGGAACTCACTACCATCTGAGCTTAGAAATATTGAATCATTTTCACTTTTCAAATCTAAGCTTAAAACTCATTTCTTTAAGACGGCTTTTTCTCTTTGATTACAGTTGCTCTGTCTGATTTTAAATTTTGCATTTTAGTTTTGTTTATCATGTGTGTTTGATCTATTGTTCAGTGTCCTTGAGTGTTTAGAAAGGCGCCTACAAATAAATAAAATGTATCTCTCTATTATTATAAAATGCATTTACATTTTAAATCTGATAAGCCTATGGTCAGAATGAACCTTGTTAATTTGTTGTGTGCCGTTTGTGTTTTAAACACGGCCTTTAGCTACTCTGCCCCTCACAGTCTATAAGAAACTGCTATATGAGGACCACAGGTCTGTCTTGGAGACTTTCTGTATTAAACCTTTTAAAAATCTGAAACTAGAAGCTATCCTACCATCATGATTGTTTCACTTTCAGTAATGCTTGTTTTCTCTCTGCAGAAGTTCCATTGCTGGGGTTTATTTGTATAATTGGTTAGATATTTACATTTGCTTTTTAAATGTTGAGCCTTGTGTCATTACTGTGTGAAACCCACGTGCCCAGTCTGTCATCCACACCACCTCTCTTTCAGCTATCATTTTCTCTGCTGTTGTGTGACCATTCTTGGTATACTCATCATCATCATCATCAGATCATATTACCCTAATTAAGATGTTATGGATTTTGCTGCTGTTGTCCTATTCTTACATCATACCACCTCAGTGCAAGGCTCTTTAATTATAAAGAGATAGTTAAACTGGCAGTATAAACAGTATTTCCTCCTAATCCTAGGAAATTTGAAAGCACACTAAGGCTTCCTTAAAGACAATATTTGTTTTTGGGTGGTTGCACATATATACAGATTCTCAGCGCTGCTGACCCATAAACATGCCACTTAGAGTTGCCCAAATAAGCACCAGCTGGATTTCAAAACATTCCTTACCAAAAGGATGAGCCGGTTTACAGTTTTGGTGTCCTCAATGGAACTTTTGAAAGGCTTGATTTTAAGTTGCATTAACAGTAATACGCATTCTTAGGGTTGACGACTCAACTGTTTTGGAGGAATGCATTTTTAGTCATCACAAATTACGTAATTCGCTAGAAGGGATTATTTTTATTTTGTACATTTTAACAGAACCTTGGATTTTTACACAACAGTACAGCATGTTAGATGTTTGTTCTTGCTTGCATTCTGCACAATTCACCTTACAGCAGAGCAGTTTAGGTTTATCCAGACTACAACATTCATGCGCTGTACTTCAGTTACCATCAGCATCAAGTGACTCCGTGAGAACCCGAACTACAAAGAGGACTATTTCATTTATGTTAGGTAGAATGCCCAGAGGGGACTGGGTGGTCTCGTGGCCTGGAACCCCTACAGATTTTATTTTTTTTTCTCCAGCTTTCCAGAGTTTTTGTTTTTTCTGTCCCCCCTGACCATCGGACCTTACTCCTTTTCTATGTTAACTAATGTTGTCTTATTCTTATTTGAATTTCTTATTTTGTCTTTTATTTTTCTTTTCTTCATTATGTAAAGCACTTTGAGCTACTTTTTGTATGAAAATGTGCTATAGAAATAAATGTTGTTGTTGTTGATTAGTATTGTATTCCCTTTGGATCCATAACTTTTTGCAGTAAAGGTTTTAAGTGCCCATTTAAAATGCTCTCATTATAACAGTTTCATTGGTCTTCGTGTATTTTGATTGTGTAAATCCTGAAGGCCACTTTGAAATGGTTTACTCCTACTTGCACTGTTCCATCTCAGTAATACTTTGACTGGTGACTTTAATGTTTGTGTGTTATTTTTACTTCAGTTTTAAATAAATAAATAAATAGACACATTTTTTCCTTAACTGTTGTTTCCATTAATCTCATTAGTAAGCTACAATTAAAATCATATTAACAAATTTCAACCAATAAGAATTTTACACACACATTTTTAAAGGATGCAAAAAAAAAATCATCTAATTATTTTTATTGTCAAAGTTTTAGAAAATATTACAATATTATTTTTTTGCCAACATCACACACCCCTACAGGACAGGCTCTGATTTTTCTGGTTCTGACTAGAAATCAGAAGCAAACAGAAATTAAAAGTCTCATTTTTATGTATATTTACATATTAGTTATACTTTTTATTTACTACACACTTCTATCCAAATGAAAATATATATATATAAATGAATTGTGTATACGGAGGATGACCCTTGGATGGCGTATATGATGCCCAACTAATAAATGAAGTAGCATGACATGACATTACTCATTGAGATAGGTATTTGAAATATGTAAGAGATCCTAACACTATTACATTTCTGCAGGCAAAAATAAACAAATGCCTTGGTTTTTTTTTTTTCGGTTTTCACTACAAGTAACCATCCTCTAAACCAGGGGTCCTCAATCACGGGCCTGGAGGGCCGCAGTGGCTGCAGGTTTTTGTTCCAACCCAACTGCTTAATAAGAAGCTCAAGTTACACTTCTACTTCACTTTAGTTGTCTCGCTCGTTAAGATTTTGAACCCTTATTGCTTATTTTAGTCTTAAACAGCTGTATTCTTGGTTTTTAATTGCTCTTAATTAGCAATAACATGCAAATGACAAAAGAAACCAGCATTTCTCCATTTAGCTTGTTACCATTTATACCTGTGTGTATTTATCATGCACTGTTGGGTTTAATTAAATACTTGGAAGGGAAGAGAAAAAAGCAAAGGACTGAGAATTATTCATCCATTTTAGCCTTCAAATCATTTGGATGATACCCTTAGAAAGGGGAAGAAAATCTAGGATATGAGAATGACCTGACATGGCAGAGTTAAAGCACTAACAAGCCATGAAATTGAATCATTGGCAAGAATTGCTTTCTAATTAAGCAACCGGGTTAGAACAAAAACCTGCAGCCACTGCGGCCCTCCAGGACTGGGATTGAGGACCCCCGCTCTAAACGTATGTAGCTTTGATATACTTGAAATAGGGGGCAAACCCCAGATGACTCACTTTTTAAGTTGTGACATCTCCTTCACAGCTTCTACAGCACCAGGCAGGGGTTCAAGCTCAATGAAAAAGTTTTTAGACTCCCATATACTTATTGCTTTCTCCTGAAAGAAACAGAGTTAAATCTTGTTAATTTGAAAATGTCACTGTCCAAAAAAAAAAAAAAAAAAATACCCACACGCACACACAAGTGTAGCACATTCTATATTTGTATTAGACGCTCTTCAGAAAAACTGTATAATACTGTTTCAGACTATGCTGAGTAATTCATTCACAAGCTCAACTACTTTCATGGAGCTAAAGGAATTCCACAAAAAGGTGGAATTAAACTCTCTCTCTATTATATAATAATATATAAAAATCCTTGAAGCTTCTTAAGATTACTGGTAGCATTACAAAAAGACACAAGTTATCAATGGTGGGCACAGGAAGGTGTGATGGAATGGGTAATCTGGACATGCTTAAGGACAGTAAGGACTTGGGGGCATTGTGTCATTTACTAGTACAGACATTTAGATGCTTGGGAGACATACAGTACAACCACCACATGCGGACACTGCTGGCGATTGCTTAGTGGTGTTGATAGCTTTTTTATAAGATGACTGGCAAGATTACTTTCCAAATCAAATTTTATTCGAGCGTTGTACAGTTCCAGGTGTGAAGCTGAAGGGCCGTAAAGCCATTTGTATTCCCACGACCCATTATGAGAAGCCCTCACCCAGCCGCCGGCACACACTTACGCAGAGGTCGCTTCTCAGTTGTCCGTACTGGGCAGAGACCCAAAACCCCCTACGGTCCTCCAAACTAATGCAAGGCTCGTTCGGATATCGGGCTTGAAATTTCTTTAAAAATCCTCCCTCGAAGTCGGCCAAAACCCCGTCCATATCGACCAGGACTCGCAGACCCCCTGAGCTACCTCCTCGGCTGGACATGCTTCGACAGTTTGCGGAGGCCAGGCCCCTTTGCACCCATTGCCCCTTCAAAAGTTTCCTGATTGCACTCATTTTTTAAAATATCGACCGGATGAGAAGTCGACGAATCCCCCCCACCCCGCTCCACTGCAGTAATCCACTGCGGAAGCACGAGCCGTGACGACCGGGGTGGAGGATTCAGCGACGAAACCCAGCACCCCAAAGTCAACAGCACACCACCGGCTTCGTGCAGCGCTCCACCTCCTTGCCGATCCCACAGCAAGGCCCCGCAGGTCTGCCACACCAATAATGCTCGTTCACGCTAAGAATGAAAATGTCAACCCCAAAGTCACACAGCTGCTCATCCTCAGCTGACAATCACCACCGCGTCGGAGCAGAAAACCGAAACCTAACGACCTTTGAAACAAGCCCTCGAATCGGACTAAACCCAAACTGCGGAGGAAGGAGGTAAATAACAGAAGGAGGCGGGGAAAGGAGGACTACCGGCTGGCCAATCAAATAACAGCTGTGGACCTAAAAATGACGTACGACGTTGGGATTGGAATGCCAGGTGCCAATCTTGACCTTTAGCCGACTGCTTGCAATTTGATTTAGTCGGAAGGTTTAGGTTTATTTGTCATAAATAGGTTAACACTGGGTCAACATACAATGAAATGTGTATGACGAGAAAAACAAGTCACTCAGCCTAGATCCAATAAAACTATTAAAAAAAATTACAAGTTAAAAATAGACAAGCCATATAAAATAAAATGTGTAAGTATAAAAGAAGTTATGGAGCAATACGAGTTGAATGAGCAGCAAGTACAAATGACAGTTATTGCACAGATAATGTTTTAGAAGTACAGATGCATATTCCGGTCAGTATTCAGAGTGTGTGCAGGTACAGTTTGTGTGCGAGTAGTGCAATGTAGATGTAAGTGTTCAGGTGTTGCTGTTGAGGAGTCGAATGGCCTGGTGGTAAAAACCGGGATGGGTCTCAATTAACGGAATAAGGGAAAATATGAAAAACTGACTCGCAAATAAATTGTGATAATGCGAGCAATCCTTAATGTTCAATGATCCAAAGTCTCCGTAGCAAAATCTGAACGATTGCTTAAATTTTACGAGGCAACAGAGAAACACATACATCAACTACAAAACGTGTCGGAATAAAAAAAGAATAAAAGTGACGCGAATATACGACAGCAAAAGCATACAGAACACGCTGGTAATGCTAACAAAAGGTCATTTAAAAATCGCTGCTGGGTTTCGTCACTTTCTATTTTCACAAGCTCTAAAAAACGTTTAGGCGTCATCTTTTGGCTTCTATTGCAGGCTCGTTAGATTTTTAACGTTTTTCTTTTGTAAGTTAAGCCTCTTACATAGTGATAACATAATTGCTTTTTATCGGGATTTTTTTTCCATGTCAACACTGTGGATAGGATTCTCATCGTCTTTGATATGCTCTTGGAATTGTAACGTCATGAACCATTCAATGCTAAAATAATTCAAGAAGATAAATTAAGTCACAAGTCATCTTTGCTGATACACATTCAGCTCCTAAAAATACATTCAAACCCTCTCAGGTTAAACAAGCTTCTGGTCTCTACTGCACGTTATTATTACAAACATGGATTTTGAAAAAGTCTTTCAAGGTAACACAAAGGCTCTGCCTTCCTCAAACAGGTTTCTCACCTTCGAAGTAAAATGGAGGGCACAGGCTCCTTCAAATGAGTTTAAGAAATTCAGTTTTACGATAAAGTTACATACTTTCAACTCCTTAGCAATTAAACAAAACCCTCACAGCTGAAAAATGCCAACAAGCCTGCTCTCTCCTTTACGCACGCGCACTCCCCTTTACTAGTCACTTGACGCGTGTGGCCTTGATATCGCGAGTTTATTTACTCACGTGGTCGCTGTAGTCTCGCGATACTTCTTTCTTCGCCGCGGCTGCTTCTCGGCCCGCTTATGGAGTGTCTGCTTGTTAAGACCATTTTTGAATGAAGAATTAACTTACAAGTGCTCTCGTTTGTCGAATAAAACATACAGGAGGATGGCGTCTGCCTTAGAGCAGTTTGTTAACAACGTGCGGCAACTTTCTGCACAAGGTGAGCGATTTCAACCGAAAAATGAAAATGTTTTTACATGTTAAGCAGCTCGCCGTTGAAATGAAGCCTGTCATTTTGCTTTATCATGTCAGTCCCCGTGTTTTGTACATGTTCATTGTGACGTCTTTTAATGTAGCCGGTGCAGCCCAGAAGTAGCCGGTTGTTTAGCAGTAATTCATGTATTTATTTTGAATGCAGTGCCAGCCAAATTATTTTCCTCTTTACTGGCTGTAATGTTTCTCATAGTAAACATGGGTTGAGCATCCGGAGCCCCGGTTTGAATCTTGTGTGATTGGCTGCAGCTGACGAAGAAGACTTGTGATTGGTTAGGCTGCCTGTCACTTTGGTGGAAATCCGTACTGCCGTGTGCGCTGTCCCGTGAAGGCCTTTCGAGTCTCCGTTTGTTTATCTCAGATGAAAGGTGCTACAGCTGACCGGTCCATTGCAGCACCATTTCCGAAGTCAGTCCGCTGCTGCGGATTAGTTTTCCGGGATTTTCAGGTGATCACCTCCACCTTGAGTTCAACTGTAGCGAGAAGACGTGCAGAAGAAAGCCAAAGTTGTGCTTAGTCCAGGTGCTGTGACTCGACACTGCCGTTGTACTAATGAACACGACCTTCTCCATTACCCCGGCCACGTCAATACACAGTTTACACCTTAGTGTGTTTTGGGTTTGTTATTTACTGTAATTTCATGTCAGTTCTTGTCCGTGTGAAAGTGGGCAGTAACTAATTATCTACTCATTTGGTTACGAGCGAGCACGCACAGCTGCTGCGGGGTTCTAAATGAAAGGTAGTAGTGTGCAGAGACGCAGGCTGGGTAGTTCAGTGTGCTTTCTAAATCCCCTTTTTCATTAAGTACCTTATTAATATTGACACGTTAAAGGCGCGTGTCCTGCACCGACTCAGCCCTCCCTGCCCACCGTATTTTCCGAGGGTTAAACTCTGTCCTGTGTTTAAAAGAGGAGCAAAGCCTCACACCGGCCATGTTAGTGCCGCCAATCAACATAGCTTCAAATCCTGATAATAAAATAATAATAATAATACATTTTATTTATATAGCGCCTTTCCCATGCTCAAGGCACTTACAGAATAAATAAAGAACGACAGAATATACAGTATATAGCATTGTACAAACCAGATAAATAAACAAAGAAGATTAAGACAGTAAATTCTGAAAAAAAAACCAGACAACATAATTGATGGTCTCGCACACACACATACAGGTTACATGAGCATCTTGACAGAGAAGTAAACTGAGAGAAGGGTAATAAAGTCAAGTTGAGCTAAAAGCCTTCCTGAACAGATGAGTTTTGAGTTGTTTTTTAAAAGAAGTCATGGAGTCAGCTGACCTGATTAATTTTGGTAGGTCATTCCAGAGTCTGGGCGCTATACAGCTGAAGGCCCTGTCACCCATGGAGTGTAGATTAGTGAGGGGCACAACAAGATTACCAGAATCAGAGGACCTTAGTGGGCGGGCAGGCACATAGTGATGGAGAAGGTCACTGATGTAGTTTGGTGCGAGGTTATTTAAACCTTTGTACGTTATTAGTAGGATTTTATATTCGATTCTGTAGGACACAGGGAGCCAGTGAAGACGGAGCAGGATGGGTGTGATGTGCTCGCTGCTGCTGGTTAGGGTAAGGACTCTTGCAGCTGAGTTTTGAATAAGCTGGAGCTGTGATATAAGATTAGAAGGGGCACCTGCCAGTAGGGAATTACAATAATCGATGTGGGATGTGATAAAAGCATGGACAAGTTTCTCAGCGTTAGAAAAGGAGAGGAAGGAGCGAACACGGGATATGTTACGGAGGTGAAAGTAAGAAAGTTTCTTAATGTGATTTATGTGGGCGGAATAAGTGAGGGAGGAATCAAAAATGACACCAAGATTTTTTACAGTAGAGGCAGGTCTGATGAGATCACCGCCAAGATGGACTGGGAAGGAGCTCATTTTATTAAGTTGCATTTTAGTCCCAATTTGCAGGAGTTCAGTTTTATTGCAATTTAATTTTAAAGAGTTCTGCTCCATCCAGGTTTTAATTTCACTAAGGCAGGTTGTGAGCTGAGAAAGCTCTGATGAAGTTCCACTTTTAACATTGAAGTAGAGCTGAGTATCATCTGCATAAAAATGATAACCCAATCCATAACTACGGATAATATGGCCAAGGGGAAGCATATAAATACAGAAAAGCAGAGGACCGAGGACAGAGCCCTGAGGGACTCCTTGTGTGACTGGCGCTGAGCTGGATCTGCTGTTGCCAAGACTAACAAACTCTTGCCTATCAGTCAGATAGGACTTGAACCACTGGAGGGCAGTGCCAGAGATACCCAGCATGTTCTCCATTCTGGACAGTAGGATGTCATGTCTAACAGTGTCAAATGCTGCACTGAGGTCTAACAGAATTAATATGCTAGTTTGTCCAGAGTCTGCTGCCATAAGCAAATCATTGGTTACCCGTAGCAGAGCAGTTTCACAGCTGTGCCGCGCCCTGAATCCAGACTGAAAGGGTTCCATCAAATTATTAGAGGTTAGGTAATTGGTGAGTTGGGAAGCTACAACACGCTCAAGAACTTTTGACAGGAAAGGTAAGTGGGAAATAGGCCGGAAATTGTTAAGATTGTCAGCATCAAGGCCAGACTTTTTTAACATTGGGATTACAGAAGCAATTTTAAAAGTGAGCGGCACAGAGCCAGTGTCAAGGGATGAGTTTATTATTGTTGTAACAGTCGGGATTATGGCATGAAGGCAGGATTTAAGTAGTGTAGTGGGGATGGGGTCCAGTACACAAGTAGTCGGCCTCATCTTACAAAGCAGGTTATTAACAAACGCAGAAGTGACTGGTGAGAACTTAGAGAAGGAGCTGGATGGAGTGGGAAAACAGGGAGAGATATAAACAGATGATGTATTTATGTTAGTTGAATTATTTAGATCTTTAATTTTGTTACGGAAAAAGTGGAGGAATTCCTCACAGACTTCAGTAGAAGAGGTAGTTGGACCAATTGCGGGTTCGAGTAGTTTATTAACTACAGAGAACAAAACCCTTGGGTTATCGTGGCCACTTTCTATTATTCTGCCATAATGGGTGTTCTTGGCAGAAGTTAGTGCTTCTCTGTAAACTCTTTGGTGGTCAGAGAAAGCCTGGATGTGCACGGTGAGGCCAGTCTTACGTGACATTCTCTCAAGGCGTCGGCCAGCTGCTTTCATAGATCGCAATTCTGAGTTATACCAAGGAGCTGAGCGCTTAAAGGAAACCTCCTTATGTTTTAAAGGAGCTGTTTTATCTAATGCTGAATGAAGGGCTGAGTTATAGTGATCAACAAAACTATCTAGTGTTGGTGGAATAGGTGCAGACAGTAAAAGATCAGAAATGGATCCAGAAAGGATAGAGGGACAGATATTTTTAAGGTTTCTGTAAGAAATTTGTCGTTTACAGGTAAGAGGTGGGAGAGGTAATGAGACAGTGAAAAATACTGCTTTATGGTCAGAGTGTCCCAAATCAGTGCTGTAAATGTTGGCAACAGATAGTCCAGAAGTGCAGATCAGGTCCAATATATGACCACCAGAATGGGTTGGAAAATCAACATGTTGTGTCAAGTCAAAACAGTCCAGTAAGGACAGGAATTCATTTCTCAGTTTAGATGTGGGGGTGTCAATATGGATGTTGAAATCACCAAGAAGGATAATTCTCTGAGAGTAAGAGCTTAGGTGGGTCAAAAGTTCAATCAGATCGGATAAGAAGGATGCATTGTATTTTGGGGGACGATAGAGAACAATGAGTGAGACAGGACCTGATTCCGTTATTAGTTTAAGAGCCAGGCACTCAAAAGACAATGGGCAGTCAATTGGGATTCTTTTAACGTTTAAGTCTTCTCTGATAATTACTGCCAGCCCTCCGCCTTGTCTTGAGCTGCGAGGCTCTGAGTGGAAAGTGAAACCAATTGGAGTCGCCTCTGTGAGACACGATGTGGAAGGAAAGTAAAAAATATATGACAAGAGTGTACAATAGCCAAGTCGTTGCAATATCTTGTACACATTTTTAAAAGTTGTCCAGGTTTCCAGTTCATCTTAATGACTCGATAGGGCGTTTTAGATTTCCATGGCACCTGGGCAAAGAAGTGTATGATGGCTTTTATTTTAAATGCACATCCCCTGAAATGTGTGCAGTTCACCATTTACATGAAAGAATTCTCATTAGACCACTTTATTAGTGCTTTTGAGAATTCTGAATTCCTGGTTAAGGTCCTTCAGATTTTTGTAGCAGGACATGCCCTTCAACTCCAGGGGTGCACTTGGCTGCTCTTCTACACAAGATTGGAAGCTGCGAATTATTTTTGGTAGTATTGTGGCTCGGACTGCAGGTTTGGATTCACTAAGGCTTTCTAACACTGTTCATTTGGACAGACTACTGCACAACATGGGGTTTGAAGTGTTGGCCACAACAACTCCTAGTTTTGTAATGTTAGGCCAATTTTCCAAATGTAATTTAATGTTGGACCCAAGACTGCATGCCATTGGGGGAAAAACGGTGATGAACGATAAACTTGATTGTGATGAGATAATGATAAATAATGTGATAAATCAGAGATTAAAGTTGTGCACTGTGTAGTATGACCAACTGTACAAGCTGCCAATATAGACGATACATTGAGATTGTTAGCTGCATGTTTATTAAAGCAGAAAAATTGCAGTCAGTATTGTAAAAAAGCAAAACATGCTGCAAAAATTTTACAAAAATAATTCTGTGCCTATAACACTACATATTAAATAAATTAAAAGTGTTAAATCTGATTGCAGCAAAAGTTAACAATCTAAGCCTGGGGTGGAATCCCCCCTCAACATCACATAACAGGTGGCAGTGCACTTCAGGAAAAGGGGGGAGGGAGGAGGATAACAAATACACAAACACACACCTTCCCTTTGTTTTACCTTCGCTGAGGAATTCAGTTTGTTAGCAAGTCTGGGGTGTGTTTGCCGGTACACTTGAAACCTTTATCTGGATGACTACATAGATAGCACTTGTGTTAAGTCACCCAAAAAGTGTCTGCCGGACACGGTAAATAGAAGTAGCGCAAGGCATAACAGAATGGCAGACATTTTAATATTACTCTGTTACTAGCCAGTTACATTTCTTTAATAAAATAAGCGCTTACTGATGGCAAGGTGCAGAATGTGTCCAAAACACTGAACATCGGGCCAGTCATTTACTTCAGTAGCTTTGATCATATTTTTCACATTGTCAGCAGTGAAGCACACCACCAGCCCATCTAGCCAAAGCCTCCCATAATCCCATACTTATATTTTCCCCATTGTGTTCTTCAGGGAAGTAGGACGTATGTAAACACGAGTCTTCAATTCAGAGTCACAGTCGATGAAGTGAATTGTCAGGCGTGTGTAGGGCTTCGTTGTCCTGCTTCACCAAAGATCGCTTGTAAATGTAAAAAATTCCACATCTTTCAGCTCATCCAGCACCATTTTCATGGGATTGTTACATATGCATTATAGAACTATTTTACATTACAGCGTGTAATTAATGATATTAAAAAATGAGTAAAACATAATAATTTGAAAGTAATTAATTAATTAATTAATCCACAGACAGATTGAGGAGATCGTTCCTCCCCCAAACTATGCGACTCTTTAATTCCACCAGGGGGGGTAAACGTTAATATTTAACATTATACATAGTTATTGTCTGTTTTTTTCACCTGTATTATTATCATTCTTTAATATTATTTATTGTATCAGTATGCTGCTGCTGAAGAATGTGAATTTCCCATCGGGATTAATAAAGTATCTATCTATCTATCTATCTATCTATCTATCTATCTATCTATCTATCTATCTATCTATCTATCTATCTATCTATCTATCTATTAAATTCTGTTTCATGTTGTGTTAGAGTTATTCATTGCGTTATATATTTTCATTCTGTTTGGCTTTGAAATTAACATGCAGATAACTTTTTAAACTTACATTTTTACTGTAAAACTTTAGTAAAAACATTCATCCATTATCCAGCCCGCTGTATCCTAACTACAGGGTCATGGGGGTCTGCTGGAGCCAATCCCAGGGCGCAAGGCAGGAAACAAACCCTGGGCAGGGCGCACACACACCCCCACACCAAGCGCACACTAAGGACAATTTAGAATCGCCAATGCACCTAACCTGCATGTCTTTGGACTGTGGGAGGAAACCCACCCAGACACGGGGAGAACATGCAAACTCCACGCAGGGAGGACCCGGGAAGCAAACTTGGGTGTCCTAACTGCGGGGCAGCAGCGCTACCACTGTGCCGTCCCTTCAGTAAAAACAATATTTTGAAATTAAATTTTTGTCAATATCGCATTGAATTTTGATTCCGTGTTTGGACTTTCATCGTGACAACGCAATGTATAACTGCCTGTGAGTGAATTTCGTTTCTTTCTCTCTAATAAATAAACTGACTTTTTCGAATGTTTGGCTCTGAGATTTGTTAATTGTCATAACAAAAGCTATTCTAATGGGAAACTGTAAACGTTTTAATACAAATGGCATATCGAGATCTCCTTTGGTGTCTCATGTTAGATGTACAGTACTACATTACCTTTATTGGATACGGCCTTCTTTCAACAGTAATTCAGCTGGTGGAAGACCAGATGGTGTTAACGCTTGTAGATATTCTTCATGATATTGTAAGTTGTTTTCATCTTCCGCACCATCACCACCAACACCAACTGTCTCAGAAGTGTCTATTGATGCACATTTAACTGATTTGCCGTGTAACTGATTAACAATTTTCATGTTAATTCGTTTGACTTCATCGTTTCTCGGTGCTAGGATTGTCCGTGTACTCATTTCTTCTGTTGATAACCCTTCAGGATGAAATTCTTCAATAAAATTTGGGCATAATACGTCTTCTTTTATTGGGAACTTAAAGTGAGGGAAATGTTAAAATTTCTAAGAGCTAAGAGAGCAGAAACTGTGTCTGTCAAAAGCATTCACACCAATGAGAGGTGAGGTTACGGGGTGCGTGGGTGAATGTGGTTGAGAGGAGGGCGGGACTTGAAAACATCTCCTGGCCAAAGTCTTGTCTTGCGGGACTTCCAGAAAGTCTTGTTGCATGATTTATTTTTAATATAATAGAGAGATATACAGACTTTATGGGCACCATGTCTTGATGTCAGGACCTGGGCTCAGACGGTGACGTGTAGTGGCCTGCTTTAGACATGGTTCTGATTTTGTCTTCAGTCTGGCTGTGCTGTTTGCACATTTTTGTGAAAGGCGCTCTACGTAGTGCTGGAACAGGTTTGTTGCGTTTCCTCTCAAAGCAGCCACCACTGCTTGACATGATTTACAAAATACTTGAGTTTCCAAATGGCCTTCCCATTTAAAGCCAATGTACTGCTACACGACAGATTTGCCAGCTCGTCTGGGGACCGAATCTTCTGCTTTTAAGCCAGAACTTTATCTGCTCTATCCATGCCATCACTGCCTTTGCCAATAAGCGAGTTGATGGACACTGAGCTGCTGTTGCGCCTCTTCCACATACCCAGTAAATTATTGGCAATGAGTGTCATCAGCGTGAGAGAGTCTCTGCTCTCAGCCCTTTAGTTTGTAGTTCATTTACTTGCCTAATTTGGTGCAGTTATATATTTGATTTAGGGCTAGTTCTGCTGTAGAAACGACTTGTCGCAGTAACAATGAAAATGCAGTTAATTGTTCAGCATTAGTTGGAACTGAAGAGAGTATGTGTGGAAATCTATTATAGAAAGGGAACGTAGGTGAAAGTAAACTGCATTTTGAAAAATAAAGCTAAAGACCAGTCTGGTAGAGTGTAGTGTGCGGTACGTTATTGTCCTTTCCAGACAATTGTAGCATTACGCAGGTAAAGAAGGAGCCGTATTCTCAGACAGTAATAAATGGGCTATCTAGAGCAGGGGGCAACACAATGGTGCGGGGGCCCAGTCCCCCCTCCGCCACCACTCAAGGCCGGTTTACTGTATGCCTGGTCGCTGTCCCCGTCGAGGGGGCCTTGTGTTACCCCACCTGCCAGGGATGTGTAGGTGAGGCTGATGGCTGACTGTGAACTGTGATGTCCCCCCCACATAAGTGGGCTCAGAGCCCGAGTGACTGAATGGACGCATTGATGAAAATGTCCGTTTTGCTGTGCTGTTGTCACAAATACGCTTTTTTCATGAACAACTGGGAGTTCAGTTGTCTGCTGCGTCTTTTATATCCTTACACAAAAATCTGACTTTTTTGTTTTTGTCTCAAGAACTTTATGAGAGTGCTTGAGATGATGACGGACACTTTTTGAAAATAACACTCCTTAAAATGAAGGAAGTCGTTAGTTTACGGTCTGCTAACTCTGAGATGGCTAAAACTAATCCATGTAGAAGTTGGACAGGTGCCATTACTGCACCTAAGCTGTGGTGTCACTTTTGTCACTTGCTGTTCTCGCCAGCTCAGTGGTGGATTATTGTGTGTAATTCAACTTTGGCAGGGATTTCTGTTGGGTCGACAGGTTTTGTGACGAAGCCCTTCAAGTGGTAACAGCCAGACCGCCTCTCCCCATCATTCATTTGTCAAGAGTCGCGTCTTCAATTTCAAAAGTCATTCCTGTGAGGCTTTGAGTTTCCTGCTTGTGATTTTTGCTGATAATTCCAGAAGTCCACATTTAACAATACTTTAGTTAAAAAGCCCGTGTTTTCCAACTTGATAACTTGAGTCGCATGTGATTTTCCCCTTGGACGTGTTTCCCATCATTTGCCGATGTACAGGATTGGTTGCTATTGGCTTTTATTCTGTCAAACTTTTTTCTCTACATTCTGTGTGAAAACGTGACCAGCACTACAAAGCACCCAGTGTAACACATACAGAGAACTCCTGTTCCTTTAGCACACACTGCTTGGTTGAATTCTACACACTCCCTCTGGTTTTGTCCGGCTGCAGAGATCTGGAGCCTTCCCGAGAAGCGCTGGATGCAACACGGGATTCAGTCCGGGAGTCACTGACGGTGATAACTGCTACCCGGACGTCCGTTTCTTTGTGATGTGGAGACACACAGACGCCACCTGGACTAGTGTGGCCAGTCCTGCCATCAGACTGGGCTCACTGGAGCTGTCGGTTAACAAATCAGAGGAGTTTGGCACCACCATGTACCTCTCGTTGCTTTGCCGTTTTTAAATCCTGCTGAATCTCCACAAATCACACTTATCGGGGCATACGCCAAGACAAGACGAGTCGGTGGAGTAATAACGGGTGCTGTTTCTGTTTGTCCCTTAGGTCAGATGACGCAGCTTTGTGAGCTGATCAATAAAAGCGGAGAGCTGCTAGCTAAGAATTTGTCCCACCTTGATACAGTGCTGGGGGCTTTGGATGTGCAGGAACATTCACTTGGTGTTCTTGCTGTGTTGTAAGTACATTTATTTTTATTTTACCTCTAAATGCAAAGTTTAATTTGATAAAATGACAATGAAAAGCAAACAAGTAATCTCTCCCTCCTTCCTAAATTTGTTTTCTTACGACAGGTTTGTCAAATTTTCCATGCCAAACATCCCAGACTTTGAAACGTTGTTTTCTCAGGTGCAGCTGTTCATAAGCACGTGTAATGGAGAACACATCCGATACGCAACAGACACCTGTAAGTAGTAAAGTGGGGGGGGGGGGGGGGGGGGCAGTCGTACAGCAGACGACTGAGGGATGTGTGGAAAGTAAAAGAAACTTGACTGAAAACTGGCCAGTAGTCAACAGTCGAATGGCAGCACAGAGCATCACAAAGTGACCCAGACCTTTTGAGCCCAGGCTCTTACGAGAAGCTCCAGTTTAGAAGACTAAGCTACCTGTTATAGCAGTCAGGAGCTCTAAATGTCACAGAGGTAAAGTCTTGGCTTATTTGTGTCTCAGCATTGTCACTTTTGGCCTGGCATGTCCCCTGAGGTAGCCGTTCAGGTTGAGGACCAGGGGGCAGGTGGTACAGTGGCGTCTCCTATAAGCCAGTCTGTGCTAAAGCTGAAGGGGTCTGCTCTAACGCTTACCTTGCTGCTTTACTCTGCTTGTTGACCGCCACAGACGTCAAAGCAAATCGGCATACGATGAACCCGTTTTGAGGGTCTTCTGAAGTGTTGTAATCAGCCGGCACGGACTTGACCTTGCATTTCTTTGGTGCCCTTTGGAATCTGGACCCTAGTGACGCACCCAAGTGTGTCTCCAGCTAATGAGACGCCTCTTAAATTTGCCACAATACAAATTCATCAGATGCTACTCGGAGTGTTACAAGTATGGAGTGAGCTGAGGATTCGGCTTTCTGGGCACCCATGTGGTGGTGTCTGTGAGTGGACTCGGCCGGCCCATTCCTAATGTCGGCAGTGTCTGATCCTCTAGTGCAGTCTGTTGTCATTGTCCTGAGCTGTGGCCAGACTCTGGGCGGTATGAGGGGGCACACAGCAGTACTTTGACTAGTCCAGAAGGTGTCTACACGGGCGTGCTGGTCTTTGGCCATAGAAGTTGAATGATAAGATGCTGCTTGATTTGAGGTGTTTGTCATCCTCTGCTTTCATGACTTTGAAATAAGAAAGTCGTGTTACAAACGCGCATGTCGGAGGTTTATAGCGCAGGAGCTTGTCTTCACACAGTGCTGTGGAGTTCCCCTTTCATGTCCTCCTCAGCTTAGTAATTGCTGCTGCTTCTTCTTATGCTACGCCTTTGTAGTTCCTTAAAGCAGACACAGCTGGCCCATAAGGCATTTTTCTTTAACGTCAAGCAATTTATAAAAGGAGTTTTTGCCCTGGAAGTCGAGTGATTAAGCGCTGAGGGGAGAAGCTGAATTCCTGTTTTAGCGGCCGTGTTCAGGTCAGGGCTGCTCTTTGCAGTTTCTTGCTGCATTTGATTGTATAAACCCTGTGTTTTATTTCCCCAGATAATCCACAAGGCGGTGGGCCGCCAGCACTGCTTTCAGGTTTTCTAAGCCCTCTGTGATATCTCCTCTTGTTTGTTTTTTGTTTCTAGTCGCCGGCCTGTGTCATCAGCTGACTAACGCCCTCGTTGAACGGAAGCAGGTAACTTTTATATTAAGACCGCTTTGCTTCTCGTGTGTGATGTCTGTGATCAGCAGTGTGGGAGCGCCCTGGTCGGCTTGTTCAGTGTGAGGGAGAGTCCATCTTTGATAATGAAGCCGAGTCAAACTAGCCACTTGAGCGGGAGCAGGAATACCCCTCAGGCAGTCAGTCGGCCACTGGGTGATGAGAGGGGACAAAGGGTCCACATAACTGGGCCAGTCCGCAGAGTGTATCTTTTAAGAGTTACATTTGCACTTGCGTTGCTGCCTCATCATCATCATCATCTTTGTCAGGAGTCTGATGTTGGGGGAATAAAGCAAAATGTTGAAGTAGCTTTGTCCAGTAAAGCTGGCCGGTTTTATAAAGTTACGCTAAGCTGTGCCTTTTTCCTTTTCACCCGTCTCTATGTGTGCCCCCGCTTCACCTCGCCCTTCCTGCCTTGTGCAGAGAGCTTCTTGAGCACATCCACGCGAGGGTTAGTGGCTTACAGGGGTGTCTTCTAGTAACGACCAGGTGGTTGCAGGTACCCCCTTGAGCTCGTCGTTGTGATTGCAAATTAAAGTCGCCGTCCGCTCCACGCTAAGCTTGATGTTCATTTGGGGTTTGGATTTCTAGTTTCTCCAAGAAACTTGCTTAAATCTTCACAACTGTGTCACCACCGCCAAGTGTCCTTAAAAGACGAATGCGCATGCTGATAATGGCTGACGTGCATTTTTATTTTTTGTGGAGATCTTTTAATACTTTGTACTATTATTCTCTTTAAATGTCTTCCATTTTTTGGTAAAAGCCCAGCAGCTGTGACACAAAAGCAAGAGGCTTTCTTCAGCTTGTGAGTCTCTGACCGGGTCAGGTGCCACTTTGAAAAGCATGATGGGGGGGGGGGGGGGGGACATCCGCCTGTCCTCATGACGACACAAGCATTCTGTTTAAGTAAATGTTTGAAATTTATGAACACTCTCCATTATTTCCTTAGTGTTTCATTTTGTAGGCTATAGGGATTGTATTAACTTGGTTTTGTAACTTAAGACATGCAGTGAAACGTGCCCGTCGACCGGGGTACCCACACTTTCAGGGTATGTTAAATATTTCTGTAGTAATGTGTTCACATTGGGTCTCTTTTTCTGTTCAGCCTCTTAGGGGGATTGGCATTTTAAAACAGGCCATTGATAAAATGCAGATGAACACCAACCAGCTTACCTCAATCCATGCTGACCTCTGCCAGGTAACTCCTCCTCCTCCTCCTCCAGTCCGAGTAACTTGGAAGGCTGAGCACTTGAGTAGAGCACCTTAAACTTGGTCAGCTGGGTAGTACTTTGGGTTTCTGTATGTCCCCAGGTTTACAGCAAGGCTTCAATTGGGCATTTCCAAATTGGGGTAAAATGGGTTTGATTTCTGCAGCAGAAGGGCGGGCGGCCTGCCTGCCTGCCCCTCAGTGACGGCTCGCTGGTCAGAGGTTTGTACGCCTTTTTGACTTGGTGCTGTGAGCTGAAGGCCATTTTCTTGTGTGCTCCTCATGACGGGTCATTCAGTTCAGATGACATTGTTAGACGCACTCGGGGTTTGTCTGGTTTGCGGCTTATTTTTTTTAAATGTATTTATTTTGGATATTTCTTGTATTTTGAATTTGTTCACAGCTCTGTTTACTAGCAAAGTGCTTCAAACCCGCCCTTCCCTACCTTGAACTGGATATGATGGATATCTGTAAAGAAAATGGCGCCTATGATGCGAGGCAATTCCTGTGCTACTACTATTATGGCGGCATGATCTACACAGGACTTAAAAACTTTGAACGAGCTCTCTATTTTTATGAGCAGGTAACAAGTTTTTCTTTCCTTACAAGTAAATAAACTTTATGTGAAAGTCTGGGCAGACCTGGTGCACCAAAGCTGCAATGCCTTCAGTGACACCAGCAGGAGAGTCCGTGGCCTTCAGAGCTTTAATTGGAACTTGAAGAACCTGGACAGACGCGTGGAGACCACTCCGTCCATCACGCTGATAGCGAAGACCTCCCAAAGTCTCCGCCAGCCACGTCTTAAAGGTTGTGGAGGCTTCTGCTTTGACTTCGTGGCGCTGGTGTTTTGTTGCTGGACATTCTTTCAGGCCTGACCACCGCCGTCCTCGATTACGACATTCGCCATGCAGTTAGTTGAAAGAGTTCAGCTGGCATTTCTTATCAGTGCTCTCTAATGACAGGATGGCAGCTTCTCCGCACATCTGCCTTCAGAGTCGTATCATTCAGCAGTGTGAAACCACACAGATACGTGAGGGGCATCAAGGGTCTTACTTTACGGTGGTCTCGGAGTGTATCAGATTTTTTTTTTTTTTAAACTGTTGAATGAGGCAAACTAGTTCTCCCACAATACATACGTAGCCACCGTCACATGTGCTGCACTGCGCATTACTCACTGTGTTACTATTTTTTGTCATTTTATACTTTCGTTCTCACGTCAGCACAACAGCCGCCTAATAAGCTGCATCACCGCTCAGCAGCCAGCCAGTTAGCAGAGCAGTAGAGCCCACTGTTGGCAATTCCCAGAATCCTAGGCGTGTGCGACACCCCAAGTGACTTCTCAGTAGATGCAGCACAAGTGTCACAATCGTCACTTAGTGGTAAACTCCAAATTGGCTTAATGTGACTTGACTTGGACCCCCAGAGTTGCTGAACCTTCTCCCTCTGAGTCAGGAGAGCAGTCATCTCTTGACTAGGCCTGAATGTGCAGCAGGATTTCCCACCCATCATCTTCATTAAAAGGAGGAGACAATGACCCTCTAAGTGAAATCTACAATTCCTGCCCCCTGGAAGCAAGAAGTCGGTTTGTTTTTATTACATGACCGCCTTCTTCTTCTTCATCTTCTTCTTTCAGCTGCTCCCGTTAGGCGTTACCACAGCAGATCATCTTGAATTGTGGTCCTCATATTGATGGATGCCCTTCTTGACGTAACCCTCTCCACTGGTTTGTGTGTCCCTTGGGGCTGCGTTTGCTTTTATTACGTGACCAAAAGCATTTTTTACTAAAGACCACTTGATTCAAGCGTTTTGTATTTGAAAGCAGCACTAGCTGGACGAGCAGTGATTTGGAGCCGCAGGGGGTCCTGGGCTTACGCCACTTGGTGTGCAGGCTGTGCGTGGAGTTTGCTGCTCCCCGGCGTCTTCATCTCCTGTTGTTCTCTCCTGTTGTAGGCCATAACCACTCCCGCCATGGCCGTCAGCCACATTATGTTGGAGGCGTATAAGAAGTATATCCTGGTGTCTCTTATTCTTCATGGCAAAGTTCAGCCTCTTCCCAAATACACGTCCCAGATTGTGGGAAGGTTCATCAAGGTAAGACATTCTCGGCTTGCTTTAAAATTCTGCTTCACGTGCAGCTGTAGATGTTTAGTGTTTGTTTGTTTGTTTCTTTGCTTTCTAATTGGCCAGCAGCCGCCGATGTTTTCAGTTCATATCCACATGCGTGTTGCTCGTAGCCCTTGAGGCATCTTTATTACGTTACTCTTTCGGCCTAAAGGCACACGACACTGGAGCACCGTGAGGGCCTGACTTGAGGTCTCCTTAATTTAAACGCCAGCTCATTCCATTCCCACAGACTCCTCCCAGAGTTCCACAGCACAAAGGGCGAAACACAAACTGACCAATGACTCTTGGCGTACAGCGTGTCCCAGCCATGTGATTGGCCGCAGCCTCCCCACAAGCCAGCATTAGAAGATGGGTAGATGAGTGGCCTTAAGTTATAAGAATTGCGCGTGACAACACAGGGAGAAGCACAAGTGGAAGTGTTGGGACTCGCCTTCTGTACGCGGTGTAAACCTTCACATGCCTTAGCAACACCTTAAACATGCCCATCAGTCAATTTATAAAGCGCCTTTTACAATATCGCCTGGCACATCCTGCTTTACAGATTAGAATAAAAGTATCACAGAGAAATCGCCCAACGTGGCTCACAATAAAATAAGAACATATGTTGTCTCAAATGTCCCGAGGCGTGCAGACAACCTCCACAGAAAAGGTGGCACTCACAGACGCTCACCCTTGTGTCTGCGGTCCGTGTAGGTGTAAAGCGTGGCCCGCCTTTCAAGGGTGCTGGACGCTCAGTTGGCACCGTCTGTGGCACTCGCACGTAGCGTTACCACACTTCATTTCTCATTTTACTTGTTTCGAGGAGACCTGAAAGTGCAACGGTGTGACGATACAAGAGTCCTAGGCGGGCTTTTCTCACAGAGCTGTGCCCCTTGACCATAAACTCGAGAACGTGGCCCCCAGTGCGTCCCCCCACCTTGCCTTGTGCTCCTGTGCCTAATCTGTGGTGTTTCTCTGCTTCTCTCTTGCAGCCTCTTAGTAACGCGTATCACGACCTCGCACAGGTCTACGCGACTAACAATCCGGCGGAGCTGCGGAATGTCGTCAATAAACACAACGAATCCTTCGCCAAGGACAACAACATGGGCCTAGTGAAGCAGTGCCTGTCGTCACTTTACAAGAAGAACATTCAGAGGCTAACCAAGGTAAGAGAACACCATGTGACCTACGACCGCCAAGCAGTAGGTGTCTGGCTGAGCCCTTCTGCAGCCTTACGGGGGGACACCAGGAGGTTGGGTTGGAATCACAGGCCCCCCTCCATGCCTTCCCCCTCCAGTATCCCAAACAAGTCCATGTGTGGTGATGTCCTGGTGTGCAGGGCTGTGTTTGTTCTGAATTGGTTCAGAAACGGGGGTCTCGTTTTGTTGTTTTTAGTCTGATCTGTAAAACGTCCAACAGCCTGCTGACTTGGAATTTCTCCTGCAGACGTTCCTGACGTTGTCCTTGCAAGACATGGCCAGTAGAGTCCAGCTCTCCGGTGCCCAGGAAGCTGAGAAGTACGTCCTTCATATGGTAAGGAGCCCGACTTGTAATCGGTGGTCCTCGTATCTGAGCCTCAGCCCACCATAAACTGGATGGGGCCTTGGATTGGGTGTGTGTGTCCAGAGCGTCAGGCCTCTCTGACAGTCGTGTTTTGTTTTTTGAGCAGATTGAAGACGGAGAGATTTACGCCAGCATCAACCAGAAGGATGGGATGGTCAGCTTTCATGATAACCCAGAAAAGTACAACAACCCTGCAATGCTCCACAACATCGACCAGGAGGCAAGTGGCTGGCGCTGATCTAACGGGCATTTCTTTACTAACGCCCACCTCACCTGCTCATGTGACTTGCACTCCACAGGACACACACACACACACACACACACAGACAGAGTATGGAGATCTAGATGGTCGTCGGGCGGTGGGGCTCGAGACTCTCATCACCGCAGCGGCCATCGCTGTGACTCCTCGTGGGGCCAGTGGCGGACCTCAAAATGAAGTCCCAGGTAGCAGACGGACAGTGCAGCCCATAATTTGATTTCAGTTCTCATTACTGATGTTTAGCCTGCCAACACCACGTACCCACTCTGAGGATCTACACTGCCCATGTGGTCAATACACTGGACGACATACAAGCAAAGTCCGTCTGGTGTTTCAGTTTAGTGTGAACTTTGGAGGAGAGGAAAGGAAAATAAGACTCGCAGACCTGAGAAAAGACATTTCTGATGGGTGGCACTGAGCGAGGCCCACATGGCCACCGTCCCCTTGCAGGTGACCTACTGCCTGTCACACACACACACACAGCATAAAGCAGCGGTGTCTGTGCAGAGGTGAGCACACCGTAGGAGTCGTGGCAGAAATGAGCCGTCACTTTCAGAGAAGTGTCCACACAGCGGTAAGGGGGCACAGGACACTGTGGGCACACAGTCGCTCCCACAGGGCCGTGTAGGCCATTGAGTGACCAGCCGTTGACTTGATGTTGTGGGTCACTTTGAGTAGCCACAGGTAGAAGTGTCCCAAACGTCCTGCTGCTCACACAATTCCTTCGTGTGGTCCGTCGCGTTATTTCAGAAGTCAATTTCTGTTGTAACACAGTAAACGTAACGTGCGTCACGCAGTCGCAGGTAATCCGCCGCCATACACGTTTTATTAAAGTAAGAACAGCTGCGTTAATCTTCTCCCAGCAGCCCCGGGTGGGCGGTGGTCCTCCGCAGGGCTCGGTCCCATAAAGGTGGGCTGCCTGCACCCTGTAAATATTGGAGCGTCCGCGGTGTGTCGGGTGGCGCGGTGGCCAGTGTCCCTGCTGCCAGTCACCGGGGTGTCCTCAGCTCAGAGCATCACAGGCCCTGCTCTCGTTTTCAGATTGGTGAACGTGAATGTCGTTTGAGTGTTTTACTAAAGGTGGGCTCCACAGGCGGACCCAGTATGGCGGCTGTCAGGGCTGCAGGTTCCTCTCCTGTGAGCGCCGACTCAGAGAGCTCTTGATGTTTGCACATTGCAGATGCTGAAGTGTATCGAACTCGACGAAAAGTTAAAGTCCATGGACCAGGAAATCACCGTGAACCCCCAGTTTGTACAGAAGGTAAGACATCCAACTCGAAGGGCGGAGCGCGTTTACGGATCTTTAGGTGCAGGCCGTTAAAAAGAAACCCTTTTGTGTTTTGCAGAGCATGGGCTCTCAAGATGACGACGTCGGGAGCAAAACATCGAGCTACTCCTGAGCTGCGGCGCCACCGCCGGCCCCTCGGTGCCGTGAAGGTCCAAAGTCGGGGTTCCTCGCAATTGGGAGAAACAACATGGACAGTTTGAAAGGCGACTGCTCGAGTCCGTCATTTACGCTTTTCCAACAGGTGGTGTGCTGGTGTGTCTCGCGTAGGTTTATCAGTGTCTTATTTATCGGTGTCGCGATCGAAGCACAATCTTCACATTACCACCAATAAACGTGGACTTTGTGTTCACACGTGTGCGGACCCCTCCTTCTGCACTGCCCTTGGGGACATTTGTGACAAGTGAGCACATCACGGGGTGGACAGCGGCGCCTGTGGGGACCACGTTAGGTGGGAGAGGACGGGCGCAGGGGTGGGCACCTCGTGGGGCGAGGGTGTGACTGTGCTGAGCAGTCATGTGATGTCACCTCCCGCCATTTCCAGTCACATAAACTCAGCTGTGGCTTTATTGTCACATCGGCCATACAGGGGTGTGAAATAATAAGACCACCACAGGGCAACATCTGCATAAAGACAGGACCAGTGCAAGCTGGGTAATGAACTACACTGGGAATAGAAGCTGAGATCAGTCAAAAACGTACGAGGAGCGCAGACCACCACGGGCAGACCAGCCTGCTGGAAGTGGACCTTTTATAAAGATGTCATTAGTTGAGGCCAGAGGGGTCCCGGTGGTCTTTTTGGCTCTGTGTTCTTAGCTCTTGTGTGGGACCCTTCGGCTCAGAGGCACTGCGGTTCCCAAACCAGACTATAATGCCACTTGGAGGATGTGGTGACAGTGGGGCTGGCAGGCTTGTAGTGTTCAGCAGCAGAAGGACATGGAGACCCCAGGGTGGCACACATGACAGAATGTGTTGGTTGATGGGCTGGTGAGGCCTTACAGTTGGCACCACCAGTGATGATCCCAGGGCAGCTGATCCACACAATTTATAGACGACCCTCGCTGTGTAATGGCGGTGGGGTCTTTGACCCCCCAGTGCTGTGTACGATTGTATCGATGACGCGACAAAGATTCACCTTCTGCTCAGCCGGTGCCACTCGCTTTGAGGAATCCGCTGGCATTCACTGTGTAGGCCATCCGTCAGAGGGGGCATCAATGAACAATTTATTAATAGTAGAATAAAATTATTAAGGGGGCAAAATGTGGAAGCCTAGTCCTACACAGAGGACACTCCGGAAGAGGGAGTCCCAGATCTTCATTTTGACATTTGTTAATGCAGAGGACCCCATCGTGTGGCAGTGAAGACCAGTTCAGCTCTGGGGGGTCCCAAGGACACTTGAGATGACACAAGACTCGCAGCTTTACTCCAGGAAAAGCATCTGTGGGGTCCACCTCTTTAATATGCATCATTTGAGGCTTCTCCAGACCATCAGAATTCCTCCATGGACGCTGGAATCCAACATGATGCCGCAGTGATGGAGGACGTCCACAGCCGTGAGCTTCGTTCCTGTCGCCCACCACTTTCAGGTCTTTAGTTGTCTCTCTGGGCTTCTTTCTGTTACTCTACGAGACCACTAAACACTGACGTCATCTCAGCAGGGTCCTCACACCACCAAGTCCTATCCAGTCACTGACGTGCGGACCCCCTAACACTTCCTGATGACAGGCTCGCAGTGGAGTCTTCGTTTGTTTTTAATTGGTCAACACAGCTCTAAGCCACACCTCCAGTCTCATGCGATTGGTTGGACTGCAGGTCTGCTCACTCCCACCTCACCTGACCTGAAGCTCTGAATGACGTGTGCTGCCATCTTAATAAACAGATGAAGGTCAGGCATCTCCAGGGGGGTCTCGTACACAACAACCCACCCCCTGGCAGGTGCCACCTGCCTTCATGCATCAGTTGGCCACATGCAGCTGGGGTGTTTAACGAAAGACCACAAGGTGGACACCACAGTCACAAATCTTGGATTCAGTTTGCAGGTCATGGGACTCACTGTGGGCACTTTGGGGGGTCAGTGCCCCCAGGTCAGTGCAGGGCATGCTGGAGATGAACCCGCAAGGAGGAGGCCACAGCAGAGGTGCAAAAATACTTTTATTACTGTTGAGGTTATAAGAAGTTGGACTTTTGTATTTACATCATAAAAATGATGCCATGTGGGCATCACAAGCATCTAACAGAAACGATACAATCGGGGATATCATCATAATAAATACTGCAGCGCCAGGACTTGAAAATCACAAAGAACGCTAAATGAAGTGGCGTCAGGCGGCACAACACACAAGTGCTCTGCCATACCCATGGGCAGCAGGAGGCTCCAAAGACGGACCACCGCACCACCTGGCATGACGGCTGAAGCAAAAGCATCGCGTAAAAGGGGAAGGTCAAAGCTGAGGTGGGCAGGTCCACCTATCAAGAGCCATCAGCAGTGCCAGGCTCGGCCTCGTCTCATTTGACACTCTGAAGTCTGCTGCTCATCTGGCATTCAAATTAAAACTGGTGTGGTTGGCACAGCGTAGCGTCACCCACCCAACCTTTACAGACGATGGCGAGGGTCTCTCTCAATATCAATGGGGCTGCCAGCCATTTTCTGCACCTGTCGCCACCACGCAGAGGACAGCGGTGACCCAGACGTCTGCCCACAGTGGACGCCACTTGGCTGGCGTTTTATTTAAATTGTAGAAAATACGATGGGAGCAGAAAGGGTGGGAATGACTGGTGGCACCACTTTAGGACATTGGGGGTGCCACCCCACAGCAGCCATGTCACTCCAGGGTGAGACGAGGAAAACAAAATGTGGGCTGCAGTGGGCCCCGCGTCACGTACAGCAGGCGTTAGGGAGCCCCCCCCATCCACTCTTCTGTCATTGCCAGCCATTGGAATTCCACCACCAGCTGGCCAATCGGCCAACCCACTGCTCATCGACCCACCGTGACAGAGCCCGTCGCCATGGCATGGCTAGCACTGACCACCAGTCCTCCAGACTTGGCCATGTCCCCGATGCCCTCCTGAGCCACACGCAGAGACCAACGAGACAAAACGACTGCCTCACCCCCTCCTGTGCGATGCCAGTGCTGCCATCTAAGTGCCGATGGATCAAAGCGGCCACTGGCATGACTGCCACAGACACCAACAAAGACAACACACAGACAAAGCAGTCAGAGTGACGTCACCAATTGAGGACCCTAAAAGGAGACAAAGGCCAGTGTGGACTGAGACCCTCGCACTGCCAGCGGCCCTGGATGGCATGAAGGAACAACACGTGGCAGGGTTGGACAGCTGGAGGGCAGCACCAAGGAAGAGGGGCACATGGCCTCCAAGGTGTCACCACCTGCTCCGAGGGTCTTGTTTGTGTGGATTAGGGGGGTCAGTGTAACAAAATAGGGTGGCCGCTGCCCACCATTGCCCCCCAACTCGCCACTCTGAGCAGCACCTGAACCCACCGATCAGCAAGGGGGTCTCTCTGTGATGTCACCAAAATAAAAAGAAAAAGGTCAACGTACAAAAATAATAACCCACGCGGACCTCCGCAGTGCTCGCCCACCATCACGTGACCAGTCACACTACACCCACGGGTGGGTACAAAGGGGGCACCAGACAGCACAAACGTCACCCCAATTAAAAAGCCCCCATTTAGCGACCCTGACGTTCCTTCAGACGGCCCCTGGCACCGCACTGCAACACGTTCTTTTAAAATCAAATTTCAGCGATAAAACAAAATTTTACTTCCAGCAGTACATAAAAAAAAAAAAAAGCAACCAAGGGCCGCTCGTAGAGGTGCCACCCGACCCCATCGCCCCCCGCATGAGGGTCTCCTCAGAGACTCCAAGTCACGCATGAGAATCCAGACGGAAACCAAAACGCCCGCCGCGTGTCAGCCGTCACTTTAAGGGCCATGCTGGGCAGCAGCAGAACAAAAGGCAGGCTGACGGGTGCCAGCCTCCAGAACGCCAGCCTACTGCACGCTTGAGGAGCGAGGGCAGAGGCGGGCAGACGCGCCAGTCCTGTGTGGCACTCGGTGACCTCAGACCTTCTTGGAGTCCATGGCTTCAAACAGCTTCAGGCGCTCCTGCACCGTCAGGCCCTCCTTTAAGCTCTGCAAAGAAAAGGAGACACGTGATGAGCCGAGGACCCCCGGGGGGGCCCGCTGAGACGCTGCCTAGGCCTGCCACCCGACTGGTGCCAACAAAGTGCTCAATCATGCCATGCTGCTTTTCCTCTGCAATGAGAGAAAGAGGTTGTCCGGAACAAGTCTGTGTCCTGGCAAAATGCGGGCACCCTGCCTGGTGAACGAGGGAGGGTTAGAGGAGTGGGCGAGGTGGCAAACCTACAGCGGTAGTAACATCAGCACATCGCAGGTGGGCACACAGGTTAGTGGGACATGCTGCAGAGAATGAAATTATTACCACAAGGGGGCAGCAGCCCAGGGGAGCCGCTGCATGCGGGTATGCTGGGACTGGCACAGGGCACACAGCAGCAGCTCCCCATGGACAGAAGAGGCTGGCAGACTCATTTAAAGGGTACCCCCTGAAACTTAACTGGCCATCAAAACCCCCACGCAAGGCAACCAAGATAAAAAGACCACCTAACATGGGGAGGCTGGCAGAAGGCAGACACCCCACCCATAGTGCTGTGAAAAAGTATTTGCCCCCGTCCTAATCTAGAGGTCTGAAGTTAGTACTGAAAAGCAGTGGGCAGAGCGGACACCCTCGTCACCCCAGTGGTGGCCCACCTGTCATTCCAGGAGGCTTTGGGGGTCACGCAGGGGGTTTCTTTTCTTTCACGTTTCCTCTATGAAGCCCCCTGAACGCTGAGCTTAGCTGAGGCTCCAGAGGCCTGCACTTCTTTGGTTGCCCACCTGGGACCCTCGGAGATGCTGTGCCTTTGGGCTCATTTTGGTAGGGTCTGCCTTTCCGGGGGGGGGGGGGTTCAATTACCTTTTCACACAGACAATGCAGGTGTCCCCTTTGTCACACGGCGGACCTCCGCATCAGCCATCACACAGGAAGACCCATGGCCTGGTCAGCCAGCATCCTCCGATGGCGCCAGGTGGGCGCTGTGCTGGCCGTCCCTGCCCATTTCCTGCCCTCCACTCTTAAGTTACTGTCAGGTGTGCCTGGGCCTCTCCAGACAGCGAAAGCAGCACAAGAAACAAAGAAAAAGGTCAGCGTGAGGCGGCAGGAGGCACAGCAAGATGGAGGTGAGCATGCAGGAGGTGACATGCGGTGGGTGGCGCGTTACCTACATCAGCGAGAACCCATCAGGTGCCAGTCAGCTGTCCCATGAGACCTGCTCAGTATCGGACTGTCGGAGCAAAAGGTGCAAGTCAGCAGAGAGCATTATGAGCAGAGCGGGGGGCACATCAAATGAGCCTCAAGGTGAGTTGGCACACAGAGGGTCACATGTGCAGACATGATGACAACAAGTAGAGGGTGGCCTCTGGGGACAGCCAGGAGCCCACCAGGACACAACCCCTCAAACCTGCTGGGCCCAGAGCTCCGCTGGCCATCAGCTTGACAGGAAAGCTGGAGATGGCAGAAAGGACTAAAGGAGGGAGAGGGGGGGGGGGGGGGCAAAGGATGGCAGTGGGGACCCACCTTGGACCGCGAGCTTCTCGTCTGGCGGCTGGCGCTCGCCCGCTCCTTCTTGAGGAAATCAGGGTTGCTCTTTGACTTCATGATGTCTGCGAGAGGAAAAAAGAGAAAACACCTGAGTGGCATCTGTGAGTCGTGGGCCTTTGAAGTCACTTGAGCCCCCCCACCGGGGACCACCAGCCGAGCCGTGGAGGTCAGCGTCACCCTTTACTCCATGAAGACGTGGGACTGAACAGGGTGCCATCGTCACCACCGACTTGGGATGGCCGTGAAGTGGCACGTTTGGTCGTGGCGAGTGGTCCTCGGGATGTGACGCAGCGCCCAATCGCTAAGGCCCTTCACAGGAGGCGACTCGCTTGTCGTTTAATGACTTGGGGGTCCCGATTAAGAAAGACACCGAGAGTGGGCCGTGACAGCTGGACTGTCTGAAGACCCCCGTCCTGAAGTGCCGGTAGTTTATTACGTATATAAAGACCCCACATCTTCAGTGCACCTCCCTTAGTCTCCACCAGGGGTCCCTAAAGCCTTCTTTCTGTGGTACGCCAATCCACAAGACCACAGACTGCGTGATGATTAGAAATTAAGAACTTCATTCAGGGGGCACAACACCTGGAGGGGCTGCACTCAGGTATGTCACGTTAGGGTCCTGAAGTTCAACGTGCAGGCCGCCCACACAAAATCTAAACGCAGGCGGCCTCGGGACCACCGACAACGAGGCTACCAGATTTACGAGTCGCACCTTCACACATTTCATTCATTTTCAATCGTCTCCGGCAGCGGCGCCCACATGTGTGTGGCATAGAGAGAGAGAGGGTGGCACGACTCTTACCATATCCAGACATGGCACCACTGCCCCCGGCGGTGTCCCCCAGAGCCTCAGTGGCTACGATGAGCTGCTCCTTCAGCTTGCTGATGTCACAGTCGGCCTTGGCCTTGGCGATGCTCAGCTCCGTGTAGATGTCCTTGTATTTGTCCGTCGCGTACTTCTTATCCTTTAGTGAACAAGAGTGGGGGGTCAAATAGCAATCAGTGAGCACCCAAAAAAGTCATGCCCACCACCCACCATCACTTCACCTAATGATTGTGGATGCCAGCTTAAGAGTCCGTGCCAGGCAGACTGGCGCCACCCCCTGCATATTATGAAATGACCAGCTGGCAGGAGGTGAATGTGAAAGGCGAGCAGGAAACAAGAACCCAACAGTGCAGTACATCACCGGCATGCCCTGGCACTGAACTTGGGGCATAATGCTCAAGAGGGGTCTAAAGCAGTGGATGGCACACTCACCTCTGCCAACTCTGGATGACAGTGAAGCAGAGATGTGCAGTTTGGGTCAGCAAACCCCAGAATGCCAAGGAAAGCCTCACAAAAGTCACACAAGGCAGCAGGTCAGGTGTGCCAGTTTGGGGACAGTGACAGGCCTCCGATATCTAAACGTTTGCTCATAACTGTCTCACATGCTCAGTCCATGAAACGGTGGCACTGGCACCACGGGGCAGCTCGAGAGCCACCCTTACGGACAGCCACATGCGACTCTGGCAGATCACACAGCCTTCTGTTGGCATCAAACACAGAGACGCCAATCAGAATGTCTCGGGGTCTCGTGTTGGCAGTACCACCACACAATGAAGCACCTTGTGAAATGGATGTGCGGCACAACATTCAGGGACACGGTGGCACGGGAGTCCAAGAGAGAACGTCGCTGCACTGCGCACACCTGCCAAGCGTCTCTCTCTGTCCTGCACCCACAGCCACCAGGGCGGTATGAGTGTGACGGTCCTTTGTCACCAGCACAGCCAAATACAAAAACTGCAGGCATGGAGGTCTCCCTCAGCAGGGTGGCACAGCGTGTGGTCAGACTGGACTTTGAGAAGTGCAGCCCCTCACGGCTCATCAAGAAGGTCCAAGTGCCCCCCCACTCACCTTCAGGGCGGTCTGCAGCTCGTCTTTCAGCGAGTGGATCTCCTGCTTCAGGTATTGGATTTCAGATTCCTTGACCCGCAATAAAACCTAAAAGACACACAAAAATGAAGACCTCCAGGTGTGGCGGACTGGGGGGCACAAAGCCAAAGGCACAGTGGGGGGCACAAAGGACAAGACAGAAAATAAAAAGGACTACAAGGACGAGGCGGCAGGATTCGGGCATCACCTCCAGCTCATACGAGTCCTTCCCCTGCGTCAGAGGAACGTCGCCACCCTCGCCAGTGATGCAGGAGCGCAGGCGGGTGATCTCAGCTGCCAGCCGGGTGTTCAGCTCCTACAACATAAAATATGAGACGCGGTCAATCGATAAAAAGGTGCTTCCCTGGCCCTGGCGCAGGAGGCAATCAGTTCATTAGTGACGGGCACAGCGGAGGACCCCAGTGGAGTCAGTAAGCCCCTCTGCAGGGAACTACTGAAACCTGAAAGTCACAAGAATTAGAATGCCAGTCTGAACGCATACAAGGAATGGCACGCCAAGCGTACAGTGGTGACCAGTCTGGAGACGGACCCCGTGGTGGTCTGCTGCTGCGGTGTTTTTAGGTCTTTGTGCCAGACGTTTGTTTCTCAGGTGCTCTGAAGTAGAATGACGAGCAGGTCAGACGTTTCAAAGGCTTTGATGGACAATCCCGTGAAGTTCATGCACAGCGTTGGCATGACCCTCTTTATGTATCACGACCCCTGCAATTCAGGCTGGCAATCAACTTCTGGGCCCAATCCTGACTGATGGCCGCCACCCATTCTTGCAGAATCACAATTGGTGGGTTTGTGTTTGTCCCCCCGTCTTCTCAATGGCATTGAAGATCTGGGGAGTTTCCTGGCCATGGACCCCAAATGTTGATGTTTGTCCCCCTGAGCCATTTGGTTGTCACTTTGGCCTGCTGCTCCGTCATGTTGGTCACCAGAAGTTGCTCTCAGTTGATGTTTTGCTCCCATTCTTTCTTCAGGGCCCCCCACTGCCTTGGCTGACATGAGTGGTCTCAGGATGCTTTGCTGTTGGCCTGGCACAGGACTGTTGGCAGCGCCGCTCACCTTTTCTTTTTTCTGGATGCCCCAAACAATCAGAGAAAGTGACGAGCCCAGCAGTCCAATCCCAGAATGTCAGTCTGTCCCTGAGGTTTTTCTTGTCTTCTCTGCTGCCCTTCTTGATGCCCACCAGACCACCCTCCACAGGTCTTCTCCTCACTCCCACCTGCCTGCTGCCATTCCTGAGCCAGTTCTGCCCTGGTGGTGCCACCCCTGACCCTGGCACCAAAACATCAACTGAGAGCAACTTCTGCCAACCATCCAACAACAGCTTGGTGACCAACATGACGGAGCACCGGGCCATAAGGCCAAAGTGACAACAAAGTGGCTTGGGGGACAAAACATCAAAATTTGGGGTCCATGGCCAGGAAACTCCCCAGCCTTTAATGCCATTGAGAGCTTGTGGTCAAACAAAAACCCACCAATTTGGATTCTGCAAGAATGGGCAGCTGCCATCAGTCAGGATTGGGCCCAGAAGTTGATTGCCAGCCTGCCAGGTTGAATTGCAGGGGTCTCGATAAAGAAAGGGGGGCCAACGCTGAAAACAAACATCATCTCTTTGTCATTGTCATTCTACTTCAGTGAACCACAGAAACAAACGTCTGACACAAAGACCTACAAACACCAAAGCAGCAGACCACCATGGGGGTCCGTCTCCAGACTTTGGACCACCACTGTACTCGGCCATAAGCTTCCTAAATAGACGTATTGGCAGAATGGGCTCCCCTTCTCACGGTCTGCTGATGAGACCCCCAGCTCAGGTGTGTCCCCCCAGAGGGCTCACTAACTCTGTTTACGTGTGGATGGCGCCCTCTAGTGGCCAGCGAGATGTTTGGCTCCTCCCTGTTAGAGGACAACAGTCAAAGCTGCGTCTGTAGATCTTTGAACAAAAGTCACTTTGATTCAGTCGCTCATCTGTGCTTAAACTGAATGACCTCACATGGAGGATGATGATGATGAGGATGAGTCTGAATGCTGCCATTACACAGAGGTGGCCAACATTACAGTCCACGTGAGGTCGCTGACCTTCAGAAATCACAGCAGACGGACCCACCTGTGGTCATCAGAATACGTCACATAACTCGACCTTCCCTAAAAGCTGGCCGCTCGGTCCCTGGCTATGACGACAGCCTCCAGAGGTTTCAGGTTCCCATCTAGAAGGTTCTTCCGATTTCTCGGTTGGTCGTCACTCTTGAATGTCTGCAGGTTTCCAGTCAGACAGATCAGCACCCGTCGTCCGCCCGCCAGTCAGTTTGTGTGTTTTGGGTGCCTGTCCTGCAGGAGGACCCCTGATCTTCATGTCCCTCCTATTCCTCACTCCGAGGACATTCAGGACCCCCCAGCAGGCCAGCTGTTCTCTCGCTTCAGGGCTTCATCTTGTTGCCACAGAACTTTAATGTTTTTACTGGGTGGGTCTTTTCACATATGTGGGGGTCTCTTCTGCGCTCGGCGTGTGACGTATGGCACGGCTTCAGCCCCCGATCCGACCGCTCAGGTCACCTTTCAGCTCTTTGCCCGTCTGACGTGGTCTTTGGTCAGGTTTCCTCTTTTCCACCACATGCTGGGAGACACTTGGTGGTCCGATGAGCAGCACAAACAGCAATGCCAAGGACTCTTGGGCCCTGTCAACGATGAGGGGGACGTAAAAGGGACCTTGAAGTGTTAGGGATGACCCTGTCACTCGCCCCCGGCGTGGCGCTCCTGCTAATTCATACCCCATTACAATCTGAGTCGTCATTCACATGGGCACCGACAAGTCTTTCCACACACGTCCTCTTACCGTCTGTCTCAAGCACACGAGTGCCCACACAGCAGGGCACCGCTATCAGAACTCGACAGGAGACGCAGCATTAAATACAAAACCCCGAGATGTCAAAGGACCAATCAGGCCGGCCACCTGGGAACATCTCCTGTGACCTCACCAGCTCAGAGCCAATGCAGTTAGTTACCCAGACTCGGGACCTTCAGAGTGACACAAGTCCCCCCAGCCTTCCACTTGATGCCAATCTTAGGCGGCACAGGAGTACATACCTGATTATGGGCATTGAGCTCCTGGTTCTCACGCTGGCACTGTTGGAGGGCCTGCCTCTCGGCCTCCAGGGCCTGTGCCAAGTGGGCGTTCTCCAAACACTTCTGAGAATACTGCTGTGACAAGACCTCCAGCTCCCGGTACAGCGACTGCAGCTCCTCCCTGAAAGGCAAGGGCATCTCAATAAAACAAAAGGCCCGCCAAATGGCTATGGCATCGGACAGCGCCCGCCCACAACTTACTGGTACTGCCTCCTCAGCTCCTCTATGTCTGCACTCATGCCAGTGATCTGAGCGCGTTGGGTCTTCTCCAGTTCCACACGGTGGGCATTCTTCATTGCTTCAATGGCTGCCAGAATAAAAGAAAGGCAGATGAATGGGACCCGCCTGTCTGGCCTTGCCAACCTGGAGCCAGAAGCTGCTCAAAAGCAGACGTCAAGGCCAAAATCGAGCCACAAAGCCCATGGTTTTGGGTGGCATCAAGCATGGCACACTGTAAGAGACACTGGAGTCCCTTCCAGTTAGCATCGCGTGCCTGTGCCAGACAATGATGGCTTACCAGCAATAGTGGCGGCCGTCTCCTCCGCCAGCAGTCGCTCCTTCTCCTCCAGCAGCTTGTCCAGCTCCCTCTGGTGCTGCCTATGGATGTCCTCAATGACCTTCTGGTGGGTCTCCTCCATGGCGGCAAAGCCTCTCTCGCAGGTCGCCTACAAGGCAGGGGGACATCATCATCATCATCATCATGCCACACGCGGACAGCTTCAGCTCAGTTCTTCTTCCTGTTCCTTTTTGTGGGTTGCTTATTGCACTTGTGGTCAGACGAGTTTAGAGTGGAGAACGTGAGCGTCGTGCCAACAGCCACCAGCGTGAGAGTCCAGCACCGCTGCCTACCTAAGCTGATGACTGTGGCGATGTTTCAAGTTTTTGTCAGCAGAAACGGATCGTGGCACACACTCGTCATGCCCAGGATGCCACTGATTCGTCTTATTAGTACCACCTAGCCAGTCACAGGCTGCCAATTCATAAAGAAGGGAGGCTCTGGCACCTCAGCCCAGGTTCAAGCCTTGAGCCCAATGCCTGAAATAAAGTCACAAGTGTCCCCAGCATCAGAGGGCATCTCCAAGGTAAACACGTGTCCTCCCTAACGTGGCCCCCTGCTGCCCTGGCATAAGACGATTCACTGAAATGTCAGCAAGTTTCTCCAGCCTGGACAAAGCAAACTCTAGTGGACTGGCAGGAGGCCTCTCCTTGTGCCATGTGCTGTGCCCCTAACCCCTTGCTGTAAACGCTATCCTCATACAGGCCTTGTCAGGAGCTGGAAGTCTGATGTGAGGTTCACCCAAACTGAAGGAGACCACTTTGTGGGGAGTGAACCTCCCCCGATTATGCCAGGGTGGCAGTCCCCGCCAAGACTCATGGATTTACAGATATGTCATGGCACTGCATTTATCAGCATTTGGAGCAACTGTGATGGTACAGGCCACAAGGCTTTGGGGTGCCAAGATGGTCACGTGTGCTTAATGTAGTGAGGGTCTAACATAACTGTGTGCCCACTATGTGAGGTGGCAGATCTATGTGCAATTTCCTTACAGTCGGTCGCAGTTACTGCCTGCCCAGAGGTGTTTAGGGCATCACACACCAAGGGTTAGGGTTAGGGGACCACTGAGGTAGGACAGGCACCTGGCAAGAATTCTGGGAAAGGACACAGAGGATGTGCCCTGGTCAGCTGAGGGCGACTTTTGAAAGAACGTGCAAGTGGAGGTGAGACACGAGCTTGAGGTGGCCACCCAAGAGCTACAGCTGCCATGGTGAGCTTTATGACGGCGTGACATCACAGACTGTGTTGGGCATCAGCGGGCACAGCCTTGTGGTTTACTTCACTCCTAGCATCTTGACAACAAGGTACACGTGTGACAGGGCTATGTGGCCACAGGCCCCGTAACGGACCGTGCCAAACAAGTGGGCACACTGGGGAGTACCAGACCACAACGTCCCCGAAATCCCCCAAGTCATTACTGACAGATTAAATGGAAATGAAGACTGCAGCACCAAGCACCTGGCACACCCAGCCAACTGAGGGGCAAGTAAGAGGAAGATGACACGCTGGTCAAAGCATGGCAGAGGTGACCTAAAGTGACAAGGCTCTCCTGGAGCAGAACGGCCAACAGAAGTGCACTACAGCTGGTAACACGTTGTGGATGAAGGCAGTGGGGCAGATGACCCCTGGTAGCTGGACCTTCACGGCCACTGCTGCTTCTTCATCAGAAGGCACGTTATGACAATAAGCAGACCATAAAAAGTCAAAGGAAATCAAACCGTCCAATACAAACATTAGGAATGAACGTACAATGGTCTACACTACTGGCACTACCAGCCTGGTGTGTCCTCTGGGGGGTTCAGTCCCCAAAAACCAACACCAGACAACAGATAAACAGGAAGCAGCCATGTGTGTGCGCCAGCCATATAAAGCGTACTAGCATGTTAGTCTATGCTCATCATCATCATCATCATCGGCGGCGGCGGCCATTTTAGAGTGTGCAGACACATGCGAGAAGTGCAGGCAGCGACTCTACTCCTCCGACGTCAATCCATCCTCGCCGAGTTGAGGTCCATGCATGTAGCAGAAGGGACTCCTAACAGTCGGGAGAAGGAAACACGCAAGCAGGGCGAGATCGATAGTCCCTCACAGACTGGGCGTCCTTCATCGCTCAATTTGGACACAACGTGCTGCGCTGATCCTTCTCAACTTAACAGAATCGCTCAGCCTTGGAGCGGCTCGCGTACAGCAGGCACACGGTGACCTTCTCATTCAGAATCGGGCACACGCACAAGTGAGGTGAAGAGGATGGAGGGGCTCGCCAGACTGAATGGCATCTTTGTCATCCAATCGGGGAGCCACCCTGCATGGTCCTGTGGGTTACGCACACCAGAAGGGAGGGCAACGCTGCCAACTCTCAACGCTCGCTCCGAGAGGAAATAGAAGGAGGTCCGCATCTGATTGGTTCAGGGGAGCTCCGGTCTCTCACAAGAGTCTGCCTGCCTGGGATGGGAGAACAATGGAGAAGCTGTCACTGAGGACAATGACAGGTGAGAGAGGAGACCAGGAGAACACGCAGAAACAATTAGACGACGATGACGACCCTTCAGGACTTCATCAGGACCAACCAGCCAAACAGGAGAGGACTCCATAAAAGGAGATTTCATACATCACATTGTGTGTGGGCAGCACTGTGGCACAGTGGGTAGCGCTGCTGCCTGGCAGTAAGGAGACCCGTCTGGGTTCGCTTCCCAGGTCCTCCCCGTGTCTGCGTGGGTTTCCTCCCACAGTCCATAGACATGCAGGTGAGGTGCATTGGCGATTCTAAATGGTCCCTAGTGTGTGCTTGGTGTGTGTTTGTGGGTGTCCTGCGGTGGGTTGGCACCCGGCCCAGGATTTGTTCCTGCCTTGTGCCCTGTGTTGGCTGGCATTGGCTCCAGCAGACCCCCGTGACCCTGTGTTAGGATATAGCGGGTTGGATAATGGATGGATGGAAATTGTGTGTGTGCGTGTGTGTTAGTGCTGTCCTGTGCGCGTATTCAGGCAGGCATGTACACACACGCGGGCACAGACACACGCGGGCACACACGGCAGGACATTTGGGACACGGAGGAGGACACCCAGGAGTTGCCACAGGCAGCTGATGCCTGCTGAGGGATTCCAGTCACTGCTTCAGTTTCCAACTCGTTTGTGACGTTGCTCATCACCTTAATCTTTGGCAGGAGGTGGTCTGCGGGTGGGCACACACACTCTGTGGCAGGTCTGACTGGTCTAACTGGTCTGGAGTTCAATTCGAAACGCTTTGTGTTTGTTTTTGGGTTCTTTACATCGGCAGGACCAGCCCTGAGACAAAGTGCTGTGGCCAAGCGAGAGTGAGGAGAGGAAGAGGAAGGAGACGCACTACTCTACAGCGTGATGGGGTGAGGAAGAGTCAGTCGCACATCACAAGAAAGAGGAGACACGACGCTGCAATGACCGAGTGGGGGGGCTCCAAATCCTCAGGGGGTCTAACTTACAGTTAAGAGGGGCGTCAAATTTCCGGGCTGAATGAGAAACTGGGATTGCTGGGCTCAGCATTATGAGGTACACCAGAGTGAAAGAGACAACAGGAATTCAAAGGAGGACGAGGACCACCATGGCCAACGTCTGCACCCTCCTCTGAACTCGGCGCTGCCTCGACTGGCCTCGGTCATTGCAGCCTAACCATCCACAGGGGTGGAAAGAGAGAATTAAATAAAGTCACGACGGGTAACCTTGAGCTTCTCCAAGTCTGTCTGGTGTCTGTCCCTCAGGCCAAGGAGGTCCCCTTCCAGGTGCTTGTGCTCCACCAGCTCGCCCCTCATGACATCCCGCTGGGTCTCCAGCTCTAGAATCCGTTCCTTCAGGACGGCCATGGCATCCAGGTCCCTCTCCTCCACTAACCGGCGCGCCTCGACTTCAGGTGGGGGACTGGCGAGCTGCTCAGCCCCGTGCCCCTCCAGGCTGGCTCGAGTGTAATGGCCGTGGAGTCGCTGCATTTCTTCTTCGTGGATCTCCTGCAGCTCCAATATGCGCCGGTGAAGGTCCTCTTCCAACGTGCGGATGTGCTGCCTGTGCCGCTCCTCGGCCCGCTCCACGTCACCTTGCATCTCCTCCAGCCTGCGTTGGCTCTCCGCCTCTCCGGCCGCCTGCTTCTGTCGAGCCTCCTGGAGCTCAGACCTGCACTTGTGCTTCAGCTCCTCCATGTCACGGGTGAAGCCTTCCTCCACGTCGAAGAGCTTTTGCTGTTGTCTGGAGATCTCCGACAAGTGCCGGGAGGCTTCCGCTCTTAAAGCCTCATTTTCTTCTTTCAGACGGGCGACAGCCGCTTCATAAGCACACCTCTCCTCCAGCAGGGCCTTGTCGTAGCGCTCCTGGATGGAGGTGATGTTCTTGACGTGCTCTTGGCACAGAACCTCCATGCTGCCATAAGCGTCCTTGCACTGCCTCAGCTCCTCGTCATGCTGGACTCTCAGCTTGCACGCCACGTAGGCGATCTGGGCCTGAACGACGGCCTCTCGCACCACGACAGACGAACTTCTGCAGAGCGCGTCGGGGATCCCGTGAGCGGCCCAAGCAAACGTCTGAGGGGTGAACGGCGACTCGATGTCCCGAGACAAAGGCTGCAGGAGCTGGGCCTGGCGTCTAAGGGCAGCGGCAAACTTCTCGCCACCTCTCGCCTCTCCTCTGCCACGGCTGCCATCCTGCCCGAGGTGCTTCTCCACCACTTGCACTGCTAAGCTATGGGCCTCCTGCATTTGAATTTGCTCGGCGTAGGGTGCGAGTTCAGGCGGAGTGATGTCGGCCAAGAGAGCGGCCTCGCCGACTGCTCCTCGGACACCCTGGTGCTGGCGGCTCTTAACCTGGCCTTTGGGCTCCTCCATCTGTCTCTGGTACAAGAGCTTCAGATGCTGCAGTCTCAGAGACGATTCACTCGTGACGCGGGCCGCCCAGACGGCACGGTCTGCCATTTGCTCTTCTAACGTCCCACTCCGGGACTCCCCGTCTCCCTCGGCCCACAACTCACTTTCCCAAACCAACTTCTGCGTTAAGACATCTGCATAGGCTGCGGCGGTCTGCTTGCTATTCTCCAACTTACCGACTTCTTGTGAGGTTTCACTTTCCACGGAGGCGGCCATTTTATTCAGTAAAAGTGCTTCAAAAGCCAACATTCTGGTCAAGACGTTCATCTTGTCCTCGGTGGAAGCGACGCTGGCGGTGGCCTCTCGGCCGTTCAACATACACTCCTCTAACAATGCGCCCTGCTGCTTCAGGCACTTCGTGGCGTTCACCAGTTCGTCACTGGCCTCTTGCAACATACAGTGCAGCGTGCCAACCTCAACGCCCTGCTGGCACCCGAGCACCTGCTGGATCTTCTCCCGACTCGACTCTATACTGGCGAGAGCCTTTTCACAGATCCCCGTGGCGACTCCCATTCGGCATCGGGCCTCTTGCAGGACGGACACGTGTGTGTCCACTTCTCCCTGCAGCTCGGCCTTCAGCCCGGCTATCTCGGACAGACTTGCGTCAAGATGCTGGCGCAGCTCGTGCTCCGTTTGGGCCCAGCGGCTCTGCTGCTCCATCACCGAGTCCAGCCGTCGGCTCTGCTCCTCTTCCACTTTCAGAGTTATTTCTTTCAGCTTCTCTTCGGTCACATACAGTTTTTCCTCCAGGGAATGGATGACGGAGATGAACCTTCCAGGATCGCCTTCGGTTGAAGTGAATGGGCTCCTGTCTAACGTGGACCCACCCTGACTGGCATCAGAAGATGCGTTACTGGCCAACGGCTTGTCTCCCTCGTATTTCTGGCAGTAGATGCTGGCAAACCGTATCCTCTGTCTTTTACAAACGGAGGCGTCGGGGTCACTTTCTGCTTTTGCTCCGACGCCTTCCTTTGGCGGCGAGGAGATCTGTGAGGACTTCACGCCACTGTCGTGCTCACTACAAGCACCTTGTACTTGCAGCTCATAATAGCTCACCTGCGGCTCCTCGACACGCAACTCCGCCGCTGCCAGTTTGCCCTCTCGGCCGTCTAACTGGCTTATCAGTTCTTCCTTTGCCCGCAGCTTACTCTCCGTTTCCTCCAAGCTACTCCCCAGCGCCGCCATTTTAACGAGGGCCTCATTGAGGTCTCGGTCCTTCTTCTCCACCAGTCTGTCGTACCTCATTTGGACTTCTTTGATCTCCACCTCCTTCTCTCTGAGGACTTGATGCACCTTCTGGATCTCCTCGGACACTTTCTCATAGGAGTGCTCCAGGTTGTAGTAGTCGGTCTCCTCCGTCTTCAGTCGGGATTGCAGTTTGAGCGCCTCGCCGTCTGCCTCCGATAACTGATGGATCAGCTCCTGGCACTTGCACTCCAGCTGATCTTTCTCCATCTGCAGGTCTCGCATGTTCTGCGTGAGCTTTTGAATGCTGGTGTTTTTGGTCAGCAATTCCTCCTCCAGATGGTGGACAATCTCGCTGTATTCCAGAGTAGCACTTCGCTTTTCCTTCTGCGCATCTTCTCTCTGGCATTCTGCCTTTTGCAGCCTCTCCTCAAAGTCCCGAACCTTCTCCTCAGCCTCCCGAAGGCTCCGACTCAGAGCCTCCTTCTCCTTCTCGTGGCTCTCCTTCACAAAGTCGTAGGATTTCTGTCGCCGTTCCTCGTTTAGCACACGCGCCTGTTCCATGGCTGCCAGCTGCTTGGTGGCCTCAGTCAGTCGACCCTGCAGCTTCAGGGCGTCTTTCTGGTGGTCTCTCTGCAAGGCCTGCTGTCTCTCCAGGTCCCGGAGAGCTTGGCTCTTCTCTAACAAAAGGGCCTCCACCTCCCTCAGCCTGGCCTCACTCTCCTTCAGCTGGGACTGCAGGGTCTCTCCATCGTGCTCCCACTCCCCGGCCCGCTCCTTAAACTTGTCCTGCTCAGCCTGAAGCTCTCGCCGCATCTTTCCGACGGTTTGCTCACTTGCGTCGATTTCTGCCATGGCGTTGCTGAGCTTATCCTGCAGCTTCTGAATCTCCAGCTCCCGCTGTCGGATGATCTCCTTGACTTGTCCGTAGTTTTGCTTCAAGGTCTGTACCTGCTGGTTTGTAAGGTCTTGGCGCTGGCGCTGGGAGTCGAGCTCAGTTTGAAGGTCTTGGTTTAATTTATGGAGTCTGTGCCAAGCACCCATCTGCGTGGCGTCAGTCTTTAAAAGATTGATTAGACAGACAGACAGACAGACAGGTTAGTAACACTCTTTGATTTCAAAAGCAGAGCGTCACATCTCTGACTGGACCAGAAATTAGCACATAACACAAAAAAAAATAAAGAAGAAAGTGGAGAAAACTTGGAGCTGTGCTTCGGCTTCATTTAAACATAAAAAGACTACGCTGGGCCACCAGGAACCCAAAGCGGCGCCAGGCGTAACGTCAATGCTCTTGTTGTAATTAACGGAGAATGGGCCCGTTCACCGGTCACAAGTCATACAGACCACCAACCTGGCAGGAGGGCACTTGATAGGTCTGCCCTGAAGACGGACGAAGCTCAAAGGTCCCTTGGCTGTCAAGGAGTTTCTAAGTTTGTGACAAACCCACAGACAACGAACTTTAACCTCAATGACGCCAAAGCTGGCAGAGCCAAACGTGCGAAGAAGAAAACTTCACGGTCCAGTCAGGCGCCCTCTTGATCTGGTCTGCTGGAGTTTATACTGGTAAGCTGGCTTGGCCTGTCCAACTAAACTGGACTGGGTGCAAGTTTCATCTTCATCTTCCTCTTCCTGCAGCTGGGATGGCAGATCTGACCAAAGTGTAAATCGTCTTTCCCAACACCACAGAAGGGATGGCCAATGTGTATCTGGAAGGCATTCGGTCTCCTAACCGCCTGTACGTCAAGCTGTCTGCGCTAAGGCCTTGTGGTGGATGGTCAGGGCCCTCACCCGGCTAGGATGCCCCTGTGATGGGAAGGACCGGGGTGAGGGCACATTCTAGTCAGTACCTCCCCCGAAACATGAGAGGGCAACCCTCCCTGGCTCGCAGCGGGGCCACAGGTTTGGCGCTTAGAAGCTCAACCCTGCTGGGGCTCGTGGCCACCACCAGGGGGCGCCTGGACAGTTCCTGAGCCCTGGAAGTGCTGCCAGAAGAACATCTGGGAACACTTCTGGGTGAGCTACAAAGTGGGCCGCCTCACTCCATTCGAGGAGCCAGAGTCGGGAGGAGTGGAGGCAGGCGAAGGACAGAAGAAGAAGAAGAGGAAGAAGCAAAGGCTTCTGGGCCGGACTGGAAATGGCTACTTATGTGCTGTACGCTGGCCCACCTAAATAAACCGTGGGCTGTGTGGCAAACTTGGGTCCTGCCTGTCTGTGTCGGGTCAGGGCAGCTGTACCCAACTTGGGCTTCACAGCCTAAATGCCCCCCTTCTTCATAACCTCATTACGGCTGAGCTGCCACTGGTAGGCATTGCTTGTGTGATGCCCACTAAATCAGTTAAAGCACAGCGGGCAGACAGCAGCCCTCTTCATCACGGCAAGAACTCGTCTCCGACTCCGACACAACTGACACACTGGGTATGGCCAACTGGTTCTCGGTCTGAAACCAGCATCACTGAGATGCACCTCTCCCAGTACACACAATATGCCAGGGATGCGCATCCATCATAAGAGGGCTTACTGAGATGGGCACGCGGACTACGGGGCTTCTTTGTGTGTGCGCAGATGCACAAGTGCTAGAGGGGCTGGTTGATGGACCGGGCAAAATGTACAAGCGTCACCCACCAAGAGAATGTAAAGACGACAAGTAAGAGGCCTCTCCGAACAGCAGACAAAGCACAGCTTGAAGCTTTCATTGGCTCCTGACTTCATTTGAGGAGCACATGCAGAATAGCAACATGGCAAAGATGTGACATCTCGGCTGAGACGTTAGTCGCATTGCATGCTTAACACCGTTACCATGCGATTCAGTGCAGTCAGTCATCTCGACGACTGCGACACCAGCAGCAGATCTTCATTTCTAGGAGCACCAGCAGGAACTCCCAGTTACAACAGTTATGTGCCCTAAGAGCAAGAGGCCGGAGGGAGCGGGCAGGCGATCTCTACACTTCCGCCTGGCACAACTTCCTTGGGGTGTGGCTACCTAAGCTGTCAGTAAGCTGCCCGCTATAACAACACTTTAAATTCCGTCTGCCATTACTAACTGGATCACAGAGACTGGGGTGAACATTAAATAGGAAAGAGTCCCCTAAATCAGAATTAGGAAACCATCGGCAGTGGGAAGAGCAGCCAACTACAAACATGTCGGGCTCCTCCACACCTGAAACATAACGGCAGCCAAAACCAGCAGAGGGCCAGCGCCCTCACCGGGCCCACTCGCTACGTACGCCAAGCCACTGGTCGAGCCATTTCAACTTGTACTTACTTACTGTGCTGCTAAAACAGCAAATGAACGTCTGCACCACCACAGGACTTGCTTGACAGGCCCGTCAGGACCAACCTGAAAGAACCTGGGGGTACAGTAACCCCACCGACAGTGTCATGCCAGCCATCAGTCACCTACTTGAAGGTTCACTGTGGTCTTAATAACAAAGCATCTGTGAATCCCAATGGGCACACCAGCATAACGCCACTTTGGAATGGTCTGAGGTGGCTCAGGCGGGTGACAACGTCTCTCAGTACTTCAGTATAAAGCTGGTGACTCACTAATTAACGATTAATAAGACACAATGATGCCCCCTTACTTACACGTCACTTTACCAGCATATCACAAGCCCTTCATGAATGGCCACTTTACCAGTAGGTGACTAACAGATGCATTATGAGTATTACAGTAGTTCACACACAAGGCGCTCTTTGAACGACTTACTGTCCTTGTGCTCAGACTGTCTGTGAAGGGCTTGTGTGCCCCTCAGGTCTTCAGTGACGCACTTCTGAGTTCTTCATCACACTCACTGAAACTAAACTACGTGGGAAAAACAGCAGCCAGTGCCCTCGGGACCCTCCGACGAAGTGGCCTGGGGTTTGTCACCGCACACTGGGTGGGACAGAAGGACAGACAATCTTACAAAGTTACGCAGTCTCTTCTCAAGTCCCACAGATCCGTTTGACTTTCCTTCCTAATAAAGGACCAGTGGGAGGCCAGTCGGTCAGCCATTCCACCTCGGTTTGGATTGATGGGACATCCCTGAAGGAGCAGGATGGATGTGCAGACCCCTCACTGAAAAGCAAGTGTGTACCTGCAGCACGTAACCCTCACGTGCATTCTGCTCTCGACTCTGAGCCTCCTTCAGCTGCTCTTGTAGAAGACGATTCTGATGCTGAAGACTGCGCAGCTCCTTCTGAGTCTGCTCCAGCTACAAAAAGGGAAAGGCGAACCAAGACAATTATTTGGCTCACTAAACTGTCTTCTCTTCTTTGCACGAACACAATTTCAACATGCAGTACAAATGAAAAGCATCTCAACATCACCACCCATCGAGTGTCGTTTTGTCTTGAGGTGTCCATAAATTCAAGTTCAGTTACTCAAACAGCCTTCAGTTTGTTTAGCAAAAATCCTCAACTGAATGTTTAAAGTCAACTCACATCTCGTTTTCACCCCAAAACGGACCTAAAAAGTCGAGAGGGTCTAAAAAGAACCAGACAGGACAATACAGGGAAGGAAATGGACAAGCAAACTGAGAAAGAACAAATGTAATGGAAGGGGCGACTGATACGAGAACCGGAGTGCGAGACAAGAGACGAGAGGGGGTTAGAGAAAGAGGACATCAGGGCCCACAGACCTGGGGAGGTTTTACTAAAGGAAATCAACTTGTTGACGTGGCCTTATTAAGGTCACATCACCAAACAGGACTTCTTCACAGTGTCGTCACACACGTGAGCGTGGGCTGCAGTGCGAGTAAAACACTTCATTGTACTAACGAAGGCTGACCTGCCTAAATCTCCTCCCACTCCCAGCAGCACTGCACAGCCCTGATGACCTCACTTCCTCCTGAAGACACACCTCTTCCTTTCCCTCAACTATAAAGCCGGAGCCCGTTATTTACTGTATATACTCACAGATAATTTTACTGTATAATTTTATAATGTCAGTCGTATAAGTCAAATGCTATTGGTCCAAGAGATTCTGCTGTGCTAAGGCCCGCCCACCTGAGAGTCTCACCACGGAGCACACGACCTTTTTGTTTTCTGTGTATGGTGCCAACGTGACCACACGGTGATACCCGCACTATTCTGAAGTGACGCTGGCACTGATTTGTGTATCTCACCCCCTCACACCCCTTTATCGTAAGAGCATCCCGTATCTACGATGGGACATTTGATCAGAAGAAAATATGAAGCTGCTTTTAAATTAAAAGTCATTGAAGTGGCAAAAGAAATTGGGAACAAACTTCAATGTGTCTGAGAAACGGAATCAAGAAGAATGTGTCGTATATCTGAACGGGCGTATAAGTCAGGCTCTGATCTTATGATCAATTTTCCCCGACTTTAACGTGAGTGCATACGATAAGCTTCAGTCTACGCTACGACTCGGTGCTTTAGGACTACTCGTTGTTTTTGTGTAAAACCAACAACACACAGGGTGGAATCTTCACACTTTCACAGTGTTTCTGGTCTCTTATTACAGCAGTGACATCTGTACATTATTAATATTTCAGATGGAAGGTGTCACTGAAAGAAGGAATGGGCAGGATTTTCATAAAGATAGCAGAGCAGGAATACAGAATGTCACAGCAATACGTTACTGGATAGTGAGAGCACAAAACACAAGATGGCAGTTCTTCACCTTTTCATAATGCCAGTTCTGTAAACCTATGGCCAACTGGCTCTAATAGGAGCTTTGTCCACCATGGCCTGACTGGCCTCCTGACACCTGAAGAGGACGCTACAGCGTGGACACTTGTGCCCCCTAAGCCCCTAAGCCTAAGAAATGCTTGCTTTGTTTTCTCTGATGTCTGTGTGTGTGAGACACTAACACACACACACACACACACACTCACTTACAGTCATATGAAGAAGTTTGGGACCCCCTCTCAGCCTACATAATCACTGACTCTCCTTCCAACAATAAAGATAGCAGTGGTGTGTCTGTCATCTCCTAGGAGTACTGCGGTGTTTATCAAACAAAGATTCTTAGTGACGCAGTAATTAAATCAAATGTGAAAAACTGGCTGTGCACAAATGTGGGTCCCCTTGTCATTGTGCTGATTTGAATGCCTGTCACTGCTCAATGCTGATTGGTTGATGAGCTCGTTAAGCCTTGAACTTCATAGACAGGTGTGTCCATCATGAGATATAAAGGGATTTTAGGCGGTCAATTACAAGTTGTGCTTCCTTCCCTTTGACTCTCCTCTGAAGAGTGACAGCATGGGATCCACAAAGCAACTCTCCAAAGATCTGAAAACAAAGATTGTTGAGTCTCCTGGTTTAGGGGAAGGCTACAAAAAGCCATCTCAGAGGTTTAAACTGTCAGTTTCAAGTGTAAGGAATGGAATCAGGAAATGGAAGGCCACAGGCACAGTTACTGTTAAACCAGCAGGTCTGGCAGGCCAAGAAAAATACAGGAGTGGCATATGAGCAGGATTGTGAGAATGGTGACAGACAACCCACATATCACCTCCAAAGACCTGCAAGAACATCTGGCTGCAGATGGTGTGTCTGTACATCGTTCTACAATTCAAACATCTGTACGGCAGGGTGATGAGAGAGAAGCCCTTTCTGCACTCACTCCACAAACAGAGTTGCTTGTTGTATGCCAATGCTCATTTAGACAAGTCAGATTCATTTGGGAACAAAGTGCTTTGGACTGATGAGACAAAAATGGAGTTATTTGGTCAGAACAAAAAGCGATTTGCATGGCGGAAGAAGAACACCGCATTCCAAGAAAAACACCTGCTACCTACTGTCACATTTGGTGGAGGTCCCATCATGCTGTGGGGTGGGCTGTGTGGCCAGTTCAGGGACTGGGGCCCTTGTTAAAGTCGAGGCTTGGATGAATTCAACCCAATATTAACAAACTCTTCAGGATAATGTGCAAACATCAGTCACAAAGTGACGCCAAGTGTTGAATATTCCAACAAGACAATGACCCAAAACACAGCTGGAAATCTGCAAAGCCATTCATGCACAGGGAGAAGTACAATGTTCTGGAATGGCCGTCACAGTCCCCTGACTTGAATATCATCGACAATCTATGGGATGATCTGAAGCAGGCTGTCCATCAAATTGAACTGAACTGGAGAGATTTGGTATGAAGAATGGTCAACAAGACCTCCATCCAGAATCAGACGCTCATCAGAGGCTATAGGAGGACAGCGTCTAGAGGACAAGAGGAGGCTCAACTAAGTATTGATGTCATATCTCTGTTGGGGGCCCACATTTATGCCCCTGTCTAATTTTGTTATGACACATATTTCATATTTTCTGTTGATCCAATAAACTTCATGTCACTGCTAATCCTGCTGTGTCCATAAGGCAGGTCAGATATTAAAAGGAAGTTCAGCTAATGAGAAACACAAATCCAAAGAATTAAGAGAACTTCCCAAACTCTTTCACATGACTGTATTTATATTTTCACGCGTCTTTCTTATTTTATATCTATTTTTAATATACGAGTTAATCAAATCCATTTTTTCTAACCTCTTTATCCAGTAGTAAGGGTGCCAAGTCCTGCGGTGGCACACTCTCTGAGACGGGTGCTGAAGAGTGAAGCGTTGAGATGGGGATCTGCTTCTCCTCCCGCAGAGGAGTCGTCTCCACTTGATGCCAGCGTTCTTCTATCTCCACACGCACACTTGGCGACTTCGACTCTAGGACGACGGCCTGGGAGCGGTCCACCTCCATTTGAATCTTTGCATCGTCTTGGTTGGAGACAAAAGACACATCTGCCGTCTCGAAACGCTTCCGTCGCACTTCCCTCCGCCAGGCCCGTTCCTTTTCCAAGTCTGTAACCGCACTGGCATTTGTACGTGGCTGTGCCTCCACTGGAGCGGCGGGACCGACAGGAGGGCTTACGGGCACTTCGGCCATGGCAGGCTCTCTTTCTTGTGCAAGTAACTGCTGGGTGGGACGAAACTCGGCCCAGTCAAAGGTTTTAGAGCGTCCATCACGGCGGCGTTCCCGTGCCCCAGCTTTCTTCACTGCGTGGCTCCCGTCTACTTCAGATGTGCCATCTACTGTTACACGTGTGTCACTAGAGGGCTTTGCTACGGCTTTCTCCTCTGGCAAAGAGCTGAAAACAAATTATTAATATCATTATCTTAATAGACGACTGCATTGCCAACTAAGACTCACTTAGCTATTCATGTCTACTTAATGTACCCAAGTGATTAAACACAAACCGTTAATAACTAGTGAGGTAGAAGTTAAAGTTCATAAACTGATCTGTTAGCTAGGCAGTCAAATAAGGAAGGATGGACAGAAATGGAGCGGACCATTAGAAACTGGTGCCCTGTGCCACAGCTGCCAGTTTACACACCACCCGCCTGTGCCAGCATTGGAGCTTCTTTACATTACGTTTTGCCAAGTGATGCACAAAGAGAGCTGAAAACGCACTGCTGGTCCTTTGCACCAAAAATCTTAAAGCTACAGAGGAGGTCAGATGAAAAAGGGGCATTGAATGCCAGAAACAGAGTGGTCTTAAAATACTCCAGTGCCACCCACGGTCAGGTCGGTCAGCTTTCCAACTGCGCAGAGTTCACGCCATCGCAGGCTCGTCAGCTCAACACTTCACACCCCCTCAAGCAGAGTGTTTCTGCCTGGACAGTCGTTTTGAACTGGAGGTCTCTTTTCCTGGAGAGGCCTGCCCTGCCATGGACACACATCTCACTTTACCGTCATACAGACCACGAGGTGACACGACCAGCCCGGCCTTCACCTAACTTGGCAGCCTAAGAACATCTGCGGTTTTGAAATCAAACCACCAGAGGGAAAGCAAAAGGCTGATCTTTCGAACTTAAGGGACACTCACCTAACGAGAGAGGCGGCCGCCGCTTTCAGCCATGGGAGGCCCCTGTGACGTAATTAATAAAAATTCATTCCACTTCTATAGCGCTGTCTCCGTACTCAAAGTGCTATCCACACAGAGAGGAGCCGGGAAGCGAACCCACAATCGTCCACAGTCTCCTTACTGCAGAGCAGCAGCACCACCACTGCGCCACCTGTGAGGACAAACGAGTTGCTTGGCCAACAGTGGAATTCGAACCCAAGCCTCCGAAGAGACTGGAGTCTAAATCCAGCGCCTTCGACCGCTCGGCCATGTGACGCCACTATGCCTTTTGCAAATGGACCGTAACATTCTGCCATTGCCAATTCACATCTGCATATGCTACTTAGGAGGCCTTATCTTTCTACTCCAGCATTAGGGGTTAGGAGCGGGCGCTGATTCAACGCAGTGCCACACCAACAACACGACATACCAACTCAGGATCCCAGATTAGGACCCGAGTGCAGCCATGTGACGGGCGACACCTCAGCACCACACCAGGTCAGATGGAGGGGTAGAGGGTGAGGTTTGTTATGGTGGCTGGAGTGCCAATTCTGCCACCAACTGCCAAGTTTTTCCCTGCAGGCTGGAGGGCCCACATGCAGAGATGGGTGCAGAGTAACGTCATACTCAGGACGGAGCAATTTCAGGTTAAGGGCCCAACAGAGCCGAGTCCCCTTTTGGCATTTACGGGATTCGAACTGGCAACCTTCCAATTGTCAGTGCCTCAGAGCCACCGCTCCGGTCAAGCACTGGCCACCTACAAAAAAGAAACAAGTGACGGGACGTACTCCACTTATATTTAGACATCTGCCTGAAAATACCAAGCCTGTTGCAGCATTTCGACCAGCTACTTGCTATTGGAGGTTTAAAATGATGACATGACGTCTATTCTGAGCTGCCTGCAGGGCAAAGGTGTAAAAAGAAAAGATGCCCTAATCGGATGTTAAGGCTGTGGGATGGCGCAAGTGCAAAGCGTGCAGCTGCTCCTTCATTCTCATCACCCTCGGCGATCGTAAGGCACGCAGTTGACATCAAATTGGAAATAACTGACAGCAGTCTGCTCCGGGGCCCACAGCACGTTCATGTTCTCATGCCATCAGGCTGTAAGAGATACCTGCCCGAAGCGAGACGCCATTCTCACCACGTGATCGAGTGGAGTTCGACTCTAGCAACACATCTTCAGTTTTTCAAACTTTGAAACTGATGTGGAGAGAGGACGGGCGTCTCAGCGGCCGTGAACGACACTCCACTCCTGTCTTAGTGAATTGTTTCCACTCAGACTTTAGCGTATAGATAGAGAGATAGATAGATAAACTATTAATCCCAAGAGGAAATTCACAATGCATAATAATGCACAATAAATACATTATTGTATTTATTATAATATTATATACTATTATATTATTGTACTAACCCTAACCCCAATGCACAATAAATAGCAGCTCTGCAGATCCAACTCAGTCCCAAGTTAGAACAATTACAAAGCAATGGCTGCACAAATGTTACGACATTTCAATTGTTCTCCCCTTTACGTTATAATATTGAGAGATAAATGAAGAAGTCCAGCCACTGCTGCCACATCTCTCAGTGTGACACGCAGGCTGACAGGTCACTTCCTCCTCTCTGTCACTTTGAAGTGTGGCTGCTTGATGTCAGTGTCGGTCACGAGATCATTTGGCAGCTCTTCATAAGGCAGAACTGGCACAGGACGGGTATCAGTGAAGACACCGCGCTCTCCGCTGCTTCACTTCACCCGTTTGCACCACGATAACACAGAAGAGCGGCCGTGAAAAGACTTCTTTCAAACGGGTCACTTCACAACCTGGCACATCTGGATCCTGTTGTAATACACGTCCACATCTGTAGATCTCATTATATATAGCAGGGTCTCCAAGTCGCACACAACAAACGTGAACAAGACTAAATAACTTGGCGCTTGTGTTTAAAGCCAGCTGGACGGTTATTGAGCCGCACAAACAACTTGAGCTCATTCTGCATGCAATGTTTGGAATGTGCTGCCCGCCCTTAGGGTGACATTAGTGCGTCTCAATCAAAGGCAGGATGGCGGCAGGACAGCACCAGGGAGATCCGTCAGCTCCTGCTCTCTGACACACAACTGACGGGATGGAAACTCCAGTTTTCATTTGGATGATTGAAATGGACAACATCAACTGGACCGGCTCTATTAAAGAGTCCGAGCTGGGTGTCGTAAGCAAAGGTCTCAGAGAGGTGTGCATCCTGGGATAGCATGGGAATGAAAAGTAGAGAAAGATCAAGAACAGACAGCGGCAACAGAGGCCCATCACAGTTCAGGGAAAGGCCGCAGACGAGGGGGGCACGTGACACCCCATAAAGCTCCCAGATTGGCTAGTGCCGTGTGCCCCTTACAAGAACAGACTGTTCATACACAAAGGGGTCTGCTGACCTGCAGCACAGAGCGTGGTGTCTTCTTGTTTAATGGCCTCGGGTGCTTTGGCTTGCAGTTTGGTCTACGACAGTGTTGTGATGGGAGATTTCACATGTAACTTGAGAAAGATTTTGTATGGCTTTATTTGTAATTTAGGCAAAGCAATGGAATTTAGTGTTTAGGAATGGGTCTGTCTGAATTTTACGACAGGATTTGGGTGATGTGTCTTAAACCAGTTTGGTGAGTGTGTCATTTCTACACCCCTGCAAGTAGGCTAAGGTGTACCTTAACATACGGTTTGGGGGTGGCAGGTGTTAAGATGTTGTATTCCACCATTGGTCTGAGGTATGGCTGTTTGGAATTGGCTTGTCTCAGAGGCCTTTAAGTGCCATGATGTCCTATTGGCTGTAGGGGTTGGACAGAACTTCTATAAATGTACGTGTTTAACCTCATAATCTCTCTCTTACTAACATCTGAAGAAGTCTCTCTCTTACCAACCCACATATGATGAAGAAGTATCTCTCTTCTGCTAACCTGTGATGATGAAGACAACACAATGAAGAGCACAGCTCAGCAGCCATTTTGAACAGACATGTGGCTGAAAGCTGAGCACCAATGATGCTTTAACTACAGACATTTAAGTAACTACAAGTCTGTGTGCCGCCTGAACTACACATCATCATTTAATCAGGTTGTATGGTTGCCAATATTCAAAGGTACTTTGCATTTTGTTATTATTTATGAATATTATCAGTAATACATTATCTTATGTGTAACTTAACTTCTGCTTGTCTTTTTACTACATCTAATTGCCTGAGGTTATAGATATAGAAGGGAAGGTGAGGATAAGTTCTATACAATAATACCTTAGAAACAGTGGTAAGTCTGGGAGATTAGGCATTCTAAGGCTACATATTAATAATACACAAGTAAGCCCGTGATTTGCTAGCAAATCGGAAATCCAAGAATGGCACTCAGTTTCTGTTCCGTCCGATATCTGGATGGATGACATATCATGGAGGGCGGGTGCGTCTGGGGAAATGTCATTTAATTACATAAGCATATCTGTACTAAAGCGGTTTCGTTTTGTGGAGACGTGATTCCGTTGCCTTTGCTGACACCGACTGCTGGCAGAGTGGAGCACAGCAAGTGTAGTGTACAGGTTGTGGTGTTCGTGTGCCAGCCACTGAGTCGGGGAAGCCGCTGGGTTAGAGTCTGTGACCGTTATGTGATCCACATTACTGGCACAGTGGATTAGAGCAAGTGTAGTGAACAGGTTGTGTTGTTTGGGCGCCACCTACTGACTCTGGGATGCCGCTGTGTTTGACTGTGGACTCTGGGGCGGGCGCCAAGGCCGCAGTGCACATGCACCTCAGTGCGTCCACCGTTCATATATTAACTGTGGTTTAGTAAGACAGATAGGGGAAAGCAGAGCAATATATTACTCTACCAAGTCAAAGCAGACAGTGAAGGACACAAATGGCGTATCTGTGGACAAAGGTCCTCACCGTTAGAACAAATGGGAGTGTGACAGCCATGGAAACGGATTTAAAAGCTGAAGATGAATGAAGGTTATTGTCGGCCTACAACAGGAGGGTTGCTGTATGACAGCAGTTCTCAAACTTTGGGGTGCGAATGTTGCCATATGTGGTGTAATTTCACTATTCGTAGGGAAATTTCAAACTTGTAGCAGTGTATCAGCAGCAAAAAATATAGGAATAAATTTAATTAGGGTTTCAAAAAAACATTGGGGGGGGGGGGGCGCGATTAACACTTATGAAAACTCGGGTTGCAAATACTTAAAGGTTGAGAAACGCTGCTGTATGAGAAGAAATCGATCAAGATGACAGAATCCTGCTTTAGTGGTCGGGAAGCTACATAATAAATAATACATTTAACCCCTTAACCGCCCTCGGCCGGATATATCCGGCACCGTTGTTTTATTGCTAACGCCATACTGCCGGAATTATCCGGCACATTTGCCTGTGGTTATGTGAATGCCTGGCAAGTAGTACAACTGACAGTTTGGCGTGGGTATTATTACTACGTTGTATTTCGACAACTCTGCGCTTGTATTGGCCGATCACGTGATGTGATTCGAAAGTGAAAGCTGTGAATATGGCGAAACGTAAACTGACTTCAAGTGAGGCTTTGCAGGCGATTTTGGACAGTTCTGATCATGATTGTAGAAGTTCTGAAGAAGATTTTAGCGACAATGATGAGCAGCAACATGCGCTGCATGATACTGTGAATGAAGACGCATCGGATGACGGTGATGAGTGGGTGTATCCCCAGCATCTCAACTGGACTGCTGCCCGAGGTGAGCTACCTTTTCTGCATCCGTTTGAGGCAACGTGTGGCTTTATTGTTGATGTAAACAATTACACTGCTGAGCAGTTTTATGAGCTGTTTGTGTCACCTGATTTGATCAGACATTTTGTTCATCAGACAAATCTGTATGCAGCACAGTTTATTGAGAAAAATCCCAATTTACCTCCACATTCCCGTGTTCGTGCTTGGTTTGACACTGATGAAAACGAAATTAAAAAATTCATTGGGATTTTGATGTTGATGGGAATAATCAGAAAACCAGATATTGAGATGTACTGGTCTACAGATCCTATGTATGCAACACCTATTTTTGCAGCTGTCATGACACGTAACCGATTCTCTTTGCTGCTGAAATTCTTTCATTTGAATGACAACAGAAATGAGCCAGATAAGAAAGATCCAAACCGCGACCGCTTGTTCAAGCTATGTCCTTTGATTGATCATTTATTTGAAGCATTTCAGTTGCCCTACATGCCAGGACCGTCAGTTGCAGTTGATGAAAGTTTATTGTTGTGGAAGGGCCGCTTACAGTTTCGACAGTATCTACCATTGAAAAGGGCACGGTTTGGTATCAAGATGTTTTGCTTAGCTGAGAATTCAGGTTACATTTATAGATTTTGTGTATACACTGGCAAACAGGATCCTATGAGTAGTATTTCAGCAGTGTTGCCAGATGAATGTAAGGACTTTGGACTTTCAGAAAAACGCTGTCGTGTCTGTTCAAAGAAGGGTCAGCGTAGAGACGTCAAGACCTTCTGCTCAAAGTGTCCCAGCAATCCAGGACTTTGTGCAGTTCCCTGCTTTGGCCTGTGGCACAGCAAACTCAAATACTGGGAATGAAACTATGATTGACTGAACTACTTTTGACTTTTGAATTACTTTTGACTGTTCCGTTTTGTAGTAGACAATAAATCCAGAAGCCTGAGAAAAGGTACATTTTGTGTTTTATTATGTGTTTGCCCATTTCTAGAACTTGCACAACATTTAGTGGTCAACACTGCTTGAATAAATGTAAAAAATGTACAAAAAAATGTAAAAAAGTAAAAAAACGAAAATTGTTCAGATTTCGCCTGGCTTGGGGAATATTTAGGGAGTTGGCGGTTAAAGGGTTAATAAACACAAGAAGGTCGTACAAAAAGAGTGGCGAACACGAGGCAGCACTGGCCTTACAGTAGCCACAACAATGGCCTATCGGTCATCACATAAAAGACCCTGAGGACAATATGCAGGCCACAAAGAGGACGGCTCCCAACACAGCAAACTCCTGAAGGTTTAATGGAAGTGTGGCGAGTCTATCAAACCACAAAGGTGCGACTCCAATAAAGATGGCCGTGTCAAAGGAGCATTCTAAAGAGTAGCCAGCGACTCACACCAGCTCTGTCCTGGAAATGACTGCAAGGCAGACAGATGAGAATAAACCCCGGGGGTCCTGCTGAAGAAATAAGCGTCAATGTCATCAGAGCGTTTTTTCTCCCGATTTCTGAAGATACAGAGTGACAGCAGAGCTGCGACGCTAAGAACTGGAAAACAGCGAATGTCTTCTTTAACTTGGACATTTAAAGGGAAATGCTGCCGAAAAATGAAACCAAAGGGGGAAAACGAAGGACAGCTGCAGACGACAGTAACTCAATGTTTTAAAAGCAAAGTAGAAAGAATAGAAAGAACAAAGATGGCAGAGAGAGGATGGCAAGATGGTACGTTTTCAACTCTCTTAAGAAATAAAGGCCTTCAGTCTTACAAAAAACAAACCGAGAGACGCTGATCCTTCCCCAGCTAACCCCTTGTTCTCACCTTGTCACATCTGGAGCCGTGGAAGGACGAATGCTTTTTGTAATGGCTTGAACCCAATTTCGACGAATCCCCGACGTCATAGCCGAGAGGGTGAAAACCCTGTCTTTAGTCTACAGGGAAAAGCAAAAAGGCGCAGATTACACAGAAGAAGGAAGAGCAGATGTTTTACTGCACACGTACAAGAACTTCAGGTGGGACGTCATCAGCTGTCATTAAACTGAAAACTCCTAAGGAGCCCCTGGTGTCTTTCGAGGGGACAGAAAGAGAGACCATCCATTAACCAGAGGAGCTCAGCGGAATAAGGCCACGAAAACTGACCACACCAACTGGAATGCACTTACATGGATCTGAAAGCCATAGTTTCGTTGCACTGGGAACTCCGTGACATCAAAGCAAGTGGACAGGTCAATCTCACCATCCAGGTCCGCAGCCTGTGTGCCAAATACAAAGCAACAGATTTTATAATGCAAAAAAAAAAAAAAAAAAAAAAAAGACACTCAAGTATATGGAAGAAACACAAAGGCGAGAAAAGCGGAGGTTGTGTAAAATAAAATCCAGAAGTTATGGGATGGTTACGTTTGCTCAAAATGGACGACTCACACGTGGTAACCAAAGGCCTACATGCATATCTACTCTCGGTGTGAGGAAGGAGAACATCTTAAGAAGGCACTGCTCATAGCAGGAGACCAGGAACTCTCGTGCCCACTTCCTGTCTCAGAGACAACGAGGAGCGGCGAGTGACCCCTTAGTCTGACGCTCAAAATAAATAAACTACAACAGTTGGGTAGCACTCGCTTCAGGACAGGCCCCTAACCAACGTTAACTCAAACGTGCTGACCACATCCATGGACACATGGAAATGAAAAAGCAAAGGGGCAGACCGGACATCTGTCCACTTACTGACTTGGTGTTCTTATTACACTTCAATGCCTGATCTCCCTTTAGCTTAATGTCGTTCTCAAAGTCTTACATGACAAGTACGATACGTGTGATTGGTGTACTGCCACCCTCCTCCTCCTCAGTGTCTCCACTCACCTCCTCAGCAATTGAATCCCGATAAAACCTCAGGCTCTGATCAGTTAAAACAAACCAGTGCTTCTTCCACTGCAAAGCAAAAACACAAAGAACAGAACATGACAGTCCGATCTCCTCCAGGCGTCACTTTCTCAAGCGTTTGTTAAATCTATCAAGCTGTAGCTTGGTATGCCCATACTGGACTAAAGTCACCCTGGCAAATGTGCCAAAAGGCCACCACAGAGACACCTACAGTACCTCTGCTGTCATAACACACTTCACATGCAAATACCTGCTGTCCCCAACTCCAGTTAACAGGTGCACAGAAGGTACACCTCCCAGTAGGGGGCACCAGTATATCTCAGAAACTGCCTAACTGGCACCTGTCTGTACTTTCTCAAGCCTGGCAGGTAAAGCAGATCATAAAAGTTGTGCCAGGGAGTAAACAATTCAGCAGCAGGCATCTGGAAACGAGTGAGCAGATGACCCTTTGGGTTTCTTCATCTTCTTATTCGGCTCAACAGTTGTTGGCCAATTTTAAAGGGTTAATAATAATAATAATAATAATTCTTTGCATTTATATAGCGCTGTTCTCACTACTCAAAGCGCTCAGCATTTGCAGGTTAAGGGCCCAACAGAGCAGAGTCCCTATTGGCATTTTATGGGTTTTCGAACTGGCAACCTTCTGATTACCAGTGCAGATCTCTCGCCTCAGAGCCACCGCTCCGCCATTCACTCTGTGAAATCAAAAGTTAGAGACAAAAACCGACGTTACAGAGGACTGTGAACTGCGGAGGACAGAAGTTCTTATTTGAATGCAATCCACATGTTTTATATTTAAATGAGATGTTGAGTGTTTTTAAAAGTTGATCTTTGTTAATTTGTCACTCCTGAAACTGCATACTTAAGTGAAGCATTTTTAATAAAATACCTGGCCTGCTTCTGTCTTATACAATGGAGATTAAGGGGGCTTGGGGTCTCAATATGAAAACAAAAGCTTTAAAACTTGAAGAACTCGATCTTCACTTTGAAGAGCAAATGCTTCAATTGAAGAAGAAGATCTGCCATCTGCATTTCTGAGGCAGGATTGTGGGAGCAAATCAAACTGGAAAGAACATCACAGATTCTTCACACCGTCTTCTTGAGGAAAGGACACACGTCCTGTCTGCTTTTGACATGGGAGTGTGAGCACAGACACACAGACAGACAGAGAGAGAGACACAGACAGACAGACACACACACAGCGAGAGACAGAGACACACACACACACGCTAACAGACACAGACAGACAGAGACACACAGACAGAGAGACAGACAGACAGAGAGACACAGACAGACAGACAGAGAGACACAGACAGACAGACAGAGACACACACAGCGAGAGACAGAGACACACACACACACGCTAACAGACACAGACAGACAGACAGAGACACACAGACAGACAGACACACACAGACAGAGAGACACACACAGACAGAGAGACACACACAGACAGAGAGACACAGACAGACAGAGAGACACAGACAGACAGACAGACAGAGACACACAGACAGAGACAGACAGACAGACAGACAGAGACACACAGACAGAGACAGACAGAGACACACAGACAGAGACAGACAGACAGAGAGAGACAGAGAGACACACACACACGCTAACAGACACAGACAGACAGACACACACTCCAAATTTCCAGTTTCGTTTTGGCAAGTCTGTTTTCTCAGTTGGTATGTCCTGCCATGACGAATCACATGATGCCCACTTTTCTCTTATTACATTGCATGTTATTTAAGATGCCCAGTGTGTGGCAGTGTGACGGTCAGGGGCACACATCAGAGTTTCACTGATAACATGGCACTGTATTTATAAAAGCCTTATATTTTATATATATATTTATAAGTCACCTACATGGCGATGTTAAGCTCATAGGGCCCATCAACACACCCTTCTGTACATTCTGTGGCGGTTTGTGTGCATGCAGGGTAACAAAAACAAGAAAGAGAAAAGGAGTGAGAGTGAGAGTGAGCCAAAGCACAAGGAAACAGAAATGAACGAAGCCCCAACAGCCAACTACCAAAGACAACATCTTTGAGTGAGCAAACTCAACGGCGCTCACCGATACCAAACAATTCACAAATACAGAGGGGGGACATCGTGCCCACTCCCTACAGACCCCTGCACTACCTCTCTGCCTATGCTGTAATGCCAGCTCTAAACTTCAATGTGATCAAACTAAATGTATGCCAATAACGTCTGTGTCCACTTCCTGTCACCTGACTGCACACTACGCACACGCTCAGTCTCAGTCTCTCTCAAATACCACCACTCAGCAGCAGGCAGCATCTTTGTACAAAAACAAATTCATCTTTTGTATAATGGAAGATGTATGTGACCATAGGTGAATTTCCTTTGATTATTATTATTCCTTCAGCTGGTGAGCTGAATGACTTCCGGCCTGTCGCTCTAACATCACATGTGATGAAGACCATGGAGCGGCTGCTGCTTCACCACCTGAGGTCCACAGGTTCAACATGCCCTTGACCCTCTGCAGTTTGCATACCAGGAGAAGGTGAGGGTGGAGGATGCCATCATCTACATGCTACACTGATCCGTCTCCCACTTGGACAGAGGCAGTGGTGCTGTAAGAATTATGTTTCTAGACTACTCTAGCGCCTTCAACACAATCCAACCACTGCTCCTCAGGGACAAGCTGACAGAGATGGGTGTAGATTCCTACCTGGTGGCATGGATCGTGGACTATCTTAAAGACAGACCTCAGTATGTGCGTCTTGGGAACTGCAGGTCTGACACTGTGGTCAGCAACACAGGAGTGCCACAGAGGACTGTACTTTCTCCGGTCCTGTTCAAGTTGTATTGGAAGTCCGATGTATATAGGCTGGAGTCCTGCCACGTGCAAAAGTTCGCTGATGACACTGCTATCATGGGCTGCATCAGGAGTGGGCAGGAGGAGGAGTATAGGGACCTAATCAATGACTTTGTTAAATGGTGCGACTCAAACTACCTACACCTGAACACCAGCAAAACCAAAGAGCTGGAGGTGGATTTTAGTAGACCCAGGCCCCTCATGGACCCCATGATCATCAGAGGTGACTGTGTGCAGAGGGTGCAGACCTATAAATACCTGGGAGTGCAGCTGGATGATAAATTAGACTGGTCTGCCAATACTGATGCTCTGTGTAAGAGAGGACAGAGCCGGTTATACTTCATTAGAAGGCTGGTGTCCTTCAACATCTGCAATAAGATGCAGCAGATGTTCTACCAGACGGTTGTGGCGAGCGCCCTCTTCTACGCGGTGGTGTGCTGGGGAGGCAACATGAAGAAGAAGGACGCCTCACACCTGGACAAACTGGTGAGGAAGGCAGGCTCTACTGTAGGCATGGAGCTGGACAGTTTGACATCTGTGGCAGAGCGACGGGTGCTGAGCAGACTCCTGTCAATCATGGAGAATCCACTGCATCCACTGAACAGGATCATCTCCAGACAGAGGAGCAGCTTCTATCTATCTATTATATAGTGCCTTTGATCTATCTATCTATCTATCTTCTAGTTGTCTACAGACAGTAATTCACATCTTTTTGAGTTGGTTGGGAGACAAAGTCCGAGAGGCGAGATTGTGCTGGTTTGGACATGTGCAGAGGAGAGATGCTGGGTATACTGGGAGAACGGTGCTAAGGATGGAGCTGACGGGTAAGAGCAAGGCCTAAGAGGAGGTTTATGGATGTGCTCAGAGAGGCCATGCAGGTGGTGGGGGTAACAGAACAAGATGACGAGGACAGAAAGATATGGAAGAAGATGATCTGCTGTGACAATGTGTGCTCAATCTCAAGACGTGAATCAATACCTGATACCATGTTTGGCTTAAAAATGTGATTAGTTTGGCAGGTTTTCATACTGGGACCCCCGTACCCTTCATTTCCACTATAAAATGCAGCAGCAGGTTTTATATTTTTTTTAATTGTTAAAAATTGCTTCACTTTCGAGCAGAGCTTCATATGAAATGTTAATATATGAATACCTGGACTGTGAGTAACTAACTCTGAGCTTACCCTTTACCACCAGTTACACACAAGTTAAATTCTGCCTCACCCACCCCACCATGCCCACCAATGCAAAGTAATGAGCGACGAAACAACTACTGACCACTCCATCCTGGTACAGCTTTGTCATCCATCCTTTCTTGAAGTTTAGCAGGTCGGGCTGCAAAAGAGACACAAAGTCTTGTGATAAAGAGCAACACGTCGTGCCCCGACAGAAGGAAATAACCATCAGAGGTTTGAAGAACGTCCACATGTGACACAAAGGCAGCGACCCGCCAGTAAGACAGTGCAGGCCCAGAGGCTCCAAACGGTGGGCTAAAACCGCACCGACGGTCCCTCTGCCTTCAGCCTGTTCAGGATTCTTGTACTAAGTTGGCACCTCTACATGCTTATTCACATCCAGGGGAATGAAAATCAAAAGAAAGAACTGGTTTATTGACTAAGTATATACAGAGCTCCACAATCCAAACCCACCAGTTCACACAGAGGAAGAGGAGACCTACCTTGTTCCGAGTCAGCTTCATTGCCAGTGTCTCCGTGTGCTTATGGCCCCCTGTAAACGTCTAGCCGCCTGTTAAATCTATTAATAACTGGGTGAACACCAGCAGCTGCTCCTTATAGTCCACCGGCTCAGAGGGTGGTCATGGCAGCTTCTCCGAAGGGCCAGTAACACTTTGGGCTGCCACTCTCATTTTTATTTTGGGCAGTGGTATCTGACACGTCACCTCATAAGCAATGGAAGTCCATAATGATTAGAGAATGAATGACAAGAGAATGCAACTAGACACCCCAGGAGAGACGGAGGAGCTGAAAAGGTGAAATCTGCACAAAGGGTGCGTCACCGAGAACTTCACAAGAGCAAAGAAAGGCCCGACTGACATGACAGCAGCTGGTTAACAACAGACACCTGTGAATTCATAGCGAGACGTCCACTGGCCACCAAGAGACCACACTAAGCTCTCCGTACAAATCACCCAACAAGATAAGTGCCAACCAAAGACTCATTTATTACACTCCTTAGTTTTTCTTTCAATAAAGAACTACAAGTCAAGTACATAATAATGTCACCGATACTTCACAGTGACAATAACTGTAAGCCTCAAGGCAGCAGAAATGAATCAAAGGTCAGACTCAGCAACACTCCTGGGCTCAGAAGGTATCAGAAAATGGTGGAGGATTAAAAAAGTAACAACTACTAGCAGGAGTACCTGGCACTGCCCGGGAATCTAGAACTGGTGAAAGAAACAGAACATAGAAATCAAACAAACATTCTTCTGATTGACATTTTTTTTTGTTCTTCTTTATTTCACCTTATACAATTTCTTGTATTAGTAATTTGTTAGTTTTCGCATACCCCTTGGGGTCAGAGCGCAGGGTCAGCCATTGTACAGCGCCCCTGGAGCAAGTACAGGTTAAGGGTCTTGCAAGGGCCCAGCAGAGTAGGATCTGTTTTTGGGATTCAAACCGGCAACCTTCTGGATACCAGCACAGATCCTTAGCCTCAGAGCCACCCGTCCGCCCAATTTTATTGTAATTGGTGATAGAAGTGGTCATTTTAGAGGCTTTGGATACACTATATTTTTTGTGCTGTCCTTTATGTTCTGAAAATAAACAAATTGTGAGGATCGCCCACTGTGGAACACATAACGGAGAGTTGTCGGATTTTCTAAATTGACGTCTGTAACTTGGAGCGATTGCCCTTCAGCCTTAGTAATTCACACAGCAAAATCCAAACGAATAGGAAACTCCAGCCTTCTGAAATCAAAGAGTGAATCATTCGGAAGCAGCAGAATTCTTTGTATGAAAACATGTTGACGTCTGGCACAAGGTTTGAGGCGTCCTTGAAATAAACTTTTTTCTGGCATCAGAAGTGGACTTTCTAATTCTACGTCTTTTTTTCGGTTGCATGAAACCATTTAAAGTGAAAAGCAGGATAATGTGTCACATGGTATTACGTACGGAATAAGCACCAGAGTGAGATGACTGTACGTTATTTACAATACGTCGGACTGCAAACAAATAGCACCAGTCAGTCAGAAAGACCAAGGCTGAAATCTTACTGTGAGTCGGAAAGCCAGCAAATAGCAGCACAAATACACAAAGCCAGTCACGCGCACCGAGTCGTTCACGTCTGACATCCACACGGCAGTTCGCCTTCACGTGATGAAAGCAGTCGGCTTTCTCATACTTGGACACGTCTGCAATGTCTTGGCAATTTAAAGAAACTGGTAAAGAGGGATGCACAGAGACCAAACGTGCCACTAGATGGCACTGCCGTTAACATCTGTTGTGACGTGCGGCCATCTTGTCGATGATAGGTACGGGGACTTTTTGCAAACGTTGTGTCGGTCAAAAGGTGTCCTGCGCTTGACCAAGGACATTTTTCCCAACCAAACATACCCCATGACCTCCTCCTGGTCACAAACCATCCCCATGCCCAGTTTGGTGGCGATCGGACGCCTGGTGCAGATTTGTATGGCGGACAAACAAACATCGACTCCGCTTTATATATTAGATAAAACTACAAGTGAGAAGAAACGGGCAAGGCTGAACTAAAAAAAATAAAGCAGGCGACGGCCCAGCAGTTAGGGGGCGAGAGATGAGGCTGAGGGGGAGAGAGGAAGAAAAGAACAAACGGAACAAAGAATGAAAAGAACAAAAGAAAGACCTTTTAGGGTTAGAGGAGAGTGCTGGGGGTTTATTAGGCAGTTGAATAGCAAAAAAAAAGAAAACGGGCAAATGTGACAAATTAGTGACGAAGGAGAATGCTTGGACCACTCTGACAAGTATGCCGGGTTTATCAATATACAAATAAATAAATCAATAATACGGTCGCAGCATTTATCAGATTTGGACATGAGAGCTGACCCGTCCAAACACTACGCTGGTACGGCACATCTCGGAATAAACAGAGGGACTCTCATGGGGGGAAGGTTACACCTCAAAAGGAGGTCCTAACGCAGCACACCCCAAACACACTACTGGACTCGTGATACACGTTTGGAGCACCTGGGACTGTCCCCGAGCAGGGTGGTCTGTTTCGTTCCACTTGGCCTTTTGCCACCAGCGCCCCCTTTATTTCCTCTGCACATTTTCAAACAGCAGTGCCGCTCAAATGGAGTTACAAATGGCAACATGCAGATTTACAGAGTTACTGTGGCAGAAGTCAAGTGTCTGACGTGACCGTGTGTGCCATGGAGAAACGGACAGGAAGGAGAGGACAATAGAAGAACTCCAGCCAGGTGGGACGCTGGGACAGCGCATCTCAAACTCTGCAGGGTTCTGTTCCACAAGCAGCTTCACACGCAGTCAGTCTTGTTCCCCTCTAACTGAACTTATTTCATTAGGTGGGCTTTTCTTCTTTTTTCTCGTGTTCTGCAGTCAGTAAAGAACAGCAGCACATTTCAAAGATACTCACAGAGACGTGTACAGTGTGTTTGCTTTAGCTTTAAATGCTGAACGCTCTTTAGTTGTTTTCCTTTGACTGTAGTTTGCTCCCACGTCACATGACCTTTTCAGCTGTAGACGTCATTTACATAATCCTAGCGAGACGGGGCCGTCACAGTGTCCCCCCCTGACCACCGGTCACCAGTAGTGTGACACACTAGACTGAACTCGGCCAAAGCAGGTTTGACGGACTCTGTGTCCATGAGAGATGCCAACCAGCGAGTGCTCAGCCGCAAGCCCAATGCAAAATAACGCAGCGATGAGGAATGAGGAACACGCGTGTATTGAGTCTCACCCGTCTGACATCCTGTGTTTTATGTGCCAAGATGGTATAAATAATAAATGGCTAAGACTGCGGCTGAACTCGCCTTACCTGTAGACTGTTTGCTCGGCCAGAAGAAGAAGCAAACCTGCAATACTCTGGAAAGAAGAAACCATGCTGGACAGTCGTCACATTTGAGATTCTTTGTGAATTCACGTTGTGTAATCTGACGCAGTTGTCAAGTTCGACATCCCAGCCAACGTGAAGTTGTGTAATGTGACTTTGGCTTTAACCGATAATGCTGACAATTAATGGTGAGGAGAACACACAGCTGGGCGAACGACAGCAACTGCTTCAGAGTCAGAACCTCTAAAGTGTTCATTAAAACAGAAAACGAGGAAAAGCAGAATGAAAATCACCAAGATGAGAACAATCTCAAAAACCAGGATGAAAAGAAAACCTTAAATGATCTCCATGTAACATACATACTGTATGCTGGACAATTACTGTACATCACAACGTGTTTTTGTATAGTGCCGCCGTGGGCTTTACCAGGCCCTGCCTCTTGACAGCCCCCCTGGCCTTCACTCTCTAAGAAGACAAGGAGAGGCAGTTCAAAGAAAGACCCCTTACCAGGTAGGCAGGTGGGCAGGCAGTGGGTGTCAAAAAAAAAAAAAAAAGGGGGTCAATACAATACACAGAACAGAACACAAGTCATCCTCAATACAATCTAATAATACAAGTACAGAGCAGAATTCAACAGTAGATGATATCCCATAATACAATTCAGATTTGTACAGAGTCCTGGAGACCTCGGCCATCAAGCCGCCTCCCCCTATTGGCCAATCCACAGCTGAGCCTGCGCTGGGCCAGCCAATCCGATGCGAGGACCCCTCTACACAACGGTTCCTGTGATCCTCCCTTCTACCCGCCATTCCAAACTTGACACATTCTAATACCAGCTGATCTCACGGATCCCAAAAACATACAAACTGGCAAATAACAGCCTGCTTAATTCAGCCCAGCGTCCAATTAAACACAGAGCATGGTTGGGAAAAAAGTCAACAGCCACATGTTGTACCCAGGGCTGGGTTTGAGGACCACTGGTCTACAGGCTCCAAAGGATAAAAGCCCAGCCAGCCCCGCAGTACCAAATCATGACAAAGCTCGTTCATTCACATCTAGATATGATTAATGGCACTACCACCGTCACCAAGACAAGCACAGTTACAGTTAGATAAGGTGCCACATGAGAGGGTGGGCATCAAACTAAGAGAAGTGGCAGTTCAGGGTGTGCTGTGTAGGTGGGTGCAGAATTGGCTCAGACACAGGAAGCAGAGGGTGATGGGCTGAGGAACCTCATCAGAACTGGGTGATGTTAAGAGTGGCATCCAGCAGTGGGCAGTGAGGGGGCCGCTGCTATATTTAATATATAAAAATGATTTAGATCTGTAGTGGGCTGGTGCCCTGCGCCCTGTGTTGGCTGGGATTGGCTCCAGCAGACCCCCGTGACCCTGTAGTTAGGATATAGTGGGTTGGATAATAGATGGATGATTTAGATAGGAACAGAAGTAACAAGCTGGTTAAGTTTGCAGGCGATACCAAGATAGGTGGACTGGCAGGTAATTTGGAATCTGTTATATCATCACAGAAGGACTTGGACAGCAGACAGGCTTGGGTGGACGATGAACTTTAATGTCAGTAAATGTAAAGAATTACACACAGGAAGTAAAAATGTGAGGTTTGAATACACAATGGGGGTCTGAAAATCGAGAGCCCACCTTATGAGAAGGAGTTAGGAGTCATAGTGGACTCTAAGATAGCGACTCCCAGACAGTGATCAGAAACCATTAAGAAGGCTTATACTGGTTGTACTCCACACATCAAGGCGCTATATAAGTCACAGGAGGTTCTGCTCAAACTTTATAACACACTGGTGAGGCCTCATCTGGAGCTCTGTGTGCAGTTTGGGTCTCCAGGCTATGAAAGGACATAGCAGCACTAGAGAAGGTCCAGAGAAGAGCGACTCTGCTGATTCAGGGCTACAGGGGATGAGTTAGGAGGAAAGATTAAAAGAGCTGAGCCTTCACAGTGATGAAGAGGAGACCTGACTGAAGAGTTTAAAATGATGAAGGGAATGAGGCCAGTGGAACAAGACGGTGACATTAAAATGAGTTCATCAAGAACACAGGGACACAGTTGCAAACTTGTGAAGGGGAAATGTCACCCAAACATTAGGAAGTTCTTCTTTACACAGAGAGCCACAGACACTTGGAATAAGCGACCCAGTAGTGTGGTGGGCAGGAGGACTTTAGGGACTTTCAAAACTTGACTTGAAGTTATTTTAGAAGAATGAAGAGGAGAGGACTGGTGAGCTTTGGTGGGCCGAGTGGTCTGTCCTCATGTTCTAATGTAGTGGTGTGCACCTTTACTGGGGTGCTTTGTTGTTTTTTCTTTTTAATTGCTGCATTTTCATGCTAGCGCATACGTCGATTGTTTAAAGGGGCTCATGCACAGAAATCAGTAAATAATAATTAGCTCACGTGCACAGCCTTTGCTGTCAAAGGGACCAAAGTGCGTGCCACCTCAAAATGAATTCATAAGTAACCTGTAAGAGATTTCTATTACAAATATTTAAACTACTGGCTTCACATCATCTGGCAAAGCAGGCAACAAGGTGGCACTCCTGTGCCACAGCTCCCATCCTTGCCGAGTACCACCTGTGTCAACGTTGCACCCCCCCCCCCATGTTTATATGGCTTTTTTCTCTCTCCAGGTACTTCAGATATTCTCCCATCAGTCAACTGTGAGATAAGTACGGGTGGGCATGAGTGCACCTTGCCTGGCATTTTATCCAGGGGTACACTTACAGAGAGGCGGATTTAACTTCAAGTTCAACAAATACATTGTGAGATTGTGAAAGCAGAACATTTGTCACTTGTGACCCCCCCAGCACAAGTGCCAGCTGACAAAGGCCGGACCTCGCCTGCTCGCTGTGGCTCAGCTTACCGTTATCGAGGACTCCGTGGTTCTCCTGTCTAGCGATTTGGCCCGCCTGTATGGACTGACGGGTAACGAAGAAGCTTCTGGAACGGACCCTCCTTTTGAAGCCTCCATTGTAAACTCCTGCACAAAGGACAAAAAGAAAAAAACAGAATAGGACTTCAAATTCCAATTTAATTTTCAACAGCACACTTTTGCATAAAATCAAAGTACAAATCAGATAACATAAAAATCACACCGTATGGCACGTACATCAATGAGTACAAATCTACATCCAAGATGGGAATTAAACAGTCGTTGTATTCATATTTAAGTGGAAAAAATAAGAAATGAAGCCGGCTGATTACATGAGTACAAGTGACATGAGACACTGGCGGCGCTCGAGTCATCCTGCAAACTCAGAGTAACACCGAGAGGACCAAAAACGACAAATAAAGGGAACTTCTGTTGTAAAGGGGAGCACAGAAGACAGCGGTCCTTGGTCCATCTATTCAGCACGGACTCCAGACGACTAACCCTTACTGCAGCTTTTCAATCTTCTACACAAGACGTCCTGAGGAAACTCCATCATGGAAGAGGAGGTTTACAGATTGTGTCTGAAAAATACACTCAGCGGCGAGGCCATCGGTCTAAAGGGACCAGTGTGTCGTTTATCCTGAAGCAGATCGTGAAGCGTGTAACACTGTCAGACAGCCTTGGTGATGACGACACACACACACACACACACACACACGTCCTTCAACCCCAAGGGGCTGTATACCTGCTTCCGAGGGAAGGCACGTCGTGCACTGCGGCCCAGCCGTGTGGAGCCAACGCAAGTCCCTTGAGGTTCTGAGCTACTGCTTTCGGCAATGGCGGCAGAGCTGGTCTCCATGTTCTCTGCATTCTCCACATCCAGCGTCTCAAATTTCTCAATCACCTGAGACCTCCTTAGGTGGAAAAAGACAGCAGAATGAGTGCGAATCATCACTTTGCACAAAACGAATGAGCACTTGTACAGATACTGGCAATCACTCCTGCACTCCCACAATGCATTAGCAACCTGCCCCTTTAAAAAGTCTCATACACATACGGAGGTCTAGTGGGCACCAGGGCAGGACTCCATCAACGTGCGCGTTACACAAGGGATTAGAAACACTAGGACAGAAAAGTCGAATGTCACACACGCCGACATTACAGAGGTTACGTTATTTCTGGATGATTTTCAAGGAGACGATATGAAATGGCAAGTGAAATCCTAGAGCGATGTTACAGTGCACTTCATTTGCTTCAGACCTTTGCCCCGGACCTCAAGAGGGCCTACAGTATGTACTGTCATGCTTACTGGCAGCACCTCTCCGACGCCTACAGATCTCACATACTGTACACGTGGCGTGACGGTGTGAAATGTGACGCGTTCAAAAGTCGAGCGGCTTCATCTGCAATGTCAGACAGCTTCAGCATTCGACATGCAGGCCTCTAACATCTGCACATATACGTTAGTTCTGTGTGTAGTCGCCGGCTGTAACGCAACACCCTCATTTTTATAAAACCAATTTAAACATTAGAACAGTGTGTGGGGAGGGCAGATGGCGCCATTCAAACAGCTGATGGATGGCACTTGTGATGTCACCTCCTTCATCACTTCAGATGCACACTGAGGCTCACTGGCACAGTGAACATCCAGTTCTTACTATGGGCAGCAATTCAGTTTCATTGTGTATAGCGCCCCCCGTCTTCAGGGTGCTGTAATACGCTCACAGCTAAAACGTGATTACCACTTGCAGATTACAAATTGCGGTGTCTTCACTATTCTCTCGTCTCTGGCGCTAAAACACAGCCGGGGCACAACGCCTCACAGGTGAGAGGGCTTTCTTTGGAAGGGCCACGTGCTCCAGTGAATTCTGAAATGTTTGTAATGTTTTACCATTTAGGACAGAAACATTCTGATATGGTGTTCCTCCAACGCTGTTCCCAAATCTGCATTGTAGTGTAGCACAGTCTTCACAAGAAGCTCAAAGCGGGTCTTTTTGAATGTTACCAGCTTAACGTGCATCACAGTAACTGTGGTGGGCACATGAGATGGCCAGAGCCCTCCTTCTAAATATCGTGAGCCGTTCTGATCGGTCTCCACTCGGGCTGGCCATGACCTACACACTGTCTTGGAGGTGTTTTATGAACATGTTGCTCAATTCCTACTCCATTGTCCTTCTGCCATTCCTGCTCTGACCTCACGTAAGACTAAAGCCTCCATGCTAAGTGTTGTGGAATTCTGTGACAGCCTTGCCTTCTTCTTCTTCTTCTTTCGGCTGCTCCAGTTAGGAGTTGCCACAGTGGATCATCTTCTTCCATATCTCTGTCCTCATCATCTTGCTCCGTCACACCCATCACCTGCATGTCCTCTCTCACCACATCCATAAACCTTCTCTTAGGCCTTCCTCTTCTCCTCTTACTCGTCAGCTCTATCCTTAGCACTCTTCTCCCAGTATACCCAGCATCTCTCCTTCTCACATGTCCAAACCAACGCCATCTCGCCTATCTGACTTTCTGAGGTGACCCTCTAATGTCCTCATTTCTAATCCTGTCCATCCTCGTCATACCCAATGCCAATCTTAGCATCTTTAACTCTGTCTCCTGTGCCACCGTCCCCAGCCCATATAACATAACTGGTCTCCCTACCGTTCTGTAGACCTTCCCTGTCACTCTTGCTGATGCCCGTCTGTCACCAATCACTCCTGACACTCTTCTCCACCCACTCCATCCTGCCTGCACGCTCTTCTTCTCTTCTCTTCCACAATCCCCATAACTCTCTACTGTTGATCTCCAAGTATTTAAACTCAAATGCGACATGTAACCTTCTTAAAAGTCCTCTGTCACTAATGGACAGTTAGGTCTACAATGTTTGTTTCTAAAGATGGCCAGCACTGACTGAGAAGTCACCTTGCTCTCGTCAGCGGGACGTCATTTTCATTTTCCTCCAGTGTCCCTGTATCTGCAGTGTTACTTTACAGGGCGTCTCCTTGCATTTCATTCTAATGTGATGTCCACAGTCCTGAATTCAAACTCTTCTGCGGAGTCCCGGTGTTCTCCCTGTCCACCCAGGTGCCCATTTGTCTCGTATATCGCTAAGGCAAGCAGGCTACGAGGCCCAGCGACTCTACAATAACAAGTGTGAGTGTGCAGATAAGGGGCGCCTGCTCCCACTGTTACACCAGTGCTTGTAATTCTCCATTTGAAATAAATGGACCCTGACCTCCCACCAGGAGTCCTGAGCTGCCCTTTGTTGTCAGCTCAGTGGTTCGGTAAAGCGCCCTTTTGTTCTTGTTATGTTGCCTCATGCTAAAGAGAAGCGGGGTGTCCACCAAGGTCAGCCACTGAAAACGTCTTCAAATGTTAAGGGACTGCCAAGTGTGCTCCTCGTGTCTAAAATGGATTTGGCCAGAAGGCTCCAAATTTCACTTTCTAAAGTAAATCAGCGTTCCTGAAACTTCGAGGCACCCCAGTGATGCACTGCACCACCTTCCACAGGGCACTCGTATGCCACATCCTGAATGGCAGAGCAGTCGAGGAGATGAAACGGGTGAGCACTTCTGTTAAAAATGAAACCACTTCATCGATTTATCATGTGAGGGACGCGATAAGCCTGGATACCGTTAAGGCCACTCGGCGTACGGGATTTGCTGATAAAAACCCTGAGAAAGGCGAGCAGCAGCTGCATTCTACAAAATGACCGTAACGTCAGTGGGTAATATAATCACGATCCCTCAACTTGCAGACACACTCAGAAAATGTGAATTCTCTAACTTCTATAGAACAGACACACAAACTGAAAGTGGACGTCCAGTTCATTAATTAGCGAAGCCTGCCCTTCCCATGTTACTGACTGCTAAATCGGGGACATCACAAGGGTCTTTAAAGAAGGTTCTGTCCTAGAGCCTCCATAAATAAGCAACGAGAGCCCTCTGCTTAGCGGACAGGTGATGAAGCGCCAGATGGTACGGCACACAGGTTGAGAACAAAGGTGATCCATGCAGTGCAATGAAACAAAGACCAGTGACTCATCATGAAGTCAAGTGACAACAATGGATCAGAAGAAGAAAAGGCAGCCATACGGCCTCATTCATCAGCAGAACATCACCAGGTCAGCATGGGCACAGATTGGAGGGGAAATGGAAGCAAGCAGGCGGAGCGAGTCAGGCAGCAACATGGCAGGAGAAGGCAGAGCGGGAGAGTGGCAAGTCCTGGAGAGACAAAACAGAAGAGAGAGAGAGGACTGAAGGGGGTGACAGGAAAGTCTGGTGGCAGATGGCTCTGGCGACACACCAATGACACTAGACCATTATCATCATCATCTTCTCACGAAGCCAAGTGTCACCGGGGAGGCATCCCAAGTCTACTTGGATGACACGACCGTCCAGCACTAACTCCTGCCGAACCCTGGTTATGTTTATCAGGCAGTTACCCAACTAGAATATTTTGCCATCACATGACATACAAAATGAAATGATGCCAGTCTGCTAATACTATGGCACAGATCACCAGGATTAGTCTCAAAGGCTTTCACAGCAATCACAAAGCAACTGACAAGCTAAATAAAGGAAATGAATGGCCGCTGGGTGAAGTTTAAGGACGGCCACTCGGATGACAGTCATCTGTCACTGCTACTTTTCATTTCAATTCCAAAATCAAGAACTGCCGCAGATGGTACGCCAAGTCAAAGGCACTTTTCGTTTTCTCCAAATTAAGCCCTGCTTGGATTGTTCTTCTTTGACTGGAATCCACTGCTCTGCCTTTTCTTTATAATGAAATGAATGCCAACGACTCATGCAGCCCAGCCCTGCGTTACGTGGCACAAGCACCGGTTCTCAAGGGCGCTTACCTTCTCTCTTGGCCAAAGAGACGAACCACTTCCTCCCGGCCAGGGCTGCGTGCCCGTGTTCTTTGCTCCAGCCGCTTCCTCTCCACCTGGAAGGCATCCCGATTGCTGATCCTTTTGGCTTTTGGGATGTCTGCAAGGGTGGCATATTCCCTTGTATTCCGGCTTGCCTGGCATGCTCCTGTCTTTTCAATTTGGGTCCCCCCGCCACCAGCCCCCCGGCTCTCCCAGCTCGCTCCACTAGTCTGTGTGGTGCTGCTTGCCTCAGAGTCCAGGGAGCTTTGGGATGAGCTGATGGCTGAAGACCCATTGGAGTGGAAAGGACCTGGGGAAAGGAAAGGGTCGCTGTACTCCGGAGAGCGGCAGGGGTTCGGGGATTCTGCATCGGGGTAACTGTACCTGCTGGGGGAGGCGTATTGGAGGTGCTGTGGGGGCTGTGGCAGCGTTTCTTCTGGTGTTTTAGCCTCGGGTTTGGTCTTCTCTAAAGAAAAGTACCCACTTTCCACACGGGCCTTCCTGCCGCCATCCACGTGCTCGGTGCTCCCAGACTCGGACTCTGAAAAAGGGACATAAGAACAAAGTGTCAGAGCAGCTGTGCCGGTGACGTGTGTGTGTGTGTGTTCTGGGAAATGGACGCCACTTCTGACGGACACAACACACCTGTCATGTCATGATGGCAGCTCGGCTTTCACTTAACATACTCCACCATTACTACTGGCTGGAGATACAAGGACTCGAGGGGCAGAAGGTAAAGGAAGCTCTGCAGCCCTAGGTGTGTAAAGTGCTTACAGTACTGAGAAAAGCGCTATATAAATGTAATCAATTATTAACGAATTATTATTATTATTCTGTAGGTGGCCTGACAGGACAGAAACGTACAATGAAGACAACACCACGTAGTTTCTAAAAGTTGGCTTCTCAGGCTTTCTGACCCCCTCGACAGTTTGTACTCCGCCCTGCCTGGGATTATCCATTTGAGCCGCTTGGAAGATCCCAAGTCGCTGGGCAGAAACAGGTGGTACTGCCATTCAGTTTAATTACCAGACAGCACCAGCAGGCGCTCTACTGACATCCATTAACCCTTAAACCGCCACACACTCCGGGGGGGGGTCACCAAATACTATTCTGCTGCATCACAATTCACCAAGAAAGAGTGAAATTTAAATGGAACACAGACAGCATCCCAATTACTGTAACCCTGATCATTTCACACACCGCCAACGAACTGTAAACACTAAAGCAGCAATCTCTTATGATGTGTACAGGGTGCAACTGACGCCATTGATGAAATTCAGTAAATCACCAACTGTGCCAACTGCACTCGAACTGGTGGCACACAGAGGCCAACAGGCTAGTCTAGCGCAGCGGCTGAATCGCTAGGGGCGCCAGTGGTCACAACGCTGGCTGCTCAACGAATGTACGGCTCTGACTGATCAGCTACGGTGTGCTGGCAAATTACACTTTGAATGACTTTAGCCGGTCGCGGCATTCAACGAATGTACGTCGCCAAATATACTCTGTTCCAGCGTGCTGGCAAATTGCAATGGGAACCGGTTGTAGCCAGTTTAATGGTCAAGACAGACGGACAGAGAGGAAGACAGGGCGAGATCGACAGATATTAGTTTACTCTTGGGGACAAAGAAGTTAAGACTTTACAGAAGCTCAAGAAGAATAAAACTATTCTAACAACCACCCACCATGCGGCCCCCAAACACACGCGCACAACAACTCCTGGCGTAGCGGATGATAGGAGCGCTGTGGTGCTGAAGGCGTCTTCAACATTGAAATAAATCAGGCCAGCTTGTGGAGTAGAACATGACACATGCTGATGGAAGACGCACCATTGTTCCTTAACAAGTCGCACAGCGTCTGCAGGGTCAGAATGATTCATCACTACAGTGTTGCTAACAGAGAGAATCACTGCTGCTGCCGAGTTCCCATTTAACTTTAACGTGAAGTAGGAGGACGGAGGACCTCAACTCCTTAAGCAGATAACGCAGACAAACTCCTACAGCCATTATTTAAAAGCCTGGACTCAAGGTGGTTAGAAGTTTTGTCTTTTTATATTAGTTTTTATTTCTATATTTTTTCTGACCTAACTTGGAAATTCGGTTTAGTTTTAGTTTTCCTTCATCGTGTATTTTTAGTTTCAGTTTAGTTTTTATTTCACAAAGACATTTCTATTTTATTTTTATATCTATTAGTTTCAGTTTTAGTAATTATGGCATGGAGCTCCTACAGAGTTTAGTTTTGTGTCACAATCAGACAGAACTGTACACTTAACAGATTTGGATACGAGTTTAATGTAATGTAATGCAAAGAAAGGCGGCATGTAAATCGCTTTCTATTTCACACGCTTTACACACCCGCACTCGGCTCGCTCTGACACCGCAAAACGCTGTGTGAACAGCCGCCCTCCGTCACCAACCACCGTTCACTGGGTGAATACGTGCGGGCGCCTCATGATGGATGACTTTCTGTTTTAGAGTTAAAACTTACAAGGGTTAAAGAATAACAGCAAGAATATTCATTCAAAAACGAAAACTAAAAATAATTTTAGTAAATTATCATTTTATTTCAGGTAGTCTTTCCAGCTACTTTAATACTTTCGTTTAGTTTTTCATTTCAGTTTTTTAATTATTTTATTTCAGTTTACAAAAACGTTTTTTAATAATAATTTCAGTTTTGAGTTTAGTTTGCGTTAACTATAATAACCTTGCCTGGATTACAAACTTTAGTCAAATTGTAACGTGCCCCCCTTCCTACACCTTTCCTCATTCTCACAGAGCGCCAGTCCCCCTTCCGCCGTTCTTCTACGGCATCACAACGGAATGCTTAAGGCAGCTTTCTGTAACACACAAGATGACACAGTGCCTGAACACAGCGGGACTTGCTAGGAGTGCTGACAGTCCACACACGCTGTGTGAAAGAAAAATGAACTGCTTGCAAGCTACGAAGGGGTTAAAAGCGGACAAAGCCGTTTTGCTCTAACGGAGGGTTATGCATACAGGCGACAGGGTGCAATAAGCCGACTGAGGACAACGTCCTCTGTAGGAAGACAGGAACGACGAGGACCTTCCCTTCTTTAGGGTCCATCTGACAGGCCCACCAAACAGAAACAAAATGAAATGCTTAGGTAAACGATATTATACTTTATGAGAAGTAAGGCGAAGGGGGAGAGAGGAAAATATAAAAAAGACGACAGAAAAGGGGAACTTTGTTCTTCTGCCTTGCAAGACATGAATCCGTGGACTCACCGGCGCCCGACTTAAAGACTTACCATATTTACCCGTGTACCACGCGCATATTTTTCCCCGAAAATTAGCATTAGAAAATCAGGTGCACGTCATACACGAGGACATTTTTTTCTGTAATGTTTACTTCTTCTGCTTGGGCTCGGGCTCTCGCTCGCTCTCTCTCTCGCGCACGCTCTCTCTCTCTTTAACTCGCTCGTGCACGCTCTCTTTCACTCGCTCGCTCGCTCGTGCACGCTCTCTTTCGCTCGCTCGTGCACGCTCTCTTTCGCTCGCTCGCTCGCTCGTGCACGCTCTCTTTCGCTCGCTCGCTCGCTCGTGCACGCTCTCTTTCGCTCGCTCGTGCACGCTCTCTTTCGCTCGCTCGTGCACGCTCTCTTTCGCTCGCTCGTGCACGCTCTCTTTCGCTCGCTCGCGCACGCTCTCTTTCACTCGCTCGCTCGCTCGTGCACGCTCTCTTTCACTCGCTCGCTCGCTCGTGCACGCTCTCTTTCACTCGCTCGCTCGCTCGTGCACGCTCTCTTTCGCTCGCTCGTGCACGCTCTCTTTCACTCGCTCGCTCGCTCGTGCACGCTCTCTTTCACTCGCTCGCTCGCTCGTGCACGCTCTCCCTCTCGCTCGCTCGTGCACGCTCTCTCCCTCTCGCTCGCTCGTGCACGCTCTCTCCCTCTCGCTCGCTCGTGCACGCTCTCTCCCTCTCGCTCGCTCGTGCACGCTCTCTCCCTCTCGCTCGCTCGTGCACGCTCTCTCCCTCTCGCTCGCTCGTGCACGCTCTCTCTCTCTCGCTCGCTCGTGCACGCTCTCTCTCTCTCTTTCGCTCGTGCACGCTCTCTCTCTCTCTCTTTCGCTCGTGCACGCTCTCTCTCTCTCTTTCGCTCGTGCACGCTCTCTCTCTCTCTTTCGCTCGTGCACGCTCTCTCTCTCTCTCTCGTCATGCAACAAAGACAGAAGGGCATTTCGCGGAAAACGTGCCCTAAACTCTTCCTATACAATCACAACGCGTGTTGTACACGGTGAAATTTTTTTCGGGATTTTCTCTGTAAAAATTAGGGTGCGTGTCTTACACAAGGGTGCATGGTGCACGAGTAAATACGGTATTTGATTAACGACTTCTGTCTTCATCTCACTCCCAAGGCAGCGGGCTCAGCCTTCAAGTCAGAAACCCGCCACACTTCAAACAGAAGCTGTCACAAACAAGAGACAACCTCAATAACGATGATCAAGCAGAATTAAAATTTCATCAAGAAAAAGATAAACCTTGAGGATTAATTAAGTAATAAACAGGAGAAAATATGGACTACAATATCTCATATGTTTAGTAGGCTTGTAGGGTAGGGAGGTACAGGGAGCAGTGACGTACTTCGCATTAGCATTGTGTCACCTCTCTCTAGTGGCGTGACTTGTGATTAATCGACGATCCTATAACGGTAAATGAGTGCACACTTCCACACGCGTGCATAGGACATTTTATCAGGGCCATCTAAGATGGCTGGCACTGTTTGTTCTTGTGCCACTCCAGCTATAATCCTTTTAATGGTCATGGTCCCTGTACCACATGGTTTTACATCGAAACACAATTGTCACAATGGACACTTCAAGGCCTTGAGGTGGACTGTACCATAAATTTAGTGATGTGTATGTCAAACCACACATGCGGAGTGGGAGTCCTTCACAATCTGCTTGTATTTAGGAGAGAAAAGCGTTCTCAGTTCATACTGCCAAAGCAGCGCCATGGCTCAGCAGACACTTCAGGTTAAAGTGGAATTGGAAGAAGTGCAGCATACAGTAAGTCTGTCGATCCCACTTATGGTCCTGGATGTCTTCAAGACCACCGCCATTGCCCTCCCTCATCCTTTTCGAAGTCAAATCATTTAACTGCCTCGATCAGGGACACAAACGCGACACGTGCAGTTCCCATTAGCAGCAGTGAGCTGACCATTTCTCAAGTCAAAAATGCAAAGAATGTGTGAGCCCCGTCTATTGTTGTCCTGGGACAACCAGCCAGAGGCACCAAACTATCTGACCACCTCCCAGACCACATGCACACTGAATTTACACATCAAATCACACTTTCTTTTTTCAGAAAAGACAAAAATATGAAAAGTACAGTATTGAAAACAGCAATTTCAAAAGGGCCCACTGCTGAACAGTCGACTAGATTACTGTAACACACTCCTCTCAGGACCACCCAAAAAGACATCAGTCAGTTATGACGAGTGCAGAATGCAGCGGCCAGAATTTGAATTAGGAAAAGAAAATCTGAGCCCATCACGCCAGTCTTAGTGTCGTTACACTGGTTACCTGTGCCATTTAGAATGGACTTGAAAATCCTGCTGATGGCGTACAAGGCCTTCACTAATCTCTGAATGCCTCCCACTCCAAATCGGAACCTTAGATCTTCAAACGAGGGTCTGCTTATCATTCCAAGAAGTGGTGAGGCCTTCTGCTGTGATGCACCTCAAATCTGGAATACGAGTTTACCGATAGAAATTCACCAGGCTGATACGGTGGAGCACTTTAAACAAACTGCTAAAAACCCAATATTTGAACACGGCTGTCTTATAACTTCACTTTAGTGTGACCCTAATATTCTGTGTATGCATTTAATTATCGTTTTTATCGTAATGGCTCCACAATCTGTACTCACCCCTACTTTCTCTGCTGTTCTGATCAGGGCACTGTGCAGCCCCTCTATTGATGGATTGAAGGCCAGAGGTCCACATGATCATCATCATCATCATCATCTTACTGTTCACCGTGAAGCCTAAAAACCACGTGGACTGATTGAGATCATTGATGTGAGGAACAATGCCCAGAAGGCACTGGGTGGCCTCAGACCCCCTGTAGATTTTGTTTTTTGTGTTTTTCTGTCCTCCTGGCTATCGGTCCTTACTTTATTCTTCATTACTTAGCATTACCTAATCTTATTTTGATATTTTTCTTTCTTCATCTTCTAAAGCACTTTGTATGAAAACGTGTGACAGAAATCAACGCTGTTATTGATTACGGTCTCATCACTCACTCTTCAGAATTGTCATGTTAACCTAAACCATAGAGCTGGATGTGCGTTTGTCCAGTTTGCAAATCCACACCGATGAACTCATCTCTGCCACATTTTACACTGAGAGATCAAAGGCGACATCAATCAGTTTTATCATTTTGGCGTCCAGCATCGTCCAGCTTTATGTCAGCCGTGTTTTAGGTGACTCTGCAAAGCGGGCGCTATTCTGGGGTGCAGTTAGGTGTGTGCTGCTGCACTTCACAGACCTGAGTGGATAGGACACAAGAGGTTTACAAGGTCATCATCATCATCATCACAGGACACTACGTCCTATGTCAATATAATGCGACTTGATATTTTCGGAGACCACATTGAGTGTGGAGGTCCATCACTAAGGTTTCCAGCAGGCATCCTCTTTAAGACAAAAGCCAGCCAGTCTCTCCAACAGACCCCATTAGGGTCAACACCTTTTAAATACATTTAATAAATGAAGAAGAAGAAGAACAGAGCAGTATTATGTGGCACTCGCCGAGCGGAGATGGCACTCTGATCACATGTAAATCCTGACTGATGACTGCTTAAAATGTCAACTGTAGATAAGCAGCAGCAAAGCTGACAACCATCAGGTTTTCAGTTCACTTTACCAGGTGAGACACTGGCCGATGATACCCTGCACCATCTCTGCCCTTATGTACAGTAAGGTCCCATCCTGCTTTGCAGTTATTCCCTCAATTGTATCCCATTAAAAACACAATTGCAAGAAAAACATCTTCGAAACCCTTCAACCCTGGTATTAAATTAAATTACTCATAAATGAAGACAGAGAGGGCACTAGAAAGTCTTCCTGCTGTTACACAGGACTGAAGTGCCCGTCATCCACCAGGTGGGCAGCCGCCAGTCCTCTAGACACACAGAACAGAGCACAGGGTACCCACAGGGGCCTGCAGTGCAACACACACATCGGACTCTCCTTGTGGCCTTCTGGTGCTGAGCCTGGAGGAGCAGAACACAACGGGAACAACATGGAGGGCAAAGGGAAGGAGAACTGCAATGCCAGCTCATTAAAAACAGAACACGAGAAGCTGTAAGGTCACAGGACCACCGACACTGAAGGAGTGAGGGAGTGAGCACAATACTCCACTACTCACTCACTCACTCGCCTCCATCCAAACCAATTTATTGTCTTCTTCACCTTTTGATGAAGCCACTACACTAAAACAAAACGATTGACCGATTTTATAACAGCACAGAGAGCTCGCCTGCTCTCCGACTGCCAACACATGCTAAGGTGCAGGCGAGTGACAAGCGCCCCTCCAGAGTCGGCCCCTGCCCTGCTCCCCATTCTGTCTGTAAAGGCTTGGGGTTACAAGGTCAGACAGTAGACGGGTGGGCTTCATTTCAAGAAGAAATTCCATAAAAATGGACACCATCTGGAGCACAATATCAAAAGAATAAACGATAAAGATGTAGAAATCAACTGGCAAAACACATGCAAAGCGAAATGAGAAACACAAGTCCAGAACAGTAAAAGCCCCCCAACTCGGCACTCTGGTTCGGAGAAGCTCACCTCAAGAGACCAATGCATTTTATAAAATCGATACAAACAGAGAACAGGAATTCCCACTTTACCTGCTTTAGGGGCTCTGGTGGTCACTGCTGGGGGCACGCTGGCCTGGCTGAGCTGGCACAGGCTGGGTGTACTCCGGCTACACGGGATGTGGCTCCTGCCCCTCGGCTCCTCCTGCCACAGAGTCGACTTGCTGGAGGGGACCTTCTCCACAGAGAGAATTGTAGTTAGGGTACTGCTGCTGGCACCACTGCTAGTCACTGCCACTTTGGCAGGACCCGGTTCCTAAAAAGAAGGAAAACCCAAAAAAAAAAAAAACAAACAAAAAAAAAATCCCAACTCTGAGAACAGAACAACAAAAAAATCAAAGACAACATTCTGTGAATTCAAGAAGCTGTGTCCTGCACTGACGCCCCATGAGTCAGGAGTGCGACGCTAAGCCTCCCGTTGTTAACTTGGATTAAGGAGACAGGGAAGTCGGCATAATCCTGAGCCAAGCTGCGGGCACACGAGTGCTAAACGTGTGTGGCACGTCCCACCCTCAGTCAGCACTAGCGGGCTTCACAGCTCAAGTGCCAAACTCCAGCCCACCTGTACCTGAAAAAGGGACTTGGCGTCCACGTGCCCTGCCAAGGCGGTGTGAAGAACGATGACAAGTCCAAAAAGAGGTGCATCATCACATCATTAGGGAACACTCAACTCAAGAGCAGAACAACACAGAAAATACTGCAAGTCAACAGGCCAACAAACAAACAGTTAAAACAACGGGCAAAAAGGGACAACGTGGATCGATAAAAACAGTGAAGGATAAAATAAATAAACTGGTAAACAGAAACGGAGGCTAGCGATAAAGGCTGAGACGTACGAGAGCGAGTGAGGTAGTCAGTACAACGCCGACATCTTCAATAGTGTCGAGACTCACTGCCACCTCCTCCTCTCGATACGCCCGTTGGTGCCCACCTTTTCATTGGTCCACAGCCACACCAGCTGGCGCCTTTCCTTTTGGTCCATGTTGCCCTATCAGTGTACGTTACCCCAAAAGCATGCCCATTATGTCAGGGGGCTCGCGCATAGAATGCTGGGACTTTGGGGGGTGCCGCCATTTTCACAATAAAGAATACACCTGCCTTCTGCTGCTCAGCTAACGGTGGGTCCTGAGATCTGGACAGAGCTCGACGCTCAATACGGCCTACACAGTTTTTGTAGCGGAATTCATTTATAAATACCACAATATATTTGTTAGCTTTCTTATGCCAGGGTGCCCCCAGTCTCAGCTAACCCGTGTGTGTTTTTACGTTTGCTTTTTAAAAGGTAATATAAAACAAGTGAGCTCAATTAGCTGTAACCCTGTACCTTTGATAAAGTCTCATTGTTTCCAAAGGTCTTTATTGTTATGCGTGTTATTGTGTTACTGCGGTGGGTTTTAAACTCGCACTTCCTATTGTTAATCAGACAGAATCACATTGCACTTCCACTAAGCTGCCTCTGTAATCAGGCATTGGCATGGGACCTGCTGGGCTGTTTTCTTACACACCAACTTCATCGTCTCCTGTTTTGGGAGGACCCCCTCCAGTAATTCCAGCTGAGACGCCTCGCTCGGCACAGCATCAGTCTTAGGGCAGCCTTTTCACTCATTCCGGTGTGTGGATTTATTTTATGTATTGAGCTTCTGTAAAAAGCCACATTCTCCCTGAAGTCCTCTCTGTCCTCCTATGTGCCCATAAGATGTGAAGTGACCTCTACAAACATATGTGCCCCACTGGCTCCTTCAGCTCTTTTAATGGCTTACGTCAGGTTTCTTTTTTGTCTTTCGCTGTGGTAACTCAGGTGAGGAGGTTTTGGTTTAGAATTCTGAACACAGACAGGCAGACAGAAGCTCTCATTTTGCTGTTCTTCCAGTATTTTGGGTATCTAGAATAACGTTTACTCCTTCTTCATCAATGGCAATCAGAAGGTTGACTCGACTCCGTTGGGCCCTTAACCTGCAGTTGCTCCATCCTGGGAATGACGTTAATCCTCATCCAGCCCTGCATGTACAGTAGGCACTCCAACCTGGGCTTTGGTGGCAGAACTGGCACTCCAGGCACCACAATAAAACCTCCCAGTGTTCTATTCCATCTGAACTGGTGTCACCTCAGGTGTCATGGCTACACTCGGGTCCCGATCTCGGATCCCGAGTTGGTTTGTCACGTGGTGGGGTAGCACTGTGCTCTATCAGCGCCTGCTCCTAATATCTCTCTGTCTCTTCACCATGGCTCCAGGAAAACAAAAAAGTACGGAGGTGCGAAAAGGGCCTTGACTGCACCAAGCTGTCATTCTGCACACTCTCCCGTTTATATGGGGGCTTTTTGTCCTTCCCACATCCTAAAAGAAATGCGAATTCCACTCCTTTACCTCAACAGAGTTAGGACCTACAAACGCACTGGTGCCAGGTACAGGCCTGCTTCCTACTCCTTGACCAATCACGACTGACCATGTTACGGGAGGCTGCAGCGACATTACATTCTTCTATTCAATGTCTGACCCGATTATCCAGTTTAGGGTCATTGGAACTTACTGACCACCCTGCCAGCATTCAGCAAAAGTCTTGCAATATCCCAGGGTTTTAGTCTTTTCATGGGCCCACTAACATTCAACACTGGTGCCCACATACAAGTCACAACACATATACACATATCTGCCTGCTACTATAAGAGATGCCCCTTCGGTCTCAGCTTTCAAAGACTCACAACTTCAGTTTAGCACACCCTGACTAGAGCTGCTGATTAACTGTGCAGACTGCATATCTCTGTTGTTAGTCATGAGCACTAAAACACAAGTAACACGACAGTTCTAATTGGATACTAACCCTCACCTGCTCGGTTTCTCTTTTCGGTACTCAAATGTGCCACGGGCCACCTGCCAAGTTGTTTTGCCTGCCTAAAGTAAAGTCATCCCTGATGGAGGATCGCAGGAATCGTGGGAAAGAGGGGTCCTTTCATCGGATTGGCTGGCCCAACACTGTTTCAGCCTTGGAATGGCCAATAGGGGGAGGCGGCTTGATGGAGGAGGTCTCCAGGACTCTAAACAAATCCAAATCTTATTATGGGATATCATCTACTGTTAAATTCTACTCCATACTTCTAAAAAATGTTATTCTGTGTTGAGGATTTGTTCTGTGTATTGTGTTGTGTTGTATTGACCCCCCTTCTTTTTGACACCCACCCTACCTGCAAAGGGGTCTCTCTTTGAACTGCCTTTCCGGAGGTTTCTTCCTTTTTTTTCCCTACAAGGTTTTTTTTGGGGAGTTTTTCTTTGTCTTCTTAGAGAGTCGAGGCTGGGGGGCTGTGAAGAGACGGGGTCTGTTAAAGCCCACTGCGGCACTTCTTGTGGGATTTTGGGCTACAATACAAAAATAAATTGTATTGTATTGTACATTACTGGCATGTCAGAGGAATGCCAGCCTCACAGAGACACCATGGGTTATGAAGCACAAGTGCAACATCATGCCATCTGCTGTAGTGGCCATCTAATAAAACTGAAGCAGAAATCTTGCCCTTAGTTATTCCTGCATTTAACTCTTCAAAAGATCCATTTTGGAAACGATTTGGGTCTCAACTGGCCAAATGTGGCCGACATTCATCTGCACTGGAAACGTGCATTAAGAGAATCTGCATTTAACAAAAACACACAGTGTCTCGCCACAGGGGCACCAGAGGACACCCCACATAAATCCTTCATTACCACTCTGTGTTAGATTGAGTGTATTGGAATTTACTTTGTGATGAGGCTTACTGGGCACGCCAAGTGAGTGCGCACTTCTTCAATATGGCACCAGTCAACTCGCTCGTGCCAAGTCTTCCCCTTTAATACTCAATTCCATTCCACTGAGCAGCTCTTCAACAGACCCTGAGACTGGCAGCATCACTCACATCACTGCAAGGGCCAATCAGGTTGACAACGTGACAGAGCGCCATCCATTACTGTCAAAGCTGACCCATAAAAAGGAGCTCCACGGTGGCACTGTGCCTGGCAAACACATCAGTGCAGCAAGGTCAGAACCAGGGACGAGGAAGGGGGGACAAGACACAAACAAACACATACCATGGGCCAGGCAATCATGCCAACATGTAAATCAAAGAGTGCCACTGATGGACGTAATCAAAAAGGCAGCACACACACACATACATAACCCGTTTTTAAAGGTGCCCAGCTTAAATCACCTGACAGATAATTCCACCTTCTGACTACGGGCAGCCCGTGCAGGCTGTGTACCGTGTGACCAGTACAGGCGTGAATTCCCACCTTTCCCAGTTCTTGCTGACCCAGTGGTTCACTTTTGGTGTGAATTGAAATGGCATCCTTCAATAAGGGTGCACACAAAAAGGTGAGCTTCAAAAGGGCATCCTCAATTGAGCGCGGCGAATAAAGGCGTTCATAGATAATTTAGATAATAACAGTAGATAATAATAAAATCTCTACGTGGCATTGCACATAATCTACAGCTTCAAGTGTAACACAACAATGAGTAAGAGCAGAAAACAACGAAATATAGAGAGCTTTAGAAATACTTTGTTAGAAGTTCATGCATTAATTAATTGGATGTTTTAATATTCTTGCTTTCGCCTTTTTATACGTTCAATCAATGCCTTTATCTAATACATTTTCTGTAATAATTTTGTTGCGTTTGCCTTTATTCGCCGCGCCCAGTTGAGGTCGCCCTTTTGAAGCTCACCTTTTTGTGCGTGCCCTTATTGAATAGAACCAATTGAAATCGCTGAGAATGTAACTGGCGAGACTGGCGCTCGGAATGTTAGACAAGTCGGCCCGACTCCTTCAATTGCTCGATTATAGCTCTTAGTGAGGAAGCTCACGTTAAAGAAGGGGGGACATTCTAAGACGCGGACTCGGGAGCAATTCAGGTGGGGCACCGCAGTGCAGGACGCACTTGTAATTCTGCCTGTTCATCAGAAGGGGGTCCTCTTCAGTCCGTGAAGATCCAAAGTGTACCACCTGCTCAGCAAAAGTGGGCACGAGATAGGAATTCAACTCTGAATGACCCCAATAGATGCACTTGCACCGTCTACGTCAACATGCGCACACACACACACACTCACTCTGCCCACACGGTACACAGGACATGCAGCATACATACACTTTTGAATCGATATTCATTCACAAACTCGTCCTAGGACGGGTCTCGTGAAGGACACGTGTCATGTCGTGAATGCAGGCTGGGAGGTCCAGCTGTGACAAAGACGGACCCCAGGACCCTGTCACAGTAGCACTGCCTGTCATTCATTCATTCATTCATCCGTCCTCACACTTTTAAATGTTAACGTCACAAATTATCTAATTTGCTCCAAAATGAATCAGGTAACATGCTGGCACATTTAAAAAACAAACAGTACGGTCAAACAGGCAGCCGCTGATTAAATTTCATTCTGCAGCAAAGAAAAGCAACAAAAAAAGGGCATGGAGGTGCCTTGTGCCCAACCCCATGGCACTCCCTGCCACAAACAGTCAGCCCACAGAAGATGCAATATTAACGTATGCCCTTCACCCTCACAGCAGGTATTGCATCTTCTGGTGGCTGACCCCCCCGATGCCAGCTGACACAATCCAAAGCAACAACACCCCCTGATTTCAAGTGGTGGGTCATTCAACTTACAATGTGTCCGTTCATGTCTCCTGAAGACAGCGGGGCGGAGGTATGCGGCCCTTCCTGCCAACAACAAGGAGGATCAGCTCACAGCTCAGGTATTGACTCAAGGAAAAGCTGCGTCTCCACCCGGCTTGGCAAACAAAAAACGTTACTTTCATGGGGGTTTGTTTTATTTTTTGAGATCCATCAAGGTGCCACCGACAATCAGGAATGCAGGGGGCTTTAGACAGCCTTGTAACCTTATGTGGCTTCCTTGTCTGACAGAAGGCTCTCCATATAATAAAATGGTCTGCGCCTGGAGACCACCTTGAATCGGGGAGAACTGGGGGCAGACATCGTCTTCTGGTATTCCAAAGCCAGATGTTGAACAGTCGTTGACTTCTAATAATCACGTCACAGATTCCCCTCTCATATGAGCCCTTCTTCTAAACACTCCAAGTCATCGTCACTCTCAAAACAATTCCAAAGACGACAAAGTGACATTTTAAAGGGAACAGCAGGACACTTGAGAAGAAACACCAAGCAGCCACAGAGCCTGGCAATCCACTTCACTTCAAACAAACAGTCATCACAGAATAACTGAACAACACTGGCATGCAGACCACTGCCATTACAAACTTGAGGCATAAAAGTGGCAACTTAAATGGCACCTTTGGCCCAAATCTGTAGCTAGCAAGACCACCAAGTTTGGCACAGCAGGCTCTCAACTCAGATGCCTTTCTATTGCTTGATTTCTGTTCATCAAGCAGTGCCAACACAGGATTTAACTACACTGGGCGCTTCAGGGTGCTGGGTGATTGTGCCAGCAGGTGTGTCTGATGCCATCGCCGACCCGTTTGAGACACCACACCAAAAATCAAACCTGCAGACATGACTGGGAAACAACAAAGGGTGGAGGGTGACGAGTGGACTCACATGGCAGTCATCCCCAGAACATGTCAAGCTTCAAAAGCCGCCGTGTCCTCGACAGTAAGGGAGCGTGTTGTGGGCCTTTAAAGCCGAGCGTCTCTTTAGGTTTCTGGTTGTTCTCTTTTATGGGTAAAGCTTTAAAGTTCACAGACCTCCGTCACTCCTACAACACATACAAGGAGCGAGGTGTCCCGTGAACGCAGTCTTCTCGTCCAGTGTGTGGCAAACACAGACGGAAACAAAGCCATTTTAGAGTCTGGAAGGCACAAGGCTGACCACACTTGGTGTCTTAAACACAATGCTGACCAGTGGCTTACAATGAGGAGGGCAGAGGGGGTCACCTGCTGCCACAAGATGCCAATCTCAAGGAGAATCCACAGCAATTCCTCTGGCTAAACAGTCCATCTGAGGGCACTGATGAGAAAAGCAAGAAGGCACCAAACAGAAAAAAGGTGGGCAACAGGAGCAGGCTGCCCGACTTCTGCAGACCCAACTGGCATCCTCTAATTTTACGACAGTTTCAGTTCACCAGATCTTCAACATTTATCACTTGCAAATGTACAATTATGGATCAGACTGGGAGAAGAAAATAAGTAACAGGAAATACTGGTCTGTCTACCCGTGCCCCTGGGTACTCCGCGCCAGTCCTCGAGCTCTGCACTGGCAGCAGGTTTTTATTTGCTTTGACCACTTTTGTAGCACTAAAGCAATACGAGTTACAGCTCAGAAGCCATTTTAAACTGCTGCTTTAAGGTTTTAATGGCTGCCTGTTCTCTTAACCGGCCATCACTTAATAATGAGGTGCCAATGACAAAGGAGCCAGCAGCCCCCCAGCTAATGTGCCCCCACATCATGAGGTTTCTGTGCTAAGACAGGGTTGAGAAATAAAAGGAGAGGCAAAGGAAAGGACCCGCAGGTACAGATCTGCTCCAGACCACCAAAGAGCTTTGCTGATATTCTGCTACAAATACTTGGGGGTCCACAGCAATGCCAACAAATGGGCAGAGCAGACACACTGTGCTCCTTTTATTTGGTCAGCGACGCCCTTCACGTGTTGCGAGACTCTGTGACGCGCCCAATGTGACGTTCTATCTGGTGGGGACATCACTTCATGAGAGCCCACAGAATCAGCACGCTGACTAAGAAGGCAGGCTCAGTCACCTGAAGGACTCTCTGAGGAAGAGGAGGAGGAGGAGAATAGGAAAAAGAAAAAACAAAAACCGACGACCACCATGAACAAGGCTGCACATCCCCTCTCTGACACACAAGCATCGAGGCCTTTCAGCCATTACCCTGAGAGGTGGGCCGTGTCAAGAACTGCACACCATTATAACGCCTCACTGGGACTGAGACTGGGAGTCCGACATTCTTCCATTTCAGTCATTCTAGTGTGTAGTTGAAGGGCGTCACTGATGTTTGATATAAAATTTGTTTTCTGAGCTTCTGTAAAAAGATGAATTTCCTCCATGGGACAAATAAAGTACTAAGGATCAGAAGAAATGCCCATCAGATGACGTAATCTCCATTTCTCGGTCACTTGTTCTGCCTCAGCTGCACCTGACATGTCTGACTGTAGGATACGCCGTAACGTCTGCAGCCACCAAGGAGCACGGTGCCACTTTAATAAGGGGCTGTCAAACACTACCCTCTGCAGTTGGCATCAGGACGAACGGGGTAATTCCAACTTAAGTACAGATGACCACTTCCACAGTGACAACTGCACCCTTTTGTGTTGGAACTTTCCTTGTGGGTGGTCTGTCTGGGAAGTGGTGGGCTCTGCAGACGTCGTGCCAGGAACTGGCAGAGATTAATATAAAAAAGGGCCGCTTCACTTCAAAGCAGCTCTCTCCACAACGCCACGCGATCTGGCGGCCTCATTGTTTCTTGGGATCTACATACTCATTTCTGAAGTGAAGCATTTCCTCCACGTCATACATTTCAACGTTTTCTTTAATTATTGTTGTTCTATTTTATTTATTTCATTTGATTCTTTAACAGAGCCCTCTGGGTCAGGTAGGAGTTATTGAGACTACACACCGGCCAGACAAGTACTCAGAAGATCACCTTCACCAAACTCATAAATTCTACAGAATGACAATGATGTCTGCCAATCATGAAATCTAAACGGCCAGTGGAGGGCGAGGTGCCAGTGTTCTGCCCCACAACAGTAAAGAGCCCACACTTAGTGCCCACGTCAAGCTAACCAGTTTGTCACCAACCGGGACGAGAACAAAGACCAAGAGTATGCAGCAAGGATTTGGTCCGAGTCCTTCTATTTAATCTAAAATGGCAAACAGCACCCCCCACCCCACCCCAGCTGTTTCCATTCCCACTTGACTTACCTGAGGGGTCGGAGGCTCCACTTTCCGTTTCTTCTTTTGGTTTTGCTTGTTAGTCCGAGGGTAAACGATTAAAGTCTCAAACCACCTGAAGGACACAGAAACCAGAAATCACACAGAGTCCCACCAGCACTCTCCCAGTTAGGGTCTTTATTACCTCCCACTAATGACTGACAGACAGACAGACAGAGATACTTTATTCATCCCAAGGGGAAATTCACTAATGACACGCTTGACACATTCCTGCCATTCCACTTTTCTTTCCTCTTTTACATTCTTCTCATAATGTCGCTAGACTTTTCGAAGGTTTATTTTTGTTTTGTATTAGGTGGAGGAATTCCAGCCACAGGTACCACTAGAGGGCACTCATGCCAGGCACGGGTGCCCCAGTAGCCAAGCTGGAGGTCACTGGGTTCCTCCTCACACAAAGGAGCAGATACAGCAGAACTAGAGGAGAGTCCATCAGGGAGGACCATCTGTGACCACCACTCCCTTTCTGGGGGTGCCCTGCTGTTGCCCCTCCTCTGTACCTGTGCACCAAAGCAGGTGAAGTTGACCGAGAGTCGCTTAGGCTTCCTGACTGGACAGACGGACATCACTGAAGTTTAGCTGACTTGGTGTTGGACTGCCATGATTAAGCGTTCCCTCAATTCTTTGAGCAGTGCCTGAGGAATGTTGGTCAACATCATTAAATAATGAAGTCAAGAAGAGAGCCCACGTAACTAACATACTTAAGACTTTACAAATCACCACATTATATCGTAACTTGAAGGGCGATGATGGAAAAGTCATAACGACTGAAGAACCCATAATACCGTAACTCTGAAGACAAGGAATGGCAAGGTCCACTTGGAAACTTTACCGATCGTGCTTTACAAGTTACTAGTTGGCACCGCCCCCTGCTTGCCCACCCCGGGTTTGCTTCACCGGATATACAATTTAAAGAGATGGTTATTTTCATGGGAATTGTTCCATATGCATTATTTTCACTTTAAAAACTTTTGTAAAAGCAATACTTGTCCTTTATTTCTGGCCCCATGTGTGGTTACATCTTTTTCTCGCCAGACGTATAACGCTGCTCGTGTTGTGAAGGGGGTTGGATGAACGCACGCTAAGGAGATGCCGTCGGATCATCTGCGGTCTTTCTGCTGCTGGCGAGCTGCGTGTTCTGCTTGTCGTCGTTTTAAGAGCTGGGAGCACATGAAGCGCGTCTGCCAAAAACAATCCAACAACTGCGAGGTTAGATGTCTGTGGACTTGTTTTAAATGATGGCTCACTGCCTTGTCTCGCGTGACATTGTAAAAACAATAATTGTCCTTTATTTCCAGCCCCAGGTGTGGTTAAATCTCTCTCTCTCTCTCTCTCTCTCTCTCTCTCTCTCTCAGGACGTATAACGCTGCTCGCATTGTGAAGGGGGTGCCAGCTGCTGTCGTGCTGCCCGTCAATCATTTTAAAGCCTGTACAGCCGCTGTCCTTTTTGCCACTTTGTGTCTCTGCTGCTCGCGTTGTGATCATAAATATACACCTGACCAAATTGTGTTTTCTCTGAAATTAAACTTGTCGTTGCATTAATTGTTGCAGGACCACAGATTCTCATAGCGTATGTTCTATCATTGTGTAAATCCACGTTTTGTGCACTGAATGATGCAAAGGTGAAAAGACTTTGTTGTTTTCTACTCTTTGCCTTTTATTTCTCACCTCGCTTTGTCCTGCTGTTTCTTCAATTACATCTGGCCCCGATGATGAATTTCCTTTTTTTTGCGCTAATGCGATCTTGTAGTCATCGACGTTTCATTTATAACGTAGTCTTTTATACGCTTCACATGCACTGAGACCCCTGGACCTGCGTGTGCTGCGTGCCTTTACACTACTGATTTTTTTTGCTGGACGTGTCTTACAAGAATCTCATGTTCTATATCCCCACGAGACGCTCCGTGGCCATTCTCTTTTGTCTGGCGGGTCTATTCGTCTTCTGTGATCTTAACGTGAAGATGACGTATCGTCTCCTAGTCATTCCCTCCCACAGGATTTTTTTTTATAATAGAGGGACAATCATCCAACAGTTCTGTAGCTAATAGAAGTAAGTAATATTATATACCGTATTTACTCGTGTAACACGCAGCCTCGTGTAAGACGTGCACCCTAGTTTTTACAAAGAAAATTACAAAATAAAATTTGCCCCGTGTACGACACATGTTGTGATTGTATAGGAAGAGTTTACGGCGCATTTTCCGCGAAATGACCTTCTGCTTTTGTTGCATGACGAGAGAGCGAGCGAGCGGGCGGGCGAGAGAGAGAGAGAGAGAGAGAGAGAGAGAGAGAGCCCAAGCAGAAGTAAACATTACAGAAAAAAATTTCCTCGTGTATAACGCGTACTTGATTTTCTAATGCTAATTTTCCGGGAAAAAATATGCGTGTGGTACATGGGTAAATACAGTATATATCTCTATTATAAAAAAATCTTGCGGCAACGAGACGTGATCTTCTGAAGAGAGACCAAGAGACACGTTCTCTTCCTGCGAGACAGACATGTCACGTCATACTTACAACCTTTGGAGGCAAGTCCCATTACGCACGTGCAGAGCAGGTTAGAGAAACGGAAGCAGGAAAATTCAAAGTCTTAAAAAAACGACAGCAAAGATCACATTAGTGCAAACAAACAGAAAATATTACTAACGGAACAGCCAAAAGAGATCAAATATTCAGCTGCCGTACGGGCTTTTAAACGTCCGAAGCGCAGCACGACATGCAGATCACGTGGCACAGCAGCAGCAGCAAAGCAACGTATCACCGTTTACGAGGGGCTTTGGAGGAGCAGCTGCGTCTCCTTGGTGTGCGTTCAGCTTCCCTCTTCACAACGGTGCGTAGTCCTGGCGCGTTTAGGGGTATGCAAGGGAAGTGCGGATCACATGGCATGGCAGCAGCAGCAAGCCAGCAGCTGATCAAGCAAAGAGGAGTTAAAAACAACTGGACTTGTTTCCCATTGTGTCACCATTTATGAGGGGCTTTGGAGGAGCAGCTGCATCTCCATGGTGTGTTCAGCCTACATCTTCACAACGGTGCGTAGTGCTGGAGGCGGCAAAGCCCCCTAGTGTATCTATACATGTAGATATATCTAAAAGCCAAATTCCACTGACTCACTCATCACGAAATCTCCCGGACCAGGAGGACTTGGGACTTGACATTTGGAATGTGGGTTACCGTTGGCCCATAGCTGCTACATATGAGGTGAGACACAAACATAACCAGACCGGGCTTGGGGCTTTCCTGGAAAACTGTCTGGAGGTCAGTATCCCCCCCTCTATCCGCTCACGGCCAGGTGTATCCTGTGAAGAGCGCAGTCAGGATTTGCACAACCACCGCTACACGAGTTGCTGCTATAACGTTGGGTGAAAAAAAAACTGAACAGAAAATCAACATCAAATGTCTCGCAAAACTGAACAGTCAGAGAAATGATGAAACTGTGTACAGTGATAAAGCGTTTCAAGGAAGGACAAGAAAATGTGGAAGACGCCCAATGAAAGCGTCAAACCAGTGAATCCGATTGTTTGAAATGATCGTAGCGTTTTTTCCGTGTTGCCGTTTTTGACTGACATAAACATTCCTGTCCTCCCTCAATCCTCCTCCCTATGTGCCCAGTTTAGCTCCCTGTGACTTTTACTTGTTCCCAAAAATCCAAAGTGACCTGAAGGGAAGACATTTTTGCTCAATGGATGAAGTGAAGACAGAAACGGCGAGCCGGTTGAAGAGCGAGCCTCAAGCAAGACGACTTCCAGCTCTGTTTCAAACAATGGAAGATCCATCTGGAGCAGCGTGGAGATCACGAGGGGGAGCACAGAGAAGGTGACAAGGTTTAGAATGCTGGAGTTCATCAAGAAATACGTCGACTTTTTACCAGTCTGGTTATTTTTGTGTCTCACCTCGTGCATGTATACACACACACACACACACTTTTAACGAGTGCAGGTTGGGTAATTGCAATGGCTAATCGAGGTCCATAAGAATGTCATTGCCATCTGTACTTCTGCCGATTAGCACATGCAAGTAATGTGATCTAAACAAAGTTACAAACTGACCTTGCCGCTCCGTTCTTTTCGAGTTAATGTATAATTGCATCAAGCCTGCTGTTGGTGTAATGGTTTGTAAGTAGTAAAAATAGCAGTAATCCGCCCAGTCAAAAATGGTGGTCCCCACTTGAATTTGGAGCAATGCAATTCCCCTTCACCCATTTCCTTCTTATAGAAAACGTTCTTAAATTGAGCAGCAAACCAACAGCGACCTGACATTCTTTCCAAAACAGAGAGAAACAGCACCCTGCATTGTCACACAAGTGTCCTTTTTCCTGGGTGGACAAGTTAATCCCAGAAATGGCTAATTAATGTCCCCGAGCCTCCTGACCGTGTTTTCCGTGTTCACCCCACGATACTTCCAAGTGCAGGCTGCAATCTGCCAAGACCACCGTGTTGTCAGTTTTCTGAAGCCCTTAACAGTGACAGTCGCCCGCTGCTGGGGGCCGCTCGAGTTTCCCATATAAGGGCAGGCTGCACTCTGGTGGGTCATTCGTGTTCCCACTTTTCGAATCCTGCAAGGGCTGAACTTACTTCAGTTCTTTAGCAATGGCCGAGACTAATCTTGCTCTTGGTTTCCTGCACTTGAAGGACTGAAGCGTTCCTACCAGGGACCTCTAATGACCCGGGTTAGGATCCTACAGAACCTGGGTGGGTAGCTCAGTCCCTCATCTCACTGTAAAGACCCTCCAGTCCTGCGGTGATTGCTACTGTCAGTAAACAGCAAGGCTGCTTCAACGAGATGACATCCAACTTTACTTCAAAGGAAACTTTTGTTCATTTGTCGAGTAACCCGGCGCATCAAACACTAGAAGGTAGCAGAAGAAACCTGAACAACTCAAATCAAAGTCCATACAACAGGCTCCATGTCGGCGAGCGCATTTGGCTGTTGGTCTTTTCAGGTGTCTCTTTAAAAGTTCAAGACGCTGCACCGTCATCTTCACCTTAGGCCAGCTGGGATGTTTTCTGCAGGTGGTTAACCTGACGAAGATGATGAAGATGTTCTTGCAAATCCTCTCTTTTACCGAGATCTTTGTGTGGTTGATCATACAAGATTTAGCAGTTGTCACATCAGTCAAAATCAGACAACTGACCTTTTCTGGTGGTCTTGTTACTTGTCAGTGAAGTTACTAAATCCACTAGCATGTTAACTGCCATGCCCTTACTTCATATATTCTTAAAGTAAACCCACCCTGCTTATGTATCGGACTTACACAATAATCTACTACTCGTGACCCTGCCATAGTACTTGCTATCTCGCAGTGTTTGTCAGTTTACTTACATGCAATCCCAGCATCCTCTCTCCGTTATCGTCACGTCCGTGCTTACCCATTCTTGCCTGCTGGACTCCTGTTTAAATACACACAACCCAAACCAATGCTAGCTCACCTTAGGAGATTCACAGTTCAGTCCTTGCGCCGTTTTATTCACTTAAAAGCTGCATAAACAATCCCAGAATAACCCAAATATTCACACAAATGAAATCCGACGAGTCCCAGTGACGTCTCCTGTTAAACCTGCCAATAATAAACTGCAAAGATGGAAGTCAACTCTGCTTTTTAAAAGTACTAAAAAGGTTAGTGAAACTGCTAGCAGGCCTCTGGCACTCCGGCTAAGGCACCACAAAGCGAATTGTTGGTGTTTCAACTTACCGTACATATTCACGTAAAAGTCGGGTCTTGAAACACGAAAACATCGATCATAAAATCAGACCCCCGACTTATACGCCCATTCAAAAATACGACGACATCTTCTTGGCTCCTCCAATCTCACATCAGTGTCTCAGACACATTGAGTTTTGTTACCAATTTCTTTCGCCACTTCAACGACTTTTAATTTAAAACCAGCTTCACATTTCCTTCTGATCGTAGAAACGGGACGCTGTTACAATAAACGTGAATGAGGGGGTGAGATACAAAAGAGCACAAATCAGTGCAAACGTCACTTCGGAATAGTGCGGGTATCACTGTGTGGTCACGTAGGCACCACACACCGTGGTTACTCTCTCAGGTGGGCGGGCGTTAGCATATCGTAATCTCTTAGACCAATAGCAGGAATCATCAGAATTCAACATTATAAAAGACTGGACATTATACGGTACAATCAAGGCCCAACTTACATGTGGGAGAACATAAACGCGAGTAGATACGGAACTAAAAAACGGCCACATAACCTGATCAAGTGAGTCACCTTGCATGAAGGCATCAGGAAAATATCGAAAAATAAAAATACAGTAGACCCTCGCGAAGTCATCGTTCAGAGTTCACTGCCTCAGTCGTTCGCCAATTTTTCCTTAGAGCCTAACTAATAATTGTTAGCGGAAACCGCAAAATATCCGCCGCAATTTTTTACGCCTTTTTTCATGGCAATATCGTACTGTAGAGAGAACACAAAGCAACCGTACAGGAAAACGCAGCGTGATGGTGAAAGTAACCAATCCGAGGGTGTTCTTTATTTCTCCTTTCTGCTGATTGGCTGCTGCTCTGTGACGCATCTCCAGCAGATGCAGCCCAGCATTCCCGCATCGTAACAGTTTACCACGTGTCGCTATCTCGAGTGTTTCACTGAGCGTTTTCGTGTTTTTCGTTTTGTTCTTCTTAAAGCCCTACGATGCCACCCAAACGCCCGGCACCTTCTAAAGCTTCTGGCAATGAACCGAAGCGCCAGAAGAAGTTTAAGACACTCCAGGAGAAGGTTGAACTACTGGATTTGCTCCCACAACTAAAAAGTTAGGCCGCAGTCGCCACCTGAGGAGCTGAAAATCCTCTGCTTTGCCGTGCAGTCATTATCTTCATTACATAACTTCATCGTACCGCACAGCTAATTCATCATCATCATCTTCAATCAATATCATTCATGATTGGTGAGTACCCATACACTTTACTGTGCTTTTATTAAATTATTACGTATTTACCCTACTTATACCAAAGGAAACCCGCTTGCATGAATTCCAGTACATATAGCGGTGACATCGGTATTTGACATTCTAGCACAGCAGAGACACAGCAGTACCGTACCGTACAGTAGACGGCTTTACCCTAAAAAAGAATGTCAAGGTAATCTATTAAGCTGAGTTTGAAATTAAATTAAAATGTTTGGGGGGCATATTTAGGGTTTAAACTATAAAAATAGGATTTTTTTTGGACCACATCCAAAATTCACGGGTGCTCTAGGAACGTAACCGCCGCGAATGTCAGGGTTCGTCTGTCAACAGAAAAAGTCGTGTGCTTCTCGAAATGGCCAACATCCCTGCTCCTTATCCCTCGGACTCCCAAAAACCAAACCATATGGTTGTGTGATTGATAAGATGCCCCCCGTAGTGACGGCACTTCACACATTTGACAGTGGAGGCTGATTACGGGATTAGCACAAAGTCCTATTAAAGGATTCAGACACATCAAGGAGGAAGGTGCAAAGATTCGTGTCAAGTGTGTGTCAGGGAATAACCCGTGAGAGGCTGAGATACGCGGGGCAAACCCAAACCAGCAGTGCCGCCCGCTGTCCACGTCGGCCCCCTCGGCCTGCAGTACTGTGCTCCCCTGTTCTTGCTGTAACTCAGCAGGATTTTCCGTCATGGAGATGGCGTGCCACATGCCTAGTGTGCCATTCATCATTTTCAGTTGGATAAATTACTAAAAAATAATCTAGAAAAGACGGGATTTACAGATTTCAAAAAATTAAAGGGGTTAAAAGGGAGAAAGTTGAAACATTACAACCCAACTTAACTCAGTGCGGCCATCTGTAAAGCAGACTGACTTTGATTTAGAAGCTGCCATTTGACAGACGTGTCATTGAAAGAACTCGCCGTCTCGTCGAGTCCCAATAAACCTGGCAGCTTCTTCTTGGTGGTCACGCCCTGCTTTATGAAGTCACTGGCTGGTGGGTCACTTGTCAGGTGCTGGCTTTGTGGTCTGGGACGTCTCCCACAGGGGTGAGGGTCACCCTGCAGGTTTTTAAACACCCTTACATTTACCCGTTTGCCTGGTGGGTGGGCTTTCCCTCAAGCAGACACCTGGTTGACGTGCCCCACAAATCAAACTCGCCATACAAAATTAGTGTGCACAGCAAAGCACGTTGGGATGGCAATCAGTGTAAAATGAAGCAGTCCAGTCCTTTTGGAGTTTCGACACTTGGTAAGTGCACTGAGAGTTCAGGCCACAAGAGGGCAGCAACACAAACCATTCAGCGGGTTTTTAAAATCACCCTGCCCTTTTGTTTCTGATTGGTTGGTTTTGTGTTAGGGTTACGTTGCTAGTAATTGATTCTAAAATGGTCTGAGCACCCTGGCAGGAGAGCTCGCTGTCTGCGTTATACCTGTGACCCAAGAGCATTAAGGACATTTGAGGCGGCTCCAGCTATGGTGAATAAGTTGGCTTGGTGTTATTAATACTCCCACTCATCCAATGTGTATACAAAAGTGCCACTAATGTGAGATTTGGGACCAGTGGGGACAGAGATTACGTCAGGGTTAGAAGGCCGTGACGGTGTCTGTAAGGTCTACTGGACCTCTGCCCCGCCATTGGAAAACACTGAAAGAGGCCATATCTGCAAGTATGCCAACGGTCCGATTTCCCAGAACACTTAAAATGTAGTGCAGCTCCCCTCCAGTGTGCCCACTGGCACAAGATCCTTAACATCGGGCTACAGGCCAGTAAGAGTGACAGAGAGCAGTGGGCATCCATTACTGCTGCCAGCCTCACTCTGGTCTGAAGCTAAGGGAGGCCCCCTAGTGGACACGAAGTGAATTGGTGGTCTTTCAACTTCAAGTTGGAGTCTGCGGTTACGGCTACTCGTCTCTGTTTGGATGAGTTGATATTGTGTGTGTGTGTGTGTGTGTGTGTCTCATCTGCTGCAGATGTGCAGTCAACCTGGAAAAGTCCAAGCGAGCACAAAAATCAGGAGACAGCTGAGCAGACGTGTGGTTGACAAGATTGACATCCAAGTGACATTTCTTAGTCTGGGTGCTTAATTGAGGATCCATTATGGGTTAGGGACGAGTCGGCACAGGACTGTACAGCACTCTGCTGCCAACTCAGCCCTCCTCACCTACTGCTGCTATCCATTTGAGTGAATCATCTGACAGAACAGCCCCCCAGAGAGAGAAAAAAATATGAAATCTGAACGTTTTACTTGTCATTTGTAAGCTGCTTAGCAAAAAAACGTCAGTGAAATAAACACATTATAATTCACTCGAAACGGTTCTTCTTAACATGCGTTACATCTGCTGCTCACAATTAACGTCTGCCAATGATGTGCCCCTGGGCCTTCTTCTCACTTACTGTTGCTCTGTGCGTGTCACTGCGTAGCTTCCTGAAAGCTTTAGCCGCTTGGCAGAGGCCTGAAATGTCAGGAACGCCTTCGGAGAGGCAGGCAACCGACGTGTAAAAATTCAAGTAGCGCCGGGGAGTCAAGAGAGTGCGTGTCGAACCTGGGGCCGTCTGACACAGAGCGGTCTCGCTGCTCAGAGAGGCCCACTTGCTCCCACCCAGTGTGTTCTCCATGTCCATACATTAGAGAAACTGTGACGAGAACAGGCCACTCGGCCCAACAGGCCCGTCCATTCTGTTCATCAAGTCCTATTCCTAAGGATCCTGCAGACACAGAGCCAGTTGACAGCAGGAAATCCTCAGCAGTGTGGAGCCACCAAACGCCTACAAAAAAGGGCCACACTGTCCCTCCCTCCCTCCCAGTGGGTATCTGGGCATAAAACCAGCGAGTTTCTACTTGCAGACCCCCAGTACCCAGGAGTACCACACATGGTGGCTGCCATCATCCACAATGTCTTCTACTGAGATTTAGTTGCCGTCACACACAATAACCACCACAGTCTTTGTGAAGCTAAAAGTGACCATCATCATCATCATCAGTCTTTACTTTGACCCACTACCAGTTAACCCAATATGGGACAGTGGAATAATCCAGCAGACAGCTAAGATGGCATGAGTGAGAAATGAAGCTTACAAATCAGGTGGGGTGGCACTGGGCACACATTTGTGAACCTCACATTTGCTCCTTTAAATCGCTGAATCCAAGAGACGCAGCTGTTCAGGTTTGGCACGGAGCCCTGCTGGAGGGTGGGGTGGGCGCTGAGTGACACGCTGCCATCATCACATCTGGCTTTAGCTGACAGAGCAGCAGGGGAATGTTAAACCCCCCCGCCCGCCCGCCGGTGCCTAATTAGCACACGCATTCCATCCTGAAGCAGCAGCCTTGGAGGTGAAATGAGAGGTGCGGCTTTTTGGTTTTTCTTTCTTTCCTTCTTTCCCCTCCCCAAAAATAAGCCCAAGTGAGCCGCCAGTCTGAGACGCGTTTGTTAATAAAGATGAGACACAGCTGTCAGGAGGTCCGAGGCACGCAGATCACCACTCGAGTGTGGCCCCCTGCTTTAGGAGTGTCATTAGCTCAACAGTTTGACCGTCACTCCTGGACCCAGGCGATTGGCTCTGCTCCACATTCAGGTCCCACCTATGATCCCATTCCAGCCCGGCTCTGCCACCTGCTGCCAAAACGGTAGACACAAGACAGGAAGGGTCCAACTCATGGAAGCCAATTCACCCGAGCACCAGCAGAGGTCAGTAGAGCACCGTCAATAAGAAATCCCACCGTTAAGTGCAAAGCTGGGCAAAGGACTTTATAAAATACCAGCTGTACCCCGTGGCTGTGCCCACGTAGTAAAGAAACAGGACACTCTTTAAAAATCAATAGATGTTGGCACTCTATCTGATCGTGTTCAGCTCTGACGGGACAGCGTCCCCCGTGTGCCTGTGATGTCTCTGCCAGTGAGCAGCTACCCTCTGAAACACATGTGGCACTGATCTCTCTTTCAAAAACGTCAAACAAACGTTACTCCTTAACAATCCGTAGATGATGATGTCTGCTGAACACACGGGTATCGCTAGCTAAGTGGAGGAGAGGTGCGCTCCAACATGTGGCGCGAGGGAAACCAACTCGAACAGAGGCTGGCGTGGGAATGACGAAGGCCCCGCCCCACAGCCACTCTGTTGGATTTGCATAAATACATCGGTATGGCAAGTGAACTCTGCTACTTGGCGCGATGAGAGAAGTCGCAAAATCAACCAGAAAGTTCAAGCAAATTCTAGAAAAGTTAAGTAATTCTCTTGTGAAAAGTGGACAGACAGGCAGGCAGAACGCACTTGGACTATGAAATTTTTAAAAGCATTTCTCGGCAAGCCCCTATGGGCCGACGGTAACCTCCATTCCAAATTTCAAGTCCCAAGTCGTGGCAGGCGAGTCCGTGGGATTTGGTTTTATTAGATAGATAGATAGATAGATAGACGGATTATACGGAGCCCCAGCAGGCCGAGGGTCTGTCGAGAACAGTGCAGCGATTCAGGCAAGCCTGTTCAAGTGGGCTACACAACCACGTCAATCATTGGCGCCAGCAGACCATACTGTCATCCTAAAGATGAGCGAAAACCTGTTAACCAAGCTTCCACGATGAAGAGCACGACAGGGTCAATGACCACAGTGTTACGGTGAGACGCATGCACTCCGACTCCCCAGCAGGCCTGAGCAGACAGAGGCTAACTAGGACAAAGGGGCTGCCCGCGATGTCAGACGTTTAGCTGCAGGGTCACTGGCAGGCTGCAGGGTAACGGGGTAAAAACTTCCTCTCCAGCTCCCCCAGTCTCTCTGGGGCCTACGTGAGGGACAGGCCTTATCTAATGTGTCTGGATTCCCTCACGCCGTCTTTGAAGGTTTTACAAAAGGTGCCCATGGAGAGGAGCAGAACTGCAGAGAGAGACACGGCCAACTGATACATACGCTCAAAACCGGCGCCTTTCTGACAACAAGGGAAGAGCAGGAAGATGCTGGTAGTGCGTGTGCGGTAAACGCTTCTTCCTCCTGAGAACACCTGGACAGCACAAGACAACAGGCATGGCTAGGAACACAATGGTCTGCTCTTACCCATTGATGATCTCTTTGTTCTCCGCTCGGATGAAGTGCTCTTTTTCAGGAGTCACAACGCATAGGGAATTCTTCTGGCTTGTCCTCTTCTCTCCATCCACAACATCAAGGCACTGGTTCATGTTGATGGTGCCCTGGGGAAGCGTACTGGGCTGCAAGACAAGAGAAAGCAAGAGACACATGAGGCAATGCTGCACACCTGAAGTACCAGTATGTCGTTAGGTTAGTGGAAAGGTGGCTTCGTCGCTCCATTCTCTGTTCCCAATGTGCCCAGACACCTTACCAACACAAGGGCACATCTAGATTAAGTTATCCCAATAGACTCTCCCAAGATGCAACTGACCTGAGCAAAAAGACTGCACTTTGACAAATCAGACTTCTGTGAGAGTGAGGAACGCGAGCGGTCACCCCCTTACACTTGACATGACTGAAGGGGATGCCAATATATCCCATGATGCTTAGTGCTGGCTATGACACATTGGATCCCCCAACTCCGAGGAGCTGACTTTGCAGGGATCGCAGTGTGTGTGTGTGCTGCATGCCCTCTGCCACATGCGCAGATCAGCGTGCCACCACTGCCACTCTCCCCAGTGCCGCCCTTCTCCTACTTCTCGCTCGTGGCTGAGCCCTGGACGGTCTCTCTGCCAGGTCATTCCTAAGGAATTCTTGCAATGCTCCCCCTAATCAGCATTGCTGTTTTTCTTTCTCTCTTTCCCAATCTCCGCGTGTTAGGGCGCACTGCCAGCTCTCGTGTGTGTGTGTGTGTGCGCGTGTGTGTGTGTGTGGTTTTCTTCTCTCCCCTTCAAGCTGATCGGTGCACCTGCCGGCCTTGGAGGCCTGTCACTAATCCAGTTCAGCTGCCCAGACAGGTGTGGGGAGACCCGACTCGGCCATTTTGAGCGAGTCCCATTCCAGCTCAGGCCTTGCCCTCCTACCACATCCTGCTTACCATTTCGGGTCTGCGTGCGTCAAGTCCTCGCCCGTACTCCGGCACAGTTAAGCAACAATCCTCTCGGCAGTCTGGAATTCATGGAGGCAGAGGGCAAAAACCCAAAACATTTACGAAAGATGGCGACTTATTTTTGACTCGAGTCTTTCATAACAATTCCAGCTTCTGAACATTTAATCAAACCCAGGAGGCACATTTCTAGCACACATCACCAGGGAGCAAGCAGGGTGATTTCAAACTGGCTCTGCCCACCTGGACCGATGTCAGCCATTGAGTAAAGGGCACCAGCAGTAATGGCATCAGGGCACAAGTGGCACACTTGGCACCAGGGCCAATACGTGAGGCACAGTCATTGGGAGCAAAGGCCCCTGAACTATAAAGGTCTGCCACTTAAAACACAAGGACTGGGGGGTAAGAAACAAAGCCCCCAAATATAAATTATTAATTTAGCATGCATGCCTGTCGTTATGTTCCAGTATATGGTGAGTGACGGTTTGTGAGGGCGTAAGTTAGGGAAGTCACACGCAGGTGAAGGGCCACTAAAACGTCATCTCAGGAAAGCAGGCTGGAAAGAAAGGTCAGAGAGAAGGGACACTGCACGGATATAGTGGGTGTGGCCTGATCATGTGACAGTTTATAATAATAATAATAATACTAATAATAATAATACTTTTTATTTATTCAAGGCCTTACATTTCTAAGAACTCAAGGACACCCAACTAGCTGAAGCTTATGGAGAGATTTATTAGAGAGACCAACGAGGAGTCCACACAAGAAGTAACAAGACTGGCAGTGGTACGGCGGTGAGGGCGGCACGGACCGGGTGACGTTATTAATGCCAGGCTGGAAAGACAGAGGACTGTCAAGGATGACACCCAGACTCTGGACCCGAGGTGATGGGGAAACAAAGGAGTTATCAATAGCAAGTGACAGACAATCAGCTTTGTGCCAGGGTGTCGTACCGTGCCAGCCATTATGGATGTAGTGACAAGTCAAGCAAAATGGATTGGCAAACTAGAAAGATTTCAATATGCAGGCTTCGAGGCAACATGTAACCTTGATTAATATTAATAGGACAGAAAATATAACCAATACCGTCCATTTACCTCATCACAGCTGCTGGTTAAGGGCTTAATGCCGCTGACCGACGTCGTGCTGGACGCCGAGGGCTCCACTCTGCAGCCTGTCCCACCACTGTTACGGTTTTTCACGTTGGTCACACTGCCAGGTTAGAAGAGTTTGCTCTCAGTCTATGGCCCACACACACACTGGCGACTTTTTAAAAGCCTTGTTTCAATTTTCAATTTCTAGCAGTTGGCTCATCATGAGAGGCGATTTCTTACCCAGTATGAGCTGTGCGGCCATTAGGGGGCACTAGAGTGTGGTGCCCAAACTCCAACATCATGGAGACCAAACACCACCAGAAAAGTGTCACAAAGTAAAGTCACACATGGCAGGAGTAGGACTCTGATTATATGTCATGGGCCGTGGCGTATTAAAATCATTACGGATGATATTTCACATTGTTAACCTGCAAGTTACTTTCTTTTAACTCAAACCTCCGTCCTCTTGTGAAAGCCGCGAGCTTTAAAGCCAGAAAGTGGAGGTGTTAGTAGAGACACATGGCAGAGAAGTTCAACGAGCAAAAACCAAATCTTTCTGCTGTAAAAGGACAGGCTGGGAAGGTGAAAGGAAGCGGCCATTTTTCAGGACTTTCCATAAAAGCGCATAAAAGCGAGGTCCTTGAACCACTGGACACTCCTGTGTGTGCACCGCTCGTCCACATGTACAGCTACGGTCTACCAAAGCGACACTGGGCATCGAGGGCTTAGGGGTGTTCACCCAGGCCTTGACATGCTTTAAAAAGCCAGCAGCTTCAGGTGTAGGAAGGAGGACCAGGAAGAACACCGACACCAAGACGACCCACGCGGTGAAGATCAGCAACGTAACCATACGAGACTGAACGCCAGCACACACTGGGTGTGCCATCTGACATCATCTAAGGCTGCTCCTGAAATACCCAGCCTGTGAGGTGTCCCAGCCATTTGACCCTGGCAGATGTGGTCATACTACTGCTGAAGACCGTTTCAATCTGCCACCTGCTCGTCTTGCTGCTCCATCTTGACATCTTGGGTACAGAGAAGAGGAAAGTCAAGAACAGTAGCAGTCAATCCTGGGTGGTGTCGGTCCGTAGTCCTGGGGGCAGCAGCTGTACGCTGTGTCTACTTCCAGGCCAGGAGAACAACAGATGGGATGGCAGGATGTATGTGTAGGTCTACATAACAAAGAAGTGTGTTTTCAGAGGGGTCACTATTCCATGATAAAAGAGGCCATGATGAGAACACACGTACTGGAGTACAAGTACAAAAGACACAAGAAGAAGCACCCTGCTGCCTCAATGGGCCTTGCAGTCCACTAACTGCAGCCTTGTCTAACAGCAAAGTGCCACCCTAACTCCATTAATCCCCCCCGCCCCCCTTCACCTCCAGCAGGTCAGGCCCCCTCCAAACCTTCAGCAGTCTTTCCAACTCCAAGTTCAAATTGCACAAGGGCCAGCAAGTCCTGACCAAGAATTAGCAGCACGTCAGGACTGGGCACTGGGACTCCAGACACGTGCCCTAGTGGTCCCACCGTGATGTGCGCCACACTTTCAGAGAACTTTCATTTGAATTGTATTCTTTTCTAATGTATGTGGTCTGTAGGACATGGCCCTGTTCTCCAGCTTACCTTCTGGTTCACCATCTTCACACACTCGTTTCCACAGATGTCCTCAGCACGTGTTTTCTTTTGGCCAGCACTGTCCTCAATAGCTGCTTATTCTCTTCACATCTTCTATTCCACACTGTCTCCTTTCATTATCGTACGATGCTGGGCTTTCTCTTTGCACCTCTGTAGTATTCACTGTGCTCTCCATGCTCTCTTCGTTATTCACCGCCTACCTGCACTATTGTTTTAATTCCATCCATCACCACCTCTCTATGTAATTCCTTCTACTTCAGTACCTTTTAAACTTCTTTCCACGACACTCAAATGACCTCCTTGAGCTTCCATAACACCTGCTCTGCTGTCTCCTCGTATGTCTCCCACTTTATGACACATAGCCTGGCGCGCGGACAGCACCTCCTGTAAACCCAACCAGCTTCAGTCGGTGTGTCCTGTGGTAGCACCAAGTGTCCCTAGACCTCCTAACGGGACGAGCAACCCTAGTGACAAAGGGCTCCCCCCTAACAGCCACTTCTGGCACACAGGCGGTCTTCGTGTGGTGGGTCTCCTCTGTCCAATCCACACTCCAGTATATCTAATGCCCCCCCCCCTACAGTATTTGTCCATTCTTTGTGATGGGTCAGTCACACTAGTCAAACCCTGGGAGAATAATGAAACGCCTCGGCCTCGGGTTCTCCATTATCTCTTGTGATAACAAACACAGCACTGCTTGAATGCCAAACTGGTTTACTCCACTGGAAGAATTCAAACCCACCTGTTACCATAAAAGGGAAAACTAAAATTAGAGAAAAAGAAAAATGTAAAATCGTTTTAGCACACAGCAGCAGCGTACTTCTCCATCAGGGTGTCTGTCGGGTACCGTACACACCCTGAGCCTGACGGGCGGGCCGCCAACCCTCCTGTTTAATACTCTCACAGTGCCAGTTGGCTAACCTGGTGCCCCCTTAAGACTTGCTCTTTTTCAGATGGCCGGCTGCCACACAACTGACCTTTTAAAAGTCATCTCTACTGCACCCACTCAACACACCATTTGCCCAGCTGTCTTACTCCTGCTTAAGTCCTTCACCACCTGAACTATCCACCTGCCACGTAGTAAATAACCGAAGTCAAACCCACAGACACTAAAAACTGCATCAGAAACAAAACTGTCAGACCGACAGACAGACAGAGCGAGCATTCATTGAAATTTAAAGAAAACCGTCAGGTGCCCAAGATATCCAACCATCCACCTTCCACAACCTGCTTATCCCGAGTAGGATCCTGGGGAAGGTGAGGCCTATCCCAGCGAGAATGAGGTGCCACTCAGGAACAATCCCTCAACAGGGCACCAGTCTATCGCCGAATCAGGAAACAAAACCCAAAGATGAGAAACAAACATCAAGCCTTGTGTGTTAGAAACGAGACAAGCTGCTGCAAAAGGAGCTCGAAAGAATCCACAATCTTGGACAAGCAGGAAGGGTAGGACGCCAAGCACTGCACCACAGTTGATGTTTACATCACACACTCCCAGTCATCCATAAGCGCCAACAACTTAGCCGCCCTAAATGACCACAGTCTACAAAACTGGTGCCAGCGGAAAACAAAATGGAGTCATGGAATGAAGCAAAAATAATTTACCATCTTTAAAAAGAAAATGAAACTCCATTTAAATGGCGGAAATGAAGAAGACTTTGATTGTGCATTTTAAAGGTAACTGGGGACTCAAAAATATTAAAGTGGTTACATCATAAAAGTGACAACAAAAGTTTGCCCGTTGCTCTCATTTTCACTGTTCAATTTGATTTTATTTAAGTCACAGGTGTTCTCCTACTTGGAGTTCCCAACGTGTCCATGTAGGTTTCCTCCCAAAGTGCAAAGACATGCAGGTTTGGTAAAATGGCTGCTGCTAAACTGTGCGAGTGTGTGTGTGTTCACACCTGTGACGGACTGGCACCTTGTTGTCCAGGTGTTGTTCCTGTCTTGTGCCCCGTGATTTCCGGAATAGGCAGGTCAAGAACATGGATGGATGGATGGAGCATCCTGGTCAATCTGGCATTCATTCCCCATTTGGTCAAACTATGAACGGTGCTGGCTCCTCAGGAGCGTCCTAAACGGTACTCTTTGTTTCAATTGGCACAAATCAGAAGGCATCTGAGGATCAAAGTGTCTCTGAAGGCTGGTGGCACACCACACAGCTCCTAGACGAGTCGGAGAGAGTGTCCAAGTTAAAAACTGTCATACGGATGTCACTTCTTTATATATATAATACGCTACCGTGGCTGTCCAGGATTTTAAATCACCTGCAGCTACAAACCGTGTGACCGACTGACCTGAAATGTGGCACACGTGTACTACGCGACGTCTACTGTCCGCTTTCAGGGTGACGATTGACCTCCAAGGTTATTCCTCCTTTCATTTTCTTGTAGAACCAACTCTCGGCAGTGGGCTGCAGGGCAGCTGTGTGGCACATGTGTATGGGTGCCATTCTCATTCCCTACCACCTTCGCCGTCACTTCCCTTATGTCTTTATATCTTAAATCATTCTTGAGGCAGTTTAAGTGAAAAATTAAGGAAAACGTACAAAGTAATTGCAACACAAACACGGACTTAATCAGTTTTAATGCGAAAAGGTGCCAACGAAAGAAGAGAAGAAGCGAGCAGCTAGGGTGGAGAGAAGAAGAGCTGCTCAGGAAGGAACAAGCGCATCAACCTCTGAGCAAATGAATGATAAACGTAGAGAGAAAGAAAGAGGATGAGAACTACAAGTCAAGTGTACGCAGTGCGCCGTTACTGGTTATATGATGAGAATTGTGGGAGATGACGGATTACAAGACTTTCCAGCACAGCGTCAAACTTCCAAAGTGTCACTAGCTTGTCACATGCTGGAAGCTGGCTAGCAGCACTCAAACCTGTCCAGATGCTTTCCAGGTATGGCGACTTCAGTCACAGTCTCCTCCATTTCATTTTCTTTTGTGGTGTGGAACAAGGAGTGTGAGCCAACAGTCCGACAGGCTCCTCTTCCAAATAGAAGTTTTCCATTTGTGTCCTTGTGGTGGCATGGTGGTGCACATTGTACTGCCAGGTGAGCGCCCCCTCGTTACCAGACTCATAATAACTGAAAGGCAAACCTGCTTCAGTTTGCTGGTGACAGCTGCAGGTAGCCCTGACCAATGTGAAACGACACAAGTGGCACTAATGGGCATGTGCCACATTACGGTTTCCAACTCACTAAGATTATGTCAATGAAGGCTACAACTGAAAGTCGCTGGAAAGCTTGTGTAGTGTGACGGTGACGTGACTTGGACAGCAGAGAGTGCGCTTTGCTGCCATGGCTAACTTTGGTCTCTTACGCTACTCGCAAGTCCTGCTTGGCCCACGTTCTCGCTTTACAGTACAGCAGCTCTCATCCTGCACCTGTCACCCACTCACCACCTTCTGCTCTCTTTCTGTCCCCCCATCACTGTCTGAAAGTCTTGCACAAGTAATCAGCATCACGTGACATCCCAGAAGACACCCCTAGGTCCTCCAGGCTGCTCTCACTTTCACAAGTCGGCAAAATCAAAGATGAAGAGTGCTGATCATCTCGCAGGCCACACGCCTGTTTAGCTCAGGTTTCCTCCTCGCCACTGCTGTGGGCGGCTGGCTGGCCTGCTGGGATGACCTCCGTGCAAAGCTGGCGTCCTGAAATTCAAGCCTTTCCAAAAGACAAACACCGTGGTGCTGACAGCAGCACTCAATGCGCTGTTTTACTGCTCGGGACCTTCTGTTGAACATGACCCCCTGACCTTGACCACCACGCCCCCAACAGAGACACACGGGCAGGGCTGGGCACGGTTTGTCAACACAAATGGATTTTACTTCCTGCAGCACGTCCAGGTGTTCATTGCCCCCGTGACTGTGGCGGGACTCAAAGCGTCCGCAGTGGTCTGCCGTCTGTCCGCACGCTCACCCTGACTCATCAGCCTGCCAGAGAGCAGGGCACAGTGCCAGCCAGCCAGCCAACTGTAACAAAGAGAGAGACAGAGAGAGGGAGACGCATCGACAAAGGCGGAGAGAAGCAACGTAGGATGAGAGCACAAGGACATCCTGGGCCACACATTTCAAAGAGTTTGCTGTGATGAATCCAAGCGAATGCCAAACCTCTTGACTTGACGGCAATCTGAGTTTATTCAATCTTCAGCGGGCCTCGGGACAGGTGAACGTCAATAAGCCCCGCTCTCCCTTGACCCTACATTGTATTTCTTGCTATTATATAAAAAATCTTGGAAGGAGACGAGACATGACTTTCTCAGAGAGACACTTTCACATCCCGCGAGACGAGACTTGGTGCGCAGAGATTTAACCACAATGGAAATAAAAGACAAAGAGTAGATGACAAAGTAGAACGTCGTAAAGAATTCAAAAAATGATACACATGCAGAGCAGGTTAGAGAGAATGGAAGTGCGAAAATTGGAAAATCTCAAAAAACTGTTTGCGCTAATGCGATCTTTACTAACGGAAAATATTACTCGGTGAAATAACGGAACAGCGAAAAGAGATTGAACATTTTGTTCAGATTTCAACTTTAAGTTGGAGACGTGTAGATCATCTAATTCGTGTTGCCATCAGGGAGAAGTCGCGTTTCTACTAATGAAGAGGCGGATTTTGTGAGAATTCACTGATGTGTTGTTTGGTGAAAGTGAAATCCTGCGAGAGAAAAAATATCAAACCCTGGGAGACAAGAGATTTGGAAAAGTCCCACCCACATAACCACGCCCACGGGTCAATCATCTCTCATTTGTGTGAATGCTATTGGCAGACACAGTTTGTGTAGAGAGAAAGGAACGACATTCACTCACGGGCAGTCATATGTTACGTTGTCACGATGTAACTCCAAACACAGAATCAAAATTCAATGCAATATTCACGAAAAGGTAAAAGCGAAAAGAGATTGAATATATGGACAGAGGTGATATGACAGTTTAAACCCTTACAAGATCTCCATCCTTCTAAGTCGGAGACGTGTAGATCGTCTAATTTGTGTTGCATTCAGAGAGAAGTCATGTTTCTACTAATTAAGAGGTGTATTCTGTGAGAAGTCACTGATGTGTTCTTTGGTGAAAGTGAAATCCTGCGAGAAGAGATTATGCAAAGAGATTTGGAAAAGTCCCGCCCACATGTAAAACATTTACAGCCACGCCCACGGGTCAGTCATCTCTCATTTGTGTGAATGCTATTGGCAGACACAGTTTGTGTAGAGAGTAAGGAACGACATTCACTCACAGGCAGTCATATGTTACGTTGTCACGATGTAACTCCAAACACGGAATCAAAATTCAATGCAATATTCACGAAAAGGTAAAAGCGAAAAGAGATCAAATATATGGACAGAGGTGATATGACAGAAGGATGGAGATCTTGTAAGGGTTTCAACTAAGTCGGAGACGTGTAGATCGTCTAATTTGTGTTGCCATCAGAGAGAAGTCGTGTTTCTACTGATGAAGAGGTGTATTCTGTGAGAAGTCACTGATGTGTTCTTTGGTGAAAGTGAAATCCTGCGAGAAGAGATTATGCAAAGAGATTTGGAAAAGTCCCACCCACATGTAAAACATTTAGAGCCACGCCCACGGGTCAATCGTTTCTCATTTGTGTGAATGCTATTGGCAGACACGGTGTGTGTAGAGAGAAACACGATATTCACGATATTGTCACGATGTCATTCCAAACACGGAATCAAAACTTAATGCGATGGACGAAAAGGAAAAAGCAAAAAGAGATCAAATATACGGACAGAGGTGATATGACACAAGGATGTGGATCTTGTTTGGCTTTAAACTTTAAGTCGGAGACGTGTAGATCGGCTAATTCGTGTTGCCATCAGGGAAACGTTGTGTTGCCTCACAATGAAGAGGTGAATCCGCGAGAATTCAAAGATTTGTTGTTTGGTGAAAGTGAAATCCACATACGCGAGTGACTGGCGCGTGGCACAGGCCGCTAGTATTATTTTAAATTGATCACAAAGCTGCATATTCCAAGGCAGAGTCATTGGGCACACCTACAACATGGCACAGTTCTAGTCATACCAGGACAGTGTAAGGTCACTCATTAACTTAACAGGCAACTGAAAACCACTTGGGAACAGAATGGGCAGAAGAAAAAAAAAAAAAAAAAAAGTCATTCAGCCATAAAAAGCACACCGAGGCTTCTGGACGCTACTTGAGCAGGTGTCCATGACAGCGGGCAGCAGCAGATGACATCTCTCTGGGTTTGGTTTAACAGACGAGGAGCTCAGCACAGGTGACTCTGACAGCCCACACTTGAAGAAGCGCACCCAGAATGCCCAAGCAGCATTAGAAAACAGTCACCAAGAAGCTCCCACCACTAAGGTCTGATCCCCTACTGGGCGCAACAACTTGGACCCCTATGGTACAGCGTGGGGGATTCTGCTGGGTGCCAAGACTGCCCTCCTCTCCCCCTGCCACTCAGAGGTGCCTCTAGACCGGGGTAAGGGATGACATGGGGTGCAAGGACACATTTGTTAATCTTCAATGGAGTGAAGAGGAGGAAGACCAGAATGCAAGATGTCATAACCAGCAAATACAAACCGTGGGGCCATCGTGCTGCCAGCCAGCATGTGCTGCCTTTCTGCAAACAGCGGGCAGGCTGAAGGGTGTGCGTACTTCTCACTGTGGTGAGGGTCGAAATCAGCCAGAGAAGCCGTCATGGAATACGCTGGATGGCCGAGCCGCACTCCTGAACCTCTGCACTGATTCTGCCACAAAGGGCTGCACCCTCGATTTTCAGCTTCAACATCAACATCCTAATGAAGCAGATAAGGACACATGGAGAGGGGTCCTCACTGTCAGCTCCCAGTCACTCAGAGTGAAGCATGCCTGAAAAAAGAGACCACCCATATGTTCTCCATGTGTCCACCACAAATGTGGGTTCTGAGGACAGACCGTCACCTGTCTGCTCCCCAAAGTCAATGACCATCTATGCCCTCCAGCACCCAAAGTCATGCAAAATAAACACCGCTTTACTGTTCAAGTGGAATGGGAATGAACAAGTACCCCAACGAGACCACCTCTGACTTGGTACAACTTCAATTCTCATGTGTACAGTCGACAGCCCCCCAAAGGTCCTCTGTGAGCTCTCACAATCTGTACGCTCTTGGGGGTGAACTGTCATCTGCACTTCACCCGTTTGTCACCATGCCATGTTAAAATATCGAAGCTGGGAGCACCGCCCCCCCGTCTGTGGCGTCAACGAACACACACACACACACACACAAAGAAAAACAAGGGTGCCAGGGCTCGCCAACGCTCTGTGCAGGTCTCCTGGCCTAACAAAACACAAACCAGTCACTGTCAATGGCAGCAGTGATCTCCTCATCTCCTTCTCACAGGCCTACACTTGACGAGTGACACCGTGTCTTGTACGCCGCCACATGTGACGCACTGAAGGGGATGCCACTTCCACATCAGCATGGAGACAATGCCAGCAGCACCAACAGGGTACAACAGTGCACAGGCCAATCGGTCACAAGTGGGCATACCTACAAAGGGACTTCTGAGCGTCAAAGATCACAGGTGACAAGTGACATCACAAACAGGACAGCGACTGAGGTGTGAAGAAGGTCACAGGCAGACAGACAGGACTTTATTTATCAAAGGGGAAATGGAGCTTTTTACAGAAGCTCAAGAAACAATAATAAAAATATTATAACACACAAACAATAAGCCCTCAGACAAGAATTACAAAAGGGGGCTTAATGATGACAGAAGTCCTGGGGAGGCCCTCTAAAGACGCACTGCTGTAGAAGCCCCACTGGAGTTCCTGGACATCGAATGACTTGTTAGCTAAAAGTCCTTAGTGCTACACAGCAAGGATGTGCAGTGTTGTTCATAACGGCCATCAGTTTTGTTGTCTGGTCCAAAGGCCATCGTGTCACTGTGCACACCTTCTTGGCTCTCAGAGTTGCAGAACATGTAAAGGACATCACCACCCATGGTGACCTTTCAGCGTAAGGCATCGGCTCTGCTCTGCCCTGCCCTTTCTTCTGTGTGTTACCAGACCAGTCCATCATGTCACCGATGGGCTCTCTCTAGAATCTGCAGCTGTGCCACTCCCTGAATGGTGGGTGACTGGGCACAGAGGCTTTGTCATGTGGCAGTTCCTTGGTTTTGCGGATGTTGTATTTTCAGACAGTTCTCCATGTGACTCCTCTTCTCTCCCTCATTTTCTTTATCAATACATCCCATCAGTGCAGAATCATCTCAGAATTTCTTCAAGCGACACAACCCGGTGGAAAATGGATCATCTGAGGTGTATGATGGTCAACATAAAAAGGGTGACAGGTCTGCTCCTTGTGCTGCTCACAAACTAAGGCTGCCCAACCTACTGTTCCTTATCCAGGCCACCACAGGCTCATCCACCTGAATGGAGCGGACGGCCCTGTGGTTGCTCAAGTCTTGCAGAGCCTTGTGGAGCAAATGGAGAACTGCATCTTCTACTCCGGTCTTTGATAGTCAAACTGTACTGTAGTGAGTGCAAGTGGTCCTTCACAATATAAGTCCACGACCAGCCTCGTGAAGGTCTTCATGATGTGGGACACAAGGGCCACCGGTCTGAAGTCAGGCGCCTGCCTTACAAGCCAGCAGCAGAACTTTCTGGAGTCTCTGGGGTAGACTGAGCAGGTAGCAGAGGATGACACAAAGGTGGCCAGCGCAGGCCTGAAGTACTCGAGGACAGACTCCGTTTGGTCCTGTGGGTTTTATTATGTGCAGCCTCCTCTGCTGGTCATCAGTTCTGGAAAGCCAATGCTGATGGTCAGAGGTGGGCTCATGACTGGCCATGCCAGTGAAAGGAGGAGACGTAAAAGACATACAAGGAGGAGAGAAGGTGTGGGGCTACTGGCCATTGGAAGAAGGTGGCAGCAAGAGGGAGCGAGTCCAGACAGGTTTATCAGGGACAAATCTATCAAAATCAGCTTAGTCCACATTGCCTTCTAACAGCCCAGTCCACACCACACTTCCTTCATGTTGTTCGGAGGGAGTCGGTTTTCTATTTAAAGCTCCCTTCATGTGACTTTTTCTTCAGCACGCTCTGCCCACCCATCAGAAGCTCTGCGTCCCCAGATTTGAAAGCTCTCGTCTCATCATCTCCACAGTACTAAACGCAACACGTGAAGAACATGTGGGGTACCTCACTACCACGGGTCTGCCATTCAATCTCAAAATCCAATAAAAACCCAGCTGGTGTTAGGCAGGGGGGGTCCAAGTCTGGACGGGATGTTAGCTGGCTAATTCCAGAACAAGCACTTCGTCGGCCCAACCATGAAATTCAACTTTTGCTCCTTTGATTCTGATTGGATAATAAAGTTACTCGGATTTGAAATGGAAACAGAAATCCAAAGTGCAGAGCTAGGAGACGACATGGGGCTGGACAGACAGACATCAGCCACTGGGGGGAGCCAGTGTCCACGTTATTAGGTGGGGGTCCAGGCGGACACCTCAGAGTCACACTCAGGTGAGGCCACCACTCGCCAACCTCTCCAGCGACTCGATTTGTTTCAGACGTAGTTTTGTTAAACGTGACTTGCTTGGATGGAATGTTATTGGATTTTAATAAAATGTTTCACAAAAAAAAGAGAACCTCTGTGAGCCTTCAGAGAGCTCAGTTAGTCAAGGCAACTGGTGCAGGACTCACCCCCCGCACCCATCAAACCACCCCTTCACAACACACAAGAGATCTCCGGATCTGTGGCAGCGTACCAACTTGTTGTGCACAGGTGACAGGAGAGCGGGCAGAGCGAGATGGCATCGTGGGGAGCTTGCTCAATAGTAAAGAGGGGAGTGCCAGAGCAGGAGGTGGCAAACCAGTGCAACTGCCGATATTTGTGATGGCATAAAGCTCAGCAGGATGGATGCAGTGCATGCTGGGCTATATAAGGCGCCACTTCTGGAATGTGTAGTTGTGTACATGTAGTTGATCATGCCCCTCAACATGCCCACAGCTAAATGTCAGCCAAGTCACCGTTCATTACCAGTCCTGATGAGGGACCCTAACTGAGCCTTAAAACTCACAAAGTGGGTGGGCATGCAGTCTACCCCGATGCTTTCGTGCCACGCCTCACATTCTAAGCATCCCACACACGTCTCCAAACCCCAAATGCCTCACGTGCAGAAAGCTGTCACACACTTTTGAGGCTGGTGGGCCATGAGGACGAGCTCATGAGTGAGCGGTGCAAAAATTCAAGGAATGAAGCACAAGGAAGAATGTGGGTAGGGCAGCATTTCAGCTACGCTAAGCCTCCATGACACGTGCTGCACAACCCAGACAGCCCACTGCCAGCGGCCTGCCCTCTTCCTACTCGTGACTCGTGCCTGACCCTCAACACAAGGGGCACGGGGCCATTAGTGCAAGTGAAAGGACCACAACGCTAACCCGAGATGTCGTCAGCACTTGGCGATTGTGCTCAAAGTGAAGGGTGGCGCACACAAGGCAGTGCCCCCATAGCGATACCCTCTCTGTTTGACTCAATGTAACATTTAAGAACAGAAACCAAGAGCAGCAGCTCTGCATCGCTGCGTCACTCGTTTCAGTAATACAGCATCACCCACGTGAAATGGTGATGGCCTCCTTAGATACCCTGTTGACTATCAACCCCACCACACCACCGCGCTTCAACCAAAGGTGACTGACTCCACAAGAGGTGAGGACAAAAGGCTGTTGAAACAAGTACCACACCAAGACCTCTACCGTCTACAAATGGAGGACTTTTGAAACAGTGGGAAATGCTGCCCAGGGAAGGCCTGCCCAAATTACCCAAAGGGCATAGGGACAACTACAGAGGATCCCAGAAGGACATCCAAAGAGCTGAAGGCCTCTCCAGCCTCACATAAAGGTCAGAGTTCATGGCTCCGTGACTGAGATGAAATGGGAGTCAGGGATGAGGAGCAAGGCAGAGACAAAGAAAGACCTAAACGGAATGATCCCAAAGTCTGTCAAGAAGTCCAAAGGCCATCTCTTTGGAGGACACAGGGCCCGCTAGGACTGGCATTCAAACAATAAGAACATCAGACCTGCGATAACATGGGGAGGAGATGCTTTTGAAGACTTGCCAGGAATTCTGTACTTCACCAGAATATTCTTAAGAGGAATAAAAAGTCCACTCGTCTGTCCGTGACTGGGGGCTAAATCGTCACTGGGCCAAGCAGCAGGACACAAAAGCCAGTCAACCTCGGATGTTTTGGAGTGGCCAAGTCAAATTCTTGATTTGAACCCGAGACCAGGACCTGAAACGAGCAGTTCACGCTTGCCGCTCTACTAACGGGACTGAATGAAAGGTGTTGTGCAAAGACGAGCGACTGAAAAAGTCCTCGGCAATGACGTGAAAGAGCCAGATCAAGTTCTAGGCAGCCTTTAGTGCTCATCACCAATTACTCCTACAGGTGCTGCGATCAACTACTAAACCATGGGGGCAATGGCTGTACCTACATGAGCGACAGAGTGCTGGGATTGAAACTCAATGTTACAGGAGGGGAACCACAAGTCTGAGGCCATCCACGGTGTAAAATACGCATAAACAGATGATATTTGGGGACCAACGTAGGATAAAGAAAGCCAGGGATGGCACACAAAGAAAAGCTACAGGCGCTTAGTAGTTGGCTATCCTGCCAGCTCTAGGAGAGTTTCAGTTTCTTCTTTGGCATGTGATTGGCTTCTACTTCAGGGTCTACTGCGCCTTTTATAACTCACACTGCTCAAAATACAACTCATAAAAAACGCTAAGACTTGCACTGGGTGTGACGAAGATGGCCAGGATTAGAAATGAGGACATCAGAGGGTCCACTCAGGTTGGGAGACAAAGTTAGCGAGGCGAGATGGCACTGGTTTGGACATGTGAGGAGGAGAGATGAGGGGTATACTGGGAGAAGGGTGCTAAGGATAGAGCTGACGTGTAAGGGGAGAAGAGGAAGGTCTAAGAGAAGGTTTATGGATGTGCTGAGGCGATGGGTGTGACAGAGCGAGATGACAAGGACAGGAAGATATGGAAGAAGATGATCCGCTGTGGCAACCCCTAATGGGAGCAGCCGAAAGAAGAAGAAGAAATTCCAGGGATGCAGCAGGTACAACTCATCTTCATTCTAAATACCCACAACTGAAGAAAGTGCAGCAAATCTGATCAGGTGCCACACGCCCACGGCCGCTTCACTTTGGAAGCCATTTTCAAAGCTGTTAACTTCTTGACAGTTTTTAAGCATCTATAAACACAGCTATGGATGAATTCTGAGAACGTAGAAGACACAATGAACTTAACTTAAAATCAACAAACAAACCTCGAGGACTGCGAATGCCTTTCCTTTTATTCATTTCTGCATGTGATCACTCGGTAAGTGACGGATGTTGCGCAGGCCGCTGTGTGGATCACAAGCTGCAGTCACGTTTTGTATTTTTTGAGCTCATGCACAAGTGTGAATTCTGATGTGCTAGTGAAGAGCTCTGAAGTGAAAGTCACAACAGGACTCTGCACCCTGGGGAACTCCATTTTTTCTTTTCCTTTCTAGTCATAACCTCACTCTCTGTCTCGACGCCCAGATCACAAGCACCCGCCATTTTCAACCTCTGTCTGTCACTGTTGCATTGTTCAGAGGGTTCAATGTGTCTGAGGCTGATGACATCTCTATGTAGCGCTCAGGAGAAGATCACGTGAGGTAGTGAGTAAATAGAGAAAGGTGCAGGCTGGCGTGGCGTGGCATGCGTGGCTGGGGTTGTCAAGACCACTCTTGATAACAGGGCCTTTCCTCAGTGAATTCAAGCATAGCCACAGCCTTCACAATTCTTAACTCACCGCCAAGTAACCCCCCCCCCCCCCCCCCCCCGACAAACATTTATACCACCCATCTGACACCAGACAAAGGCCCACCTACTGTACTGCCAGTGCTCAAAAATTAAGAACAGCCTTCACCATAAAACACGTACTCCGCCATATAAAACAACTAACAAAACAAGAACAGATGTCAGCAGGTGTCTTGTCGTGCTAGCGGAGCATTGACAGGAAAACACAAGAACTCACTGGTCAAATGACCTTGGCCATACGGGTACTACCCTCCCTGGAGTTAACCGCAAGTCTCTCTCGGCTCCAAATTCAATGAGAAAACTGTTAAGGCCGAGACAGGGAAACCTGAGATACAGCGTGAAGTCCAAATTACACTCCGGGCAGAATTCTGCTGCCATCTTGTGAATGAAATAACAATCATGTCTCTCTATTATAAAAGGAAATCCGGGGACAAGACTTTTTCAAATAGATCATGACAAGACCTGCCCTCCTCTCAACTATTTCCAGTTCACGGCCCACAGCTTTTGTCAGACGCACTCACTTCCTGTGCTCTCAGCTCTGGTCATTTTTTCGTTTTTCTCACTTTAAGTTCTCAATTAAAGAAGACGTATTATGTCCAAATGTTATTGAAGAATTTCATCACAAAGGGTTATAAACAGAAGAAATGAGTACACGGGCAATCGTAGCACCAAGAAACGAGTAAGTCAAACGAATTAACATGAAAATTATGTATCAATAGACTCTGCTGAGACAGTTGGTGGGGATGGTGAGGAAGATGAAAACATCAACTTACAATATCAGAAGGAATATCTACAACTTATGTTAGGGATGGGTATAATGTTCTAAGATGTTTTCTTGGAAGAAATAAGTGGATAGTACTGGCGAGCTTTGTTGGGCTGAATGGCCTGTTCTCGTCTAGAGTGCTCTAATGTTCTAACCGTTAACACCGTCCGGTCTTCCACCACACAAATTACTGTGTATAGAGGACGTATCTTAATGTTATTACGTAATTTATATCTGAGCGATGGACTATGTAATAGGACAAGATTAGTTGTATTCAAAATTGGTCAAACAATTCTGACATGGAAAATATTAACAAGCGACAAGAAAGGTAATGTAGTCCATGTTCACTAATGACATGAGACACCAAAGGAGATCTCGATATGCCATTCGTATTTAAACGTTTACAGTTTCCCGTTAGAAAAGCTTTGCCAAAGACAATTAACAAATCACAGAGACAAACAATCGAAAAAGTCAGTTTATTTATTAGAGAGAAACAAACGAAATTCACTCACGGGCAGTTATATGTTGCGTTGTCACGATGAAAGTCCAAACACGGAACCAAAATTCAATATGATATTGATGAAAAGTTAAATTGAAGTTTTACAGTAAAAGTGTAAGTTTAAAAAGTTTTTGCGTGTTAATTTCAAAGCCAAACAGAACGAAATTGTATAACACAACGAATACCTTTAACGCAACATGAAACACAATTTACTTTTAAATTATTATGTTTTACTATTTTTTAATTTGGTTAACTATTCGCTGTAATGTAGAATAGTTAGTTCTATTATTCACATGTAACAATCCACATGAAAATAACAATCTGTTTAAATTGGACATCCGCATCCCCACACACGAGCGGCAGAGCCGTGAAGAGGCTACTGTGTAGTACCCGCCCGGGGGTTGGCGAGCGAAGCGAGGCGGGGGGCAGCGCCCCCTAGTTGTTACCTCATGAATATTTCTATGAGTTCTGCTACTCTATGGTAACTCATCAATATTCATAAGTAGGGTGGAGCCTTTCACTAAAAAACACAAGGGGGTGTAAAAGTGAAGCTGAACAAACTGAAGCCTCATCAGTTAAATCAAGCGACAGTGGACATTAACACGGAGAGTGAATCAGACCCACAGAGCTCCAGACAACCAAACCGCTGGACAAGAGAGACGCTGGCCCCCTAAGCACTGATCACAATGCAGCAACTGTCAATGTTTGAGTGGAGGAAATGTGGATGTCACTAAGCTTTGTGCTGTGGCAGCCTACAACAACACAATGGGTGGCGGTGGTCAAGTGGATCAGGCCCCGACCATCTCACTCCAAGAAGAAACACACTTCTACAGTCCCGAGGGTGACGTCAGGCTGTGCGTTTCAAAACCAAGGACACGTACTAAATCTGCACCAGTACAGCAGTGGCCACCGGACAGGCCTTTCCAATTGTGGCAGCAGGTGCACAAACATCTGGGCCGATGACCCTCAGCAGGAAGGCCTCTGGGTGTTTGTGTCTGCTTGTTGAAGCTCCTTGGGTTTGCATTTCTGGTGGTCAGTCTGGCTTGCTTCTAGGACCACCATATGTTTAGAAGAAGCACACCATGGATGATAGGTAAAACGTATGCTGCCTGTTTTAGAGATGCCAATGCTCCAGGATGCTACAAGTCCTCCTTCTAAACTGCAGGTTTACACGGGTGCCTTCTGCTCGAATTAGGTAAACATTTTCTAAGTGCACATTTCAACGTTTTTGATCTTTACCAGTCACCTTGGTTCCAGGAAGAAACTCAGGAAAGCTAATGTGCACTTCAGGCACTTTCCATTTTATCATGTTACGTCTTGCTGGACTCCATTTCATAAATGACTGACTGAAGCCAGAGCTCGGCGCCCAAACAAGCCTTTAGCTTTGAGCTTGGCAGCATGTGTGACCACGAGATGATGTCCTGTGGAAATGACAAATGACACTTGTTAAATGTCATTCTCCTCCCATGCAAAACATTTGTAGAACGAGTGTTGCATTTAGCTGACGTTCATGATGAGAAATGCAAACCCTACAGTGATCACTGAACAGCTTTGGCCCTCCTCGACATCGGACTAGCATTGCACAATAATCTTAAGGCCAGAGCCAATTTTTCTGTTATGACTCCATCCTGGGTTGGCATGAGGTCGTATTTATAGAGCATTCCTAATGAGAGACCTCAGAGTTATCCTGAAGCGTCCTCATCTTGTGATCTCACATCTTGGATGATGTCGGCCTTCTTGTTATCTCACCGCCTACCAGTACGCCGTTATTGACACACAGGCGTATGACTCGGAGGTAGCTTCTCTTACAGTTCTCCTGCTCATTTTCATGTCTTTTGACACAGACAGTGTTTGTAGTGGCCAGTCTCAACCCAGTAATCCACAGGTACCAGCTACCCTGGGTACTGGTAAAGGCAGCTCGGCATGCAATTCTCAAGGGAATCCATTGATTTCATTTCTCCCTCAGTTACTCAAGGAGGTGCAGTACGTGACTTTTAATCGATGGAAAAAACTTGGAGACAATCTCTTCATTTGTCACGCACTTCAGGTGACGGCTTCTGTGGCCGAGGAGTGGCGAGATCTTGAGAAACTGCAGCCCACCAATGTCACCTGCCTTCTTGTCTGATGTGCGCTTGGAGTATTTTTGAGACGAAAATCTGACACGACCTTTAGGCAATGATGTCAGCCCTCTGGCCCACACCAAAGGCATTCCTGCCCCCTTTTAATAATTGAACTTGGAATAACAAAGCAAATGGCACTTTGTCTGACCTCTGATTTATTACAACAATTTACAGAATGAATGGCTCGTGTACGGTTCCGGTGAATTCAAGGACTCCGATAACTGTTCTGAAAGATGGGAGAGTTTTTAGTTTTGTTTACTTCGTTAAAGAGGGCGATCACATTCCTGTGTGTAAAAAATAGTCTTCTAACAATGAGTCCTTCATGCCTGGAGTTCCCATGCACTGAGGTAATGGAGAAGTTACAATAAAGATAAAACGCTCAGATAAGAATGGCTTTAAAAATCTGAACGCATGTATTTGTGTGAGCAGAGCCAAGACGATGGTGATGCCTTCCGTCGTCGTACCCGTGCCTTCTGTGAATGTGACCCAGTTTAAAACGGGTTTTCTTTATTTATAGGGGCACTTTTATTCTAATTCAGTTATTTGCTGGTAACACTTTACATTAAGTGACCATAATTACACTGTAACTACTATGTAATAACCTGTAGAAGTACAGTGTAACTGAGTTATTACTCTGTACTCACTGTGTAATACAAAGTAACGCTATAGTTAATTACTCAGTTGTCATTGTTATTCCACAGTTTATAGAATTAACAATGTAACAGATACATCGTAACTATGCAGGTACACTTGTTTTTGGATCAGCGATAACTTGTTAATTCTATAAACTGTGGAATAACAATGACAACTGAGTAATTAACTATTGTGTTACTTTGTATTACACGGTAAGTACGGAGTGATAACTCACTTACACTGTACTTCTACAGGTAATTACATAGTAGTTACAGTGTAATTATGAACACGTAATGTAAAGTGTTTTTTATTTAACTGTTTAAATCTGTGCCATCTGTCCACGTTGGGGCCTCTACCAACTTACCCAGGGTCAATGAACGCCATTCAGCAGACAAAAATCTTTAACACCGAACGCTATGACAGTATTGTCACCCAATTATTCTTCGTGCTCACCATTTCCTTATTTGACTTTTCTCCTCTAATGCACATGTTAAGAAACGTCTTGATTCACTAAAGACTGTGCCAACTACGCTACGCGCTTTACTGCACTACGGCTTACACACAAATCACTGACGGCTTCCCCGAGCCTCACATCCTGCCGACTACACCACCTTTCTGTAAACAGCCTTGAGCTTTTCCTTCATAGCAGTCCAAACTGTGAAATTCTTTCAGAAAGTAATCCATTTGGAGCACGGATGGGAAGAGTCGACACATCTCACAGCTCTGGGTGGGATGAATTCAGCGAGCCAAACTGAAACTTGGCGACACTGGTCTCAGTGCACCACTTAAGAGAGTCTACAGCCAAAAACAGGAGTGGAACTGAACTATGGGTAAAAGCAGGGCTGTGCAGACGATAGTTAATCCTTCGACTCCTCTGTATTTGTCATGTTGATTGAAGGAAGGCATTTAACCAGAGGACTACTGGCTAGGAAGCGGACTCTCTACCGTGTTGGCCAGTTTGAACCCCTGGACACACCTCAGGCCACAGCATCATTACACCTGCTAGACACATTAGATCTGAAATCAAATGAAAACACTTGTTGTAATGTACCACAATCCAGATTCCAATATGTGAATGTATAATAATCGCTCGGCTGAACGTCACACAACTACGCACTGTACTTTATTCTTACATCAGAGCAGGACTTCATTACGACTATTGTTTGTGAAATGGGACATTTGAACTTACTGTATTTCTTTTTCATTACAATTTAAATTTATTACGAGTCGGTACATTTTTGCCACTCCAGGTACCCAACTCCAACTCCGCAGCCCTGGGTAAATTTGGTCGTTTTTTTTGCTTTTCCTTCTGCCAACTCCTACCAGAGCTCGGCGGTGGCAGGGTGTGGGGTTGGCTCAGGTGATGCCCAAGCCCCAGTAACTGCTGTCCACTCACAGAGCGCCGTCACAAGCGTCATTTATGAGTGGCCCAGAGAACAAACACAAAAGGCTTCAAAAGACCATCCGAGTTCAAGTGATCCATTTTCATATCAAACAGGCCCTCGGAAATGCTCTCCGTTTTTATCTCTGGAGGAGGAGACATAAATATTCAGCACTGCCGGCTTCAAAGAACTTAAAGAGAAGCAAAAATGAAAAGACAAACATCAGGCTGTGTAACATGCAAAGTGAATGCTGCACTAAAACCCACTTCCAGTGAAAACCCGCTCTAGAGCTGTGGGATACGAGGGGCATCCAGGTTTGGGGGGGCCTGAAATACAATCCACATAGTGAATGAGATCGTTCTTGAAGATACCGCACAAAAGCTCAGCATTGGGAAAATGTCTATGATGGACAAACTGCAATATGGCCGACTAAAACAAATTGTCTGGGGAAGTGGGGTGGATGTTTATAAATTCAAATTAAAAATAACAGGCAGACCGCTGAACCAACTCCACACTTACAAGTTCCCAAACTCGTTCACAATTCACAAAGAGTTCATACCGATTGTCCAGCGAAAGGCGCGACTCGTACCGGCTGGTCACCTACACTCACTTGCTGCGCAAACATACAAGATGGACACCCGCCTGCAGGAGAGCAGTTCACAGCAATGGGCACTCACTCCAGTTAGGAAGGAGGTGATGGGAGTCTGGGGAACGAGAGACATCCGTGACCAGGCCACCGTTCAGTGTCGGCCATTAACTAACATCTGAGTGAGCAACTGAACTTTAACGGGAAACAGAAGAGTTCCTCTGTCTTATCAACGCCGGCAATAAACCCTTTGAAAAATTCACAGAAATAACAACGTGTTGCCATGCAAACCCCCTTTGTAAATCTGTGCCTCACAATGGAGGGGCTTCACTGTAAAGCGAAGTGCTGCCTTGATTTTTCTTGGTGGTCTGGTCCAGTTTTTAGTGCGCCTCTTCACTCCTGTGAACGTCTGATTTTATCAGTGCAGTAGAACAGACAACTGAGCAAAGGCTTCTGAGCTTAATCATATATTAAGAAAATGGAGGAACGCAATTTGAAATTAAAACAACGATGACAAAAACTCCAACTGGGGAGGCAGAGACCAAATTGAGCCTAAAAGCTAAATCAAAAAACGGAGCCCAGTCTGTGCCACATAGGGAGCTGCTGCCCACCAGCACTAGAAAGTAACAGAAAGCCTGTGATGAAAGTGAAAGTGAGCAGCCATTCTGATTCAGGGGTTAAACTGGGGGCTAAACTGGGAGACTCAAGTCAAAGCAGTCAAAGGTCAGAGATCGGATACAAAATCCCAGGATCCCACTTGGTCTCCCTACTGTCTGTCACTGGGAGTTCTTCACAGGACGATCTTCCTCCTTCTCGCTCATCCTGTCCTCCAAGTGATCACAAAGGCCACCGCGGTCTTCTCCTTTTTGTATTGATGCCGCCATTCTGTGGCTCACTTAGTCTGCAGAAATCCATTCACTGGTGACACGTGATGCCTACCGGAGGTCACTGAAGTCCCTACTGTTTGTACTCAATGCCTTCCCAGCCTGCCTGCGAGATGCACTTGCAAGTGAAGAATAACAGACCGTGACTAAGGGGTCTCGGACCTTTCGCCACAGAAATCTCCCTCACTGGCTAACGAGTTGAGTGACAAACAGGCTGTGATTGGCTCTGGGCAGACTGAGTGGAGATCTGGGAGTGCGGTGGCTGCTCATTCAGGGGCACCCACCACCTCGGCACCCCAGATTAGGACCCGAGTGACACCTCCACACCACACCACTTCAGATGGAGTGGAATCAATGTGAAGTTACTTTTTTTTTTTATGGTGGCTGTGGTGCCAACTCTGCCACTTTGCCCCCAGGCTCTTCCCTACATGCAGATTAACGCCATTCCCAGGACGGAGCCCCTGCAGGTTAAGGGCCTTCCTGGCTCAAGGGCCCAACGAAGTAGAGTCACTTTTGGCGTTTTACGGGATTCAAACAAACTGGCAACCTTCCGATTACCAGTGCAGATCCCTAGCCTCAGAGCCACCACTCCGGCCAACTGTAAGACGTACTCTAGAATGTCCCTGTAGCAGCAGAACTCCATCAGAAATCGCATTGTGTAGTAAAAGGCACTATATAAAGTTCTGAAATGTGGCCGAACCCAAGTGACAAATGTACTCCATAGTTCTCCTGGCTCCAGTGATCTTCTGTGCTTTCTACGGCACAACACAAGATGTTCGGTTTTTGTTTTTTTTTGTTTTTTAAACAAAGCCACAAAGCTACCAATCAGCTGAGGTTCTGCTCAACGTGTGTGTGCAGGCTTCCTCTGGACGGACGCAGCATTCCCTAGCATTCTTGCAGGCGAGCAGACGACTACAGGCACGTTCTGACAAAGACATTCCTGCATGAAGCTTCCCTGCAGGGGTCAAATGAAGCAGCAGCCCCTTTGGCATCTTGACGGCTTTTTTTCTTCTTTTTGCGCCCGCCCAGGCTAATCTAATGCCCCCAAATAGCCTCCCTTGCTCCTGGGGCAGCGATCGTTTCCAGAGAGTTGCTTTTGCAGGCTTGGAGAATCTGCAGCGACATTTGAAGCAGCCTTTTCCCCTCTCATGGCCGCCGACAGTGACCTCTGAACTCAGCCTCCGTCTATAATAAAGTTAAGGAGAGAGGGGGAGACGTGGGCTAATGAGCTCCTAAACGTGGGCCTCTTGGCAACCTTGGAGCTTCCCGCAGGTGAAACATGAAAGGTGCAGTGCGTTCATCCATCATCATTCAGCTTCTACGTCCGCCCCCCCGGCCTAGCAAGGAAGTCGCAGTTCCACCATTGGATTCAGAGAAATATATTGGCAAGCATCACGCACAGCAGTAGCGAGTGTTGAAAGTGGCACACGTTAAATACATCCAACTGGAGCCCTCACTCTAATAGGCACCCCCAGGTTTACCAAGGCAGGCCGATGAGCAGGTGTGCAACATCTGGGCTGCCATGTGCCAGACAACCCGAGGAGGTGTGGGAGCACGTACAGCGGGTACGCAAGCAGAGCTGGCGAGGCGAAGGGCTCAGGCCATCACTATACGGATGGCATCGGGGGACATGAAAATAAGGAATAAAAAGAAGCTGGCAGACTGCCCCCTACACTCATAAGAAGGCAACACAGTGAGGGTCTTCTGCCCCCAAACCACACGAGGACAGGAAGGGTTATACAGGGTGACACTGCAGGTGGTCCTCCTCCTGGGCTGCTATGGGGGCAGACACAAAGGGCACAGACATGTGGTGGTGGGGACGGACAACACTAAAAAAATACATAAATAAATAAATAAGCAATGCGACAAAACACGTAATAAATATCAAGGACAACAAAACAGGAGCACAGAGGATGACGGTGACACCTTTCAATACGGTACGATATACAAGAAACTTGCTGTGCTATAAATGACATCTCTGCAGTACGCCACGTCGCCCATTTGGATTTATCTTGGGTTTCTTGTTATTCTTCTTACCCAGTTTTTCATTTTTTTGTGACTATTTCTTTAAGAACGAGAGAGAGTCTGCAGAGCCATTTATAGATTCTAATACGTATACCCACACACACCCCCCTCAATTAGGACCACCACCTGCTCCTCTAAACAGCCAATCAAGGCCCACAACTGGACGGATGAAGACTGCAAGTCAGGCCTGACTCATCTTAATGGCCGCGGAGACAGAACTGCCCGTCTCCATCAATGGTTTAGAGTGCTGCTGCTACCATGACGGTGTGGAAAGGCGCACAGCGGACGTCACAATATCAACGGAGCGTCACCTGAATGTTTGATGAATGGCAGCACAGATCCTAAAAAACATGGTCATCTCGAGTCAACAACCATAATGTTAAATGTCCGTTTGGCCATGTGAGTGCCTCTCATCATCATCAGGACGTCAGCTCACTGTCCTTGGCTTCTTCAGAAAGCATCAGCGGCCCAGGAGTCTTCTTGCCTGGTCTTGTAGACAGTCGCAGGAGGCACTTTAAAATAACGCATTCTCACACTTGCCCAATCACAAGAGGGGTGTGTAACATGGAAGAGCCAACCGTCTGGCCCTGCGGAGGTAACCGGGACCTGAAAACCCCAGGAGGACATTCAGGCAACGTCTAATGTTGAAGTAAAGTGTGTCTGATCCCGGAGAGTACAGAGAGAGACATCAAATCAACACCAAAATGATATACAAGTCGTCTCCATCCGCCTCGATCGGAGCCCGTCAGTGACGGTGTGACCTCAAACAAGTCACCTGACCTGCCCACCCTGAACGTAGTCCAATACTAAACTACTACTCTGTACTTGCACCCGCACTCAAAATGGTACCCAATACAATGGCGTTGCCCGCAGGTCTCTCCTGAAGCAAAAGGCCTCGTGCCTGCAAAAACGTTAAGATGATTTTCATACATTTCATTTGGCAACAGTGCAATGAGATTTCTCCACAGCTAATTTCATCCAATGCAACATTTACAACCATGTGCTTCCTATTAGAGAGGAAGAAAAAATAAATAAAATAAAATAAAATCACAACCCAAAGGAAAAAGAAAAGGCAGAAAGCCACCGAAATGAGGCGCAGCGGCTGCTTGACAGGCCAAGAAGAAACACGAAGGGGGCGAGAGGCGAGGACTGCAAACTCAAGGTGCAGGGTCACCACAACAAACGGCTGCCATTAGCTGGGGGAGTGGCGGGTTCAGAGCGTCCTTGGCATTTCAACACGGAAAACGGACAACAATCAACTCGGAGGTCGAGTTAGGGAGAAAGATGAGGTTTACAAATAAAGCAGGAGCCGATATATGGGAATGGGGGGGGGGGGGCGGCAGGAATGGGTGGAGGTCAAAGCCAAAGTTTCAAACCCGACAGAGTTGACAGAATACGGCTACTTAGTGGGGCAGCTCCTATACGAGATGGCAGGCGGCACTTGAAATATGGCTGAAGTGTGGGGCATGAAGCCTGGTGAGGAATCGGAATACAGGAGGAGGTCAAACAAACGAAGCGCTGCTGAGCTTATGAATGGGCCATCACTGTGTACACACAAAGGGTGAGGGGGGGCACCGGGGGGGTCTCAGCTGTGCCAGGGGCCAAATGAAGGAACGAAGATCTGTGAGCGACTTTGTCTAACAGTCAGAAAGTCGACCACTTAGGGTCTCAAGACACACAGAGAGACAGAGCAGACCTGAAACCAGACCTTCAACGTTGGCACAGGGGGCTCTAAAGATTCCACTCACACATTCACCCTCCTTCACATGGCTGTACAAACCCACTTCTCTCAGACTTCAATGTACCACATGCCCTCCTTGATCCCTCATCACCATATAAACAGACTTTCACCATTCTCCAAATTTATATTTTCAGGCCAGCTTCTTCCAAACTGGGGGGGTCACAGGACCTTTGCAGCATTAGTTCCAGGGCAGGATGGGGTGCCACTTCATTGTGGGGGACACTCGCTCATAGTGGACCAGTTTAAAGTCACCCACCGTGGATGTCTTTGTGGACTACATGCAAACTTCTTCTCGGACACGCAGACTGAATTTCAAACCAGTGGTAACCTTTGTGCCACCAAATCACCCCATGATCAATATCAACATAATAATAAAAAAACAAACAGATATACCTGGGTCTTTTTTTTTTTTCCCCCTGAAGAAGAGATTAGCATTCCCATTAAAGACCCCCAAGGTCTGACATGTCACAAAGCCCACTCACTCAAGGGCCTTTAACTGGAAATGAAGTAGCCAGACCACTCGGGCAATGACCTTCCACAGACGGGCCTAGCACATGTTAAAACACGACATGCCACCTGATAACCCTAATTTTGACTGGGCATTGCCCAGGCCAGACATGGCATTTATTTTTGTCATCCACAAGCATTCCCGAAAGACCCGATTTAAATTTAGCACATCAAGTCACAGACCTGGCATGATCTGCACCAGGCTGATACACGGAATACACAGGAGCTCAGCCACAAGGAGCAGGGGTTAGGCAGCATCAGCGTTTACACTAATAATACATCATTATTATTATTATTATTCTTCGTCTTCATTATTATTTATTATTATTATTACTCTTCATTATTATTTATTGCTATTGCCACTTGTCATTTGGCTGATAACTTTATGTAAGCCGACTCGCATCACTTGGCAGGTGCAATGGGTTCCATTTCTTTCGTTCTTCCAGTTGGAGCCCAAGCAGCTTCGGTGACTTGCTGATGTCACACGGTGTCCACAGCAGGATGTGAAGTCACAGCCTCAGAGTTTGAAGTCTTAATCACTACGTCACACTGGCTGACCAAAACAGGAGGACAATGGCAAAGCCTAACCACAGAGACTTGAAGGCATTATGAGGCTACCATCTTTACCACAGTAGACTGTAGAGAGGTGAACACTGGCACAGTGCGCAAATGTCAGCAGTACAGCCATGATGACCAACAAAGAGAGAGTGGCAGCATAAAGGCTGTGGGCTAAACAGTCAGCACTTGGCACAGTCAGTCAGTCCTTCATAGTGCACCGCTGACAGAGACGTCCATCACAACAATAAAAGCTAACAAAGAGAAATACGGGAATTAGAATGACAGGCCTAAATCACGGGTGTCGAACTCCAGGCCTGGAGGGCCGCAGTGGCTGCAGGTTTTCATTCTCACCCTTTTCCTAATCAGTGACCACTTTTCACTGATAATTCACTTTTTCCCTTCATTTTAATAGCCCTTGTGTTTAAGGATTCAGTCCTCTGAATTGATTTGTTTCCTCATTAAATGACAGCCAAATAGAAATGAGACGTGAAATGAGCGAACAGATAACCAGCTAAACTGGGGCTCCAAACTCCAACCAGTTTCTTAATGAGAAGCCAATGCTTGCTGTTAATTAAACCCGTTATTTAATTATTCAACACCGTCAAGATGTTTTGATGACCTGAGAGATCGGCCTTACCGAGACCTCCACCTTTCTCTGTTTTCAGATATTGTGTGATGGGCACAGGTGAGCTGGTCATGTGGCCGCTTGTTTCGTGTCTCATTATTGTTTGGCCACTAATTAAGGAAAAAGAAACAACTAAGAGGCCTGAGTCAAGTTAATTAAAAGAAGTAATCAGCAGCAAAAACTGGTCACTAATTAAGAAGATGGTTACAATGAAAACCTGCAACCACTGCGGCCCTCCAGGACTGGTGTTTGACACCCCTGGTAAATAATTAAAAGGTAAAGCGAGGCCGTGAACAGAAAGAGTTAAATACGATTGATCATCTGAAACGCAACACAGGAGAGACATCAGGCTTCAAGTGTGAACTGGGAGGGCACTGCTGAGCCACATGGCGAGGACTTGGCACCACAAACAGGCTGGTGGCAGAGATCTCAGGGGTTACACAGATACACACAAACTAAACTGGGACAACTGGGATTCTGAAGTTCACACCTGTGCAACTGAATAGCAGCAACCTGAAATTCGATTCGGACATCCATGCTAGGAGCAAGACAGCGTGACCCCACTCCCAAATGCCATCTCTTTACAGTGCCCAGGCCATGCATTAACATACCACCTCATTGGTGCGGTGGTAGTGCTGCAGCCTCACAGTAAGGAGACCAGGGTTCGTGTCCAGGGTCCTCCCTGTGCCCCCCCTCCACAGTCCATAGACATGAAGGTTGGGTGAACTGGTGATGCTAAATTGGCCCTAGTGGTGCCCAGGGTTTGCCCCCGGCATGTGCCCAATGCTTGCTGGGGGGTGAGCTCACCATGCTCAAAACTCTTCTGGTATGGAGTCAGTTAATTGACGTTTTCCAGGCTTTGAGATTCATCTTCTCCTCCTATTTCCCATTCCACCTCCACCCCCATGGGTGGGACTCAATGAAATTAGACAAACACTTTGAAGGTCAAAAAACAGACGCCTGCCATTTGGGAAGCATCAGGCTGTTAAAGGGGGTCCGCAGGTCGTGACGCTGACAGTAGGGTGGGCGAGGAACGCCTTGTGATTGGATTCAGTACCACAGATGAGCAGGCAGGCAGGCCTCAGCACACCAAAACAAACTCCCTGTCGACATTCACCTGCCAGCTGGTCTCACTCGATTAACTGCCCTGCTGGTGGTGCCAGTGGAGTTTACATTACATTCCCTTTCCTGCATTTCTTAAGTTTCTTTTTTTAAAGCAACCACAGCCAAACAGCTGAAGCAAGAAAGGCTTTTGTTAAAGTGGTCAGCTGCTAGCCTGTCTCCTCGCCCTGATGAGAGAGTGCAGTGCCAAACGGCACAGGAGTGAGCTGGCAAGCACGGCTAGACACACATTGGCACAAGCAGCGTGAACCACTGCAGGACATCAAAAGCTGTGCCAAAGATTCCAGCCAACACCACAATAGCCAGTGGGCCACAGTGGTTGAGCTTCACACACCAAATATTATAAACGGGAGCCAAGTGAAATAAGGTGGGTTACACGGAGACCCTCGTCTGAATGCCCAAGAACGTGAGATAAGGAGGCCTGGCAGCCCAAAAAGCTTTCTTCACAGCACATGATCTCGGTGCATCTCCCACAATGACAGCATGTACAGCACGAACATCTCGTATGGTGATCTACGCCAGCATTTGGGCAAGACAAGCGCACAGAGAGACACCACCTGACGGTACGCAGTGTCATGACAGGCTACGCTCACTCCTCCTGTACAGTCCAGTAGCCTACCCAGTAGGAGTCTTACTACCATTAACAAGCACTGGTCTCCCCAGAGGCGTCAACATACTGTGGGTGTGAAATACAAATGGACAGACGGAGAAGGCTGCTTTGCTTTCATGCACCTCCATTCTACAATGCACTGGAATGCCTGCCTCCATCTTGTAGTTGTAGTAGTGTGGTCACATGTACAAAGCGGAGGGGGATTCTTACTGACATGACCACCCAACATCAACACAGAGGACCCAAGCCAAGTGAAGTGCCAACAGGGCTGCCCATACAGTAAGCAGTGCCCAGTCTAAGGACATAACGGCCTTTTTGTTGGTCTTTAGCCTTGAGTCCTGGTGATGCCATCTTCAGGAGGTACAGTGCATCCAGAAAGTATTCCCAGCGCTTCATCACTTGTTCCACATTTTGTTATGTTACAGCCTTATTCCAAAATGGATTCAATTCATTTTTTTCCTCAGAATTCTACACACAACACCCCATAATGACAACGAGAAAAAAGTTTACTTGAGGATTTTGCAAATTTATTAAAAATAAAGAAACTGAGAAATTCCATGTCCATAAGTATTCACAGCCTTTGCTCCAAATTGAGCTCAGGTGCCTCCTGTTTCCCCTGATCATCCTTGAGATGTTTCTGCAGCTTCATTGGAGTCCACCTGTGGTAAATTCAGTTGACTGGACCTGATTTGGAAAGGCACACACCTGTCTATAGAAGGTCCCACAGTTGACAGTTCATGTCAGAGCACAAACCAAGCATGAAGTCAAAGGAATTGTTTGTAGACCTCAGAGAGAGGATTGTCTCGAGGCACAAATCTGGGGAAGGTTACAGAAAAACTTCTGCTGCTTTGAAGGTCCCAATGAGCACAGTGGCCTCCATCATCCGTAAGTGGAAGAAGTTCAAAACCACCAGGACTCTTCCTAGAGCTGGCCGGCCATCTAAACTGAGCGATCGGGAGAGAAGGGCCTTAGTCAGGGAGGTGACCAAGAACCCGATGGTCACTCTGTCAGAGCTCCAGAGGTCCTCTGTGGGTGGAGAGAGGAGAACCTTCCAGAAGGACAACCATCTCTGCAGCAATCCACCAATCAGGCCTGTATGGTAGAGTGGCCAGACGGAAGCCACTCCTTAGTAAAAGGCACATGGCAGCCCACCTGGAGTTTGCCAAAAGGCACCTGAAGGACTCTCAGACCATGAGAAAGAAAATTCTCTGGTATGATGAGACAAAGATTGAACTCTTTGGTGTGAATGTCAGGCGTCACGTTTGGAGGAAACCTGGCACCATCCCTACAGTGAAGCATGGTGGTGGCAGCATCATGCTGTGGGGATGTTTTTCAGCGGCAGGGACTGGGAGACTAGTCAGGATAAAGGGAAAGATGACTGCAGCAATGTACAGAGACATCCTGGATGAAAACCTGCTCCAGAGCGCATTGACCTCAGACTGGGGCGACAGTTCATCTTTCAGCAGGACAACGACCCTAAGCACACAGCCAAGATATCAAAGGAGTGGCTTCAGGACAACTCTGTGAATGTCCTTGAGTGGCCCAGCCAGAGCCCAGACTTGAATCTGATTGAACATCTCTGGAGAGATCTTAAAATGGCTGTGCACCGACGCTTCCCATCCAACCTGATGGAGCTTGAGAGGTGCTGCAAAGAAGAATGGGCGAAACTGGCCAAGGATAGGTGTGCCAAGCTTGTGGCATCACATTCAACAAGACTTGAGGCTGGAATTGCTGCCAAAGGTGCATCGACAAAGTATTGAGCAAAGGCTGGGAATACTTATGGACATGGGATTTCTCAGTTTTTTTATTTTTAATAAATTTTCAAAAACCTCAAGTAAACATTTTTCACGTTGTCATTATGGGGTGTTGTGTGCAGAATTCTGAGGAAAAAAATGAATTGAATCCATTTTGGAATAAGGCTGTAACATAACAAAATGTGGAAACAGTGATGAAGCGCTGGGAATACTTTCCGGATGGACTGTATAGCAGGCCTTTCAGAGCGGGCCATGGCCTCGAGCTCAGGGGTTCACTGGGTTGTTGGCCTCTCGTTCTGATCCTTCTCGTTATCCCAGAGAGTATTCAAGATCCACTTTCAGAGATGTGCAGGGCAACAGACTCTCGACTTTACTTTACTCGCCTTTGTTTAATGTGCACCTCATTCTCAGAGGAGACACCAAGTCTGTCCGCAGTAAGCTGCATGGTGTTCACTCTCACAACGTGCTGCCAATTTCTTTTCTCCATCATTACCACAGGGAGTGCCTCAGAGCTGAACCTGCCCTCACGCTCTTGTACCCGAGCATGATATTTGTCTTCCATTTGTGGACTCTTCACTAACGAACAGGCCAGGGCCAATCTCAGATGTGCTGCACCATATACACTCGGCATGCTGCCATGATTACAACTATCACATCCTTTACAGAAGACAACTACCTTATTGGCAAATTGAAGGGTTACCCAGGACGGAGAACATGAGAACATAAACCTACCACCCAGTAACTTCATTTAAAACAGTCCCACAAACCCCTCGAAGTGTAGGTCACCACAGGGGCTTTCATTCAAATTCTGACGACACTCTTCAAGAACAAAATCACCGGCTATTTAGTCAGCGACTTACACAAGACAGTAGCCGCTCTTTATTTTCTGATTTCCACTGACAACATAAAATTACGAAACGCTTGTGCCCAATTTCAGGTTCAGCCACGTCACACATGCAGAGACCAGCAGCTCCACACAATGCGACTTTCCAAGGTTACGGCACACTAGGCAGTTACCCGACTCCAGATTTAGTTTATAGGCCATCACTGCCCCAGTGGGCCACCGCAGCACCACTTGAACGTGAAACGCGTACTAAAAATCACACGCAGTTAGCAGAATATCCTTAGGGTCTATCCTTGACCAAAAGAGATCCTAAATACATGCAGAACTCCTGGAGCTTAGCGAAGACTCTGTAAATCATTCCAGGTCACTAAAATGACTGAATTCCAACCTGCTGCCTCTCGCCTCGAACTGTGAATTGAGGGTCCTAGCTAAAAAATAAGCAGCCCTCCATGCCTGTGCTTTAGCTCCTGAACAGGAGGGGATGCTGGGTTGGTTTGGGTCTTCAGCAAAGGCTCTGTAAGAAATGCACACAGATGAATAACCTTCAGAGGACGAGATTAGAAATATGTCAGTGCAAACTCTGAATGTGTGCGAGATTAGGTTATCAGAAAAAAAAAAAAAAAGACATTTAAACTGAAAAGTTCAAGAAGCCAGAATCTAACCTGGCAGCACTGCGGGCAAGTTCATGGTACAGAAAGACCAAAGAAAGGCAGCCCACCATACACCGAGAAAGTTCCTTATAGAGACACCTGACAACACCACGCAGAGCTCACCCACAAGAAAACCTCAGAGCTACTTGCCTGCTGCCAAACGCGGCTCACTGGCTCCAACAAGATAATCCTACTTCTACCTTCTCTTAGACCAAATGATGTTTCTCCGATGTCGGCTTTAATTAGATGTGTTAGTGAATTAAAGGATTGGATGGAGGAGAACGACTCGTCTCTAAACAGAGACGTTAAATGTTGGAGGGAATGACATGATCTCACTTGGAGTCCCCATTCATTTCACTGAATCAGCCCACAATCTCAGAGTTCTCTTTGACTCTAGCGGGTCATTTAAAGCGCACATCTCAAAGTGGTCCAAATCAGGTTTCTTCCATCTTAAGAATGTTGGGAAGTGAAGGCGTTTTCTAAATAAAAAGGATTCTGAGAAATTCATTCCTGCATTTCTTTCTAGTAGGATTGACTCCTGCAATGCGACGTTCACTGGATGTTCAAACTGTTCTTTATTCAGCCTCCAGTTAATCTGCAAGAATTATTACAAGAACTAGAAAATACGAACACATCACTCCAGTCCTCTCATCCTCACACTGGTGCCTGGGTAAGTTTAGGGCCGATTTCTAAATCCTCCTCTTAACATATAAAAGCATTAAATGGCCGAGGTCCGGCTTACTCATCTGAACTCATCGTGAGTTACAAACCTGAGCGCACATTAAGATCTCAAGATGCCAATGATTAATAAAATAACAGTGGAAGATCGAGCGTTTAGTTCAGGACACCCCCCCCCCCCACCTTAAACTGTGGAGTGCTCTGCCTGCTACTATAAGAGATTCCCCTTCAGTCTCAGCTTTCAAATCACGACTTCAGTTTAGCACACCCTGACTAGAGCTGCTGATTAACCCTTAAACCGCCGGAACTGGCTATAGTCGGGTCCCAATTTAATTTGCCAGCACGCCCGGAGCAGAGTATATTTGGCGACATACATTCATTGAACTCCGCAACCAGCTAAAGTTCGTACCCAGTGCAATTTGCCAGCTGATCAGTCAGTGTCGTGCATTCGTTGAGCAGCCAGCTCATGACCACTGGCACCCCCTAGCGAATCAGCATCACTGTCCCTGGGATTGAGCCACTGCACTAGACCAGCCTGCGAGCGTCAGCGTTGGCCTCTGTGCGCAGCCAGTTCAAGCGCAGTTGGCACAGTCGGTGATTTACTGAATTTCATCAATGGTGTCAGTTTCACCTTCCACATACTGTAGAATAACAGATTGTTGTAGTAGTTGTTTTATTTTTATTTATTTATTTATTTTTAGTTTTTACAATTGGCAGTGTGTAACATGATGAAAAAAAATTGTGTTCCATTAAAATTTCACTTTTTCTTTGTGAATTGTGATGTTTACTTAAAAAGTGCAGCAAAAAAGTATTTGGTGTCCAATAATAATAATTCTTTACATTTATATAGCGCTTTTCTCACTACTCAAAGCGCTCTCCACACACGGAGGACCTGGGAAGCGAACCCACAATCTCCTTACTGCAAAGCAGCAGCACTACCACTGTGCCACCTGTGAAGATTAGTCCGGGGGTACATTAACCCCAAAGTATGTGGCACTTTAAGGGTTAACCGTACAGCCACATCTCTATTGTCAGTCATTAGCACTAAAACAGAAGGAATAGGACAATTCTAACGTGTTACCCACCCTCGCCTGCTCGGTTTCTCTTCTTGGTACTCATGTGCCACTTGGTGCCCCTGCCCACCTGCCTAAGGTAAAGTCACCTCTGCTGGAGGATTGCAGGAATCGTCGGGTAGAGGGGGTCCTGTCATCAGACTAGCTGGCCCAGCGCTGGCTCAGCTGTGGAATAGCCACTAGGGGGAGGCAGCTTGATGGCCGAGGTCTCCAGGACTCTGAACAAATCCAAATCCTATTATGGGATGTCATCTACTGTTGAATTCTGCTCTGTCATATTGTATTGAGGATGACTTGTGTTCTGTGTATTGTGTTGTATTGACCACCCCCCCCTCCCCTTCTTTTTGAAACCCACTGCACGCCCAACCGACCTGGTAAGGGGTCTCTCTTTGAACGGCCTTTCCAGAGGTTTCTCCCATTTTTTTTGGGAGTTTTCCCTCGTCATCTTCTTAGAGAGTGAAGGCTGGGGGGCTGTCAAAAGCCCATCGTGGCACTTCTTGTGTGATTTTGGGCTACTATACAAAATGAATTTGCTTTGTACTGTAAAGTATTGTATACTCCAGTCAGTCCAACAGTCAGAACAGAAGATGGAGGCCAAGAATTTCACCCCAAGTAGGAAATCTGCACACAGTGAAAAGGATTATAAGCTAGTGAGCTGAGCAACATGGCTACTAACGGACAGCTCTGTGTCAATATAAATGTACACGTTATCCAACAAGGTCGTGCCCAGCATGTACGAAGGAATTTGCACTGAACATTGTCTGAATGTTCCTCAGCCCGCTCCACTCGCTGGATATTTGGTCCGACACAACACCACACCTCATCATAAGCCAGTGCCTTAGCCAACTGGGGCAAAGCCCTGAGGGTCAGTGCCCAGCAGGGGATATTCAGAGTATCCGATAACAACTGAGACCCTCTAAGTGTGACTTGTCTATGTCATCAATGAACTGCAATCCCACAACCCTCTACAGCGAGCAGACACACCACGGAGATCTTGGATGGTCCACCAACAATCAGGCTTGGGAAAGAGAATGCAGGAGACGACAGAGCCGAGAGCGGCACTGGCCACTCCATAATATCACAGCCCACCGTGGGGGTCCTAAGCGCTGACTTCTGAGCAGAGCTGCTAATTCCATCGGAAGTTTATTCGCTCAGCTTGGCTCCTGCCTTTTTTTTTTTTTTTTCTTCTCCCCTCTTAATCGCCTTTGTTTTTCTTGTCACAGAAATTTGGCAGCCATCTCCACCTGGCACCCGGCCACCAAATCTACTTCAATTGCAGTTTTTTCTTAATTACTAGCAACAAAACTTTGAGAGCCAAAAAAGTAAATAAATGACAAAATTCTATTGTGATAAGCCAAAAAAAAAAAAAACAACACCCCCCCACCAGCACCACCCTTACCCAGGGGCTGCAAGGCAACGGCACAGCTGCGGACAGCTACCACCCCTCCACCAGTCCAATGCCACCTCTCCTTTGATGCGCCATGTACTCCGGATGTTCTATGCCAATGCCATCCAGGACACGTGACCGCCTGGCAACTCCTTTCCCAAGTCCCAGAGCTACAGGGCGAGCCAAGGAGTGTCAAAAGTCACGCCGTCTTATCCAACTGTAAATAAAAGCATCTGCCATCCCAAAAAGCTCTCTAGGGTGGGCCAGTCACATGTGACCAGCAGACAAAAAGCCACCAAAGGAGACTTGAAAAGCTAAGGCTGAATGAGCCAAAGAAAAGAAAATGGACGAGCCACCTGCCGTTGGTTCCTGCGGTGCCCACAAACCTGGGGGGCCACAGCGAGCACCTCACACTGGCATGTGTGTGTGGCGCCCTCTGATCACTCGAGCCTGGCTGCGCTCGTAACGGCAGAACTTGGAGCCTCCCGAGTGGCCAGAAATCCGTTTGCTTTTGCTTTCCCACCCTCCCCCTGGCCTATAAAATGGGCACAATTGGGCTTCCCAGTCCAGCTCAGCAGCCCCCACCTCCCTCCCTCTCCCCGTTGACAATGCTGCACTGGCTGAGAAAGGCAGGCCGTCCACAATGAAAACGGAGGGGCACTTCGCCAGCCCACAGGGACTGGTGTCCCAAGCCCAGGCCTCGCCCCCTTTGCCGCCGGCTGGAATCCAAAGCCTTGACACGTTTTTATTTCCCTCGCTCGTTGCTAATTCAGTCCTTCAGCCCATTCCCAGACTAACTTCAGACTCACTGCTTAGCCAGTTTGGTTTTTGTTTTTTTTTTTCCTTTTCTGGACACCAAGTACAAATTCTCAGTGACACCAAAGTGGCCAAGAGAATGACACCACAGCAGCAGCGAGAGGCGAAGTGCGATAAACACAATCCAGACAGCATAACAGCATGGAGGGGGACGACACGGCACAGACAGCCAGAGCTGACGCGCTCAAACGGAGGCCAAGACCAGAGTTCAACACAGCACACGGCCAAAGGCTCCAACGAGGACAACATTTACAGGACGTCTTACACACGTCCAGGTCGGTCACTCCACGCCACCGTAGGCTGCAGCAGTGTGTATGGACAGTGTGACAGCAAAGCCACTTGACGTGATTTGGTCAGAGTGTCAGACATTCACGGAGCAGCAAAGCCAGAGTGCATTACGTCAATGTGGGGTCAGACTGTCACTCCAGACGGCGAGGCTCGTCGGTGCGGTCTGCTACGAAATCTGGAAATCCCTTCCTGTCCCCCCCCCACCCTCCTAACTGCCTTTCAAAGCCACCTTCACCTGTCATCCACAGACTGCCACTCAAGCCATCACCTGGAATAAGAGACACTGCGTTACTAAAGCGTAGCAATCAAAATCAAACGGGGCCTTGAAGAGCACCCTCTCCCAGGGCCGGAGGCTGCAGCGCAAAAAAGGCCGATTATTTCTCATCATCATTGATGCACGTGCATTCGACACGCACTCGTCTGTTTTCATCTGGGCCTAATGCTGCAGCACCAGCAGCACCCACCTCAGTCAAGCCCTGCCCTCTCCTAAAAGCAGGAATGAACTCTTCAAACCGACATTCGTGGAAGACAAAAGCAAACCAGTCTGCCGAGACCCTGACCGCCTGTAAGAACCAGCTGGATGAGATGTCACAGGAACTGATCGACAAAGTGACGCAGCAACTGCTGAATGGCTTCCTCCAACGTCAAAGTTCAAGCTCAATACCCCCGTCCACAGTTTACTGACATCTCGTGAAGGCATTTGCGTTTTTTTCTTTTTTTTGATACAGTGGAGCCTCGGTTTGCGAGTGTAATTCGTTCCGGAAACGTGCTGGCAATCCAAAGCACTTGTATATCAAAGCGAATTGCCCCACAAGAAATAAAGGAAACTCAGACCATTTGTTCCACAACCCAAAACTATTCATATAAAAAGGATTAATACAAAATATAAAGTAAAAATACACAAAACAAATGAACCTGCACTTTACCTTTGAAAAGAATCCTGGAGGATGTGAGGGAATTTCTAAACTCTTTTGGGATTCCACTCAACGGGACAACACGCGGATGAGCGTCCCAAAGCAACCGCAGGTTCCCAGCGCAGCAGCACTTCACCGTAAAAGCGAATCCGAAAAGATTGCGGACATACTACAAGTGCCTGCCGTTGATGGGTGATACAAGGAACATTAGAAATGCAGGGCACAGGATTACTTGGCCACTAAACTGGGCATGACCCTGCCCGACTGCTGTGTCTGTGTATAGCAGAGTGGCAGATCCCGCTACAATAAATAAGCATGCTGGTCCTGTTTCAAGCTGAATAAAGATGGTGTCGCTAACATACTGAGACTTTTGGGGTGCAAGACAGGGACTCGCATGTGGTCACCATGCTGTAGTACACAGTATACACTCGTACAGATGTTGACTCTATGAGTGAGGCACGCCGACTGAGCCCCAGAATGGGAGACGATTACCCACAATCCCGCAGCGAGAGAGAGAGATGACCATCAGCTCAGTTGTGATCATGTGATGCTCGGCAGACAAAGCGTATACATACTACTCGTATTGCAAGACCTCGCTCATTTATCACGTCAAAATTGATAAAAAAATTTTAGCTCGTCTTGCAAAACACTCGCAATCCAAGGTTCCACCCGTTCTCATTGGTTTGTTTTGTTTTTGTCCCCAACTGCACAGTTCTGTCTCATAATCTCTTCAAATGCATTAAAATGTGTGGGCCATGTCAATCAGAGACCTGGCACTACCTCCTCAAATCCACCAAAACAGACCCAAACTGCAGCGACACCAGGCCCCGTCGTGAAATAATTACTAAGGCGGCAGCAGCAATGTCACCTCTGCTAAAGGGTTTGGAGTTGACATTCAGCTAAACACACGTGAAGAAGAGGAAGAGAAGAAACGTTACAAACAGTGAATACAAAAGGCTGTAGAAAGAAATCAATGAACGCACGAGGAGCTAAAGCATCCAGCAGCCACATCTTTTAGAAAGGTGTGAGGATAAAGTGATCCCTGGCGCAGTAACAGTTCTACTGTACAAATGATAAGGCTGGAAAGAGAAGGAGTAACGGCTCAAAATGATATTTACCAGGCCAACACGGACCTCTCACGTGAGGCATTAAGAGAAGTAAGCCGTACCATCTGCAAGTGAACCACAGGAAAACATGGCTGAAGTCACTCACTTTTACAACCTGATGGTACAATGGAGCCGAACATCTGACTGACGAGGCTCAAGTTTGTTGTCGTGTGTTTGGGTCTAATAATGTGAGATTCTCACTGATATTTCTCCGACAGGCAGGCAAACAACAGGCAGGGAATACAAAACCAACCTTTAAATCTGATAGGACACAGATAGAAGAACACGTATCAGGTTTGCCAGGTACCCTCATGACCTGCGTGTGTGTGTGAGTATTCGCTGAATCTACCGAGGAGAGCGCCAGGCCCAGAAGGGATGTGCTGGATGAGCAAGAGATATGTGGGCTCTGAGCGCCAACATTAGAAAGGCCGTTTCTGCTAATATGGGGATCTTCTTTTTATCAAGTGGTGGAAGTCATTTCACAAAGCATCCAAGACGAAAGCTACGGCCTTCGACAAGTCTGTGAAACTATGAATAATGAAGCGATAATGGGGAGTGCTTTGATTTAGAAGTATGACATTAAATGTATCTCTATTATAAAAGAAAACCTTGAGACAAGACTATTGCCAAGAGATTTTTTCAAGTCCTGTCCTCCTCTCAACCATTTCAGGTTAATGGCCCAAACCTGCGGTCCTCTCACCTCTGACTCGTCTGAATGCTTTTGGCAGACAGTTCCTGGGCTCTCACCTCTTATAAATTTTTATGATCAAATTGGCAAATTGGTTAAATGCATATCAATAGACTATGCTGGTGGTGCGGAAGATGAAAACATCAACTTACAATATCATGAAGAATATCTATAACCGTTAACACCGTCTGGTCTCCCACCGGCCGAATTACTATGTATAGAAGGACATATCGTAATGTTATTGTATAATTTATGTCTGAATGATAGGCTATGCAATGAGACAAGATTAGCTGGATTCAAAATTAGTTGAACAATTCTGACATGTAAAAATATTAAAAGGCGACAAGAAAGGTAATGTAGTCCATCTTCACTAATGACATGAGACACCAAAGGAGTTTGTGATACGTCATTCATATTTAAACGTTTACAGTTTCCTGTGAGAAGAGCTTTGGCAAACAAAATTAACAAATCATAGGGACAAACATTCAAAAAACAGTCGGTTTATTTAAGAGAGAGAAATTCACTCACGGGCAGTTATATGTTGTGTTGTCACGATGAAAGTCCAAACACGGAATCAAAATTCAATGTGATTTTTTTGACAAAAATTGAATTCAAAAAATAGTTTTTACTAAAGTTTTACAGTAAAAGTGTAAGTTTAAAAAGTATTTGTGTGTTCATTTCGAAGCCAAACAGAATGAAAACGTGTAACTAACACAACATGAAACAGAATTTTCTTTCAATTTATTACGTTGTACTATTTTCTACTACGTTTAAGTACTCGCTGTAATGTAAAATAGTTAGTTCTGTTATGCATATGGCACAATTCCCATGAAAATAACAATCTGCTTAAATTGGACATCCACTTCCCCATACGTGAGTGGCAGAGCCGTAAAGTGGCTAGTGTGTAGCGCCTGCCCGGGGGTTGGCGAGTGAAGTGAGGAGGAGGGCAGAGCCCCCCAGTAACCTTACAATATTGACTGTACACACAGAAATCAAAAAGAGTGAAATAAAAAACAATCTTAGTGGTTATAAAATAATAAATTCACACTAACTAAATGGTGCGACTCAAACCACCTACAACTGAACACCAGCAAAACCAAGGAGCCGGTGGTGGATTTTAGGAGGCCCAGACCCCTCATGGACCCCGTGATCATCAGAGGTGACTGTGTGCAGAGGGTGCAGACCTATAAATACCTGGGAGTGCAGCTGGATGATAAATTAGACTGGACTGTCAATACTGATGGTCTGTGCAAGAGAGGACAGAGCCGACTATACTTCCTTAGAAGGCTGGTGTCCTTCAACATCTGTAATAAGATGCTGCAGATGTTTTATCAGATGGTTGTGGCAAGCGCCCTCTTCTACGCGGTGGTGTGCTGGGGAGGCAGCATAAAGAAGAAGGACACCTCACGCCTGGACAAACTGGTGAGGAAGGCAGGCTCTATTGTTGGCATGGAGCTGGACAGTCTGACATCTGTGGCAGAGAGACGGGCGCTGAGCAGACTCCTGTCAATCATGGAGAATCCACTGCATCCACTGAACAGGATCATCTCCAGACAGAGGAGCAGCTTCAGCGACAGACTGCTGTCACCGTCCTGCTCCACTGACAGACTGAGGAGATCGTTCCTCCGCCAAACTATACGACTCTTCAATTCCACCAGAGGGGTAAAACGTTAACATTATACAAAGTTATTGTCTGTCTGTATACCTGCATTGTTATCACTCTTTAATATTGTTTTTTTTGTTTTTTGTCAGTATGCTGCTGCTGGATTATGTGAATTTCCCCTTGGGATTAATAAAGTATTCCCAGTGCTTCATCACTTTTTCCACATTTTCTTATGTTACAGCCTTATTCCAAAATGGATTAACTTCATTTTTTTCCTCAGAATTCTACACACAACACCCCATAATGACAATGTGAAAAAAGTTTACTTGAGGTTTTTGCAAATTTATTAAAAATAAAAAAATTGATAAAACACATGTACATAAGTATTCACAGCCTTTGCCGTGAAGCTCGAAATTGAGCTCAGGTGCCTCCTGTTTCCCCTGATCATCCTTGAGATGTTTCTGCAGCTTCATTGGAGTCCACCTGTGGTAAATTCAGTGGCCCAGCCAGAGCCCAGACTTGAATCTGATTGAACATCTCTGGAGAGATCTTAAAATGGCTCTGCACCGACGCTTCCCATCCAACCTGATGGAGCTTGAGAGGTGCTGCAAAGAGGAATGGGCGACACTGGCCAAGGATACGTGTGCCAAGCTTGTGGCATCATATTCAAAAAGACTTGAGGCTGGAATTGCTGCCAAAGGTGCATCGACAAAGGATTGAGCAAAGGCTGTGAATACTTATGGACATGGGATTTCTCAGTCTTTTTATTTTTAATAAATTTGCAAAAACCTCAAGTAAACTTTTTTCATGTTGTCATTATGGGGTGTTGTGTGTAGAATTCTGAGGGAAAAAATGAATTTAATCCATTTTGGAATAAGGCTGTAACATAACAAAATGTGGACAAAGTGATGAAGCGCTGGGAATACTTTCTGGATGCACTCACTCTGTCTATTTAACACAAATCCAACAAAGGCAGCAGACAGGACCACCTGACAAGTGAGGAAAACAAAACCGAAACAAAACTGGACACCCCTGCCATGCAAAGGTATGCAAATTAAACACGTCATTCTCAGAGAGTACAAATACGCCTCATCATATCTGACAGATCTGCAGTTGCAACAGAAGGGCGCCTTGGATTTCCACATGAGATCTGATCTTCAGCCAAAGAGCAGTAACTGACAGACTATCTGCTTAAACTAGTGGCCTTCCTCTTGTGAACGCTGAATACAACACTCTGACGTTCATTACAAAGAGAGTGTGGACCTCCACCCTGAGGACTTCTGCAAAAGTTAACTGCAGTCAGGGTCCCAGTCAAAGAGATCAGACTGGTGGAGTGGCTTGACGGTTCCCTGCCCCATCAATGAGGCCAATGAAGACTGCGGACTGACAGAAGTTGCTCTTTTTGACCTCCTTAGTGTTACTTTTTTTTTTTTTTTTTGAGAAAATAAAACCATGAAAAAGCATTGCATTTTTTGGCTTGAAAAATGACATATTTATTTAATCTGATCTTTCAACTGTAAAACATGCAAAAGTACAAATGTCGTTTGTGTGGCATATCCTGAAGCACAGTGAAATCCACAGTCAGGACTACATTAGTGCGATTCCCTGTGGATTTTCTTTGCAGTTTTTGAACTGCACATGTGCGACTGACTCGAGCGTCACTTTCAGATTTATCAGAATTGCTTTCGATCTGAAGACAGATTCACTTCCTGTCAAGAGTGTGCAACAAATGGGCTGCTGAAAAATGAGACCCCATTATGAGGCCAGGAGAAGACACGTCTGCACCACTGACTGGGTAACACTCGGCACCAATGCTGCTGGCACTTTTACAGCCCGAGTAATCGTCAGGTCTAACGTCTATACCGCGGCTTGAGTGACGCTCAGGACTAACGACTTTGGCGCTGCTTTTACAGCCCGAGTGACACTTGGGTCTAACGCTAAGGAGATTAAGAAAGATAAGTTCATGTGAACCACAAAATTTAAAAAGACCTCCAAATGGGAACTGAAGAGATGCCTACAGATGGAAGAGGCACCAGAGCATCTCCGACAGTCCGGGTGTGCATTAATCAAGATGTCTACAAATGGAGGAAACACATTACTCCAGTTAATCTTCCAAAACATATGCAATACTGAAAATGAAAATGGCCCCAGGGTAACACCAAAGTTATCTGCAGAAGTCTCTAGGACTTTCCAAACTTATGCTCATGGAAGGACAACACTGCCCTACAAAGGAAACACCGCTGCACATCTCCACAGTGCTCACGTAGACGGAGGAGACACAAGTTGAACCCTTTGGCAGAATCGTGCAGTGCTGTGTTTAGACATTAAAGACTCACCCAGCTGTGACTGAGGAGGAGGGAGCAACACGCCTGAAAATCGTATCAAGACTTTTGATAGAAGGACGTCAAGATAGCGGTCCTTCACATGAAGCTTAAGACACACCGGATGATGCAATGAGGAAAAATAAAAACCAATAGTGTGGCTTAAACCCTCAAAAACTGGACTCTTGACTTGGCCATTCCAAAACACCAGAGCTCACTCAGTCAAGTATCAGCAGCATGACGTGAAGAGAGCTGTTCACACGAGGAAATCCAAAAACGACAACGAACCGAGAAAGACTTCTGTAAGGAAGAAAAAACTCACAAATTACTCCTAAGTGTCGTGATAGTCTGATGAGCAGACACATCTGCTAGAGGGCACTGCTGACAATCACAGGGCTTCACATCGAGGCTCCGTGCATAGTATGAACAGTTTAAGAAGATCGTGCCCGTCTAGTATTGTGACTTAGGGGAGACTAGACCACATTTTTATGATATGCCCAAAGAGAAATCCAGGTAATTCCAACAGGTTTCCTACATACGAGGTCAGAGGCGCTCTCTTAAGCAGAAGTCTTGACAGGCTGGAGCTTCTAGCAAGAAACCTGCAAGACGACTCGACTTCACTCAGTTGCTACCCAGCACAGCTTTTCTTGGAGCAGTTTCATTTTTCTTTTGTGGCACAGTTTTTTAAATATTGTAGTGGAAAACAAATGCTTCATTAGTCGTCTTTATTCCTCCCTTCTGAACATGCGTTGCACTGTTCGGAGCTCTTCTTGTATTTCTGCAGCAGTCGAAATGGAGACCAGCATCGAAGGGTCTTATTTTATTCATTCAAACATCTTAAGATAAAAACAGCTAAGGGACACTTAGGTCAGACTGACTAAATCAACTTCACTCGTCTTTTAATAAGACATTTCTCCAATAACAGAAGGAGGAAGCTGATGGAGTAAACTAGAAGGTCTACGCTAAGCAGAATGCACTCCTACTGTAGATGGAAATAGAGAGGGAGAAGCAGGCAGGCAGGCAGCAGGATGTAACAGTTAAGACTTTGGATTTCAAAGCCGGAGGCTGTGCACTCAAAATGCCACCACTGACACTGTGTGACCCTGGACAGGTCCGTTCACCAGCCTGTGTGCCAATCAACTGGATCTCAGATGATGTAAGTCAGGTCTTGAAACATGAAAAATTGATCATAAAAATCAGACCCCGATTTATACGCCTGTTCAGAAATACAATAAATCAATAAATGTCGCATTTTTTACATCTTCTCGCCTCCTCCGATCTCTCATCAGTTTCTCAGACGCGTCGACTTTTGTTGCAGCAGCGCAGTTACCAATTTGTTTTGCCACTTCAACGACATTTAATTTAAAACCAGCTTCATATTTTCTTCTGATCAAACGCTCCATCGTAGATACGGGATGCTCTTACGATACAGGTATGTGAGCGGGTGAGATACAAAGAGCACAAATCAGTGCAAACGTCACTTTGGAATAATGCGAGTATCACCGTGTGGGCACAATAGAGAGAGAGAGAGAGAGCACAAGCTGATACAGCGCATTGCCACATCCACGTAGAAAAACAAAAAGGCCGTGTTAGCATATCGTAATCTCTTGGACCAATAGCGTGAGATTTCCGAATTTCAATTTATACAACCGACATTATAAAATACTGGAAATGATACGGTCAAATCAAGTCCTGACTCATCCGCGAGTACACACGGTAAATGAATGAGGCCACAGGCTCTAGCAGCCAATTGTGCTCAACGCCTTACAAGTGAAGATTGCAGGTTCAGCTTCTGGCAGCTCCAACGTGAACCCCGGTGATAAAGGTCTACACTTCCTCCAGCTCAGGATTGTGAGAATGCCACTAGCAAGGCTTCAAGTGACAAGCAAGAAAGTAAACCTTGATGTGAAGCAGGGTATCGCTCGCTTTAGTACCACACAGGCCATGGAAGGCTTGGAAAAACGTAGGCAAAAGTATACCCACTCTAAGTGTATTGCCATATTACACTGGGAAAGGGCACTGCAACCGGAAAGCAGGCAAACAAACCTGACACTGGCATGAAGAACAGCTAGAGGTGCAGTATAAAGCCAGAGAAACCAACTTACCATTTCATCGAGGGCATAGCGTAAAAGTCCGTGTTCATACAGGATGAAGAACCTCCTCTGCCATTTCTGTGAGAGAAGAAGAAGAAAAATAAAAACTCATGTAAATGTACTGAAACTGGGCAGAAACAAGAAGCTGGGGACATCAGCAAGGTGGAGTGTAGACCACACTGACGTGTAAAGGGTGGCACGCTGGGGTGATGTATGTGAACATGAGATGGGGTTGGGGGCAAAAAAAAAAAAAAAAAAAAAAAGCATCAGAGCCTGGCACATCAGGATCCTTGAGATGATGGAGCAGAAACATTTCTCACCCACCTCCAGGGTTTAACTTTTCATTTGACCCTCGCTTCTTATCTGACGAGAGTCAACAACAACAACATTTATTTATATAGCACATTTCATACAAAAAAGTAGCTCAAAGTGCTTTACATAATGAAGAAAAGAAAAATAAAAGACAAAGTAAGAAATTAAAATAAGACAAGATTAGTTAACATAGAATAAGAGTAAGGTCTGATGGCCGGGGGGGGGGGGGGGGAGGACAGAAAAAACAAAAAAAAAAACTCCAGACGGCTGGAGAAAAAAATAAAATCTGCAGGGGGTCCAGGCCACGAGACCACCCAGTCCCCTCTGGGCAAGTCTGGGAAGTCGTTCTTCGTGCAATCCTGAGTATCACCACCATCCTATCAAAGCTATCAAATATATTCACATACAGGCTGTGACAGATAGGGGGCGCTGTCGACCCCTTGAACCCTCAGACCACACATCAGACAAGAAATGAACTTATTAACAAAATAGCATGCACAAAGCACCTCCACTATACTCAAATCAATCAATAATCACAAACACTAATCAATAACCAAATCCTGCACTCCACCCAGCAGCTCTGTCGCACTCCCTCCCACCTCCGGCTCGGCCTGCTGGGGCTTCCCAGAGTCCTTTTAAAGTCCTTGACCCAGAAATGACTTCCTAGCACTTCCGGGTCAGATCAAAAACTCTTCTTTTTCTTCAGCCCAGAAGTACTTCATTTCTTCCGCCCTCGTCACGAGGTAGTACTTCTGGGCTATGATGATAATATAAATCCTTGTGCCTCCCTGCAGCGTCCCCTGGCGGCCCCCACAGTATCCAGCAGGGCTGTGAAGGAAAACTCCAATGTCCATGATGCCCTGCGGGAATTCGGAGCACCTCCATGTTGCAGGGAGGACTCCACCTAGTGGTGTGGGGGTATTGGCTGGTAAACACTGCTGGCAATCTCTCACAAGGCATATTCTGTATATATCATTTACGAATGTACACACACATTTATATAACATACTAATTACGCTTACTTGTCAAAGACGGGTAACTGAATACATTTTTAAGTGTTTGATATTTGACATCATTTGCCCTCTGTGTTCTTCCTATACTTTTCTTCTTCTTCTTCTTCTCAACTTCTCGTCCAGCACTGTCTCTCTCAAACGCGTTCCCATGCACAGACTCCATCATGTTGGGCACCTGGCTCACCTCCAGTAAGCTTTTTGACTAACACCAGTGGTCATCAGGCCCCCATCACTGTGAAAACACCATTCGTATCTGCGCAAATACACCTCATCTCTGAAGGCCACTTGGACTGGCCTCGCTGGTGTTCAGAGAGCCACCGTTACTTGATATCTTATTTCATTTGCTGTGGTTGAAACCCTCCACTTTGAATTAAGCTTTGCGCTCCTAACGTATTGCGTCGTCATCCCTACCACTGACAGAGCAAAGTGACGATAACCAATGAGATTGCTCGGGGGGGGGACTGGACAAACCCAAACCCACAAGTGCCTACGCAGTAGCATTTTATTACATAGTAGGTACATAACTGATATTTTGTACACACACACACACTATATAGGAGTACGTACAGTACGAGTCTGTATACACACACATGAACATGTGCAGTACACCCCTGACAGGGCTCTGTAGAAAACAAACAAGAATAAAATCTAAAGACAGACAATGACAGGCAAGAGAGACGAATTATCTGGAAAGTAGGGAGAGAGAGAAACCCCCCATGTGCTAATTCCATAATTTTCCCTAAACGGCATTTGTGCCGGTCACCTGCTATTTTTAGGAGCCGCCAAGAAACAGTACAATAGAGACAGATGAACTCCGCTCGCTCGTATTAATAGCTTTCACAGAGCACACAGGAGACGAAGACAAATGGGGCACATCTGTTTTACACAGCGTCTCTTTCTTCAGCATTAGCAGCTGAACGTGTAGGTCCCACCAACAATCCTCCACAGCTTGATTACACCCCTCAGCTCCAGGGGCTTAAGAGGCTTCATTTGGAGACGTGCGGCCTGCTGTTATGGCTGGAGACCAAAACTCACTGCGCATTAGCAGCTGACTAAAGGAAGCCTGCTTTCAACCGGCTCATATTGTCCCGGTGAAGGACCTGCTCGCCAAAATGAGCGAAAGCACAGAACTTTTCACATGATGAGCCACAGTCCTCTACTCCTGGAGTCATCGGACAGTTCACAACTTGCCCATCGGAGCCGACTACATGGCTCTCAGGGACAGAGGACAAAAGCTTAGAAGGTAACACCGAGGGGCCATCGGAGAAACAACATAACAACTCTGTCGTACATTGGACCACAGGGCACCCTGGGTCAGAATCAACATTACAGCTCTTTTAACTCGTGTTATGGCAAGTGGGGTAGTGGGTGGCAAAGCAGCACCCCTGCAGTGGCCATCTTAAAACGCAGCCAGACACTCAAAACACAAGACGCCCCAATCCAACGACATCTATCACGGATCTCTGAAGCAGGCGGTACAATTTTGCTGGAGTAAGTTCACAGCCGATTAGGGGACGACGCCATAGGACAATCTTATCCTACTCTGCCTGGCCTCCTGGCACTCAGCTCTGGTAGATGTTAAAAGTCAGCATTCAGGCCCATGGCTGGCACTTCAGTAAGTCACCCTGTGACGTCAAGCACATCCCTTACCAGGCTCTGCTCCAATTGTGAACAACAAAAAGGACGCAAAAATGCAGGAATCACACCTCTCATGTAGAAATCTCACACGGTTTAACTGGCATAACGTAGAGAAATGCCAGTTTCATGGCACACTCCTGCCCTCTAAGAAAAGCCCAAAACAGAAACAAAGGTGAAGTCTGAAAAATGGACAAAGTACTCAGCAACACAGAGTGCTGTCCAAAGCCCGTCCAGTCACACAAGCAGAGGTCAGGAGACAAAACGGAGAGAGCAGGAACTTGAGAGTCCACCCTGTGACGGGCGAATGTACTGAATACGGAGTGGACCGGAGCCTTTAACAGGCCGACACCAACAACATGGAGAGCAGAGCTGTGACCAGCTGAACCGAAAAGAAGAGAAATGTCCTTAAAGAAGTAAACGGATAATCCCAGCGACTGGCCGAGATCACTGCCACTTTATTCCCCTTAACCATAGCATGGCTAAAGTATGGCGGTCTCTCTCTCTCGGAGTGTGAGTGCCACACATAATACTCACATATGACAAACGTTTCGAGGTTGTGACAATGGGACCATAAGCTGTTGTAACTTGTAGCATCTTTCAGGTGAAAAGGGGAATCAGAAATGATAGCAAGATGTTAACAACGTGTGGCCCCAGAATGGGAGCAGAGCCCTCACGGTCACACTTTGAATGGAATGGAGGTGGCCTGAGTGGTCCAGCCATCCACTATCTAATCTGTTATCCAATTCAAGGTCACAACTTGGATGGGATGTCATTCTGTTAACAGGACACACACACACCACTGCAGGCACAATTTAGAGCTGGCAATGAAGCCACCCTGAACACCTTGGCATGTGGGGAGGAAAGCCCCACTCAGGCATGAGAGAACAAGTAAACCTCCCATGAGCAGTGCTAGCTGCATCTGTAACACCTGAAATAAAGTCGAGCTACAAGGCAAGTGGACATCTCAGTATCTGAGGCTGGTAAAGAAATGAGCTGCTCTGGATGTTCATGAAGGGGCTTCAGGTCTACCACGTTGTGCCAGATGTGTGTGTGGCTCAGCTTAGATAGAATGAGTGATGGCCGACTGCTCGAATGATAGGATGTTGAATGCATTAGGTGAGCCCACAGTTAGCGGAGCTGCTAAATCAACAGACTACTCTGCCAAAGGCAAATTCACAAACACCACATGTGTGGCACCTGCTGGGTTTCTGATGCCAGATGAGTGTCCACCGCTACACCTGAAAGTGCACCGAATGGTAAGTATGGGAGCAGCTGGATGCCATCTCTAGTTACAGGTACACCACTGCTGTGATGGCCAATCTTGTTCTGAGCCAAGAACAGACCCCGAATTCCGAACTCATGGATTGACCCCCAGCTGAGAGGGTCGAGTCTTGAAGTGCAGTAAACAGAAGGAATGAGGAGTACGTGACGTCTGAAATTTCCACTAAATGTTACTAATATTTCCTGCATGTGCCAACGTAAACCTTAACATCAGGAGGCCTGATCCCATAAAGCAGATGAAGCCCCTTGTTGACACCCCCGATTTGAAAAGCAGCTCAAGATGAGCGTTTGTAAAGGACTACATGCTGCATCATCTCTGGAATCACCAGTTCCTGTGGCACCAGTATAACAGAGGTTTTCATTTTGATTCTAGCCGTAGGGATTTAAAAGCACCCCCCTGAGACCATCACCATGACACTGGTTTGGGGTCTTGAGGGCTGTATTGATATTTGGAGATGTGTACCTCTGTTTGGATTACCCATGATAATCCTGTTTAAGTGGAGAAGCCAGGCAAAGAGCAATCAATAATTTGACCCTCATTAGCATTCTAATGACATTGATGAAAACATCACTGGTGCCAGGCCTAGAAATGCCATCTGATGCCAGGGTAACATATAATGTGATTGTGCTCAGCCTACAAAAGCAGCAGAGACCCTCCATGTGGGCACACCACCTCCAAGGTGAAGGATGAGTACAATGACAGCTAATAAACAGGCAAGAGAGAGAGAGAGATGGACCAGCCATACTAGATGTTGGCAGTACAAACTGGCTCATGTAACTTTCGGGCGGGTAAAGCGCTGGATGTCGTGCAGGAGGTTACATACCAGCAAAAACATATTCAGACGCGCTGGGTGTAGAACCAGACTTGTTGATCATGGGTGGTCTTTCTCCTACTCGAGAGGCCCCAACAGGTATGGGGATACACACAAGCACCCGAACGGGAGCCACACAGTTGGGAGTTTGCTCTGGAGGATGAGAGGGTCACCTCAATGCGACTCTGAGTTGCAAAGGGTAACACGTTGACTGGTGCATACCTGGAACAGCAAACGACAACTCCGAGCATTCCACCTGTTCAAAAACACTGGACTGGGTGCTCAAGATGGCACCAACAAATTTCTCCCGAGGAACAAAAAGAAAGTTTGATGTTCCACCAACTGGGAGACTTCAATGCTCAAGACAGGAATGATGGCGACACCGAGATGGGCATGATTGCAAGGGAAGGCCTGCCAGAGCAGTGAATCGTTCCTGGATTTCCGTCTAGTCTCATCTTGGTTGGCTGAAAAAAGAGCATCCTGGGCCAAAGGTCAATGAGAGACTTTGATGTCATCTGATCTTAAGCTATATGTTCTGGGCATTCAGACAAAACCTGATCCTGAACTGCCAACGGATTATTAAATGGTGCGCTGGCTCCAATGGACAGAGCACCTGCTGGACAACACAAGTGGACAGTTAGCATTTACTGGGAACACATAACTGAGCTCCTCTCGAGCAGAGGCGTAAACTCTCAACCTCCTAAAGAACTTCTTCACTGTAGGAGAGGTGAAAAATGGCTGATACTAAGGGGGTCATTGCACTGGAGTGGTTCACAGCCAAGTGCGATGCAGCAGAGACGAGAATCAGCCCCTTTAAATGTGAGAATGTGGATCTCTCTCTGAAAAGAGGGGCTTGGACTTTACAAAGTAAGGGGTGAGAGGCTGCTTCAAGGGTCTCAGGGTCTCGCTCAATAGCGAGGGTAGAGGTGATCATGCAACTGGCCCAAGAATTGGTTCAGATGCAGTAGTTTCACAGCCATCTTACTAAACTATGGAGGGTAAAGGAACTGCATAGTGACCCAAAGAATGAGAACGCAGGTGCCAATGGCTGAAATGAGACTCCTAGGCAGGATTGCTGGGGTCACTCGGAATGACAGGGTGGGAAACTAAGGAATACAGGAGGACCTCAGGGAAGAATGGATGCCTTAGGCATGTAGTTTGGCATCTCCCACATGAAATGTAGCCACCTGGAAGAAGACCAAGGGTCAGCCCTGGGACAGCATAGAGCGGTCATAGATATCAGATGTCCTGGGAGCATCAGGGTACTCCCCAGGAACCGCTGGAGGAAGCTTCTGGAGTCAGGGAGGCCTACTCCTGCAACTGTGACCAGTAAAACTGAAATGATGATTTGCAAAACGAGTAAATCGGGTATGTGGCAACCGTAAAATAAATAAATAAGGATGATGTCATTCACTGACGATCCACAAAACTCTCCCACTTTCACAATTCTTATTTTGAGAACTAGGGGGCTTTGCCCCCTGCTTGCTTCGCTCGCCAACCCCCGTGCCTGTGCTATGCGCTAAGCCTCTTTGCGGCTCTGCAGCTCACGTATGTGAATGCGGATGTACAATTTACTAACTATTTTACATTACAGCGAGCAATTAACAATATTAAAAAATAGTAAAACGTAATAAACTGAAAGTAAATTATGTTTGATGTTGTGTTAAGAGTTATTCGTCGTGTTATACGATTTCGTTCTGTTTGGCTTTGAAATTAACACACAAAAACTTTTTAAACTTACACTTTTACTGTAAAACTTCAGTAAAAATTTTTGGAATTAACTTTTCATCGATATTGCATTGAATTTTGATTCTGTGTTTGGACTTTCATCGTGACAACGCAACGTATAACTGCCTGTGAGTGAATATCGTTTCTTTCGAAAAAGTAATTTAATACAGAGAATGTTTGGCTCTGTGATGTGTTAATTGTCATAACAAAAGCTATTCTAACGGGAAACTGTAAACATTTTAATACGATTGGCATATCGAGATCTCCTTTGGTGTCTCATGTCATTAGTGAAGATGGACTACATTACCTTTCTTGGTTACATCTTTCTTTCCACAGTAATTCGGCCGGTGGGAGACCAGAGAGTGTTGACGGTTGTAGTTATTCTTCGTTATATTGTAAGTTGATGTTTTCATCTTCCTCACCATCACAACTAACTGTTTCAGCAGAGTCTATTGATACACATTTAACCAATTTGCTGTGTAACCGATTGTCATTTTTGTCATTAATTCATTTGACTTCCTCATTTCTCAGTACTATGATTGCCCATGTACTCATTTCTTCTGTTGATAAAAATTCTTCAATAAGATCTGGACACATCTTCTTTATTAAAGTGAGGAACACGTTGTTAAAATTTATAAGAGCTGAAAGCACAGGAACTGTGTCTGTCAAATGCATTAATAATAATAATTCTTTGCATTTATATTGCACTTTTCTCACTACTCAAAGCACTCAGCAATTGCAGGTTAAGGGCCCAACACAGCAGAGTCCCTTTTTGTTGGCATTTACAAGATTTGAACCAGCAACCTTCCGAATGCCAGTGCAGATCCCCAGCCTCAGAGCATTCACACCAATGAGGCGAGAGGGCCGTGGCTGAATATGATTGATAGGAGGGCGGGAATTGAAAAAATCTTCCAAAAAGTCTCGTCGCAGGATCCTTTTATATGAGAGACAGATTTCTCTTTGTAAGCCCTTTGGGACGATATTTAAAAAAATAACAAACCGGGGTTCAGTGGTGGACAGACCCTAACCTGCCATTTAATCCTACAGCTTGTTGGTGTTCCAAAACTGGTCATTGCCTAGTGAGCCCCGCATCTCAATGTATTTCAAAGACTCTCGACATTGATTTGAGACGGACACCGTAATGGAAGACGCAGGTGAAGATGAGGATAGGCTTTATCCCGGTTCTCTCTCAGCTGGTTTTGTGCTTCATTCTTGATTGGCTGCTGATGACAGAAACTAATAAAACGCAAGTCAATTACAATCAAGACGATACACAAAGTCCTATTAGCAACAGTAAAGAGTTAATAGTGGAGACAGTGGGGGGGAATGAACGCCTGCAGCCACTGCGGCCCTCCAGGAACTGACTGACACCCCTGACCTAAGTTAACTGCGGCAACAGCAAAACGAACGAATGCTTCAGCATCAAAAAAAAAAACAAATCAAACATGCGGGGGGGGCGGACGGACGCTTTCCTGATTTAGCGCGGTCTCAGGCTCGTTAATCTTAATTGGCCAGTGGGTGGGAGTGACGGGAGCTCCCGGACTTGCAGCCCGATACGTGACAGCTCTCACTCAGGGGCACTTCTGTTTTCCACAAGCGCACGTGAGAATGTCCAGGAGTGCCCATCATACACTGCTCACATTTCTTGGAATTATCAGCCTTCCAATCAATCACAGAAAAACTTGTTATTAAATAATAAAGAGTCTCTGTTTCGCCGGGAGTCACTGTGACGTGCGAACAGCCTGTGGGGGCAGCACTGCTGTCTTTGGCAACGGCAAGTCCGTGCATTCCTTTCATCTGCGCCTTTTCCTTTTTCGTCTCTTTTCCCACCACTCACTGCCTCGAGTTTTCTTGCGAGTTCAGAGAAAGCCCGGAGATGATCCATACAGCCTGGGAGTGTAGGATTTTGTTGGTTTGTTTTTGGAGCAGGTAATAACAGCTTGTGGCTTGTTATGCCAACGCAATTCCCTGCTTGGAGTTGGGCCAGCCTCGGGTAACAAGCACTTGGCACTCTCGCTACTGGCCGGGGGGACCTCTGCATTCATCAGTCAGGTGACTCACTGTCTCCAACATGCCTGAAATGGGAAAAGTGGCTACAGTCGGCACTTCTGAATCAGCAGCCACAACTCATTCTCTCACCATTTCACTCCTCTCAGGGAAAACTGGAGGGCTCAGAGAGGCACACGTTCAGCTTCACTCGGGCAGACGGCAAACTTCTTGGTGCACCAGGCCTGGGACATCTTGTGGGAGAATTCCAGTCGCCCTACAAAGCAGTCCAAACGCAGAGACACGTCCTCTTTGTACCCGCACAGCTCCCTTTATACAAGATTTTAATACCACATACCCCCGCGTTCAGGCATCAGGAATGTTTAAAGGCTTAAGTAGGCCAGCGACACTTAGGGAAAGAAACAGGCGGCAGGAGCAAGAAGGGCATCACAGACGGAAAAACAGCTCGACCACCTTACTCCACCTTTAGGGTGCGACTGTCTTCAGTACAGAGTCCAGTAACATTCGTACTTGTGTGGGTTAATCAGCACTCTTGAGCATCAGGACCAGAGGTAGAATAACCTTACCTTGAAACTCCTGTCTCCAGTACCTCAAAGATATGGAGCCATTGGGGAAAAGCTGGCACAAAAATGCTCATCAATCCTACTGACCTAAAAAGGGGATACTCAAGGACAAGGTTTTCTAAAAATGACTACGCCACCTCAGTGTCAAAGTTTGAATGGTGGGGCAACCCTCTCCCTTTAAAATTCAAAGATGGCATCCTCACATACACTTGCATGCTTCTTATATATAAACGTCTACGCGTGGAAGTCCGTCTGTCTGTCTGTCTGTCTGTCCATCCCAGAAGTGAGAGGTGGAGTTGGGCTAAGGGCTCCACTTCAGAGGATACGCAAGCGAGGCCAGCACATCGGCAAAACTAAACCTCCGAAGAGAGAGTCACTCGCGTATGCGCCATTACAGAAGTGTGGCGAGGACATGGACAAAACGGTAATCCTTTTACTTTTCCTCCTGCCGCTAATACACAAGCGATGCGAGCACATCGGTAAAATGAAACCTCTGAGAGAAAGACAAAGTCGCTCAGCCGCTAATACACAAGCGAAGGAGTATGTGGACAAAACAAATCCTCCTAGCAGAGAGACGCCCAGAGGACTGCCTCTCAATTACCTGACATCTCGACATTTTTGTTTTATTTCTGACAATTTCAAGTTTCTAGGACCCCAGGCTTACACAGTTAGTATTTATATAGAAATAGTGGCACTTCATGTTTCTGGCTATGAAAATATAACTAAACTAGGGGGGGGGGGGGGGGGGGGGGGCTAGCCCAACTCCCAGCTGTGGTCAGAATATTAGTAAAATCTGTCAATCTTCTTCTTCTTCTTTCAGCTGCTCCCATTACGGGTTGGCACAGCTAATCATCTTCTTCCATCTCTTCCTGTCCTTGTCATCTTGCTCTGTCACCCCCATCACCTTCATGTCCTCTCTCACCACATCCATAAACCTTCTCTTAGGCCTTCCTCTCCTCCTCTTACCCATCAGCTCCATCCTTAGCATCCTTCTCCGAGTATACCCCTCATCTCTCCTCTGCACATGTCCAAACCAATGCCATCTCTGACTCTCTGACTTTGTCTACAAACCGTCCCACCTGAGCTGACCCTCTAATGTCCTCATTTCTCATCCCGTCCATCCTCGTCACACCCAATGTAAATCTTAGCATTTTTTTTAACTCTGCCACCTCCAGCTCTGTCTCCTGTGCCACCGTCTCCAGCCCTTATAACACAGCTGGTCTCACTACCATCCTGTAGACCTTCCCTGTCACTCTCGCTGATACCCGTCTGTCACCAATCACTCCTGACACCCTGCCTGCACTCTCCTCTTCACTTCTCTTCCACACTCCCCATTACTCTGCACTGTTGATCTCAAGTATTTAAACTCATAGTTAAATCTGCAAAAGTACAAAAGAAAAATCATTTACTGAAGTAAAACTCACAAAACTCTATAAATACGTAAAAGAAATATTATTAACTGAGTAAAAATCATACAAGAATAAAATGAGAATAAAACATTTACTCACTTTCCGATTGGAGTATTCCTGTTAAACTGAGGTCCACTATGTGTGACGAGTATTTATAAGAGATGAAATAAACGATTCAGATGTTTTAACTGACAAAAAACTTTCTTGATATTTTAAATTTATAATTTAAAAACAGAATAAGAATCTGAAAATCTAATAACATCACTTTAAAGTTGGATACACTCTGAAATGAATAATACCAAACATATATATATGTAGATTTTAAAATAAGCCGATTTAAAGCATGACATAAAATGGTTGCACTTTTAGGCTTAGAGGAGTTTCCATAGAGAGAGTAGGCGATGCTTACAAGTGTCCAGCAGCGTTTACTGGTCTCAATGGATTACACATCTCTCAATTAGATAAAAAAAAAAATCCTGGGATGAGACGTGACTTTTTCAGAAAGATAATTTCAAGTACCGCGAGACAAGACTTTGCACCAGGCCCAGAAATAAAAGACAAAGAGTAGAAGACAAAGTAGAACGTCATAAAGAATTCAAAAACATTGCTGTGATAGACACGCAGAGCAAGTTAGAGATTATGAAAGTACTGAAATTGGAAAGGCATGAAAAACTGATAGAAAGATCGCATTAGTGCAAACAAACAGAAATGAAATAACAGAACAGCGAAAAGAGATTGAATATATAATAATGATGATAATAATTCTTTGCATTTCTATAGCACTTTTCTCACTACTCAAAGCGCTCAGCAATTGCAGGTTAAGGAACTTCCTTGCTCAAGGGTCCAACAATTTGTGAATTTCCCCTTGGGATTAATAAAGTATCTATCTAACAGAGCAGAGTCCCTATTGGCATTTTACGGGATTCGAACCGACAACCTTCCGATTGCCAGTACTGATCTCTAGCCTCTATATGGACAGAGGTGATATGGCACAAGTATGGAGATATTGTTCAGCTTTAAACTTTAAGTCGGAGACTCGTAGATCGTCTAATTCGTGTTGCCATCTACCCAATGAAGAGGCCTATCCACGAGAATTCAAAGATTTGTGGTTTGGTGAAAGTGAAATCCACGTACACTACAGGTAACATATCCGAGTCAACAATAATCTGTTCGCGTTCACTCATTCAATGCTCAAGACAGAGATGTACTCAATTCAGGACGTACGCTATGAGAATCTGTGGTCCCGCAACAATTAAAGCTACGACAAGTTTAATCTATATATATAAAATCCCTTTGTGCGTCCAGGTGTCCATGCGTGTGGGTGTCTTCGGGTGAAGTGCGCATGTGTGGGGCACGGTGCGACGCGCGATATTACTGTCAGAGAAAGTTAGAGGCGTTTTACAGAAATACAAACCAGTATTACTGCGAGAGGAAATCAAAGGTACACAATACAGTGACGCATATTACAGCCACATACAAGCCAGTATTACTGTCAGAGGAGATTAAAGGTATATTATGGACGTACAAGCCAGCGGACGTACAAGACGGTATCCTTCAATAAGGATGCGCACAAAAAGGCGAGCCTCAAAAGGACAACCTCAATTGGGCGCAGCGAATAAAGGCGCACGTAAATAAAGATCTGCACCTTTGTTGCTCTTCACATATTCCAGAGCCATTTGAACTAAATTATCTATGAACGCCTTTATTCACTGCGCTCAATTGAGGTCGCCCTTTTGAAGCTCGCCTTTTTGTGCGCGCCCTTATTGAATAGAGCCATACAAGACAGTATTACTGTCACAGAAAATTAAAGACACACAATACACGGCGGCAGCCCACGAAGAACGGTCAGCTCAGCAAGTAAACATCAACAAAAGAAAAGCTGAAAGAAAGAAAAATACGATCAACAAAAAGAATGAGGTCAAGGTCCCTTGCCATTTAATAGAGACTGTGCCTACTAATGTTTATGCACTACTGTTCTAGTGCCCGTTATCGTAACGGCTAAATGACTAGTTTCAAATAAACCACAATTCGGTCAGGTTTCTGTTTATGATCACAGAGCAGCAACACAACAAAGAATCAAATGAGTTAAACATTTGGACGTATTAGAGATTCTACAGCCAAGAACGGATACAAATCCATATGTCCAAAAGTATCGCACTTTACATGGAATTTATCTAAAGAACGCGGACAAAGAAGTTTTCTTGGATTTCTATATGAATCTGAAAGGTCACACTGACATATACAATAAACCAACATGTGACGAATTGCCAGCGATAAGAGTTTCGAAAGACAGAGACATCCAAGACGGAGTCGATATTCGCGTTTCTCCAAAAGCACAGCACGATTCATCACAAGCGGCAGATCGCGTAGGGCCTTCACAGGGGCTGGCGAGCGTAGTGAGCAGGGGGCCGAGCCCCTAGTTTACAAGAAGAAAAGGGAGGACAAAGGAGAGGACAAGAAGGTGACGCATTTACAAACTGCTTTACTTTTTTGACTTAAAAAATTCAAACGAGAGCCCAAAGCCCAAGCTGAACCTTCAGCACCAATTACATGGTGTGTGTCGCCACGTGACACTGCAAGTCTGTGCCCTCATTCGAGAGCTACGCCAGTGACTGTGTTGCACTTCATTGCAGGGCAGTGTTCACTGTGGAAAGGAACCACACGGAACTTAGCATCTCACCTCACCAGCTGGCATCCCATGCACAAAATAAGGAAACTGGCACCTTGGACAACATGAATACAATACAAGAGCTCCATAAACAGGACCGTCCTCCCACAGCATGGCACATCTCATCACCTGTTTCCTCCATCCAAGGAGTCCCCACGTCCAGACGCTCTGAGCCGGCCGCACTAAACTAATCCATTTTCATGTTCCACACTCCTTGCCTTTTGACAGAAGAAGGGCAAATCATAAAGTGAAAGCAATTTGAAAATGACACAGAAACAACAACGGATAGGAGCTGACGCAATATAACAAGCTGGCAGGACAAACACATACGGCACGGCATGGCACAGCACTCTGACACGAGTCTAGTTGGAGCCAAGGTCACACAAACACAGACACTTGGGATTAATAAAGCATCAATCTATTTATCTACCTGTTATATAGTGCCTTTCACATATCTATCTATCTACTCCACTTCTGAATTGCGCCATCGTTGGTTTCTTTGGGCAGACGGAGTGAAATCTGCTGAAATCCACCGAAGGATGTTGGCTCAGTAAGGAACTGAAAACAGCTGAACTCAACCAAAACTTTATGGGCGGGCAGAAATGTGTAAAGGCCACTGCCCACCAGCCCCATGACCTCAAGCACTTGTGAAGCTCGATGATGGTGGAGCGTGCCCAGGGACCACACAGCTACTTGCTTTTGGTGACATACACAACTGCAGAGGTAGGTGACAGAACACCGTCGGACACATCAGCTCCTGGCCCCGCGGTCAGTGAGGAGTCTTTCCTGCCACCTGGACAAGCTCAGGCGCTTAGGCACAGACTAGCGGGTCCACGGCTTTGACACAAGGATGGAAACACGTGAAGCCAGATTACATTATGGGATGTAAGCAAAGGTGGGCCGGCGGCAACGGGGAATGTCAGGTTGGAGAGGAAATCACAGAACACGGAGTGACCATTTGAGCCCATGCCAATGCAGGAATATGAAATGGGCACAGGGCTGGCAGATGGAGAGCAGGTGCGCAGGAGGGTCAGACATTTCTAGAACCTGTGGGCAACTCGCTGTCAGATCATCAAAACTGTAGAATGCAGATACCAGTCCATGAGTCCGTAAACAATCGTGTGTGTGTGTGTGGTGCCACATGGAGATGGCATTTACTATAAAAGAAGAATTTACCCTTGACCCACATCGGTTAACAAAATGTCAAGTTAAGAAGCAACTAACAAAGGCAGGAAACTGAAAACATGTGAGAGGATAATGGACCCCCCACTGCCCACCATTACCCACTGCCTGGCAGAGACAGACTGGCCAGGAGTTCACAGGTCCTAGTGTCACCCCCGCTGAAGGGCTGCCTCTCATGCTCTATGGTGAGACTCGGAGCGCGGCAGGAGAGGTTTGGTTTTTTTGTTTTTTAAATGACCCACAGACATTTTTTTTTTTTTCTTCTTTGTTCAGACTGACAGAACGAGGAGTTAAATTACAACACGCAGTTTGAATAAAGGAGCGAGGGTATTAATAACGAATGAAGACGGGCTTTGTGTGGCAAAAGTCATTGGGGATTCTCGACCGAGGACCCAGTCTGACACACAGTGGGCCATCACACTGGCAATGGGCTGCTAGGCGCCGAGCCGTCACCCACAGGGCCGCGAGGTCTGCTCCAAAATGCCATGCCACCTGCAGCATCTCCCCAATCCCACGTGCCTCTCTGTGTGGGCAGGACTCCCATATGCAGCGGCCTTTGACCTTCTGTCAGTGCAGCACTAGGCCACACATGGCAGAGGCTGGCACATCCCGAGCTACTGAGTGACCACAGACAGTGAAGGGGCCTCCTTCTCTTAACTACTGCTGGACTTTGGTCTCAACCTCAGAAAAGGGACGTCCACCGTGCAGGTCAGCTGACATCTTGAGGCCTTTCTGTCACAACCTCTTCAGAAAACAACAAAGTTGTGTTTGACAAAGTTTTACTGATTTAGGGAATGAGAAAGAGCACAAGCCATGTGACGGTGGGGACGGTGTGACGCAAAACACAAGGGGACAGCAGTGACACAAAACACAAGGGGACAGTAGTGACACAAAACACAAGGGGACAGTAGTGACCAAAACACAAGGGGACAGTAGTGACCCAACATTCTCAACAACTGCTTAATCCAATTCAGGGTCATGGGGGGGGGGGGGGGGATCAGAGCAGGGCAAAAAGCAACCCGACACAGGACAGGGCAGGGCAGGGCACCACAGCAAGGGCCATTAGTGTGTGTGTGAGTGAGCTTTATACTAACACACACACACAATCTCAGATTATCGAGAATGGGGGGGCGATACACACTGAGGTAGAGTCAACTCCAAAAAGGGAACTGGACCCGTGGAGTAGAGTAGCAGGCTGCCCACTGCACCAACACGTCCAAATGAGGGGGCTACGCCAGCACAAAAGATACGAAGTAGAAGAGACGGCCATCTTCTCCTTTTGTGATCCCCATGGAGCGGCTCAGTCAGAGAAGACAAGAGAAGAGAAAGGGAAGTCTGAAGCGCCACACACATCTGTGGGGAAATTCTGCAGAAACGAATCTGAGCGCGTCAGCAGGAGGGCAGAGTGCCAGGCGTCTCGGAGGGCTGCTCTCCACATTTCCCCTTCTTTGGAAACTGCACAAGTGATGTGACAAGGAGCTGACCAGTGTATCGAGAGTCACCTCGGTCACATTCAGGAGCCCAGAACACGGCCACACCACGCAGGGCACAGATAAAAGGAAGTCAGACCTCAAAGTAAACACCTGCAGATCGGCGCTGGCGTCTATCAAAGGAGCTTTGTGTTACGGTAAGCGAGTCTCAACGACTCCACTGCACTGATTCATGTGATGCCAGCCTCACGAAATCCACATTGCCTTGTGTGTCACTTACTACAAGTCAACTAGCTTCGCCAAGTGGGTTCACTCCAACTCGTGATCCACTGATGTAAGGGGGCGTTCACCCCGGATAGGACTGCTGGCACACAATGCCACAAAGGAGGCATCTTCTTCACATAAAGTGGCAACTTGCAGCCCAAAGTGAAAACACACCGTCCTGTGCGAACACATCGGCTCTAGGGGTGTCACATGCTGCAATACCCAGCAGCCTTGCGTTCTCCTCCAAAGACTTGACCCGGCCCTGCCATAGACGTGGCGGGTGCTTCACTTGGGCTTGGACGTGCCTGCTCATTTTTATGATTAATAACATGAATGTCTTCTACTCTAAAAGCTACAAGGCTACAAGGCCACCCTGAACCGTGGCATACACTTGGCACAATGGCCATCAGTTCACCAAGAATGCCCACCGTCACCATTAGCACCACCAAAAGGTCACCTGGTAAAGGCCTGTGACATGTGCAGAAAGCAAAGGTAACAGCTGCACAGAAGGTGACACACAGCCCTGGATAAGGAAAGCGTTACCTCATCATGTGCTACTTGGCAGCGAGCGAGGTGACGTCGAATCGTTTTAATTAAGCAGATCTCCTTCTGCTGACTCCAATGTCTGCTGTGCACAGAGGACCAAAAGGCTGGCACCCGCTGGACAGACCGACCAGGACAGCTTCTGCTGTGGACTCACGCAATCGGCTAAAAACAGGAACATACGGGCCAGGAAAAGAGCAAAGCAGGGGCAGGGGATGTGAGTCAAGGATGGACGTGACACACGTGTCCCAAAATGAAAAGGATCAGCTCACATGGCATCTGAAGTAGGTGGCAAGACCGGGCAGGGACCGTGAAAGACGACCCCACAGAAGGAGGCGCAAGACTGGCACCCACCCCAGACGGGACACCACTGCCTTGGGCTTCTAAAGGGAGAGCTGGCGAGTGACGATATTCTTACCCTGCTCCTCTGTACCGGGTTGTCAAAATCCGTTCCCTCAGGTGCCAGAAGTAGCCAACCTCCATAAATGGGCTTTGCCTAAAATGCACAAAATAAAGAGGATTAGTTTAGGCAGACGTCACACAAGGTGGGGTCACCTCTCAGTGTAGAATCACAAATGAAAAGCACCCCAAAAACACGACAGCTGGTGAAGAAAACGGACAATCGAGACATCAACTCGGGGCAAATCGGCTTGACATCCTCCGCGGGTTTGATTTGCTTTTCCATTTGATTTTACCGTCGCTGCCATTTTAACGATCCGCCTCATCTCCAGTCCTTCAGCCCTGAGGCTCCTCAGGCGGCCTCACAATTTGTGATCTTAACGGACTTCACTTGCTGGTCTTTTCCTTCTCCTGCATTTTGATTTTCACCAGACGTTTAGATTGGTTTTGTTTTTTTGATATAACGGACATGCTCAGCTCGGTTTTGTTGTTTTCTGTTATTCTGCTCCCTTCATTGTGTCCCCAATAATTAAAATGAGCCGACGCGACACGACACGACAGACAACACTGGAGGATGAAGGGCAGCAAATACTTCAGCGTCAGACCCACTAAACAGTAAACTGGGGATCAAACTACCAGAACACCTGGAAAAGCAGAATGCAAATAACGTCAAACATTTAAAAACTAGTTTTTCTCCATATAACTGCTTAGCAGATTTTAATAAAAATTTACCAAACTTAAAATTTGTCATTTCTATGTTGACCCCAAAATAGAGAAAATGAGAAAAAAACGCTCGGGGGTCCACGTTAGTTGGAGTTTGAGGTCCACCGCTTCAGCCTGCTGTGCCTTTGACAGCTCCAGGGGGGCCAGACCGTCGACTCGACTCACAATTGAAGTGAAATCGGGGGGCTGCTCGTGTTTATAGCGCCTTGAATAAGATCAAAGCAGAAAATCTGACAGCGGGGGCTCCGACAGACACGCGTCACCAGCTTTCAAATATAGCGCCCTGCATGTCTGGGCACACCGGCCACTTCAATCACCTTCGCTGCCAGGCCTTACAACTCCCTTAGAGACCCTTGGGGGGGGGGGGGGGGCGCTATGCATGTCGAGCTCTTTCTGACTTTCCACGCATTGCCCAGGAGGACCCCAGCGGCACCGACGGTAACATTCACGGCATTAATCGGCGTTAAGGCGCTATGTGCGGTTAACATCCCTCTTTCTCCCCGGCCCTTGACTGAGCCGCCGCCAAGTTAGCAAAGCCCCCGCGGCACTCACCTGGCTCAGATCCTCGTCGATGAGCGCGTGCGACTCCCGCGGCCTGAAGCAGTTCTGACACTTGCTTTTGTTGAAAATGTTCGCCTGGAATTTCCGACAGGGGTTCTCCTTTGCAGACATGTTGCCGTGACGGTGCGGAGGAGAAGGGCGACAGCCCACCGAGATCCCGAGCGGGCCCGTCGGGCCGGCCGACCCAAGCGTCTCAGGCGCAGGCTCCCTCGGCTCTATTGGCGCGAGACGCCCGCTCGCTCGCTCGCTCTCCCGCTCTCCCTCAAGCGCGCATTGCCAAGCGTCCCGCTGTCGCCGAGCTCCTCAACTTTGTCGTCGCAAACTCCTGAATAAGTTGGAATGTTTTCCAAGGCGGAGGGCGCCAGGTGCCCAAACAAATGTCATTCCAGCCGCCGGGCTGCGACTACTGCGGAGTCTTTCGCCCTTTTCGTCTTTTTCTTACGAGGCGCGTCCGTTGTCCATGTCAGCTCCGAGCAGTCCTCTCTTGGAATGCCAGCAATTCCCAGCTGCGTGCGTCGGAGTGCAGTTCCCAGTGTCCATGTCACCGGTCGTGGAGCGTGCGGGGTTACATCGGCTCTGGGCTCATGTCAGCTTGTTGAGCCACCCCCAGCCCCAGCGACAGGGCAACAGCTGCGTTCACCAACTCCCCGCTGGCCTGCCCCACCGCCTTGCAAATGGGAGCCTGGCTGCAGCAACGCATTGATGCTTCGCATTGAACTCTCGGGCAGAGAGCTGGAACAATTCCACCGGGGGCGCGGGGAGGCGGAGAGTGACGTGTCTGCTGACCAATCGCAAAAAGGCTGCGTGCCCGGTCGCGAGCCAAATGGGTGCACTCGGACCAATAGAAAAAATACCTGAAGCGACGAGGGGCGGACACCCGTGCAAGTTTGGTGGACGGTCCAAAGTCTCGGTCGAAACCACTCACTTGACGAGGGGAGGGGGGGAGAAGCAGAGAAGTGGAATTTGACTGACAGCTGTCATCGCGAAGCGGGCGTTTGCTGCCAGCCAGCGGCACCCTGCACTCCGTCTTAAACGGGAGGTGACGAGCTGGCCACTTCTAGCTCTGTTTCGAAGGGGTCTTTCTTGGGTCTCCTTTCATTTCGCGGGGTCGTGGTACATCCCACGAGTTTCAAATTATTTTCAATCAGCTGGAGTAACAGTTCTGCATTGCAGGCGAAGCGCAATCCGTGGAGGAGCTGCAGACAGCTGACATCTGTTGGCATCTCGAGGGATCGACCGAAACGGGACAAGAAAGATGAGAACGGGGGGGGGGGGGATTTATGATAAGAACCCCAAAGGCAGTTTTTAAGCCTATTCGGTACGTATCACGACCACCCAGTTCTTCCTCGATTGCCCGGCTGAGACTGTGCAGGGCACGTTGGCACTCGCGGCTCTTCTCGGATGCGTTGTTACTGTTGAGTTATAATTTAGCACCGCCCTTATTAAGAATTACAATTTAACTGACACAGAGTGGCGTACATGTGGCACAGGGGCAGGAAGATTCAGATTCAAGTCCTGGGTGTTCCCGGTGTGGAGTTTGAATGTTCTCCCCGTGTTCAGGTGGGTTTCCTCCCACAGTCCAAAGACGTGCAGGTTAGGCGAAATGGCATTGCTAAGTTGGCTCTAGCGCGTGTTTCTGTGTAAGTGTCTTATCCCAGCAATGGACTGGCACCCCCTCCAAACCAGGGATTGTGCCCTTCTTGTGCTCAGTGCTGGCTGGATTAGGCTCCGCCTTCCCCACGACCCTCCTCAAGACAGGTGGATTTGAAGATGGAAAGATGAGAAGTCTGATTTGTTGGTCAGTTAAAGTAATTGTGACACGGAGTAAGAAGGAGACCAGGGTTCAAGTCCTCCTGAGTGCTCCCTGTGTGGAGTCCTAACGTCCTAACGCAACCCAATGACATGCAGGTTAGGTGGATTGGCTCTTAGTGTTCACCCTGGCATGGGCTGGCACCCTGTCTAGGGATTATGTGCAGCTGATGTTTGCTGGGATGGCCTCCAGGATCGGGCAAGCAGCTTTAGAAAATGGATGGATAAAGTAAACCATATAAGAGTGTAACATGTGAGGTCTCTGATCAGGGTGGGCTCAGTCACGTCACACACACACACACACACACACATCTAGAGAGTTTGTCTCCATTGTTATAATACACTTCTGAACAAAAACAAACTTTGTTTTATATAGCGCCATTCCCTACAGAGCCCCATTCCCTGGCACTTGGTGGGTATGGTTAGCCCCTCTCCAGAGTGGGTAGTGGCGCCACCTCACAGTGTTGGGTTTCCTTTCACATCTCATATTCATGCAGATCTAAGATTCCTGGTTGCTTCGGGGGGGGGGGGGTTGTGGGTGGGCCTTGCACTGAGCAGCCCCTAATACCCCCCCCCCCCCAACCGTTCCCAAGTTCTGCACTGCCTAGTACCACACCGGTAAGCCACTCGTGACTTGAGATTGAGTAGTGATGTCATATCTGGTGGGGGGCACAACAGGTGCCCTTCAAGTGGGTCACCAGCACAGGACTGAGTTGGCACCGTTTGGGATTTCAAAGAGAGTCTTCTGATGCCTTCACCTTTGTCACGGTTTGCTGTGTTCCAACCTTGTGCTAAACTCATTGACATTCATTTTTTTTTCTCATCAAGCAACATTTAATTCCCCGGAATGACAAAGTGGCAACGGGATTTGAGGAATGTTTGCAATCGTATTAACAACAAGCTGTGGTACCCGCCTGAAATCTAAGAAATCCACTTCAACCTCGGCATTAATGTTTGCAGTGCACCATCTAGTGGAATATATTTTGTTATGCATGTAGTAATAAAACGCATCGCATTTGTCATTCCAACAGATGGCACATCACAAACATTTGCAGTAATAAGATACATAACTATTCATTAATGTTAGTACTGCGCCATCTGCTGGAATGACAAATGTGATGCGTTTTATTACTACATACAGTACATGACAAAATATATTCCAGGGATGAGACAAAGCTGAATGGAGCAAAGCACTGAGATGTCCTCCATGAAAACCTCTGCAAAGAGAGCACCAGACTTCAGGGGCTTAGGGACAAGTCTGAGAATGTCCTCGAGTGGCCCAACCGGAGCCTGCACTTGAACTCAATGGAACATCTCTGGAGTGACCGGAGGGCAGGTGACCACTGATAGTCTCCATCCAACTGGACAGAGCAGGGGAGGACCTGAGGAGAAGAAGGGCAGAAAATGCTGGTGTGTGAAGCTTATGGCATCGGACCCAAGGAGACCTCGGGCTGGAATCACCTAAACGCCTGTGTCAGCGTCAAAGGTCAGGTGTTTAGATTTCATTTATTTATAAAAATGTCACTTTGTCATTCTGAGGCGTTGAGTGTTGCTTGATGAAACTGATTTCAGTGCTTCTAGCAGAAGATGGGAACCAAATGAAATGTGACAAAGTGACATGTCTGTGAAGACCTTGTGAAGGCGCTTTATCATGCCTGATGAGGAGCCACACTTCACGCAGCCTTTGGGCTGATCACGCACAAGACGTCGGCTCCTCGCATAGACGGACCCCCATGAAGGAGTCTCACCTTGTAAAAGGGGCTTCCAGCTGAAGGCTGAGGACAACAAACCGGACCCCTCAAGTCTAAACCCGCTCGACCTTGGGCTGCTGATGTCACCACCCATGGGCCACCTTTGGATGTGATGGGCTTGAGACCTCGAGACCAGCTCTCCTCTCCTCTCCGTCTGGAGCAGGTGGGCATCTGGGCATCCAAATTAAAGTGGCATTCTATTTTCAAAAGACGGAAGGTTGCAGCTGGAACCCCAAGGATTCCAGACGTGTCCACACCGACTCCGCCTGTGGTGGTCCTCATTCCCAGTCTGAACCTGACTTTGTCGTGTTCTGCAATGCATCTTGGGTGAAAGTCGGTGTGCTTCCCTGGCACCCTGATGGCACTTCCTGAAAGGCGCTATATGAAGTCCTGTGTCGGGCTGGCGTGTGCTTTACCCGGTCTGTGCCAGGTGGTACTCCATAGAAAATAAAGATCGACTGAACTTATTTATGGATGTGCACATCGGAGTCACCTCACACTGAAAACCCACCAGCTTGGCTCCTGTCGTACCCCCAAAGCCAGGGCCTGACATGGCAATCAAACTCGTGACCCTTTGTCCATGATGGTCCACAGTCTTGGGTGACAGACGTCATTATGAACGAGAGCTGGACCCTCTCACCTCCTGTTAGAGACCACTGGAGTCGCATCTCCACTAAGTGGCCCAAGTCGACTGCCATGGACTCAGCGGCATCCTTCAGAAAGCTCCCATGCTGGTGCCCGCACTTTGTTGTACCATGCCATGTGATATCCGTGTCTGTTTGCTGCCTCGTGCCCAGTGCAGGTGGGATGGGCGGCAGACCCCATGACTGGACATGAGGAGGACCCACAGTTGGAACAACCTGACGAGGATCTCTGGACTTTTCTGTACCCACTTTACTCTGTCCTGGAGGTTAGCCTGGCAGCACAAGTCGGGACTCCATCCTGGGGGGCACACCCACCAGACCACTTGTCACCAATGGAAATGGCCAGACGAGATGCACAAAGTGCACACAGACAGGGACTGGGGTGGGAGTTGAACCCGGGGCCGCAGAGGGCCACCGTCCCCACTCAGCAGTGACGTACTTCATAAAGCTCAGCCCACCACCCTATATAGTGCCTTACACCAACAGGACCAGCATCGGGTACCATGTAAAAGCCAACTTGAATGGAGGGGTCCTGCCACTGGCACACAATGCCCACCCCATTGAGACAATCCACCCTCTGCTGCTAGAACTGGCAAGGCTTGGTGTACCCGCTCAAGGAGGACCTCACTTGGTGGCTCTTGGCAGTTTGGATGATTAGAGTAAAATTAGGACTGGCATCCAACAGAAGGACCTGACGCAAAACAAGTTTCTGATGATGTCTGGCCAGCTATGCCATTAACTTGAGCCACTATAGCGCCTTTCATGGGCGACACCGTGCCAAATTGCCCAGCCGACAAAAGAATTGGTTCAAGTGGACTCTTCAGCCACCAGAGGGGTGACACGATGCATTGGTAAGGTGCTGTGACAGTCAGTGACCAAAATATAAGAAAGTCAAATGGGCACACATGGCAGGTGGCACACGCAAGGCGGCTCTGGAGGACAAATGAGCATCTCCTCGTCTCAGCATCCTCGTGGAGTGGAATTGGAGCTGGCACATGCTGCCAATCACTGCTGCCAGGGGCACACCAGTATGGGCTGCTGCCTCACAGCTTGGCTGGCGTGAGTTCAACTCCTCGGCTGCTCGCTGTATGGCGGGAGTGCCATCTCATTGACTCAGTCTTTGGTGGCCCATCAGCAGTGTGGCACTGTCCAAGACTGGGCATTCATTTGTACCCACCCAGACTCGGATGCCCCTAATAGAAGCCGATGAATGGGAGCAGCTGCAGTGCGTTTCAGGACCACCAGCGGGCAGCACAGAAGCCACACTGGACTGGCGGGCAGGTGGACATCGTGAGCTGCGGACCAACATGCAGCGGGATGGGCAAGTTGAAGGTGGGCCGAGAAACCCCTCGACAGGCAGGAGGGATCACCGGAGGAGGAGTGTCAGCGGGGAGCCTCGGGCCCAAAGGTGGTCTGGACCGGACGGCATATGACGGAGCGTCCTGGGACACTGTTCACTGTGAAAGGCGCTATAGAACTGTCCCCATGAAATTCCTTCAAGTCCCAACCCACCTTGTCATCCATGTCACCCAGCACAGCTCGTACCTCACCGTGACCCTCCAGACTTGAGAACAGTAAATATAAAGGGGACATAGACCAGGGGGTCCTAGAGGACCTACGTGGCTGCAGGTTTTCATTCCCACCCTAATTTCTTAATGAACTGATTTTCCATTCATTTGAATTGCGTTGTTCTTGAAGACTCCGCCCCTTCATTGTTTCTTTTAATTAGCAGCCAAACAATAACGGGACACAAAAGGAGCCGAAACAACTGGCGTCCAGCGAGGGTCTCAGGAATGTCCACAAAACATTTGAACAGAAAATCAGAGAATAAGAGAAAATGTCGGACGTGTCTCGTATCGCACAGCGAGAGCACAACAAGCCCCGGAATTAAAGAACGGGACTCGGACTGAGGCTCTGACTTAGGTGGTCTTCTGTCGGCTCCCTCACTTCACACGTCGCGTCACCTTTCAAGGAAAGAACGAGATGAAGCAAATCAGGGGGCCGATGAAGAAATTCAGGGAAACAAACAAACAAGTCAATTCAAATGAATCCAAAAGAAAGAAGAAGTTCATTAGCAGCAAAGACAGGCCACCAATTAAGAAAAGGGTCCGAATGAATACCTGCAGCCACTGCGGCCCTCCAGGACTGGAGTTGGGGACCCCTGACATAAACGACCTTAACGCTTCAGGTGTCCCGCGGGGGCCACAAACTGGATTACAAGTCAAAGACTGGCGCACACCTGCTAGTAGAGGGCGCGTGTGCAAAATCCAGCAAATGTCATAATTAGTGATAAACCGAATGGAAAGGCGCTATATAGAGATAAACAGCAGATAGATCGGTAAGTGTGACAGGCTCTATATAACAGACCGATAGGTAGATAAATGTGAAAGGCGCTATATATCAGATAAATAGGCACTCGAGCATAGACAGACGGGCACAGGGATATGAAAGGCACAATATAACGGGGATAGGTGGGTGTGAAAGGCACAATGCCAAGTAATGAGTGATATGACTGGCACATATAGAAGATAAGCAGATGTGAAAGGCGCTGTATCACAGATGGGTAGTCAGATTTGAAGGGCGCTATATATTAGGCAGGTATATGGCATACAAGAGAGATGGGCACTCGAATATGAAAGGCATTAAATAACAGGTAGATGTGAAAGGCGCTATATAAAAATAAGAAAGCCGCAATAGTAAGTAACGATAGACGTGAAGGGCTCTCTATAATAGATGCATAGACAGGGATGGCGCTAAATAACCGGTGTAGCTGGGCTGGTCACGTGCCCCACAGCTGGTATTTTCCCGTCTTCCCTAATCTGGGGTCCTGCGTTGGTTTGTCATGTGGTGGGCTCAGCAATGCCCCTTATCAGCGGGTGCTCCTGATCTCGCTCTCACATCGGTGACGACCACCTTACCTCACGCCCATCCGTGTCCCAGCGCGGCTTCTTCGGGGGCTCCACGTGGTGTGAAAGGCGCTATGTGACCTCAACACCCACCGTGAAGCTTTGACACTCGGGGTCTGTGAGGATGTGCTCAGCGAGTGTAATACCCAATCTGGCCACAAGAGGGTGCAGTAAAGCCACACATAGAGGCGCCGCACTCATCGGCGTCACCGTCCTTGTGACACTCCTGTCACTTGTGAGGTCCTCTCGGCTGTAAGTTCGGCCCAGTGCACGGTAAGGCGCTACATAACAAAAAAAAAAAATCAAATCCCCAAAAAGCGGGTTGCGCCACAGCAGTGGGGTCCATTGGACCACCATCTGTGCTGAAAACGATTCTCCAACCTGCCTCGCCCGATTCATGGAGAGGAAAGGCTGCAGCCCACCCTTGCAGCATCGGTTGTGAGGCAGGACGAAGCCCCCATCGGGACGCCGTCTGTGACACTTGAGTCGGGCCTTCTGGTTTGTGTCACTTTTCACCTCGAGGCTCAGCTCCAATGACATCATCAGTATAGCGCCCAGCAGTGGGTGTGGCCTACAGTCTGCAGCCCACCAGATTGCTGGTTTCAGTGCCCACCTGACAGTTCGTGAGATGAGGCTGGTGACGTGTAAAGTGCCCTGTGGTGGAGCGCATCGGCTTTTCTTTTATAGAGCGCCTTTCCTGGTGACACTCTGGGCTTATGCACACCGCAGGGGGCTTTTCTCCTCCTCCTCCTCCTCCACTGCCCCCCACTATCGATGACTTTCCTCAATGTCAGGCTCAACACCAGGGGGCTCTCTTTTCTTCATGGTGGTCTCAGCTCTATGGTCTCTCCTCCTCCTCCTCCTCCTCAATCAGCTCAGGTCCTTCTGCACATGAAGACCACCCAGCGACTTTCTTCCTCTTTTCTGATGCAGTCAAGTGAACCATAAAAAGTTCAAAGGTTTCAGCAGCACCACGTCCAAGGGGGGCAGCGCTGGCACACAGAAGCGCGAGTCGAGTCGGGGGGGTCAAGCCCCTTGGCCCCCGTTAAATGGCGTGTGAAGGGGGGAGTGACTTCTCCTTTTTACTTTCACAAGACCCCTGAGACCTTCATCTTTCCGTCTATCGCCAAGCCGACTTACTCCACCTCAGGGTTACCCCGGTAGTCTTGGGCACAACGTAGGGTCCCACCCAAGCCCCCCATCGCTGAGTCTGCCTCAGTGCCAGTCAAATCCACGCACCCAAAAACATCAAAGCATCCAGAGGTGGGACCACCAAGCAGGAGCAGGTGGGCAAGGCGAGTGCCAGCCTGACCAATCGGCCCGTCCATAAAAATGGCTCAGTGCCCCCCCCTCCTCACGACATCATCACCCCTCCCCCCACAGACATGCGCAGTTTAGAAAGCCCCCATGCATAAATAACACAGCTGACGGGTGGGCCGCGTCACAGAAAAGGCACAGGGGACGCCCCGTGGCATGGCAGGGAAGAGCAGCATGGGGTCTGGTGGTGGCACACGGCACACGAGGTAAGGCTGGCGGGGATAACAAGGCGGGGGGCTCAGGCTGACTGTTTGTGCTGTGGCTTGGGGGTTACAGGGGGCCGCCCAGGGGTGGGGGGGGTCACTATCACTGCAACCTCTGCCCCCTGGCACACTGAGAGCCGTTACTGGACGGGCAGGCAGAAGGCCTCCTGCGGTGGGTGCTGCTTGGACTCGGCCCCCGGTGGAGACCCCTAAGTCCAAGCAGAAATGTAGAAACACTGGGGGCCACCAGGTAGGGTGGCAAGATGATGCCAGGCTATGGTTTGCCAAACGAGGCCCAAATCAGCAGCGGTGCCCCCTGGGGGGATGGGCCAGCAAAGGCTGGAGGTGGCAGGTGTGACGTCTGATTGAGGGACCCTCGGGGCAAACGAGGCGTGTGCCCTCTAAAAGACTTTTGTGGTTTTTTTTGCTTGTGTACCAAGTAGGCAGAGTGCTCCGAGAGTGTGCCCACAGCAGCAGTACTGGGACAGCCTGGTCCGAAGATGTGTCCCGTGTAGCGCCATGTGCCACCTGCAGCCACCGCTAAGATGCAGCCGGTTTTGTGGTAAGAGGAACTGGAAGGTGGTGGGGGAGGTCCACAAGGCCCTGCTGTGCCAGCAGGGGGCATTCACAGCATTACCCACCTGACTCCTGGCATCTCACGGCCTCTCATTCCAGAGTCACTGAAGTGTACGAAGGCGGCAGACACTTTCTACGATGAGCTCCTGCGGCGCTGCATTCCGTGCTCACAGCTGTGCGGGCAGCACCCAAGTCAGTGTGGGGCACTGTGCCAAGGTGAGTCAATCCCAGTGGTGCCAAAGTCAGGCCCCCTGTCAAAGGCTGGGGTTTCAGGTGAGTCCGCAGAGTTCGCTTTTGGGATCGCTGCTCAGGTTCACCGATGCCAACCTGGCCGCCCTGGCACAGGCAGAAAGGGCAGCAAGGCCAGAGCTCTCATAGGTGGCATCCCCTCGGTGGGCCACTGCCGTCCTTCAAAAGGGCACAACAGGCTAACCTCAGTCCTCTGTTCTTCTTCCTTTCAGGACATGCGACTGGTTGGACGCCATTGCGCCAGCTGGTCGGGTCCAAGGTGGTGAAGCCCATGGCTGGCGAGGAGCACCGACTGCTAGTGGCCTCCCTGCTTGGCGTGGGCCTCGGCGTCCTCATCTTCAGCCTGTCCATCGCAGTCGTGATGCTGTGGCGCCTGAGCAGGCGGGCGGCACCCAGGAAGGAGACATCCGGGCAGCCACCAGAAGGACCCCCCACAGGTCATCGCCCAGCTAGTGACCCAATGGCCAGTAAAATAAGGTGAACCCCCCCAGGCCACATGAGCCAATTATGGAATCCATGGAAATGTAATGGCACTGCCCAGCCTGTAGGTGGAGCCACTGGGCACATCACAGTCCTGTTTAGCGGGCACAGGCGGGGGTGACCTGACCAAAGTGCCAGTTCACCATGGGGCACAATTAACTAAACAAACCCGCCCAGTCAATGGCCGGGATGCCCAGTGTAAGGTAGGAGCACCAACCACCGTGCCCCACATGCACACTTTAACAAAGCTGGAGTTCGGGAAACCCGCAAAGAACCACAACTTTTGGGGGGGGGGGGGGGCACCGCTGCCAGCATTAGGGGGTTAAAAACAAAACGGGGACTGGCGATTCAGGTTTACATTGGGCACAATGCTGAGACCCCCACACACAGACCACCAAGCAAGGGCAGCCTGACTGACAGATACAAGTAGCTCAGTGCTGCCCCCCCAGTGAAGACCCACCCAGAGGGCGGGCAGTGTCACAGAAAAGTCATGTTGGCAATGGGGACACCCCAGTGACATGGAGGGGGTCTGCTGGTGCCAGGGTCGACGAGGTCAGGGGGTTTCAGGCTGGTTGTCTGTGGCTTAGGCGGGGCGTGCCACCACAGGGGGGGGGCTTCACTTTCACTGCCAGGGATTAGAGGGTCCAAGCAGACTGACTGACTGCTCTCATGAACGGCGTGCCGATAGGTCAGGACTGTGCCCGTCCCTGAGGAGGGGTCTGTGTGCCACCGTCCCGTCCTGCCAGCCTCCCCAGCATCAATTTTAGGATCTACACAGTAACCCCCCCTGCTGGACACAAATGTCATTTCAGACGTCAAGGAAATTTTCACGAGGGCCCCCCAACCATAAAACAGAAAAAAAGGAGCAACGACAGACGAAAGGCTGGGGGGCTCAGAAAGGCACTTTACAGACGAAGGCCCAGAGCTCGAGGGTGGCACTGCCCGCTGCCCTCTTTCTCTTCACGCCCCCTCACTTGTTTCCGTCTCCTGTTCCCTGGCAGGTGCTGTAACAGAAGATGGCCACTCATGGAGGACCCCGGGGTCCGGCCGCAGAGCCCCTGCTGCGAGAGGAGGGCCTGGCAACCTGAGCCCCAGCGAGCCTTGTGCGCCACCTGTGGGAGAGCCTCGCACTCGGTCATCTGCCCCGAGTCACCTGTTTAAGGTCACCTGCCTGCGCCTGAGAGACGGTGACATTTGGGACAATCCTGGCAGAGGAGCCCTGGTGTGCCCGCTGACCACAAAAACACCAGGTGCCCGGGTTCAGGATGCCCGCTGTGCTTTTTCTTCTTTTCTTCCAAGTCTGCTCAGCAGCTGTCTGTGGTCCTCTTTATTAAAGATGTCTGACCAACTTGGGGTCTCGAGTCCTCCATGAACTTCCTGACACGAGTGACTGGCCCACCGACCGACTGACGTGTTTTAGTAGAGCTGGGCGACTGCTGGCCACACGGGCACCGAGTTGTCTGCCCATGAAGAATTGCAATCCACCTTAATACAGTGCCAAGCAACCAACACTCAGGGTGATGCCTGGTCCGGTATAGCACCTTTCAGTGTCGTCACGGTCCATCTTTAGTTTGGTTGGCACCTCGTATGGCGCTTGGCAGTTCAGATATTCTTATAGCGCCTTTCATGCAGCACCTTCTGTATGGGGACCGGCACAAAGGACTCTGTAGAGCGCCTTTCACGTGACTCCTACTTATACAGATGGCATTTGAGGGGCATTGCATGTGTGCAGAGTCACCAAATGTGTTTTATAAGGCGCCCTTCCCATCGGGCAGCAGCACAGTTGGCACATTAAACACTGCGTTATGGGCTGTCAGGTTTTATGTAGCGCCTTGGACACCTTTAGTGCCCCATTTACACCCCTCGTGGCAGAGCTGACACACGCCATTCTGGATTTACTTTTTACATGTCCCTGAATTGGCACTCTGTGGGGGAAGGGTGGGTGTGTCCCACCACAGACTGGCACCCAATGTGGCACTGAGAGACCCCAGTTCAACCGGATCAGTTTGTGAGAATGGACGGCCTGAGCGGCCGTGTGTGTTTATATAGCGCCCCCCACGTTAGGCAGCGGACCCCCAAAGGTGCCTCAGCAGTTAGACAAAAATGCAGGAGCTCCCTAACTGCGTATAGCGCCATTCAGGGTACATGGGGGGCCCAAGTGGTACCTCTGACCCCACCCAATAAACTGGAAACAGAGGAGCTGACACAGGGGGTTCAGCAGACCGACTCATCCATGCGTGACAGTGCCCGCTTTGATTGGTGGTCCTGAATGAATCATGCTGATGTCATTGTCACTTGTCCAGTCCACGTCCCCACCCAGAGAGACTACGACGTCATCATTAGGAGCACTGGCAGGAATGCAGATGCCCAGAAGGCCTTGGCAGGCAGCTTTCCCAGTTTCTGTTCCCATGTTGCCCATCTGCTTGGGGCATTTCGGGACTTGGATTGTCCCCCACCTTAAGGTCAGGCCATCATGTCTGGGACAAGGCGTAACGTGTACGGGGCCGGTGACTTTCATGTCCTGTAGTGGGCCTGGTGGTCTGCTCCCCAGAGTTTGCTTTTGGATGCCCTATGGGTGGCAGACAAGCAGTCAGGGGACATGGCATTTTCTGCTCGCCCTCCTGATGGGACGGCCCACCATTCTTTGTTGCAACTCCATACTAAGCTCCCCTTCAATGCCAACAGCTGCTCTCATGTGAGACCCCAGCAGTCGTCCATCTCATACTTGTCCACATCAAGAAGCCCCCATGGCAGTAGAAGTAGACTGGCACTGACTGGCTCCTGGAAGGTTGGCATTTTGTTGTGTTTCATCATTGCTGCCCATTTGAACCCCCCCATCTCTCCCCCCCCCCCCCCCATTTCAGCACATCACAGCGTGGCAGGTGAGCAAGAGAGGCTGGCATCTTGAAGGGCAGAGACACTAACAGAAATGAAGAGAAAGGCAGGAACCCGGCTGCAGTACCAGACATCACCAGTGGGTGGCAGCACTGCGCCACGGGATGATCTGCACTAAGAGCAAATGAGGCAGAGGGGTGGGAGTGCGAGACCACCAATGACATGGCACCTACTGCCCCACCCTGGTCAGCTGACAACTGAGGGCCACGAGGACCTGCAGGTCACAAGAGGGGAGCTGGACTGGTGTTGTGGGGGGGTGTCACCAGCTCCCCAGTGGCAGGGACCACCCAGCACCGGCGGTCTGATCACAAGTGTCCCTCGTTGACCAAAGAGCTGCTCGCATCACAGAAGCACGAATGGTGACAGGTGCTCTGGATTGGGGGGTCTGCTGAAAGTGAAGAGGTGGGCTGCTGCAGGACGATACGAGGCCCAGGGTCCTCCCTACACACAGAGTCGTACCCGCTGTGCAATCCAATAGACCCCCCCAGGATAATGAGAGGAACACATGGAGTGGTGGGCACAGCACCCTGCCCTCCACATCATCAAGCCAGTCTGGGAGTACAGGAAAGACGTGGGCGATGAGCAAAGGGTGTGCCCACGTAGCTCAAGGAGGTGGGGTCCACACTTTCTAGAAGCTTCACTTTGAAGGGCATTCGGGGGGTCGATCCTGTCACCCTTACCCACCGCGCCTGCCGACGTGTAGACGGGCACCCATAAGCCAACACACCTCATGCCACACAGAGTTGACCCCTGACAAACCTGATCTTTAATGTTGACCTTTCAGACCCCCAGGGATGTGCCCAGCTCCCCCCCCCCCCACTCCATGTGGGTGCCCCCTTTGCACTGGACACCAGACCAAATGACTCAGGGTGGTGCCCATCTCCCGTTGGCTCTGGAGCTCACAGGCCATGAGCCGAAATGCCAATCCCCCCCTCCCCCCCCCCCCACGGCGCAGACCACACCGACACAGGGGGGGCTTTTTTGTTTTTTTTATATAAACACAACCAAGTGAGATCTAATTCCAGCTTAACAGCAAAGATGAACTCCACAATAAATCACAATGCCAATTCATTGCAGTTGAAACTATGAGAGCACAGTCCTTAAAGGGGGGGGGGTGTGGGGGGGCAACAGGAATCCATGAATGCGTCGCACTGCACTTGTGGCGCAAACGAAAAAAAAAAAATCATAAAAATAACCAAAAACAAAAAGAGAAACCCACCTGAACCCACAATGGCGAGTGAGGGGCCCACCGACCCGTCTAGCAGCCGTCCACCCCCTCGTCGAAATGCCACCCAGCGTGGCGCGGGGTCTCAACACCAAAAAACAAACAAAAAAAAAAATGAAAAAACCTCCTCAAGTCCAATTGACGGGCTTGAGTGAAGCCCACGCCCACCCCACACGACTGAGGCCTCCTCCTCCTCATCCTCGCTCACCGCGTCAGCTGTTGGAGTTCAAGCACAGAAGGGAGTGAAGAGGAAAGGGGGACACAAAAGAAAACAAAAAAAAGAAGAAGAAGAACAACCAAACCACAACACTCATGAGATGTGCTCGCTTGCCCACCTGCCGAATGCCCACCCGCCCGCCTGCCCGCCCACTGGCTTTGTCTTACTCCCCTTGGCAGTGGATCTGGTGAGCTGTGAAGGTGACTTTGACCCTTTCCGACTGCTCATGCATTTGGCTGCAGCGTCTCAGGGGTCCCGTCTGCACCCTGCCGGCGTCCCCCATGTTCCTCGTCCTCATCCGTTTGTCGCTCCGTCGACCAAAGTCAGTGTCAAGAAGGTTCTGGTAGCTCAGTGCTGACTGAATTGTTTTTTTCCCCCAATTTCTCTTCCAGAGTTTCAGGTAGGTCTGTGTGTCGATTTGAAAGCCCCCCGTCAGGCTACTCGTACTCGAGGAACTGTTTGTGGTAAAACAGCAGGTACCTGGGAACGAAAGACAACAGAGGCTCACGTCAGGTGGGCCGTCTCCAAGACAAAGACCACTCCCACTGACCTCCCTGTACTTGGGACACGGTCATGTGACCCCCCCCCCCCCAGTGCAGACCCCCGTGCAGACTCTGCCAAGTTAGGGGGACCCCCACGTGATCAATTCAACAAAGTGTGACAGGCTCGTTGACTCCAACTTGGGCAGGGTCACCATGGCAACATCCTGGTGCTGGCATACAGCGCCACTCACACAATTACAGGGAGGGGTCCGAGCTCCGATAAACGACACACACACACACACACGTGGGAGTCCATGGGTAACAGAGAGAGGACAAGTGCCACCAACCACGCCACGTCACAAACGTCCCTCTGCACAGTCAGCTACGAAAGGTCAAAGCCCTCGCACTTCCTCTACGGGACACCGGTGGCTTTGAGCAATCAGTGTGGGCAGCTGTTGAAATCGAATAAATAAAAACGAGAAGTGCCCGTCACTTGTGCAATGTAAGGGTTTTACCAAAACCGTCTGCAATTTAGGGAAGGCCGGGTGGAGGGAACGCAGCGCACCGACACGTCACGACTAATATGGAGGTCCGTGACGGTCGTCCCGTCTCATGCGGATGCCTGGACTTGCAGTCCTACGCCTGGAGCAGAAATGGAACCAAAATTCAAAAAGCCACCCTTGATGCCAGGACGCTGGCCGCTCCAGTCCACTGTGTGTGAGAACGCGCCAACCCATCTAAACAGGAAACACAAACCTGCGTGTGCAACAGGAAGTGAGAAACGGGACTTCCTGTCAAAGTTGGTCTCTTTGCGTATGGCCTACAGGGGATTACCCAGAGTGCTGTGCGGTTCATCCTGATTGGCCGGTCCAGGCCTGTTGTCCTGACTCTGTACTCCCTGCAGCCCCCACTGAGCTGCTGCTCTCCTCCTGTCCGAACTCTCAATCCCAGCATGCTTTGGACTTGTGGCCGTTCTGCCCTCTCCTTAGTGGACACTCAAAGTGAAGGAGCGGACCCCCGACAGACCTCACGTTACCACCGAGGGGAGCCACACTCTGAATCGGCAGATACCGGCCCACCATGATGCACCAGTTTAGACTCCACTCGACTAACTGGTGCAACGTTGGGAAACTGGGAACATTTCACAGAGGAGGTGCCGCGAGCGGAGAGTGAGTCCCGGTCTGGGGTCCCCAGAAGTAGCAGTGTCCCCCCACTAAAGACTCGAATAAAGTCACTAAACAAACATGGAGGGGCGCGCAGGGACAGAAGAAAGAAACAAACCAACGAGCGGCTTACCCTTCGCTATCTAAGACGTCCTTGATGCTAGCCTTGGTGATGATGGCGTCGTCACATTTAAACCACTGGTCCTTGTGTTGGCGGATGAAGCTGGTGTAATGGCCGCTCTCCAGCGTTCCCTGATGGTTGACTACAGCAAACAAGGAGTACCTGTGGGGAGGCAGCAGAACACAACGTCAGGACCCCGCAAGCAAGTCGACCTCACATGGGGGCCGCAAGGAGGAATTCATTGAGCCCGCGACCGGCGAGGCGCCCAAACCGACAGACAGGGACACACACACACACGTCACATCAGAGGGCCCCATGCAGAATGACCAGGGTGGGATGGCCGGCCAGCGGAGCTCCAAGTGGGCCTGCGTAAATAAACGAGTAACAACAAGGAGGACAACACGGTGACCGAGTGACGCTTCACACTTGTCACATGACCTCTCAAGTGTGTCCAGTCCACATCAACCCCCACCTCCCCCCAGGGGGTTGTCAAGGGTCGGGGCAGGTGACATCATCACTGCAATGACAGAATGGCTGGTGTGGCACTGTGACACACACTGTGACACACATCCGAGATTGTGGACATTTTCCGGATGATTCTGCGCAGGAGCCTTTGCTTTGGTTTCTCCGAGTTTGGACTCGCAAGGTTCGGTTGCGATGCCCACCTCCTCTGATCTTCCCCTTTGGACCCCGACTATGTCTCACCTCCTTGTAACAATGCCAGCGGTGGACTGACATTTTTGAGGCCCTGAAGCTTCAACTGTTATGGATGCCCCTTTGTAGCTACCAACCAAGTCTGGGTGACCACCGTCATCGTCTTCAGCGGGGCTGCACTGGGTGGTCCCCCACATCAAAGTCGCTGGTGTGAATTTCAATTTCCTGCACTTTAGACTCTCAGTTATGAGGGTAGGTGACAATTAGAGGAACCTTCATGACACGACACAGAGAGAGACGACACGAAATGTTAAAGACCCCCACGTCCACATACAAACTGCGCGTCACTCGCCTCGATGGCACGACTGATTTCAGCTTCATGCAGGGCAGCCAAGGTGACTCAAAATAAATCAGGCAAAGCGTCGTAGAACGCCAACACACTCTGAGGGGAAAGAATTACAAAGAGGAAAACTGACAACTGACATCGCCATCCTAAATAAAACCAAACCAACCCGTCCAGCCACCTCCTCCTCCTGCCATCTTTCTTTGGCTTGTGATCAGTTTGGGTTTCACTCGATGACAATCAGGACTTCCTGAAAACCCTGCTGGCCAGACACGATCAGGTGACGAGCAACACGGCTGTGCCAGGCACTACTGGCACGTTATGTCCAATATCCGTAAAAACCCACTAAACGTGGAGGGCGGGCTGCTCAGCCACTTCAGGTACTGCATGCCCGCTAGTTAAATGTCCTGAAGTGTTAAGGGGTCTCCAATTACTGCTCAAGATTATCCCACACGACGTCCCTAAAATGGCCACCCGGACGGTGACGAGGACTTACTTGTTGTCGTTGTTTAAAGTGTCGACTGGCTGCTGATACTGGCCATTCATTCGGCTTTCTTTACTGCAAAAGGAAAAACATTCAAAGATCAGAAAGTGAAACAAGAACAAAAAAGTGTCCCTCCCCCCCCCCCCCCGAGCCCCCCCAAACGATACACAATCATGTGAGAAAGTAAACGCCCCCTGTGCAAGCCCTATGGTGACTGCACGTCAGTCCTCTGCTCCTCACCAAGGACTACAAATAATGAAACCTACGCCCCCCCAATGCAACATGTCCGGTGCTGCGAACGGAGCGCAGGCGACTGGCCAAAGATCTCTAAGAGGGTCCCACTTCAGTCACCTGACAGCACATCGGACGTACCTGGAAGCCATGAACGGTGTCATGTCTAACTCCAGAGGAAACGAGACGTATGTAGTGATCTTCCGTCGTAACTTTGCAGAGTGTTCAAACCGCTGCAAGAGAGAAAGCATTTCAGTCAGAATCACAGCATCCTCATCATCCTCATCATCAAACTCTACTGTCAGATAATAAGGCCAGCCACAAAATGTCAAGACGCAGGAGTCCACAGGTCCCCACAAGCTCCAGCAGACACACACGTCGTGAAGGTAGGCTAACCGTCCTTTTGTGTCACAAAGACAAGCAAATCCACGGGGGGATTGAACAAAACAAACAAATCTCCGTCCCGCTTCAAGTGAGTGCGGGGCACCAAATCACAAATTAGGCCTCACCCAGCTGCCCACCCAATGTGTCCCTCTCAGTCCTTGAGTCACAGGGCCACTCAGGCCCCTGTCGTGATGAGATGTCACCAGCATTCACCCAAAATTAAAGGTGGCAGTCCACAAATGTCCAGTCAGGCTTTCACTTTTACCGGACACCATTAAAAACCGTGTTACAGTTATGACGAGACAGAAAAGGCAAAACGCTCACTTGAGTACATAAGACCACCCACCCCATCCTCCTGGTTTGGGGGGGCTCTACAGATTTCAACATTCACATTGTCAACTAAAGTGACAGGAGGTCCTGACACCTCACCTGTCCTATCATGCCCTGTCCCGTCACCTGTCCCCACCTCCATCTGTCAGGCCCAGAGTTTGGAAAGGCGCTATACAGAAGGCCGTCCCCGATAGATTAGATCTGTTAAACTTCAGACGGACACAGCAGCACAAACACAACAAGACCTCGGACTCTGGGGACAAAGAAGAGAGCCAGTCGCTCGAGTGACTCAGTGAGGGACACAGGACAGTGCAAGGCCTCAAAGGGCACTACAGGACACACGCCGTGTCACCAGTCACCCCATGGAAGCCACTGAACACGCTGACATTCCAATCGGAAAATAAATCAAAAGTCTGGTCAATTTGCTTGTGATGGAGGTGTCCGCTAAGTGACAATTCCATTTGGAAACAGAATACACAAACACAAAGAGGAAGAAGAGGAGGAAGAGGAACCATTATGAGGCATTATTGTCATTGTAAATGACAAACAGAAGAGAAGCTGTAATGGCTGGCCAGCCTGACGGTGTGTGACGGTGACGATGCCACATCCTGAACAAGGCCTGCACACATCAAGACAGACAGACAGACGGCCCACTCCACTGGACGTCTGTCTGTGTCAGTCACCCCCATAATAAAGACGTGACTCGGGCACTAACAGCAGGAGCCTCCTCTTCCTCTCCTCACCTTTTCCCATGTGGATGTGCCCGGCTCTCCATAGGACTCTAATGGTCCCACACTGCCACCCCAGTCACACTCTCGTCCCTCGACTCTCCTTTGGTTTGTCTGCCCACCACTTGCGTATCCTGACGGGACTTTTGACTTTATGGTTGACGTTCTCTTTTTCATCGTGAGCTGGCCAGAAGTCACTCATTAATTGATTAATGGACAGACATTGTGCTGTGTGGTCTAGCAGGTCTGCTGTGATACGGGGGGCTGGCTCTGCATTTAGTCAGCAGTGTCACCTCCACTGAGAATGTGTCACAGAAATGACTTGACTGGATTGGCCGTCCACGTCCAGCACTGTTTTTGGCCATCACTCGTCCCTAACACTTCATCCTCCTTTTTGTTCCTAGTGGTCTCTCCCACTTGTGTTGTACCCTCTGGTGGTCTCATTTCTTATTCTGTCCTTCTTTAGAGCTCCACATTCTCATTTCTGCCAACTTCTTTGCCACCCGTGTCTCAGCTCCGCACACCACTGCTGCCCTTACCAAGCTCGCCTTTAACCTTCGCCTCACTTCTTGGACCACACAACACTCCTGATGCCTTCTTCTTCCAATTGTTCCACCCACACTACACTCTGTAGCCAACTGTCCACTTCGGGTGGCCACGGACCCTTGATGTTTAAAGCTAATGTCATCATTAAAGCTCAAACCCTAACCCTAATGTCTGCCACAGCCCCCCTCCATTCTTTCCAATTTCCTCCTCTCTGGTGCTACAAGCCTGCATCAGGGGGCTTGGTCTTTAACCCGAGGACTCATCACATCCATAACCAGATCAAAGAGGCGAGCCCTTCAAGAAGACCCCAGGTGCACAGCTCTCTCCTCTGGTCGACACAGCTTTGGCCCTCCTGACGTGGCACACTCCCCCTGGCATAAACCCAAACGGCTCCTGCACTATGGGGGACTCTTCCCTCCCCTCTATAACCTTTTCCCAGATTCTCACCGTGTGCACAGCAAGGACGCCCCAAGTAGCTTCACTCCGACTGCAGTCACTCAGGTAAAATCATAACCCCCGGACCCGCCTGCTGATGTCCTGGCACCGCTCCACACTTTTTTGGGGTCTGTGGAGACCGTGTTTGTACACGCCATTGTGTCATTCATAATCATGTGACAATGTCATATATCATGCTGTCACTTTTTATCGACCGCTCAAACGCCAACGACAATTTCCTAGCAACTAAGTTGCCTGGCAATGAAGTCCAACTCGTGTCCATCCCGCCGTTATTCCCAAACGGGAATAATTTCAGCTACCTACGCCCTCCATGCCCATCTAGTCCCGTGCCGCTGCATCACTTGGCACTTACTTTGAGATGAAAACAGGCCACTATGGGTAATTTCTTCATTGTGAGCTGTTTGGTTGACTCCTGGTAACTATGGCAACCACTACATTTGATTTTGGCACTGCTTCCTAGATGCTCTGGTCGCGTAAACCTGAAAGGCAAAACACAAATAAATAAAATCAGTCCTGGGTGCCACGCTGGATTCGGACATCAGGCTTCTTTACGTCAGTCAGTGGGCCGGAGATTCCAGTCGACTCACCCCACCACTACTCGCCCTTTCACAGACTTTTCAAAGCCTGCCAGGTCGATCGCTTTGTTTGGATTTGGTGATGCCAGGTTACGGGTGGCAATGGTTGTTTGATGGTTAAGCAGCCCTCACAGAGATGGCACTTCTCCGCATTATTTGTGCCAGTCTGGCAGCGGCACTCATGAAGCAGACAGCAATTCACACGGGTGACCCTGCCGCTGGCAGTGCCATACGTCAACCACAATTCAAACAAGAATGCACTCGGGGGTTGGGGGGGCGACGAGCCAAATGGCGTTGTGAGGGTCAGACGAGCGACACACCAAAAGGGCTGAATGAAGACCCCACAACTTTCAAGACCTTTTAATTATTTTATATACGACAACAGAGGACTCTCAGGGCGAGAATATTCTGCTCAATAGTCGAGCATCACGTCAGTGAAGTAGCAGAGGGGCTCATCACTTCATCAGTTTCAGCTGCTTTAGTGCACTGGGGGGGGAGGCAACAATGAGAAGACCCCCAAACAGGAATGAATGGTTTAACAGGTGGAAGGAGGCCACTGGCATTTTTCCCTCCTCATCTGTTTTGTCACTACTACTGGTAGCATGAGGCCATACCTGGACCCTGCAGAGCTGGCACATCAATACCAAGTGGCATTGCCAGAAGGTTTGCTGTGTCTCCCAGCACAGTAGTCTCAAGGGCATGGAGGAGATTCCAGGAGACAGGCAGGCAGTTACTCTCAGAGAGCTGGACAGTGCCCCCTCGTAGAAGGTCCTTAACCCATCAGCAGGACCCACCAGTATCTGCAAGGAGGAACAGGATGGGCACTGCCAGAGCCTACAAAATGACCTCCAACAGGCAGGCCGGGCAGGCCACTGGTGTGAATGTCTCTGACCAAACAATCAGAAACAGACTTCATGAGGGTGGCCCAAGTGGGCACCGTGGAGCTCGATTGGCATTTGCCATAGAATACCAGAATTGGCACCCTGTGCTTTTCACAGATGAGAGCAGGGTCACCCTGAGGCACACGTGACAGACGTCAAAGGGTTCGGAGAAGTCATGGAGAACGTTATGCTGCCTGTGACATCGTTCAGCATGACCAGTCTGGTGGTGGGTCAGTGATGGTATATCCGGGGAGGCATATCCATGGAGGGATGCACAGACCTCTACAGGATAGACAACGGTGGGCATCTTGACTGCCATTAGGTATTGGGATGAAATCCTTGGCCCCATTGTCAGACCCTACGCTGGTTCCTCCTGGTGCACGCCAATGCCCAGCCTCATGTGGTGAGGGGATGAAGGAATTGATCCCATTGACTGCGACCACCGCCCCCCCCCGCCTCACTTGCCCGACCCCTCTGGGTGGGACATTATGTTTAGGTCCATCTATCGCCTCAGCCTGTCCAGGAGCTCAGTAATGCCCAGGTCCAGATCTGGGAGGAGATCCCCCAGGAGACCCCCCGTCGTCTCATTAGGACGTTTGTCAGGCCTGCATACAAACTACTGAGGACCATTTGGAGTTTTGGCCAAATGGACTCGCCTGCCCGCCTGATGAGGTCATCCTTTTGATTTTCGGGGTGTCCTTCTGTCAGTTGATTCTTTTCATTTCCATTCTTTGGTTCCTCACACATCACCATACCAGTCCATACCAGTAGAGATGGCCAGCAGGATTTCTTTTCCCATTGAGACCACATGTGTTTTTAAATTGCGCCGTTCATTTTTTGAGCAGTTTATATGATGGATCATCTGGAGTTTGAAGCTTTCAAGCCCCTCAAAATGGTACCTTAAAACCTGTTAGGCAAACACTCCGACACTGAAAAGAATTTACGCTGGTCAGCCCACCAATCATGGATGACCTGTGGCTCTCACACTCGTGTGACACTCGTCATCACCAGCCAAGCCATCACTTGGGGACCCTGATCCACACAGAGGGGGCCCCAGAAAGGCTGCTGTATGGATGGCAGTGGCTGGCAGCTTCTGCCTTTGGGTGAAGTGCTCAGCAATGAATGGTGAGCTAAATGAAGCGTCTCTGAGAGAATACAATCGAGGGGTCAGCTGCAGGCCCCCCTGGAGCCACCAAATGGCTTACAAATTTGACCAACAATGCAGACTAAGGCCATTCGTTCACAGAGAGGCCTACACAGCGGCCATGCAGATTTAAAGCCTTTCAGAGGACTCCTTAATCTGCGACGCTCTTCACCTCTTCATCCAGTCCGGCACACGTCTAAAAGTCAGAGCGGACTGGACCACCGATGTCAACTAGGACTCCAAGAGCGCCACTGAAACCGATGGAAGTCAGACTTCGGGAAGACCCCCAACAGACTCTCAACCGTGTGGCTCCAGTCACCCAAATGTGGTGGTACAGGTCCTCGACTCACCCATCATGCAATGCGGCGCGTGCCACGCTGTCAACATACCTGCGTAGACAGTCTGTGAGCGTAGTGGTTCCGGACACGTGGCTTTCACCGTTGACGACACCCCCTTCGCTGCCAGGACTAAGAGGCCAGAAGGGCGTAGAGGAGCCGGGCAGGTCCAAGCTGATGTCCCAGAAGGGGTCTATAGTTGTGGAAACACCGCTGAAAACAGACAGACAGACGGACAGAACGTCACTCGCTTGTCTGGAACGTCAGCAAAAACTGCGGTGAAGACGACAAACCCCACGGCCTGAGAGGAAGGCTTCTGTTTGAAGGGAGCGCTGACCGGGCACCATCTCACACACACACATACACACACACACACTCGTGGGCCACAACAGCCCCCCACGTCTCTTCAACGGACCCTCTAAAAAGCTTTACACGAGAGCAGGGGGTCAGCAATCCTTACTCAAGCCCCTTTGACAAACTGAACAAGACCACTCAAGACAATCTCTGACCGTTAATCAGTAAAGGGGGGGGGGGCAGCACAACAAGGTGGGGGTTAAGTACATGCAAGTGTAACTTTCTGATGACAGGGGTCACATGATCTTAAGTGGCCTGGCTGGCAATCGTCTGCAGGCCAAAGCCCCCCAGCCCACCATTAATGGGTGAGCCTAAGCACACCGCCACTCTGTTAATCATGGCACATCATTCTGTAACCCACTCAATCCAGACCAGGGCTGCGGGTGGGCCGGTGCCATTCCCCGCTAGCATAGGCCACAAGGGAGGAGCCACACCCTGGACAGGGCACAAGTCCATCGGGTGGCAAACACACAAGCGCTGCCACTTCACCGAACCTGCATGACTTTGGACTGCTGGGGGGGACACCACACAGACATGGGGAGAACTCCACCCAGGAAGGACCAGGGATACAAACCCCGGCCTCCTTACTGTGAGGCTGCTGCTCTACCAGTGCCCACGCCCTCCCCCCCCCCCCCCCACATGCCACCCCCTCTGTACTGTAAATCATTCACAGCTCATTTCTGCCATAATGGGGGGTGACAGGCCCATTGAAAGCGTGAGGAGACCCCAAGTGTCACTAAACACTCAACATGCACTCAATATGGAAACAGGGCCATCTCAGCAGCATCGTAGGCCCCCGGGGCAAAGTAGTGTGCTGGTGCCCCTCGGTTTAGACAGCAACAGAAGCTTACATGGGCATCAGTAACATCGTGGGCCCCCAGGCAGTGCCCATGCTTAGTTAAGACAGCTTTGTATGGAACAGGTAGCTGAAAATCCGCGTGTCTGACATGCACACCATCAGGGCCACACTGGGGGCGAGCAGCAGGGTGATGTCAGGTGGTGCCCCCCCACAGCACCCAGAGATGACAAAGGGATTTTTAAAGACTCTGCAAACCGCTTTTCATATTTTCCTTCCTCTCGATCTATGAAGTCACATTTTAATAACCCAACAATCAGAGGTGCTCACGAGTGACCCTGTGGTGGACCCCGCACCACGACACAGGAGGGTCTTACCATCGACAGCCACAATCCGTCTCCTCGGCTTACTGCTCAACAAAACACAAAACCAAAACTCCCCAGCAACTGGAAGAAAGAAATAAAAACCCGAGGCCCCAGCAGGCATCACGTCACATCATGGAGGGGGGAGAAGCCCACCCACCTCTGCTCGCCCATCGCACTCGCCTTCATGTTAAGCAAAGTACCAAAGCCGTTCTTACTGGCAGACTTGACAGGTGACATCGGACTGCAGCCCACCCGTGAAGATTTGGTCAATGATGCAGTTACAGTGGTTCGGGTTGTTGGCCTTTTTTCCATTGTCATCACCTGGACAGACAGACAGACAGACAGAACATCGGTGGGCATACGGAACAAGAAAATAAAAAAGTGTGAGATAAAGAAGACCACCTGAGAGAACTCCCACTTCTGGACTGAAGGACAGAAACCCAGCAGCAGGAAGGGGTCGACTGTGAGCCCCCCGTCAGCGGGTCAGGAGGCTCACTCGCTCTTAGTGCACCCATTTAAAGATTCATTTGCTAAGCCTTTGGAGTTAATAGACGACATGAAGCCCACCTACCCCTGTACCCCCCCAACTTCACACATACACGAGGACAGTGTACAGACCCCACACAGACAGTGGCAGCGCCAGCCTTTTATAGGTGTAGGGCGGCCATACTACCTGATGTGATGCCCAATATAATGCCCTTCCCGCTGTGGGGGGTTAACCTGCGTGTTCTGGCAGCTGAAGACCCTCCTTATTGTTTGTAACGCTGCTGTGGATTACACATGGCTGTGGATTTTAGAATCGTTGAACGTGTCCCCCAGTCCAGAATTCTCAGCTTGTCCCGGTTCGATTCGTAAGTCACTTATCTTTACAGTTCCTTTCATGGTAAAAAGGGAAGCCAAAGCCCCCCTTACTGCTGCAGGACATGACCACTTCTGAAGAAGCAGATTCACACCACTGGAGAACAGCAGGTCACAAAAATGACCAAGAGCCGCATGCCTCGTGTGTTTCTGGGCCGCGCCACACATGTTAATTGGGGGCTTTACGTATTTGAATGGGGCGTTTACCGAAAACAGTAAGCACCCGTCCGGCGCCACCGTCCTTACCTTTGCAGTGTCTGTGCAATACGTCGAGTGCAGCAATGAGGAACTCGTGGGCATCCTGCTGCTCGTACCCTGCTAGATGCCGTGCGTGCGTCCACACCAAGTGCAACAACCTAAAGGGAATGTGAGGAGATCGATGTCCAGAGTAAAACTAGGGAGGAAACAGAAAACATTACTAGACACACGGTGCTGGCCGAAATGACAAGTCCTAAAGCCATCAGCTACGGCACCCAACGGGAGAGGAGGTCTTCATGGGCACAGCAAGTGCCGCCGGCACGCACACACACACAGTCCAGAAAGGCGTTTGTCCTTCCCCCTTAATCAACACGTCCTGTCTGTTCACTGGTGTGTAACCGGACCCCCCATTTACTCTCCTCGTGTGGCTGAAGCCGTCAAGCACAATGAGAAGGACGACGGGGCCACAGCCTGATTGGTCCTGAGCAGCCCCTCTGCTTCACCGATGTCGCCTTCTCTTCGGTTTCGTTCCAAACTGCCCTCAACTTTTTTTTTTTTTTTTTTGCCCGTATCACGTAAACGTTTGTATTTTCCATTTACAGTTTAACATTTGCACATCGGTGCCCATCGACGCTGACGCAGTCTTCCTCATCTCTGCCGTAACCCTCATGCCTTAATGAATTTAATGACAGAGGACCCTTAACCTAGGAGGTCACGCCTTTGCTCTTCTTTTGTGGCGAGTGCCATTCCTGAAGGGGCACATCAGTCGTTTGTGGGGGGGGTGGCACTTCCACATTCAGCATACAGTTTCACTGCCAGGCTGTGACCATCATGTTCCGAGATTTCTCAGGTCAGACGGATACAAGTTTTGGAGGTAAGCCCATTATCTTCGGTGACCAGGGTGCCATGTCGACTGGCACATGTGACTAAGAACGTCACCCTACTCTGTAAACGTGACACTAATGACCCTACTGGTGGGACTCAACTCTATGTTACACAGACAAGGCCCTGCTGGAATTTATGGCCTCCATTCTTATAACGGGAGAGGGAGGGCCGAGGACGAGAAGCATGAGCCCACCATACCAGAGGCTTGATACACCAGTGAGGGGGTCTTGTGACAGATCTTCATCACGTTTCAGGAGATCAGGGCGCTCCTCCTTCGCTGAACACACAACTTGCATTCAAGGTGCAGATGAGGACAACATGCTGGCTACCATTCCCAGAATTCAAAGCGCCATTGTGATGCTCCCAAGAGGGGACAGGAGAGGAGTCTGAACAGTCGGTTCAAGGCTTCCCTCCACAGCAGGAACCTTTCATCAAGAACGGCGTCTACCACCCATCAGATGTAAGCAGGAAAGCGCTTACTCGGAGCGGAGCGAGCTCAAAAGACGGGTGACGCAGAATGGCTCGTCTGTGAGCCACCGTCACGCTGAACGACAGCCTCAAGTGACGCCCACACGTATTCAGAAGCTCAGGGTGCCTCGGCAAACACAAACGTCTGACTGAATCGGGTCAGCTTGAAGCTGCCTGCACAATTCGCCAAACGCCTCCCAGGACTGCGAGGAACGCGGCAAAGACGCTTGGCGTTTCCGAAACGAGCGACGCTTGGGTCGCCCTCAGGTGAGTGGCACGGCCAAGTCAAGTCAGGTCACGTCACGTCACTTCCTGCTGCCCTTCATCTTGTCAGAGTCGTTAGGAATCATTAAAAGGCTCACCTCCTGAAAGAGCTGCGACATTTCACACACCAGGCAGGAGTTGGACTGCATTTCACATTTGTGTCGGTCGGAGAGGAAGAAGTCCCGCAGGAGAGGAGTGTGGGTAAGTGCCTGGACGATACAATTCATAAAGCATGTGTTCCCTAGGTTTATTAAGCCTCGAAGACCTGAAACAAATGACAAGAAGACAAACGTTAAGCAGCCTCTAAACAAGACCAGTAAAAACGAGCCCTCGGGGGGTCTCTCAAACACTCCACCTATTGAGCGACGTCAACAACTGCACAACGCACAGAGGCTCAGGTGGCTGCTCACTGCCCAGGTCGACGGGATGTGCTGGGGGGCATCGGGACTCCCCTAGAACCAAACAGGCGGCGCGACCCCCCCCCCCCCCCCCCCCCCCAGAGACCTGCAACACGCAATGCAGGGACAGGCAGGCTAGAAGGGAACACTTGGAAAGTGAGAGGTGGGCTTGTGGCTCTACGAGGACCCGAGCTACTCACTCCTTCTGATTCAAGGGACGTCACGACGTTGCCCGCCATGGAAGGCGCTACATACAGTAAAGTAGAAACTGCCAGTCTTGTCAGTAGGGGGCTGGAAAGTGAGGATTGCAGTAAAACCTTCAAACCGGACCCTCACTTTCAGAGCCAAGTTTTCATTCAATTAAACAAGTTAATGCAATTCAAATGAAGCCACGAGCTCCAGCGGTGCAGACCTGCCACCTTCCTTCGTGTGTTTTTCCCCGGACCACCAGGCTGACGTGGCCCAATCTCCTGCTGCCCTCCACTTGCTGCTATTGTTTGTCCATATGTGCAAATCACACTCATGATAATGGAGCTTAAGACCCTCCAATGAATTACCCTCCTCCTCCACTGAGTGCTGTCACCTCAGCGAGCCCCAAAGTCACTTCATATGCTAATTGTAAACGCACCCCTCGGGGACCCGCACTCCAGTGACAAACACAAAATCTGAAAAAGAAAAGGAGGCCCCACAGCGCCAAGTGGGGGTCTTCTTTATAAAGTCAGCTTTTAACATTTTTTACGGACGCCATTCTTTTATCCAAAGTGACTTGCCAATCACAGCTTCGCTCTGCCAGGCCAGCCCTTGGAATATTCAGTTAAAGGGGGGGGGTGACGTTTTAATTCTTTTTAATGGCACAACATAATCTTTTGTGTGGGATCTTTGAAACATCACAGGGCCAAATGATGCCACCAGAAAAGAGCGGGCCGGGGACGTCACTGGCCTAGTGTGGAGCTACTGCTTTCCCCCCAAACTATGACAAGACTGGCAGTGATCACAGACCAGGGCTCCTGGGCATAACATGGCACCGCTAAGAATATCGATGGCAGGAAACGGAAGAGCGGAGAAGAATGAGGCCTTAACATTAGTGGGGGAAAAGGAGAGAAAATCTGAGATTTAAGGGAAGACAACAAGATGGAGAATCTAAGGCTTCAGAGAGAGGAAGGGTTCCAATATCTGAGATCAGCACCACCAGAGAATGGAGAGCGAGAGTCAGAAATAAACCACAGAATGCAATCGGGCAGGAGAAAGAGACAAACAGGAGTGCCACGTGAGCGAGGAGTTAGTGCAGGAGCGAGGGGTAAAGTGGATAAAGCAGCAGTCAGGGCAGCAGGTGGTAAGCATCAGCAATTAAAACGAGGAGCTTGAGGTGTGGAGTAACAAAAGCTTGAAACAAAATGAGAGGACCAGAGGCCACAGGTAAAGATGGGGAACTCTCGAAAAATAATACGGGAAAGAAGGTTAAAGTGGCACAGGCCTGAACGACGGGGGGAGAGGAGTCATGGAAATGGAGGAGAAGAGGACGAGCAAAGAGAAAGTGGATCTGTGAGGGGAGAGGAGTGTACAGAACCCCACGTGAGAGGAAGATGAGGAGGCTAACAAATAGAAGGTAATGTGGCGCCGGGCCCACACCTGTCAGAAGCAGGCCCTCCATTGCTGTACAATCCTCGTGTCCCGCGTCTCGACGCTGCCACCGATTACTGCGTCTCTGGGGTCCACCTGATGTGCTGCGATGGCATTAGGACGCGCAGCAGTAACATTTCCAATCTGAAGCTTTATTGATTCTCCACCCCCCCCCCAGCCTGATGAGTCAGTGCAGCGGATGCAGCAGGAAATGAGGATGTTTAGCTTTCTGTCAGGAGAACATGACGCAGGGACGGGACGGGACGCGGACACTCCGAGTGAGGCGCCTTTCTGCCTGCTCCCGTTACCCAATGGTGGGCACAGACACCGTTACGTTTTGCTAAGTTTATTCCGTTTTTTTGTGGGTTTTATGATTCTGAGAGCCAATCGCTTCTCGACTCTCGGCGCTGGTCAGCGTAGGGTCCAGAAGTTGACTCCTGGGTCTCTGCGAGTGACGTTTGTGCTCCACAGCTCTCATCTCATTTCCATGTCATCTCTCTTTAGAAGCCTGGTGGACGAGTTTGGAGAGCCCACCTAAGATGGTAGGGGGGCTCTGTTATGATACGGTAAGTGGTCTATTAAGAATTTTATCTTTCATTTTCCTGGTCAAACTCTCGGAGTATCCGTCTGCTTAGGGCTTCTGATAATCAAGGAATCCAAATGTCACGTTAGTTTTTCCACGTTATGGTGGACCGAAAACATACAAAATATATATGGCGTCATGGCAAATGTATTTTCTAACATGCCAATTGCACCAGCTGTTGCCACGGAAGTCCTTTCCAGAACCACCCTGGGAACGTGTGAAGTCACCAGAGCGCCCACATCTCTTAACGTATCCGATCTGCGCATAAATACAGTGGGGTGCGCTTCCCGTGAGAGAGAGAGAAGCGACGGAATTGGACTGGTTTTCTTTGACCCTTGCGGTTGCCTTGGCGACGACCCCGGAACAAACAGCCGACTGCGCTCCGATCACCTGACCCCCTTCGTTAAACGTCTTCCTTCGTTTTTTTATTTAATAACCGTTCCTCTGCATGTCCTTCAGCTCCACCTCTGCCATCCCGCTGCGCGCCCCTCGCCTCATTTCGGGGTTCAGCTCTCCTACCTATGGTGCAATTTGTAGTTATTTTCCTCCGTTTAGGGTTGTGTCGCAGCAACTCCAATTCTCGTTTGGTGGGCTCCCACGTTGAGTACTTCTCCCCGACCCCTAGAAACAACAACATCATTAGTCCGAGGGGGGCAAAGAATGCACTTCCAAAAGGCCCCCCCCCCACGCCTGCGCTTGACCACCGGACAGCAGTCTCACCCTCCCCTTACACTGTGGGTGTGTGGAATGCACACGTAGGCAGGTCTCCCCCAGTATGCCACCTTCTGTCACAGCAGCCTCATCGTGTGGTGCCAACCATCAACGCTGCTACACCCTTTGGACCCCACCTCCCTGAATACTCCATCCAGTCTTTACACACGTCTCCCGATTGTCATTAGGACCAAAGGTCACACACACACACGGCTCGGGGTACCTTGCAGCTTCCAGGCTTTGCGTTGTTCTTCTTTGGCAATCTGCTCCATGTCTTTGTCGTAAATGTAATCCTGACACACAAAACAGTAGATGCCCCCGTATAAGAGGTCAATGGCTGCAAAGACACAAGGAGACACAATTCAGTTGTCCAGACAGACAGACAGCAGCTCAGAACCTGTGGCCCCATGAGGTGTCACCTTCACACCGGACAACCAACCAATATAAATGTCACTGTCACCGCAATTCAGACCAGCAAACCCAAAGTAAGACATGTTAGGAGGTCTGGAGATCTGAGGCACAACAAGCAGCAAAAAGTCAAAGCAGGTCCCCAGCTTGGCACCTTCTCTGGCCTGGGCATCACTGGGGCTGCCCTCAGGTGCTTCAAGTCCAGACCCTGGGAGGTGTCCTGGCGTGGGGAGGTGCCCAGGGTGCACCAGGTGATCAGCGACGGGCCGTCTCCTCACTGTGCCCCATTAGCCGGTCCCATGTTTGGTCTTGTCACAGCTATGCTGATGTCACGCGCCATCAGCTAGAACCTCCGCACGTCCCACTGCTAACTCAGCCGGGCAGAGACGGACCATCTCGTCATCCCAGCACAGTTCATGGTCACCCACACCTGCCAAGCTGGTATGCAGCCTTGGGGTGGTCACCGATGAGCCGCTGACCTTCATGGACCCTGTGGCTACAGGCTCTCAGTCTTGCAGATTCACTCAGCGCAGGCCACAACTGACGGAGTATGAGGCACGACTCCTGGTCCAGGCTCTGGTGCTGGCACAGCTGGATTACAAGGTGGCAGGACCACCAGCCTGTGGGACCGGATTCTAAATGCAGTGGCACGTCTGGTGTTCAAGCAGTTGAGGGGGGCACATGTCACTACACTGGCTTCCTGTAGCAGCACATTAGGTGGACATTGTGCTTGGCTACAGAGTTGTCAGTGGATCTGCACCTACATATGGAGACCCTCATGAGGTCCTCTGTGCCTTCTCTGCTGATAAATGGCACCTGGAGATGCCACCTCTCTCTACATGGTTATCAAATCTCACTTTGGGCTCTTTTCATGTGCAGCTCCTGGCTGGTGGATCGAGTTGCCCACCGTCACACTAAACTCGGACACAAGTCCTGAAGACCCTCGTGCTTAGTGAATTTCTGACTACCTGATATTGGCGGGTGGGATTTGTAAATCCTGGGATTGTTGCGAGCTCCTCGCCTGTGATGAGGAGTTTTGTCCCCTTGTCCTGTCACGACGCCACTCCACCCCTCCCGGCCCCCAGACTGACGTGGACTCGATTCTTTTGACCTCTTTGGATAAAAAGGGTCTGCTAAGCAAGTCAATGGAAAGGGGAAACTGTCGGAGGCCCACTGCGCTGTTTTCAGAGGTCGTCACTCATCTCTGAGCCACTGTCCCAGTTGTCCTCGATGCCACTCCAAGAAGCAGGGCCACCCACATGACACATAACAGGAGCAGCAGTGACACACAAAAAGAAAAAAAGAAAATACAAAACTAAGGAAAACAAAGAATGTAAAATAAAAAGTTAACAATAGGAACAAAAGGCCAACAAGTCAAAAATGAACAAAAAAGACAGAAAAGGGGAATTCCGACACCAGCCAGGGGACACGTAACCTAATCAAGGACAAAAACAAATGCTGGTCACATCAAGACCCCTTGACGTCTAAGACCCCCAAAATGACCAAAGAGAAATTCTAAAAAAAAAAATCCAAACCAAAAGCCTGCCACCAGGTGGTACCTGCCACTTCATCTGCTGTGCAGCGCTGGCCACTCGTCCCCAAACGTCAACTGCACCCGAACACAAGGAGACCCTTTAGATTTACAAGAGGACTGCGGGGCCACCGATCGGCCAAACGCTTTGCTTTCGGGAGCCGAGACCCCCCAGGTGAGCCCCAACTCGACTGCTCACTTCAGATAAGCGGCCGTTAATGAGACTGAAGTGCATTTACTGTTAGCGGCCTGGAGCAGGAAGGTCAGGCTGGGGGTCTTCATGTCCTCAGCACTGCAGAAAGCGGTGGGTCCGTGCCGAGCCGGAACTGGAATGGCAGAACCAACCGACAACCTGAAAGCCCCTCAAGGGCAGAGCAGGGACCGCCGACAAGTCCACCCAGAAAGCAGGGCAGCCGAGGGTCAGAAGGCTCTGCTGGGCTTCCACAGTTTGTTACATCGCTGCCAGCTTTGCCCCCCTGGCTCTCATTAACTTAGTTGTATACTAAGTTATTGTTTTTATTACCTTTGTTAGATTTATGTATGAATTTGTACAACGAAACTTTAACTGTCTCGTTACTCCATGTGCTTTGTGGGTGGAGCCTGGGCCCCTCCATGGGGCGGGGTCACGGTGACATCACAGCGACTGGCTCCTCCCTCTGGCTTTCCATCCTCAGCAGTGGCGCACTGAGCTGGCACAGTCTGGTAGGTTTGCCGTTTCTGATGATTTTCTGCTCATTGCGATTTGCTTGCTCCTTTTCTCGATTTCGACCTTTGGGTCGTGCATTGGGGACCTTTAAGGCAAATCCTTCGAGTAGTTTGTTAAACGTCTTCATTTTATAAAGATTTACACACATGACAGGCGGTTTACGGTCACCTCTCCCTTGTGGGGCTTTCTGACAAATTTCTGGAACTTTCAAGGCCAAACCCCCCCCATTAAAAGGCCTGCCTTTGGGCTGGTGCCAGCAGGTGGCCCTTAGGAGACTGGCTGGCTTTTGGTGGGCTGGCCAGTGAAGGTCCTGGGTTAGTTCTGTCCCTGTCCCCATATTAGAAGAGCACTGCTGGGATACCTCAGGGGTCTCAAAGCTCAGTAGAGAGACATAAGGGGGCCGAGTCGGTCTCAAAAACAAAGGGGAAGCAGCCGAGGGAGCAGAAGGGCATATCAGGACTGAAGGGTCAGAGGTCAACACGAGTGGGCTCAGGGCGTCTTTAAACGTGGAGCAGGTTTGTTTATTCATTTTAAAGAATTTAAAAGCAGCGGGCGGGTTTGCATTTATAAGAGGGAGAGTTAAATTGGTGAAAACACAGCAGAAGGCCGCATTGGCATCAGTGAGTCAGCAAACCAGGCAGCTCTGACAGTGGGAGGTCACACAAGGCACTTCTACGGGTCAAAGAGAAGACGCTTGGCACCGCGCCGTGACGGGCTGAGTGAGGAGAAGACTAAAGAGGAAGACGAGCGACGGGCAGCGTCACGTCCTATGGTAGCCGAGCCGTTCCTCAGATCTCCATCCATTCATTATATCCCACCTACAGGGTCATGGGGGTCTGCTGGAGCCAATCCCAGCCAACACAGGGCGCAAGGCAGGAAACAAACCCCGGGCAGGTTCTTCAGATCTCTCACACCATTTCTGTAACAATCTGAAGGTCCCATCAGCCCCGAATGCCATCCCCTTCATTAATGACTCGGTACCCTCACTAAATTCAGCTGCGGTTATATAAGAGGAGAAGCAGGAGGGTGACCAGTGGATTTGGGGGACACGTCCGACAGAAGCGGCGCATTGTGAAGGGTCCACCTGGCAGCGAGGAAGGAGAAGAGGAAGCACCTGCTGAAATCTGACAGAAGAGACGAGAGATGCACTCGCCGCTCATCAGCGCTGCCCACCCCAAGAGAGCTCAAGGAGGACAGCAGGCTGCCCGGGAGGATCTCCTCGCCCCTCCGCCTCACGGGGTCTCTCTGCGCCCTTCCCGTCAGTGACCCCCAGGTCTTCCTGCATACCTGCAACGAGCCACTTCAAAGTCCACGTGGTGTCACACGCCATTCCACGCCGACTGCTGGGGACTTTGTCTGCTGTGCCACTTATTTACCGTTGCCAGGACAACCAAATCATAGCATCAGCGGATTGGCAGATGCAGAATCCTTCAAATTAGCATAATGTGTGAAAGTAATGAGGGGCGTAGGACGAGGCAGCGTGAGGTGGTGGGTGGTACGTGCCCAAGAGTATTGATTCATGCCACAGACTGGCGCCAGTGCCACAATGTGAAAAGCAATATGGGTATCGCTGGGCTTTCAAGTCATGGCCTTCATGAAGTGAGCGTCTCCTTGGGTTACTTCGTAACCGAGAGAGTGTGAGTGTGTGGGGGGGTAAGAGATGACCAAGTCGGGTTGGACCGGACATCCTCCAAAACATGGTGATGATGGTCCTCTGCCAGTCACTGGTGGCAGAGCTCGGTCGAGTTTTGGGTTTTCAAGGAAGTTCTGTGCCTACGGGGTTCCTGCCATGGCGAAGCTGTCATCACACTCAGACTGACACGCCACATAAAAACTCCCATCGGACTCTGCACCCAGATGTGGCAAGCGACACCTGTTGGAGAGGGGCATGGGGGCCACCGACATTTTAACTATGGCATACCTGCTGTGCAATGCTTCAGTGGCAATATGTCTGTGAGAGCTCAACTTCTTAATATCGTTCAGGCAGTGTGGCACAACCCACCCTCTCGGTGTGACCCTGAGCAAGTCACCAAACCTGCCTGTGTGCCAGCTGTGCCTACACATCTGTTCTTGTAAGGTGCCATGGGGATGGTGCTCACATCACAAAAAGAAAGGCAGCAGTGATGCCAACATAAGTCACCATCCTCTCAGTGGACACAGGGCGCCTGCAATGACAGGACAGAAGTGGTGCCCGCTGATCACCCCGGGGTGGAGTGGAGAATTCAAACCGCAGACTTTTTTGAATTTGTTTGTTTATTGGCTCAAATGATGAGCTGAATGCCCAGGACTCTCTAAAGCAACTTAACGACGGGCAGGACTCCCATTTGACACGCCACTCCACCCGTAGTGCGCCAGGGCTTTGGAACCTCAAGGCTGCTCTTCCAATGACTTCATAACCTGAAAAAGGCTTTGAGCAGCGCCACCTATTACAAGACAGCCAGCCAATCAAGCGAGTGCAGCGTCACATGGCCTGAGACCCCACATGTCAACGTCAACACGGCTCGACCAACAAACAGCGAAAGCGCAACAGTGGAGGAGCCTGCGGACGGGTCAGGCGCACGTCATCAGTGACCACGAGCCACCAGTACGTCACCCGCTCCTCAACAGCCACCCCAAGACCACTCATATCCAGACTTCACTGCCGATTTTCTATTCTATTTGGTATTTCCATCCATTATCCAACCCACTATATCCTAGTACAGGGTCACGGGGGGTCTGCTGGAGCCAATCCAAGCCCACCACAGGACACACACACACCAGGCACACACTAGGGACAATTTAAGATCGCCAATGCACCTAACCTGCATGTCGCTGGACTGTGGGAGGAAACCCAGGCAGACACGGGGAGAACATGCAAACTCCACCTGGGAAGCGACCCCAGGTCTCCTAACTGCGAGACAGCAGCGCTACCCACTGTGCCACCCCTTATTTGGTATTTCAATACACTAATTCATAGCACATTGATTTTACAATTTTCTATACTTTGTCTTTTAGTCATCCAATTCAAAGAGGAGAAAACAAACAACTGCAGTCCCGACAGTTTAAAGTGTGCGGACTGGAGGAAATGGGCGGGGCCTGTTTAGGAACGAGGCCCTGTGGGTGGAGCCTCCTCAGCAGGCGATTTCACCGCCACTCACTACACCTGAAAATCACGTCTGGCCCTCCGAGTCTCTCTCTCTCACACACACACACACACACACACACACACGAGGGACCACAGTGTCTGCTTTTAATTTTCTTATTAAAGGTGAGACAGGCACATCATTAAAGGGGGCAGAGACAAATTCACACACACACAAACACACGTATTTATTTATCTGCCATGTGTTTCGATTTGTTTTTCTCCAATCGTGTTTCGTTCCTTTCAATGTGAGGCCCTGTGTGTGGTACCGTAAGGGGCGGGGCCACCCTGACATCACCACTCCGATCCCACCCCCTGGCTATTTAAATCCGGAAGCCCGGGCAGTGGTGCCCCCTGTTAGTGTCGAGTGTGGATTTTCTGCTCCGATTCCAATTACAGGTTGGGTTTTGCTGACTGGCACTTGGGCAGCCCCTCTTTCAGTCATCCCAGTGCCTTTTGTTAGATTCGCCTCATCAAGCTGCTCGAGTTTTTATGGTGTCCCCCCCCCCCCCCCCATTCTGAAGCCTGCAGGTAGTGGTTGGGGCGGAGCCTCTCCCGGGGTGGCCAGTGAAGGTCCCGAGGATATTTGGTGGTCTCTCAAGCTCTTTTGCTACGTCCAAGCCCTCCACATGACTGCCACGATCCGCAGCTGCCCTTCATTTTCCAGCTATCATGTGCTCAGAGGTGGCACCAGGTGTGCCCTGAGATCTGTCAGGTGGTTTCACAGCGAGGCCAATCGTGGCGCAGGGGAGGGGAGAGATGTGTTCTTACAAGCTACGAAGTTGGCCGCTCTCTGAACAGGTGACCATAAAGACCGTAAACAGGAAGTGAAGCGCGAGTGGTGGCGTGGTGACAAGCGAGACACAAGTGAGCCCGACGTACGCGGGCTGGGGGGCCTGCAGCCGTCTTAGCGGATTGGCGCTGCTACTAAGCTCCATCTATAGATGGGCAATTACGACAGCGGAATGTGTAATTATCCATTTATTCCTTCCTGATGTCGCCCGCTTGTGCTCTTGCTTACCTGATTAAGCTCGGCAGATAATTACACGCCTCGCGCTCACCACACATCATTTTGCACTTAGCCGAGAAGCCATTCATTACAACAGATGTCTTCCGCTCGTTTAACAGAAATCAAAAGGAGCATCGGAAGAGTTAAAGCATCGGTGGATTTAACACTTTGGGATAAAAGCATCAAATCGGGGCATGCAGTGCCAGCGCTGGGGGTCCGCACAGCCGCACCGCTGTCATACGCCACTAAGCTACACCTCAAGAGTCTGCAAAAAACGGCAAGCGCAGCCTGTGGAGGGCCATTTCCCAAGATGCTTTGCAGGTTTAGCACAGTTGCATTCACAACTCTTGTCACGGCACGTGTGGCACCCCATGAAGGGTGCCAACCCAGTGATCGGGCGCTTTACAGACTGAGGCCCACTTTAGGCGGATACTTGTCTGTCACAAGAAATTTCTGAGGGCGAGCAGTGGCGAAGTTCAAGGTTGACGTGGCCGCCTTTTTTAGCCCAATGCCAGTGGGATGACACGTGTGCCCCTCAGACAAAATGGCCAGTGACTCAGAGTCACTTCATCAGCTGGAGGGGCTTCTTTAAGACCTCACGTGCCCCCCCCACCGCTGTTCCTGTCTTTGGTTTCTTTTCTTTCTGTATGTTGGCCGTCTTTCTAAGAATTCATTTTATTGAAAACATTTTGGTTTGCGCCCATTCTTGAGTGATTACTGTCCCGATCATTAATTGTTTTGTGTTCTCCGTTTGTCATCAAGGTTGGGATGCTGCTCGTCATTTACATGTGGCGCCCTAGGGGCCGGGCCCCCCGACACGACCACTTCAGCTCCACTGTGTGAGTTTTTTAAAGGTTCCCGTCTCCCTTTAAGGATTTACAGGCCTGGTTTTGAGTTTCAGGGTCAGGCCAACTTCTTTAGTATGCAGAGGCCATCTTGTCAGTTCGGTGGGCCCTGCGCCAGGACACCCACCACATACTTAGAGGGCACCTTGTGTTGATATTAAGTGAAATGTTAAATGGCGGGCGGCCCGCCTTCTTGTGTTTTTATTCCTCGGATGGTTCAAGGCCCACAAATCAAGCACATCATGTGAGCAAACACAGGCTTACTGCCCACCTTGCAGCGGCCCAAATCAACTGGGCATTGGGTGGTCCAGCTAGTGATGAATATGCACCCACCTGCCCTGGTTGAGATCTTAGTAAATGGACATCTTTTCTTTGTCAGGACTATGATGTCATCTGTCACAGCAGACCCCCAGGACCCCCCAGAGTTTTTCTCTCCCTTACCGTCAGCGGGCCTTACCCCGCATTTGTCCACATCTGTCACATTAAATCTGCGCTCCAATTGCCCGAGTGCCCAGTTTAGCCCAGATGTTTGGGCCGGTTGGCGTTGTACGGTTTTAGTAAGAACGCTTTACAGCTGTAGCGCTCCCAGCATGCACTTGAGCCGAATGAGGACGCATCATCACCACACGCGACGTGTCACTTACCAGTGTCAAATAAAACCAAAGCGGCCATTCAGCGATGAAGAGCAAAACCTCACACACCTGGACGAACACGCGGGTCCCGTGGACTTCATCTGCCGCCCCCATTAAGAAAGAAAGCACCCCCCCTCCCCCAGTGGGCTTACCTAAGTCGTGCCCCCCCACCCCCCAACAGGCTTACTTGTGCCCCCCCCCACAGGGTTACCCAAGTCATGCCCCCCCCCACCCCAGCAGCCTTATCTAAGTTGTGACCCCCCTGGACAGGTTTACCCAACTTCTTGCCCCCCCAACTCCGACGGGTTTACCCAAGTTGTGCCCCCCCCCCCCCGAACGGGCTTACCTAAATCGTGCCCCCCCCACCCCATCATGGCAGGCTTACCCAAGTCATGCCCCCCCCCCCACCGCAGCATGCTTACCTAAGTTGTGCCCCCCCCCCCAACCCCAGTGGTCTCACCTAAGTTGTGCCGCTTGTTTTTCGCATGCTCGTGAATGTGCTTCTTTGTAAAGCAGCCGAAGAAGACACAGTAGAGGCAGGAATGGAGTCGGTTCAGGTGGGCACCACACATGTGACATATACAAGACTTGGCCTGTTGGAAGAGCACAAGAAAAAGAAAAACCAATGAGACTTCATCATCATCATCATCATCAAGGTTTAATTCCTTTTTGAGTTTTATATTAAAGAGAAGAACCTCAGACGTCCTCACTGGTTCGTATTCACGGGCCTGAAGCCCTCGAGGGATTGAATTTTCCTGTGAAATCCCACTAAACACAATAGCGAGGACCACCAGCCTTCCACTGTAGGACTGCACCATCAACTCCACACACAAGCTCTGGGTGGTCTCCCAGCCCAAACAGGAGATCAGACCAGACCTGCTGCCAAGAAGATCAAGGAGCGGCCCGTGAGACGTCAGGATGAAGAAATGGGGACGAGCCAACGACAAGACTAGCAAAGCGCTGAACCTTCCATGGAGCCACCGTGCCAGCCAAGGAGGCCAGCTGTCAGAGGGACGACCAAGGGGCCAGGTCTGCCCTGTCACACGTCTGTCACTTCTGAGGGAGGCTGGCATTAAGTCACGTCTGGAGTTTGATGGGAGCCATGTGACACAAACAGAGACCCGCCGGAAGACAAATCTGCGGTCTCATCGAGACTGACCCCTGGGGGTCTTCAACTCAGGGCAACAACAATGGAGACAAATATAAGGCAAACGCTTGAGAAGAATCTTCCTAGACGGCGGCAGCTGTGCCCATTACCCCTGACAGTGCCATCGTGAAATACGACCATGAAGGAGCCGACCAAGGCCTGCAGACCCCAAAAAGTTCAAAGACGGCTGTGCTGCTCACTTCTGACAGACCTCCACTTTGGGCTCCCATTGTACTCTGGAGACCCTCTTTAAACATCTGCAGTGGGATGTGCCAGCTGACGAGGGGCCTGACTTTGTTCGATGCCAGTTCTGGTCGGAGTTTATGGATTCATTTAAATCGGGTCAAGTTCAAAAAGTCTCTTTCACGCCCGAAGATGGCACACTGGATTACCCACAATCCCACTTCGAAATTCCAGCCCTGAAACCGCATCCCACCTGACAGGAGGTAGCCCCCCCGCCCCCCCCCACCATGGGATACTTCAGTGACCACCTTGGGCCTCAAGTTACAGTAAAACGTCTGTAAATGAGCGCCGATTGCCACCAGACCGGACCCCCGCTCACTTAGTTATGCTGCCAGCCTGGCATGAGACGACATCACAGCCAGCTACTGCCAGGAGGGTCAGACTGGGGTGACCTCACGACTGCCCCCTCGACTTCCAAGGGTCTTCACGGCTTTGCCCCCACCCTCAGACTCGGGTCCAGCTGTTATTCAGGACCCCTCGCACCCCTGCCTCACAAGTTTGGAGTGCCCATTGGCACCACATTTCCTCCTTATTTGTCAGCGTCTGTCGGCCCCCTCATCATCAGCTCATCACTTTGAGGTGACCCATGTCAATCCGCTCCTGCGTGCCATGCCCACCATGACTCACTCTCACTCTATTTTCTGCTCTTCTCCAGAGGCGTTCCTGCCAAGCACACCATCATATTTGGGAACTCGGCGCACACAATGCCACCCCCTCCTTCATTTTTAAACTGCCTGCTCGATGCTTTGAATGCCGCGGCCTCGGGGACAAGAGAATGAGCACCAAAGCTGGCAAGTGCCACAAGAGCAGAGCAGCAGACCAAAGCCAGGCGCCCGTCCTGACCGCATTAATGGTGGAGAGGAAACTGTGGCTCACTTGTTACGGTGGGCATTAAGGCAAGACTGCAGGAAGCCCGGGCATCTGCAGTGTGGGCACAGTGCCGCATCCTGGCCCGCGCCAGCTACGGAAAATACTGACCATTCTCGTACGAGCAGAAGAATGAAGAAAAGGTAAACAACCACCACAACCACCCCACCTCTGCAGAGGCGCCGCGCCACCGAGTGACAACTTCATCGATTTCTGGCTAACGGGTACAAAGCATCAGGGAGAGGCGGCAGCAGCGAGCAACACGGCTGGCTGAGGACTGCAAAGCAGGCCTACGGGGGGCCGGGAAGAAGCTCCTGTGTCAGCAGACGTTACCTGGACGCCAGCGGGAGGTGGCAGCGCTGCACTCGGCCCCCCAAGCACACCATCGGCGCCTCATCTGTGCTAAACATTAGCAGCAGCAATGAAATCAAACGACGAGATGAAAAGCACATGCGGTGGGCACCCTGGCGGCGCCAGCGCTGGTCCGTAAAGCTCGAGGCAGGAGGGCCGCCAGCATCCATCTCGGGTCTGCCTTTACAAGTTCAGGCCACGGACCACCTGCTGGCTACAGGACTGGCCTCCAGTGTGGGGGGCAAAAGGGGCGGGCAGGGGGTCCCCCAGTGGCCACAGAATTGGACAACAAAGCACAAGGCCACAGCGTCCGTGCCACAGTGCCATATTAAAGCAGTAGAGAGCGCCCCCCGGTGGACACAGGGCAGCAGGTTCAAGCAGGAGGGCTGGTATGGGAGGTGTCGGCAGCAGGCCCCCTAGTGGACACTGACATGCACAGTACAACACAAGTTCAGCGCCACCTAGTGGGGTCACAATGGGACATCAACGCACAAAGCCAAAGGCTCCATGCCAAAGTGACAAGTGTAGGCAGTGGACCCCCATGCAGGACACACAGCTGGCCAGTAAAGCACAAGCTGCGGGTTCAAGGACATCGCGAAATATGAAGAGACGGCTGCCACTTCAGAGTCATAGTGGGGTGTGACAAGCACAGGCAGGTGGCCCCATGGCGGATACAGAACTGGACGTTGGGGACCAAGCCAAAGGTTCAGTGTGGCAGTGAGCCCCCTACTGGACAAAGGTTCAAGTATGCGATGGAGTACACAAGGTGTTGTCAGCAGGCCCCCTAGTGGACACTGACGTGCACAGTACAACACACACAGTGGGCCGTGACAAGTGAGGGCAGACAAACGGCCACCTACTGGGGTCCCAATGGGACATTAATGCACAAAGCCAAGGGTCCCAAAGTGTGGCATAACAAGCACAGGCGGTGGGCCCCCTAGTGGCCAATAAAGCGCAACTGCAGGTTTAGTGTTGTATGAAAGGTGCAGGCTGGGGGTCCTCTAGCGGACACAGAAATGGACCCTGATGCACAAAGCTGCCACTTCAGACCCATAGTGGGCTGTGCCAAGTGCAGGCAGTGGACCCCCTGAACAAACTCAAGGGTTCAATCACACAGGGTGTCATGAAAGGAGCAGGCAGTGGGGCCCCCTAGTGGACGCTGGCTGACCTGGACGATACATCACAGGCTGTCAGCTGGGACCCCGGCACTCCTTGGGGGGCAGAGGGTCTCGGGCTGCTTTCCCAGACTCTTCAAATGCTGACGAGCTGTGTGTCCTTGTGACTCTGTGACAAGCTGATGACGATGATGATGAGGAAGATGAGGAGGAAGAACTGCTGCGTCATTTATTTCATCTCTTTTTTTTTTTCTTGACTGCTTTATTTGAGCAAAATGGAGTCGCAGCAAAAAACCAAAACGACTCGGGGAGACGAAGACAAACGTGCTGCACCACCTCAACGGGAGGCCTGCCAGTGCCAAGTGAGCTGAGACCGCCGCTCATTTCTGGCCCCTTCACAAAAACACGTCCAACAAAACAAAAACAAAAGAAAAGAAAGACGACGACGTGAAGCCTGGCCGGCCGCGGGGCTTTTGTGTGAAAGCGCAAGGAGGTGAAATTCCTCACATTCAAGGCACCTTACAGGGAGGGCAGAAACTGGGCAAAACACAGGGCATGGGGACAAAGCCGAGACCCCCACCATTCAGGCTCGCCATTCCCCCACAAACTGCAAAGGTGTCAGCATTTGGGGGACTCGCCAGAAGTACAGCAGCCATCATCAAGTAAACGGTGGGTCACTCGGATGGCAAATGCCAGCCAGCAATAAGCACCTGACCAGCGAGACACTGGGGGGGTTGGTTGGAATTCCAGGCTTCGGCTCAACTGTGAAGGAAACAAACGTCCCGGTAACGTCACACGTGAGGTGCCCTCACTAAACCGGGGGTCTCTGGGCCAGGCTTCACCCCCCATACCAACTCCTAAATATCAAATGGCTGAGGGCTCCCTGGTCATTGCGCTCTGAAACGACTCCCTGTCCCCGTCCCTGCCCTGTGCCACTAAGCCTGGTAGCTGAGCACCCTGTGGTGCAGATCAGACAGGGGGCACCAGCCCTGCACTCCGGAATCAAACGAGGCCCCTAGGAGGTATATAACCCATGGGAGGAGACAACGGAGACCGACGTCTCAAAAACGACGCTGTCCTTAGGAATGGCCCCCAAAAGGACACCTGTGTCCATGCGGGTCCTGATGAGTCCGAGTCTCGCCATCTCCCCGCCGCTCTTACCTTTTAAATTCTTCTGCTTTATCATTGTGTCGTCACATCACCTGTGCACCATGGACCTGAGACAGGAAGACACGTTCCACCCAACGCTACAACCACTACCAGTCACACTGTGCCAACATTCACCGTCCAGTCTGCCACCAACACGCCCCTAAGAGACAAGCGATGGAGAATCCAGCACCTCAGCTGTGCCAGCAGCAGTCAGACTCGGACACTTGATTAAGGGTCTCACTTAAAAATCATTTCTACTGGCATCATAAACCACAGCAGCAAATGAGTGACACAAAGTCCACGTGCGAACAAAAACGGCGTAACGGGCACTTTGGAGAGCGGGCATCACAGACAGACAGGCAGTGAGTCCCAGTTCTGCATTTACTGAACACAAAGGAGCCTCCATGCATGCGGTGACACCTCAGGACAGACTGCAAGACCACCCACCAGTGGCACAGGGCCACTCACGGCTCAGAGGACACTCTCGTCCCACGTTTGGCACAAATGTTCTTTTCTCAGACACAGGAAGTGAGTGACCAAGTCGTGTGGAGGACAGCAGGACTTGAAGGCCACATCAGTTTGGGGACAGTCACAGAGTGTGACTGGCGAGCTTCTTGGGTGAAAGGCCTGTTTGTCACCCCAACTCTCCTGAGACAGAGCTTGTGCCATGGGAGCCTGCCAGAGTCCCAACAGCTCTGCCCACTTAAAACCAGCCTGCTGGCCTCGGCCACAATGGGCCACCAATGACGAGCTGGCAGAGCAGCTGTAAAAACACAATACAAAACCACCCTAAAGAAAAGACCTACTCACAACAATGGCAAAGAACAAAGGAGGGCCCCCAAAGAGTCGCCTGAAGGGGCTGCACACAAATCCCAATGCGAATCCTTAAAACAAAGCCAGACAGAATCCAAGAAAATCCACATACTCACGGAAAGGATTCCCAACTCCTGAGCCTTCTCAGCCAGTTTAAATAATCAAGGGGCGGGGCTCAGAAACTGGTGACATTAGGGTGGCCCCGCCTCCTGGGGCTCCACCCACAAACAACAAGGACTCAAAACCATAACAAAACAGATGATACAGAACACCAGCATCCCACCCATTAAACTTCCAAATCCGCTTTGTGCAGATCAGGGTCGCAGGAGCCCATCCTGGAAGGGGTGCCAATCAGAACAGGGAGACATTCCTTTTATTCTATCAGGCCAAAACTGCAGTAATTGACATTGGGCTTGGCGTAATGTTTGCACAATGCAACGCTCGTCTCTGTTATGTTCCGTTGGGTTTTGGATTCCTCAAAACAGTGTTAATGTCTGTGATGCGCCATCTGTTGGAAAGACACATGAGATGCATTTTATTACTAAACGTGTCTGCGATGCGCCATCTGTTGGAAAGACACGAGATGCATTTTATTACTAAACGTGTCTGCGATGTGCCATCTGTTGGAAAGACAGATGCATTTTACTACTAAATGCGTCTGCAATGCACCATCTGTTGGAAAGACACATGAGATGCATTTAATTACTAAACATGTCTGTGATGCACCATCTGTTGGAAAGACACATGCGAGGCATTTTATTACTAAACGTGTCTTTGATGCGCCATGTGTTGGAATGGCAGAGACACAGCAGTTGGAAGGACGCAGACTGACTCTTGTCCTTCCATTATGGCAGATCTTGTCTGAAGACTTTGGGCCAATGGAGGTCTTTAGCTCGCTAAAAACTACAATCAATCTTTTTAAATGGTCTTCACACATGACTGCCTGGATGACATCTCTACATGCGTCTGTCATGGCACACAGAGAGGAGACGTGCTGCGCGTTGGTCAGGCATGCAAGTCAGACCTTCACTCCACAAGGCGCTTTGTGATGGTGTCGTCTGTGAAAGTCGCTATATAAAACTAACAACTCTGACATTCAACGTTCTCTAGAAGTGACATGAGAGTGACAGACAAGGAGGGTGTAAGAGTAGCGGGCAGGAAGTCCAGAGGACCCCCCCCCCCCCCGCCATTACAAAGCCTCATCCTCAGCAGGGCGTACAAGTGGGGGGCCGGGGTCTTTGCGGCTCCCTGCCACTCCTGGTGAACGCAGGCGTCTCACTTGGCCATAGCCTGCAATGCAGCACTGCAGCTTAAAAAAAAAAAAAAAAAAAAAAAAAAACCCCAAGCAGTGCCAATACCGCGGCAGCGTGCAGACCCCCTGACAAAATCTATTTGCGCTCCTATTTCCTATTCTCTCGTGTCAGCACTCTTGGCTGATGCTTTTAATGTCCTATTAGGTGACGCATCGATCGGCCCCGGGCCCGTCACGTGCTCAGCTGCACTCCACAGCCTCCCGACGCTCCCACTTACTTACTTCCTGCTCTCTCTCTTCATGACACTCGGCAGCAGAGACAGCGGAGAAGACCCCCCAACCCAAGAGGGTCACGTCAGCGTCCTCCTGACACTCAAGTCTGGTGCAGTCACCTGCAGGACGGGAACTCGTCACGGCCACAGAAAGGAGGAGAAGACGAACTAGAAGTCCATCAGCCGCGGTGGGGCTTCTGACAAGGCCAGGAAATCAAACTCGTGTCACCTGGAAGAACATGGACCCCCGGGCATTACTGAACGGGCCAAGTTAGGCTCACTTGATCGGGGGTCCGTTGGTTATGATGATGATGAGGACGTTAAGAATCTATTAGGAACTCAAAACTCTCGGTGCACGAAGTGGGCACCGTCCTGCTCAATGCGGGCAGTAAACCAAACCGAACGGCTACACTGGACAAACCCGGGAGTGGACAGGCGGTCCAGACCACCGTTAAGTTGGCTTGCAGACGTGAAGTCCGACACTTTGCTCAAAAACATTTAAAACGCACTGCCTTAGGACCCCCCAGCTCCAGCTAGCAGCACGAAGAGGACCACTTTACTGCCATCTCACGGTCACCCTGTGAAATGCCAAGGTGAGTTGTGCGCAGAGGAAGGAAGGAAAACACCAAAGGCAAAAAAAAAAAAATAAACCACAAATGGAACACAGAAGTCGGTGTGTGGACCACGGCATCCAGCCAGCACAGAGACCCCCAGTAGGCCTGACCCGTGAAGGACTTTATTAGTGAGATTAAGTCATCGTAATAAAAGGGTCCTTGAGCCCATTGTGTGGGACACCTTTACATGAAAACGTCTGGCAGCACGCGCCGTGACCGTCACTTAGCTACACCAGCGATTCGCCCAAAGCAGCTTCAGCTCCATTAAAAGGAGTGCAACCACACCCCAGCGGCAGGGGGTCCGACCGTTTCCAGCATTCACGTATTCCAATCCTGAATCTCAGGGTGTCACCGAAACGACACACACGCTGCCCGTGTCCTCGTGTGCGCAGCCGCACCGCCAACCCAAACAAATCGGTGACGTCACCTCACGTTTTGGGCTTTTGAAACCAAATCCCCTTTTTGGGCCTGTGGACTTCAGACTGCCTGGGGGGGATAGGCGAGGGGGGTCTTTCAGATTTACAGAGGGTGCACCAAACTGAGAAGGGAGACACAGAGTGGACATGGGGTCTCCTGAGTGACTCTACTGATGAGCCCCTCACATTCAAAGATGACAAACCTGTGAGCTGGAGAGAAACGTCACAATATTAAAAAACACAAAACCCATTCAAATGAACTCGAAGAGCCAAAGCACAGCGTTGGCAACGCCAAGAGGGGGATGTCCCCGGCAAACCCTGGCAAGCACAGAAGATGGACTCTTTACAAAACTGCGTCAAAGTACGAAGCTCCACAGCAGCACCAAAGGCAACCCAAAGAACATCGATAGTCAAAGAATCGAGAAATCCAAAAAGTCAACTCCCCAAAACTCGCCAGCGCATCTCTGTGGGCAGAGCCTCCAGATTTAGAGGGCAATGATTGGCAGGTGGCTCCGCCTCTTGAGGGGACCAGCCCCAAAACCCTGGCAAAGGCAACATAGATACAGAGGCAAAACCCAGCATGAAGAACTAAGCAGGGTCATCATCAAAAATGAACAATGTGAACCTCAACCAGGGGCACCGGTGCCAACGGTGACCGATGTCTGCTTTGATTACTCCAGTATTAGGGATCAGCGCAGGACAGACACGGCCCACAGGAAGTCCCTCAATGAAACGACTGGCACATCCACTGCCAGAGGAGAAGGCAAATCAATGAAGGCAGGCGGACTGGGTGGGAAGAGGCTGCTCAAACAGATTGGCCTCAAGATGGCACACAACAAGTGCATTTGGAACAAATCTCCCGTTGGTGGGGCATTTCCAACGATGCCAGGTGCCCTTATAAATGCTTATTAAGACCAGGACTGATCAATCAAATTGATCGCCAATCTCTGGAGGATTCCAAACCAACCCTATTAAGAATGCTGCCAGTATCCTCCTCGGCCTTTGTCGCCTGGCACTGATGGCGTCCGTATTTGAGGAAGCGTTGCTAGGCAGCTCCGCTTCAGCACTTCATTCCTGGTCTTCTCCATCTTCACTTAACTCTTTCCCTGCAGCGACTCAGGCACCGATTCTGCACAGAGGAGCTGTCGGCCTCTGACTCGGTGCTGAACATGGCACACAAGTGGGCATACGGGAAAGGCTCATGAAATGGCAAAAATCACACACTTGCCAGTTGCCACAGCATCAAATTACCTGGCAATGGGGCAAACAGAACTGGGGGGCCCCTCAATTGGCCTCTGCGCCAGTTACCCTGTGCTCGCCTGGCGTGATGTTCCCTTCATCAGACCCCTCACCTTTATGCCCAGTGGAGGTCCACAGCATGTGAAACTCGTACGAGAGCCCCCCTGGGCCACTCTGTCACCACGAGTGACAGGAAGAGAAAGGAGATGAATGGCAGCGGTCACCAGGGCAGCAGTGGAGAGGTGGCACAAATATTGGGAGCACCAACCTCTTTTCAATGGCCAGTTGTGTCCCCAGAAGCAATGCCATGAGGAGGACGGGTCTTCATCAGCGGGGTCCGCTTGCCCAAACTACTGCACATCCTCTCAGGACATTATCGTTTGTCAAGATGGCAACATTCCAGTGACGCCCGTGCACCTTAAATTAAAAAAAGACGATTACATGCCCAGCTAAATGGCATCAAGGCTGTCACAGCTTTGGTGGTTTTTTTTTTTGGTTTTTTTATCAATGTCATTAACCAGGGGACGAGTCCTGTCCTGGGTGGGCTCATGACTTGCCACCCAATGCTGCCATGACCACCCTGCCAACTACAGGCAGCTTCATCAAAGGGATGACTGGACCGGCCGCAGTCTGGCTGGAAGGTTCTCTGATTCGGCAGCCCTGGTCTTCTCATAGGCCCCCCCAAGATTACAGCGTCTGTCCTCAAGTGGCAGACAACACGCCAGGCGAGCACAGACGGGACGTCTCCAAGACTCTACACTCAACTGCCAGCCTACCCTGTGGCAGGACGGTAATGGCTTGGCACTTTAGTATTGAAGTTAAAAGTCCAACAGATCTCAAAGTTGGCAGCAGAAGCAGAGCCCACCCTTCCAGGCCCTTTCAACACAACATAAAAGAACACCGAGGGTCTCGAAATGAAGCCGCCATCAATCACTACGTGACGTAAGGGGACACCTCTGGGCGGAGTTTTCCTTTAATAGCACATTTGCCAACACATGCAGACATGTGTTGTGGTGTCCTGGTAGTACGATGCCCACTTTGCCAAGTATGGCATCACTTGTGACAACTGCAATACTAAAGATAAGTTAGAGACAGAAATGCTATTGGGTGTCATGTGCGTGTGCTCGGCCCCACTGGCAGCAATCAGGAAAGGGTGGTCTCTAGGGGGCAGGATGGTGTCTAATGGTGTTAGATACGCAGCACGCACCCTCCAACAATACGGCAGGAACAGAGCCCACCCACCTGCTGTGTGGCGGATCCCAGCGAGGCCCACCTGTGGGGACACAAGGACCCCCCTCATGCAGCTCTTGGCGGTTATCACACCTCACATTGTGACCGAGTGTCTCAAACCGACGGACTGCAGGGGTGTGTGGGTCATAAAGCGGCACACCCAGAGCAGCAAATCAAATCCTATTAAACGTGCCAACGGCATAAATGTAAAACACGACACGTGCCAATCTGCGCTCACAACGGTGAATGCTGACAATAATCAAAGCCACCTGTAGGATGTGAGCGAGCCCACCCCGCGTGAGGAGACCACCCAGAGCGCTATGTGAGTTGATGCAGGCAGGCAGAGAGAAGAAGAAGAAGAAGAGGAAGAAGAAGCCGTGTCTTGTGCTGTGTTTGCTCGGCAGTGGTGGCTGAGACAGAAGACGTGCGAGTTATGAGACCCTGGGCACTTAGACGGGGACAAAAGGGAAATGTCGCCAACACAAACCCACTCTACTGGCATCTACAACAAAAACACATCACATTTGTTATTAGGGCATGATATCGAGTTCTGCCCGGACCCCTTGTGCCTACAATTTATGGACGCCATACACAAGACCACCTGACTAAAATAAATAAATAAATAAACAAACAAATTACATGAGTTTATATATTTGTACTCCACGTCAGTCTGATGGATTATTTCCTAAAACAAAAACAGATGTTAAATAAAACTTCTGGATGCCTTTTGCCTGGCGGTGCCATCACAGCTTCGGCTTCCGTGTAACCTAATTAGGACAAAAAAAGAAAATCCTCCAGTACAACGGACTACTGCCCCCTGCTGGTCAGGGTCCTGCCAAACTCCACTGTCACATGGTGATGAACCGCACCAGCCGGCTAACAGACAAGTGTCTGCGTTCTGTCCACTGTCGCCAAGGAGACGGGGGGTGGGCACACGTGGTGAACAGACAGACGGATTTGGCTCCCAGTAAAACGAAAATGTTGACCCATCGCTTCAACTGAAACACAGTGCCATCTCCAAGGCCTGGCGCATCCTGTGCACAAGGCCAATTACAGCCACAGGGGGCGCCATCAGGCGGCTTTTTTTAGTCTTCATGGCTCGGTCCGTCAGTCATTTCTCAAATTACGGATAGACTGAGAATAAGCCGTTGGCTTGGGTGGGTGGGCCGCTGCAATACGTCACTCGCTTCTTCTGAAAGGCCAAAGGCAACGTCAGCCTCTAAATGGTCGCCGTCAAGAGTGCAAACTGGCACAGGACTTCCTCGTTTGCACCCACTGTGGTCACAAACTCGCCAAGGAGTGCAAAGGAGACGCAGCCACTGGAGAGACAATTCCTAACGCAAAGATCCCGCCTCAGTGTTGGCAGCAGATGACCTCGGCTACATCTGTCCACGTAACGGAAGACAAGTCCCCTCCAGCCACCAATGCAGTACGTGGCACACGCTCAGCACGCCACGGCATTCGGATATGCCAGGGTTTGTCAACCATGGGCTTACATTCATTCATGTCTTTATCCGATTCCTCGGTTAAATTTGCCCCACGGGACAAAAAGTATCAGTCTGTCTGCCTATTTGAGTCTTACAAGGCAAAGGCGCTATATAAATAAACTACCATCTGCCCGACTCCCATATAGCGCCTTCTCATCCATCCATCTGTCTGACTGATTGTTATATAGTGCCTGTCCCATGTAGACAGGTGTCTGACTCAAAGGCGCCATATAAATAAAATATATTACACAGTGTGCCCGTCTGTCCGACTCTTATATAGCGCCTTTGCCTTCTACCTGCCTAAGCAGTAACTCCACAAATCAAACCAAGTCGCCCCATCTCATAAGAAAAGAAGAGCGGGCGCCAGGGTCAAACAGCAGCAGTGACACCCCTGGAGGTGCCATGGTGCCTTACAGCAGGCCATGTGCCAGTCTTCACCCCCACACACGAACCTTTGCCTCAGCCATCTTTATTTAACACACAAATCCCACCGCGTATCCTCTTACGGAGGAGGAGGCGGCGTGCCGCTCACCTGGGCTTCCCAGGACATCTGCCAACGGACCCCCTCTTGGGAGTACCTCATGGATTTGGGCCCGCCAGTCACCAGAATCATCCTTAAAGGTCCCCGTCCCTCATTGTTTTCGTTGCAGCCTCCCTTTTGTGTGATACGGCGTACACATACACAGCGCTGTGAAAAAGTATCTGCCCCCCCCCCCGATCTCCTCTGCGTTTGCTGATTCATGTTTGAGACCCCCAAATAAGTGGAGTAAACACAGCACAGTTTTTAAACGATCATGTCAAGGAAGGAAAGGTCACCAACACGTATATCACTCAGGTGAGACAGTCAATGCCCCCACATGACGTGACGTGTGCGCCCGTGGACTCTACTGCTACCCAAGCCTTGTGCAGTTTATACTTTATGTAAATCTGGAAGATTCCACCAGGTGGCAGTGCGAGATGTCATCACAGTGAGAAAACGTATTACGTTCTGAGGACACCTTGTCACAGTATCTCTGAAGCTCATCACAAGGTGAACACAAACACACAATGGCATCATTTTAGTGTCACCAAATCCCCAAACCTTCAGGTCTTTGGAAGGAAACCAGAGCCCAAAGTGGAAACCCACCCATGCAAACTCCAGGCGGGCACCACCAGGGCTGCGACTCCCTGTGAGACTCTGCCACCTCCACGTGTCATTATTAACAGTATTCATTATTTAAATGAAGGTAACGACTGGGTGGGTGTTAAGATGACATTCACGAGGGTCTACTTCAGTGACAAAGTAAACTACGAGATTAAAGCGAACATCGAGATTTGAGACGACATTCACGAGGGTCTACTTCAGTGACAAAGTAAACTACGAGATTAAAGCGAACATCGAGATTTGAGACGAAATTCCCACTTTACTCACCAAACTGACCTTTTCACCGTGTCCTTCGTTTTTTTCTCTGTGGCTCAAACGCGCCGCCGGACTTTCTGATGTTGTTGTGAAGGTGCAGCACATAAGTGGGGGGGGGGGGGGGGGATTTGAGACCTTTAAAATGGATTGTGATGTTACGAGGGGGAACACGCCACGCTGGAATATAAAAGCCCCCCCAATGTGTTTGTCGGTCGTCATTGTGCTTAACCACATCAAACAAACATCAACCCCATAGGATCAGCACAGAGGCCTGCTGTCACATGGAGACAGTGACCAGAGACTGGCGTCACAGTGCACCCCCGATTGTCCTGAAACTCGCCCACACGTCACGTTCATTTCTGAGGAGCTGCTCAGGACACATCAAATGAACGCTGGGAACGCGTGGCAGCCATGATGAGTGTGCGTACACGATAAACGAGTCCTCAGTCACCGAGTCCAGCAGCAAAGCAAACTGAAATGAGACGAGACTACCACCCCCAAGCTTGGCTCAATCAGCAGGACCCCCGTCCAGCCATGTGACGTTGACTCAGGGGTCTCCACAAGTAGCACGCTGGGCCTCAGCCAAAAGAAAATCAAAAAGGCCCGAGAAGGAACGTTACTGAAATCTCTCAGTCAGAAAAGGGTGACAAAGCAGTCTGTCCAACCCAGGGACCCCCATGAGAGCCATCACCTCCTTGTGGTAAATCTGCACGGCCAAGCGCAGAGAGAACTCATGTGGATAGTCGCAGACGGACAACAAAGGAGCTCAGGTCAGCTCGGCTCATGCCAGCCTTCACGACCGGGCAAACACGGGAGACTTGCAGGGTGGAGACCACTGCAGAACTCGTCTAACATCTGACCAAACCACCCGATTACCCCCAAAGCTCCTGGGATGACGTTCTGTGGACGTTTTGGCCGACAGGAGTCGCGTTACCTCAGGCGTGAAGCTGACGCCTCTCCCCCCAATGACACAAGGCAGTGCGATGGCACAGGGTGGCTCTGCTGCTTCAGGGTCCGGGTGACTTGTCATAATCGAGGGACACACAGGTGTCCGGCCATCAGTCCGTGATTTGAAGCTCAGGTGCTCCCCAGTTATGCCGTCGGCCAACAGTCCAAGTCCTCTAAAAAAGCAAAGTCAATGAAGGCTTTGGAGGGTCCTGGTCAAGGAGTTGGCATGAACCCCACTGGGCAGGACCTAAAACGGGCACTCAAAGACCCTCAAAGGATTCTGTAGAGGAGAGCGGGCCAAAGCCTGAGCTCCTGTGACCTGTCCGAGTGCAGTTGGTGGCACAGCCAAGTATTACACTTAAGGGGGGGCAATCACATTGTCACATGGGTGGGATAAGTCTTTTTTTTTTTTTTTTATCTACAATAAATCAAATGGTCCTTTTAAAAAAAAAAAAAAACGAACTGTGTGGTCTGCTCACTCAGGTGGTCTTTGAATTCTACTAACGTCGTGGGGCCAATGAAGTGTTACCAATAAGCAGACAGAGGGGGCGATTACTTTTTCACAGCACTACACGGTACAATAATTACAACTGGACCATCTGCGGATGACCTAAAAGTGTTGGCACTGCAGCTCCTTACATTAATTACAAACAACTGGCAGCTTCTCCCGGGCAGAAACACGTGGCACAAACCCCCCCCAGGCCTCCTCTTTGTAGAAATCCTGGGCTGACGAAGAACGAAGGCGAAGGATTTTGACATTTCAGCCCAACGTGTCCACAAATCAGACACGTCCTCAATGACAGCATCTGCTGGTGCAGCTCAGCTGGAGGAGATCGCATGGATGCCATTCAAGGATGGCGCTGGCCACTGCAGGGCACCACACTGCGTCCAACTGGACGTGGCACACGTCGCTGAAGATTCATTTTCTGCACTCACACCTACTAATCTTGCTGCAGTCCGCGGGCTCACTAGAACATGGAAGAGCGGTGCCTGGCAAAGTGGTGCCCATCAGTCCTGACCGAAACCAGGAACGCCAACTAAAATCAATGGTAAAGTATTTGGCGCCCAAATGCCAGCATCACAAAGAGATTCAACGGGTCAAATTCAATCTAAGGTCGCTTCACACACAGCCGGCCAATCAGAACGTCCCCTCGTTTTTAGCTCAAAGATGGCAAACCCAATGGCCAGGAAGCAAAACGTCTGGGGGATCAAATAAGAAAGTGTTGTCCGTGTGAGAGAAACGCGCCAACGTGACCCGCTTGTACTGCCACCGGACTTCACCCCAGTCAGCCACGGTGACTCCTCAGCAGGGAGACCTCCAGGAGATCTACGGGGGGTACAAGACAGACATGTGGTTAACGGAGGGTTGTGCATTTTTTAAAAAATGCTACGGTTTCCCTTTCCACGCCCCACAGCACCCAGTCTGCCATCGCTAAAGACACGTGTCACCCCCTCGCCCTCTCATCCATCATGGCAGCAGGTGTCTGTCTTTTTGGCTTTTACACGGAGGGTGCCATAGCAGTTGGTGCTGCTGACCGCCAGCCTGGCACCTAGGCGGGCACTTCTCCAGCTACCCCAGCCCGGCACAAATCCCCAGTGACATGCAGGTTCACTTGACTGGGGACACCAAACTGGGGGAGTGAGAGTGAAGACGCCCCACAATGCACTGCTGCCCCCTCCACGTTCACCCGTCCCCTCCATTTTCTGACTAACGGCTTTCAAAATCGTCTGTTGACGCTGCCAATGTGGCCACACCCGTGTGAAAAAGTCTAACATATGTAGACAGCTCAAGGTGGGATCTTCACTTAAACTGTCTCGCGAGACCACCGGTGTCCACCTCCGGTCCTGGAGGGCCGCAGCAGCCACACGTTTTCATTTTAACCTTCTGCTGTAGTGTTAACGAACTCGTCTCGGACCCCTTAGTCGTTTCTTTTTCTTTAATTAGCAGCCAAACAATAAATGAGACACAAGCCGAGTCGCCACACGGGCAGCTCACCGGTGCCCATCACACAAAACGAAAGGCGAAGGCGGATCTGCTCAGGTCACCATCATGTTAGAAGAAACAGAAAACTAACAGTTCTGAGGCAGGAGGAGAGCCGGCAAGGAGAAGATGTGGGGATGGTGGGAGTTCAAAGCCCCCCAATTAGAAGGGTCATCTCTTTGGCTGCCATTTCAGAAGGCCGAATCCTTCAAAGCAGGGCGATGAGTGTCCCCTCCATTTACTACCCGATCTCTCCGGCCTCGGCGTTCCTCCTGCGCCTTTCCTCCGTATCCTCGTGGGTCTTTCCCAGGACTTCCCGTCTTGACCGCTCGCCTGCCGTATGCCACCCCAATGCCAGATGGGCCCCCATTACCCACATGTCACTCGTATTGTGGAGCAGACGTTGCCTTTGAATGACATAAGTGAACGATGTGCCACACAGAGTTGGCTCTCTAAATACTGACGAGGCACCGAGCTGCAAACTGACCAATCAGACCAAAGCCAAAGTGACCAGTCGGACTGCCCGTTGAGCCCGGACACACAGACATTAGCGCTTTATTATGACAGACAGACAGACTGCCTGCGTATTATTCAGTTCTGTGCAGTCATTTCAGAGGCCCCAATCACATCAGGACTGTCGAGATGTGCCAGGTGCCACTGGTTGGCACGAGGGTGAACCTGCACTGGTAAGGCGGGTTGGTTCAGGCTCATTAATGTACTTTTGTTTCCTGCTGCTCTAATATCATCGGCCCCCCTTTGTTTTCTGTTTTTTTCTTTGCGTCTGAAGCGCATTCAGCAGAAGGACGGAGTGCCAGCCCACTACAGTAGCCTGGGAAACCTTTTGAAAGAAAACGATGAGTCACCAAAGCGGCTGAAGCTTCTGCGCAGACACCGAAGGGCTCGCCTTTACAGGCTCCGTCAGCTCTCGGACCACCTAAAGAAGTCGTGTCCATCAGACAACAGCAGCAGCCCGCCTGTGCAAAGCCCACCATGACAAGGACGTGATGGTGTATATCAAAAAAATAAATAACAATAATAATCAAAAGAAAACACACAGCAACATGCAGAGTGCCAAGCAGTCAAGCCGTGAAGAAGTATCAGCCCCCTTTCCAATACCCTCGCATGCCAGTCACGACGAATGGCATCAGATTTTCAAATGAAGCATCAGGTAAAGGGAACGAAAGGCAGAGTGAGCGACTCTCCTCATTGGCTGCTTCATATTCTGAAGCCATCAAGTGATTGTGTGCAAAGGTAATTGCCCCCCGCCCCCCCCCTCCCAGTTGCCCACTCAAATAGCTGACTAAAGTTCACTGGTAATTGGACAGAGCCCACCCAGGCCTCATCATGACAGCGACGTTGTCACCACTAGGCAAACACCAAAAGGGAGGAGGACAACAAGCTCTTCAAAGACGTAAGGTGACAAAGCCACTTGTGAGGCTCATCGTCACAGCGAGGGCCACCACACGAGGTGCGTCATGGGGTTAAGGCCGACTCCTGTCATCCTGGGGGCCTGCTATCTGCACAGCTTTAGAAAACGGGGGCACAGAACTTGGAGCTCCCCGAGTGAAGCACACTGGGCCAAGCTGGCACTCCATACTGTATGTGCTCATCACAGGCTCTGCCCCATCATGCCACTGCCTTTCAACTGCCAGCCTGCCCATAACCCCCCTGGCACCATCAAGTGCCCCCCAACCCTCGCCCAGCCTGACCCACCGTGCCCGTCACCCACCCAAGTCTTTCACTTCCTCTTCAGCACATCAAACAAAGGCCGTGAAGTGAAGAACCTGAGCGAGGAGGGCAAAAGCTGCGAGCCCCCAAAGGCGAACGAATGCCACTCTTTTCAAACTGCCTGACAACAAGCGCCCACCGGGGAGGGCACACTGCCATTGGTGATGCCAGGCCAGACAGCCAGTAGCCAACCCCACACGATGGATAGGTCAGCTCAGGCAGAGCTCCCATCACCAACGTAAAACGTCCAAAGTGACCTCCAAAGTGACCACACACCACAAGTATTCTTACAGAGGAGAAGATGGAATCCTGGGAGCAAAATAACCGAACGGAACACTCCGCCTAGAAAGGGGGCATCACGTGGGTGTGTGTGTGTGTTACGGACCCCAGGTCGCTCAGGGTCACACTTTACAATTGGAAAACCAAAACGAAAACAAACCAAATGTGCATGTCGCCCCAGATAAAGGCATCAGCCAAATAATAACGTTTTGAGGGTCCAGTCCAGCTGAGCCCCCCATCGATAGCGCATTCTGCTATCAATCCTCCAGCCACCAACCACAATATCTGTGCCCTCCACTCACCCCGCGTGGCTCGCCGTGACGCTCAAAGACGATTTTTAATCTCCAATGTGAGAGGCCTGAATGGACCCCCAGCTTGAACAGCAGCCAACAACTCAACATCCAGGAAGATAATTTCCAAGGGACTTGTGTCACATGATCCAAAGGTCCCAGGATGACCGCGTCCCCAACTTTGGCTAAAATGGGGCTAAAGAAACAAAAAGGGTCTGAAAATCAGCAAAGCAAAGTCCAATGAGATTGTGCCTTTGAAGTGAAGACCCGCCTACCAGCTCACTCATTGGTCAGGAGTCCAGCTCACTCATTGGATATCCTGGCACTAACTTTATCTGAGCCCAAAAGAAGAAGCAGGCGCCAGTCACACGTGCAGGTGGGAATCGGCTCTAAATGAGCTCCATGGCCCTCACAGTGGTCTTCTGTTTGAGGGTCTGTGATTATTTTACCAGAGTCTTCTATTTCAGCCTTGAAGACAAAGGCAAGAAAGACAAAAAAAAAAAAAAAAAAAACATCCTGGGGTCCAAAGTAGGAAATAAAAGCCCAACAAGACCCTGAGGGCCGAAGCTCGTTTAACGCTGTAGCCAAAAAACAAAGTGCCATCCCAGATACCAACGTGCGCGTGACGCCAACTTCTGTGACACGATGACAGCGACCCCCGGCCATCACAGCACCGAAACACAACTACAAGATGCTTACGGTTGACTTCTGTTTGTCCCCTCTGGTGGTTTTTGGGTATCCGAGGACTCCAGGCCAGCTGTGACAGTGGTAGGTGGGCCGCGTTCCTTTCTTTCTAATGAAGGAGTCTTTGATCGTAGCAATCGTGGATCACTTGAGGCCCAGATGAATACACAACTTGAACCCTGGAATTCGTTTTAAAAACGTCAGAATGAAAGCAAAATGTGCGTCAGCGGCGTTCAGGCCAAGCAGATGGTGGGCACCACCCGCCAGATGCGAGACGGGTCAGACCGCGGGGCATCGCCACCAGCTCACATTCACATCACGGCTTTCAAAATCGTCTGCCAACGCCACCAATGTGGCCACACCTGTGTGAAAAAGTAATGACACCCCACAAAACTTCTAACATATGCAAGACAGCTCAAGGTGGGATCTTCACTTAAACCGTCTCGCGAGACCACCGGAGTCCACTTCCGGTCCTGGGGGGCCAGAGCGGCTGCACGTTTTCATTCTAACCTTCTTTTAGTGTTAATGAACTCGACTCGGACCCCTTAGTCGTTTCTTTTTCCTCCTGAGGCAGGAGGAGAGCCACGGGGCACAACTACTGGCAAGGGGCCGCCCGCGGAGACAGTGGAGCCGTCGGTGGAGTCCGAAGCCCCCCAACTGACGATGAAAACCTGCGGCCACTGCGGCCCCCCAGGACCACAGCTGGACAGCCTGCTTTAGGCAAAGCTGACGTAAACGCGGCCCGCCGCTCGTTATGTGACATTTTATAGTCCATTAAACGACTGATAAACGTGGACAAGTTGGTGGACCCCCTGGTCTATCAGTACCCCCCCGGTGGGCCACAGCGATCAGAACTCTGACACTCGCCATACCGACACAGAAAGAGCTCTGGGGGGCTTTAGAACAAAGGAGTCTGGGAAGGCTTTCAAAAGCCGAGTGGAACGTCGAGAATGGGGAAGGTGGGAAATCATGGAGCACGTGGACGGCTGGCAGGCTTCGCTTTTCTAACAGATGGACGATATTCGGTTAAAGCCGCCGTTCACCGACTCTTAGCACAACTTGGGGTCCATAAGGAACCTGCGAGAAACGCTTTGGACGAGAGGCCACTCAGTAAAGTAAACAGCAACAAGCGACTCGCTGGCGATGGCCCCCTCGGCAGAGTTAGGTGGGAGTGAAGTTACTGACGGCAAAGCACAGCAGTCGACCAAAACAGAAGGTGGACCACAAGAGGTTTGCTAGCGGACCGAGACAGGGGGCCGACGGCAGCCCAGCGCGTGACGTTACTAAGCTCGAGTTTCAAAACGCTTTGTGGACGCCACGCAGCACGAGGTGCCGGTGATGGACGAATGGAGACTCGGCCTGAACAGCCCGAAACGCAAAGGAGCAGGCGACATCCGGGATTGGACGGCCGCTCTTCTTACATAAATGACGATGACAAGTGGCTTCAACTCCCAGGTGACACTGTGCTGGGTCAGCCCCCTGGAATCGCTCATCGAATTGGGCACACGTTGGGGATGAACATGCGTGATGTGAACGACACAAAAGCACACGAAAAACGTAACATAAACCGGGGGGTCTGGGTTACTACCCTCTTGCCGCTGACTGACCAGAAGCCGTTTGATAAACTTTCAGTTTTCCTTCCTCAGCTACTCGTTCTTCATATTCAGAGTTTGGACTTCTTGCCCACAAATGAACCACGTCGTGTTTTACGTCCAGTAACCCGATTTGCATTTTCTGCTAATTCATCCAAGCGAGGTCACCGGTAATCTCCACTCCGCCTGCACTGTTCCTCGGTGCCATTTAACTGTCAACTCTCAGGACTGCAACACGCAACAACAAAGATGGGCCAGTCGAGTGTCTGCCACAGTGATGCATCACCATTTCTGTTAATGACACTTAGCTGTGCCCACCCCTCCGGAGCGGTGACCACTGAACATTACACCAGATCATACGGCGCCCACCTGGAGTTGGGGTCTCACCAATACATCTTTTGTTTCTCCCGCCGTGTGGCTCAGTACAACTGCAACACAGACGTGGCACTGGTGCCCCCCATGATGATCTGAAGAAGAATCTCCAGTTTCTGTGAGGTAACTGACCAAAGTGGTCTGGCTTCCTTCAGACTGTGGTGGTGTGGCACCCTGCCCAGAGTTTGCTCCTGCCTTGTGCCCACCCCTCCATGGGCTCCACACCCTAAACCTCCTCTCCATTATGGCCCTGGTCAAGATGACATGGGTTACAAAATGGCAGGACCTGGCACTCTCTACAGTTAACAGGGCAGAGAGCAAAGGGTGAGGAGGCAGTAAAACCAAAAAATATGGAGAGCTTGGCGTGTAATGTGGAGGAGTGCCACCCACACACACACACAGGACAGGTGACAACAAGTGCCAAAGAGGATTTAGGGGTTTACATTCTCATTGGCATTCTTGGAGGAAATGAAAACCATAAATAAAAAGGTCAGACAGTAAAAACTGCTACACATAAATCAACCCTAGGGGGCGCCAGTGACACCACTTCTAGAGTCTGCTCACTGACCGCTCGACGAGAAAGACCACCACCACCACCACCAAAGGGCAGGCCCTGCCCAGATTACTAAATGCTGAGCTCATCCAGTCTTTTACAGCAGTGGTCTCAAACTCCGCTCCTGGGGGGCCGCAGTGGCTGCAGGTTTTCATTTTAACCCTTTCAGCCCTGGATTTTCTGTTTTTATGGGAAAAGTTATTTCGTAACATATTCTACCTTTGGGGTGTCTAGGAAGCTCAAAAATTAACTCCGATTATCCAGGAGCTGCCAAATAAATGAAATTGAAAGTGGAGCAACTTACTATGTGGTGGGCACATGTGGCGCACAGAGGCCTCCATTTTCACTTCTGTGTATCGCAGACTGTATGCCACCAGGTGGCATACAAAGCAACTGCCACCTCTCTAAAGTCTGCGCCCGGTCCCAACAGCTGCCAACGTACCTCCTGTGCTTTACAAAAATGGCTGCATATACACAGTGGGCATAGAAAAGAATCCCCCCTTCGAAATATTCCCATTCTTTTTGCTTCACAGCCTTAAATGTAAAACACAAACTCATATTTTTTCCAGCTTTACTCACTCAGTGTCACCTCCAACATCCAAGTGAAAGACATCACAGCTACAGTTGACCTACAGAGATTAATAAAGGACCCCTCCCCCCATGTCAATGTCATCTTGTTGACCCCCCTTTTCCTTTAATGACAGCCTTGAGTCTGTTGGGATTCTTCTCTATCAGCTTTGCACACCTAGACTGAGCCCACTCCACATTTGCCACCACCATGCTTCACTGTAGGGATGGTATTGGCCTGGTGATGAGCGGTGCCTGGTTTCCTCAAAACGTGACGCCTGGCATTCACACCAAAGAGTTCAATGTTAGTCTCATCAGACCACAGAATTTTCCTTCTCATGGTCTGAGAGTCCTTCAGGTGCCTTTTGGCAAACTCCAGGCGGGCTGCCATGTGCCTTTTACTAAGGAGTGGCTTCCGTCTGTCCACTCTACCATACAGGCCTGATTGGTAGATTGCTGTAGAGGTGGTTGTCCTTCTGGAAGGTTCTCCTCTCTCCACAGAGGACCTCTGGAGCTCTGACAGAGTGACCATCGAGTTCTTGGTCACCTCCCTGACTAAGGCCCTTCTCCCCCGATCGCTCAGTTTAGATGGCCGGCCAGCTCTAGGAAGAGTCCTGGTGGTTTCAAACTTCTTCCACTTATGGATGATGGAAGCCACTGTGCTCATTGGGACCTTCAAAGCAGCAGACATTTTTTCTGTAACCTTCCCCAGATTTGTGCCTCGAGACAATCCTGTCTCGGAGGTCTACAGACAATTCCTTTGACTTCATGCTTGGTTTGTGCTCTGACATGAACTGTCAACTGTGGGACCTTCTATAGACAGGTGTGTGCCTTTCCAAATCATGTCCAGTCAACTGAATTTACCACAGGTGGACTCCAATGAAGCTGCAGAAACATCTCAAGGATGATCAGGGGAAACAGGATGCACCTGAGCTCAATTTGGAGCTTCATGGCAAAGGCTGTGAATACTTATGGACATGGGATTTCTCAATTGTTTTATTTTTAATAAATTTGCAAAAATCTCAAGTAAACTTTTTTCACGTTGTCATTATGGGGTGTTGTGTGTAGAATTCTGAGGAAAAAAATGAATTGAATCCATTTTGGAATAAGGCTGTAACATAACAAAATGTGGAAAAAGTGATGTGCTGGGAATACTTTCTGGATGCGCTGTAGATCTAAGGATTCTAAATGTGCAGAGAGTTGGCGTATCAGACATTTAATGTGCTCAGTGTGGTGATCTTTTGCTGGCGACCTGCTGATGTCAGGGCCGGAGGAAGCCCTAGAAAAAAAAAAGATGGCACAGAAGACGGTGTGTGAGACTTTTAAAACGTGTCGTTACGATCGGGAACATGCGACGCTTGAATATAAAAGCCCCACAAATACACCTGTATGTCGGCATTTTGCTTCACCACATCGAACCATTCATCAAACACTGAAGCGCGCCCATCGATCTCGTAGGATCCACATAGCACCCTTCTGTCACGTGTAGATAGTAAACAGAGACTCGGACGTCACATTCCAACGTTTAGCACACTGCGCCCCCCGACTTTTTGCTGGTACTGCAACTTGCATCACGTTAATTTCTGAGGACCTGCTCAGAGGACGCGTCAAATGAATGCGTGTCAGCCATGATGCGGGCGCGTATGCGTTCTGAGCGTGAAGTATAATCGAGCCCTTAGAATGAGCCAATCTGCCGTCCTCTGGACTCTCTCTAGTGCTGCTGTGTCGTTTTTCGATTCTCTTGACCAAAACTGCACACAGGACTCCATTTATCTTCACTTATTTGGTATCCAAGGCCATTTACTATTTCATACATTCTTGAAGGCTCCTGTCACATCAAGTCATGTAGAAAACCCCAAGTCCACTGTGATCTTCTCATAAGATGTACTTTCTAGTTTCAGACCCCCTTTTGGTCCTCAAACCTAACATTTTTACTTCCTACACGTAATACTTGACATTTACTTACATTACATCTCCTGCAAATCTAACCAAGCCCCTCTCCATGACACCTTCATCCAAGGGGACTTACTCATTTTGTATCTCGTTATTGTTTGGCCGCTAATTAAAGAAAAAGAAACAAATTGAGGGGTCCGAGTCTTCAAGAGCAAGTCACATAAAATTAATTCAAAAGAAGTTCATTAGCAGCAAAAACAGGTCACTCAGTAAGAAGATGGGGAGAATGAAAACCTCCAGGACTGGAGACTGAGACCCCCATTTTAGAGGAACACTCCACCCAAAAAACACGACACGCATCACTTACCCCGTGTGGTTTGTAGCCAAAGGGCAAGGAAAGTTGTGAATTTCACGTCTGTTTCATGCAGAAAGGAGATGAAGATTCAGAGGAGACAAGTCAATGGTGACCAGCATCAAGACGACAGGAGCAAATCGTCCAGAGAAAAACCTCAAGCCACCCGTGACGTCACCCACCTGTACGCTCACAACGTCCCAAACGCGTACACGGACACCAAAACATCGTTAAATCAGTCGCTTCTGGAAACGGCGATCGTGAACTAACCTGGAGCACGCTCAGACGCAAACACAAGAGCGCATTCCCATTCAAGCCCCGCCTCCCCTCCCCTCCCCTCCTCAGCCATTGGCCACAAGTCCAACCAGTGACGGCTCATCACAGCAACAGGGCCATCTTAAAGAAAGGCGAGTCGGGGCGTCACACCTGCCAGTGCGGATCGGAGGGGCCTCACGGACCACCGCACTCCAGTAGTGGGTAGGAATGTGAATGGAAATACAGCCTCTGGGGGGGGGGGGGGGGCCCTAGAACTGCAACAGGCGATTTATTAGTAAATACGTCCATGTTTGGGACGTTGTGAGCATCATCATATTTTAATTATATAGCGCCTTTCTCATTCTCAAGGCTCATACAACCAGATGACTTCACATGTGCGTTTCGTGGCCGGACCAGGGCAGGATTTTGTTCATGGACGTTTGTTGGGGTCATCTAGCAATGGACACCACGGACTTAAATCCCACCACCCTGCATGCAAACAGGACATTAAATATTTTTCTTGCTCCTCATGAAAGTCCACGGGAGTAAGCAACATGGGGTGGGGGGGGTCATTTTTTGGGTGGGCTATTCCTTGAAATCCTCACACTGTAAAGTGGAATTAAGGGGACGAGTAGTTAAGAACAAAGTCAAGAAGCCCACCTGCACCATTAGGATCAGACACCAGGGGGCACACTGGGCGACCCTTCCTGTGATTTTCCGTCGTAGCCTTCGCCAGCTGGTGACATGCTCATCTAATGTGACAAACCCAACTAGTCTGTGACTGGCTACGATGAAACCCACCCAAGTTGGAGAGCCAATGAATGCTCATCTGGTAGTACGATGAGTAAGAGCGTGACGGAGAGGAAGGAGCCTCCCAAACAGAATGTAACAGAAAGAACGGGCAGAGGCTTCTGTCAACGCCCCGCCCAGCGCCAGCTCCACCAGGCACCACACTAAGCGGCCGCCAGCAAGACCAGCACTTGGCCGCTGGCTGGGAACTCCACTCGTGTGACCAGCTGCAGCGACGAGATCAGCAAATCTGACAACGAGTCACGTCGTGTGACATCGGCCTAGGAGGGTAGCATGTAAAAGGGTTAAAATGTTGAAGGTGCAGACCCCCCCTTAAAACTCAACCCTGTTATGGAGCAGAAGCCAACGAGGACAGCTGTGGTCACCAAACTGGACGTACAGCTCGACAAAAGGTCACGTCAGGTGACATCAGCTTATGCTAACCAAAGAAATGGGACAGGACGAAGTAAAACATCTCATGTGATACAAGGGACATTAACTAAGTGGTCCTGGCATGAAATGCAAGTGACATGTCACACCCACGCATGCTTTAACCTTCTTGTTTTATAACTAGTGTTACAGTAACAGACCTGCCACCATTTTAAAGAACATCCAAAAATCAAACTCCGAGAGCGGACCCTGCAGCCAACTCAAGGCTCGCTATACGCCTTTGTTTATTTGCCCACCATCTTGTTTAGCGCCGCGCCATTTGAAGATGCAGACAACTTCACCAAAATGTCAGACGGTGCGGAGGTTAAAGAAATCAACTAATTGAAAAATCAATCAATAAAATGAAAATGGTGGCTGCAGAAACGAAGGAGCAACGTGACACAGAGCAGGAACTGCAGCAATAAGTAGAAACGTGTCACCCATGGGGGATTGGAGCCCCTGGGGAGTTCATTTGGGGAGGGGGGTGTGTTGGGTGCCCCCAAGGATTATATGACAGCTCAGTGCCGCCCCCTTGTGATGGGTCAGGCTGTACACCGACGCTGTATAAAGACAGACTGATTGCCCACCAGGACCAACAACCCAAAAATGCCCATTTAAGATGCAGGAGGAGGCCAGCAGACACAAAGGGTGGGCCGGGAACTGAACCCGGGGGGGGCTCAATCCGTCGCACCACACGACCAGAGGGAGATTTTGAACAAAATACAAAAATCGAAATCCTAAACTGGACATTAACTTGGAGTCATCGCCTATCAACTCCCAGTGCCAGTCAGGAGCGCAGCGGGTTTGGGCAGTAGGATGGCGTCACACAGATTTGTTTATTGTTCATCAAGTGAAAGGCAAATCTTCTGCGACATCATGAAGCGAGTCAAACGTCAGCCATGAAGCCGTCACGGTGTGTGTGTGTGTCGGGCTCACGCGGGCCTTCTTCTCAGCCGTGGCGTGGCGTGGCGTTTATCTTCAAAGATCGAAGCGGCAGCAGCACAAAGCGCCACACGGCTTTGCCCAGACGGCCCTGGAGACGCATTTTGGAAGCATAATGGAGTTCAGGCTTCTTCTTCTTCTTCTTAATAAAACAAAACGAGAGGCTTCAACCACGTAAAGCTCACAACTGCCAATGGGCACGGGCACAGAACATCGAGCTTGCAGCAGCAAACAGACCCCACAGCATAAGACGCCAGGCGCCACACGGCAAAATGCTACCACTTTAATTTCTAGGATTAACGTGTGACGTGCCACCATCAGCGTATATCAGGCCACCTTGAAGTGTGCCGGGTGACATCCCACACACTCCGAGGCAGGAGCGGTCACTGGCACACTCACCTCCTGGACTGACCCGTTCCCAATCAGTGGCACCTGAAGCCAGAGGACCATTAAACCCCCGAGACCAGGACATTTCAGCTTGCAGGTCAGAGGGTCACCTGACGGGCTCATCCCAGGTAAGGACATGAGGGGGCGCAGACACTGTTGCTCAGGCAACTGGCACTGCCCCTTCCGGGCATGCGACCATGACACAGGGACCACCGGCCTGCCGTGTGTGACCGCTCCACTGAGCTGCCCAGGTGACGTGGCCTTTGTTTCCGTGGTTGGCGCCCGTTTATTCTTCTGGACTTGTTTGTTATTAACAGGGGCGACCCCAGCTGGTGCCCCGACGTGTGGGAGCCCCTCAGCTGACGACAGGGCATTAGGACACAGGATTAAACAAAACACCAGTGGCCATGAAGTAAGCTTCACTCGGGCAGAGACCACCCCAGACACTGAACCAAAGTCTCCAAAGCTGTAAGGCGTCAATGCCACCCACGGCCCCACCGCACAGGCGCAGTGCCACTTTACATTCAGGTGACTTTACTGTGCCATCATAGACACCCGAGCTCAAGACAAGTCCACAAAAAAGGGAAGTCGGACACCCATCACACGTGGCACCCACTGGGATCATCATCTCCTTCTGCAGCCTCGGAATCGGCGAATGGCACCAAGTCAACGGCGAGGCTTACTGTCCAAAAACAACGAGCCCCCCGTCAGGCAGTCAGCGCCATCAAAGTGGTGAATTCAGGCCGTAAGGTGTGATGCCATTGTGCCGATTTGGACAGCATTCTCCATCACGTGTACCACCACCCAAGTTCTCAGACCTCTAGAGGGGACGCGTAGCCCGCCCTCTGACTCACGCCAGCCCTCACCTCCCCCTTGACTTCACTTCACGTGATGCGTCATCCCAGCTGATAAAAGGACATCAAACCGATGCACCAGTCAGCCAGTGGCATGGAGTGTGGGGCCACTTAACAACGCTGGACAGTTAAAAAAAAAAAAAAAAAAAAAAAAAAAAAAAAAAAGGCAGGGCACACAAATGGCACTGTGTCAAGTCAGGAAGGGGGACGTCCAGGCACGATGCTTCTGCTCACCCAGACCTATAGAGGGTCTTCAAAGTCGGGCCGAGTTCACAAGCCTCCCACCACGGTCAGGGGTCTGCAAGCCGTCACCAGACCAGTTCTCCAGGACTCGCCACTTCTGTTCATCACCTCAAAGCACCAAAACTTCAGAACAGGACATCCTTTACTTTTTGAACAAACTCCCATAAGCCTGCGCAGTCGAAGCGTCACCTAACAATGACATGAGCAGCCCCTCCAAGTGAATCACTAAACTAGCGGGCACCAAGTGAACGGTGAATCGCAAGGACCACTCAAAGAGGTCGGCAGACATCAGGAAGAGGAGCCGCAGCCCGCGTCTAGACGTCATCCCATGATGCACTGCTGGGTCCAGGTATCTTGAGGATGTGGGGGCTGCCATAGACTTGTGGACCCTCAAGACCCCCTCGCCGTGTTCATGCGCTCTCGGAGCTCCGACGTGTGACGCTTCCCCTTCCCACTTCAGTGCGATTTGTTACTTGGGACCTCAATATAAAGTGACAAACGTCTCGCATACGTGTCACCTGGCATTCCAACCAAAAACAAATCACTCTGGGCTGAGCAGGTCACCGTCACGTCACGACTCCGTTTGGCTCCAAGTTGGTCGAGTGCTCACATGGCATTCCTGACCGTTTGTGCCCGCTAGCACCTGACCAAATGACGATTAGCAAGGGGAGCCACATAAAGGCCACCTGTCACTTTGCAGGACTACAGGCCCACCAGTCCAACGTATCAAGAGCTCTGCATTGGGGGGCACAAGTCAGCGAGGACGCGGTGACAGCACATCTGAAGTCTGCCCCAGTTGTGATGTGGTCAGCTGAAACCCAGAGGGGGCTTCCAGAGCTAAACGAGACAGATGGGGGGGGGGCAGCACAAACGTCACCCTACCCACAGTGCAGTATGGGGGGGGCCGCCTGAAATAAGAGGAAGGCTGCATTGTGGGAAACACAAGCAAATACTGCAGGAGAGCCAGCCGGGGTCTTCAAATAAGCTGAAGCTTGGCGGAAAGTGGGCCGATGACCACCAACATGACCAAAGAAATCCAGGAAGGGCCCACATAAGGTGACTGGCAATCTGTGTGGCTGTTCGATGATCGCAGTGCACGAGTGTCACCTGACCGACCGGAAGGGTCACAAAGAAGGGGGCCAGAGCACTGCTGGGGGTGCAGTGGGGGTCCTGCTCTGCATGTGAACCCCAAAAACTGTAAAGCTGCTAATGCTGAGGGGATACGGGCAACAAAATAAAAACGACAGGAAAAAAATCACTCAAGGAATACAATTACAGTCCGCTGGGGAAAATGGACCCCCAAGACCGTGCCCTGCTGCCAGTGGCGTTCACAGCACTGTAGATGGACATCGGCGAGATGGACGAAGGCCCCAATCAGCCAGGGGTCCACCAGTGCGGCCCTCGTGGTAGACAAAGGGCCGTGTCTCCATTGGAAGCCATCACAAACCCATCCTGTGCGTCGAGGGCATCGATGCCAGCCGGCTACATAACGCTATCGGAGAGCAGTGCAGAAGACGAGACCCCCTGAAGTGTGGCGATACTTGTAGAGGTGACGGCCACATAGCAAACTCACATAACGAGGCGCTCGTTCAGAAGAAAACATCTCAGGGGGCACAAAGTCAGTGTAGCAAACGGGTCAACGGGTGACTCCTACCGGACCAATGGTCTGTCGACGAGGACTGGCCTTCCTCGAGCCGCCATTACCGAGCGCTGCCTGTCCTGTAAACTCTTGGTGTCGAAGACGAAGCAGAAACCGCGAGGAGAGAAGAAACACTCTGAACAGTTGGCGTCACTTGTCAAACTCCTTGTGTGTGTGTGTGTGTGTGTGTGTGTGTGTGCGAGGCCATCGTCCCTGATCAGTCACTTACCAAAGAGGTCATGTGACAACCTGCTGCACTCCCACCTTCAGGCACCGGTGGGCCTCGAGTTATGACATTCGGAACTCTCACATTTGTGGGCAGCTCTGAAAACGTCCGCGGATGAACCGAAACGCACAAACCCGCGTGCTGCTGGATTACGAGTTTCCAGGCTGCTCCAAAAACAACAAAACAGCAGGGGCGAGCGGTTTGTCCACCTGCAGTGTTTAAGAGCGACGTGGGGTTAGGGAGGCGCGAAACCCACCGCTAACAGACGACTGGCCCCTCAGCAGAGATGTGCTGCTTTTGCCGAGGGGGTCACTCGGTGCATCACTTCCACCTTCCAGAAGCTGCGCACCCCGAGACCCCCTCACAACTGCTAGGTGGGCTCAGGAAGTTGGGGATTACGAGACGCACCATCCGGCTATGTGGGCAGCAGCCGACCTCCCAACGTCTTACCTCCATGTGTGGCTGTGTGCCACTCCGCCAGTTAAACTCGGTGACACAATGGATTGAAGACGGTGACAAAGTGTGTGCTGTGGCCCGTCATTTGTGACAGCTTCTGCATCAAACTCGCTGGCTCACTCGCCTCATTAGGGAGTCAAAGCAGAAGTCGCAGGCAAAAACTGAATTGAAATTCCGTCGAAAAGAAACATCTGGGCGTTCTGCGCACTCGTCCTATCTGTGGAGGGGGCCGTCACCGAAGACCTTGTTCTGCGAGGGTACAGCCAAATGGCCGGTCACTAATGGAGCTGGGGTCTGCTGGGGGTCACCGGCTGGAAAAGGCTATCACGGAGGGGCACAAACCCATCAACAGAAGGGCGTGGTACTCAACCACTGCATGGGTGGGTCGTCTAAGCCGTTCCCCCCACCCCCGTTTCTCCAAAGGGGACCCCCACCTCACCTCAAATCACATTTGTTTCTCCAAAGGTGGGGTTACCAGAAACCTGCAGACCCAAAGGAGGACACAGAGGGTCACAGAGGAGGACACAGGAGAACGTGAAACACAGCGTGAGGCGGGCAGTAGGTACAACGACAAGTTTAAAACTAATCTGACAGGTCACCAAAGGTCCTATAAGAATCCCAAACAGAACTCTTTGCTTCGTTTTCAGGGCGTCCTTCACCCATCACCGACACGTCACTTTCGTGTGGTCTGTGAATTGGCATTTCCTCTTGTTAGGGTTACTGCAGGACGACATTTTTAGATAAAAGACCACGGCACATTCGACAACACAAAATGGTGAGGTGGGTGTAGGCGCGTGGCCGTGTTTCGTTTTCGATAAAACGTAAAACACAAGAGACGTTAGCATGCGATTTCGGCCAATAGCACGGCCGAGTCAGCGATTGACGGACATTCTCACCTTTTCAGGCAATGCCTGCCGGACGGACGGACAGATGGTCAGACGCAGGACATGTCCTCCTATTGCTGGATGTTGGGTACCCCTGACCGGGAGGGGGTGCTGTTTGCAGCAGCTGCTAGTCAACGAATTTAAAAAGGCAAAACTGGGCCGCTGGAAACCCTGGAGTGAGGAAGGAGGTGCGGGCCGAAAGCGTAAGAATGAGCCACGTGGGCCAATGCCAACCAGAAGAAACCTTAAAGGGGAGTCGGAAAACACAGGAGACCCTGTGAAGAATTAAAATGACCGACGTCTTACTGCGGCTGGACCTAGCAAGTTCTACATCATCATCATCACCGTCTTCTTACGGCTCTCAGTCGGCCGTAGACTGGCGCCTGGCTGAGTTTTGAATTGTTCAAAGCCCCCCAGCTTTTTAATATTATCATCACACACACTTCCAATGATTCACAGCGGTGTGACAATAAAACATACGCAGCTCAGGGGGTGTCGGGGTCTTCATATAATCAGCCATTTCTTGATCACCGTTGCAGTGACAAGTCCAGCAAAAATGACCCCCAGAAAGATTACGACAGGGAGGCTTACGAGGAAACTCGGGCCGCTTCTTCAGGCGAGGTGTAATTATCAATTACACAATTACCACTCCTGTAGTTGGTACTCGCGTAATTAGCAATTACATGCTGCCTGAAGAAGGGGCCTCCATGTCGTAATCTTTCTGGGGGTCATTTCTGCTGGACTTGTCACTTCATTCATAACGGCTAACGTGGCACAACACCCTGGGCACTGCGGATTATCATTTAAAAGTACAAATTTAAAGGAAAGCCTCAATGAAAAAAATAAAAAATAAAATACGGCACTTGCCCCCCCCTGTAGTTGGCAACGATGGCCGAGAAAAAACAAAAATGCAGTCTCATGTTTGCACGCGGAACGGAGAAAATAAAAACTTTACAGTCGTTTGTAGAAGACGTGCACTTTTGTGCTAAAATTCTGCCAAACAGACGCATCAGCAAAGCAAAGGCTCATGGGAGGCGCCTTGTAAAGGGAAGCCCCGCCTCAGCCCTTCATTCGCAGGTCAAAGGTCAGTCCCAGGATGCTTTAGTTTACGATGTCTGCCGATTTATCATTACTGCCACGTGGATTGGGGGACACAAACAACGAGACTTTTCTTTTTATTTTTTCCTCTCCATGGACGTTTTTCAGATCGTTTGCCGTTCTGCATCAACGGTCACTTTTGCCTTCCGTGATGTCATATCCTCTTCGTCCCGCATGTTAACTAACACAGGATTACAACTCCCTCTCGGCCCTCACGACACGGGATGAGAACAGGAGGCCAGACCCCCTTTGGGTGGCGTACTCCTCTCACCGTGAAGGCCACACGATGCCGCACTCCGTTTCCTCGATAGACGAACCCAAACGACTCCAGCGTGTATCACTTGTGATCGTGTCACGTAATTCTGGCACAAACTTTTAAAGGCAAAATTACCCACAATGCTCCACAGGACACAGTTGGCTTTAATTTGCCTGCTTAGCAAGAATTCTTAGCGAGTGGGCGAGTTAAGCCCACGTCACACAGTACACAACGTTTCCAGTCGCAGACATCACTGTGTGTTGGGACAGTTGCTGAATACCCCCAGTCACGTAGTGGGCCATCAAGTCAGTCCACCCAGTTGGTGACTCGCCCCGTTTGGTCTTAAGTCGTAGAGGTGGGCCGAGTGTGAACAAGAGCTCAGCCTGAAGACCACGCAATACGGGAAGCGGGCATTCTGGACCCAAAAAAAAACAGAAGAGGGGCTTGTCTGTCTGATACCCTTTGTGTTTTACGTACCACCAATGAAATGAACAAGGGGCAAAGATGGCATCTGAGCTCACCAGGGCGGTGAACCCCACAGACACCGTTATATTCTGGAAAAGTAAAAACTAAAAGTCACAGCAATTTCTAGTTGTGCAAACGGACATCCTCAGTGACCGCCGTCACCAAGTTTGACATCCCCTCCAGCCGCGTCACGTGACACTGGCGTCACTCCACAGAACCGCCAACAGCATTACATGTGTGAAGCATACAGAAATGAGTGTAAACCGTGTGACTTCCCAAACTGAACTTCACATGTTTTAAAAACGGGCTGGCATCACATTTCAGAATCACACGCGTTATTTTAGGTTGGCATGGCCACAAAGCTGCACTGTATGCCTGGCACAAAAAGGGCCGCAGGTACATCAAGTGGATCACATTAAAGGGCGCAGGCCACTCTTTGGATTTCAAACCTGGAGAAAAGTGAACTCAGGTGATTCTCAGGACAGATGCAAGGACGATGCCAAGTGGGTGAGGGGATACAAAAACAAACCAGCTGGCACCCATCATCTGAAAAAGAAAAAAAAAAAAAAAAAAACCTCCCAAGATGGTGGCACCGGGCTCAGCGGAGAGGTCAAACGTCCACCCTTCTGGCAGCTTACCTTTACAGCGTTTGAGCCGAGCCCCCGGCCCGCACCTCCACGTTGAAGGCTCAAGTCCCTCGTCTCTTGGAATTACAGAAGGCAAACAAGTGCGTGCACCACATTAATAAACCAAGCGGGGCTCGGGCCGTGTGACAGCGGCGTCATTTACTTTGCTCTGAAGTGACAAACACAAGTTAATAACAGCCAGCGCGGCCCAGGCCATGACTCCATGCGATTAACTGGGAACAAGCTTCCCCCCCCCCCCCACCCCCACTCGCTCACCTGTTGGCACCGACTGTGCCCCCCACCCCAAAACACAGTCAGAAGGCAAAGCACTGCACATCCCTAAGCTGTAAGAAGGGGACAATACATGGGAGGGTTGCACTCACCGCTGACGTCCATCCAGCCTCTTTGTGACGCACCTATTTCAATCACAACAAACAGAAACGAGTAACTCGTCTGAGAAGAGAAGAAAAGCCCGAGGACGGCAGGCCTTCAGCCAAATGCAGTCGGACCACCACCTCGGGGCGCCTGCTGACCGCCGACAAGTCCATTTGCAGACCCCCAGCCCCCAAACCCACCCAAGTGTGCCATCTTACTGCTTATGGTTGGCCAACCCGAAATTCAAAGCACCACCCAGCTAGGAGCAAACAAACAAGATGTGCGTGGACAATCCAGCCCGCCAGCCGATACCAACCTGGCATACGGCACTTTAAGGAGAGTCCGGAGTCGCAGGGGCACTAGAGCCTGCCCTGGCAGTACTATGGCACAGCCACGTTTCAGTGTGCCTCTCTCTGCACAATGACAGAAAGCAGCCAACATCCACTTGAACCCCAACCCGGGCACCTGTGCCAGTCAACTGAAAGATGGCCTTAAATGCAGAAAGAGCTAACAAAAAAATCAATGCCAGCTTTAAAGTCTCACCATGGGGGCGTACCTGGTACACAGTAGCATGGGCGAATGTGAGAGTGGAGAATGTCACTGCGTGGGCAAATTAATGGCAGACGCATCATCAAGTGACCCGTTTGTGGCTTACCTTGGCCATCCAACGTGAGAGTCCATTGAGAGATCTCACGACAAGTGGTGGGCAGGCTCGAGCATCCATGCGGTAGGGCCAACTAGGACACACGGATGCCACCCCCGTACTACCACTCCCCAGCCTCACCGCGCAGTGCCCTCCCGGGTGGGTGAAGCCCAACTTGGGGGGTGGTGGAGGCTTCGGCTCTGCTTGGTCATTGCTTCGGCATTTCCCGGGCGGGCTCGTTTTTTTTCCCACAAAGCACCGCTATGCTGGAGCAGCCTGTGCGGCTAGCAGCACCGAAGCTGTCGCCGAGCGTTTTGACGCCAAGCGCGAGCCCCCCGGCGGCCGGGGGGCGAGGGGCGTGACTCACGCGCGGTGTATTTCTGCTTTTTTCGGAGCAGCCGGGCCGGCACAAAGCGAGTGAGCGGCCGCCCGCCCGCTCGCTCGAGTGCCGCACACGCGTGCTGCCCCCGGACTCCCAACACCCCCCCCCCTTCTCTCTCAGTCTCCCTCCATACGCAGCGCCGCTAATGTGTGCATCTCTCTCTCGCGCTCGCTTTTTACCTTTCGTTTCCTGGTTTCTGCGGTCCCGCTCCACACAAAGCACTGGTAGATGACTTTGAGGTTCTGTCTCCAGTTCTCCACCTTAAAGCTGTTCACATGGGAGCACCCGGCCGGACTCATGACAGAAACAACATCCAGTCGTGTGGAATGAGGAGCCTTTTCCTTTTTCTAAATAATACAACGCAAGAGCGAAGGGTCTGCGCTTTCTTTCTTGAGAGCCTTTCCAATTTGGGGGGGGAGGGAAAGGGTCCAACCAGTGGAAATCCACGCTTGCAACGCTGCGCGACGACTCTTTTTCCAAATCCGTCTTATTAATTTCTCTGTCTCTTTAAATATCACCTTCTGTCTCGCGCAGCTCTCGCTCTCTTCCCCACTCAATCCCCAGTTCTTTTAATGGTCGGCAATGGAATTCAACAGAACACCGCGAGCTTTGCAGTGCCCGTCCACCCGCTGCGCCGGTTGGTCACTAGCAGTGGTTAAAGCTTCTGATTGGCTCGGGACGATGTCTTTTTCCTGTGAGCTCACGCCCAGTGCGGCATTACGCAAACGCTCATTGGTCGCTGCCGTGTCATTTTCCATTTTGAAAAAAAAAAAGAAGACATTTCCTCTCCGTCGACTCCGGTGATTGGCTCCGAGTCGGAGGTGAACAAGGGCCGTAAATCGACCGCAGTGTCACTCAACGCGCCTCGGACTCGCTGCTGTTTTGCGAGCGGCTGCGTCGCGCTACTTGCTAGCAAAAAAAAGGCGGCGAGTCTCCTTTAAATGTTCGGGTTCTGACGCCGAGTCGCAGGGCAGGCCGCACCCAGTGATTGGCGGTTCGCAGCCTCGCTCTTTGCTCGGCTCGGCTGTGGGTTCGGAGAGAGGGCGGGTCGTGTTGGCGGCGTTGTTTCCGTCTGGCCTGGTGCGTTTTCACTCACACGAGACTGGCACCGGCTGGCCAAAACAAAGGGGGTACTCGTGCCAAGAAAGGTGCATCGGCGAGCCCCTCGTGCCAAATGAGACCGGAAGTGAAGGCAGTCCTGGGATTGTTTGCGGCCGCGCAGTATCGCGGGCTCCGCGCTTCACAAAGTGGAGACGTCGTCGTTGTCCTCACCGGACGCCCCATTCATGCGCTCGCTCCCCATTGTTCCGCTTTTTGAGTGAAATTTCAGGTTCTTGTTTGTAAAAGGCCTACTGGCAGGTAGATGGCCGCCGGCTGTGCCGATTTAACATTTGCATTGGGACTCCGCTTTTGATCAGATTGATGTTCGCGGCGCATCAGACAGCTGGAATTAACGGGACAACTGCCATTAAGGTTTACAGGCTGGCAGGATGAGGCCGGTGGGACCGAATTGTGAGGGCTGCCACCTGCATAGGGCGAAAGAAAAAGTTGGGGCGCTCATAAGAAACGTGAGGAGGCAGACCATAATAAACGAGAGTAAGTGGTTCTGTAAAAGGTGACAGTCCTTGGCTGTAATAGAAATGTGTCATTTGTCACCCTCAGGTAGAGGTCCATAGAAGGCTATGAAAGGAGCTCAAAATCACCTCCTATTCGTAATCTTGGACCTTCAAATTGTTTGAAAGGACACCCTGCATGCGGAGATTTGTCATTTTTAACCTTCAGGGTTTGGTTCTTGGGAGGGCGAGGACCCCCGTGAAGAATCAAATATCTAAACGTCTAACCCTAACCCCTCGGGGATTAACACAGTGTACCAAATATTGAGCAGCCATCTCCCACCAGCATGAAACGACACCCCACATGTTTAGATTTGACATTTGTCACCTTCGGGGTTTGGCTCTCGGGAGGGTGAGGACCACCCGTGAAGAATCCGAAATCAACACTCTGATCATATTTGTGATCAGCCATCTCCCACCAGCATGAAACGACACCCCACATGCAGATGTTGCTGCTCTCCATTTTCCCAGGTTTTGTGACCCTTTGTAACCCATTGGCGGGTGAACCCCTGGGGTCGGTTGATCGTTTTCTACTGAAGACAACTTCTCGACTTACTATCTATCATAACCGTGACATTTCCTGCACAAAAGTGGCCTACAAATGAGGGTCTAGAGGGACAAAGATGGGGGGGCACCCCAATAAAGTGTGACATCAAGATGAGTCCAATGGTATGTCATTTGTGGGTTTTTCTCGTTCTGGTAGGTCGGGAGGTGCAGTTCACGAGTCCCACCGATGTCACATGCACCTCTCTTGTCACCTGCGGCTTGTCGCTCCTCACGTTGGTCAGATGTGAGCCCCCCGTCTGAAGCCATGTTGGCTGCACCCTGAGGCTCCACCTCTTCATTTTCCTCCCTGATTGTTTAATGACACAGCTAAGGATTCTCCGACTTGACAAGGCTGTGAGGTGGCAGCGTCCTCGGCGCTGAGAGACCGTGAGACGTCCGCGCCAGGCGATGAAAGCCGAAGTGATCACACACATCGTTCTTTTGAACACAATTCGAATGTAAAATGGTCACTTTTTGTTTGTGATTTCACATTTAAGTGGCACTCTTGAGTGGGCTCCAGCTGTCTATGATGCCAGTCGACGTTAGGACAATATTGAGGAGAGCAGGCCATTGAGTCCACCAGCTCAAATATCAAAACGTCTAATCCTTATATCCTCATCTCGCCACATTTTCTTCACTGACTGTCCTGGTGAAGGTCGTGGTGGCAGCAGGCCATGCCAGTCAGCCCACACATCTCTGTCCCCAGCTTTAACTCCAGCTTTGTTCCCTCTGGCATGTCCTGGGGTCTCCGGCCACTCAAGTGGCTGTAGGGGGTCATCCTTACAACGTGCCCAAAACACCTCAGGCGGCTCCTCTCGACTCTCCGGTGAGGATCTCCTGAATCGCTGAGCTTCTCACCCGGTCAGCCTCATTTCTGCCACTTGGACTCCTCCTTGGAGTGACCTCCCACAGCGAGGACAGGGCCGGAGAGTGACCAGTAGACCCAGAGTCATGGATGGGTACCACGCCCACAAAACAGCTGGCACCACTCCAGTATGCTCGTCGCTCTCACACTCTCTCCTTCATCACTTGTGAAGAAGATCCCGAGACACCTGAAATGTGCTCTTCGGACAAAGAGCCAAGACCCCCGACTTGGAGGTGCTACAGTGCATCGCTCAAGTGTGTGCCAAAGGTAACATTCAGATGGGCAGAGGACACAGCACCACCCCAGCTGGACTCCCACCTTGATCTCCTGTCCACGAAGATTTGGCATTAAGTTGAATGTGGTCACCGTGGGGGTCTCTTTACAACTCCAGTCCCAGTCTCCATAGTAACATCCAGTCGATGTTGTTATATAGCGCCTTCCAAAAGTCCTTAGACCCGTCACTTTGTCACGAGTTGATAGGTTGCCACCTTGTGCCAAGATCATTTCAGTTTAATTTTTTTCCCCAAATCGAGCACTGCTCATCCTTCCATCTCCCAGACCTTCACCACTCTGCTGCCCAAGCAGCCTCAGTGCCTCAGAGTGACAAAGTGACAACAGGAATTTAGGGGACATTTGTACATTTATGAAAAATAAAAAACATCAACGTCCCACGGACACGTGCCCTCAGAGCCTTTACTTTGGCTGACATGTTTGGAGTCCACCTGTGGTCATTCACTTGACTGGACCTCCTTAGGCACACACCTGTCTATAGGGGTCCACAGTCGTGCCAATCCAGGCCTGGCCTGCTGAGACGCGATTGGCCAATCACAGCAGAAAGGACCTTAGAGGAGGAGAGGTGACCGAGAACCCGAGGGTCTCTCCGCCCGAGCGCCAGACGACCCGCATGGAGACGAGAAGGACAACCACCAGCGTAACATTAGCACCGTGCTGGGCTTCACGAGAGTGGAACCGACTGGGAGCCTCTCGTCTATAAAAAGACCCCTGAAAGCCCACTGGGAGTTTGCAGTGAGGCACATACAGGGCTCTCGTCATGCCTGGAGGACAGCGGGCGCCACTTGCCCGCCGTGCAGTACCAGGCCAACAGTTGGAGGTGCTGGCAGCATCAGGGACTGGGAGAGCAGCTGGACGGAGCGGAGCACAGAGGTGTCCTCAATGAGGGTCTGCTGCAGACCTCAGACTGGGCCAAAGGGTCACAGTGACAACTCTGGGGGTGCCTGGAGGGGCCTGAGAGGGTCTGCAGAGAAGTCCAGCTGGGTGAAGCTTGTCACTTTGGCTTTGGTGGGTGTTCAGTGTCACTTGATAAGGGAAAAAAAACAGAATCTCAAAGGTGGCAAGGGGACACAGTGTGACAGAGTGACGGCGCTATATTTGCTACTGTGACACACTAGTGGGGAGCTCAGGTTCGCTTCTTCACAGATCCAGTATCCCGGGTTCAAGTCTGATGCCGAGTTGTTGCCTGTGTGAATTCTGCATGTTCTCCCTGGGATTGGGTGATTTTTCCGGCCCTCCCATTTGTGACAGACTGGCACCCTGGCCAGCGAATGCTTTGTGCCCAGTGCTGCCCCGATTGGCCCCAGCAGCCCAGAATGACTGACCATGTCTGAGAATATTTGGGGTTTGACGTGTGTTGCCAGCCCACCAGGGGACATTCAAATGCATGTGACAGCAAACCATCAGCTACCCAAACAGCGACTCAAAAAGACAAAGGAATAAAACCATGAAGTTCAATCAAAGTGGGCCAACTCGAGCAAGGGGGCGGGACATCAGGAGCGACTGCTGAACTGCCCAATGGTAGCTTCTGATTACACCGTGGAGGGTGGGGCCACCAGCCAGCAGCGCCCTCTGCAGGGGCTGAGCAGAACTGTTCGTGATGACATCCAGGCTCGTCATCGTCCTCTCATATGCAGCACCCACTGTGACCAAGGTCAGCCCTGTCACGGAGCTGCTTGTCCAGGAGACCACCATGTAGAACAACCCCGTGGGCTACAGTGGACCGCTAGAACATCTCCAGCAGCCCCAAGTCTCGTCAGGGGGTCCAGTCTGCTCCGGCCCACCTTATCCAGCGCCACTGTGTTGTCAGACCAGACCAGTTTGCTGTTCATATGGACCCCAGCCTGACCCAGCCCCTGTGTGTGGGACATCTGCCAGTCTGCTCAGGGGTTTCTATTGGGACTCCACTTTCAATCCAGATTCCAAAAATGCAGGCAGTGTGGCACACTGGTTAAGGCTTTGGACTTCAAACCCTGAGGCTGTGGGTTCAAATCCCACTACTGACACCAGTGTGAGCCCAAGAAAGTCACCTGACCTGCCTGTCCTCCAATTGGAAAGCCAAAAGAAATGAAAGCAACTGCATCATCATCATCATCCTCATCCATCCATCCAACCCGCTATATCCTAACTACAGGGCCACAGTGGTCTGCTGGAGCCAATCCCAGCCAACACAGGGCATAAGGCAGGAACAAATCCCGGGCAGGGCGCCAGCCCACCGCAGGACACACCAAACACACACTAGGACCAATTTAGGGTCACCAATGCACCAAACCTGCTTGTCTTTAGACTGTTGGAGGAAACCCACCAGACACGGGGAGAACATGCAAACTCCACGCAGGGAGGACCTGGAAAGCGAACCCGGACGGGTCTCCTAACTGCGAGGCAGCAGCGCTACCCACTTTGCCACCGTGCCACGCATCATCATCAATGTTGTAAGTCACCTCGGATAAACGTAAAGAGAGGCGTGGCCATTTAGGTGTCATTGTCAACTCTGAGGTGGCCTCATGTGTGACCGAGCCCTGGAGTGGACTGTCGACCTACTCAAGGTTAGGGCTGGCCCTGTGGGGGTCCAGGATGGACAAATGGATTGGACTCCATGACACCAGTGTCTGAGGGGCTGCAATGTGCACCTCAGCCCCCTTCACTGGGACCCTCATGAATATCAAAAAACCATCATAAGGAATTGTACCCCAAAAAAAGGAAACAGGACTGAAGATGTGATATAGCGCCTTTCCTGTCTACATGGCAGACGACAGGCACCCCTGATATCTATCTATTATAGCGCCTTTCACATTTCTAAATCTATCATTTCAGAGGAGTCCGATGGCGTTGAGATCACCACTCTGGCCAGTCCAGTCCAGTCCTCCCACACCAGTCTCAGCACACAACCTCCACGTGGCCCTTGCCTTGAAACTGTTGCCACCACTTTGGCACCCCACAGTCCCCTAAGATGTCGCTGTCTGCTGCAGCATCGAGATTTCCACTCACTGGAATGAAGGGGCTTCGCCCGAACTGTGACAAGCATCCCAGATGGCTCTTCCTCCTCTCATTCCTCCTCTACCAAACTTTCCAGCTGGCAGCATGCATTCAGGCAGATAACATTTAGTTGGCATCCGCCAAGTTCAGACTCATCCATCAGGCTTCCAGATGGTAAAGCTTGACTCATCACTCCAGAGGACGGGCAACCCCTGTGCCCAATGGTTGTGAGCTTCACAGCACTCCAGTCGATGCCTGGCATTGTGTGTGGTGATCTCAAGTCGACCAGGGCAGCAATGTGACAAAGGTCTTCTTGGATAGCTACCATCATGTGACAGTGCTACACTGGACATCACATTGCTTGAGTGTGACCCACTGTGTGAAGTGCAGGGCACCATTAATGGGACTGGGCACAGACTTCAGGCCACGTGGTCTGTCTGACTGTTAATCTATTATATAGCGCCTTTCAGATCATTGTTTTCTTTAGTTGGTCTTTCCGCCTGTTTGTTTGTGTCCCTGCTGTCAGTGCTGAGTGTCACATGTCGTGTTCTTCCCTCGCTGCCCTGCATGACGATACGTCGAGGGGTCTTTGGTCAGCTGACCTTCTATCACCACGGTGCTGGTTACCTAATGCATTGTGAGCTGCCCTGTCTGTCCCATCCAGCACCGCTGCCACTGCTCTAATTCTCCCTGGCACCTTCAGTGCCACTCCGGTCACCTTTTCGGAGTCGTGTCCATGGCCTGCCGCCACAGGGAGGTCTCACAGTCCGAGTTCTGTTCTCCAGGCCTCTGTGAGCCGATCCAAGTGAGAAGCCTTCCTGTGACACTGCCAGCGGGCAAGGAGCTGCTCTGCCACCCCCCCTCCCCCTCATTTGCGCTCCGTCTCAGGCTCCGCCCCTCTGATAGGCCCTGCCCCCCGGTCCATGTGGCCCCAGTGTACGGACACCATTTTCACACGGGTGTGTCACACTTTGTTCTGATGGCACAGGGCAGTCGCAGCTGAGTGTCAGGTTTGAGTTAGGGGATCGACGGCAACCAAGAGACACGACGAGAGAGTCGGTGACCACAAAATGTCACGTGGCCAAAGCCACAACACGAGGAGAAAATCAAAGAATAAAAAGAAGAAGAAGTCGCAACGGGAGACCGGGGAGCGTTACGCAATGCGATGGCGTGAGAGTTTCATTTAGTGGTCGTTGATCCGTAAACTCGGACGTGCAGGGAGTGGACGGCAGTGACCTTTATGCCACTGCGGTTGTGACGTCACACTGTTGTGGTTGGTGCTCTTCATTAATTTTTGTTTGCACTTTCCTGAGGAGTTTTGGGGACGTCTTGGTGGCAGTTGTGGCCTTTCGGAGGTCGAGGAATTTGATTCACGGGTTTCTTTCACCCCATCTTGGTTTCGTTGAAATTTTTGCGTCTTATCGCGGCGCCGTTTTCAGTGCTGACAGACGGTGCCAATTTGTGACTTTGGCATTGGCTGTCACCGAGGCAACCTCGCAGAAGTCCCCATTAGTGCGCTTATGTGACATAATTGATGTCACCATTTACAATAGTCATTTATGTGCTGTCAGAATGAAACTAAAAATCTCGACGTGCGCTTCTCGACATTTTCTGACTTCCTTTCTGGTGCTCGTCTGCCGTTCCCGGGTTGGCGACACTTTGCTTTGTCCCCAGGGCGCTGACCCCGGCGTCTTCTCGGTTCATCGTCTGGCACCAAAATAAAACTCGCTCTGCTTTGGCAGGACACGCACACACGGCTGCCCATCCTGGTGGCCCCACATGACAAAGAGCAAATGGTGGTGGCAGCGCCCACAATGAGGACAAAATGGCACCATGGGGGGGGGGGGGCGTATTTCAAAAATACAAAAAAAAAAATAATCTGACCCCAGCATTCCTTGACCTGCACACCCCAGGTGATGCTGTGGCACATGTGACACCTAATGCCCACATGCCACCTTCTCCTGTCGTCCCTGAGCTCTCCGACCACGGAGAGTCCATTGGCTGGAAAGTTCTCCTCCTGTGAAGTGAAATTCAGTCGCCTGCTCGATGAAATGACTCCTCCACCTCCACGTGCCATGTCTGAGTGGGACGTCTCCATGGAGAACGGAGAGAACAAAGTTTGTGATGTAAAAGAAGTCGATGGCGAAACAAAAAGCAAGAAACCTTGCGGGCCTCGTGTCGCCCGGTCCAGTGGTAGGCGTTTACCGCCATGACGCTCCGTGGAAAGTCAACCTTCCTGGAATTCACCCAGCAAACGGGCGGAGGTTCCTGCCAACGACATTCTGCCCCGTTTGACTCTCAAACGAAGTTGCCCTTCATGGTTGGTCAGACAGTGAGACTCACGTGTCACTCGGTGTCCCCTCTCCCGCCGCCACTCTTTATTTCTTCTTTGTGGAAGTTTCACGTCACACCTCGACGTAACAAACACGAAGCTCACCTGCCGCCGGCTCTTCACGGCACATAAAAAGACACGTCTGCTGCCCCCCCCGCCCCACATCACTCAGACCCCAGAGTGTGACGTGTCCCTCGTCAATCCCTTCTCGTGTTTGTGCTCCTTCCCTGGGGTCTCTGGCTCCTCGTAGCTCCGTGGCTTGGCCAAGCGCCACTTCAATCCGGGACGGGACCTTTGGCACTTTGAGCTTTGAAAAACGTCCTGATCTGTAGGGGAAAAAACACCAAAATCTCAGCGTATGGTGGGCTACCTGGCAGGACACCTGAACAGACGTTGGGCGCGAGCGAGAGACCCTCTAACATCTGAGCCCCCCACTCACCGGTCACCAGACCTCAACGCGGAGAACTTCAGTCTGGAACCTCCAAGTGGCCGGCACCCCTATGACATCACGCTGGGCCGCTCTGGCGCCTTTGTTTCTAATTGTGTGTCCTGATTACGCTTTCTAGAATGAGCAGCGGGTCTCTGCCAGTCGCCAGTTTTTCTTTTTCTTGTCGATTTGTTGTCCTTACTTGTTGGTCTAACTTTCTGCTATTTCACTTTTCAAGAAAAACAAGAAAAGAACACAAAGGCGATGAGATTGAGGAAGCCTCTCAGGTCCGTGATTCCCTCTGCCACTTACCGCTTTATTTCTCTATATTTTAGTTTAATAAACTACAGAATGACATCAGTTGCTTTACTAAAATATTTTAATGTTGCTACAACAACAAAGTGCGAGTAAAAGAGAGGGAGGGAGTGAGAGGGGCGTGCCAACCGCGCGCCTGCGCACACGACGACAGGAACCGGAAGTGCCCTTTGCCGCCCACGGCCCTTCACGTGACATGGCTTCAGTCAGCTGGGCGCCGCCATTCACCGCGTGGATGTCAGCGAGCGAGGAGGCTTTCAGCCGCCTCCCCACGGCCGTCCCCAGCACCCACAGGTCTGCACGCTTTGCCCTCGAACTGCATGCGTTTGGCGGCCCCGCTAACTGACTGACTGCATGGAGGGCGGGGCCCGAGTGTGCATTGACCGGCCGGCCGACCGACGTGCTGCACGGCGCTCCTTCACTTTCAGTAAGTCACGTAAGGCAAAGACAGGGACGATCGTAGACACACACAGCGCCAATAAAGGGCCGCCGGGTCCGGAGCTTGCACTGGCACGGCGTGTCGAGAAAGACCGCGTGTGAGCACAGGGCCAGCGGGGAGGCATTCGAGCCGAGTCTGCAGGGGCCGCACCGCCGTCCTCCTGGAGACTTGAACGACACAGAGGCAGGCGGGCGGGCGGACGGCAAATGGAAATGGCAGGAAGGAGTCGCGCTGAGCAGCGGCCCACGTGCGTGCTGGTGACAATCCTGTGACGACAGCGCCCCCGTCTGGTTATTTCTCACTCAAGCGATGTGACCCGCTGTGTCGAGTAGCATCCACCTGCAGAGCCACGGCACCAGACGTCACCGTAGTTACAGACTCGGAAGTGACGTCACCTTCGTTTCAGGACTGACCTTCGGCAGCACTCGGCAAAGCCCGGAAAGTGACGTCGGGTCAAAGACCCGTTTAGAAACCAAATAATACGAAACATCGTGAAGTTCAGAGGGTCTCTGCCATCACGTCGTGTCACACATCAAACTAAACAGGGAGGATCGTTTATGTGACATACACGATTAACATTTACGTTGTGTTCGGGTCTGTGCGGACCATTTAACATGTCGACAAAATTAAAAGCATCAAGATCTGTGTTAATTGAAAACAGTTTTTCGTTTACATTCATGAAACAAAGTATACAATAGAATTATAATGTTTACACCACGTTAGAGTTTAGGAAAACGTTAATAATAAAAGTGATTAAGTTTTTTAAAATGTACTGTGCATGTGTGCAATATTGTAAACCAATTTAGAATAAACATTTAAGCCAAACTAATATTTTAAACATGTATGTAAAGAAAACGGCAATCCATATTCTACACTGAGTTGTGCAATATATTAATTACCTTATATAGAACTGCTCTAGTTTTTGTCCCTTATTATTATATATAAATGATGGGCCATCAAAACAAAAAAAAAAAATAATAAAAATACTAATAAGAACACAATTTATTTATGTAGCACCCTGCCCAAAATTCAAAAAGAACAACAGGAGCGATATAACATTGGCTACAAATAATATCGTCACTAAATAAAGATAAATACAGGATATACACAACATTCATATTAATAAAAGACAATAATGAAGACTAAAATACAACATCTAATACTACAAATCGAACAAATAACATAAATTGTGATAAAAATTCAAACCCCGAGTACCTGAACAGACAGAGGGGGCCGATAGTCAGGTCTGTTTAATGTCCTCCTAAACCAACGAGGGGAGTCAGCTGATGTCATTAATGTCAGGAGGTCAGGGCGCTATATACAGCTGGAGGCCCTGCTGTCACCCACAGAGTGCCAGTTAGTGGGGGGCACAGAATCAGAGGACCTTAGTGGGCAGGTCAAGAATAGAATTTGATCTTCAGTCCTGTAAGACACCAGGGAGCAGTGAAGGTGCAGCAGGATGGTGGGATGTGCCCGCTGTTGGTGGGATGTGCCCGCTGTTGGTGGGATGTGCCTGCTGTTGGTGGTCCGCCTTAGGACTCTGGCAGTTGAGTTTTGAATCAGCTGGAGCTCTGATATAAGATTATATTATTATAAAATTAAGATAACTTAATTATTATATTATAAATTAAGGCATGAGGGTTGCCCTGGACATGACATAAGCTACATAGGGTCTGACAATGGGTCCAAGGATTTCATTCTGATACCTAATGGCAGTCCTATGGTGTCGTTGTCTAGCCTGTAGAGGTCTGTGCGTCCCTCCATGGATGTGCCCATCACTGACCCACCACCTGACCAGTCATGCTGAGCGATGTTACAGGCAGCATAACGTTCTCCATGGCTTCTCCAGACCATTTCACGTCTGTCACATATGCTCAGGGTGAACCTGCCCTCATCTGTGAAAAGCACAGGGTGCCCGCCAGTGGTGGACCTGCCAATTCTGGTATTCTATGCCAAATGCCAATCAAGCTCCACAGGGCCCACTAAATGATGTCAGGCCCTCAGGTCACCCTCATGAAGTCTGTTTCTTTTTGTCAGAGGTCAGAGACATTCACACCAGTGTCCTGCCTGCTGGAGCTCATTTTGTATGCTCTGCCAGTGCTCATCTTGTACGTCCAGTCCTGCTGATGGGTTAAGGACCTTCTCTGGCCCTGTCCAGCTCTCCTGGAGTAACTGCCTGTCTCTTGGAATCTCCTCAATGCCCTTGAGACTGTGCTGGGAGACACAGCAGACCTTCTGGCAATGCCACGTATTGATGTAACGTCCTGGAGAAGTTGGACTACCAGTGTAACGTCTGTAGGTCCAGGTGTCACCTCCGTAGTGACACTGACCGAAGCCACATGCAAAACGAGTGACAAAACATGAGGAGGGAGAAATGTCAGTGGGGTTCCACCACCTGTTAGACCATTCAGTCCTGTTTGGGGGTCTTCTCATTGTTGTCCCCCCCCCCCCCCCCCAGTGCACCAAAGCAGCTGAAACTGATGAACAAGCCCCCCCTGCTACTCCACTGAGCAGATCAACAGCCCACAGGTGTCACTGACTTGACGCTCTACTGTCATTATGAAGTGTCCTTTATTTTCTGATCAGTTTATTTGAATGTCATGTTGTGGTTTTCTCCGTCACTTCACACACTTACTGAAGTCCACTCAGTGATAGTTTAGATAGCCCACCAACACACACACACACTTCACAAATGCTGTGGTTTACAAACATCAGATTTTAATTTCTGTTTGAGAAGCAGGAAAGATAATTGAGTTGAATCTCAACTTATGAGGACATTCTTTCTACGTGTGGACTGTTGAGGGACTTTAGTTTAAATCAGATGGTCACTTTATATAAACACACGACGTTAATGTCACCTCTTTACTCTCACATCACATTCTGTGTGTTTATCAAGCACAACTGAAGATCTGCATTTTCTACACAATCCTGTAATAAGTGTACAGTGAGACACACAAACACACACACACACTACGGGGGCCGTCATGGACACAATGGCTGGACATGCTGGGGTCTTTGTCACGTGTCGTCCCAGTAGCAGGTGAGGTGTCACCACTGGTTTATCTGCTCCTCTCCTTCTCCCTGTGCCAGTCTCAGTTCAAGGTTGTCGAGATGACAAAAGTATTTCATCTGAGATGTTCAATATGTTGAAAAAATTGTGTGTGGCCAGCATCCAGCGTGATGTTTGGTCCTAATTCTCCACTCCTCTTTTTGTAGCATTATAGTCCATTATCATTTCTGGCCATGGCATCTCCTGTCCCTGTGCAGGTCACATTGTGCACCAAGGACGTGTCATTTATTTAGACAAACGTGAAGGTCTTCAGTGGCCATTTCTGTGTGGCCAGCAGTTGAGATGGAGCTCTGGCTTACTTGTCCTTATTGTGCTGAGCATTGTCACCTTCATCTTGAGGAGCTGCTGTCCCAGTTTGTGTAAAGGTCATTGCATATGGCGTTGTGGCCATGCAGCTCATGTCCTGTCCAGGGTGACGCTCAGGCCTTCATTTCTCACAGCAGCTCCTCCATCTGACCTCCCGTTGTTACTGAAATGACGTCCTCTGCTCTTCTGTGTCTCTGTGCTTCACCTTCAGCGTGTTATTCATAGCTTTGGTCTGCCTTGTCATGCAGATGACGCTCAGATCTGTTTCAGTGTTAAAAGTGAGTCTTCATCACAGCCTTCTCAGCTCACAACTTACCTCAGTGAAGTTAAATTAAAATGAAAATGAAAACCTCAACAGAGCAAAACTCTTTAAAATGAAACTGCAAGAAAACTGAACTCCTGTAAAGTGACAGTAAAGTGCAACCTAAGAAGACGAGCAACACCTCAGCCATTCTGGGTGACGATCTCCTCAGACCTTCTCAGTGTCACTTTGATTCCTCCTTTTCTTATTTCACCATGTAAGCCACACTAAGAAACTTCCACCTGTGCCACCTTTGTTATGTTGGCACATTCCTCTCCTTCTCTAATGCTGACAGTCTGGTGTCTGCTGTTGTCACATCCTCATTGATTATTGTAAGTCACTGCTGGCAGGTGACACTTCAGATCTTCTATCAGAGCTCCAGCTGACTCAAAACTCAACTGCCAGAGTCCTGACGCGGACCACCAATAGCGGGCACATCACGCCATCCTGCTGCACCTTCACTGCTCCCGGTGTCTTACAGGACTGAAGATCAAATTCTGTTCTTCACCTGCCCACTGAGGTCCTTTCATTCTGTGCCCCCCACTAACTGGCACTCTGTGGGTGACAACAGGGCCTCCAGCTGTATATAGCGCCCTGACCTTCCGACATTAATGACATCGGCTGACTCCCCTCATTCATTGGTTTAGGAGGACATTAAAGTGACGTGACGTTCGGCCCCCTCTGTCTGTCCAGGTACTCAATCACAATTTGTGTTATTTGGGTCACATTTCTTTGTTGTATTAGATGTCGTATTTTAGTCTTTTATTCTATTTGAATGTTGTGTAGCTCCTGTGTTTGGGGCGGACTGGTGGCGAAGGGTCCAGGAGGTCACCGCTTCAAGTCCCCGTCACTGCTAATAAGAGGTCCTGCTCTGCTGGGCCCTTCAGCAAGGGGTGCTGTACAGTGGGGACCCCAAGGGGGGTGCGAAAAAACAAACAAGAAATTATATAAAGTGAAATAAAGATCAAAAAAAAAAAAGAAATTAATCTTTATTTAGTGAGGATATCATTTGTAGCCAACGTTATATCAGTCCTGTTGTTCTTTTTGAATTTTGGGCAGGGTGCTGTATAAATAAATTGTGTTCTTATTAGTATTTTTATTTGTTTTTCTTTTGATGGCCCATCGTTTATAATAATAAGTGACAAAAACTACAGCAGTTCTATATAAGGACATTAATATCTACAGTATATATATAATTCACTAAGCCGCTGACAAGTAGCCACCCATGGAAAGCATGAAGACAGCCACGCCCACCAACTCTAAGACCATTGGATACGACGACAACGTGCAGAGCCACGCCCACCAACTCTAAGACCATTGGATACGACAACGCGCAGAGCCACACCCACCAACTCTAAGACCATTGGATAGGACGACAACTCGCAGAGACACGCCCACCAACTCTAAGACCATTGGATACGACGACAACTCGCAGAGCCACGCCCACCAACTCTAAGACCATTGGATAGGATGACAACTCGCAGAGCCACGCCTTGGAGAACACGCGCTCATTTCTGTTCGTCTGTGCTAGGAGTTGTGAGACTTTCCCAGACACCACCAGTCGGAGAGCACATCTTTATAACAGCGCGTGTCTACGTCATCAGTACTAAACTCAGTTCCACACAGCACACAATGCATAAAGCAGTAATCACCCCAAATCAAGTCCTTCTCAGTCCTTGGCTGCCTTGCCTTTCCTGTCCTTCTCCCACTCCCGACTCTGGCTCACTGACTGTAAGGAGGTGGCCCTTTTATTCCTGCCCAGATGTGCTCCAGGTGGCTGATGACGTCCATCCGGCAGCACTTCCTGGTGTGGCAGAAGTGCTGCCCTTTGAACTGGAAGCACTCCGGGTGTCCCTGGCCAATCCCTCCGCCATCTTGCCAAGTGTGGCAGAAGTAATCACATTCTTATCGGTTACGACACCTGACCGCATCCACCATCGAAAACCATGGGATAGAAACAACGAAGCCCCGCCCAGAAACTGTACCCCTCGTCCCATGTGATCAGGACGCACCTCAGAGCAGTGCCCGCTGTAGCAGATAAGCGTGTTGTCCACCTCTCGAACCCTCAGGTACCACTCTTGAGACCAGGTGAAAGCACAATAACTATTTTTATTATTGTACAGTGCACAAAGCACTCCACACACTACACTCATATATTCAATAAACAATTCTCTATAATAACAATCCTCCTCTCCCAGACACGTCGCCACCCTACCTCCCAGCTCAGCTCAAATGTCTGGGCTCACCCAGAGTCCTTTTAAAGCCCCTGACCCGGAAGTGGCTCCAAGCCAAACCCACAAGTCCGTTTTCCTTCCGGGTCAGGGCAAAGTCCTTTTCTTCATCCCGGGAGCACATCGCTTCTTCCAGTCACGTGACTGGGATGCACTCCCGGGTTATAGGGCATGCCAGCGCCTACTAGCCCCCCTACAGCGACTCCTGGCGGCCCCCAAGGTATCCAGCAGGGCTGTGTCAAAACACTACAAAGTCCATGAGGCCCTGCTGGAACTCGGGGCACCAATATGCTGTCCGGAGGGCTCCTCCTAGCGGCCTGGGGGTGAGGGCCGGACTGGAAAGCCGGCAATCCTCCACACCGCCAACTCGAACAGCTCACCAAACACATCCTCACTCGCTTTGGTCTGAGCTGCGGTCCAAATCCAGCTGTGAGCCGCGTCGACTGTTCATTTGCCCTCCATGGCCACCACTGCAGATGTTTTTCATGGACACGTCTTTGATGTTAAGCAGATTCCTCCATCAGGTAACTGCACTCGCTACACTGAATGGGTCAGCACAGAGAGGTGTGGGTGAGCCGTTGAACCCCATTTGTGTTGGAGACTGGGGTTTGCATTTGTTCCCCATGAACGAGGAATTCCCAGTAAGTGCGGGTCATCTGCTCCCAGTGATTACGTCCCTGCCCTTTGTGCCCCCCCCACCTCGCTACTACTGTGGTCAGGTGACTTGGTGGATTAGATACAGAAAAGCAACAAGAACTGCAAAGAACAACGAAAAGTCAACGTGACTCACAGGTGCAAAGACGAAAACGACTCGGGTGACGAGTGTGGGTGGGCACATGAGCGGGCAGTGCATACTGAACGACAAATCAGCAGACTGGCATGACGGGAGGGGGGGGCAGAATGGGCGTCCTTCCCCTCTCCTCCTGTCCACCCCCGTCCCTCGCTCTGAGAGGTGGGTGACGCGACGGTGGCTCCTCCAGTTGTCGGTCACAGACACTCGTATGTCAGTTCGTAGCCTGCATTGTCACAATGTTACTTTTCTTGGTGTTTTATTAAATTTCAGATTTTTCAAATGTTAATTTTTTTCTCTCTGTGCTTAAAAATCATTAAACAAGCGTCCTGATTAAGAGTGTGGATCACCGTTATCTTCGCATGTTTAGAATATCAGATTGGATTAAATGTTAATTCTAAATTAGTTTACCACAATGATGCCCACGTGCACAGCACATTTAAAAACGGAATCACTTTTATTATTGACGTCTTACTAAACTCTGACGTGGTGTAAACTTTAGAATTCGGTTGTATATTTTGTTTCATGAATGTAAACTATTTTCAGATTGTGATGATTTTAATTTTGTCGACATGTTAAATGGTCTGTGCAGACCCAAACACCACATAAATGTTAATATTAATAATAATAATCCATGTATATAGCGCCTTTCCTGTGCTCAAGGCTCTTGCTGTATTTCACACAAACAATCCTCGCTGTTTAGTTTGACATGTGACATGACGTGATGGCAGAGACCCTCTGAACTTCATGATGTTTCGTATTATTTGGTCTTTGACCCGACGTCACTTTTTGGACTTTGCTGAGACCTGCCGAAAGTCAATCCTGAGATGACGGTGACGTCACTTCTGGGTCTGTAACTGCAGTGACGTCTGGTGCTGTGGCCGTGTCACCTCTTTCACTGCTCTCTCTCTTCAGGTATCATGGTGGCGTTAAACAAAGAGAGATCAGCATATTAACAGTCCACCTGGCCGGAGAGAGCGGGGGTCCTGAACCCCTGTGTGCCTGAGCAGGACCCCCCCACCGCCGGGCACACGGACACAGTTCAGAGCCACCCAGTCGACGTGACCTGCATGTGTGTGTGAGAAGCACTGGAGAAAAGCCACCACTGACTTGAGAGGACCCCAACACCCCCAAAGCGCCCCCCCCCCATTGGGGCTCCATTGTGTCACACATCAGACTTCATCTGACAAATTCTAAAACACACGAGCTGCATTTGTGACAGATAAGATGATCATAAAGAAGTGAGCCCCCTGCCCGCGTCTGTCACCAACTGTCACTAACCCTAAGCTTCTGTGTCTGCAGCTCGGCTCAGCAGATTCGAGTTTGGAAAATCAGCAAGAAGTCAAAGAGGACGTCACACTTGTGCTGTGTGAGGTGACACAAGGGGGGCGGCCGGCATGGGGAGGGACAACAGCCTGACGTAATCATTTGGGCATCCCAGAAATACGAAAGTGTGTCGTCTCAGTGCAGCGGGGTGACAGAAGTGACGCGACTTGTCTGAAGTCCACCAACAGTCGAGGTTTGTGTCTGCCGACGTCACAAGGCAGCGGTGGGCTTCACGCGCTCTGAGCTGCCAGCCTTCGTTTATGAAGCTCCGTTTGGGGCACTGGGGCTCATTTTAAGAAGAGCAGCGGAGACAAAGGGGGTCCAGACGAGAGTGAGGCAGGACCCCCCCCCCTAAAGCTGTGGGCATCTGTACCCCCCCGTCATGAACAAAAACCCATTGAAACCCGGACCCTTCAGATCCTCGAGTCTTGTCAGAGCTTCAAAGGTGAGGCAGGCAGATGTGGAGAAGCTGTGAGACGCAGGGAAATGGCAAAGATGGGCAGGCGGGTGGGCAGGTATGTCACTGTGACGGGCACAATATAATAGACAGATATGAGAGCCACCATGTACTAGATGGGAAGGGCACGATAGATAGATAGATAGATAGATAGATAGATAGATAGATAGATAGATAGATAGATAGTGAAAGGCACTATATGATCCAGATGTCAAAGATGCCAATCAATAGGTGGATAACAGAGAAGCTCCATATAATAGACAGATGTGAAAGGCACTATATAACCCATGTTTCCAGTAGCTATTTATTTCTTGCTGTATTTCAAGTTCTCTCAGTCCATGTGTAGCAGACGTGAAAGACGCCATATAGCAGCTACATGTGAATACACACAACCGATGGGCAGCTGGCTAAAAGGCACTATAATAGCAGATGGAGTCACATGCATGGTGCCACATATCACGTACAGTTGTGTGAAAAAGTAAGTCCCCCCCTTGAAGCGTCTCCTTTCTTTCTTTCTTTTGTGTTTTTCCATCTCAAGACGTGATCTTCACTTAAAGGGTCTCGGCCGATGAAGGTGATGTAATCTGACGGGCGTCAGGTCACAGTTCTGTGTTGTGCCCCACTGTGTCACTGAACTAAAGGTAAACTTTAGTCACCAGTGGAGAAGGCGTGTGCCACCCGACGAGTGGCACCGTAGTCATGACAACTCGCCAGAGGGGCCCTCGCACTCCGGCGTGTAGTTTGGTTCGCCCTTCATCGCTGACGTGTGTGTTAGCAGAAGATCTCTGAAGTCTGGGAAGGGAAGGGAGCCATTTCACTGTCCAGAAGGCCTTCTGCAAGCGCAGGAGATTTCAAATAACGGCCGACTTCTCCAGGCCTGGCCGTCCCAGCAAGTTCAGGCCGAGTCTGAGGTGCTGATGAAGTCTCAGGTGGCCCAGAACGTCATCACAGGAGCTCCAGTCATCTCCTGCCCCTGGTGACGTCACGGCACACAAGTCTGCCTTTAGAAGTTCCGCCTACATGGAGGAAACGAGAAAGAACACGAGGGCAAGATGAACGTTTGGCCAGAGACACAACACAAAGAGCAGGACCTCTGAAGGAGAAGAGCCAGAAATGGAGTAGTTGGACCAGAAGAACCTGACAGCAGCCGTAAAGCAAGGCGGTGGGAGTGTTGAGGTTTGGGGCTGCTGTTGGGTCCCAGCCTGGTCAGCTCGCCACCATAGGATCCACTAGGAATTCTTCATTGAAGGAAATGTGAGACCACCTGTCAGAAGACTGAAGCTCACCTGAAAGTGGACCTTGCAACATGACAGTAGCCCTAAACACACCAGCAAGTCCACCAAGGAGTGGCTGAAAAGAGAGAAGTGGAAGGTTCTGGAATATGGCAAGTCGAAGGCGGATGGATCTGCTGTGGGGGGGACTTGAAACGGGCTGAGCACACGAGACCCCCTCAAACACCACCCCAGGGTTGAGGAGAATGTCAGAGGCTGCTGGACAGTTCTGGGAAATGCCAACGTGGGGCTCAGTGCCAACTGTCAGAGTCATAGGGGGCTTACACGGCAATGGTGCATCTGGTCATTTGTTTTGTTGAATAAATTATTGTAAAATCTAATTTTCACTCCTTTTCCCCAACTTTTATTCTCATTCTTTAAATATATGACTTAAATGAAGAGCAAATCTTGAAATCGTCACAGATGTGAACAACAGAAAGAAGCATTTCACGGGGGTACTTACTTTTGCACACGACCAGCTAGTTAGACAAACGAGCAGAAAGCAGCTTGACAGGCCGGCCGATGTCCATGTATGGCGCTATATCGATACAACCCACCACACGACCAACCACGTCAGGATCCCAAATTAGGACCCGAGTGCAGCCGTACAACGAGTGACACCTCAGCGTCACGCTACTTCAAAAGGAATGGAACAGAGGCGGCCTTAGACTTGAAATGACTATGGAATTGATAGACAAGTGTGGAGGGCGCTATATACTAGATGGATATATATGAAAGGCGCTATATAATAGTAATAATCCCTGAAGGCCAGTTAAAGGGACGCGGTGACAGGACACTCCGCTGGGCTGCACCCTCCCTATAAAGGAAAGCGGGGCGCTGAAGTCGCTTGGAATTGAACGGAGAGGCGCTCCTCCATTGCAGTGACGCCGACTAAGTGCGACTTTTTTCTTAAGTGTTTTCGTCAGCCAATCCGCCTTGACGTCTCAGTTTGACGGACAGCTGTGGTTTTGCTAAAAATGCCCGAAAAAATAAACAGCCGTGCTGAATGGCTAGGGAGCTGGGAGGCTTCACCAATCATTGAACGAGCTGCTCGTGAGTCCCCGCCTTGTTAGACAGCTCTCAACAATTCAGAATTGAGCGCCTTGCGGCTGCTCTCAGTACGTTGCCTGTCGGTTTGTTCCGCTTTCTTGTTATCGCACTTTTTTGTAGTACATTTTTTTTTCTTTATTTTCCTATGATCGTGTAACAGTGCCGGGCAAGTCGGCGTTGAGACTGCGGCTGATTCGTTCTTGTTGGGAGTTACAAACGGATGAAATTACGAGTCGTTGACTCGAATTTTTAAAGCGGCGGCGGCGCAGTGAGACAAACACGCCTCCACGACTAAAGCAAGCATGCGCGAGTGACGTCACCGAAGCACAGTGTCCGTTGAGTGAAGGGCTCGGGCAGCAGGTTCCCTCCAAGCTCGTCGGTTCCGGGTGACACCGAGGCATGCTCGTTCACCAGTTCAGGTGAGTGCCCGCCGCGGGTGTGCGTGTGTGTCTAGTGAGCTGACCGTTTGATGAGTGGCCACCCCCCCCCACCACTGGGAACGTACAGACTGTGCCCAGTAACGAGGCCAACCGCTTGGGGATGGAGTGCTGCCCGCCTGCAAGCCCGTCCCAGGCCCCGACGTCTGCGGGGCGGCGGCTGCTTCACATTTAGCTGTCCGTGTCCGGCTGAAGGGCAGGAGCCGCGTCCTTGACGGTCCGCCTGCGGTGTCGCCGTTTACGCTTTTAATCCTTGCCTTTCGGGGATGAGGGCCGACGTGATTCGAAGATTAGACGTGCGAGTGGAGGAACGCGGAGGTAAAGCGAAACTTTACGGGGACGACTCGGAGCGAAGGCGGCGCGTTTGAATCGTTACAGGTGTTGAGATTTGAAATCACCGACAGATGGCAGTGTGGCGTAGTGGTGGAGGCTTTGGACCTGAAGCCCAGCGGCTGACACTGTGTGACCCTGAGCGGGTCACTTCACCTGCCAAGTAGAATGACACTAAAGAAAGCGAACCAGTGGCGAGTCCAGTAAGCCAATGCCCATTTTACAGGCACTATCAGCTATGGCCTGGCATCAGGTTTAGGGTCTCAATATTATAAATCAAACAAACGGCCGGCGTCCGTCTGCAGCGTTCACGCCCTTGAAGACCCTCATTGGGCCCACTGGGCTTACGTAAGGAAATCGTCTCTCAGTCGGGACGACACGCATGGCGCTGGGATGTGGCAGGAGGCCGCAGTCCGAGTGGCGTCTCAAAGGTCGTCGAGGTTTGTGCTTCACCTCCACGGTCCCCACAAGTTCTTGAACTCCAAGTGCGCATCCCCTTAAGTTCCACTGGTGTCCTCGACTTACTGTCCCGCAGCGAGGTGGCCATCTGCTCCGTGTGGCTGTCTGTCTGTCTGTCTGTCGTGTCCTCACAGAAGAACAGCTGATGCTTGGCGTTGTGCCCGACGTCTTAGTTGGTGGTCATGTCAGGTGGGCCACTGCGGTAGTAAAAATGGAGTTTCCTGTAAACCTTCTTACCAATTTAAGAAAAACCATTGGGGGGGGGTTAGGATTTGTCAAAATAACATCCCCCCCCCCCCAGCCTGCTAACCGCCATCTTGCTTCTCCTCATCTCTCTCTCTCTTTATTAAAGGTCGGCGGTCTCTAAGAAGATGGACTACAGTGTTGGCGGCCTCCTGCCAGTGCTCCTGGGAAGCATCGGGGTCCTGGCGCTCTACCAGCTGCTGCAGAGGGTCCGCCAGAGGACGTACATCCAGGACGCCGTGGTGGTGATCACCGGAGCGAGTTCAGGACTGGGCCGAGGTCACGTATGGCGCGCGTCACCCGCTTGGCTTGTTCGATCGGCCGATGCTCTCCGTCTGTCACCCCATCCCACTCTTTAGGTATCTGACCCCCCAATGTGTGCCTGGGTGGGCTGCAGCCTCGTCACACCCTGGCGTTTCTTTGGCAGTTTTATTTTTCTGCAGACATGGGGTGCAAACAACAGTGAATGGTAAAGGGAGCCGCGATGCCCCCCGCCATTGTCACGGTGTGTGTTTGTGTGTGTGTGTGTGTGTGTCGCGCCCGCGCCCCTCAAGTCAAGCTGACCAACTTGGGCCCACCGCCCTGCTGCACTCTGAATGGAGACACTGATGGCTGACAGTCACGAAGGTGAATTTGTGGGGGGCTGCAGTGTCACTTGGCACTCACACCTGAGTTTTGGGCACATGTGGAAGCACAGACCAGCCCAAGAGACCCCCTCGTAAAGGTGATGGTGGGACCCAGAGATGGCACAGTTGACGTGACTCGACTGCATGACCCCCTTGTTGCCCACCTGCTTCCAGAAGCCGACGCCTAAGCCAAGGCTAACGGTCCCCTTGTTTTGGGCGTGCAAACCCACACTGGGGTGCCACACTTTGCCCCCTAAACTGTAGTTGGTTACGCCGGGTACCCCTGCTAGTAGATCAGTCTGCATGTTCACATTAACTCGTCTGACGCATGTCTCAGGTCACCCATTGATGGCCTTGCCCCTCAGAGCTCATGGGGACCGGTGACACCTTCCCCATGAGACGGATGGCTGAGCACAAGACCGCCGTGTGGACGTTTGGTGTCATTTTTGTCATCGGTGCTGAGGAGACACACATGCCCCCCATGACCAGAGACGTCAGTTGAGGTTTTTGTCCCCCATTTAGTATTCAGCGTCGTCCTCTTGTAAGTTTAATTCGAGTAAAGGAGACCCTCAGGACGAAAGAGAAGAGCGGGGGGTCTTTGTGGCGACCACAGAAGTTCCTGTCATGAGCCGCTGGCTGTCTACCCTCATTAACTGAGCGGTGCCCCCCACTTCACCAGCCTGGGCAGTGCTCAAAGGCGCTATATACCAGTGTATTGTACTGGGGCCCCGTCGATGTGACGACCGTGGAGGTTTTGGGCTCTGCATTGTGACTCTGAGGTCCGCCTCGAGTGTGGGAAAGGCGCTATATACATCAAATGTGTTATTATTATTAGTATCTGCTTCACACTTGTGCCACAGAGGGCATCACCATGGAAAGGCACTATATAAAGTCACCATGTTGTGCTCTCGTTTGAAGTTTTCTTTGGTTTCCTTCTCATGTAGAATGTGCCAAGGTGTTCCATGCAGCCGGTGCCCGGCTGGTGCTGTGTGGCAGAGACCGAGAGCGACTGCTGGAGTTGGCACGAGAGCTCAAGGGGATGGCGGACGGCAGAAAGAAGGTAAAAAAAAAAAAAAAAAAAATTGAAATGAAGGAGTGAAGGTGTGGAGTGAAGGTGTGACCCGAGGCCTCTGCCCGGACAGGTGCACGCGCCCAGCATTGTCACTTTTGACCTTTCGGACATGGAGATGGTGGCCAGCGGGGCAGAGGAGATCTTAAAGTGCTACGGCCACGTGGACATACTGCTCAACAACGCTGGCATCAGCTACCGGGGGGCCATCCTCGAGACGTCCGTCCAGGTGGACCAGGAGGTCATGAACGTCAACTACTTTGGGCCTGTGGCTCTGACCAAAGGTAGGTGCCCCCCGTCTTTTGGGGTCTCTGAGCTCTCGATGGCTGCAGCCCAGAACACCCCTGTGGGTGACCTGCCAGGGTCTAAAGAAAGAACTGGCAGCAGAAAGTAAAAGTGTGCAGTCGGCTGAACTTCATCAGCGTGTTGAACCTGCACGTAGATGTGGTGGTCTGATACTTGGCCAGGACCACTGGCTGGGCTGCCACTTTGTGAGCTCAGGACCCCTTTGCAGTTTTTGGTTGCACCGAACCCCAAATCCCCCCCCATTCTGTCCCACTGATTCTCTGATTTCAGGCCTGCAGATTTCCGGGCTGGTGGATCAAGCGCAGCCTGAGGGGTCCAACTTTGGCAGCGCCAGCTGCTGGTGTGGTTCGGTGCTTCACCAGGCCCGTCTGGTGTACTTGATGTGTACCCCGGGTTTGCCATCCCTCACTCAGTTGGCTATAAGAGTCCCGTGATGGTGGCGGCCGCTGAAACTTTACAAGTGACGACTCCTCGGAGGGTCCAGTGGGCCGCACTAACGCACATCTCGCTCTTTCAGCGCTTTTGCCAGCTATGGTACAGAGGAAGAGCGGGCACATTGTTGTGGTCAGCAGTGTCCAAGGAAGAATAGCCATCCCCTTCAGGTCGGCCTGTAAGTATCCTAGCGGGTGGTGCCACCACTGTGCCCGTGTTCCGAGTGACATTTGCAGAGATCTGCCCAGGACGAGGGTGGGCCGGGGTGCAGCTCTCCTAAGGCTGGCGTGTGTCCCCTCGTTGCAGATGCTGCTTCCAAACACGCGACCCAGGCGTTCTTCGACTGCCTCCGTGCGGAGGTGGCACAGTTTGGGCTCGAGGTGTCGGTCATCAGCCCCGGGTACATCCGGACAAACCTGTCACTCAACGCTGTCACCGGAGACGGCTCCAAGTATGGAGGTGAGTGAGGCTGAGCCATGGCCTGTGGTGGCAAGCGGGTCACGATAAAAAGCAACTTGCTGCCTTCTTCCTCCTCCTCTTCCTCTCTTTTTTCTTTTCCAGTCGTAGATAAAAACACAGCAGAAGGCCGCGATCCCACTGAGGTGGCAAAGGCCGTCCTGACTGCCGTGGGCAGAAGGAAGAAGGACCTCCTGCTGGCCGGCCTGCTGCCCGTCCTGGCCGTCTACCTGCGCACGCTGGCACCAAACGTCTTCTTCATGATGATGGCGTCGCGAGCAAGAAAGGGCCAGAAGCACAAAGAGAACTGAGAACAGGGGGGCCGACGTCACGAAAACCGCGGGGGGGTTGGCCCTTTTTATAATTATCTAAAAACAAATGAATGGAAATGTGGTTCTCTGCCTGGCTGGCCTCTAGAGGGTGCCAGACCTGCCAATTTGGGGGGGGGGGGTCACAATAAAAAGCAACTCGCCGCCTTCCTCCTCCTCCTTTTTCTTTTCCAGTCGTAGATAAAAACACAGCAGAAGGCTGCCATCCCGCCGAGGTGGCAAAGGCCATCCTCACTGCAGTGGGCAGAAGGACACAAGTGGCAGCCCCCTCCACCAGCACAGCAGTGCCCCCTCCAGGTCATTAAAGGCCGGGGCTGCAGGATTTCCCTTACTGCCCCCTTCATTGTTTTCGTCGTCGTTGGCAACAGCAGAGCCCACGGCTGCCCAGCCACCTTGGGGGTCTCAGATCTTCATTCACAAAGCAGACACGTGGACCTGCTCCGCAGTGGGAGCCTCACTTTGGCCCAAGCAAGTGGTCTTTCAGTGGTGCGGTGGAATTAAAACGGGGGCGTCGTTAACGGAATTGGGACACAAAGTGCGGCCGTGACCCCGAATTAGGATTCAGACTCAGGCGTGAGATGAGAACCTAAGACCACCCCAAAATAAAATGCCCACCTGCTTTGTCACTAATGAAGAAAGCAGCCAGGACCCCCAGTCTGAAACCCCTGCGTATCGACCCCAAATGAATAATAAAGGGCAACACGCACCTCCTGCAGAGCGCTGTGCCTTTTAATGGCAGGCAGACTCCTGGGGCTCCACGTGTGGCACTGACTCGACGGCGGATCGGGTACCCGAGACGGGGGTCCGCCTCACTTGCTCACTCAGCCTCCCCACCCCACAGAGTTAGCATCTGCCAGCGAAGCCACCAACGGCTCACGCCAGTCGCAGTGAGGCCTCCCAAGTCACCAGCCGTCACACCCTTGACGGACTAAGATAGGGCCAGCTGGAGTGCAAAGCAGGACGACAGAACAAGAGGGAACGGGCACGATGGGCAAAGGCCTGGCAGCATCAGCAGCCCTACGCTCGCTTACCCTGGCGTGTCCCAATAGACAATAAACCAACCTGACGGCACAGTCCCAAATTGGGGCGCACGATGAGAAACAAAACAAGTTCATTGGCGTGCGGCGTCGTGGAGCTACCAACTGGGCAATCCTGCCAGGCCACTGGGAAGGTTCACAATCAAGATGGCAGAAGAAAGGCCATAAAGCAAGCCAGTACACGTGAAGACGCTCTGGCAGGTGAACGGGCGACCAGCTGCCGATACTTCAGCATTACAGGGCATCATGCAGACGGGCGCCTTGAAAGAACTCCAAAGTCATGGGCCGTCACTGACGAGTCACATGATCCAAAGTGACAGGAGAGACCCCGCCCCCAACCGGTGAAGCTCCGCCCCTCACAGCGGGCCCTTTAAAGAAGAAGAAGCAGCAGCCGCTGAAATGTCCTAATTTTTAATGAAAGTTTTGTTGTTTTTTTGTTTGTTTGTTTTTCTGACCACCAATAAAAGGTACAATACAACTACCAAGAAAAATAGCGGGCCTCGCGAGGCCATTTATAAAACGTCATCATTGGGATTTCATTTTTGGATGAGAAGTCCAGTCCTCCCCTGATCACCACTTAGTAGGCGCACGGCATTGGCTTAGTAATCAGTGCCCGCTCCGCTCGCCCAGTCATACCACGTAGAGCTCGTAAATCTTCTTGATGCAATACGCCAGGGCGGCGAGCGCGATTGTGTTATGCAGTCTCTTTCTGTGAATGTCGTCCTTCCTCACCAACACCACGGGCGTGGACGAGGTGAGCGTGTGCAGCGGCAGCCGCGACAGTTTCTGGGTGTCGTACTCCACCTGGTACTTGCAGCAGGGGTCGAACTGCCACGAGATGCCATAGAGGGCCGCGCAGGCCACGCTCAGGGCCCCGGCGGGCAGGGCGACATAGCGCGAGTACTCGAGGGACAGCGAGAGCGGCGACAGCAGGCAGGCCGTCCCGGACAGGACCGCCGTTTTGTGCAGACAGTTCCCCACGGTGATCCACCGGGCCGTCTCGTCGCCGATGCGGGTGGGCTCGATCACGATGTACTTGTACTGCGCCTCCAGGGCCTGCTCCAGCTCGTACTCGAACTGCTCCTGGGCGTTCTCGCCGTTGTAGATCTCGTGGACGATGTAGCAGTCGGTGGAAGACAGCGCCCCCCTGGAGGAAGAGACAAGAGTTTGGGTCAAGGCGGGCAGCGCTGCGCAGGACTGAGAGCCCCCCCCCCCCGGCCCCCCAAGACCCCTCGTTTTCGACAAAGCGGGGGAGCACAGAGCTCAGGTAGTCGGGGTGTCAATGTGACATCACACCCCCCAGGCGGGCACACCTTCCTTAACGCCTACTGGGCACCTGCAGCACAAAGACAACGAGGCGGCACTGTGAAGAACATCACAACCTAATAGAAGGTGGGTCATATAGCGCCTTGACGCGTCACAGGAGGGGACAATCGAGCTTTACCTTCACCTGGAGCCACCACACTGGCTGGGGGCGGAGTCAGGTGACAGTGTTTTAGAACCATGGGGTCAACTGATATGCTAATGAGGTCAAAATAAATAAAACAGGAAGTGCAGGTCCCTATCTCAAATGGGGGGGGGGGGGGGAGACACTCTGATTTCAAAAAGGGCCTGAGGACCCCCGAGTTATGAGGAACCTGTTGGGAGAATAAGAGGAGGCCCGAGTGAGGGGCTTCAAATTGGGAAGAGAATCTGTGTGGTGGGAACATTGGGGGGGGCACCATTAGAAACTTCACTCAAACATCGGGGGGAGGACCCCAGTAGGGCTTCACGACCCTCGACGTGATGCTATCGGGGGGGATTGAAGTGGGCAGGACTATCCTCATGCAGACCGTACCGAAGTGACTCTCAGATCCGCTAAAGGGTCACAGTGGGCTCGAGTGCACCAACGTGTACTGATTGGCACAAGTGTGCCACGCCTCTCACGACTGCCCTTTCCAGTTGTCGTCCACACAAACGCCTGCAGGCCCACAAGACCCTTGGCATCTCAGGTGCTGTCAGTTTACAGAGTGACTGAGCGGACCCCCAAACGTTTCCCCAAGTCTCAAATGGCATCTTATCGAAGTGCAGTTAAAGGACTGGACAACATGACCATGCTTGATGCCCGCACTTTCATTGCTCTGTCAGAGGCTCAGCTGCCAACCATTTCATGCCAAAAGACGGCGGGCCCGAGTGACTCCACACTTTTACCCTGCAGCCTCTTGGCTGTTCTGTAGCTGCCCTGCCCTGCCCTGCGGCGGTGGCACAATGTTTGGCATTTCCATCCTCAGTTTTAAAAACAGCAACTTCACTTACATTTAGGAAGGCAGCTGGCATCACGAGGTCCTACAGGGTGACTCTGGCATCACTTTTCTCCTAAATATACAGAACGAGGACAGTGAGGATGGTCTGGTCGTGTGGTGGTGACACAAGCTTTGTACGCAGGGACAGAGTGACACACAGTTGTGACACAACAAACACTCCCTCCACCTGCCCAGTTCCTGCACCCCACATGCCGTTTGAGGGAGCGCACCCCGACTTCAGGTGTGGGGGGCAGCAGTTCAGTGCAGGAAACACATTCACACGGGGGGCGATTAAGCTGGTACAGAGGAGGAGGAGGGTTAAGGTGCAGCTGTGCCCGGGCCCTGCCATTCGAGTCAGTCCCGAGTGTACTGAATAACGGGCACAGCGTACCCACTCTGGCTGGGGGGCCCTGACCCTGGCCCAGCTCGAACGTCTTGACCGGCTTTTACGTTCGTCTAAAGGAGACTTGAGGCTTTCACTGATGCCCACCTAACTCTTCCATTTGATTTCTCTAATCCCAAACCAGTGCTCTGCTCACCTGCTTCTTGGGGGTTTTGTAAAGCAGCCAACTGAAGGGCCCTCTGCCAGTCCTGCCCTGCCTGGCATCACATACAAGTCAAGGGGACACCACAGTCACAGAGTGAAACCTGCTGCGGTCTCTGCCTCCCTTGGCCCTCACAGGTGGGCCGATCGGCTAAAGTGCAGCAGCTCTGGACAAGACACCCGAGACCCTGCCACGCGGCTCTGCCAGTCGGAGCTAAGTGCGTCTGCATCACCCGCTCTAGATGAGCGCCAGGCGGCCACATAACTTTGTCCTGACAGTAACGTCCAGGGCTGCTTGTTGCTGAATTGGTGGGCTCCGTTTTTACAGAGGGTGACTTTCAAAGGCCAAGTGACGGGTGGCACCTAAATAAGTGACGCCGGGCAGTCAGCCCTTACACTCCAGTTAAAAACTGACCACATCTCTGTGCCAGCGAGTGCTACTCTGTCCTACTCCACCGCCTCCTATCTGGTGCGCCTGCCACCCTGGACTGGACAAAGCCAAAGTGCTGTGAAGCCATTCATTTAAAGACCCCTTGAAGCACATCGACTGCCCACCCATTCAAGTGCTGCAATCTCTCAGGTAGTAAGAAGGGGAAGACTGGCATCAGCCGCTGTCACACGACCCTCCTCTGTCACTATGTCAATCAATTCGAGCTAGACACGTTTACAACTGTACATCGGGCACATCTCTCCAGCTCAGGGGTCTCTCCAGATCAGGGGTCTCCGGTGCCGCGCCTTTCCTTAATCGATGTCCCTTTTTTTGTCTTCGTATTAATGGAGCCGCTACCTCTCAGCCAGACAGTCATGTGACACAAAACGAGCCACCAAGTGCCCAGCTGGCTGGTGAAGGTCTCGGTGATGTCGATCAGCTCAGGTCACCCAACCCTTTGGACGGTGGTCTTAAAAGAGCCATTTTATTAAAGTGCTGTGCCGCAAAGAGGACACCGGCGGGGTCATTTAGTGACGATAATGAGTTTGGGGCCCTGACTCGAGTGGTCTTGGCTCTCTTGGCTCACTAACTTGACGTCTCACTTCTAGAGGTTTGGGGGGCCATTTAAAGGAAGAAAGAAAAAATAAAGAAAACAACTCAGAGGGCAGAGTGCTGAAAAGAACAATGAAAGGAAACAAAGGGATCGGCAGCAAAGACGGCTCCCCGATTAAGAGACGGGTTAGAATGAAACTCCACAGGCCTGGAGCTGGAGACCCAAGTGACACTTCAAGGACTGGAGCCTACCTGTACTCGCTAGGTCACCGGTGCCAGAACTGTCCCAAATGAGGGCCTCGCTGGCCTAAGGGACACTCCTGGTCCTCTGCACTGACATCAGCCTGGCACTGCTGGCCTGGCGCTAAACTCCGTGAGCTGCAGGAATTCCAATGTGCCCTCCGTGACTCGCCCGATATGCTGTATGACTGTGAATCCTTGGCATGGAGCAGCGAGGAGTGCATTTAGAATTCGTTAAGGTGACTGCCAGCATGGCGGGCATCTCCTCACTACCCTCTCTCATGTGCTCCTCCAGGACTGGCTGTGCTTTTATCTTTTTGTTGCCCGGTGCCAGGCCCCTCACGCTCCACATGTAAGTGGTCAGTCGTTCATCTGAGGCCCCAAGCCCACACTGTTACTGAATACATTTGTGTGTCAGCGTCTCCCAATGTGCCAAATGTGCCAATGGCAGAGTGACGACACATGCCCAGGATGTAAACTGCTATGAATAGCGCACTCTGTGGGTACGGTCTGGGCATGTCAGCGCCTGAGCTGTGCCACGGCTCGGGATGAGGAGCCCAAGTGTCTGTGTGGCGTCAGACGTCTGCTTAACCCTAAAGATGCCAGTTAAGTCCTGGGTGGGATGTTCTCGTCTCTCCCTCGGTGTCTTTGGTTGGTTTGTTTTCCTTTCTTTTTAATTTTTAATCTTTGGACACAGAAGACTGTCAGGTGGGCAGGAGATGGCACTTCACCCAGGAGCCTCCAGGGCCCAGTATCTCTTAACTTTGTCATTTTGACACCAATGCTCTGAGAATAGAATGGTGCCAGCTTGTTTGACAGCATTGGTCGTCAGTGTGACGTTCATGGAGGGCTGCAAACAGTCAAATTACTAAAAGAGGCCCAACAATCTGTGAGAAGAACACGAGGAAAAACACACGCGGGACCATCTTGGGCAGCACTTTGAGCGCCAGTGTGTGTGTGAAGGTGTGCTATAGAAGGACAAGAGGAGGAGGATGAGGATGATGCCACATCAATGCACATCGCAAAGAAAAACAGCCGACGTCACGTCTGGAGCTGAGCGGGGCAATCAGGGCGCAAGTGCAGCAAATCCATCCATCCATTTTCCAACCCGCTGAATCCAAATACAGGGTCACGGGGGTCTGCTGGAGCCAATCCCAGCCAACACAGGGCACAAGGCAGGAACCAATCCCGGGCAGGGTGCCAACCCACTGCAGGACACACACAAACACACACCAAGCACACACTCGGGCCAATTTAGAATCGCCAATCCAACTAACTGGCATGTCTTTGGATTGTGGGAGGAAACCCACGCAGACACGGGGAGAACATGCAAACCACGCAGGGAGGACCAGGGAAGCAAACCACAGGTCTCCAGATCTCCCAACTGCGAGGCAGCAGCGCTACCCACTGCGCCACCGTGCCACCCAGTGCAGCAAATGTCCTTGTTATTTAGAAAGGAGAAAGAAAGACAGATGGACAGACAGAGAGACAGAGAGAGAGAGAGGGGCTCGCGTTATTATTGACAGCCCCCCCTGATAAACAAATGGGGGCTCCAACTGTGATGGGCTCTTCTACAAATCTCCAGCGGTCCAAGCAGCCGTCCAGTTCAACAGCGCAGATCGTGGAGGGGCTCATGTGCACCCACACTTACTGTGGGGGGACTGGTGGCACAAACGGAGGGTCTCTTTGGCTCGTCGACACCTGCACTGGCATTGGCCAATACCAGCGTCTCCATACTTTAAAGAACAAGGGACATCTCCCTGTGTGTGTGTGTGTGTGTGTCAGCGGACAGGCGGAGTCCAGGAAACACACAGCTAGCAGGTCACCACAAACACCCAACTTGTGTCATTTGTTTGGCTTCTGAAGGCAGTCGACTGTCCCTTAGTGTCACTCGTCACATGTGTGAATGGTACGTTAAGGACTGCAGTGCTGACACACACCTACACATTCTGAGCACAGGTGACGACAGACCCTCCTGGATTTGGACACACGAGTGTAAGAAACAACAAGAGAGACAAAGGCAGAGAGACGGGAGCTGAGAAGTAAAAGAATCTCGACAAGCTGGGAACTTTAAAAATCGGCGGCGCTCTCCGCTCGAGCTTCTTGTATACGCGGATATGGTGATGAGGAGTAAACCACAAGACAAGGATGATATTTATATTCTATACACATTAAAGAGCCATCAGCAACAAATCAATAAAATAAAATAAAATAAAAGAACAATTATTAGAAGTGTCAAGTGGAGTAAATCAGAGTCTGCAGAACACGAACAAAAAATAAAACAGCAGTGCAGGTCAACGGGAAGAAGTGCAAAGTGGAGAGAAATCTGCGTTTGTACAAAATACTCGCTGAGCAAAGTGAACGGGAACTCGAGTCACCTGTTTACACACAGAGAGACAGACAGACACACACACGGACACACACACAGACAGACGGACACATCATTCTATAAATGGTCTTCTCGGACTCAGGGAGGTCTAAAACGTCAAGTCTCATTAAAATCTCGACATCGAATCTTTGCAGGATTCCTGTCCTCGCCCTTCACTTCGCGTACGAGAAACTCAGAAACGGAGGAGCAGGTTTGGAACACGAAAGCCTTTCAGAAATTCCAACTCTCCGGACTCCTCTGCTCCCTACGATAGCAAATGGCACAAGTGTGCCCGACTGAGCCACCAGCTTTACAGCGCTAGTTAACATGGAGGTGTCCTCCAGAATGATGTTGGATTTCACTAACTGGACATCTGACTTTGTATTTTCAGGACGAGCCTGGCGCGGCCTTGTCACCTGCTAAACAGTAAATGCCCGTGAAGACCTTTAGGAAGCACACGTCGTGATGTCATTCTTTATAAACCCCCCTTTGTTGTTGCCCTGGGGGGATCCCAAGCCTGGCATTGAATTAACGAATGCCAACATCTGTTTACTCAAATGATCTTTGACAGCTGTGCCAGTATTGGTGCCACCCTTAGTATTTGGTGTGTTTTCTGCTGTAAGGCCCAACATCATTCACTGCCACAATGGAGCTGCTACTTTAATAAAAAACCACTGAATGGTATTGGGATGTGCCCAGTGCTGCCAGCCACCTTCACCCTCACAACAGGCTACAACAAACAGTCAGGTCTGCACCAGTTGTCATGAAGCGGGCAGGGGGGGGCTCACCGCCAACCCCCCACATCCAGGCCACAACATTTTCAAACTTCTCCGTGTGCCAAGCGTTGGACTAAAGTGCCCAAAGCCCCCAAACGGTGTCAGTGCCTCCCACTGGACATGTGGTTCATGTGCAGGTGTTTCAGAGTGGACCCCTCCCCCCCAATGCTTTCTATACATGTCTTGTATTCCCCCCCAGGCCCGTGTGATCACCTTGGAGAGCCATCAAAATACGGGGGGCACCTGCCCTCTGCGCTAGCATACCTGGCCAGTAAATGGGATTGGGGAGACGCGAAGGTTTAAACAAACCACTGAGTGGGGGGCCGGCCATATTGTGTCTCCTTCAATGGCAGCGTTTGGCCACACGTCGTATCTCCAGCCGCGGGCAGTGGCACACAAACAGGACCACCAGGCGGTCCATGCGACTGCCTCTGAATGGTCACCAGGAGGTGCTCTTCTAGGCTGAAGGAAGCTCAAGAAAGAGAGAATTAACAACTACTGGCCAATTCGTGTGTTTCCTTTGAAAGACTCTTCAGTGCCATGCGCTCACCTGCTCCTTCTTCTTCAGTTCATCCTCCTCCTCAACAGTCCGCCCCGAGGTACACATGGCCTGACGCCTGACATGTTGTACCGTAGCCATTTAAAACCTGACAGACAGGAACAGCCGAGTGACAAGACGAGTCAGGCTAATGGGCACAAGTGACGCTCCTCCGAGAATTCTACACACGACTCAGTTGGAGTTCATTCAGCTCTTGTGCCAGCTTTGGTGTCCAAGTCACGTCTGCGGATGTGCTTGTCCAGCCAGTTCTTCATACAGCTCATTAACACCACTGACTGATTAACCTGAGCTGCCCGTGCCAGTCGGCTAATGAGAATAAAGGCCCGTGGTGGCGTGGAGGGGTCTCCTCCATTACCTGCACGGTCAACAAGCTCTAAATGTGCAGGGCCGTGAAATGTGAGGTTTCTGAAGCACTCAAACAAGCAGGCAGAAATACAAGAGGGCACCCAAATGGAGCACCAGCTTAGAGAAATCCTGCTGAATGTGACAAAGTAGAAGAAAATAAAGAAATGAAACACGCAGCAAAAAATGAGAAGAAAATTAGGGAAAAGGTTACCAAAAAAAAAAACAAGTGACTTAAGTGAATTAAACAGCAGGGTCAGCGGGCCAAAGAGACCTGCCAGGGCCGCCATCATCACGCTGACTGTGCCACTCCGCGCTTACACAGCAGGTTTTTGGTTCTTTTTTTTTTGGGGATATTATACTTTAAGTCAGCACAATCACTTCTTACAGCTTCGGCTCCCTGACAATATGGTGCCAACGTTGTAAAGAATGATCAGCCTCGATTTAAAAAAAAAACAAAAACCCTGTCTGTGCCTTTTAAATTTGATTCAACTTTATCTCCAATATGGAGAGGGCCTCGAGATTTGGGTACCCCTCGAAACCTCCAATTCAGGCAGGACTGCCGATGACCCGCTCCTCCACACACACCACTCCACACACACACACACACTCACACACACTCAGTCAGTTCGTGCTCACCCACCCCTTCATTCATTCATTCATTAATTTTCTAAACCCACTTAATACAACGCAGGGTCCCAGGTAGCCCTGGCAGCAGCAGCAGTCGCCAGCCACATGACCCGAGCAGGAATCCAATGCCAGTCCTTCTCCAGAGACACAGCTGCACGCAGCCTCACTAATCCACAAAGACACCATTTCAAGTCGACATGGCAAAGGCGGGCAGCTATGAACACTGAGTGCCCATCACCAAGTAAGTAAATAAGGAAAAGTGACTGGCATCACAGACAAACTCAGGACCCCCGTTATGTGAAGCAGTCGGATGTGCCAGCCGACTCTTCAGACTTGGATGATGACGATGAGGATGCCGCCTTAGGTATCATTCTGCCTCTCCCATGCCAGTTTGACTGCACTATTAACTTTAATGGTGGCTTGTCTGCAGCTTTTCAAAGCGCCCACATTTCCACTTTATTACTGCATAGAACAGTCGGAGGAGCTGATGAACGGATTGCACCGCCACTGCTTTAGAATGTCTGGGTGGGCACCGGTTCAACACTCGCCGAGGGGCTTTTCATACAAGGTGCCTTCAAACGCTCTCCTGACAGATCAGTGCCGCTGTGTGCCCTTGGGGGGCTCGGCTGCTGTGCCGCTGCCTTGCCCCCCACACAACTTCATCGTACGATCGGCCCGGTTGCTGCTCCATGAATGGCATCGTGTTGGGAGGCTTTTAAATGGCTCGAATACGCGATGATATCAATCGGACACCGCGTTGCGCTGAAGTGCCGCTCCAAGCCCTGGCTGGGAGGTCGGGGGTCGCCACCCTTAAAACGACTTCGGGCTCACCCCGCAAGCGACACTAGCGACACTCGACATCCGCCTATTGCTAACGATACGGAGGAAGCCTTCGTACGGCGGTCGCTCCGTTAGCGTAAGCCACCTCTGCCGTGACCTTCTACGCGGTTTACTCCTCGCTGGAATTGGGTCAAACGTGCCGGCTCCTCGGGGAGGCGCGATCGGAGCGGCGGCACAACTTTGCCGCGATTTTTCGCCTCCATTTTATTCTATAGACTGACGAGCGCTTCGTTGAACAGCGAACAGTCCTGTTCGTTGCTTTTCATTTAAGAGCTCCGTTACACAGGCGTTTTCGTTTGGTGTGCATCGGCACAGAGTGTGACGAAAACGTAGGGCGTGATGATCCAATAGAGTCCTGAAGGGAGAACCAAAACAAATTCCTTTAAAAGCCTAAGAGGGGGCTGGCAGCTCCAGTGCAGCCCACACGACGGGGCAGAAGTCAGATTAAAAATAATAAAACAGATCCGTATACCTAATATTCGTTTCTTTGCGCAATGCATCGATAAAAGTTGCTTTGACGGAATAAATAAGTGGCACTGACCTCTCTCTGCTGGCTGGGACACCGCGCCTCCTTCCCCACGCCGCCATCTTGGAGACTCTACACGAGTGCTGTTGGGCACGACGCGAGCCACTATGCACCACGGGAAATGTAGTCTCACCGAAGCTAAAAACGAAGGCACCCGAAGGTGTCTTGGACTGCATTTCCCATCCTATAACCGGAACAGACGCAATCGCTGCGGAGAAGAAGCTGTCTCGTTCGTGTCTTTCGGTCTTATGACGGAGGACGAGCATATACCAAACAGCGCACTACATTTCCCAGCGACCCAACACTCCGAATCGTCAGCAAGAGCAACAGTACGGTATACCACGTAGGACAGAATACTCTACAATATCGTTTGTCTTTAAGTGTCACAGGCGTATACCGATTTAGTCGTGACGCTTTCAGACGATGACATTTAACTCGTCTACCTGTTGGATTGTTATCTAGATAGATACTTTATTAATCCCCAAGGGGAAATTCACAAGTTTAAATTTGCAGCGTTTTCACGTCTTGTTGATTCCCTGCCAGTTTTCTGTAAAGCAAAGCTCTTTATTTCTTTCCATATTTCTGTATTGAATACCGAGCCTGCTGGAATGTTAGACTCTGATTGTGGGATGTTTGCTGTTATTGTGACTTGAAAAATCAACTCTAAATCGACTAGTCGTCCTCAAGTTCAGGCCCGGAGGCCCCCTGGCACTGCAGCTTTTGGTTTCTTCTCTTTATTAATTGATTCATTAATTAGATAGATAGATAACTTTATTGATCCCAGGGGGAAATTCACATTCTCCAGCAGCAGCATACTGATACAAAAAAAAAAAAAAAATATTAAAGATTGATAACAATGCTGGTAAACCATCGTTTTTCAGTGTTATGGTTTTGCATCCATCCTGAAATTACAAACTGGTTATGCTCTATTTGTACTGAATGGAGCAGGAACGGATTTATTTTAGATGGGGAAAGAGTTCATTCTTTTTCCTTTTAAATATTTTTTGGTTTATTTAACATTCTGGTTATTTAGACCAGGGGTTCCCAATAACTGGGTCTCGGCCCACTTCTGGGTTGTGACTTGCTGCTCTTTATACTGGTGGTGGGCCGCCCTGCTGCGCTCGATTCAATGAGGCGGACCACGCTGATGTTTGTGTTAAGTTTCAACAAATCCGACAGTTGCTGCGGATTTAAACACTCGATGGCCTTCTGTTGCTTTGCTATTCCTTTGCAGTTTGCTCCGTTAACTGCGTCCTTCCTACAGATATAAAGGCGCTATATAATAGATAGATGGATGGATGTGCAAGGATACAGACGTCAGAGGCACTACACAGTACAACAGGTGGATGATCGGACCCCAAGGGGGAACTGAAAACTTCACAGAAGCTCAAGAAAAACGTAAATAACAAAGCAGGACCCCCAAACACAGACAAGAGCCTCTGGACCTGCCTAATCCAAACCAAGGTGGGCGAACGTCCATCCGCAGTCCAATTCAGGTGAACTCCATAAAACACAATCCCTGCGCCAACAGAAGAGTCAAGAGAAAGATTTATTAGAAATGTGAAAACAGGCGGCTTACAAAACCCAGAGAGGAGTAAAAATACCATAAAAGTTACACAATTAAAAAGGAAAGAAAAGATACAAAGGACTACAAATCCGCAGGAAAGCTGGCCACTTCCAAAACTCACGCAGAGCGGAGAAGAGGCGGCGGGCAAAGTCCTGCAGGGCCACCTAGGGTGGCAGCTGATGGCCCGAGAAGCGCTGATCCACACGGCCCCCCCCTTTACACTCGGTGCCACAAAGGCCGAGCTTCACAAAAGACTCCGCATCAGTCAGAGAGACAGAAAGAAAGCGCCTCACTGTCTCCTGCACATCACAGCCTTCACCGGGCACTGGGCATGTTCTGGAGTGGCACCGTCACAATGTGCTGCTGCGAGGGTCACTGGACGGCAGGGTTACCTGAACGTTAACATTCTGTCCGTCCATTTTGTGGAACTCGTTTGATCCCTGGAAGGAGCTGTAAGCACACGTAGTGGCGGGCGCACAGCCATTAACACACACACAGAGAGGGAGAGAGCGTCCTTCACAGGTAAGCCAGCTAAAGGTGAGTGCTATAACAGGACACTTCTTGGGGGGCGCTGCCACCCCCTGACCCTCCACCGACAGCAAGTAACAGTCAAAGTACCCTCAGGGGAAAACGCCGAGGATGTCGGGGTCAAGGAAGGAACAACCGACTGCAAGGGTGACGAACACCTTGGCATCGCTTCGTCAGCCACGACGTCCTGAAGGGACACACCTGCTCAAGTGCAAAGGGGCCAGCGGGCAGGTGACGAGGACGCAGGGCGAGTGAGGTGTCGGACCACCGGCTGCAGTGTTCTAAGTAAAGGCTGACATGCTGCTGGGTGATCTGACCCTCCTAACAGTGGATGTGCCCTCCGAAGTGCATAAAACACACACACAGGTGTGGCACATCTCTCCACATGAGCACCTCAAGTGTTGTAATCAAGTAAAACACACACACACACACACTTCAACTGAAAGCACCAAGTCCCAAGTGTGGAAGACAGCAGGGTGTTCTGACCCCCCCTGGCAATGCCACTCGCACTGGGCAAAGATGGCACTTGTGAGAGGCCCGACTGGCACATTCAGATGATGGACCACCTGATTCTTTGTCCCCCCCCCCCCAATTTCTAAAAAGGAGAAGGGTTTGCAGGTTTGGGTGGTCGAGGGCCTGCTGTGCCACTCTTGCCCCATTTTGTTACCGTCACCAGTACTTTTGTTTGGTGAATCAGAGAGTCAAACAAGGAGATGAGGCGTTGCATCGGCTTGACTCGACTCGACTCCTCTTCATCATCAGGAGCACAATGAGTAAGGCTAGTGACGTGTAGAAAGCTGCTCCCTGCCACCCACTGTGCCCCCTTCGACCTGAGCAGGCACATAAACACCAAGTGTCTCTCCTTCAAGCGGCAGGTGCAGCCGTCAGTCGGTGGGTCAGCTGGCAGCGAGTTGCTGCTCGGATGTCACATCCGGTTTCATGATCTCTGCCACCACACGACTGGCAGGCAGCTCCAGATATCAAACATGGTGGCACCTGCATACTGTGAACTTGGGGGTAAACCAGAGGGTCCAATGTGAGCCATCTTTACAAGTGTGGGCTCTGCAAGAAACCCAAAATTTGAGAGACTGCGACAAAAGGAAGCCGAGGAGCTGCTTGAGAAAGGAAAAGAGCCAAACTAGCGGGTGGCACTCTATTGCCAGCCGCCGCAGAGGAACAGCAGAGTCCATGTTGAGAGCCGATGAGCGACTTGACGTCTCCACTCCAGCAGCGCTCACCTGTCATTCACACCAGCGGGTTATCGGTTAGTTCATACACGAGTTGGTGCCCAATGGACGTAAGGAGTGCCAGCTGAACGAGGCCGGGTGAGAGAGTAAATGACGGTGCCGTGGTACCACCAGGCTGTTTGTTAGATGCCCACGGTAGCCGCCAGTTTCCTTTTCCTCGCCGTGTGTTTGTACCGCTGAGCTGTTCCTTCAGTGATCTGTGAAGGTCCACTTGGGCAGAGAGAGGCCTTGACGTCTGAGCCGCCTTCTCGCTGCGCTGGTAAGAAGTCCATGGCACAAACTCCTTTGATCCAAACTACAGAAGCCACGCTGCTACTTTTCAGTTTTTTCCAAGACAATGCAGGCTGCAATTGGACAAAAGATCACCGGAGAGGTTTAGCCCTTCAAGTGAAGCAGCGGTTGGTCCAGGGTACGGGTGGGACGTGGCACCTCGCAGCGCGGCTTCACCTCTCCTCGTGCCAAGAGCCTGAACCAGCGGTGAGCTCCAACGTGAAGTCTGAACGTCCAGAGTGCCGACCAGCAAGCCGCTTTCATCCCGAAGTGGGCTTACTGGTCCCAGTCCAGCCTGCCCGTGGGGACGTCAGTGCAGGATGCGCTCCAAGTACTGAGGCTGAGGGTTCTCCTTAACAAACTTTTGAATGTACCAGCAGGTCAGGTGGGCTTTCAGATCTTCTTCGACGACAAAGTCCATGGCTGCCTGCAAGAACACAAAGAAGCGGGTCATTAGTGAGGGGAGGGGCAGAGACCCCCAAGTTCAAAGCGCTAGAGAAACTCTCTTACAGGTCTGCATCTCAAGGAATCAGAAGACCACCAAAGTGAATTCACTGCAGTAACTCCACGGCCCGTCCTATCGACTCATGACACGCAGCGAGAGATTTCAGGAGCTGATTGTGGCCAACAGGGAATGAAAACTCAACATCTCTGAGAATTAGCAGCTCAACATCGTAGGCTCCTGGTGTGACCCCAAACACCTCAAAAGGGGGTCTCGGTCGGCCACACAATCATCGACAGTCGGCCAGAAGACCATCATTGACACCCTCAGCCACAGAAGGTCTTCACAGAAGATTAGTGGAAGGAAAAAGTGGGGCAGCAGAACAAGTGGCACAAGTGACAGAGGAGTGCGACAAATGGGGGGGGAGTGGACTGGCCATGTTGAATCATCCTCTCTGTGTGTGTGTGTGTGTCCACCCTGAGTGGGTCTCTCTGCCCTCTGCTTGCTGGCATAGGCTGCAGCTTCTCCACGACCCTGTGCAGGATAACGCAGCTTTGGTCTTCCTCACCTAAACAGTCTCAGCCCCATAAGACACGTCTAACGACTTAACAAGGCAACTCTGATGGAGTCTGACGCCTTCGCCATTCGCCAGTCCTTTCTTTGGAAATCCCAGAAGCCGATGGATGGCCCTTTATACAGGGTGGGGTGTAAAGATCTCCCACATTTCGAGGGTCTCAGTCGGTAGGTCAGGCTCGGCTGTTTTCAGTACCTATCGTGAGTTGGAGCGGTGAACATCAGAGCTTTGGTCTTCAAGTGTATTATGAGAACCACCACTCTGAGATAGCGTTCCACACGTGCTTGGCATTCATTCGGTCAAAAGGCATCTCTACCCGATCGGAAAACAATTTTGCTGTGGACTCCTAACCTTCGGGCCACTGGGTCCACATGGAAAAGAAAACCACCTGGCAGACCGAGGACCGCTAGCACAAACACCAGAGAGCCTCCATTCAGCCACCGCCAAGGCGTTCTGCTCGTAAGCATCGCCACGGCACTGGGCATATCAAGTCGCAGTCCGAGGAGGACTCTGCAGGCCGATTTAAAACTGATGTTGGCTCAAGAATTAAGGGAAAGATCAGACAGGAAATCAACGCCATAACACCCAGGATGACCCAGAGAGCGATGGACAACGTCTGGGAACATCTTCAGCGACGTACTGCCAACGACGGGCGCCATTTGTCTCGTACGATTCTTAACACCCACCCAAACACAACTGTTTAGTTCATTTTTTACACCCCATTAAAATGTGGGAGATCTTTATGCCCCACCCTGTCCAAATCACAAAGGAGTGACAGCTTCCCATTGGCACACGCCTCAAAATGTCATTACACTGCCAGTCAAGGGCTGGCGCTGTTGCCCGAGGCCTTTTCTGTTCCTCCCTCTGCAGAAGCAGTGATTGACGGTCGCATCCCCAATGATGTCACTTCCGCTCCCAGCCAGCTGACCCCGCCTCTTCCTGTCCTTCTAAGTGGACTCTGCTGTCACCTTGGAGCTACATGTGGATTGTCACTCTTCGTAATGACGATACTCATGTTGATTTTGTGACCGAGATCACCACGGTGGCCCAGCGCTTTGTGTTTCTTCTCGTTCCGATTTACTTTGTGTGGTCTTAACTGAGGGCCTAGAAATAGAAGACGAACACAACTCTGAGGTGTCAGGGTCCGCAGTGGATTTGGGGGGGCATCTTCTTCACAACTCAGCGACACCACAGATTTATCAATGAAAGTGGATTACAGGATCATGGAAGTCCTCGGAGCGCTTGGCAGACGGCGCTAACCTGGGGTACAGACGTGTGCCCTAACCCTTCTGCACAGCACCAATTCACAGGGACCAACCCACCAGTAACGTGGCAAAGCTGCTCACTGACTTGAGTTTGGTAGTCGAGACCCTCACACGCACACACCCCCTGAAGCTGGGCACAAAGCTGAAGGACCCTCGACTAAGTGCCACGCTCTTTAGCTGCACTTATCTGCCATACCAGCCAGCACCACCAGAGCTCTCCATGGTTGTGTGTGCCATCCTCTCTGTTCACTCCGGAGTGTGCAGACACACAACTAGTCACACTCTTCACTCACACAGATGACATAGCATGGCAGGCAGAGGGCAAAATGAAATCAAACGTGCCTCCATTATGAATGACCTGCCGGGGCTCTCACTACTACTTACCTCAATGGGGTCCCACCAGGATTGTTGGAAAGACCTGAGAGTGCCTCGACTTCTAGAGACGGCTTTATGGGATAGCGTGTGTACAACAAACAAGGGGCACCGTGCCTCGCCTGGAGTCTTTAACATTTTAAATGTCTCTGCGATGAAGGAGTCAGACAATCAAGGCGCTATATTACCAGAGCCTCAGTTCCACTTGGGTCTTAACGCATCAGGGGCCCCATGCCAGTCTATGTATGTTGCGACTTGCTGAGTGGTTGTGTAGGCAGGGGTCCCAGTGCACTGCTCTGCCCGGGGGCCTATAATGCTGAGCGAGGGGGGACGCCCTCCACCTATAACAAGACACCAAGGAGATTTCAGCATGGCGGTCACCCAGAGCGATACGACTGTGATAGAAGTCACATGTCCATGCAAGCCAATAAAGCCAATGTGCTGTACTGACTGAACACGTCCCAGGACTCCAAATGTCATTTGTCCCAAACTCCGGCTGCATTAACTTTTACATTCATCACAACTTTAGGGCTGCCATCTGAAGAGCAGTCGCACCTTCACAACCCGCGTGTTCTGCTCCTTCAAGGTGCCTCCTCATACAGGTTTGTTATGGCCGCGTGACTCAACTTAACGGCCGGAATAACCCTAAGTGGAAACCGCATTCCAATGCCCAAAAAAAAAGAAAAAAAATCTGACAAACAGTAAGAGCAGAATGGAGGAACAAAAGGTCCCCCCTTAGCAGAGGATTTCCTTTTGCACAAAAAAGAAAACAAAAGTGAGACACCTGTGGTCACCAAAGATGAGACTCGTGACAGGCCCGTCACCCTCTTACTGTCTGAGTGAACACCACCAGCCTGTAAAACTACACGGTCGCCTCGGATCTCATGCCACCCTAGTAAGGCTAACGTAGTGACTGTGCAGTTTCTGGATTGCAAAAGGCTGCTGCCACTTCAGACTTTACAGCCCCACACCTTCGCCACTAGAGGGCATCAGTGTGCTCTCTGCCAAGGCACTAAAGCAGGGGGGTCCAACTCTGGGCCTGGTGGGCTGCAGGTTTTCATTCCCACCCTTTTCCCAATCAGCTTTCACTGCTAACTCACTTCTTTTCCCTTCGTTTTCCTAGCCCCCCTGTTTTTAAGGACTCAGTCCTCTCAGTTGATTCTTTTCTTCCTTAAATGACAGCCAAACAGAAATTAGACATGAAACGAGCCAACAGATTATCAATTAAACTGGGGATTCAAACTCCAACCAGTTTCACTCCAACCAGTTTCTTAATGAGATGCTGATTCTTGTTGTTAATTGAACCCGTCATTCAATTCCATGCCTTGTTGCTGCTCTCGTTCTGCCACAGCAGACATTTCCAAAACTGTTGATTGTCTGTTTTACTGAGACCTTCACCCTTCTTCATTTTCAGCTATTGTGTGATGGGCACAGGGGAGCTGGTCATGTGGCTGCTTGTTTTGTGTCTCATTATTGTTTGGCTGCTAATTAAGGACAAAGAAACAACTGAGGGGTCTGAGTCACATCAATTAAAACTAAGGCAAAAGAAGTTAATTAGCAGGAAAAACTGATCACTTATTAAGGAGATGGTTAGAAGGAAAACCTGCACCCACTGTGGCCCTCCAGGACTGGAGTTCGACACCCCTGCCCTAACTGGTAAGGAGTCTCTCTTTGAACTGCCTTTCCGGAGGTTTCTGCCATTTTTTTCCATTTTCTTTGTCTTCTTAGAGAGTTGAGGCTGGGGTGCTGTCAAGAGGCAGGGTCTGTTAAAGCTCATTGCGGCACTTCTTGTGTGATTTTGGGCTCTATAAAAATAAATGGTATTGTATTGTATTTCCAAAATGGTTGATCTTTCTGTTTTTACTTTTCTCATTTATACGAAATACTGGAATCCTTAAAAAATTCCATTTCAACATTTTGATGAATCTCGACATTTTAGACCTCCGAGTCCGATTTCCTTTCTCGTAAGGAACGTACTGTAATCATCCAAAAATTTGAATGAAATCTGAATGTTTTCGACCTCCCTGAGTCTGAAAATACCATTTTTGGAATTGTGTGTGTGTGTGTGTGTGTAGGCACAATAACTGGAGTACAATTTCACTCAGGACCACCAAATTTTACATCCAAGAATTAGGTACAAAATGTAGATTTCTATCAGCTTTTGGATTATTTCTGCTAACCGGAGGTGGTCCTTTACCTTTTATTTCTAAGAACGTCGTCAAAATGTTTTGGTGACCCGAGAGATCAGCATTACTGAGACCGTCACCTTTCTTTATCTTCAGATACTGTGTGGTGGGCACAGGTGAGCTGGTCACATGGCGGCTCATTTTGTGTTTCTTTATTATTGTTTGGCTGCTAATTAAGGAAAGAGAGACAACTACGGGGTCCGAGTCAAGTCCATTAAAACAAAGTCACTGGTCATTAATGAAGAATGAGAACCTTCAGCCACTGTGGTCCACCAGGACTGGGGTTGTTTTTTTTTTGTTCTTTATTTCACCTTATACAATTTCTTGTATTAGGAATTTGTTAGTTTTCACATACCCCTTGGGGTCAGAGCGCAGGATCAGCCATTGTACAGCGCCCCTGGAGCAATTACAGGTTAAGGGTCTTGCTCAAGGGCCCAGCAGAGTAGGATCTCTTTTGGCAGTGGACTGGGATTCAAACTGGCAGCCTTCTGGATACCAGCACAGATCCTTAGCCTCAGAGCCACCACTCCACCCCATTTGACACCCATACACAAAACAAAAAAAGTTCAAGGATTCAAACATGGGCCAGCTGGTTGTTTCATAAAGACCCCTGGGAGAAGCCCCCGATAAAGGCCTGTCTTGTCCACCCTACCTTGGCTAAGTGCTTTGCAATCCCTCTTCCTCGGTAGGCATCAGGCACCTCGGTGTGCTGCAGATCAACCATCTTTTTCCCAATGTATTCATACAGCAAAACAGCGTGGTCATGTGAGCCTGGAAACGAGACACAGAAATAAAATCAAACCGTTTAGTGGAGATGAGAGGGGCAGCACAAGAAAAAACAGATTAACAAAACACGAAGGCAAGAGATGAGGGAGTTCTCATCTGTGTGCACGACATCACCATAATGAAGGGACACGATGTGAGAAAATGTCACTGCTGAGCCAAAATTGTGTATGTGGATGCCCCTCTGAGTTTGTTCAATCAAGTCGGGAGTGCCGGGCGAACAATCAGTCCGCCATCATCATCATCCGAATCTGTAAAGGTTTGTTTCTGCAGATGCCACTTTGATTTTGTAACAGCGACACTTCCAAAATGCTTCAGCCGCAGACAACGGACTCTCGATTCACATATTCAAGTGCCGCCTACAGAATGCAGGACAGAGATTTTTGGAAACAAGAGTTGAGAAAAGTAAATCACCCTCACAAAATAAAATAAAGAAAGAAAGAGATGGAGAGGCCAGCACACCAAGGAGTCCATTTTCACAGACTCAAAGGGAAGGCACATAATGGCTCCCAACGTCCCTCCTTCCTTGACACAAGAGGCCAGGACTCCTCAGGTCTCTAAATCAAAGCCTGGCAAATGGCTTCAAAAATTCAGTCAGATGAAGTTCAAATTACTCAAAACATCGAGAAAAGGCGATTTTAAAATGGTGTCTGTGGAAATCCATGCACAACAAGACCTTGGGAAAAAGATTGGCTGCTCTTTGTCAAGCAAGTCACCTCGTGTTTGTCTCTCGTTACGGTTAGCCGAGCACACTTCTCCCTCCACTGGCTTCCAGTCCGTCACAGGGTTGATACTTCAGGGGTCTAAGTGGATTAGAGCCTTCTGTCTCTCCAACATTTTAAAACTTTCCATTCCATCTCTCCAACTTAGGCCCTCTGATCAGACCCTCTTGAGCCGAAGTCACATCACGTGCCTCTTTGTCGTGGGGTACATCAGATTTGCTGACATCATCGCTGCACCCTGTCAAATGACATGACTGAAAATCACAGCCCATGTCACCTTTACTAGTACAGCTGGGCTCGCCCTTTGCCCGACAGCCAATAGTGTGCTGCCCTACACATCAGGCACTGTACAAAGGGTTAACAGCTGCCACGGGTTCAGCACCAAGCTCTGCCCTTTTATTTTTTTCTCCCCATTCTGTTATGGTGTGTGAAATATAAGACACCAGGGAGACGAGCGTCTCTTCTGTTGGTGAGCCCCCTGGTGCCGTACAAAGGGTTAACAGTTGTGGGGCATCTATCCACAGTCTCAGCCCCCATTTTACTTTCTTGTATACAAAGTACAGGGAAAGTATTGGAATTGTCCAACGATTCAATGTCGAGATTTTGAAGAATCTCGATGTTTCAGACCTCCCTGACTTTCTCGTATACGAAGTGTGTGGAAAGCGTTGAAATCCTCCAAAAATTCCATTTCGAGATTTTCATGAATCTCGATGTTTTAGATCTCCCGGAGTATGAAAATACACAAAGTATAGGAAAAGTGTTGGAATCATCCAAAAATTCAATTTTGAGATATTTTGAGGAATCTCGACGTTTGAGACCGAGTCCGAAAATACCACTTTAGGAATGATGTGTGTGTGTGATCACGATTACTTGACGAGGCTTTCACTTCGGCCAACCAAATCTTGTATCCCAGTAAACAGCCCCGACAGTCGTAGTACACAAGTACCTAAACACAGGGTAGTAACTGTGGGGGGCACAGCTCTCAGTGTGATGGCCCCTAAAATTTGGAACACTCTTCCTCTCAGCCTTCGTGAGGAAAAATCAATTATTCATTTCAAACTCCTGTTAAAAACGCGTCTCTTCAATGAGTCATTCGTTTTCTTGTATGTCATTTCTATTTTCGTGTTGATGTGTTTATTGAATTGTAAAGTGTCTGTGAGTGTATGAAAGGCGCAACAGAAATAAAACTTATTATTAAGTACAAAAACGTAGATTTGTACCAAATTTTGGGCCATTTCCGTTAACCAGAAGTGGTCCTCTGCCTTTTATTCGTGTAGCTACAGAGTCCGATTTACTCAATTTTACTTTTAAACTAATTGTTTAATAGATTATTAATTTGATTTGCTGTTGCTGGTTCTTTAATGTACAGAATATAAAAACAGAATCCTTGACTTTATTCATCAAATATCCATCCCCACATGGGAGTAGAGTAGACCCCCGCGAAGTCACGGTTCACGGACTCAGTCGTTTGTGGATTTTTCTTTAGAACCTAACTATTAATTCTTAGTGGAAAGCACAAATATCCGACGCAATTTTTTATGGCTTTTTTTGTGGCAATACTGTGCTGTAGAGAGAACAGGAAACAACCGCTGAAGGAAACGCGGGTTGGGATGGTGACAGTAGCCAATCCGAGAGCGTTATTCACTTCTCCTTGATGCTGATTGACTGCTGCCCTGTGACGCGTCTCCAGCTGAGTGTCCCCATGTTTTCCAGTTTGTTATTGTTTTGTTATTCTTAAATGCATACAATGTCGTTTGAGTCGATCCGAGTTGGTCTCAGTTGTCTGGTATGTCACATTAGACGATCGTCTCCTCCATGGGAGCGTTTGTCACCGACTGAGTAAGATTATGTAAAAGAAGGCCAAGACTGATAATCGCAATGTCATCTAACGTGACAATGGCTTCAGCTGCACAGAGGGCTTGACTAAAGCTTAAAGGGGAGTGAGCGTTTGTAACTGCCACCCCAGCTTCTGAAACAATCAGTCCACTCACGTCAGGTCTGCAACAAATCCAAGCTGGAAACGCATCTTTAATCCTTAGCCTTTTATTGGAATTGTTTGAGGTCTTTGGTTTAACTTTACCTCATCTTAGAATGCAGTTCCTTCTACCTTTATTGATGTTAATGCGCAGCACTTTGGCCAACGTAGGTCATCTTAAATGTGATTTATAAATAAAAGTAGCGGTACTCATGTCTATATCCTTCAAAAGTGGTTTGTCCTGCTCTATGCCCACGTAGAACTGCCGTAGAAATAGTTAAGAGTAACTGGGATTTTAGCAGTCCGCTCCATTTAGTCACAGCTGCTGACTTTTGACACCAGTAGTTTATGAGATACATCATTTATTGAAATACATGCATATGTCCAAGCGGAGGCGCACACGAGCAAAGACATGGAAGGAAATTTAGAAGTGAAGTCTGCTGACGGCTTGTTTGCTGGATGATGAAGAGGAATGAACACACACACACAAACACACAGACCCCCGTAGATCTGTGACAGAAGCATCGCGCCACCCCAGTCCAGTGGGTCCATCTGGGCAGGCGTTTTGTTTTTTAACTTTAGACCCAGTGTTTTTAATTTCAAGTGAAACAGTATATGAGTTGTTCATGTCACTCTAATTTCCTGCTCATTGTACTGTACATTTATTTGTGTACACTGGGGGCTTCACCCCCTGCTCTCTTCGCTCACCAACCCCCCACCCTGCGATATGTGCCAGCCACTTTGCAACTCTGCCACTCGCGTATGTGGATTTCACTTTCACCAAACAAAAAATCTTTTTATTATTGCCAATACGCCTCTTCATTGGGATGAAACACTACTTTTCCCTGATGGCAACACGAATTAGACGATCTACAAGTCTCCAACTTAAAGTTTAAATCTGTACAATATAATAATAAATTAATACATTTTATTTGTATTGCACTTTGTAGCACTTTGAGATTGCTAAAATATAGAGTCAAAATAAAAAAAAATCTATAAAATACTTTAACAAAAAGTCTTTCTGAAAAGAGAAGTTTTTAGGTTTTGTTTAAAAGCATCAGTCGACTGTGGGGCTCTCAGGTAATCAGGGAGGACGTTCCACAACCTCGGTGCCACCCTATCACCCATGCTGCTGAGCTTAGTTCTGGGGACTTGGCGGGCGTTAGTGTGTACAGAGCGGAGGGTACGTGAGGAGGTATGAGGGGTTCCTGTAAGTAAAGGGGGGCATGTCCATAAATGCATTGATGGGTGAGGAGGGAGACCTTGTACTCTATTCTGAGTAGGACAGGGAGCCAGTGAAGGGTTTTCAGGATGGGGGTGATGTGATCATGCTTTCACACCCCCAGCAGGATTCTGGCAGCACTGTTCTGAATATATATTCAATCTCTTTTCGCTGTTCCGTTATTTCACCAAGTAATAATTTCCATTTGTTTACACTAATGTGATCTTTATTATCATTTTTTTGAGACTTTCGAATTTTAGTACTTTCATTATTTCTAACCTGCTGTGCCTGTGTATTGTGCCAACATTTTTCAATTCTTTGCCTTTTATTTCCAGCCCCAGGCCTGGTTAAACTCTTGGCACAAAGTCTCGTCTTGCGGGACATGAAAGTGTCTCGTCCCAGGATTTTTTTTTAACAGAGAGATATTAAATACAGGTGCTGGTCATAAAATTAGAATATCATGACAAAGTTGATTTATTTCAGTAATTCCATTCAGAAAGTGAAACTTGTATATTAGATTCATTCATTACATACAGACTGATGTATTTCAAATGTTTATTTCTAGAAATGTTGATGATTATAACTGACAACTAATGAAAGTCCCAAATTCAGTATCTCGGAAAATTAGAATATCAATTAAGACCAATGCAAAAAAAGGATTTTTAGAAATGTTGGCCAACTTAAAAGGTATGAACATGAAAAGTATGAGCAGGTACAGCACTCAATATTTAGTTGGGGCTCCTTTGGCCTGGATTACTGCAGCAATGCGGCGTGGCATGGAGTCCATCAGTCTGTGGCACTGCTCAGGTGTTATGAGAGCCCATGTTGCTCTGATAGTGGCCTTCAGCTCTTCTGAATTGTTGGGTCTGGCGTATTGCATCTTCCTCTTCACAATACCCCATAGATTTTCTATGGGGTTAAGGTCAGGCGAGTTTGCTGGCCAATCAAGAACAGGGATACCATGGTCCTTAAACCAGGTACTGGTAGCTATGGCACTGTGTGCAGGTGCCAGGTCCTGTTGGAAAATGAAATCTGCATCTCCATAAAGCTCGTCAGCAGCAGGAAGCATGAAGTGCTCTAAAACTTCCTGGTAGACGGCTGCGTTGACCTCGGACCTCAGAAAACACAATGGACCAACACCAGCAGATGACATGGCACCCCAAACCATCACTGACTGTGGAAACTTTACACTGGACCTCACGCAACGTGGATTCTGTGCCTCTCCTCTCTTCCTCTGGGACCTTGGTTTCCAAAGGAAATGCAAAATTTACTTTCATCAGAGAACATAACTTTGGACCACTCAGCAGCAGTCCAAAGGCGAGACGCTTCTGACGCTGTCTCTTGTTCAAGAGTGGCTTGACACAAGCAATGCGACAGCTGAAACCCATGTCTTGCATACGTCTGTGTGTGGTGGTTCTTGAAGCACTGACTCCAGCTGCAGTCCACTCTTTGTGAATCTCCCCCACATTTTTGAATGGGTTTTGTTTCACAATCCTCTCCAGGGTGTGGTTATCCCTATTGCTTGTACACTTTTTTCTACCACATCTTGTCCTTCCCTTCGCCTCTCTATTAATGTGCTTGGACACAGAGCTCTGTGAACAGCCAGCCTCTTTAGCAATGACCTTTTGTGTCTTGCCCTCCTTGTACAAGGTGTCAATGGTCGTCTTTTGGACAACTGTCAAGTCAGCAGTCTTCCCCGTGATTGTGTAGCCTACAGAACTCGACTGAGAGACCATTTAAAGGCTTTTGAGTTAATTAGCTGATTAGAGTGTGGCACCAGGTGTCTTCAATATTGAACCTTTTCACGATATTCTAATTTTCCAAGATACTGAATTTGGGACTTTCATTAGTTGTCAGTTATAATCATCAACATTAAAAGAAATAAACATTTGAAATACATCAGTCTGTGTGTAATGAATGAATCCAATATACAAGTTTCACTTTTTGAATGGAATTACTGAAATAAGTCAACTTTGTCATGATATTCTAATTTTATGACCAGCACCTGTATTTCATAGGTTAATGTACTTGATTTTCCATTATTGTACAGTACAATCAGTCGTACCATAAAATCAAGTGATTTCCAGCAGTGCCACATTTGCTAGTTATTTAGGTTTAAGTATTTTCTTAGTTATGTTAAATGTTTGCCTATACATTAGCGCATGGTATATAGGAGGTTCCTCTAACCCCCACATGCTGAATTGAATCAGTATGTTCTAACTGCCCCTCCGACTACAGATTAGTCTCAGTTTGTGACCCGCCTTGCCGTTAGGAATGCATGGAGGGCACACGGTTTCAAACCGCACCTTAACGTGCTCAGTTGTATGTAACATAACGTAACGTGCTATTTTGAACATGCAGTGCCATACGTTGAGAACATACAGAAGGTGAAGCATAGAAAAATAACGCATGACTGAAGCTTAACAAGAAAACGTTAAGTTTAAAGAAGAAACATGGTTTTCCTTTTCTGCCTTTTACTCTACGTGTGTAACAACTTTTCTCTGATCTTGTGTGGATCTGTTTGTCTTGAATTTTCACTAAACCTTTTTAAAAGCAAACTTTTTCGGACTGAGAGATTTCTTTTGGTACGTGTTTGACTCCTGCCTTTATCTACTAGCAGCTACACGCATTACTGCTATACGGACCATCCCATTGGAATTTGTTCCTTCATCATGGCGGCCAAGTTCAGCCCCTTCAGCCCAGCACAGTACTGGCAACGACAGGTAACCTCTGCCCTGCTCTGTGTAACTCACCTACTGAGGACCTTACAGAAGACTCCCCTCCTCAAAGGCCCATTAACACCTTGCCCAATATTTTTCAGGAGGTCACATCCATTTCTTCAACTGACCCCCACCCACTGATATTTCGATCTCACATAACCTAAAAGGCACATTGCTGGGATTTTGAAAAAAACAGAGTGTGCTAAGGGAAAAAAGGATGTGAGCTTGAGGAGTGCAGAAACCCTACAAAGTGGCCAGCGTTAGAATTGAACCAGAGACCCTAGAACTACAAAGCAGCAGTTATCAAACACCATACCAACGTGCGTGTGCGTCTGCCTGTGTTTTAAACCTTAATCTGTCATTAACTGAAAATGTTTTTCAGTTTCAAAGTCATTCAGCAGGTCAGAAGCAATCCAAGAAGAACCAAATGCTTGATAGAAACCAACCTTCTAAGGGGTGCCAGCCTACCATTAGGCACCAGCCATATCAAGAATGAAGTTGTTTAAACTGAAGCCCCCGGGGGTGTAAAGTGTGAACGCGCATTGCCCACTGCGCCAGACGCAGGCTCTCGCGATCTGTGAACCGTTTGTTCAGCCTACTCGTTGGTGGCTGCCGATTATTTTTTCTTACCATAAACAGTTCCAAATTCCTGCGAAACCGCCAGAGAGTCGTCACGTTTCAACTCGAGGGTCAGTTGGCGCTCAAGAGTAACGCGGCCCCAGCGTGCCACTTTGGCAGGCCAGCTTCTCGAGTCGAGAGTTTCGCAGCGAGTGTCGCCAAGCCCCGCGCTCCTTCCCATCATGCTCTTGCGGCTCCCGAACTCCAACAACACGCTGCCAGAGTGAAGTTTCGTGGCGAGCGGCAAAGCCGAACGCCTCGTCCTGTGTTTCTGGCTGTCACTACCATCTCGCCTCTTTGCCGCGACTAACGAAGTGGAGGGCGCCGGAGACCCAGGGTACGGGTGAGCAGATCGGATCACTTCGTCGGTAAGTGACGAGGTGGGACGCGGGGCAACACAACACATCTCAGGGACAAAGTGGTCGCGGGGTCGCCCTTTCCATTACAGAATGCACGACCACCTATCCCCTTTTAAAATTCTTCTTCCTCCCCTCCCCACAACCCTCCCCTTCTTCTTCGTCGTCTTCCTCCTCCTCCTCCTCCCAGTACGTTACCGTTCAGCCTGACAGTAAACTGCCTTCTCTTCCTGTCGTGCTCCACCTTCACGGGGCAGCTGAGCTCCAGCAGGTTAATGTGGGCCGCCTGTGCCATACCGCAGTCAGTTTTTACACGAAAAAGGAAGAAGAAAACAAAGTGGCTTCGTGTCAAAAGGCCGAAAACGACAACGAAGCAAAGCCGCGGAGATCCATGGTGCCTCAACGACGGGCAAGACGGGCACAACAAACACACACACGGAGAAAGCCGAGGAAATCAGCTGTAGCGTCACGTGGTGGCGAGCGACCAATCCCAACTTCGGCCATGTGTTTTCATTCGGCGCGTTCGCTCGTAAAAAGGCGCATTGCGCATGCTCAGCCGTGAGCGCCTACAGCGAAGCGGTGGACTGGAGGAGAAGCCGACGAGCGGGCAGCAATCAAACGCCCAAAGGCCTTCGCGTGTATTGGAGTTGGGCCTGCAAGGGCTGGTATGGGGGAGACGCCTTGTCTTGGACCACCGAGGTGTCTTCATTGTAAAGGTACCAGGGAACCAGCCCTTCATAACTGAGGACAATTGCAAACAAGGGAGGGAGACTCCAAGGTAGCCTGTGCGAGTGTGAGTCTTCATGCGTATCTTGTGACAGACCGGTGCCAGTTGTATGTTACATTCTAGTCTTGAAGACTTTTGGGGTCTGTAAACTACCCGGTTAGAAGTTTAGTCTTTATAACAAGTCACCAGTGTGAACTGTTGACATGTAGGTGGAAATGTGCAATGGCTGCCAAGTGCCTTGTGATGGGCTTCACTGCTGAAAGGCCTCTAAGCCAGCACATTCAGTCGCCGCCTGTCACTAAACTGTGTGACTGTGACACGTCGCACACATTCCAGAAATAGGGAAACAGCTATTTAATGCCCTACCTGTATGGTGATTAAGGGTGGCGCAGTAAACACAGAACACAAAATCAAAATGTCATTTTTCTAGCGCAGAAATGTAAAGGAAATCATCATCTCCAAGGAGTCTTGACATTCAAAGCCTTCAATGAGCCATAAATGAAGATCAGGGAGAGAAAAAAAAAAGTATCAACGACTGTAAAAACGAATAACGCAAGTGAAATCATGACGTGTCCCCGGTGCTGTGTGCGGCCTGCCATTGTCCTTCATACTCGAGACTGGAGACGTGTCACATGTGCTGAGTTCACTGCACTCTCTGGATGGGACAATAATAAGGGTCCTGTATGCCTCAGAAATGGCACATTGCTTGGAGCCTGTCCCTCACTGTCCTTTTGTCATGATTATTTGTTACCTTCCCTCCAGAATTCATCTATACACATGCTTTAATAATATATTTTTGTTAGGGTCACTTGCCATAAGGATCACATGGTGTATTTTGTCACTGCTTCCCGCCAGAGCCGGTCAATGCATGAGGTGACATAGGCGGTCACCGCTGGTGTGACTTTGTGTTGCTCACGGAGTCTTGAATGAGGCACATGATCAGCATTGTGAGGGAGCGCCAGTTATGGCACTACGGCCAATGTGGTGCGATTACCTGAGGGTGATCCGGCTCATGGGACCCTCATTATTGAGGACCCGAGTGGCTGGACCAGGCCAAGGGGATGCCCCCGTAACATCAGATAGATGGTCATTGCCAGAGGGTAGGACTGGACTGGACTGCACTGCATGTCTGCAAACCAGGATCCTGAGCTGTTTCATCGTGTGGCGGGTGCAGGAACGCGCTGTACCAGTGCCTGCTCCCCAACCTGACCTGAGTGTGTTGAAGAGTGAGGGAGAGATCCTTTTGGGGTCTCCAGTTTGTTGAAGAGTGGCAGAATAAAGTGTTGAGCTCAGTGTCTTTTAAAGCTGCCGTTCGCCTCCAGTAGTGAAAGTACCAAAGTGGTGGCACCTTACCATCTTAAAATCCGGAATTTATAGGGCACTCCTGGGAACCAAGCATGGAAAGAGTCTGGACTGAGATTTGATGCCATCTCTGTTTGGCAGCAGACCAGGGTGCATGAGAAGGAGCATTGGACCTAACAAATGTCTCCACACACACATATATGTAAGATGCTGACCTTTTGCCCATTCTGTAGGAAATTGTCAAGGATTTGAACTTCTTAATACAGTGATCACACCATACCTATAAGGTGATTTAGGATGACTTTCCTTTTACAGAAATGCCAAGTCTCCACCACTGACTTTGTGCACGGTCTAAAGGTGATCTTTGTATAAATGAAAGGCCTTCTCTTTCTGGCGTCACACACCTCTACGCTGTTGTCAAAGTCTCTCAGCAGTCCAGTAAAGTGTTGGTGGCCCAAAGGACTGCACCCCTATGGCATCATCAGATTTGTAGGGTTTAGTGACCCGACTTTGACAAAAGGGCACAAGCATATGGTGATACTCTGTACACCTGACAGTAATGACCAATCAGTCTGATTATAGGCCATCCAATCTTTGATTTCTTGAACCACTAAAGACCGTGGCACCCCCCCGGCGAGATTTCCTCTTGGATTTTGATTCCTGGAGTTTTGGTTTTCACCTCCCTTGTGGCCAGTTAGTTGCTGTGATATAGCGAGCTTGTGAATCTTACATCACAATTTCAACATTTAAAGGATAAATAGGTAATCTGTTATCTGTGAAATGCTAAGGTCAGGCCATCATTCTTGGTCTTGACTGAAAGCTTATCTGGCCTGGTAACCCTTCATCCACCAGGACACAGTCCATATGTGTTCACACTCTGTTATCAAGTGTACGCATTGTGTTTACTGATCATCGAACGGGACAAACAACTCTCTACTCGGAAAAAGAAGACGAGTGACATCTGCTGAGCGTTAAGCAAGTCACAGACTGCACTTCTACAGGAGGAGGACAACAGAGGTGTGTGTGTGTGTGTGTGTGTGTGCTGACAGATGAGAACAAACTTTGAAAAGCTGCATCGCCGATGTGATCACGGACAAGCTGCACTTTACAAAACTCAGTCTGCACAAAATGGAAGAGTTGACTGTATGTGTGGTCCGCAGGATTTGCGTTAGTCAAGTCACATTGTCAGATTTGAACTGTCACCTGTAAATTACACATGAAGTCCAATATGTCTGTGATGTGCGCAGCTGCTAAACTCCACGATGGTGCGTTAAAGGGGAGCACCGAGGGCAGTACCCCTAATACATGACTTTATACACGTTAACTAAATACACTATAGTATATAGAGAGTATTTTAAAAAAAATGTTGACCTACGATGGTATTTAATTTATGGGTGTTTTTCTAACTGCTATTATTATAATTTCAGTCATATCTTTTACATATACCTGTTTTTATCATTTTATTTTTCTTAAGGCTAACCGTATACTGTTTTAAGATTTTCCCAATTTAGGCAACACCAAAACCTTTTAAAATGCTGCAGAAAATTCAGTAGAAGACACCAATTAAAGTTATTAATAGAAATAAATTGAAGAAAATATAACTGAGTTCGCTGAAACAATAAACTGAATTACAAAACGTACAGAAACCGCCGGTCGTGAAGCTGGAGTCCCAGACGCACTTCCCAAAATCGCCACTAGAGGGGGAAGTCCCGTCACAATCCCCGACTAGCGCGCTCTTTCTGTGGATTCTTTATGTAATGAAAGGTCGATTCTTCACAAAAAACAAGTTCTACAGTAACAATGAAACTCCGTGGAGCACAAGGACACAATGGAGTCGCCTGTAACGTGAAGGCAATCCAAAGCAAACAAGTGCCAAGAATCGTGAGGTCAAAAAACGAAAATCACAAATCGCATAGAAATGACAAAAAGCACAAACTTGTCACCTTCTCCTAAGCGCTTATCCATTGGCTCCATAATCTTGTTTCCTCTTCACTTTTGGGTCATTGCTTTACGTTCAGGTTACTTTCATGTATTGTGTGCTTTGTGTAGTACGCCTTGGTCATGTCCCATGTGTTCTGTGGGTGGTCCCCCACCTGCCAATCACCGCCCTCCACTCTATAAATCCGGAGGGTCTCCCATAGGTCCAGGTGGTCATTCTCTATTAAGTGGTGAAGGGCTTAGAGAGAAAGCCCATTAGGGACAGGGGGTGAGTAGGGGGCCAGAATGGCCAGGCTATGGTGGGTGATTTAGCTGGGTGCACCCTGCTCTTTCTGAAGAGGGATCTTATATGAGCACACCTCTGTTTTATGTCACCATTTTTACAACACGGTGTCCCCATTGCTGCACTGGAATCCTGCATACATACCACAAGGTGAGCGCCCCCTGCTGGCATCACCAACACACCCCTTCCAGAAGCCGCACAAGCTTCTCCTAGATCAGGGGTGGGTAATGTCGGTCCTGGAGGGCCGCAGTGGCTGCAGGTTTTTGTTCATGAGAAGTTAATTATTGCTGGTGAGGCACTTATTGCTCAAGTGACATTTTGACGCTTTATTTTAGTGGTCTCACTTGTTAAGGTTCCCCACCCTCGACTGCTTATTTCAACCTTAAGCTGCTGCATTCTCTGTTTTAATGGCTCCTTGTTAACAATAAGACGTAAATGACAAAGCAGTTCTCCGTCTAACTTGTTTCCATTTATATCTATCTGTGTGTGTTCATCATGCACTGTTTGATTTAATAAAACACTTAATAGAAAATGTGACAGACTGGAAATGATCCTTTAAAGGCTTCAAATCATTTGGACGAGATCCTACGATAGAAGACCTTACATTGCCGAGCAACAAGCCATAAAACGAAATAAGGTCTGAGACTGACAAGGATTGCTTTCTAATTAAGTAATTGGGTTGGCATGAAAAGCTGCAGCCACTGTGACTCTTTAGGACTGACATTGGCCGCCCCTGCCATAGATGGCCTCCCCTCCGGGCGCTGGTGGTCCCGAACAGGCTTAGCTTCAGGTGGATGACATGTTCTGACGTGCAGGTGCTGTGGCTGCTGGCTACAACAGCATTATAAAGGCAACGACCTCCCAAAGGATTCAATGCCAACAATCAGCCATAAGTGACGATCAGAAAAAGTTATCAAAAGGTGGAAAATTGGCAGCAGCGCTGCGAGTGTCCTGTCTGACCTACTCGAGACTCTGACTGGACTGAGTTGGCTCTGAACGCCAGCGGGCCCCTCTTCAGGTACCTACTCTCTCTTTGGTGCCAGTCACAGACCACTGTCTCAGCAGGGTGGGCAGCACAGTGAAGGACTCTGTCTCACACACACACACACACACACTTGTCTCTTCTGTCATCCACTGGCATTAAAGAAGATTACAACAGTCTGGACGAGAACAGGCCATTCAGCCCAACAACGCTCGCCAGTCCTGTCTACTTGAATCTTCTAAAACAACATCAGGTCGAGTTTTTGAAGACCCCCTAAAGTCCTACTGCCCGCCACACTACTTGGCTCCTTATTCCATTGTGCAAAATTGAACTTTCACACAAACATTGGGAAGCTTCTCTTACTTCATACAGAGAACCACAGACACTTGGAAGAAGTGGCACCAAGGACCTGCTTTTTGACCTTCACCGCTCCAGGGAGCCTCTGTGTCCGGTCACGGTGGTCCACTCCTACAAGTACTTTGGGGGGTCCACAGCAATGTCTGGTCTTATAACAAAGAAAAAAACTACAGAAGAACGGCCAGAGCAGACTTCAGAAGACTGCACTCCATCATTAGTGTGGGAAGAGACGTCCTTCACATCTTCTCCAATGTGTGGTGTGCTGGGCTGGTGATGTCACTTCAAAAGAGGCCCAGCACGTCAGTGAGCTAATTAAAAGGGCAGGCTCAGTTATGGAACACACTCTGGACCCCCTGGAGGTCGTAGTGGAGGAGGAGAGAATGAAGACACAACTGAGTGCCATGATGAACAACGCTACACACCAACACCCAGGACTTTCAGACAAGGAATTATTCAGCAGAACTGTGAAAAGAAACGCTACTGGGGGGCTCCTTTGTACCAACAGCAATATGCCTTTATAGCGCCTCACTGGGACTGGGAAGTCACATGTTTACTTTTTTTTTTCTTTAAAGTTTTATTCCTTTTTGGGCTTTCTGGTGTGTTTACAGTCCATCTGGAAAGTATTCCTAGCACTTCATCACTGTTTCCACATTTTGTTATGTTACAGCCTTATTCCAAAATGGATTCAATTCATTTTTTTCCACAGAATTCTATACACAACACCCCATAATAACAACGTGAAAAAAGTTTACTTGAGATTTTTGCAAATTTATTAAAAATAAAACAATTGAGAAATCCCATGTCCATAAGTATTCACAGCCTTTGCCATGAAGCTCCAAATTGAGCTCAGGTGCCTCCTGTTTCCCCTGATCATCCTTGAGATGTTTCTGCAGCTTCATTGGAGTCCACCTGTGGTCAATTCAGTTGACTGGACATGATTTGGAAAGGCACACACCTGTCTATAGAAGGTCCCACAGTTGACAGGTCATGTCAGAGCACAAACCAAGCATGAAGTCAAAGGAATTGTCTGTAGACCTCCGAGACAGGATTGTCTAGAGGCACAAATCTGAGGAAGGTTACAGAAAAATTTCTGCTGCTTTGAAGGTCCCAATGAGCACAGTGGCCTCCATCATCCGTAAGTGGAAGAAGTTCGAAACCACCAGGACTCTTCCTAGAGCTGGCCGGCCATCTAAACTGAGCGATCGGGGGAGAAGGGCCTTAGTCAGGGAGGTGACCAAGAACACCGATGGTCACTCTGTCAGAGCTCCAGAGGTCCTCTGTGGAGAGAGGAGAACCTTCCAGAAGGACAACCATCTCTGCAGCAATCCACCAATCAGGCCTGTATGGTAGAGTGGCCAGATGGAAGCCACTCCTTAGTAAAAGGCACATGGCAGCCCGCCTGGAGTTTGCCAAAAGGCACCTGAAGGACTCTCAGACCATGAGAAAGAAAATTCTCTGGTCTGATGAGACAAAGATTGAACTCTTTGGTGTGAATGCCAGGTGTCACGTTTGGAGGAAACCAGGCACCGCTCATCACCAGGCCAATACCATCCCTACAGTGAAGCATGGTGGTGGCAGCATCATGCTGTGGGGAACTGGGAGACTAGTCAGGATAAAGGGAAAGATGACTGCAGCAATGTACAGAGTCATCCTGGATGAAAACCTGCTCCAGAGCGCTCTTGACCTCAGACTGGGGCGACGGTTCATCTTTCAGCAGGACAACGACCCTAAGCACACAGCCAAGATATCAAAGGAGTGGCTTCAGGACAACTCTGTGAATGTCCTTGAGTGGCCCAGCCAGAGCCCAGACTTGAATCTGATTGAACATCTCTGGAGAGATCTTAAAATGGCTGTGCACCGACGCTTCCCATCCAACCTGATGGAGCTTGAGAGGTGCTGCAAAGAGGAATGGGCCAAACTGGCCAAGGATAGGTGTGCCAAGCTTGTGGCATCACATTCAAAAAGACTTGAGGCTGGAATTGCTGCCAAAGGGGCATCGACAAAGTATTGAGCAAAGGCTGTGAATACTTATGGACATGGGATTTCTCAGTTTGTTTATTTTTAATAAATTTGCAAAAACCTCAAGTAAACCTTTTTCACGTTGTCATTATGGGGTGTTGTGTGTAGAATTCTGAGGAAAAAAATGAATTTAATGCATTTTGGAATAAGGCTGTAACATAACAAAATGTGGACAAAGTGATGAAGCGCTGGGAATACTTTCTGTATGCACTGTATTTATTCATTAGTAGATGTCATGTAATTTTCTAAGCAGGGTCACTGGCCATCCCAGCCTGCACTGGGCACAAGGCAGGAACAAACCCCAGACAGGGTGCCAGTCTAGCGCAGGGCACATACACACACACACGCACAGGGGCCAATTTAGCGTCATTGCTACTTCACCTAACCTGCATGTCTTTGGCCAGGTGGAGAAAACCCAAACCCACACAGACACGGGGAGAACAAGCAATCTCCATGCAGGGAGAATCCAGGAGCAAACCCTGGTCTCCTAACTGGGAGACAGCCATGCTACCACTGCGCAGCCCTAATTAGTAAAATTCACATTTATTTAATGAAATTAAACGTGTAAAATGTATTGGATTATTAACAAGAGAATTTTAATTGTTTTAATCCTGATTACAATGGCTTTAAAAACGATTGCTGTGTGAAAACCAGCAATCCGCTTAGCTTGGGCCGAAACTTTATTTATATATATATATATTTATATATATATATATACACGCGATATTTAATTGTGTCACTTTTCATGTAATCCTCACTCAAACTTTGCTGATTCTATAAATAAGCCAGGCGACTTGTTTGAAATTTCTCCTGCGAATGGCGTACCGCTACAGTTATTTGGTGTATTACTTCAAAGCAGCGAAGAGCAGGGCCAGGGCGATAGAAATTACTGACAACAAATAAAAGAAGGTGCACGCAGAACTCCGTCAAGTGGGCTCTACGTAAACGGGAATATGCGGCTTCCCGTATTGCAAAGAGCGGAAAAAGGCAGTAAGCGGCGACAAGCCCCGCCTCCTGCTGGATGGCGCTACACGGTGCTAGTCGGAGGGCCATCTCCTCTCTGCTTCGATTGGCTCAGACCCGTAGCGTAGCCCGCCCTCTCGCTCAGGCGGCCGCTCATTGGCGGGCAGGCAGAGGCGCTGAGGAGTGATGTCATCGACTTAAGCTTCGGCTCACTGGAGTGTGCGAACAAAGTCCTGCACCTTCACTGCTGGGGGGGAGGGGGGTCGCCTCTTATTTAAGTTTTCATTTTTGAATTTCGTTCAGTCTGTTGGTTGGCCACCGGCCTTTTATTTTTTTCTTTCTTAGTCTTCGGCTATTTGGAGATCAGCTGACACGAAGGATCACATGCAGGAGGCCGCTACGCGAACACTGCTGCACGCCTGTGCGAGATCGCGTTGCACTTTCGCGTGGCTGCACAGCTAAGGGCTCATCGGCCACCCCCTTGTCAAAAAAGGAAGAAGGAAAGTGTAACAGGCGGAGAAACAACCGGGCTGCAAGATCAGGAGCGTCTTAGGAAAGACCGCCGTGCAATCTCCACTGCGACCCCAGCTCTGTTTGATGGTGTCGGAAAGCGAAGAGCTGCCCATTCGGACCTGAGAAGAAGCCGACGGCCAGCCCGTCCTCGATCCCCGGCGCCACGCTCCGTGCGCACCGACTTGCTGCAGGACGTCTCGCTAAAGCTGCTGGGGTCGACCATGTCAAAAAACACAGGTGAGTGCAGCCGGCGACGTTTATTCGTTTTCTGGGCACCAGGACGCCGCGCAATTTGCTTTTGTTTCCCCCTCTTGCGTGAGCGAATGCAGTCAGTGCACGGGAGGCGCGAGCGAATTGTTGCGCAATGGTGCTTGCCCCTTCCCCCCTAAAACACACGCAAAGCGCCCTTTGCAGCAGATAGCCGAGCTTTCCCGGCGTTACGATCTCCTTGAAAGTCTATTTATGTTGCTACGCAACGTAAGGGGGGATTCTGAGCTAGGGATTTTGATTGTAGCGCAGCCGTCCGGATTAAATCACGCATGTGCGCCACTACCGGACTACAGCCTTCCGCAGTGAAATGCGCATGTGCGCCACAGGTACCTATAGCCCGCCCGCCCACGTATTGATAGATCGGTCACTAGGTTACGAACTAAACTCCACCCCCCCAAACCACACGCTTGTCCCGGGTCGGATGAGGTCAGCCTCCTTTTACGGCTTTATAATCCCTTTCGCGCATCTATTAACCCGTGAATGGAGCCCCCGAGGTCACAAGTGAGTGAAGGGGCAAAGGAAAGCGCATGTAATAGAGGGCACCTGCCCTGTGTGTCGCCCCGGTGTCGCTGACAGTCCCCCGCTCAGCTTCTCTTTTCCATTGCTTGTGGTCAGTTCGACGTGTGTGGCGGCTGGTTGGGCTCCTTCCTTAAATGCACTCGTTTCTTTGTGTGTGTCTTTTCCATGTCGCTCCGTCTTCCAGGTCCCCTCCCTGTGCTTATTTATGGCTTTCCAAAGAATCGCAGAGCACGGCCTTGTTTCCATCTTTGGTGATGAATGGCCATTCTTTATTTTTTCTCTTCCTAATCTTTGGACTGTGAATCATTTTTCCTTTTAATACTCCTGGACGATGAGGCTGATTCATGTGCACGTTTTGTTTCCATATATTTTTGACTTTGATCAGAGTCCTGGTGAGGCAGGGGCCTAGTCTGGCAGCATGGGGCACAATGCAGGAAACAGCCAGCCCATTGCACATGTCACCCAGGACCCAGTGTTGAGTCCCTAAGCTGCACCTCCTTTGGGCATCTGGGAGGAAGGGGAGGGCATGCCACTTTCACACAGACACAGATGATGCCAGGTAGCGTACCCGTGACACTCTAGACACGAGACAGCAGCACTTGTGCCACCATGCTGCCCAGATACTGGAGATAATTAGATGGCAAGCATGCTTTTCTGGGGGTTTATGAGCGACCGGGTATTTCGAAGCTCTTATCTCTCTGGCGCTCTCACCTGCTCTTTTGATGCCATGTCTGTCAGGTGCGGCTTCATGGATTTTATTTATTTGTTTTTTTCCGTTTCCTTCCACTACTGTGACTGACTGGCACTTAACTCCTGAAAGGAGGAGACCAGGACGGGTCCACCTGCTGCCCGTGTGCTCCAAGCGCATTCACAGAACAGCATCGTCTTTTGGGCTGTGGTCGGACCCTCTACCATGATCTCGCTGCCCAGAGTGCCAGACGGTGGGCCTTTGACTTTGGGGCTCTCTGAATGGCTTTATGCAGTCACCCCACTTTGCATGCAGGCGCACTTTGCTGTGATTTACGCTTTCTGGACTGTCCGGAGCGTCGGTCAGAGTGAAGCCACAGTGAGGGGTTTGCCAGGCGCACACGAGATGGGGAGAAGGTGGGTGACCCCGTAAAGGGAGAGACCTGCCATCTTACAATCATCCATTTCCATCTTTGGCAGATCAGCCGACATGAAGCTGAAAGCGAGCGCAGAGCCGCCGGTTTTATAAACGTTCGTACCGCGCCCTGACCTGAGCCCCCCAGTGAGTCACGGTATGGACACTAGTCACTGTGTCACCTGGTCACACTCGGTCGACACATTGGTAGCAAATGGCTGGATGAAAACTGAAGTGACGCTTTATGCCTTGTAGTTTTCAGTTACCGGAGGGTATGCGGCCCACCGTTTTGTGCCTGGCTGTGGGAACGAGCCCTGTAGTGGTCCACCGTGCCATGCTGTGCCGTGCTGTGCCACACTGCCTCTTATTCCAGCAGTCCACAAGTATTACGTCTGCTTACTCGTTCCTTATAAGAGTCGGTTGCACTACGTAATGCACGCTATGTGTGACCCCAACACGAGGTGGGCAGCACATGACATTTAGCGATTGTTGACATGACGCGTCACTTCAGCCAGCAGGACTCGCCCCAATATTTGCCTCTGGTCATCGATCTTCAGTTGTGCTACTGAAAGTGTGTGTGTGTGTGAAGCTGACGGAGTGCAGATGGCACACTCCTTAAGGGGGTGATCAGCAGGTTACGGGCGGAGCAAACTGCACGTGGTGCCAGGGGTCCACTAACCCGACTACGCCGTAAAGCAGTGCGCTGCTCCTTTTATTGAAGTCCAACTCCCCGCTTTGTTCTCATGGCCGCCGCCGCCACACGTCCATCATGAAGTGTTGACGAGTAACCCAACACGACATGGCACCCGCGTTTATTCGTATCCCAGCAGCCCCGGTTGTACGGCGAGAAGCCCGCGTAGCTCTATGGCGAGGCTCAAGCACACAGCCAATCAGAAAGGAGCGTGTGGTTTGGTCACAGAAGCCCATTAATAAAGCGTCACTTTAGTTGTCACCGATACATTGAAGTGGTGTGATCAGGTGACACGACGGCCGATTTTCGGGGGCTCGACTTGGTCACAGCATGTGAAGGACCACACACAAGAAAATGGCAACGGGCTCGATGCTTGTTGTCAGATTCGTGGTGACCGATGGTGACATTTTAATGACATCGGGGTGTTTCACCAAACGGGGGCTCCATGAGCGGACCCCCACATGTAAACCTGGATTTTTTTACACGGGGGTCACTCGCCTCGTCCCGGTTTAGTGTGCTCCCATAAATGCACGTGTTGTTACAAAGACCACCAGTCTCCTCAGAATTCTAGAAGAGCATGTGACAAACTGCTTGGGGGGCCACAACCCTGATGCCGCTCGTTATGAGGCCCTTCCTGTGTACTTTCTGGTGTCGCCTAATGGTGACTTTGCTGGGGGGTGTCACTGGGCTTCTTGACGTTTTAAACTGGGCAGGGGGGGTGCCACTTGGACCAGGACCTTTGCAGCTAAACCAGCAGTGTGTGTTAACCCTGGTCATGTGATCTTGTGCCACTCAGCTGGTCCCTTCTGCTCCCCCTCTCTTGGCACTGTTCTGATGCCCGCTCTGTTTATTTAGTCTGCTTCGGCCCAACGTCACTGCGTTCGTCTGTCCGGCCTGAAAATAAAAGTCTCTGCCCGCTCGGCTCACCCGCGCCGCTCGGCTCACTCGCTTCAAAACAAACACTGCCAGGTTGGAGGCCTTCCTGTTGACTTTGTCCTCTGATTGGGTGGATGCTTGTGGTCATGGCAACTGTAGAAGGCCTTCCTATAAAAGTGGCGAGTGCTTCGGTGCCGGCTGGGCATTGTTTGCATTATGTGGGCAGCGGATGAGCGGGTCCCGCTGTCGATGTTCGGAGCGAGCAGACGGAGAAGCTGCTGTGGCGGATGGGCACGGCTCTGCTCTGGGGCTGCTATTTTTAGTGCTCCGGGGGGGACGGGGCAGCTTTGCGGCTCCAAAGTTGTTTTCATGTTTTATTTTTAACAAACACAGCAAAGCTTTAATTTTATTGAGGGGGCGGGGGGGGGGGGGGGTAGAAGCTGCCAGCCAGGCTGAAATGAAAAATGGTGTGCCAGGCCGATGTCTGCTGCCAGCCCTGTGCCATCTGCCGGGTGCCCCCTTGGACGTCGCACGGGTCAGCTGGCAATCGTCTCCTTATCTGGGCAGCCTCATTTGTCCGCCTTTCAGCTTCTTCACGTTGCACTTCTCAAGTCTGCCTGATGTAAATGATTATATAGCGCCTTACAGTCCGCATCAGAAAGCCCCCCGCCTGCTGCTCCTTGTGTGTCCCCCATTGGTGTACGTCGAGTACTTGTGGATGTGCTGCCTTGCATTTAGTGGATGTGTTTATCTGAGGAGACTTTCAGCGGGTCTCCTTCTGAATGCCACCAGTAGGAACCCCCTTGGGGGTCCGGTCCTCGTGTGGAACGCCTGGGAGGTCTGATTTGCCTTTAGCTTACTGACATGGAGGTGAATGTCAAGGTGGCACACGTTTTATTTCCGAGTGTTGTTTGTGAATTGAGGCGTATTTTACTCGACATGGCAGAAAGTGCGCCAGCAGCTCCTGTTGCCATTCTGGCCATGGCACCAAAGAAGAAAACAAACTCGAAGCTGAAGAAGACCGAGCGCAGCATGTCTGACTCGATTGTGAAGGCCGCAGTGGCGTCAGAGGAGCTCCACAGACCCTTTGGCGTGGCTGCCCAGTAGGAATACGACATCTTTCAACAGAGTGGTGAGCCTTGACCACCAGGGGGCGACACTGCTTGCCAAGCATTCCTGTCCTTTCATGTCACATGCGAGGACTCAAACTGTAGGAACGTGGAGTCATTCTGGGCCACCGATGAGGACAGGTGAACCTGTAATGGCGGGCGTTACCATTCGGTGTCTCTGCTGCTTCCTCCCTTACCTGTGGCTGGCGTGACTTTGAGAGTTGGTGCCCAGTTCTGGAGCTTTGCCTCTCGTTTAATGGCTGCATCACAGCTGCTTGTCTCTTCTTCTTTTTTTGATGGCAGAGGGTCTGGTGCTTTTATGTAGAGAAAGCTGCCCCCTCTCTTTATGCCCGTTGGGCACCCAGCTAGCTGGGTATTTTCAAAGACTGTGTGTTCCTATTAAATCCTGTCTGGCCCACCTGCCCACTCTTCATGTGAAGTTTGCATGTTTTGCCCGTGTGTCTCATTTCTCCGTGTCCCATGCCCAAGACAGTGTGTGAGTGACGGTGACCCACCTTATAAACAGTCTTTGCTTGCCCTCTTTGGGACTTGCCAGTGTTTTGACAGGTTACCCCCCCCCCCCCCCCCCTCTAGTGGGCACTTTTGGAACCTGTCTAGTTCCCTACAGTTGGGGGCCATCGTGGTGTGCTCCCGTGACCAACAGTCATGTAGGGTGACATCCCCAGTGACTCAGTCCAGCCAGCTGGTGACTCAGCCTGACTAAACCAGACAGGTCCTTCTAGCAGGCCGTCGTTTTAAAGCCTTCCATGGACCGCAGGAGAGCTGGCAGCGGGCACCTGTGACATGCCAGTCTGAGCAATTGGGGATTGTTCTGCCCAGTTTCAGCAGTTGTTACCTCAGAAGGGTATCCTGATCAGATAAAGGGGTGATCACCACTCATCCAGCTTTAATTGCCAAGATGGGCGCCTGTGTCTGAGGCTAGGAGATGACTTGGACGTTCATCTTGGGGGTCTCCAGATGGCCCTATGAGACGCTGACTCTGGTGTTTTTAAGGGTCTGCCACTTGAACTAGGAGTGGACGAGGAGTTAAAAGGGCGCATCTCGTGGCTCTGCTCCATCGCAGCCCAGTTGTCCTCCAGAGGCGCATGTAGCATGATGGAGCTCGTCAAGTTTTGAATGACCTGCAGGAGGAGCTCAGGGGTTATCAGTCCATCTGGGGTTAGGGCTCCCTCCAAAGACGTGTGCCCAGATTGGCAGGCTAGCAGCCTTAGACAACCCCGTGTGGGTTTGGCTGGCTGCTGTTCCTGGAATGTCCTCCAGGGTTGTCCTTGACGTTTAAAGGCGGCGTGTGACGTCACCAGGGAGGACTCAGCGCTCAGAGGGACGACTCACTAGTAACGACACAAAGAAAAGGACAAGGAATAAAAACTAAACTCGTTTGCTTCAGAGGATTTTGTGAATGGAGTGGGGGGGGTGGGGGAATTCCGAGTGTTTTTTTTTTCCTCTGCACTTCCTGGTTTCTGATGTCAGACTCCGACTGTAAAGCAGATTGGCTGAAGGTGAAGGAGTTTCTTTGATCTTCTAACAGGAGCAGCAGGGTGCCGCTGACACACGACTGGCCCACCCCCCTCCGTGACGGCTTTAGTGCCTCGTGTGCCCGACTTGGGGAGGCCTTCCTTCGGGTGCCCCGTTTCGTTCACACCGCCCCAAAAATGGAGTCTTTTGAAAACGGGCAAAAATGTCAAGTTTGGACCCTCGGTGCACTCTGATTGGCCCGTGCTTATTACGCAGCCCCTCCTCGATGGGGTCCTCCTGCTCATGACGACCTCCCACTCCCTGACTCACTCGTCACTCTTCATGGAAGGAAACTGAATTCCAATATGGGCCATGGGGCTCTCCTGGCTTGCTCTTTGGAGTCTGTTCGCTTTTTCCAAGCTCGGCCCTGTTCTCAGCCCTGTTGAACCCGTGGCTGCAGGTGATTGGCCCCCCAAATCCCTTTGCCTCAAGTGGTCCCTTAGGGTTTCTTCCCACCACGGAGACCAAAGAGCTCCTGTACGGTGCATGCCCAGGGCCACCTTTGTGTGTTACATTCCCAGTGTCCCCTTCACGTGAAGAAGAGTGGTGCGGTGAGGGACACTCGAGCGTTCACAGCGGACCCCTGCGCCTTATTGCGTCGAAGCAAACTCGAGTTCATGGGGGAGATTGTTGAGGTGGCCATTGAAGGGTGGTGGGGTGTGAGGTGCGCTGCTCCATCTTCACCGATGGATCTCCAAAGTCCAAACTAGTGACCGATTTGTAAGTTGGTGCCAGTGCTTGTGGTTGGCCAGTCGGCACCATTCATCATCTGAGCTCCACCCACAGTCGTTCCTGGTTGATTGAAAAGTCCACACCCTGGAGGAGGAGCTAAGAAGTGTAGCGGGTGTCATCAAACGGCCCCCCGTTCCTGTGGTGGGACGACGTCTGTAGTTGAATTAGCTGGGCTTTGATTCCTTTTCTCTACGGCCGCCTCCACACCACTGTCTTTTTCTTTAAAGACACACACACACACCTACACCTATTTGACTCCATTTTACGTTTTGCCCCCAAAACTGAAGACTTTTGAAAACGTCGGCTCTGCGCCACAGCGTGGATGGGTGGAAATGTCAAGTTTGGACTCTCCTTGACCTCTGATTGGCCCGTACTTATTATGTAGCCCCTCCTCGATGGGGTCCTCCTGCTCATGACGACCTCCCATTGCCTGACTCGCTCGTCACTCTTCATGGAAGGAAACCGAATTCCAATATGGCCGACCCCGAGGAGTGGCTTTCCGTTGCGTGCGTTGTGCTACTTAGTCACCCGTATGCATCACAGTTTTGGTTTTTCGTATTCGCCATTGCTGTTCTCCACGTAGGAACACCAGCTGAAAACAAACGTCTGCTGTGGAGGACACGTTCTCTCTGTGTGCGCTTGGTGCTGGCGAGTGGCTCTCGTGCGTTTTTTGGCCATTTTTAGTGTCTTTTGTAAATGACATGAAAGTACAAGTGTGGAGCCGTGCTTGACGCACACTCAAGACTCTCTTTGGTCTCCCCCGATGTCCACCTGGCACAGCTCCGTGTTGAGCTCGCCTGGCGTGCCGCCTCTTTCTAATGGGGGTCCAGTGAAGGAAGTGGTGGGCTGACCCTCCTGGACAAGATGAGAGCTGCTTGAGGTCTTCTCCACTCACGGTGATCACTCGGACTGTGCAATGGTGGATTGTTTGGAGAGATTTGGAAATTGTGAAGACCTCAGAGGTGTGGTGGTCTCACACACACACACACACTTTAGCAACAAGGACCAAAGCACACTAAAAGTGTCTGAGGTTTCCACAAGAGGACATCTTGAGACGAGGTGCCAATCCTCTGCATGCGATTCTGATTGGAGCTGCTGCTTCATGGAGGGCTGCACACACACGGTCCACATTTAGGGTCATTTCAGTCCTATGATGGACGACTTCATCTTTGTCTTGTTCTTCTTCGTCATCTTCTTTAAATTCGTATCTTCCCACTTCTGTGTTTATAGGCCCTGATGTGATTTTTATGGCCAGGTGCCTCTCCTGATGTCCACGCTTCTACAGCATGAAGGACAACAAAACGTAAAGGTGGCCATGTGTGTGTGTGTCGCATCTCCTCTCCTTCATCTGTCTGTGCTGCTGAAATGAAGATCAGATGTCCACATGTGTTTAAAAAGAACAAGATGACACTTTAAACGGGGGGGGGGTACTTACTTTCTCACATGACTAAAGATGGCTGTGTGTGTGTGTGTGTGTGCGCGCACACCGTTGACGCCACAATTCCACATCCATCTTGGCTCAAATCCGTCAAGCTCCAAATTCCCTGACTTGTCGCTCGTCGGGTTACCAAGCAGTTCCTTAGTTCCGTCTCTTCTTCAATTTTATTTCCAGGGGTTTTTGTCCAAACTGATGATTCATTTCATCAGTGTGACACCCCCACGCTCCCACCCAGTGTCTCAGATTTTCGGTGGGTTGCTGTACACCAAGCTGACGGTGCCCTTAAACCGCACAGAGGACTCTGGGAATTGGTGTCTTTACTCTTAATGGGTGGCTAACTGGGACACAACTTAATGGAAGGAATTATGAAGGAGAAGATGGAGCAGCACATGGCAAGGACAGGACAGTCAGAGTGGGGTCAGACCAGGGGGGTCGTTTTTGACTAACAGGCTGGAATTCCATTTGGAGAGTGGAGCAGATGAGATGATTAATGTGGACTTTCAGAGAGCATTTGATAAGGTGCCACCTGAGAGGGTGGGCATCAAACTGAAGGAAGTGGGAAGTCAGGGTGTGGGGTGTAGATGGATGAAGAATTGGCTCAGACACAGGAAGGGTGAAGGTGTGAGGAACCTCATCAGAATTAAGAGTGGTGACCAGCAGGGGCAGTGTAGGGGCCGCTGCTATTGTTAATAAATAGAAATGATTTAGATAGGAGGGCGGCACGGTGGCGCAGTGGGTAGCACTGCTGCCTCGCAGTTGGGAGATCTGGGGACCTGGGTTCGCTTCCCGGGTCCTTCCTGCGTGGAGTTTGCATGTTCTCCCCGTGTCTGCGTGGGTTTCCTCCGGCGCTCTGGTTTCCTCCCACAGTCCAAAGACATGCAGGTTAGGTGGATTGGCGATTTTAAATTGGCCCTAGTGTGTGCTTGGTGTGTGGGTGTGTGTGTGTGTGTGTGTCCTGCGGTGGGTTGGCACCCTGCCCAGGATTGGTTCCTGCCTTGTGCCCTGTGTTGGCAGGGATTGGTTCCAGCAGACCCCCGTGACCCTGTGTTCGGATTCAGCGGGTTGGAAAATGGATGGATGGATTTAGATAGGAATATAAAGAACAAGCTGGTGAATTCTGAAGATGATACCAAGATAGGTGGACGGGCAAACAGTTTGGAATCCGTTATATCATCACAGAGGGACTTGGACAGCAGACAGGCTTGGGGGGATTTGTGGACGATGACATTTAATGTCAGTAAATGTAAAGAATTACACATAGGAAGTCAAAATGTTAGAATATGAGGTTTGAATACACAATGGGGGGGTCAGAAAATCGAGGGTCCAGCTTATGAGAAGATGTAGGAGTCATAGTGGACTCTAAGCTATCGACTTACTGACAGTGTTGAGAAGCCATTAAGAAGGCTAACGGGTTATATAGCGCCTTGATGTGTGAAGTACAAGTCACAGGAGGTTCTGCTCAGGCTCATCTGGAGTCCTGGGGGCAGTGAGGGTCTCCATAAAGACATAGCAGCACTAGATAAGGTCCAGAGAAGAGCGACTAGGCTGATTATGGGGGGCTACAGGGGGTGAGTTAGGAGGAAAGATGAAAAGAGCTGAGCCTGAAGGAGAGGAAGAGGAGTCCTGACTGAAGTGTTTAAAATGATGAAGGGCATCAGTCCAGTGGGTCGATACTCTTATTTTAAAATAACTTCATGACGAACACGGGGACACAGCTGGAAACTTGTGAAGGGCAAAGTTTCACCCAAACATTAGGAAGTTCTTCTTTACAGTGAGAGCCACAGACACTTGGAATAAGCGACCCAGTAGTGTGGTGGGCAGGAGGACTTTAGGGACTTTCAAAACTCGACTTGAAGTTATTTTAGAAGAATGAAGAGGAGAGGACTGGCGAGCTTTGGTGGGCCAAGTGGTCTGCTCTCCTCCTGACTGCTATCTAAGTGCTAGGACTAGATACCCCACTCGGACTTGCATATAAGGGTCTACCAGTAGCACCAGTCTCATGGTTTAGACAATTAGGGGAAATCGAAAGAACGGAGTCGAGAGCTTCTGAAGAGCCACAGTGTTCCTCCAAAGTGCCACAAGAAGCCATACCGCCCATTGGGGCCCTGCAGACTTGACGTTGTTCAGGAGGAGGGAAGAAGAACATTTTGTTCTGAGAGGTTCAGCAGAACCCCTGAGTTAAAAGTGTCCTCATCCAGCACTTCCACCGCCATGGCTACCAAAGAAGCGACCATCACTCCAAAACCAACCTAAAAAAAGTGATTGTACAGTCAGCAGTTATTCACCAGGACAAAGATGGGTGGCCTTTTGGAGGAAGACAAGACCAACGAGTGATGTGCGTGTGGAGGCTGAAGTGACGCTATCAAAGAATGTGAAGCAGCATCGTGGTGTGTGTGTGTGTGAAAAGGGATGGGTGCACTTTGTTGGCATTATGAAGAAGGAGGGGCACCATCTGGAAATCCTGAAGAAACACCTCATGACGTCCACCAGGTAGCTAAAGGACGGTCATTAATAGGTCTTCCGTTAATGGACGATGATCTAAAGCAGCTTCTGGACACCAAAATGACCAAATCAGAGTGGCCATCACAAAGCCCTGACCCGAATCCAGTGGAGAATCGGAGAACTGAACCGAAGAAACGCGTCCAGGCAAAGAAGTCCACAAAGTTGAGCCGATTACAGCAGACCTGTGAGGAGGAATGGCCTCGGGGAACTCGGAGAGAAACTTGTAGAAGGTGACCCCTAAGCATTTGACGCAGGTTAAGAAATGAAAAGGCAAGGCCACCAAATGCTGACCTGCTGTATGGAAACACACTGACAGTCTGACACGGTGGATAAAAGGCAAGATAAATCTGCCATCATCACTACTTCAGGAAAATGCAAAAGAGGCACACGAGGACACCTGAACGGCATCATAGGACCCGGGGGGGGGACAAAACAGAAACACACAGGCATCAGAAACATTGTGGGCCCCTGTGCTCCAGTGCCCATTGTGCCCACATGTTAAGGAGGCCCCACTGACACCAAACACCTGAACTGTCTGGTGATGCCATGTGTGTGTGGTGCTGGGGATTTTCAGTTTGAGAGTTTAAAGCCAAGCTGGATGGAAACTTGCGGCCTCAACAGTATTTGCACGGTGTGTGTGCGTGTGTCACGTTGTGTGTGTGTGTGTGTGTGTGTCTTTTATGATTTCACATGTTCTGAAGGGACATGCAAGTTCAAGAATGTCACTTTACTGGGGACACATGATGGTGAATGTGAACTTTGTCATGGACGCTAAGGGCAGATAAACGAGTAGAGGACTTAAAATCCCCCAGGGTTGCATTTTCTTTCTGTCCCATCACGTCTTGGTTTACATTTATTTGCATGGCAGACCCTTTTCTCCAAAGCGACTTACAAAAGACATAATCAAGTAACTTTGGGCCAGGACCTGTTTGTTTGACAAGCCCCAGCCTCATGTCACCTGGTTGTGTTGGCCTCTTTTGTCTAAGATGCCCCTAATGATGGAGCAGCTCGCACCTTCTGTTCCATTAGGCTGCCGTGTTTAGGTCACCGCTTTATTATTATTGTTATTATTATTAAATACTTTATTAATCTCCAGGGGGAACTTCACACTCTCTCTCTCTCTCATATATCTTGTTCGCTCTGCCCAGCCCCATGCACAATGCAATCCCGTAACCCGGATGATGCTTGTCTGTCTGTCTTTTTTGTTGTTTCTTTGCCGGTTTTTGAGTTGCTTGCCCGTCTCGTTGCTCCGATTCGTTCGTTTTTTCTTTCTGCGCGACTTTGATGACGTCATGTCCTTGCCCTTTCTTGTGAATTGAAAGGACGCGTCCTCGGAGGTGTTGACGTCACACGCTTGCCGGTGTATCTTCCGGAGGCGCTTTTTTTTTTTTTTTTTTTTAAACATGCACTCGGTGCCCTGCACAGGCTTCCGGTGAGTGACGTCACGGGGCACGCCACCTCCTCTCGTCCGCCTCGCCCCGTCCCCAGCGCAGTACCAGCTGCCTATCTTGGCTACCCGCTCCGCCCGCTGGCTTGCCTGCCTAGTTACCGGTGCGGCTGTGCGGCGGCGAAGCCGGAATTGTGTTGTTCGGTTCGATCGAAGCGCGTTGCTTCCGTCTGAGGCATGCCGGGCTGCAGCGGCAGCGTGCCTACGAGGAGCTGGACGTTGTAAGGCTTTTAGTCTTCTGCTTTGGAGCGGGCGCGGGCATTTTTTTTTTTCTGTCTGATTTCTGTGAAGTCCCCCGAAGCCGCTGCATGTTCTCCACTTCCGCTTAAAGGTGTGTCCCGCCCGCGGGGTCGTTTGTGGCAAATCGATGGACAAAAAAGAAGGCAAGTATGACGTGCGGTGTCGCCGGCCGAGCGAGAAGCGCCGTGGCCTACCTGCGGCCGGGGGAGGGGGGGGGGGGGGGGCGGATTGGGGGTGCGCTCAGCTCAGCTAACCGGGGCAGGCAGGGGAGGGCGGGCTGAGACTCCGATTGCGTGTCGGCGGTGACCCCCAGGTGTGTACGCTGGGTGTGCCCGCGCGTGGGCGGCCGGGCTGCGCCTTTGTTCTAACGGACAGGTGCAGGTTGGTGGCTTGGAGTGGCGGGCGATGTGCACTTGCAGGTGCCACTCGTTGATTTTGGGAGCCTGTGAGGTGACTCCGAATAAACGAGTAAAGAAAGCGGACTTTGTGTCGTCGGGAGTCGTCATTACGTCAAAACTTGTAGTCTGGACCTGCTGTGGCAAATTGTGAATGGCACAGAACTTTTACGACCTCCCCGTGAGACCGGGCAAGCTTATGGGGGGGCTACAGAACTGAGGGTGAAGGCTTTGGTCGTTATGGTGGGATGGCAGTGCAGCGATTAACGTTACTGCCCCTCTGAGGCAGGGTTCAGATCTCAGTCCCCCCCAACCCCATATCTGTAGGGGCTTTCTTGGAATCCTTCACCTTCAAAGAGCTGCAGCTGCATTGTGAGGGTCTGTCACAGCCTGCCTGTGATTTGCCCCCAGGTGCTTCCTACCTTCAATCCAGGGCTGCTGGGCACAACCCTCAAACGAGCATGAGAGGCCTTGCCTTGTGTGAGCTTTGTGTGTGTGTGTGTGTGTGTGTGTGTGTGTGTGTGTGTGTGTGTGAGAGCTTTGTGTGTGTGTGTATGTGTGTGTGTGTGTGTGTGTGTGTGAGAGCTTTGTGTGTGTGTGTTGCAGTTGTTTTCCCAATTTATATATTTTTTCCTTTCCTAGCACATTGTTTTTTCTTTCCATGGCATTTCTCTTTATTCACAGGAGCATACCGCTCAATTTCAGGGGTCCTGCCATGTCCACAAGCCCACCCAGGGTTTCAGTGTAGGTTGCAGGTACTTTTCAGCTCTGACCGCACTTGTCCATGCGCTGTGGTTGACCGTCCGGCGATTTATTTAATTGTAAGATTAGTTCAAGTCCAGAGCTATGAGGAGGCCGCTGGCATTGATCCTTTTCATTTTCAGAAAGCTGGGAATGTTTTGGGGCTTTTGGGAATCGTGAAATGAGTTCATGCCACGGGGGTCCCAGTTGTCACCCTGCAGCTGAAATGCGAGGACTCGGCTGGAGTCTCGTTGAGGGCGGATGTCACCCCAATGCCAATTCATTTTTCTGACAGACACACGGAATGAGTGGTGTGGTGGAGTGCAGGTCTTGGGTTGGGGGGTTTGCTGCAGATCCCAACTGGATGTCATTTTGGACCGTCGGGGTGAATCATAGGATGGACAAGCGCGTTGAGACATGTGGCCTGCTCTCGTCACCGTCTTTCTAATGTTGTGAGGATGGGCGAGTCCCTTTAGACGTTTGGGTCCCCGACCCTGAGATTGTCACTTGCGTTTTCTTTATCTGCTGCTTCTTTAGGACCCACACGGCCTGACTGGCATATGATTCACATTGGGTTGCTGTTGTGATGCTTCAGTCATTTCTCCAGCTCATGCCATGTGTGCCCCCTCTGTGCTCTTCTTCTTGGTACCCTTGGCTGCTTCCTTTACCACGAGAGAGTACTAACCTGAGAGTTTAACTATTTATTTATTTTGGTGGTCTCTAAATCCACTCCAATAAGATTTAATCAATGGAGGGGGCAATGCTTACATTTCGAAGGATTAAAGAGTTTGATGCACCCAGAATCAGATTAACACAACAGTGCATCGGAGTACCTTCACGCACACACATCATCTCTCCAGATCAACATGGTGGGTCAGTGAGGACATCTGACCCGGTTTGGGTGGTCTGGTGCCAGCCAGGTGGTCATCTTGCTGTGTGGTTCTGTGTCTCCATCTGGCTGGAAGTTGCTCCTCATTGGTGCCGCATGTATTCCTGTTAAACGCTACCCGAAAACCACAGGATGGCTTAGCAGCACCTCCACACCTCCTTGTTGTTCTGTGTGTGTCCCTCACCTAACCCTAACCCCCCCCCCCCCCCCCCCTGTTATTCTAGGAGATCTTGTCCATTTTGTCTTTTGATTCCTACTTCCTTATAATCGCCATTTCCTCGACCCACCACATGTGGCAGTGGATGGGCAAAAGATGAAGGGGTCTTCAAAAGCAGGCTGGTCCTTGTGTTGTGCTTCTGAAGTTGTGCCGGTGGCCTGTGCCTGCTGCTCTGTTGGATTTTTGCACAGTTCCTGTCCTCATTCCTGCTGCTCTTCAAGTTCCTACATGAAGCAGATGAGAATCTCGGGTTTTTTTTCCCTTCTCCTTCTGTGTGTGTGTCCGTATAAAAACTCCTCCTGAAAGAAGTGGGAGTTTGCCCATGGTGGGTGGGAGGGGGGACTAAAGCCTCCCGCCCCTGAGCCATATGTGCTGTGGGGGGTTTCTTATCTGCTCGTAATGACTGTCCCCTGCCCCTAACCCAACAGGCGCTCTCAGCTGAGGTGTGCGCCAACATCTGACTCTTTGGAGAAGTGACCTGGGTGGGCTGCGCCCATCCTACATGTGACCATGTCTGATTTGGTGAGGTCACATCACTGAGGGGCCACACGAGTGCACATCTTACAGCCTTAGGTGGCCCTCCCTTTGTGACATTCACACCCCCTTGAAAGTGACCCTTACGTTCATGTTGATCAGTTCTGTTCCTTTTGGTTTTCCAATTGGAGCTCAGGCAGGTCAGGTGACTTCCCCAGGGTCACACTTTGAACCCAAAACCTTAACCCCTGGACACAACCGCAGTGTGCTGGTCAGCGTCAATGGCTGGTGGTTTGGGGCACGGGCTCCACGTGGGCGCCCATGCTGTGTATTGATACATTCTTCTTCTTCTTCTGCCTCTCCTTCTTCTGCCTCTTCTTCTTTTCTCTTTCTTCTGCTTCTGCCTCTTCTTTTCTTTTTCTTCTTCCTCTTCTTTTTTCTTCCTCTTCTTTTTTTCTCCTTGTCTTTCTTTTTCTTCCTCTTCACTAATGCAGTGTGCACAATTCAGTCGTTTCCTGGCTCTTTTTCCTTTCTTCTTCTTCCTCTTCTTTTTTTCTTTTTCTTGTCTTTCTTTTTCTTTTTGTTCCTCTTCTTTTCTCTTCCTCTTCTTTTTCTCCTTGTCTTTCTTTTTCTTCCTCTTCACTAATGCAGTGTGCACAGTTCCATCGTTTCCTGGCTCTTGCCACTCGTGAGTTGATGGGACTCCCTGCTCGGAGTTTGGCATCGACCGTCCCGGTGCCCGTTGTTCTGTCATTCAGTAGCAGCTGCTGCTGCCGGCACATTTTAAATGCGAGCGCGCCTAAGCGATTCTCTGGAATGTTCCCAGTATTTTGGCCACACACACACACACACACACACACACTCGGCCCTGGACATTCGGCCTGCCACTCTTCAGATCCCCGGCCCTCTGGTTGTTCTGCCCAGCCGTCCGTCTGCTGTATTTGTGTTTGCCGGTGGGCCGCAGTTCCATTTCTCCTGCTTTCCTTCTTCCTTGTCAAGCTGAGTAGGGACGTCGCCCCTCTTACTGCTCTCCCACATCTCTTGGGGGGGGGACACGGACCCCTTGGCCAGCCTGTTCTCCTTTCACCTTCCACTCGGCACTCCTTGGTAGGGGAAAAACAAAATTGGTGCAGGTTGCCCTTCTGTGCCCGTTATAGGGTATGATGACTGAGGGCAACATTTGTAGCCTTTGAAAACGCGGTTTACTCTTGGAAGGGTCCAAATGTGGAGGGCATGGCAGCGGTGCACTCATCACCCACCCTGAGGGTGCAACAACAAATTGGAATTTCACAAAGTGCGTCGGTGCCAGGCAGAGCCCCCCATTGAAACTCTTTTATGTTCTGGTGAGATTTGAATGCTTTGGCACACGCTGCCTCTTTATGGGTTTATTGGATGGACAGACAGACGTGTGCCCGATGGAGGGTCCTGGTGACACTGCCTGGAGGTGCCGCATGATTAGAGAAAATATGAGGGACGGTTACAAAGTTTGTGCCCTTTTTCTTTTTTTTTTTTTCTTAAGAATTTTAAAAACAAGTGACATCTTTTTTTGTGCATCGTCACCTTCCTTTGTGGTGCAGTTTTCCTAGTCACATGACCCTCCCAGGCACGTCCAATTACTCCTCCCGCCTGCCTTCACCCCACGGACACTTTTTGAATGTCCCTTGTAGTAAGTGGTGTGGTGGGACCTTAGGGACCCTGCAAAACTCCCCTTGATGGCCTTTATGGCTAACAATCGTCCAGCCCATCCATTCTAGCAAAGGCCATTTAATGACAATCCGCTGAGCTGGAAGGAGAACCCGCGCACGTCGGCACGTCTGGGTCTCTCTGTTCTGCGCTCGCAGACATCTCAGCCGTTGGGTCCTTGTGAGCCATCATCTCCTCCAGGTAGCCGTGTCCCTTGCCCTGTCCTGCTGTGACGTGTCCTGCTTCTGCCTGCTGCCTCGATGTCCTCACTGAAGGGACACCTCAATGGGACGCTGGTTTATAGAAGAAATGGAGAGGAGCCCACCAAAATACTGCAGGGAGATTTGCTTTCTCCTATTGGTTTGTGCCCCCCAAACGCGTCACAAATGGTGGGCTGCATTTAGAAACACATTTTTATTATTATTATTATTATGAGCACGTGGTCCACGTGGAAGGTACGAGGGGTGTTCACTAATTTGTCTACCCGAGTGTGACAGGAAGGTGACACAAGCGTGTGTGTGTTGTGATGGCGTCTCCACGTTACTCCTGCACAGCTGAGGCTCATTGCAAGTCTCGCATTCCGAGGGTCCGGAGATCAGGAGGGTCCTCGTGTGAATCGAGGGAGAGGATGCTGGATTTGTGATCCCTGAAGGTGCGACTGCAGCTGATGGTGGGTTAGCCCTGGAGCAAGCAGGGGGTCCATTGAAGGAGACCCTCACACTGGGACGGCCCGTGGTAGCGACTTCCACAGCAATGAGGGTTTCATTTTGTCAGGCAGATGCATTAAGTTTCCTAAACCGCTGAAGAAATGGGCATCTCGGCAGGTGCAGTTTGGAAACATAAGACAGGCATTTCAAAGGGCAGTGCCAGATGGGTGCCCAGAATGCTGATGCCATGTCAGGAGGCCACGAGGAGAACTTGGAGACCAGGAGATGGGGGTCTACCACAGAGGTCCCGAGTCCAAAATGGAGTCAATGCAGTGGAAACACAAGTCGCCCAAAAACAGTCACAGCAGGGGTCTTCTGGGATATTGAAGGACTTTCACTGCTCCATGCCATACAAGACCACCATAACTGGTTACAGAGAGCTACGCCAAGACGACGAGGGCTTTGGGGGAGCCGATCAAGGAAAAGAGACAAGGAAGACTCCAAGCGGGCCTGCTGCATCTTCACGACAAGGCGCCCGCCGCTTCACATGTCACGTCAGTCACAAGCTGCCATCAAGAAGGAAGGTGGGCTCCAGCAGATGAGTTGCCCGCCCTACGGCCCTCCGATCAATTCCTGTTCTGAGGTTTGTGGATGAAGACGTCTGGGCAGCAGAGACCCCCCGGTCTGAAGGGCAAACAGAAGGTGGAAGTCCTTGCAGGAGAAGTGGATGAAGTGTTTGGAGGTCTCGGGGGTGGGGGGGGGGGACTGGCAGACTGAAAAATACAAGAAGCAGTTTTTGAAATCCCCTCTTCTCTTTCCTACTAATGAGCCGAGCCCCCTGCCTAAGAACTTGTGGGTTTCCACTCTTTAGCTTCCATTTTGGAGGAAAAGTGGCCAACGGTGAGCGCGGGCAGTGGGCATGAGTGACGTCCCGTTTCCTGCCACCATTCACTGGGGGGTTGTGTGTCCCCTTGTGCTTCCCGTCTCTGGCATCTCCACATTGTTGGTGTCATTGGAGTTCGGCTTCAGGGGGAAAAGCGTCATATGAGCATCATATACAGAAAATGACCACGACCCCCGGTGCGAGTCCCACCTTCTGCATTCAGCCGGGTCAGCGGTCCTGAGATCCGCTGTCTCTTCATTCCTCCAGACCCCTCATCTTAGTTGGGGCCCCGCTCAGGGTCCTACTCCTGCCACCCCCATGTTGGCACAGTCATCCCCTGTCTTTAGCTCCTTCCTCTTAACTCGGTGACTCGTCCCCCCCGGTCTTTGTCATTTCTGCTGTTGTCACAGTCCCCTCCAAGGGGCCGTGTCTCGCTCCTGTGCTCCTCCTTCGGTTCGTTTAGAAGTCGGAAAGGCAGAAGCCCCCCAGAAGTTGTTCTGTTCACGTCTCGCTCTCTTTTTTTGTCACCTCTACTGTCACTTCACACATGTCACGTAAGCGGCAGGGGCGTCCCCCGTTTTCTCCAAGACAACTCCACGTTGTGCCCCCACTTTTATGGCACACGGCCCCCCCCCCCCCCACAGCTCTCGCTCCACCACTTTTGCTGTCTTGACTTTCAGTTCCACTTCACGAGGTGACTGGCTTACGAGAGCTGGATGCCCCTCTGGTTGCCACGTCTGTCAGACTGCATAGAGCTCTGGCGCAGGCCCACCTTCTCTTCAGACCTCTCGGCCATCGCCACAGACACTTGCCTTTGTCACCGCCAGTGGTCCTGCTCATCATGTGCATGTGACCGTATGCGTAAGTGTGGTGGCACCGCCTTGTTCTTCTTGCTGGTGGGTCGCTTTCCTCCGAGCGGGTCGATGTGCTTGTGACCTTCTCCTCCTTTTGGATTTCGTGTTCAGCCCTTTGTGGTTCTTGTTTACCTCCCCGGCTATTCGGACCCCCTTTGCCATTTTCTTGATCCTCACAGTGATCCCCTGGCACTTTGCGTGCCCACGACCGTTGGCGTGAAGGAAATTAAATGAGGTCACAAATGTGGGGGGTGGCGTCGTATGTCGGGTGCATTTCGTTGACATTTTCTCCTAAAGGTTGGCATTCTTGGCTATGGAAAGGCGGCCATTGGAAGAGCAGCATGTGGGCGGTGGCCAGTAGACGGCTGGCTGGTGGTGACGTGCCACTCCTTTGGGTGAAATCTGATTTACAGGTGGTCTTGTTTGTTTATTTGCTTGTGGGCATCACAGCCCTCCTTGCTTAAAATGCCCAACTTGAGAAGGGCCTTAAGAATTCATGCCTCCCACCAGTGCTGCCAAGGAGGACTTGTACCCACGCCTGGAGCTCCAGGTGACAATTTCATTGGGTCTCATTTGACGCTTGGCCCGCCTCTGCTTTTCATTGGTTAGTTTGTTGAGCAGAGCGGCTCCATGGTGTTTGGGGGGCGACCCCTGAGGTTGTGGTCTCCTCTGTGGTCCGGCGAAGTTCAGATTTGAAATCGTGTGACATCCATGGAGTCCCACCGCTCGGAGCACATGAACTGACCAACGACAGGAGAGGCGGTGAGTGTCGAGGGGGCTGGCGTGTGCCATTGCTGCACTCGGTGACTTCAGCGCCCGCCTCGCCTCACGACGTTTAGGGTGTCACTTTATGTGCCACGTTGTTGCTCTTATTTCCAGGTTGTTCCCAGCTCTGAGTTTGTGAATTTTTTGTCTAAATTTAAAAGGCGATTCTCATGTTGCGGGGGCTGCTGGTGACCGTGGAGTGGTTTGTGCTGTTTAAACAAAATGGGCCCAGTTTATGGTCCCCAACCCATAGCCCCCCTACATGCGGGACCCTCCTGGACGGTAAAAACATTTTTAATGTCGTGTTTTCATTCCAATGGATGGAATATAAGGCAGCGGTGACCGCGGCGGAGGCAGACCACGTCGGTGGGGCGCGTTAGTCGTCATGTGACGTGATCTCCCTGTCCTCATCCTGCGGTCTGCTCAAAAACATGCACACACTTGTCATCAAAGTGGCCGCTTGACCGAGTCCTCCATAAAATATATCTGACCACTGTCACTGGGGGGGGGGGGGGGGGGGGGGCGAGCAGCCGCACAGAATGTCCTGTCATAGTAGTCGCTGACGACTGGAAGAGACTGAGTGACACGACACCCGGGTACACAAGGGGGCGCTGCGGGGAGACGTCTGACCGGACCCGGCTGAAGGCCTGAACGTTAGGGTGGGCACCGTCTCCTCGTGCCAGCCGCTGTTTGTGTTTGCACCTTGGCGTGCGTTTGTGTGTACGTTTGGTTCACATCTTCAGCTGCGTTTCCACCAGTGAGCTGTGCATGCGACGCAGGAATCACAAATATGATGGGCAGCATAAGTGGAACTCTGAAATGGAAACGGCAGAATATCCAGCAAAACGGGCTCCCCTGGTTGGTGAAGCGACTCGGCTCTTGTGAACTCCTTCATGAGGGCCATTTCCATAACCTGAACACCTGCTTATCATTCATTTAAAAGGAAAAATGATTGTATGTGCCCCATGGCCTCAAAAAACGCTAAAATATTTGAAAATTGGTGCAGTTGCTTTAATAACATTTAGCTGCGCCAGCCCCCTAAGACGGGACAAAGTGTAAGTAGCTGATGTCAGCCTTGACATTAACGTAACTGTGCACCGCGCCATCCCCGTGACTCCGTTATGTGCCATTTGCTGTGGGACTGGCAAAAGCAGTGTTGAGGTTTGTGATGCACCACCTGTTGGAGTGACAAGCGCGATGCATGGTGGTACTAAAAATGTTATGCGCCATCTGTTGGAATGACAAGTGCAATGCATGGTATTACTAAAATATTTGTGATGCGCCATCTGATGAAATGACAAGCGTGATGCATGGTATTACTAAAAATGTTTGTGATGCGCCATCTGTTGGAATGACAAGCGCAATGCATGGTATTACTAAAAATGTTTGTGATGTGCCATCTGTTGGAATAACAAGTGCAATGCATGGTGGTACTAAAAATGTTATGTGCACCTGTTGGAATGACCAGTGCAATGCATGGTATTACTAAAAGTGTTTGTGATGCGCCATCTGTTGGAATGACAGAAGCACAGCAGCTGGACAGACACACAGACAGATAGTTTGTCCTCTTAAGGTGGATTTCTGATGTTTCCCCCTGATAAACAATAGTAATTTAAGAACAAAATGACATATACTGAAAATTACAGTTGAATTACAATAAATGTGTGTCACCAAAGTGTACTGCGGGTGCTGAATCTTGTGAAGTGATTGAGCCCTGCTGTCCCTTTACAGGGTCCTTCATCGAGGACATGGGGACTCCCCGAGGCTTCTTGAGATTGACACATCAAAGAGCAGGTGCCTGCACTAAGTGACCGGGTGGTGCGGAGGACAGTGGGACTGTTGGGTGACTCTAGCAGAGTAGGAGTGGCACGCGTGTTGGGGTCTCGATGAGCCCCTCTGGCTTGGTGCTCGTATTTCTGCATTGTGTGACTCAAGGGGACGGTGTGTGTGTGTGTGCCCGCGCTTTGCTTTTCTTGTCCCCTTTCACCCACCTCCTCTTGCAGGTTATACAGGTGGTCTCCATCATGGTGGTCCGCCCATTTGATGTAAATTTAACCCTCTGTCGACTTTTGTTTTTGTCTCCTCAGCACGAATGAGAAGAAAACACAACCTGAAAATTTCTGATGAAGTCTTCAAGCAAAAAGAGCCAGAGCCAGTGTAAGTGCCAGCACAGGTGCCCCCCACCTCTATGTGGTGGCCCACCTACTTGCAGGAACTCTGCTTATGAACTGCCGAGGTGGATTTCTCTGATTGTCTTGTAAACCCTTCAGCGTGTTGTGCCATCTGCACACGTGTCCCCATTGCGTGGTTTTGTGATGTTCACGTTTTCAGAGCTCGTTGGTCGACGCGCCCACAAGTTCCATTTCCAGAGGCCAGCGTTTGGCCGATCACGCTGTTCCTCCTCCTGGCTGACAGCATTTGCCTTCTCGATAGCTCAGAAATTGCTGGATTCATGTGGATGAGCTCGGTGGCAGCAGCAGCAGCAGGGTAACACGTTAAAAGCTGATGGGCGTTTTAAAGTCACGAGAGACCCAATGCGCTGCGCACTGAAACCCAAATCCACCTGCATTGAGAGGCCCACGTAGCGGTATGGTGGTCCTGTGAAGGGGCTCGGCCAATCAGAAGAGACCTACCAATGAAGCGTCGGCTTGTCTTTTAGAAACGTGTTTAGTCAGAACGTCACCACAGGCTTGTGGCCGAGGGTGACATCTGTGCAGCTTAATGAGGGCAGAGCGTCTTACCAACGGAGTCCTCCAGAAGTGACGCTGGCACACATGCCAATTATTGAGAAAGCAGGCCTGGCTTAACGGGAGGGGTCCTCGTGTGTAAATGTGTGTTTGTTTCGCTGTGTTGCGTCATGTCTGCGTCTCCCGTTACTCCACTTGGAGGACAGTTGACCGTGTTGTTGTTATTTAATGGTTGTGATCGTGAAGCTGATGTTCTTATTGTGGTTTATTTTGGTTTCCTCGCAAAACAATTAATACCCCCCCCCCCCCTTTTGTTACTCCAAGTAGTCCAATTACTCTCATGATCCGAACCCCCGTCGTAGCCCCCCAACCACCCTGTCACACATCGAAGGCCAGGCTCCTCAGACATGTCATCACCATGGGGCTCTGCAGGAGTCCAGGGTATCGATGGTGGGCTATCGAATGTGGGCATCTTGATTGATTGATTTTTGACCCAGCCCCCCCCCCACCACCCATCGTCTTCGCTCGGGTGTCAGTAATTCAGCACTGCAGATCTGAGTGAAGCGCCCAGCCTGGTGCCAGGTAGCCATTGAAGCCCCAGGTAGACCCTTGAAGTGCCCCTGCTGGGTGACAGACAGACGGACGTTGGGATTCAGGTGTTCTTTTGTTTTCTTTTGTTTCAGACCACCTCGGAACCTGGACTCGAGGACCTTCATCACGATTGGAGACCGAGTAAGTGCTGCGCTCGTCGCCCTCCTCCAGGGTGTGTCCACGCAGGAACGCAAGGCGGGCTTGGGCTTGGTGGGGTTTGTCCAGACCAGCATGGCTTGGGGGCGGGCACCCGTGTGCCAGGACAGCCTTCGGGTCCTTTATAGCGTCACACTTGCAGGTGCTAGCAGCTCTCCTTGCTACAGCACACTGGGTGGTGCCACATCTTCTGGGCGAGTGTTTCACCCTGGTGGTGCCCGCCTGTTCCTCCTCTCTGGTCTTCTCCCCAAAGTGACTGGTGGTCCCTGAGAGTGCAGACGTGGGCTCGAGTTTGTTTTCACGTTTTTGCTTTGTGCAGTTCTAAGTGGGTTCAGCCCGTTCAAGGTCCTGTAGGCTGGCAGTCATGCCCACCTGCCTGCCCGCCTTTGCTTCACTTTAACCTCCACTCTCGATGAGAGTAACACCTGGATGGCCCCCCAGCCTGTTGGAGGTCGGTAGTGGGCCTCATATCTGGCACTGCCACCTTCAGACCTGCAGAGTTTGGAGAGGCCCACCCGAACTGTCTGCAGCATTGAGGGTCCCCAAGAGCGCAGTGGCCACCATAATGGAAGAAGGGTGGAAGGACCACGATGGCAACCTGAGAAGCCATGGAAGAAGGGCCTTGGTGACTAAGAATCCAAGAGCCAGAAGGACCTCCACCACAGCAGCTCTCCACTAATGTGGGCCCCACGACACCTGGAAGCCCACCTGGAGTTTACAGAAGGACCCGCAGATTAGGAGACCCCAGATTCTCCGGTCTGACAAAACCAAAATGGAACTCTGTGGCTTCGGTGGTACGCGTCATGTCTGGAGGAGACCCGAGCCGAGGTGCTGACGTGTGATATTTAGATAAACAAATAGATTTTGCTCTTAAAAAGTTGGGTTTTGGTTGAAGCTAAGGAGCCGTGTGGGGATTTTAAAGCTTCTCCCCCTTTAGAGGGGCAACAGCAAAAGTAGCTGGGGGTTTGGAGATGCGCTTGGAGAAGTTCCTTGTACTTGTTATCTGTATTTGAGCCCAGCTTATCAATCCAGCGGTGACACCAGCATCATGCTGGGAGTGGGGACGAGGACAAGGACACCAGACAGGGTGACAAGAAAGCTGACGGGAGAAACATCAGTCTGGGACAAGTGTGACGGGACAAGGGGACCCAAGTCGTCACCACAGGGGATGGCTCAAAACCAAACTTAAAACGAGTTACAATGCCCACCTTTACAAAACCCAACTGAACACGAGGGGCTTCAGACACTTCCTGAAGACATCAGGGGAGTCAGAGTTTCAAATGCAGGTGGGCGGGCAGCTCAATCCAGCAGCCAGGGGCCGATACCCTGCAGGGGTGGCATCACAAGACTCTATCTATGTGCAGATCTGAGTGGTCGAGGGGACGCAGAGCAGCTCATGAGGGTGGTCTGTCCTTCATCCCCTGACCTGAGAGGAGTGCCCACCGCGTGCCCACCTCGACTGCTTGAGCTTCACAGGCGCTGCTGCATTTCGAGTCCTCTGCAGTGTCTCGGTGGCACATCAGGGAGTTGCAGCGGATGTCCTGGGGCCAGAAGAGCACATTCTGTCAGGGACGGTCTGATCCTGTGGATGTCTGCAGGGTCCTTGAAGGCCAGCCGCTCGTCAGGGACCACCCCAAGGCTGCGTACCAACTTGGGGCAACTGAGATAACAAGAAGGTCCGTCTCTGCCAAGTTGAGCAAGTGGTGGTCGTCCTCCTCCATCCAGGTTGAGAGGTTCCAGCTGATGCCATGTGGTCATCTGGAGGGAGTGACAGGTGTAACATCAGCATAGCAGTGACAAGACCAACCATGGGGCGCAGTGAGGAGGTGTATAGGCAGACTGATCCTTGGGTCGTCCCCGGGCACATAAAGTAGGACCATGTCAAGGGCAGAGGGGAGACCCAGCAGGAGGGGCACAGGTAACATTAGCCCATTAGATACCCTTAATGACGACAGCCTGCTGCGAGCTTTCTGAACCTCAGACTGGGTCACAGGGTCACGTCCCAACAGGACAAAGGGGGGGGGGACAACTCTGTGAATGTCCTTCGGTGGTCCGGCCTTGAACGTCGCTAGAGGGACCTGACAACAGCCGACCATCGATTGGTCTCCATCCAGCCTGACCAAGCAGGAGAGGAGCTGCACAGCAGAGTGGGAGATGATCCCCCCCTAAACCCAGGGGTGTGAAGACCACCGAAGGCTGAACTCTGTGTGGCTCAGGGGACTCGTGTCCATGGCAGAGACGTTCAGAAGCAGCTAAGCTGCTGTTTCTGCTTTGACGTTGTGGAGGAGGAGGAGGGAAAAAATGAAACGATTTCCGCAGCAGAATGTGAGGGGTCTGCAGGCTTTGTCAAGGCGCTATAAAGCCACAGATTTGCCCACACGTTCGCCTTCGGTGAGCTCGGCCCCCAGCGTGTCCCCAAGTTGTGTGTTCAGAAAGTGAAACAGCCCACCGCTCGAGTAACCGGGGGGCCTCACGACGAGCTCGGCTAATTCTAGGCTGTCGATGTACCTGAGCAGAGCTGCCGCCGGCCCCGATGACATCACCAGGACACCTGTCACGCGCCTGTCCCCTGTGTCAACAGTGACATCAGCCCAGCTCTGTGCGGCCGCCTTATTTTTATCTGCCGATGTCAGAAGGGTGGGGGGCGCGGGTGGTCTCTAATCAGCGTCCTTTGATTTTGGTTTTTCCCGGTGGTTTGGCTGCGTTGTCCTCGAGTGCCAACTTCCTGCTTCTGTATCTTTCGGAGTGCGTGAAATGTGCTGGCAGAATGTGCCGAGCTATGCGGCCCCCCTGGACGAGGCACACCGGCTCATGTTGCATGTTATTTATGTCCCCTCCGTCATCCTGACGTCTGCCAGTTGTTTGCTGTGCCTTGGGGTTACTTGAGGTCAAGTGGCACACACGGTGTGTGAGGCAGAGGGAGGGCTTCACAGGGTTTGGGTCCCGTTCTGGGGGCTCTCGGGCCGATCTCCTGACACTTTTTTAAACTGATTTAGGTCCCCCATACTAACCCCCCCACCCCCGTCAGGCCCCCCACCCCCCCCAGCACACCAGGCCCACATTTGTGCTCAAAGGCTTCATGTCAAGCTGCTGTAGTGCATCTAAATGGAGGACGGTCCTCACAGCAAACTGAGGGGGGCGCTGTCACACTGGCCTACAAGGTCATGCGGATGACCACCAGAGTCCACACTGAAGGGGGCTCATCGCGGCCGAGGAGGATTAGGAGATGTGCTTTATAGTGGCCCCCAGCTGCTTCACCGTCCCAAATCAAATCTCAGGTCCCACCCAGCCTTGGGCCGTGTGGTGGTCCTCCACAGCTGCCCTCCTGACTTCAGGCTCCCCAGGCTGAGGGGCTTCTATGGTCGTACTCAATTGAATGGTGGTCCTCCCTGATCCCTGGGGTGGCCTGAGTGTGTCTCCTTGCAGGTCCTGGTGGTGCCCGGCTGCAGTCTGCTGCTACTCCTGCAGAGCCTGGTGGACTTTGGGTTTGTGACAACGCTTGACTCCCTCAGGCCACCTCCACCATCCTGTCTCCATCTCCTTGGTGTTTCACACCAGGGCAGCCCCTTGGCCTCCTGCCTGGCCGCTGGCATCCTGGACACCGCTTTGGTGACTTAATGAATAATCTGAGGTGCCCACGTGGTCCATAGGCTCCTCAAACGCACCCACCTAGTAGTCTCAAATATGCAATTACCACGCCCACCTTCTCTGGGCCCAGATGAGACCACCCCCCACACCCCCATAAGAGCTGTCATTAGCATTGGTGGCAAATGAAGAAGTCGGGGACAGAGCCTGGGGTGGTGGTCCTGTCTGTATGTCCAGTCCTGTGGAAGCTGATTTTGAGGTGGTGTTTAAAGTCCTATTGACTGTGCTGCCCCCTACTTGTGGTGGGCACAGCGTGTTTTGAATAGAAAATGGAGGGAGTCCTTGAGAAAGTCCCCCATGTACTCTCTGCCAGCTCCATACCAACACAATGCTGGCTGGTGGCTCTTAATGTTCCTTCAGTAGGACGGGGGGTCAGACTTAACAAACCACCAGGGGGAGAAGGAGGAGACCCCCATACTGTTTGAGCAGGAGTGTCTGTGAATTTAACTGAAGTGCTAGTGGACCAAGACCACCTGCAGTAGGCAAGCCGAGGGCACAGGGTGGGGGACATGGAGAGTGCTAGTGGACCAAGACCACCTGCAGTAGGCAAGCCGAGGGCACAGGGTGGGGGACATGGAGAGTGATGGGCAGGGCATCTGGGTGGCAGGCTGACTGTGGTGGCCGTCATAAGGGGGTGTGTGTTTCATCTGAGCGGGGTCTTCATGGATGCCCTGCCAGGTGGGCTCTGCCACTCTTTATTAAGAGTGAGTTTGTTTGTTTATTTCCTTCTAGAACTTTGAAGTCCAAGCCGATGACTTGGTGTCCCTCTCAGAGCTCGGGCGAGGCGCCTATGGCGTGGTGGAGCGTGTGCGACATGCCCAGAGTGGCACGATAATGGCTGTGAAGGTGAGTCCTCTTGTTTATTCAGCACAGCGTGTTCTCATGTGTGCGCACACACACACACTGTGAGGTCACCATGTGGAAGTCTGTGTCATTGTCACGCACTTTTAGAAGTACAACACGGGCAGAGAGGCATATCCTGCCGGTGGATGTTTGATGTGGCGTCATGTAATTGAGTGGTACTTAGCATGGACCTGGTGACAGATGCCATGTTGCTGACTTTAGGTGGGCACCCTACGTGAACATCAGCACACACTTAACAAGGATGTGAGCAGCTGTCACAGGCCTCGTTCTGTCAGCAGAAGGGGACTAAAGCCCGATGAGCAGTGCGCTGTTCGGCTATGTATATAGCGCCTTGACATGTGGGGTGCAGAGCTCAGGGGGTCCTACTCGAGCTATGTGCCCCACCAGCGAGGCCTACTCTAGAGTACGGTGTGCAGTTTTGGTCTCCATGTTACAACAAAAGACACAGCAGCACCAGAGGAAGGCCAGTAGAGGGGAACTCGGCTGATTCTTGGCAGGAGACGTCTGAGCTGTGAGGAAGGACTGAGGCTCGGGGAAAATGGCGATGAGGAGCTGATGTGACTGAAGGCTTTGAAAGTACCAACGGAGTTAACCCGGGGCACAGCTGGTAACTGATACATTTGGCACCAGTGTTAGAAAGGTATTCTTCACACAAAGAACCACAGGAACTTGGAATGTGGTGGGCAGGAGGACTTTGGGGTCCTTCAAAAGTTGACTTGACGTTCGTTATACTGCAGGAATCAGCAGAGCAGGGTTGGCGAGTTTGCTGTGGGCCGAAAGGCCTGCTCTTCTCAAAACTGTTCTGATGTGGATGCCCTGGGCAGACTGCTGTGCCCCCTGTACCAGTAGCAGAGCCTAACATGCTGGCACGACAGACTTCATCCTGATAGTGGTTTGTTTGCTGGCTTAGCTGGGCACCTGGCGTGGCACAGGTGATTAATGTGGAATGTTTGACTTCTCTCTCTCTCTCTCCCTCCAGAGAATCCGAGCCACGGTGAATACCCAGGAGCAGAAGAGGCTGCTGATGGACTTGGACATCTCCATGAGGACCGTGGACTGTCCCTACACCGTCACGTTTTATGGGGCACTCTTCAGAGAGGTAGGTAGTGCCTGTCCTGTCACTCGAGGGTCTCTCTCTCGTCCCCCCATGTCTAATACGTGATATGGAATGACGGAGTTGCTTGATCTGGGTCACTCAAAATCCACGTCCATAATGGTGCCAGAGTTTTCATGTCCGCAGTTGTCACACACAAGTGGTCAGTCAGCGTCCAGGGATGCCTTAAACGTTTAAAAGTCCAAAGTCGTGATGCCAAGCCTGTCACTCGGCTAACCGTGGGATAAATTGGGACGATGACGAGGCGTGCTTGTCATTGATGTGTCTGCTGAATCGCGGTTTCCGTGGGCTTCAAAGCTGTCCGGTCTCTGGTCTGTACCCGTGATCAATTGGCACCATTTTAGAGTTGGTTGTTACCTGGCACCTGATGCTGCTGGATTAGGCCGAGTGGCCACAGTGACCCCAGTTGGATGAAGCAGGTTCCACAAATGGCCGTTGTACGTTATTCATGCCAACCTCCTTTTTCTAAAAGGTGGCCCTCAAGTACCAGGTGACATTTCAGAAATACACAGTGTGGCGCAGGGTTACAGTTCAGTGGGCAGATGGCACTGATGACTTAATGTTGAATAAAATAACAAGAGGAATGGAATGAATGAGTACGTCAATATTCAAGTGCGGTGACGGAACGCGGGCAGTTGACACTTCGCTCATTTAAATGACGGGATGCCACTTTCAATGAGCATTTACTAAAAAGTGACTCTTAATAAAAGCCACGCCTGCTGTTGGGTCGAATTGGCCTGGCATGAGCAGGCGGCCCTTCCAGGGTGGGTCCCCTTGTGACCCTGAACTAGATGGGTGACTGGGAAGACATTTTAAGTGTCCAGTCCATTGCAATAGTAACTGAAGTAATAATAGTAATAGTATTAACGATAATAGTACTAATAATAGTAATAATACGTTTATTGATGATTTCCGCCGTCCTCTCACTCCTTACTGCCCCAACATCTGTGGGGGGAAACAAAGGCACAAAGTGCAGCTCGGTGTCACCCGTCTGGTGAAGTCCCATGCAGTCAGACCCGAGTGCCCCTCGTTCTCCAGTGTCTTGGCAGTGCCCACTCGGAGTGTCCAGCTGGGTTCTCTAGAATGGACGTTCGTGTCCAGCTCCTGTGCCCCTTCAGCCCCCCACTTTTGATTTTCCCACAACTTCCATTTAGCTTCCGCTTTCAGCAGCTGTTGTCAAGGTAACACCAGTGACGATGGCTGGAACCCTGAATGTCACATGGTGAGGGTCCTTAATTCTATAGCTGCCTGCACATGTCACATAGGTAAATGCCGAGACGACAGACATTAAGACCCTCGGTTCATCGGACAGTGACACCGTGTGACAGTGTGACACTTTTTCATTTTCTATGCTTCATTGTAGCCGCTGATCTATGGCGCCTTTCCGTTTCACCTCAGACTCTTTAACTCTGTAGCTGTTGACATGGAAAGTCCTGAAGATGTCCGGACCCGCTTGACGTTAAACCTTTGCATTGTGTCTCTGCCAGGGGGACGTGTGGATCTGTATGGAGCTGATGGACACGTCGCTCGACAAATTCTACAAAAAAGTGATCGATAAGGGGAAGATCATCCCAGAAGACATTTTAGGAAAAATGGCCGTCTCAGTAAGTCAGGATTCTACTGGCATTATTTGGGACGCTTGCTGTTCTGGCGGGTGGGTGGGCAGAAGCTTCAGGATGCCCAGCCGGTGTGTTTCATTTGCCATTTTGGCAGTCAGCCTGAGGTATGACTAGGAGAGTGTAACACCGCAGGCTTCGGTTTGGCCCAGCTTCGTCATGCAGTTGGGCGAGATGTTAAACCTGCATAGGTGTGGTCTGGAGGCGTTTAAAGCACCGTGTGACAAGCCTCTCGCCTTTTGTTTTGTTGCAGATTGTCAAGGCCTTGGAGCATCTGCACAGCAAGCTGTCGGTGATCCATCGGGGTAAGTGCTGCCGCCTGCTGGCTGTGACGTGTAACTGCAGGCCAGCTCGTCAGCCCTGTCTGGGCTCCGTGGAATATTGTGGCCCAAATTAGCATACAGGCATTTCACGCTACTTTTATTCATTTGTGTGTGTATATAGCAGTAAATCAATAATAACATAAGATGAGTACACATAATGAAATACGTCCATTTTGTGTAGCTTATTGCTCTCTGGACTTCCTTACTTTTAATTCATCACTGACGCCACCCACGGCACGAGTTTCAATCCGTCACTCGCCAGGACTGAGTGGGCGGGCTCTAGCGTGTGCTGTGTTTTAACTGGTGGATCATCGCTACGCCGGCCTCCGATGCCACATTCACAGCAGACCCTCCTGATGGCGAGTTTGGTTGAGTTTTACACAATTACAGCTGCCACCTGGGCCTTGTCGTTGTGCGGAGCCCCAGCCTTGAGTCCAGAAAAGGGCATCGGGCCGCTCCGTGGACGATTCACCAATGAAAACGCGGCACTCACCAGAGCCCACCCCCCTCGGCTTTGACGACTGAAAAAGTGACAGTTTTACATGATGCCAGCCGTGTGTCACGTTGACCAACAAGATACAATAAATAATGAGCAGCCTGTGACCCGTTTATTTATTTATTTCACGGTGCTTTTATTTGCATATTTATTGATGTAATTTGGTCTGACGTATTTCCCCCATAATGCACCAGCTGTCCTGCAGGTCTGGATATGTGACATTGGGGTACATGTAAACAATTTACTTCATTGCTCTCCATCATGAACACCTTTTTGTGCACTTGGCCGCGCAGGCATGTTGGCATTACTAATGCCCACCCTACTGGCACTGAGATGCCAGACCTTCATCGTGCTTGCTGTCCCAGAGTGTCCTAAAACCCTGTGCTTTATTCACCCCCTGCGAGGGTCTCGGCTCTCCCTGCCAGTTCCGTGTTCTGCGGAGTGACAGGCTGCCCGCCCGCCCACGTGTTCCCCCATAACTGACATTCTTGATCTGATTCCTCCATTACAGATGTAAAGCCCTCGAATGTTCTCATCAATAATGAAGGACACGTGAAGATGTGTGATTTTGGGATTAGCGGGTACTTGGTGGACTCCGTGGCGAAGACGATGGACGCTGGCTGCAAACCCTACATGGCGGTGAGCATTTCTCGGCTCTTTTTAGTGGGGGGGCACCCAGGAGGCTCCTAAATTGTCAGCTGGCATTTAAAGCCATCTCCGGTGTCCATGCTGACGTCCACTTTAGTTTACTTTGGTCCCTGTGCCAGGCAGCCAGTCCTGTTAGTGCCCTCCTGTCTTTGGTTCCTTAAAGGACAGGCAGAAGCGTTTGCTACCCAAATTAAAGCGCCTTACACTCTGCACCACAGTCGGCAGAACAGAGAGTGACAAGACACTCGGGCTCATCAGAATTAGCCTTACAGGTGGGCCACCATTGAAGCCAGTCAAACACACGACTAGCTAACCTCACCTCAGGTTTAAACAAATGCGGGCAACTTGTGAGAAGAGTCTGCCCTGAAACCTGATGCCACATGCGGGTGCCGCCACCAGCCACTTCACACCATGTGGGCATTAGTGGGCGTGACGTGACGTGCCAGGTTCTGATTATTCATCCAAGTTGGAGGAAACTAAAGTCAGGTGATGGAGTTCAGCAAACGTCCTGCCACACTTGCCCTTTGTGGTCCTTTGGAATCTCCAAATAAACAGAAATGTAGAATAAGGAAGCTGAGCCCCCCATTTATGTATCGGCACCTCAAACACCTGAAGGTTCCCCATGGCGGTTGGTTTCCTCGGCTCCGTGGGGCTGAAGTGTGTGTTCTGGGCAGGCCGAGCACAGAGGAGCTCTCTGAGGACTTCAGCAAGGAGGAGTCTGGGAAGGAAATTGGAGAGGAGCCAACCCACCGCCCAGAAGATGGTTGGTTTAGGAGGAGATCAAACACAATGTGCCACCCTGCCTCGGAGCCTCAAAGGAGCCCAGCAGTTTGTCACGGGGCCTCCGGGTGGCTTATGTTGATGCCAGGGTGTACAAGTCGGCCATCACGAAGACGCGGTGAGTCGTGCCCCAATGTTCCTTCTGCCTGGCACAAGTTTTCCTCATCTTTTGCCTTCCTGTTCATGGACTGAAGATCAAGTTGTCTGGCCCACCACACCAGAAGACATGTTTGAGAGCCAGGGGTGGCATTTGACCAGGAGGACCTGATGGCAACTGTGAAGTGTACTGGTTTGGGGTCCTGGTCAGCTCACCATCCTAGAATCATTGAGGGCAATGTGAGACCACCTGTCAGATGACTGGCACTCAGCTGAAAGTGGACCCTGCAACATGACAGTGACCCGCAACATACCAGGTGGGCAGTTTGGTGCAGTACTTAAAGGTCTGGACTTCAAACCCTGAGGTTGCAGGTTCAAATCCCACTGCTGACACCAATGTGGCCCTAAGTAAGTCGCCTGTACACCAATTAGTGAAACAAAAGAAATGTTATAAGTGGCATCGGTCAAATAATAAGATAATAAAAACAATAAGTGCTAAGGAAATGGACACGTCCGGAATGGTCTCCTGTGGGGGGGATTTGAAATGGGCTGCGCACCCAAGAGAGGAATTTGGCATGGACGAGTGGGAAGACCTTTGTCCCAGTCGATGTCAGAGACTCCTGTTAGCTGGCAGAGCCCAACGTTCATCAACCCCCCCAAGGTGATACCACCTTTATGTGTAGACGCTGTTAAAGTGAAGGTCCGATCTTGACATGAGAAAATAAACCTTTCAAGGGGGGTACTTACTTTTTCACACAACTGTAGTTAAGACGAGCTGAAATGACCCTCAGAGAGTCAGCAGAGTCGGACTCCAGGGATGTCAAGATGGCATTGATTGAGGTGCCACACTGGGCTGTGTGTTCGTCAGGCTGACGCTGATGGTTGGCAGATGTCTGTGGGGTCTGCTAATGGGTTGAAGTGTCGTGTGGTCGGTCACATTCAGTCCCCTTGGCGTGAAGCGTCACCGAGCCACATGCAGGGTGCATTTCAGCTAAGTTGAGGGGCTTGCTGCTTTTTGACTTTTCTGGTACATAACTGACCTGGCAGGACAAGTGACTCGTGTGCCCAAGTGGTGTGGATGAACATCTGGACAGTTGGGACAGGGACGGGCCACCCAGCCCCTTGAACTTGTCCATCCCATTCATCAGAATAACATCAGGTGGAGGTCTGAGGGACCCTAAAGTTGAGCACGCTGGCCCCCTCTGTCCCCACCCATGTGCCCAGCACTGCTGCCATCATCTTATTATTACCCAGCTTTTGTGCAAATAAAAGGGGGAAACGTACAAAACCCGACAAGTTCAGTTTGAAAGGGTCCCTGCATTTGGAACTGAAGACGCTCCGAAGTTTTCAAATGGATGGGCTCGTGCTTTTAGGTGGGAGTCCTCCAAATTTCCTTGCTGTGTACAGAGTGCTCAGTTTGGAGGAACCTCCTTGAAGTGCGAGTGTGCCACATCTGGACAGAGTCTGTCCACGGGAGGCCGTGTGGTGACAAACGGGCACAACGATGAGGTTGGATGCTCCTGTGTTTGTGGCCCAGCTCATTGGTGGCCGTAACATTCTTAAAGCCACCTAACTGTAGGTCTGCTTTTGGCAGGTGGTGCCCATCCCAGCAGCACTTGGCACACTCCTCGGCCCGCACACGCGCCAACTTTAGTTACCCTGCCATGACATCCCCTGCAGCTCTGCGTCTGTTAACTGGTGGCTTTGTGTTGGTGTGCTTGCTGGACCCCCCAGTAGAAGTGAAGGAGCGTGAAGGTGCCAGGCTGGCCGGCCTCGGTCTCCAGCTCTCTGAATTTCTTTCTCTCTTTCTCTGTTTGCAGCCAGAGAGGATAAACCCCGAGTTGAGCCAGAAAGGATACAACGTCAAATCGGACGTCTGGAGCCTGGGAATCACCCTGGTAAGGCCTTGTGCCCGTACGGTGGGGTGAAGGGTGGTGGCACAGGGGGTGTGTTGTGTGTTGTGCTGTGCTCGGGTGTGGCTGCCCTCGGTGAGGCCTGAGCCTTTTCTGCTGTGCTGATCCCCTAAAGTGTAGCTGAGGATTTTATCTGTCGTGTCAAGGTGTCCCAAGAAAAGCCATTAAATGAAATTGTCCCACCGTACACATTGATCTGGGGGGTCTTTTGGGTTATTTGGGCAAAGCCTTCTCTTGTGTCCCATTTGTGTTGAACTTATCTTCAAATTAGGAGACCCCTGCAGTACTGGCGGGTGATCACCGGATGCGGCCACCGCTCGGTTATTACTGCTGTACAGAAGCCCATAGATATGGCGGTGGGTGTGGTGACTCGCCACTCACTTTCTGATGTCCCAAAATGCCCAGCACTGTCCCAAGCCTTGAATGGCATTACTAGCTGATCGGTGCCCCCACAGTGGCTCCCCCACAGCTGTCCTAAGCACGTCGCTCTTTCATTGAATGTCCGTTTTTGGAGCGGCTGGGAGGATGTAAAATCCCACCCGGATATCCCGGCTCCGTGGACGTCCCACCGTCTTTGTGTCTCGTAGCCAATCGGGACAGGTGGGCACAGCACAATGCAAAAGGGTGTTTGTTCCTTGCAGAAGGGGGCTCTTACTTTAAAGTGAGGGACAGTTGAAGCCAGCAGTGTCACAGGGCCACAGAGCTGGATGTGTGACATGAAATGAGGCCCCATGAGTTTGGCACATCACTTCCTGGGTTTCTCTTGATGTAGAGCAGCGGGCACTGGTCTCTGTCACTCTGCCAGCAGATGCCCATTGGACCAGGGCACATGTGACACTGAGCAGGGTGGCTCTGTCACTTGGTGTTGAATCTCGGTGCCACTGCTGTCCTTTGTTTGGCGAGGGCCTTTGACTTAACCCAGCGTGTCTCCTTGGCTTTTCAGATTGAACTGGCGATCCTCCGCTTCCCCTACGAGTCTTGGGGGACCCCCTTCCAGCAGCTGAAGCAAGTCGTGGAGGAGCCGTCCCCTCAGCTACCTGCGGACCGATTCTCGAAGGAGTTTGTGGACTTCACTGCCCAGTGGTATGGCATTCCCTCCGAGCCGCCGCTCTGAACGACATGTTTGGGTGCAATGAACAATGATGCCAAGGCCGAGGCTGGCATTGCCAGTTTTTAACCCTCCCTCATCTGAACTGTGAAGTGAGAGTTGAGACGCTTAAGTGGGGTGTCACATGACATGACATGACTGGCCTGGCCCAAGAAATGGCAGCAGCAGGCAGGTCTCGTGTCAGTCAGCGGGTGAAGATGTTCACCGATGCTCAGCTCTACTCGGTGCCCAAGGGGTTTCAACATAAATCCCATCCCAGCCCAGAATGTTCCCTCCATTACCCCCACACAAGCGGGTCCATTTGGTTCTGACACGACAGAAGATGGCCGCAGATCAGTTGGGAAGTCTGCACCACTGGCAGGGCTTCATGGCAGACCTGTGCCAGCTTAAACGCTGAGCCCCTGAGCGCAGACTGACTGCTGCAGGGCTTTGGTGGGTTCATTAGGCCATTTAAGTGTCCACATTACCGTCCTTGTGTAGGACAAACCCAGTGCCCATTTCAGCTGTGATAAATGCCACCCAGTGTTGTCGGCGGTGAATGGTCACTCTCTCCTGAGTCTTCCGCCCAGAGATGACAGAGGTGGGACATGGACACTCGGCATTGGGGTCACAAGCCCCCTGTCCTGCCTCTGCGCTCGAGGAAATGTCCAGTGGCAGATGGGGACTCACAGCCTCGCTGCCTCTCAGCCCCTCCGGTGCCATCTGCAGACTCCCAATGAGCCCCCGTTTGTTATGGAATGAAGTGACATCTGTTAGTGGACCCCCCAGGTCAGTCACTGCCCTGGCACTAAGCCGAGTCTGGAGGGTTTCTTGGACTTTTTTGTCGATCGCAGTCCGGTGGTCCCCTTTTGAGTGTCATTGAAGGCCTGGGTGGTGATGGGGGACCCTCCATGGTGAATCGTGGACAGACGTTGGGTTGGAGGGCGATTGTGACCCGCTGCCAGTAAACCCAGCAGTGACTGGTGGGCCGACGGTTTAAGAGACCCCTCTTCATGTATGTGACCCTAATCATCAAGGACATTCAAACTCGATACGTCCTCTCTCTCATGTCCTTGAGGTGACACCGTATTCTTTTCTGTGACATCATGTGCTATCATTTTAATAGAAGTGACGATTTGTGTTCTAATTCCACTTTTCTTTCTTTTCATTTTGTTTTTCAGTCTGAAAAAGAACCCAGCTGAACGAATGAACTACCTTGAGCTCATGGTACGTCCGCCGAGTACGCGGTGTGTGTGGGGGTCCCCGTCTGGGGGGCTCCTCGTATGATTACACGCCACACTGCCTCACCGTCACAGACCCCATTGCATTTCCAGTCCACCGTCATTAGAAATGGGCCGAGTGCTGGAAGCGGCCATTTTAGGAACTCTGGGACTTTTCACCCGGCAGGGCATCGGCCTTTTGTACTTCCTGACACTTTTTTTTTTTTAAGCTCCTCCTTCAGCGTTTTCATTCATCCAGGAGCCATTGTGGGTGGGTGGGGCTCAGGCACTGAAGTGTGCTGATTGGCTGACCACAAGCACTTGGCTCCATCTTACAAATCGGTTAGTCATTTGGAGAGTCGGCGATGAAGATGGAGGGCCACACTCTTCATAGCTGCCCCCCATGGTGGGCCTTGAAGCTTGAATCTCCCCCCTGGGGGGTAAGGGGTTGTCCTTTACCCTCCCGTGAACTCCTGAACGGGCCTAACTTCACACAAGGGGCTCACGTCGTACCTGAAAACCAAGTCCCCCTGATGACCCACCTGACGTGGACAGTATTAAAGACCCCAAACTCGACTACACAACACTCGGCCAGAACAACAAGCCCCCCTGTTGTAGCCGTTTTCGTGTTCCCCTTTCTTTGGTGTACACTCCTGCGTCCTGCAGTGGGACCCCCGATGTTTCAGTTCCGATTTAATGGCTCCCCCCCAGCACCCCTGACCCTTTTGGGGTGCTGTGGGGGTGGGGGGGGGCGACCAAGCCTTAGGTCCTTCCCTGTCAGGTTGTTGTTAAGTTGTCGTGTTAAACGTGTTCAAGCTTCACAATGGCCTAGCAGCTGGTGGTCTTCTCCTTCAGTGGCCCGTCTGCTCTCTGCTTGCTCTTTTAGTTTTGTTAGCAGACCACCGAGGAGCCCCCAGGAGACGCCTCTTTGCTGATTTGGGTTTGTTTTCCCTCTTTGCACAGGACCACCCCTTCTTCAAGATCCACGATGCCAAGGAGAGCGACGTGGCCTCGTTTGTCAAGGAGATCCTGGGCGATGAGCAGAATTGACGACGCAGCCTCCTCCTCTTCCTCCTCCTCCTCCTCTTCCTCCCTCTCGTTTTTGCCTTTTTCAGTACCCCTGTGATACTGATGATGAGATATTGACACTCAGTACCTTCCTTGGAGGACAACTGGAATATTTGGTTTAAGGAAAAAAAAAAAAATAATAATACAGTATTGCAAAGTTATTTTTTTATGTATTGTACCAAACTTTCAAAAGAAAAACACGGAAAAAGTGAACTCGCCAAAGAGAGAACGCGGCGGAGCGGACCGGATGAGATTTAACGGCCGCGCTGTGTGGACATCTCTCCGTCAGCGTTCACGTACATCGCCCAAGCGGACCACCTTTAATGCCAAGTCCGTGGGCTTCGAGTTGTGTGTGTGTGTGTGTGTGTGTGTGTGTGTGTATGGTGGAGTGGGGAGGGGGACGCTTTACGGTAAAGTCGAGCTGTGGGCCGCGGACCAGCAGCCTCCACCACGAAGGGTGCCTTGGTGCCCCGAGTCGGGCCATCTTGTGCCCCCTTGTCGGACGCCCACCTGAAGCCTCATTCCGACGGCTGATGATCTCCTTTGTATTTGAAGGTAGAAGGTGACTGGGTGGTCGGACGTTTTCGAGTGAAGATGGACTCGGATGAAGGAGAGCAGCTCCGTCTTCAGTGCGCCATATTGGATTCAGTGCTGCTGCCCCTTCCCGGTTAGGAATTCGGATTTTGTTTTTTTTTTTGTTTTTTTTTATATCTTAATGAACTGATAGTGGGGTCTCCCACTCATACCAGGGACGGCTGGGAGTGCCCCGCATTGTGACATGGCCTGGTTGTGCCACTCGGTGCCCCCACCAGCTCATGTGCCTTTAGGGGATGGCCGCCCACACTTAACCCCCCCCCCCCCCAAAAAATATCCTGGAGTGTGGGTGTCACACTGGTTTTTGTCACACGGCTAGGAGGCACATTTTGCCTTTTGTCCTTTTTCTTCGGGGCTACGTGGGCAGTGCCACGTCCTCTAGTCGGGCACCCCCCTTTTTGAAAGAGTTTGATCAGACCCCCTCCCCGCCCCCGCATGGCCTTTGTGTTTCAGGTCCGAGGCGCATCTCCCGGGACAGGACCGGCTTTCCTGCATGAACTCTTAAGTGTAAATGAGGTGAGGGGAGAGGGATTTGAAAAATATTTAATTCTCACGTGGCTATTGTACCCGGCGACCGACAGATTTATTTTAAGTAAAAACAAAAAGTAAAAATCACTCGAGGTTGCCTTTTGTCTTTTTATTTCATCGCTTGTCCTTTTCAATGGGTGCGTAATGAGGAGGGCACAGGGAGAACATGCGGACTGCACACTGAACTCGAGGGTTCAAATGCTGAGGACCGCGAGTGTTTCAAGTTGGGTGAAGGGGCAACAAGAAAGCCAGAAGTGGCACCCCGGGTCCGTCACTCGGTCTCCACGTGACGACAGGTGGCGCCCTGTCCGTGTACGCCGCTCTTAAGGAGTCCACCTTTTTATTTATATATATATAATACAGTTTTTTTTATCTTTAGTTTGCCTTATACAATTTCTTGTATTAGGAATTTGTTAGTTTTCGCATACCTCCTGGGGTCAGCCATTGTACAGAGTCCCTGGAGCAATTACAGGTTAAGGGTCTTGCTCAGGGGCCCAACAGAGTAGGATCCCTTTTGGCAGTGACGGGGATTCAAACCAGCGACCTTCTGGATACCAGCACAGATCCTTAACCTCACAGCCACCACTCCGCCCCTAATGTAGGAAAGCTAAGCACTGTGGCCTGGCTGGCATGCAAAAGGGGTACAAAGATGACGTAGTAAAACTCTGAAATGGCCTCTTGGGTAGGTAAGGACCGAGGAACTCAAACATGAAGTTAACGCTCGGCTTGGCTTTCATTTTTCTCGTTCCTTTAAGCGGATTCCTTGTCCTGCGCATTCAAACGTCGGCCACTAGATGGCAGCATTGTCCACCCGAAACTCGCAATGTCCTTGACGTCACGCATGCCCGCTTCGCCCTGCTCGGACTTTTCTGAGAAATGCAAAGCCGGTTGGTGCCTTTTAGAGTTTGATCGATCCATGAAAGATCTAAAGTCTTAATCGACCATTCAAGGAAAAGCCAAACCAAAAGAAGAGGCCACCACGCTGTCGCCTTTCTCGGCTGAGCCCGTTCTTTATCTTCTATAATAAAGGCCGTTAATGTCCCAGTTTTGGGACCCAAACAGGGCCGTCTTAACAGCATTATAGGCCCCCAGACAGAGCAGCGCAGTGGCCCCCCTGCCTACACAACCACTCAGCAGTCACAACATACAGAGATTAGCATGGGGCCCCCTGGCACCTGCCCAGCGTGCCCATGCGTTAAGACGGCCCTGTTTGGGTCCCCCAGTGTTTCGTTTTGCTAGCCCCCTGGTGATGTAAGTTCAGGTGAACCCCTGCTGGTCGGTGACCCACCCAATTGATTATTTTTTTTTTAGATTGAAGTGGACACTCGCCTGAGTGGCTGATGCCAACTTTGCTGGGGGGGGGGGTGTGTGGCTAGTTTTGCTGCTTGAAGACCACTGTGGCCCCCTTTCACTCCCATCAAGCTTTTGGCTTCCTCCAAAGCCAGAAAGGAGCTATAAAACATGGATGGGCTTCTTAACACCCCCATGCTTTCTAGAGCCTTGCTCCATATTGGAAGGATGGAACTTGGAATTCCTCATCCAGATCCAGCCGTGGTGTCGCACTGTGGGAGTAGGAGGTCTGTCGTGGTGTGGTGGGAGACACTCGGGGTCTAAGCGTGATGGGAGAGTTTTCAGATAGCATGTAGCTTATTAAAGGCCTTCTGTGGGCCCCAGTCATGTAGTGGTCCGCAGGGGTCACGTGCTCCCCAGGTTAGGCCCCACCCATTCCAGGTGTCCAAATCTGGAAGCCCCGCCTCTTCAGGCAGGCCAGAGTGGAAGGAAGCTCCATCTTCCACCATCCTTGGTCCAGCAGCCCATGTCAGCTTTTGGTGGTCCTCACTTCCACTACAGAGCCACTCCAAGCTGCTGACCAGACCTGGCAAGTCTTGTGGGCAACTTTCCATCAATTGCACCGGTGGCATCCCACAAGGGGCAATCAACCAATGAAGGTTGGCTGAAGGGCTGGTGCTGCCCCCTGTGGTTGTGACTGGACTTGCACCTGCATTACGCATTAAACGAGCCTTGATTAGCTGGCACATCTGCCCGAGGAGCAGTGGCACAGGACCTTGCTGATTTCTTCTGCCATTTCAGGCTTTTGGGGACCTTCAGTGCAGCGCTGGTGGTTCAAACCCTAAGTCCATGTTGACTGCTCTCACACTCTCTATGGTGGTTATCCATACCTGTCCCAGTCTGGGTTGCATTTCGGGTCACCAGTTTGGCCCAGTATTCCAAATAAATGTGGATCGTGATGGACTGGCACCCCAGCCAGTGTTACTGAGATAGGCAGACACTTCATTCATCACAGGCTGGATAAGTGGGCTAAAGCAGTGGCCCCCGAGCCGCATTAGCTGTGTTTAGAAATGACAAACTACGTTTGGTGCATTTTAATAACGTCTTAAGCAGTTAGATGCGGATGATGGCTCTTTTTTTTTTACTCTTTAACAATATTTTCGCTCTGCTTCATCCTGACATTCCGGTTATTTGATTCGTTTTGCTATTCGGTGTCGTCTGCCTGGTGGCGGCTCTGCTCGTTTTCTTATTGTCTTTTTTTAGAATACGATGAAGGCAGCAAACTACACGGAAAAAGTGAATAACGACAGAAAAAAGAGAGCTAAGCATTTAATGATACAGCAAAAAAAACAAAAAAACCTAAATGTCTTATAAAGGTAAAGATCAGACTCCCGTGCCTGTCCGAATGCAGAATACGAGAAGACAAAAGGCGGCCACCTAACCAAATGAGATTCGTTATTATCACCGTTCGTGGAGCTGCTTGGACCAAAAGCCTGCAGCCACACGGGGTCCCCAGGACTGAGTTTGGGAACCTCTTCGTCAGAGAGAACATCACCCACTGAGACGTCGGAGGTCCAATTACCATTGTCGCTGCAGTTAGTTAGTCACTAAACGACCAGAGATTGGACTAATCCTGTGGCGGCGCTGCCTAGAAGACTTCAATTCCCAGCAGACAACGGGAGTGCGCGGAGGCTGACGGGAGATCGGCGCGCTTCAAGAGAAGTTGGCGCTCAATTTCAGAGGTGAACGAAGCGACAACCCGGCTGGCAACGCGAAGGAGCGGCGGTGCAATGCGGCAGGTTAGCGTTCGGTGGGGAGGGCTCCGTGTCGTTCAAACGGCCTTCCGCCGTCTGTGATGCTGCCCGGAGTTGTGTCCGCGTGTCTGACGGGTGACGTTCTCCAGGTCTGATTTATTCATATTTGTTTAGCCAACGGGAGTCCCCGCTTACCGCCGGGTATTTCGTACAGTGACCACGAGGCTGTTCATATTTATTTGAAATGGAGGAGTAGTTTGGGTAAAAATAAAGAAATAAATGAATACGCAAATAAATCAAAGTTCAGGGAGGCCTTCACTAAATCGAGCAGGGCGGGATTAGTGAAAATGGCGGCTCGCAGAAACGTCGACTCCGCAGCCAAACTCCCCGTAATACCTTTAAGGTGTCCCGTAAATCAGTGCAGGATGGATAGTAAAGGAGAGAGGAACATCACGCGAAGGACGCCCCTGGTCCCATATTGCTCTAAGTGGGGGGAGTGGGTGTAATGATCAGCCGGGGCCCACCGCCTCAGAGACTGCTGATTTCTAGGGCCCGGAGTTCTGTGCTACACCCTGATGGGGTTATTGGGGGTTTAGGGAGGTTCAGCAAGAGAAACAGCAGAAAGGCCAAAAAGATGGAAGAATACGAGGAGATTAAAGCGGAAAACGAGAACAAGAAGAGACTGAAAAATAACAGAAGAAGAAGCAATCGCCTCTTAACTGCCTGACTGTCGCCCTGAATTCGCCACACCAGGGTGCCTTTGGTTAGTTGTCTTGTTTCTCTTTGTAAAGTGAGGGGGTTCTTTCTTTCTTTATTTGTTTCTTTCTTTCTTTGTTTCTTTCACAAAATGACAAATCCAGTCATGAGAACTTGTAACCAGTTATTGAACTTCAGCTGGGGACACACAGACCTGATGTGGTCATAAAAAGGCGCCATTAACCCGTTAAGTGGGCGGCTTGAAGTCCGGACTCCGTTTTAGCAGCTGCCCTGTTCGTTGTCCAGCCCTGAGTACGCTTGACCCCCATTCACGTGGAGGACTACAAGATGACGTTCTGCTGCCGGACACGCCTGAGGTGACCGCCTTCCATCCTTGAGACCATCTTGGGCTCATCCAGGAATTTCTTGTATGTGCCGACTCAGTTGGAGTAAATTGGAGTTGATGTCCCGCGTATCCAAACTCCGGTCTATCAGGCCCGGTTTTAGGTATTATGGGGCCCTAGGCGGTCACCTACTTCGCCTATGCCTAAGGCCGGGCCTGGGTCTATCCGTGTGTACGACTGACTTACTGAGGCGCAGAACGGCACAAGCGCTCATAAACGGTGGGACACGTTTGGGTTGACCACACTCAAACCCGAGTGTCCCAGTAGGAATTGTGACTTGTGGGGGCGTTCAGTTGAGAATTCGGCCTTCGCACTTCAGATCACGTGAGGTGTCGTTATCATGCATTCCGCTGTCACGTGATGTGTAAGTGCTGAGAGGGTTAAAGAAGAAAACCCAAACTAATCTGAATGATCCCAGTAAACCAATGAAGTGTGCCCAGAGCAGTGGGCAGTGGGTGGGTGCAGTGGTCCGAATTAGCCGCTTTACAGGGAGGCAGGGGGTCTGCCTGCACCGTGAAATGGGACACTAAATCAACAATCGCGTGACGTTTGTATTTATTTAACTGTCTTCAGTGTTCCTCCATTTAATTGATCACACGCACTTCTTGAACCCGAAGCACTGCACAGCATAAAAACGGGCAACGTGACAACAAAACAAAACCCAGCGCGGAGCGAAGGCCAAACATGCAGAACAAAGCAGCACCCCAGAAGAAGACAACGTTCGGCGAGGAGTCCTTGAGACCCTCCAGAGCTGCATTGACTAAACGTGTTCAAAGTCGTCACGTGCCGGTGCCCCCCATCCTGGGGGCACTGTAGGTCTCCGCCACGCAGCTCATTTTACCAAGCAGGCGACCCTGGCACTGACAAGGCGGGCCGACGTGATGACAGGCTGTGCCATGGACTGCTTTAATGTCAGGGTGGGAGTTTTCAATGTAAAGTGTACAGGGAGGGGTGCCAGCCCTGGGGTGAGGAGATGGTCAGTAAGGAACCCGGGCAGCACAGCTTGGTGCCCATCCCGGAGCTTTATAAGGGAGTTGGAAGGTAAGCCAAAGAGAGGCCATTCATGATGATGGAGCGACTAAGCCTTACAGTGGCAGTTGGTGACAGGAATGGCCAGACTCTTGTAACATTATGACGGTGACAGACGGACGTGTGAACAATAACTTGAATGTGTGTCTCTGATGTCATGTGACTGTCAGAAATAACCAGAGGGTTACAAACATCGGTGGCCTGGCGATACCCCAGCACAGTGAGCAGGTAGACCTGGAGGAGGAGGAGGAGGAGGAAGAGTAGCACCAGTTAAAGTAACTGGAGTCCTTGAGCAGCTTAGAACCAAATATGATGACAGAGATGGTGACACTGGCCTCATTCTGTAAGAGATGCTGTCAAGGTGAAAGGCGCTATATATCAATTGACATTAGGAACGGGGCAAACACGTGGCATGGTTGTGCCCACAGGGGGCGCTCTGGAGTGGAGCACACGCCTCTGGGAGACCCCCATGCTCGTTCCTGACTGAAATGCGTCGCCTTTCTTTGCATTGCGTCTCCTGTAACTGGGTGACCACCTGAGTGACTGGCCCCGAGATTGTGGCTGTCACAGTGGCTCGGTGAGTCAGTCACTCAGTCGTGTGTCAAGTCGCCCGAAATCCTGCCTTCTTGCACCGGGGTGAGTCTGTGGGTTGTCGTTGGTCTTCAGCCCATCTGAGTGCAGTCGTCACGTCACACTGCACTGATGTCCCTCTGCTCGTACCCTCCACCTGTGGCATACTTGGGGCGCTCCATGACACTTGGACTGTGATCTGCCCGCGGTCCTCTCACAAGCTCTTGTGCCGTTTCGCTGCCATTCCCCTCCCGGCTCATGAAGTCTGCATCAGCATTTCCCATTTCTTTTGTGTCGGGTCCAGCAATGGTGACGCAAGGACATCAAGTGGCTGTGCCCACCTTTCAGTGCAAAGGAGCAACGGTGGGCTTCTGTGTGATTCCTTAACAAGTGGCTGAGCCCATCCTGCTGCTCTCTAAACAGCACCACCAAAGCAAAAGACGCCATGTGCTGACGGGCATTGGAGTAGTCGGCAGGATCTCCAAGCATGAAGCCTTAGCATCGCCAGAGGTGTGCAGCCCCTTTGAAAGGAGAAGTCCGAGACGGCCCACCTGTAGCACCTCAGAGGTTGGCGGCCCACTTCTGTTCAAAGTGCCAGGGGGGCCGCCGCACACGTGTCTCCATGCCTGTTAGTCACACCAGTTGATCTTGATGACCGCGCATCTTTAAATGAGGTGCCCTGTCCTGTCAGCTCATCATCAATTTGCTGGCCGCCTCGAAGTGGTTGACCGCTTGGGTTTGCCGTTGCATAACGTGGCCCCACTTGGTTGACCGCTGTGCTCACACATTACATAACCGATGACTTGACAGTGGCGACTGGGCATCCCATGGTGGTGGCACGTCTTAAGTGACAGGAACGTGTGCCCCTCCCCTGCTCTTGTCATATTAACACGATTCCCAAAGTCCGTTTCAAACTGCAGAGAGCCGCGGATATGCGAACGGACACATGCCTGCCAGCCCGCCCGCCCGCTTGCCCGCCACGTCAGACGCCACTGGACAACTGAAGAGAGATACAAGCAGAAGTGCCAGGGCAGCCATCACCTGAACTGCGAGAGTGGACACGAGTGACCGGGGGCTCCTTCTGTTGAGACAAGCCCCGCCCCTTGACTCGTGGGTTTGTATTGCCACTGCCCCCGCTGGTCATCTGGGGGGCTCAACCCCCCCCGTCTCCTATCTGATGAATGCCCTGTAGAGTGTCCTGTGAGACCAGGGGTCTCCTTTTGGGGCTCTTTGTCTCCCCACTGGTGAAGTGATGGACCCTCGCATTGTCCACTGGACTGGTGAGAAGATGGTACTGCAGCCCTTTGTGCCCGCTGACAGCGCCACCCACTGGTGTCTTTCTGTGGATTTAAAGGTGAACTTTGACTTGTGATGGCCCCCTCAATGTCGAGAAGCAGTGGCCAGGTGAGAGTGAACGCCATGATGTTTATATAGTGCCTTTCACCTGAGCATAAAGATGACAAGTGGCCACAGCCAGGCCTTCTGACCATTAAATCATGTGACACTAGTCGGCCAGTCCATCAGCGTCACCTCGTCACTTGCCACTCCCCTCATGGTCGTGCTGTGACATCACTGCTCCTCTGACAGCTGGCACTGGCAAAAATAAATAAATACATAAGTGAGGGCTCTAAAGATGGAGGGTCACAAGGACCCGAGTTCAACACCTGTGGGCCCCTCAGAAATGCCAACACCTTCACCTGGCCTTAGAGCAGAAGGCACAAATAAGGGTATGATGGGTGGACCTCACGTGCCTGGACGGGCTTCACTCTGCCTTTATGTCTTTGTCTGCAGTGACCTCAGTGACCTTAGTGACTTGGGGTCCACTCGCCTCATTGTGCTCTGACTCCCCCCAGTCCTGTCCACCCAAAGGTACAAGTGCCCCTGAGCAGTGCTGCCACCTGGTGGCGTTATTGCAGCACTGCACCCAAATTCAGAGAGCGGTCAGCACAGCGTGGATGCAGGAGCTTGGGCCGCTGGGGTAGCTCGGTGGGCCGGGGCATAGCGTGGAGTAGCTGTCCAGTCTGGGGGACGTCTGGCACCGATTTCCAACTACCGTCTCGTAATGAAAGGCGCCGTCTTCAAAAGTGAAAAAGAACAAAGCTGGCGACATTTGCTGTGAAAGTCAAGCGTCCTCCTGAGAATTTAATGAGAACAAATGGAGCGAAGAGGCAAATCAATTAGGCCAAACACGCCTGGCTGCAGCCCCCGCTGCCCACCTGTGTGGGCTCCGCACGATGGCCACCGAGATCCCCTCCTGCCTCACCGAAACAAATAAGCGGTGGGCTCTGAAATAAGTGGCAGCAAAAAGAAAAAAAAAAAGAAAGGGCCTTGTGGACCTCATGGGGGGCATCGGGTCATTGAGTAACAAATGAGGTGGCAACGAAAATCCAGCAGCTGATGTCACACGCCAGCGAGTGAGCCCCCTGGGGGGGCCGTGCCTCTTCAGGCTCATTAGGCCGTCGAACGAAAATCAAACATCAGACAAGTGGTGACAAGCCATGGATGTGTGTCGCTTTATTTTATATAGCGCCCTGTCCAGCAGCTGGCAATGTGACCACCACTGCCACTAACCACCTTCAGGCAGTGCAGTATAGCGCCTTACGCCGCACACCTAGTGTATACTGTACAGCCGGGGATTTGACTCAAATATGTAATTAGTGAGAAGGTCCCTTTACAGGGGGCACATGCCAGTCCTTCAGCTGTCACCGCAGGAGCCACCTGACACGTTCCCAGTGCCCACTCTCAGTGGAGCCTCCCGATTTATTAGGATTCTTCAAAGGCACACAAAGCCCATTTGTAGTCAAAGGCGCAGTGATGGGGGGTCTCACGACGCCGACATGACGTTTTGTTAAATGGTAAAGACAGGCTCCCTCATGGGCCTCCTTTCAGGTCTTCCTCGGGGGGCATCTCATGGAGATGAAAGGCACCTGTGCCCAAAGTGGAGGACGGCCAGGAACGCTGAACTCACTGTGGCTTCTCCTCAAGTTGTCCTCAAAGGAAAAAAGAAAAGAACAGGAAGAAACGAGGACCCCGCTGGGCTGAATGGGTTCAGCACCTCCACGTGAGCGAGGCACTAGGCTGGCATTAACCACTGCAGTGTGTGGCACACGGAAAACAAAGTCGAATTGAGACTTGCACTGGGCATCACTCTCATCGGCGAGGGACACCGTGGCTTTGACTCAGGTGGGCTCTTGTTGTTCCAGTGCCAGGTCGTGCCATTCGGTCACGTTCATTTGGCCTGGTTGGCTTATGGCCACTTTCACCTTCTCTGGATTTTTTTGTGCCCACTAGCTGGCCATGCCAAGTGCATCAAGTGGCAAACATTGATGTCATGTTGTCACATAGGGGTGCAGTTTGATCGACACAGTCGTCGGATCCAAGATGAACCAGATGGCACACCCACCTCTGTAGGTGTCTCAGTGGACATTTATAATGCCACCTGCCCCAAAATGTTAGGGGGTGCCATCTTGACCCTCGCCCTACCAACACATACCTCAGTTGGCCCTGTCTGGAGGAACGTGAGGGCAGAGAAAGTACTCCATTGTGGTGTCTCTCGAGGGTCCTCCAGGATTAAAGGCGGTGTTCTCCAGAAATGGTGCCCAGATGCCAGTCTGCCATTTTCACGCTTGTCAGTCAGCAACCTTACATGTTGGTCCTCTCGTCCGTCTCCCATCAAAGTTGCTCCACCTGGGTCAGGGTAGTGGAGTGGACAGCAGGGGATTGGAATGGGGGGGGGGTCGGGGGGTCCACTCCAGTGCGCACACAGACTCTCCTGGCAGAACGGAAGCTTCGGCTTTAGTCTGCTCCTCTGAATCTGGGAGTCCGGTTTCGTCCCTCAAGCCCTGCCATCGGATATTTTCCATCGTGGCCTTGACCGTTAGACCCGCATCGGCGGATTAGCACACTGAAAGGCGTCCTGTCTGCATTCCCGGCCCCCAAGTGCTGCGTGACACGTAGCATCAGATGGCATCGACTGATAGCCGAGGCTTAAGAAGCAACAGCAACGAGAAGAAACGGCGGGGGGGACGCTGAGGGGGATTTGCAGGTCGGAAAAAGCGGAGGAATGTGCCAGCTGGAAAAAGGGATAAAAGGGCCATTGAGACGAAGGAGCAGCGCCGGGGTGTACCTGTGGGCCTCGAGCTTGGGGGTCCGCAGCTCAGGAGATGACACCTGCATATAGCGCCTTACCAGGCAGATCGTTTGGCACTGCTGTGGTTTATAGTGCCCTTTACAAGTAAATAGTTTAGAATTACTTTGGAGTTCTATGTATGTGGCACTTGCACTTGGCCACTCGTATGTTGGTCTCTTGGGCCACTTGCTTTAGTGACGAGAGGGTGTGACACTAGATACCAAGTGTTGTTCTGTGTGGTGCCTCCATTGCTGTGTAAAGCTCCTTTTATTGGACAAATCGCTTCAGTTTCTTCCTGAATATAGCGCCTTTGTCTCCAGCTCTTCTTACTGTATGTGCTAGTGGCGTGACCCCGCCTCTGTGCCCCCCTGTGCCACACCCACCTTTTACTGGCCGCAGATCTTCCTTCAGGTTGAATTTTGGGTTCTTGGAGCACCGATTCTGCCCGCTCTCCTTGTACCCGTGTGAGTACAATGCCCCTGAAGTCACGTACACGACACACGCAGTGAAGAAAATGAAGAGCCCGAGTCAAGCTGGTCACGACGCCAGGCAATCCCTAACCCTGAGCTCAATCCCAGTCCACATGCTGGCTCTTTGTAGACCACCTGCCATTGCTGACCCCAGACACCGGTTACAAAAAGTCAGGAATCAGAAGGAGGTGGCAGAGCTCTGGGAAAGAATAAAGCTAGGAGGGTGAGAGAGAGATGGGGTACGTGGAGGTGGTCAAAGTGCGGGGGGCTCCGATGAAGAACACTGAGGATAGAAGTCCATGAGCGAATTTACAAAATGCCCCTGCAGGGAGTGCAGGATTGAGAACTTGGCCACAGCAGTCAGTAGATGGGGGCGCCATCGGGCATTACCAGCATATACACGCCACAGCACTACTGCTGCATCCCCGAGGAACTGGTGGGCTCACCTGTGCTGAGGGTGGACAAGTGCACTGGGTCATATCAGACCTCCAATCCAATGCAGAAAAGAGCTTTGAACCATTGAGCTCACCTGCAGGGGGCACCACTGGGACCTCTCCTTATGGATCTGCCACCTCCACTCCAGCGCTGAAGCACAGCTTCACCTGCAGGGGGTGCCCACTCCTGACCCCCGTACCCTGCAGAGGGGCGCTCTGAGCTGCTGGGCTCACCTGTGGGAGGCGCCGTCACTCGTGGTCTTCAGTCCCAAGAGCAGGACCAGGTGGAGCTCTGAAGAATCCAGTGCCATGGCAGGTTTTCTACATCTCCGGTTCATTATTTGCGGCCCCTCTGAGACCCCCTGATTTGGTCCCATTTGTCATCTTAAAGTCCTGTGAGCTGCTTTATTGAGATGACTGAGGTGACCTCCTCCTGGACACGCCCTGCACTCTGGTGGGCTTCTCTTCTTTATGGCGTCCTTTATTTCAGGACGTCCCAAGCTGCCTGAGGATCAGAGCGAGGGGCGGGGCTAAACAGTCGCCGTTTCAGTGGCGCCGAGGTCGGAGTGCCAAGTTTGACAGTCGCCGTTTTCCGTGACTCCGCATCTCGTTGATTAAAGATGAGCCCCAGAATAGCCGTTCATTTGTCAGCGCGCGTCACCCAAATTAGCGAGTGAATAATCGGCTCACGTGAGCCGTCCGAGTGCCCCCCGGGATTCTGAACGGAGGAGGAGACCTGCTGGCTCTGCCACGCAGGCACCGGCCAACTGCAAAATGTCCAAGAAGTGAGCGGCTAGTGAAAGTGCGAGTCAGAATGGCAGCCGTCCGTCCAGTTCAGGGGGTCTGACTGCATAGACTGGTGTGGAGGTGACATGACGTCTGCCTCTCGGCTCTCAGGGACCCTTCGGGGGCCGGACGGACCGGAGAGCCTTCTGATCCCCTGCACCTCTGACCCTCCCCTATCGCCTCTCACCCGTGCCTGCCCGCCCTTCTTCCGTTCCAAACGGCTGCCATCATCTTCCTCTCCATTCTGCACCCATCAAGCTGTGGCTATGATGAACTCAGCTGGGAGACCTCCAGGCTGCGGCCCCCTCTGCTGGGCCCTGAGCGCCATGACATTCTCTTAAAGGATGACCAGACGCCCAGGACGGCGGGTAGACATATGGTGGTCACTCAAGAACTCTGCTCTTCTCTTTGGTTTAAGGCACGGCAGTACGTAGTGTGCCCTCTGGTGCCAGCCTGGAGTGTGTCCTGCTGTGAATTTGCTACCAAAGGCTGATCATCTCAAAGCTGCCCTCTGTGGTCTAAGAATCACTAAGGTGGAGTGCGCCCCCTATTTGTTATGTGGTCCAAAGCATGCCAGTTTGGAGTGTGCCCCCCTGGTGAGACCTCAGATCTCTCATTTTAGAGCGGCTCCCCTGCTGTTGGCCACCACAGATCTCCCTTCCCTGGTCCAAAGCATGCCAGTATGGACTATGCCACTGGTGTGGCTCTGCTGCCCACACTGGTTACCACTGCTCTTCCTCTGGCCACACCACTTGCCCCCTAGAGGTCTGACCACCCTGGCCACCACCCCCTTGACAGGCTCCTCCCCTTTCTCATTCATTTCCTGCTCTCAGTGTACGTCTGCCTCAACTGCAAATCCACAGCCGATGTCACCTCCAATTGCCGAGGTGGCCTCTTGTGGAAAGTTCCAGAACATCCAAACAACGGCTGTGCCCACCAAACTCTCTGACGATGGGCACAAGTAGATGTGACAGACGGCACAGGGGGGCTTCATGATGTTTAGGAGGTATGAAGAGCCTCGTAGGTAAGAGGAACAACCCTGAGCCACCTGGGCTGAAGTCTTCAGAAGAAGAGCAGAAGCTGGTGCCTCACCTCAGGTCTGTCCTGTGTCAGGTGTCAGGAGGACCACTTAGGAAACTTAGAGGTGACAAAGGGGGCGTGACAGAGCACAACATGACAAGGTAAAGAAGAAAATGTCACCAATGCATCAAGCGTCACCCTGATCTGCTAGTCCATCATGGGGCCGCCCACCCTGCAGGACCCCGATGTGTAGACCTCTGTTGTACGGTCGGAGTCTCTGGGCTGTTTGTCCACTCGGGGTCACTGACACATCAAGTCTCTTGGCGGTTAAAGGGTTAAAAGACAAACATGGCATGGAGATGAATCAAATGAGAGCCAGACTATGCGCTTATGGGGGGGGGTCCACAAGTCCATCACTTTGACTCCCTGGCCTTGTCACCAATGTAAATGCCATCGTGATATGTCACTTGTTTCTCACACGTCCTCATGTCAGGTGCCAGTTCTTTTTGTTTCTGCATTAACATCAGCAGCTGCTCTGATGCCAGTGATGCTGTTGTCCTTTCTTGTGAGGTGTGCCACCATGACATCCCAGGGCTCGTCTCTGTCATCTGGTGGGCAGGTGCCACCTTTGCTGCCCTCCCTTCCACTCTTGAGAGTTCACTTTAGTTTGCCAGCATCGACTCAGTTTTGGCGTCACTGATCTTAACCATAACTGATACCACTCGGCGCTGTGTGGGTCTCCTGGCACATCGGCCTCCCACCCACTTTCCTTGCACTCCTGGCTCTCTGCCCCTACAGGGTGGCATAGGCCTAAGCATCCCATTGTCCTTGGATGCCTGGCGTGGCGCCCCATGCCGATCATTGAATGGCAGCTCAACGCAATGGTGGCATCTTAAGGAAGACCTCAGGATGGTGGGCACTCAGGCTGTTGATGTGACTGAAGTGGGGCACCTGCTTCTAAAAGCTGAGAAGGCCTCCATGTTGAGCACCCATCTCCGGCTGGCGTCACGCCTGCTGAGCTGCCATTCTGAGCCTGATGAATTGCTCTGCCATCTTCAGGAGAGCCCTAGGAATACAAAAACCCCTCAAGATTTATTAGAGGGGCACCGCAGGCTCACTCAGAGCGGAAATCTAAATGCAGGATTTCTGATGCCAGGGTCCACAGTCAGCAGAGGGAGTGAGGCCAGCCAGCTGATAAAGGTGGCACCCCAAAGCCATATGCTCATGCCCACCACCTCAGTGGCACCCCCGTCAGAGTCTGTAGGGTGAGATGAGTGCTGCTAATGGGTGGGAGGGCACCAAAAGACAGCAGCAATCTGAGAGCTGGCATATCGGGCAAAGAAGTAGACATGGAGAAGAAAAATGGTAAGAAGAGAAGCAAACGCAGGACTGGAGATCAGCGGGCTGAGTCCTGAGTGACCCCCGAGCTCAGATGATGCCAGCCCACCTGCTGCAGAGAGATGGGCTGAGTCCTGAAATCTGACCCATGTCCTTCGTGACGTCTGATCTCCTGCTTGGATAGACAAGCTTAAACTAAAGTGTCCCTCACTCCCAGATGATGCCCCCGCTGTCTCTGTGGGGGCTGTCACCATTTGTAACTCCAGGCAGGTGCCACTTCACAAAACTGGACATCGGGCCAACTCTTGGAAGATCAGCCCACTTAGATTGGAGAAGAAGATGGCAGCTTTCAGGTGGCTGTGGTGCCACCAAGAAGCACACCAAACCCCTGAGTGACGTGTGGACGGTAGAACTGCCTGAATGGGCACCGTGGAAAAAAGCAAAGCTGGCTGTCTATGTGTTATATAGCGCCTTTCATCTATCTATCTATCTATCTATCTATCTATCTGTGGTTTATATAGCACCTTTGTATAGACACACTGCTTATGAAAGATGGCCTAATGCTTCAGTGACGGTCACCGTCATTTTGGAAAGCCCAGTGGGCAGGTGAGATGACAGCACTTGGACAGCAGGTCACCTCTGAGCTGGGCGCCTGTTCTCCCTCTGCAGGCTCTAAGTTGGTTGGGGGGTATTTACTGCTCAGTCATGGGGTGCTGCCCCCTGCAGGTCGACTTGAATTTCCAAGCTGGTCCCTTGTGTGATTGGGTGTTGTCATCGCTTGGCGCCCCCCCACTGGACGACTTCTTATCAGTTTGATGTTACGTTTGTCTGTCTGTCTGCCAGTCTTTGTGCCTCACAAATGGCGCCCCCTATTTGTGAGTGACGGGGAGATCCTTGGCTTCCTCACACGTCTGCATTGGACTGACTGGTGGACAACTGGACGCCGTGCTGTGACTGGATGTGTGGTGGGTTGTCACCTTGTGGTGGTGACCTGTGTGAACAGCAACGATTTGTTTGATTGACCACCTGAGATTTTTTAAATGATGGACAATCCCCCCCCCCCCCACCTTTACCTGCCAGTCCTTCCATTTGCCCCCCCTGCACTTCTGTTTTCAGGGGGTCTCTGTGACAGCCATTTCTGTTCTGTGTGAGTCCCTCGTCTCCTTCAGGTCAGTTTGAGTGTCCAGATGGGACACTGAGGTGGCTTTACTACGCACTTGGATGTCACCTGTATCCCCACAGGAGACCAGCAGATGGCAATTCGGAGTTAAGGCTGAACCTGTAGAGGGCGCTGTGGAGCTCCTGGTTCTTTTCAGTTTTGAAATGGGGGACCTGAGAAGAACCTTAGGAGGTCCACAAGCCCCTTTGAACAGGTAGGGCATGAAGCTCAGTGTAGGTTTGGCTGCCTAGTGAGACTCGGGCCAAGGGCGCCCCCATGTGTCTGAAAACGGAAGGGCCGAGAGACTTGAGGGAGGTGGGCCGGCTGTCCAGGGGTACAAGCCGAGGGGCTCAGCACCCAACATGTCTTTATTAAGGTGAATGGCAGCGTTGTGTGTGTGTGGGGGGGCCTAAAGAACGAGGAGGGTGGGCGGTGGGCACTAGAACTGCTTCCATTTCACGTCTTTTCATGAAAACCGGCCTTTTTTTTTTGGGTGGTCAGAAGATAAACCGCTAAGCCGTAACCCGAGGACGCCATGAAATTTTTATCAGTGCGCTTTTTGTGATGGAGCGGCGTAAAGAGGAATATTATTTTAGAGCGCGGCTCACAAGCTTTGGCTGGAGCCATGAAAGGCGATCTCTCCGTCCTGTGAATGGCAGAGCCTCAGCGGAGAAAGGCAATTAATTGAAATTTAATTCATTTGGTGTCAGATGGGACGTTGGCGTTAATTGTGTGCCGCGTGTGCATGACGAGGGCATGCGATACCCCGGAGCGCCAGTGGCAGCCTTGGAAAAAGTTGACCCGTCATGTCCGGCTCACAGATAACAGTCAATGTTGTGCCTGCCTGGCATCTGCAACGGACGCTGGCATGTGTGTGCCCAGGGGCATTGAGTCTGGTGGGGCTGCTTGGGAAAGGTGCTATATAAGACAAAGGCTGAGTGATTGTTAGGGCCATTTGAGTTTGTAGAGCACTGTCTCGTCTGTGAAAGGCTGTTGTGAAGCCATTGCTTATGTTGCCATGTGTGACAGGCGCAGATTGTCACTTTGTGAAGTGGCTGGTCACCTCATGCCACTGTCTGTGAAAGGCGCTATATTGAAGGAGTCAGTGCCTCGTGAAGCTGCTCTCTTATCTCTCTATTCTAAAAATAAATCTTGGAAGGAGACGATTCGTGATTTTCTCGGAGACACTTTGACATCCCGTAAATGACAACTAAGTGTGGCCTGGTGATGCTTTATGAAAGGCGCCACATGAAATGAAAGCTGCTGGCCATTCTAAAGGAGCTCCTATGGGCGCTGACTGTGAAAGGCGCTATATAGAAGTGAAGAGCGATGGCTGGTTTGATGGACGGACTGTTTTGTGCTTTTGCTTTGTGGGGCACATGTTGGCAGAGTGCGTGTGAAAGGCGCTATATAAAGCAAAGCCTGGTCCTCACTGCAGGTCCCCTGAGGCCGATTCGTGATCAGCAGACCCCCCCAGCCAGCCTCAGGTCGTTCTGTGCCCCCACAGCTGCTCGTCTTGTTGGCCTCTTGTGAGCCGATGAAAGGCGCTATATAAGCGAAGTCAGACCTCCTCCCCTACTTTCGTTTCTGGTCCTCCTGATTGTCAGCTGGCGGCTCCTAAACTTTTTCCATTAATTATGGCAGGTGTGGTGTAAGTAGACGGAAAACTCATTAAAGGCGCCTGAATAATTGAAGGATTACCGATGTCGGCGAGCTCACCTTACACCTTCAACACAGCGGCCTGAGCCAGGCGGTGAAAGTGAGCGGGACCCCCCCTAATCCACAGTCATACCTCCCCGCTGGCCCACACGCCCTTTTCCATCTTTAACTAATGAAGCCTCCCGCGAGTGAAAAGCAGGCACTCAATAAATAAATGAACGCAAACACAAAAGGGGCCCAATTAAATATGGCGGGGGGCTTAATAGGCAGCCGGGCACAGGTGTGCAGACTTGAGGAACAACAGCGGAGTCACTGAACGGCGTGGGTGTCCGATGCTGGAAAAAGGGGGTTTCATGTGACCTGCTGGAAAGACCCACTGAACTTGTAACATTACGGGGTCATTAGGGGACATCGAGCCCCCTGCCCTGTGAAGCTCCATTCCAAGGGGCGGGCAGCGGCTCAGCTGTCCTCCTCAGTGGCAGGGGGCTTGTGGCCGTCAAGGACGGGTGGGACATTCAAGGACTTGCCAGAACAGACCACCTCAGCCTGGAATAGTAATGGTGGGTTCAAAAAAAGGAAAGGACAATTAGTGACTGCAAAATGAGAGAAAGAATTTGGAATGAACAGCACAACTGGTCCAACCAGCTAGTATATAGCGCCTTTCACACCTCTTATATAGGACCATTCAGGTGTGTCTGTTAATTATATAGCGCCTGTCACTGTGCTCCTCTGGTGGTCTATAGATTGGTTGTGGGTAATGACATGCTGCCCCCTACTGGACTGATTTGACATTGTGTGTGTGACTATATAGTGCCTTTCATCTCTATTATGATGATGATGATGATTATTGTTATTATTGGTCTGACTTCTTTATCAAGGTGACTGACAACTTTTGCCATTCAACTGGTGACCACCCATCTGAGCACAGGCAGGTGAGGTGACTTGCTCAGGGTCACATGGTGTCAGTAGTGGGATTAGAAGCCCCGAGCTTTGAGTACAACGTCACCTCTTCATGTCTCCACCGATCCTATCGGACATTTCCACGTCTGTCTCTCTATGTTGTGCCTTTCATACATCTGGTACGGCGTCCTTCACATCTGTCTACCTATCTATATAACGCCTTCACATCTGTCTCTTTATTACTTTTGCCCCCCCCCCCCCCGCCCTAATTAAGCAATTTCAAAACGAGAAAAAGGCACCGGCTGGCGAGTTGGGGTCTTTCAGGTCACATGAAGTTCTGATGCCCGGGTCGGCCTGCTCTGGTGCCCACTGCTGATTCCTTCCCCTCATGCTGATGATTTCCCAGTAGCCTCGTGAGCCACCAGTTTCCCAGTACTAGTCATGAGTGGCAGCCAGTGACCCACGTGCCCTTTCTGTTTGAAGTCTGAGCCCGGCTTGGGTGTTCCATGGCGGTCGTCAGTTCTGTCCTGGTGTCACGCGGGTTCAAGGGCTTTAGTGCTCTTCAGGGACACAGCAGAGCCACTGAACCGGTCGGACTAAATGTGGGCCCCCCCAGAGGTGAAAGGCGCTATATATAATACTAAGGTGACCCATTGAGTTTCTGAGGGTCAGGTAAGATGGAGTGGCCCTGCGGGGTGGGCACAGCACAGGGCTGCAGGTTCAGTCGGACGTCTCACACTGACGCTGTCCCCCTTGAAAGGCGCCATAAAGACGTGTCTACCAACTGCTAATGATGGACTTGACGTTTTCAGGTCTCTCAGTGTTCCAGATGACGATGTCACGTCTGTCACGCCCGTGCCATGCTGGTCCCACGCAGCCGCCTGCCATCATGTGCTTTGAACTGTAGGGGGCGCTGATGGCGGCCGAGGCTTTTGTGTTCCCTTCAGCCTTTGGTGCCGGCGGCTCGTCGACGTCTCCTGCTTCCAATTCTCTTAGGTGACCTTAAAACGATAAAAGCCATTTTTAGCCGAGCCTTTTTGTTCCGGGCATTAGCCGCGTATTTGTTGTCAGTGATAAATCGGATGTTTCCAATCCTCCGGTGGCTCCTCATCTCCTTCCTGACTCTTTCATAAGCTCATTAAAAATCCTCCTGCTGCATCTGCTCGCACTTAAAAGGGGGAGAAGAACTCGGAAGGAGGAGAAGAAGAAGAAGAAGAAGAGGAGGGAGAAGGTCGCAGATCGGCTTCCCGCATTTTTAATTCATTATTTATCAAACGTGCTGACGTCACATGGCAACCGCCACCTCTGGTCACTGCCCTGAGTCCTGTCACGTCTGAAGGCCACCGCCACACCGCACCGGGGACCCCCGCCTGATGTTAGCTGAGTGAGCCCACCAGCCTGTGGTGGGAGGAGTGAATTAAACGACAGGAGGGTTAGCTGCTGCCTGCCTGTCATATAGCGCCTTTCATGTCTATGCCTAATATGGCGCCTTTCAGAAGTTTATCTGACTTCTCGTATTCTTTATGTCCCTCTGTGTCATACATGGTGCCATTCATCTCTGTCACTCTGTCATATAGCGCCTTTCATGTCTATGCCTAATATGGCGCCTTTCAGAAGTTTATCTGACTTCTCGTATTCTTTATGTCCCTCTGTGTCATACATGGTGCCATTCATCTCTGTCACTCTGTCATATAGCGCCTTTCACGTTTTGTCTCTCCTGTTTTCTCTCTCTAATTCATGAGCACCTCAGCTGTTTTGGCGCCTTGATGCTGGATTCAGGCCTGGGCACGTCGCCGTTGTGCCCTGCTGGCGCTGCCAGTTTTCTGGGGTGTTTGAAGGAGTGTGCCAGTTTTTTTTTTATTTTTTTATTATGTAAACGGACAAAACAAGAAGACACAATTAAAAGAGGAAAAAAAAAAAGGGACGCCTCAGCGTTTTGTTCACTTTTTGAAAGTCCACTTGAAAAGCGCGGCGTCTGCGTGGGACGTGAAGTTAATGAGTAGGCAGGTTACTGTGGCAACTGAGTGAAAAGGCGCCGGTGCCATCGTGAGAGCGGACGCCGCTGTGCTGGAACGGAATATTCTGGTGTGTGGCGCGTGCCGGGCCTCCTCTGCCACCAGCCGGCTGCCATCTTGTCCCCCAGCCCATCACTTGCGCTGCTTGGTCTTGTGTCCTTGTTTTCCATTGTGAAAGGCACTATATAGAGTAAAGGTGGGACAAGTAGTCCGCTTATGTTGGCAGAGCAGAGCTCAGCTCATGGTCACCCAGTTACATGTCCACCCTGTCCTGGTGTCACCTTGAGGTGGCGTGCCACTGATCGATTGGGTCATCGGGTGACATGGTGTCCTAAAATGATGAAGAGGTGTTGAGGAGCAGCTTGGGGACCCGGTGCCATTTGGGGCAGACCCCCTCCATTTGCCTGTCCAGTGGCCTCTTTGACACAGATGGACGGGCAGGTCAGCTACTGAGTGGCACTCAAGTGCCTTGGTGAGGTGTTGCATGTTTGGGTTTTTATTTTTGTGCCCCCGTCACAGTGTCAGGCTGACTGGCACTTTGCCCGCTGCTCTCCTCCTTGACGTCTGGTGCCAAACGCCACTAGAGGGCCCAGTCTTAATGGTGGGTGGAATCACCAACTGGTCAGCCAATCAGCAGACAGTCAACCATGGTGTCATGGCAACGATAAAACAGAAGGCCATCCTGACAAACCAGCCATAGGAGGACGAGTCCTCGAGATGGTGGGCTTGACCCCACCGAAGAAACACGACTGACCAAGAGGGTCTGAGGTGGACAGCGGCCTGATGGCCACTGCAGGTCAGCAAGGAGACCACCCAATCAATGAGTTAATCAAGCTGAGCACCGTAAATTAGCTCAGCAATCCAAAGGCTAACTAAGGCTAAACCCAAGAAGGGGGCTTCTGGCCACACACACCCAACAGTCGGGCATTAAAAACAAGGGAGAGAGGAGCCGTGACACCCCCCGGCCCACAGTACCACCAGCGACACGCCTATGAAACAGAAAGGAGGAGAGTCCAGAGGAGCGGGCGCAGAAGGAGACCAAACCCAACGCCCAGCGCTCTGGTGATGCCCGCCGTGATTAGTTAGGCCCTCAAGTCTTGGTAACTCGACATCCATCCTGGGCTTTTGATAGCCGCGAATTTCAGGACGTCCTCCGCTTGTCTCATATTGTAGATGGCCTCTGACCCCATTTGTGTTGTTGGTTTCCATGGCAATGTTACCTGTGCAGCTCTTCCAAGGGGGCATTAAGGTACGTTGAGATGTTTGATTGCTGGTTTTGTTGTCTTTGTATTATCGTTCAGATCTTTAGATCCTTTCTGCTTATTCTTTCTTCTTTATATCTTTTGTGGGTGCAGTCACCGGGGGTGGGGTCACCCACGGCCCCACCCTCTACCCAGAAAGCTCAGGCGCCATTGGCTGTTTAAGGAGTTTCTGCTGTTTTTTATGTTTGTTAAGGGAATCATTTTGTCATCTATGGAATTTCTACCAAAGCAACCTGAAAAAGGCCTCACCCCAGTGGGCTCAGTCCCCACTCTAGTGGCCGGCCTCACAGGCCCAAAACTAGCAATGAAGCCTCAAAAGTGACCTGAGATGGCCCACAAGAGGAGGGATGGCCATAAACCTTTGGCTTGTAAGAACTTCAAACTCCAGAAATCAGAATCCAAAATACGAACAAATGTACGTCCCGGTGTAGGGAGTTCTCCTGCACAATCTTCACGGGAGCCTCTAAACGCTGGGACCCTTAGTGGAGTCCCCAGCAGAGGGCCACTCAACTCCAGGCAGGTCCCAACTCTCACCTGCTGGCTTCCGAGGCTCTTGAAATGCCCCCTGAAGAGAGCGGATCACCATAAACCTTTGGCTGGGTGAGAAGGACAGACTGCTGGGTGACAGGAGTGATCTAAAGAGTGCAGAAAGGCGAAACAGGAGACCCCGAAGCAAAGCCCCGACAAAGACCCCCAAACACGGGGGGCCGAAAGTGGAGCAGAGGTCAGAAACGGGGAGAATCCAACTATCTATAACATTCAACAAATGTCACAAACAACCACCTTTGACTTGGTGGGGGGGATGTGCATCTCCGCCTCTTGGGGGACCACCCGTACTTCACAAGGGGTATATCAGGGGTATATATAACCGGCTGGGATCCGGCATTACGTTAACATTGTCTTGTGTTTTATGGATGGTCCCCAAAGAGGCGGGGCCACCTGCCCGTCACCATGAAGGGACTGCCCTGTAAAGGCAGAGGAGAGCCAGGGTCCCTTGCGGTTCATTAGATGAGTTTCTGTTGGTGATTTCTTGCTGCTTTAACGTTTCTTTGGATTTTGACCTCGGTGCTCTTCAGATTTGACCCCTTTGGGTGGTCTCTTGAATTTCACGCCCCCATTTTGCTCCTCGTGCTTATTTGTGTGCCGCAGTGCATTTTCATTGTAAACCATTCTTTTTATATTTGCCCTCTCATTACTAGCGGGGGTCTCGTGGGTTTTCCCCTCTAGTGGAGCCCCAAATCTTACGACACAAATAGAAGCTAAACTGGCCAATAATGAACCACCCACGAGAAACCTGGGAAAGGCGCCTTAAATTACACAAAGCAGAGCACCTGGCTGAGCCAATGACAACCAGCGCCAAATTACAGCCAATGGCTGCCGACTTCTGAGCCGTCTCGGGTGATGATGTCAGGTGACTCCGCCTCCTGGGGCTCCACCCACAGAGCCCCCTGGACAAAAGTAAATGTAAAGACCCAGCGCATGATGATCAGCAGTCAGACGTGGAGGGCAGCGTGTGACACCAGCATGTGATGCCACTGATGTGACAGTGCCACTCGGGCTCCGCCTCCTGAGTTCTGGCTGCAGGCTTACAAAGGCCTGGGGGTGGAGCCCCGTGTCCAGAGACCCGCCCCCTCAGGCCTGCTCCCGTCACTTCATCTTTCCACTTTCTCTTGGTCTCAGGTGTCAGAGGGTCTCGACCACATGAGACAGGACATGTGGAATGGTCAGGGCGGTGGGCATTACCTGGGTAGGGGCCCTTGAACCATCAGATGCCTCTGCATGGACTGATCTGGTCCGTCAGGGCAGGGGCTCGGGGGGCTCGCAAGCTTTCGAAAGTCAGGAGAGGGACGAGTGAGGAGTACACATTGGGGGTCTCGGCAGAGCCGTGTGTGACAATACCCAGGAGGTGTGCTGTGACTTGCCCCATTTGCTTTGTCACTTCAGTCGTGAGCTCACAAATGCCTGCACCTGTGCCCTTGCCACCTGGACCCACGGTGAGTCGCTTCACTTATCGGTGTGCCCATTCTTGAAAGGGGATGGCACTATATAGACTCTTACGAGTGGAGGTGTAGACCACCGCACCGGTGCTCTCGCTGTTGTTGAGATAGCGATGTGATGTGAGGCGCTATATGACAGCTCCATCATGACCCGCTCCACTACCAAGGGCAGCAGGAGGAGATGCCCTCCATTAGGGAAGAGCAGTCAGCTCGGGGGGTCCCAGGTGCCTTCAGACAGGTGGAGGTGGAGGACATACGTGTGGGCCAACATGCCAACGAAGCAGGGCATCTTGGCAGGATCTCACTAAAACCCTCCATGATAAGATGGCACAAATGTCCCTAACTGGCACAATGACAGCAGAACATTTCATTATTGGCACAAAAAGAGAAAAGTTAAAAATAAAAAACAAAAAGGGAAGGTGGCTACCCGGACAGACGGACGTCCCTATGGCTACTGGGGGCCAGCAGGGGGCAGTAGGAGGACTTTGAGGCCTGCTGGCATCTCAGCCTTCAGAGCAGAGTGGCCTGATGTGGGCAGGGTGCCCAGGCACATGGGCACACACCCTGCGTCAGATGTGGAGTGTGTGACTTTCATTCCGTTTCTGTTCTTCTCGTATCCTCGACCGTCAGGCGGCTCCAGTGCAGGTAAACCCGTTGGGATTCAATAACGGCAGGCGCTTCCATGTCTGCCAGGCTGGGGACGTCACACAGAACTCCAGGACTGAGGGTCTCAAGATGACCTCACTTGGACTCTGAAGTACCAAGTCAATGGGTGGCACCTGTGAGTGAAAACAAGTGCAAGATTAGACCAGCTGGGACCCCAGGCGTGCCCACCTGCAATTAAAAAGGCTGGCGTTTCACTCGCCTCACTAAAGGTCCATTTGATTTGTCAGGAGCCTCACGCTGGGTGGATCCAGGGGTTGAGGGGGCAGACTTTGGACGTGGGGTCAGCGAGTGACCAGCGAGGATGAAGAAGAAGTGGCTTGTGTTGGCACCACGGGCCAGTAGGGGGCGGGCAGCCACTTTATGACATTGGGGTCCAGTAGGGGGCCAGCAAGTGTCTGTCTAATGGTGGGTCAGCTGGGGAAGAAAGCACTAGGGGTCTACTCACTCTCAGTTTAAGAAGCGGTGGGCCAGCAGGGGGCAGATCTGTCACCTCGCTTTGTGTAATTGTGGGCTTCTCGAGGTGACACTTTCACCTAAATACTTGTGGACCAGCAGGGGGCAGACTTCCAAATGTATGGGAGTGTGGGCGGTCAGTTCTTGATCATGTGACCCATGACGGTGAGGGACACTAGAGGGCGTCCAGAGGGACAGACACCACCCTGTATTAAATGATGGGCCAGTAGGGGGCAGAAATCACAGTTTATCAATCTGAGCCCCTAGAGTCCAGACACATGCTGGCCAGTAGGGGGCAGTAGAGCTGAACAGAAACGTAACTGTAGGGCTGTCCGCCCCCTTCTGTGTTCAGGGGGTTACTGCAGGTCCTATAGAAATTTAAAACATGGCCATTTTGTAGAAAGATCCTTATGGAAAGGCACTATATAGAATGTTAAGACTGGAGGCTGGACCACCGACCTGAGCAGGTCACTTCTCGATATGACACATCACCGTGATGATTCTGGGTGTCTCCATTTTGCACCTTCTTTCCTCTCTCTGTGTGCTCTGAAGAGGCTGCCCTCAGTGAAAAGGCGCCATATAAGGCGCTATATAGACTCACTTCACCGAATGGCACACTGATTACTGGTCAATGGCACACATCAGCTGGTTTCCAGTTTTATCTTGTCACAACTGTCACAAGTCACATGACTTGCATGCAAATCTCCTCACTTTTGACAGGTGCTGGCCACGCCCCCATTGTCAAATGTACCAATGACAGTAATGACCCTATAAGCTGTCAGGATGGGGTCCCAGAAAGTGGAGGGGCGGAGCCTTTGGACACCCAGATCTGACCACGGTGCCCGCTATGCCACGCTGGCCCCTCCCCTCACCTCCCCTCCCCCACAGGCCACTTTACGTTTGAAGTTGGTATTTTTGTAAATCGGAAGCTGCTGCCATGTTTTATTCATGCGCCGCATGTGAAGCGGGCAGATCAATTACAGGCCGGCGATGCCTGTTGGGACGCCATGGCGGTTTAATCATCTTGACATAAAGAGTTTATTTGGAGGCCTCGGCGGTGGCGCTGGGCTGGCAGGAAAGCCGGCATCTCATCCAAAGGGGACCTGCCAGATTTGAACTTCCTTTGTCTTCTCCTCTGGATGATTAAGCGCATTAAGAGCCTGAGTGATTCCTAAGCCTCCGCGAAAACCTCGGGTCACAACTGGAAAGCAGACACGGATTAGGAACGTGACGAGTCATCGGCGGCGGCGAACGGGCACGGAATGTGACAGAGGGCCACACCACAGGGGGAGGGGCAACTGGAGCCCACGATGCCAAGCAGAAGATGGGAACTCCTGGAAAAGGTCCAGCAGCGTCACGGGAAGGGGCTTTAATGGCGTCACGAACCTCGGGGGTCTGTGATGGCAGCCTGAGATGAGACCCAATGTGGAGCCCACCAGGGAGGATCAGCAGAGGACGAGGTGATCACAGCTTCATGGAGGACGTGCCCCCCACATCTCGTCAAGCCCCATGGCAGAGCCCACCCGCCTGCCCTGATGATGTGCCCCTCTCCTTGTGGTCCAGTGTGGCTTCTGACTGAAATGACTTGGAATGTGAAAGTGTGACCATGTGACCGTGTGACTATGTGCCAGTGTGACTCTGCTTTTCTGACCACCGTTTCGTTTAACGTTTGGTTTTGGCGACAGATGGCACCGACATTCTGCTTTGGACCACCGCACATCTAAATTCTCGCCCCACCATCTGACTGTCCTTTCTCACCCTCGTGGCCTGCCATTTCACCCCCACTGGACGGTACAATGTGACCGAGTGACAGCCACAGACAGTGGGGACACAGAATGTGTGTGCAGTGGGACTGGAGGAGCACAGGGAGTGACCGCCTTCACCAAGTGGACGTTACACAGCAGTGGGTGGAGCCTAGCCTCAGCAGTCTGACAGGTGGGTGGGTCGACTGACCTCACTGACCATATAAGGATCACGGTGTCCCACCACAGGATGAAAGACTGGCAGACCACCTGGGCAAATAAGTAAAAGTCCAGAAGTTGTGCAGGAGTGGTCCAAGTGTCCCACCCAGAGCTGGGGCAGCCCCCACACCCAGGTGACTCTCAGTGGGTTAGAGGAGGAGATGCTGACCGCCCGGAGCTCAGCGCTCTGCCACCGTCGGCCACAGTGTGGCGCTCCTCAAATGAACTCTGTGACGTTGTACGTTAGGTGGTCTCGGCCTAAAGGGGCCTGCTGAGTCGTCGACCTTAAAGGCGTCACCTCTCGTCATGAAGTACAGCAGTGGAATGAGAAAGGCGGTGGGCGAGGGGACCCCCAGAGTGTCCACTAGCAGCTGGGGCAGCTGGGATTCACTGGGAGGTGCAGTGCAGGTGTCCACGGGCTTCTCGAGGGCAGGAAGTGACAAGTGTGACGGTGACATTTCATGAGGGCCCGATGTCCCACTGCCAGTACAACTCGGTCTTGTACCCACGTGCCACCCTTTGCCCCGCCTACATTAGCGGCTGTCACACATTGAATCTAAGCTGAGCACCGCTTGAGGGGCCTGTTCTGCCAAGGCCAAGCCTGATGCCCTGTGCCGCCCGGCTGTGCCCCCTGAGGATTTGCTTGTGTCTTCAGGCAGAGCTTTACGGATTTCAGTGTTCCCGGCATGCGTCGTCTCTCGGGCCGCCTCTGCTGCGAGTAAACAGAGCGTTGAAGCTGGTGGAGACGCGCGGCTCACTCACGACGCACGCGGCTCGATGGATCGATTTGCCCTCGGTGCCCGTGGATGCTTTTAAAGCTTTCCTCTGAAGGCCTGCTTTGTTTACAGGAATCTGATCCCCGGGCCATCACGTCTCCTTCATTAACGGTGACGTCGGCGGTCCCACTCCGCCCCTCGGCTGACCACTGAAGGAGAGCTGCCCGCAGCGTGCCCCACCCAGTCGCCCATGGGCTGACGGTGCCCGTCTTCAGTTGTTCCGACTTCAGGCTGGAGGGTGGACGGAGGGACAGAGGGTCACTCAGGGGGCTGGCAGCATGAAACACCTTGGCACTGGTGGGTAGAGAATAAAGCTGCAGACATCAGCTGCCCACATGTCCACTTCTGTTCACCCACTCACAAACAAGACCCCCGTGGGCGCACTCTTGACCACACCTGTGTGCTTCTTTCTAGTGCCACGTCGCTTGGTCAAAACCAGTGCCAAGTGTTGGGCCACTTGGTGTGAAAAGCGCTATATAGTCCCCCTCGCTCCTCAGATGCTCCTTCGGACCACCCTGGCCAGCTCTACCTGCGGGGCCCCTCTCGAGGGTAGAGCAGACAGTGATGAGCACCCAGAACTCCAGGCTGGCACCTCACAGGGTGACCTCTCCGGACATGAGGGACACAGACGAGGGTGGACTTGGTGGGCTCGCAGTGAATTAGTCAAGGCCGGCCTCTCAGATCTCCTCCCAGCGGGCCCGCGGCCGATCGATGAAGACGTCGATACCAGCGTCCCGTTAATGGCTCTCAAAGGGTCCTGAAGCCTCCTAATGGCTCGCTGAGTACAGGAAATGAGACACAAGGGCGTCGGGTTAAAAGCAGGTGGTCCTTTTGAGGAGGACGATGAAGGGCGCGCCGCCCCCCCATGCAGTGACGGTGCCCATTGTGGTGACCACAGGGTTAGGAGAGCAGGAGCTGGGGGTAGGCAAAGCCCCTGAGGGTCCGTGACTTTGTCATCTTCGTCGGTGTGCGCTCAGGCCATCCCCTAATCCCACCGGGGGCTGCTTTGAGATTTGGGCAGCTTTGAACCCGCGCCTGAGGCGTCACGTGACTCATTTCCGTCAGCCGGTGGCACGTTTGCCGTGAGGCGGCTTCTCGATTTTAATCCTCGGTAAAGAGCCGAGAATCCTGGGAGGAACGCCAGCTCCCTGCCTGCTTCCTAATTGTGGGATTACTTGATCAAACAGAGTGACTCCTCTGTACTCCGCCTAACTTGTGACAGAACACCAGTCACGTATGCCCGCAAGGTGAGACGTGAGGGTCCAGCGGGGGTACCTGCAGAGATGGCGGCGCACGCCTGGGGGGCGCGCTGGCAGATTTCACCCATGGTCTACGTGCGGGGATTGGAGTTTCCAAGAAGTGGGACGGACGGATAAACTTCAGGCGGTGGGGGGGACGGACCACTCAACACGAGGACGCCAGTTCAATCCTCGCCTCGGACCCCACGGTGACAAATGATCTGGCTGGCCTCGGGCCACCACACCTCTGGGTTCAGAGTCCTTCCCAGTGTGTGCAAATGGGGGTCCTTGACATGGGCTGGTGACCAGGTGAGTGACACGCACAGTCACCGAGATGCCAACTGCTTGACCTCACCACATGCAGTGTGCCAGGCTGGCAGGCTCCATTTATAAATACCAGCCTCGGCCCCCCGAGCCCCCTGGGCCACTGAGCCCTCGTCGCTCTCTTTTATTCTCGAGCTCATCCGCGTTTCTCTTTGCCGTCGAACACCTTGAATTATGGGTCAGAATTTCATTAACGAGCAGACATGCAAACGATGCTAATTAGCGGAGATTTCATTTCAGATTCCACCATGCGGTGCAGCAGCAGCCCCCCAAGTCGGGCACATGAGCACCACAGCAGGATTTTACGTATTCACGCAATTCATCAAAACCCTTAAAAATGGACAAATGCATTCAGGTGACTGGAGCCTGCCAGTTGTATGCCACCACTAGGGGGCGCAGTTATGGAGTGCAGCGCATCATCTCAAAGCCCAGCGGCAAAACAGCCAGCAGCGGGCACAACGCAGGAGCCCACCCTCTAGGGGGCACCCATCTGTGTTTTAGCAAAGCTATAAACGATTGTATGATGAGGGGACAAACTCGACTCTGGCGGCCCACCCTGCATACCCTCAACTCACAGCTGGCATCATTTGTGGGCTCCCCTCCCCCACTCGAGTCCAGGGTGCTGGTCTTGTGTCGGGTGCAGTGCTGTAATCCAACCTGTAGAGGGCACTACCTGAGTAGGCAAACTGGCACAGCTCAGAAACAGCTGGGAGCAGAAACGTCCCATGAGGACCTCAGCCAGCCAGCACACAAGAAAGGGGGTGCCCGTGGTTACCAGTTTAAGCCCCTCCATGAAGCTATTGGACTACTATGAAAGGCGCTATATAAAGTCAAACAATGGCAACTCCAGGCAGAACTAATCACAAAGATTTGGAGGTCGGCTAAGATGAACACACAGATGATGCCCATTGATCCTGGCACATCATGGTATGGGTACAGGCGGCACGTCGACACACATTCAGAAGTCAGCTGGGGCGAATTTACAGGCTGTGCTGCTGGACCAGGGTTCAAGGGCTGTGTGGAAGCTGCTCTAACAGGTTGGTCTGACGCCCGCTCTTCGTAGATACAGTAGTGACTGGCATCCACTCAGCCCATCGCTCAGGTCTTCAGACTGCAGACGTCAAATGCCTAATTGAAAGGTACGGCGTCTGAGTTGTCACCGCGTCCCTTTCTGTGTTTGCCATCTCAGTTGTGACACGCCGTAAGCGCCTGTCGAAATTCTTTCATCTCGACGTCCTTTGAAATGAGTGTGTGCCCGCCTGTGCCAACTGCAGCCTAAGAGATTCAAAATTAAGAAGGCGGGTGTTGGTGTGTGCGTTCACTGAGCTCACTGTCTGGGGGTCTCTGAGGTGTGCCTCTGTGTCCTGGCTGATGCCCGCTCCCAGTGCTGGAGGCACCAGCTGGCCTGGCAGTCCTCTAGGGGGTACACTTGTCCAGACTGCTTGAGGATGTACCCCATCAAGGCTCAGCTGAGTGCCCGCTGCCCATGGATTCTTCTCACCGCTGCCCTGGGTTCTGTGCCTCAACTTGCAGAAGTGAAGACCCTCAACCACAGATGTGGCACCATACAGAAACTTGCCCAAGGTGGGCAGACATGGAAGTCCCCACAGGCTCACCTGCATAAAGTAAGTTAATCAATGAGGACACAAGGGTCCCTTCAAGCATGAGGGCAGTTTGACCCCAAGCCACCCGCTTCATCTTAATGCCCCCAGTGCAAAAGTGAAGAGGCCAAAGGTCCCAGTGGGCACCACAACAGAAGACGTAGGATGGGAAATTCACAAGGAGATGATCAAGTGTGCCATGAAATGAGAGAAGACGGGGGGTCGGCCCTCAGATGGGGGTGTCAGTAAAGCGACATGGAAGGGTGGGCATCAGGCACGTGAGCCATCGCCAGGGGGTCCAGGGCTCAAGAGGCTCAGGGTTCAGCTCCTAGTCAGGGTGCACGTTGCATGTTCTCTCTGTGTCCTCCCACATCCACACAGGTGACATCAGGTGGTGTCACACACGTTGGGAGGTCCTGTGATGGGCGTACACCTCCCCCGACGCCATCCGGATGGGTGCAGGTATGAGAATGTGATGTGGGTATGCTGGGTGATGCCAAGGGCTGCCACGGCACTTCTAGTTTTGCTCAGATCTTCTAGATGGTCCCACTTCCATGTAACACGTGGTATGTCCAACTGGGACCCCCATTCAATTAGCCCAATTAAAGAAATCACAGGGGACAGCTGAGGGGACCCCGCCTGAGAGGCTCAGCCAAGTCACTGTGGCACTGGCACTCGCCTGGTCCCGGCCTGAGAGGGACAGAGTGACACATCCATGAGTTGAAAAGGCCGGGTGCCCAAATGGATGGTCAGCCTGAGGGGGCCGAGGACCCCCAGAGGTCACCTGACTCTGCTTTGTGGCTTTTAGGCCTGACGTCGGCTCCAGAGGTTCACGTCCCACGGTCTGCCAGATGTGACCGCCCTTGTCACCGCCGAGGACGTGGAGGGCCGGTGGCCAGGTGGGGGCGCTCAGGACTCGGCGGTCTCGTCACATTCCAGGTCATCTCCTTCTTGATGTAACTAGTTCATCCACGGGGATTCAGAATATTTTTGGCTCGCGCTTTCCGTGTACTTCGGCCCGGCACTTGTTCTACTTTGACTCTGCAATCAATCAAAAACTTGCTGACGCCACTTTGAAAAAACGGAATTTAGACTGAAGGATAAAAAACGAGAGGAGACGACGAGCGGCTGGGGAAGGAGAGGAGGATTCACGCTGCCCTTGGAAGGGACAGGCTGCTATTTTGGTTTCTATTAAGTAACAAGTCTGAGACGGAGGCGTCAGCGTCGCCCCCTTTGGCCAGGAGTGGAGGGCTGGGGACGCTGACGGAGCAGCGGGCGCCTGTGCCCACCACACTCGGCCTGCAGGGGGTGCACCAACGTAGTCTTCACATCGTCTCGTCTGCTGAAGGACTTCTGGAGGATGGCGTGGCGCTGACCGTAGCCCACCTGTGATGAAAAGGTGACGCTCAGGAGCACTCGGGGGTCATCGGGCGGGAAGTGGAGAAAGGACACCAAAATGACAAGGAGGAGGGGGTCCAAAGCACTAGAGGGGGCTTAGTGTGGATCTGACAGCCAACAGCATGACAGGGGTGGGGGCTCAGCCCGACTAAATGACCCCACTTTGGAATTCACTTTGGAATTCTGTAATCGAGTTTGGCAAAGAGCGGGCAGGGCATGTGGTGAACAAAGTCCCGCAGAGGATGGTGACGGTCTCAGCACTGCCATCAGTAGGTGGCGCTCTCAGCGTCTGTGTCACCACGTGCTGTCCAGTTAACTGTGAGGCGGACTTTGTGCCTGGTAGACGTCACAGTGCCCAAGTCTGACTGGGGTTCAAAACATAAAATATGGAGGGTCCCGGGGGTGGTCTGGGACCCCTGAATAAATCCTATGGACCCCCCAGAGAGGTTGAAAATCGAAATAGTGGGGGTCCCTGAAAAAAGTTCAAAACCTGTTAGAGTGTTAGATTTGTGTTATAAGTGATGCGGTGCCCATTACTGAGTTTGGGAGAACATGCTGGAGCAGAGTGACCTGCCAAAATGGGGGGCTGCCAGTTCTTGATGGTGAGAAATGCCAGCAGGATAAGGGGTGCACTTAATTTTTCACACAAGGCTTCTGCATGTTAAAGAGATGACAGCAGTCTGCTCTGCGGTGTGGGGTTACATTTTAGGACTTGCTGACAAGACCATTGATATGAAGGGACAGTCGATGGGGGGCACTGACTTTTTCACATGGCTGTAAATTGAAGTGAAGCAGAAGCCCACCAAAGCACAATGACATGTAAACTGAGGCGGGGCTTTTGTGGCCCTCTGTGTTATACTTGTACCCCCCCACCTCCTTCACCCATCTGGTCTGTGTGGGTTGAGGGGTCCACGCTGACTGCAGGGTCCCAAAGGGTCACTTAAGCTCAAAAATGTTAAAAGCAGGCGATGGTGTTAGAAACAGCAGGGGGCGGGACTCACAGGCTGGGCGGGGCTTGAAGAGAGTGAGGCAGGAGGCTGGGAGTGGCTAGATGCTTGATTGACAACATACTGGGTGGGGCTAGATGTTGGAGAGACAGCAGGCTGGGTGGGGCTAAATGAGTGTGCTGCAGTTCTTTGTGTGGCTTTAGGGGGGTCCACACTGACCATGGGGCCCCAAGTGGCCACCTATTCTAAGTCATGGATCTGATGGTGGACATGGCACACAGGGCATGGAGACAAGTGTGGCACTGGTTCAATTGGTGTGAGCAGCAGTCCAGCAGCTGGTGGCACATGGCGGGCACACTTACAGGTATGGACATTGTGAAAGAAACAACAGGACAAAGTTTGAGTTTTGGGGCACCTTGAGGCCAACCCCGTATGATACATTGAAAGCAAAATGAAACTGCTGTCTCTGAATTTAAGGCATTCTGGGAGGAAGAGACGGGTCCAGGTGGACGAACCCCAATGTCAATCATCCTTTCTGTAGGAGGGGAAGAACCACCTCCGGTCTCGGTGGAGAATTACCGTCACCCAAGCCTTCCAGCTGTTTCCCATTGGCACGTGTGTGATGACACGTAATCATCGGACGCATCCGCACCGCAGGCCCTCATGGCGGCCCATCACTGACGACACTCCCAGCCCCATCATTGTTAGTGTGGAGCCCCCGTATGGTGGCATTCTCATTAGCATGCCTCCTCTGGGGTCCCACAGCGACCATCCAGGAAGTGAAACACAATGAAGACATATTGATGGGCGCCAGGCTGCGTTATCGACAGACCACCTCTAATGCGCCCCCATTGATTTTCTAATGCACTTTCAAAGCTGATGAGTCCGCACAAAGAAAGAGGCCCTGATGGCGCCCCCTACGGGCTGCCCTTTGGCAGCTGTGATGCTGGCTTTACCAGAGACCTGGCTGGAGGCCGGTGCCCACTACTGGTGCTACTGGGTGAACAGTCATTTCTTTTGGTCCTGGCAGTGGTTAATAAGAGCCCTGCCCTGGCTGTAGGTACACCTCTCGGCGGGCACAGCTGATCTTTGCTGCCCAAATGTCTCCTGGCACACCTGGGGTGTGTGTGCATTGAGTGTTAGATAATTTGGATGACAAGAGTCTGCTGGGTGGCATCAAGGGTCCCAGTGGGAGTGTGGTTGGATAGGTGCCACTAGGAGAGGTCAGTGTTGGCACTCTAGCGGGCATATGCTGGGCTCTGCCATGGTAACATTTGGACCTTCTAAAGTTCATTGATGTGATTTAAGTCTTCATTTTTCAGGCTGCGTTGTTGTGATGTCATTAGCTCGCCTTTTGACTTGGGGTTGCTAGGATGCCAACTGTTGTTAGGGGCATGACTGTGCATCTGTGTGTGTTTGTGTGTGTGTGTGTGTGCGTGTGTGTGTGTGTGTGAGATGTTGAGGCGGCCGTCTTAGTGAAGACTTGTTAGTGAGTTGGGACGGGCGACTGGCATGTTCAGTGCCCACCTCATGCCAACCTCATGGCCACCCATTGGTTTTTGCCCCCTGACTGTTTGCCTACTTGGTATGCAGGGTCCGGCCACATCTTGTAAGACTTTTCACATTGATCCTGGTACCCAAGGACACAAGGTAGGGAGCTGCCAAGGATGCGGTGCCAGTCTATGGCAGGATCCGCTCACTCACGCACACACAGGGGCCAATCTGGACTCATCTTTGGCATGCGTGAAGATCGCCCCAAATGCCAGGAAGATTGTTTAGTTGTGCCAGGCCTAGCAGGGCACAGGTTGCTGTTTGTGTTCAGATGGCTCCCTATGATCGTCCCTACATTGCAGTATTTCATGATAGTGAAACTCAGGTGAAGGCAACAGACAGCTGAGTGCCAATGCCACTTGAGGTTGCTGGCAGAGTGGCAGGGTGCCACAAAGAGAGTAAGCTGGGCCGACTCATCAGGCCTCGCTTGCCTGGCTCTCTTTCAGACTCTAACTTTGTAAATTGAGGTTTTTGGCACATCGTTTTTCTGTCGAATAAGCAAGTTGGTGGACAACGAGGCCAAGCAGCTGCCTGGCTACAAGCAAGTGGGACACCGCAGCCCCTCCACAAGCCCCCCGGGGTTTTCTTTTGTCTGAATTGGGGCCTCAAAAACTGAAGAATGAATCAAACAGTAATCAATCAATCAGGCAGCGAGCCAATTGGTCAAAGGAATCAATCAAAGTGTCAATCACTCCATGAGCCAGCCAATCACAGAGCTCCTCCTCCATTTCATGTGCCACCTGTCTCCTCAGGGTGGCTGACTCTGGCTGCCGGTGGGCCTGGCAGAGCGGTGTGCCCCTCAGTCGGCTTCACATCCTTCTGGAATTTAAAGCCCACCAGAATCTTCTCTGTCGCAGTCTCATTTTTTTTTTTCTCCTGCCCGTTTGTTTGGTGAGGTGGGCACATGGTGTTAAATGACAGTGAGTTCAAACCGTGTGCCACATGCTGTGTGCCGCCCCATCCTCTGTCTTCTGTGTCGTCAACTTGGCAAGGTGACAGCAGACTAATAATGAGAGCCGCTCCCTTCAGACGCGCCGCCGCTCCACTTTGTGTGTCAAGGTGCTTTATGTAACGTCATCTGAGCACAGGCCCGCGGGCACCACTGTGACGAGACCGCTGAGGAGTGGAGAGGCAGGAATGGAAGTGACAAGTGGCAGAGGCACATGCAAGGTGCAGGAGGTGACCTGAGCTGGTGGGCCAATGTCACAGAGCGTGCCACTGAAACAAGATGGGGTTAGGGCACATGGGAAGGGGCACAAGGACGCAGCGGACATGGCACTGGCAGAAGGGCAGCAACCAATGCTTAGTGTCTGGAAAGAACGAAAGCCCCGGGTATCATGGCGGTCTCGGTGGACGATGGCTACTCACATGGAATGAGGTAAAAAATGAACTCAACATCTGACAAGAAATCGCTGAATCAGGGTGGCCTGTGGACTCTGTGGACCCGGGTTCAAATAGGGTGGTCTGCACATACTCAAGGCAAAGGTACAAATCGGTGAGCTACCAGTTAGTTAGAGATGTGTGCAATTGTGTCCATCTGGTTGCTTTGTCTCTATCATTCCAACAGATGGTGCAGCACAAACATTTGTAGTAATGCATTTTATTCCTATGGATGTTTGTGATGCGCCATCTGTTGGATCGACAAATGCAGTGCATTTTATTCCACATGCATTACTAGCTACATCCCAATAGATGGCGCTCTGCAAATGTCAGTGCTGGGCTCTACATTGACGTATAATATAACATTCTTATTAGTGTAAAAAAGGTGTTATAGAAGTACAATGTACTATTATTATTATTACTATTATTATGTAAAATGACTGAAAATGTCAAATGAGTCTCAGTTTCATTAATTATCAGCATAAGTTCCTCAAAGCTGTTCACAGATCTGCTCATCCATCCATTGGTGAAACTGCTGCACCAGCATATAGTTGTGGGAGTGCCAGCTGTCGTGCCAGTTGTAGTGCCAGTCATTGGCAAAGCCACTGAGCCAACAGTCAGCCAAGGGATAAGAGCAGACAAACAGAGAGTTGGCACCTGGCACTTGGGCAGCCAGTTTCTTTGTGTGAAGAGAAAGCTGGGGTGTCCTCTTAAGAGTTTGTGAGGAGGCTGGAGTGTGGGAAAGGCGCCATATAAATAAAACATACTGGGAGAGGTGGTCTTATAAAGTGTTGCTGTTATTATTATTATTATTATTATTACACTTATTAAAAAGGTGCAATGGGTCATAAGATTTGGCATGGAGTTGTGATGGCGAGAACTGCAGTGCCAGTTGTTATGCCAGCCGCCAACAGTCAACTCAAGAATAAAAACAAATCAAAAAGCAGACGGCACCCTGCGTTTGACCAGTCAGTTGACTGTGTGAGTTTCAGATGGCATGGAGAGTGTGAAAAAGGCGCTATATAAATCGAATGTACTGCTATTAGTTTTATTATTGAAAACAGGGAATGTGCCGCGGCCTGACTGCCAGTCACCACCCACTATCTGCACCAACCCCTCAAAGCAGCCCCCAAATCCTCTCCTCCATCCATCAGTGAACCCACAGTCACGGAGTGGTGAAGCACATCCTGGCACTGCTGGGTGCAAGACGGGAGTCCCCAGGGCCGCATGCCAGTCACCAAACAGGGTATCATAAATCAAGTGCAGAGGGCACCGTGGGGTGTCACAGATGCTGTGCCCGCCAAGGCCTTTCTCATGTGTTGTTCTTCAACATGAAGGCAGGCGACACACAGCAGGGGGCGCAGTGGGCTCCGTGCCACCCTGACATTAAAGCTGGCTGAGGTGTGACTGGAGAACCTGAGGAGGTGGCGTCGTCCAAAAATAGAAGCGCTCTAATTAGGCTTTAAAGAGTGAATTTTTGGGGACAACGGTGCTCTTTTGAATTCTTTCCTGCCCCCCCGTCCCCCCACCCCCTCAGCTGATCTCACTAATTATACTTATTAATTCAGGGGGCTGTGAGGCGCCCTGCGCTCCTCTCCATGAAGAACATGCAGCACGGCTACTGAAAGGGGAATGAAAGGGAGAAGAAAGGAGCCGCCTGACGGCAATGCTGCATTAGGCACAGCCATGTACTGAAAGGCGCTATATAAAATACAGCAGGCTTGGTGGGCACATCTTAGTGCCTTAACAGGTGGCTCATGTGGAGAACAAAACTAAAAGCCCAACTATGGTGCCAGCTACAGACAAAAGCGCTCTACTCATTGGAGCACAATGACCACGAGGAGGTGCCTCTGGGCACAGAGAACCTGCCAGTGCTGTGGACTGGCACCTTGCCAGTCTGGAGGCCGGGCTCATCACCACATAGGGCAGGCCAGGAGTTGGCAGCAGAAGTCAACCTTGGAGTGCCAAAGATCCTCACGACTCGAGTCCGAGGCCAAACACATCGATGCCCCCCCACCTGTATAGGGGACAGGGGTGGCACATGCGGCTCGTCACATTGTGTTGGTTCATATTCTACACCTGCATCTCTTTAGAGGGACACCTGAGACAAGTGAAGTTAAAGAAAGGCGCTATATAAACATTGAGCAGAGACAGGACACCTACCAGGCTGAGGACGATAAAAAGAAAAATACAAACACGAGGAAGAAGAAGAAGAAAAATAATAGGACACTTCAGCAAGTACCAGTCATCTCTGTAGAGAATGGCACTGCCACAGAGTGGCAACCCATCTGGAGTAGGAGAGACAGCTAGAGGGCAGGACAGATAGATAGATAGATAGATAGATAGATAGATAGATAGATAGATAGATAGATAGATAGATAGATAGATAGATAGATGAGAAAGGCACTATATGATAGATAGATAGATAGATAGATAGATAGATAGATAGATAGATAGATAGATAGATAGATAGATAGATAGATAGATAGATAGATAGATGTGAAAGGCACTATATAGCTGATTGATGGGCAGATGGATGTGGGCATTGAATTCATGGCGCAGACCCCTTATCTTCTCTTTGCAGGTGACCTTTTGCCAACTTCTGCTTAGGAATGTGGGATGGGTGGCAGAGGGGGCAGCAGAAGTGATGGGTAAGGTTACAGTCAGGTGACTGGGGGTGTGTCTTGTTGTGTGTCCAGGTTTGAGGGGCACGCTTTGCCCACATCAGGAGTCCCTGTCTTTGCCCTCCTCCCCACCATGGTGGTCACTCCTGTCCTGGGCAGGCCTGACACTGAAATTCACCAGCAAACAGGGCTGCCCATTCCATGAAAACACAAAAGGAGGAAGTCTGAGTCAGAGGAATCCTCCCAAGTTGGTCAGCTGGCAGCCTGGCATGACTCCAGTTTCAACGTCCAAACTTGTCCCATGGTGCCAGCCCCATTGCTTTGAACCCTCTGCCCCAGCGTGGCAGTTATTCATTTGTCTTACATGTGAGATCCCCTTTCAGTGACTTTAATAATCAAGGCTGGTACCAGACTGGCACCTTCAGGCAGTGCCCATGTGTGTGTGTGTGATTCTGGGGGTGTCTGGCTGCACCCTCCTCAGTGCTCACAGGCCTGACTTCATCCCCATCCTGAAGCGAGCAGATAAAGACAGCTGAGTGCCAGGGGAGTGCGCTGGCATGTGTGCCCAAATATTTGCTGAATGCTCGCCCCTCAAATCCCAGAGATTGCTCAGAGACAAAAGAGTAAACGTCCGGCTTTTCTCCCTCCTGAGTGCGGCCATTGAGCCGCCAAGCTGGGATCGGATGTGGGGCTTTAGTGTAAGCCACAAGAACAACAGACATGACGTAACGCTCTGGTGATCACCACCACGGTGACTGTGTGGACGACTGGACAAGTGGAATCTATTTGGGAGCTCAGTGTCCTTGGCACCGACCTGCAGTCCCACGGTCGGCGATGCTGACGGAGCTCCAGTAGGTGATATGAATCTTTTACAGAAATGAGCCCTCTTGGTAGCATGGATGGAGTCTTGTGTAATACTTACCAGTGCCACCAGGTGGCACCCTGCTGCTTCTAGGCGATGTCCAGGCCAAGTGGTTAAGGTGCAGGACTGGAAAACATGGAGCCACCATGTCAGGGAAGAGCGGGCACCACTCTGCCAGGCTGCCCTTCAGTAAAGGGCAGCTTCATGTGGGTCTTAAAGAGGTCCTCAGAACCCTCAAAGACATCGAGAAAGCGGAGCCAGCAGACACCCCTAGTGGGGACTAAGGGAAGTGCGTCTAAGACTGAAGCGGAGTGGGGGGTCTTGGGAAGAAACTGCTGGGCCAAACTGGGGCTTTGACAGCCCTTAAAGTGGACCAGGAGGGGACATGGGGACAAGAGAGCTCTGAGGTGACAGGCCACAGCTGAGGGGGCTCCTCTCATTTGTCAAGCTTCTTGAGCCATGCGTGTGGCGCTCATCAATGTGACTATAAAGGGGGTCTCAGTCAGGAAAGGGAAAGAACATTTGGCAGGGCCTGGGGGCTGCTGGGTAGTGTCCTGAGCCACGCCCCCTTTCCAGTGGGTCAGCCTTCTTGTTGCTATGCAACAAACAACACAAGGCACCAGTGGCTCACTGGTATTTCTAAGGTTATATAAGCTGTGCGCCCATGAAAGGCGCAATATAAATAGAATTCTGTCGATGGACTGGTGGCCCCCCAGGACTGATTCTCATCTTGACCCCTGGCTGAGAGGGCAGAAGACGGAGGGCGTAATGATCAGCCATCTGTCCAACTGTCTATCTATCTATCTATTATATAGCACCTTTCACTCTATCTATCTATCTATCTATCTATTATATAGCGCCTTTCACTTTATCTATCTATCTGTTATGTAATTCTTTTTTATTGGTGCCAAGCACGTTAGTCAAGTTCCCATTGTTTTTAAAGTGTTCCATAATTGAAATTAACCTGACTTGACATTTTATTTTATAGTGCCTTTCTCTCTCTATCTGCCTATCCCTGTCCTTCTCAATTATGATTTGATTTTTATTTCCCATTATTTAAATAGACATCAGCGCTCGGGGGCGGAGCCTGCAGGTATAAACCGATGGTGCCACGCCCCCCAGGTATTAAACTGATGGTGCCACGCCCCCCAGGGTCTGCTTGTCCTCCTCGTGTCTCACTGGTTTTCCTCCCAGATTCCCACAGAAGTGCTGGTCGGGCTAACTGGTTATTCCAGTCTATGGCAGGCTGTGCCCAGTGCCCGATGCTGCTGGGATTAGTTCTGCCCATCTGTGCCCCTGAGTTTGATTGAGCGGGTCTGAGAAGCTGAAGATCAGTGCTGATATTTCTATGTTCAGACCTGAGCCTGAAATGCCCCAAATGAAGACACGGCTAAGTCATCGTCCACAGCGGGTCCACTGGGTCGAGGTTTGAAGCCATTGGGGTCTGGCACTTCCCTGGGTGACCATTTCATGACATTGCCACTTTGGTGGCTCTTTAGCTGGAGATTTCCCGTCCTGTTGCTGCTGGTTTGGCAGCTCTCGGGGTCAAAGCTTCTTTTGTAAAGTTTCTTTCTTGAGTCGTCTCACCTGTTTGAGCTTTCTCCCCATTGGTGACACACTGTGACGTCCCTGACACCTCCCTGATGTCATTGATCCCCCTCTCTCTGTCCTGTCTCAGCTTGCCCGATGAGTGCCACAGCTCAGATGGTTCCTGTGCTGCTCCCCTCCTTTCCAGTGCTGATCAGCAGGCTTCTTCTTCTTCTGCTATGGTGGCATCATTCTGGGCAGAGGTACCCACTTTTGGTTAAGCCCCTTTGTCTCCTGAATGTTGGCTGCCCTGGGCGGCACGGTGGCGCAGTGGATAGCGCTGCTGCCTCGCATTTGGGAGACCTGGGGACCTGGGTTCGCTTCCCGGGTCCTCCCTGTGTGGAGTTTGCATGTTCTCCCCGTGTCTGCGTGGGTTTCCTCCCACAGTCCAAAGACATGCAGGTTAGGTGGACTGGAAATTCTAAATTGGCCCTAGTGTGTGCTTGGTGTGTGTGGGTGTGTTTGTTTGTGTCCTGCAGTGGGTTGGCACCCTGCCCGGGATTGGTTCCTGCCTCGTGCCCTGTGTTGGCTGGGATTGGCTCCAGCAGACCCCCGTGACCCTGTGTTCAGATTCAGCGGGTTGGACAATGGATGGATGTTGACTGCCCTTGAAGGTTTGCTGCTGATTCGCCTTTGTGCTCCACCTGAGTCGACGAGGCTGAACCAAATCAATGTTATATAGCGCCTTTCAGAGCCAAATGACACCCTCAATCCTACCACAAGCTCACTGACATGGCACTATATTGCTGCACGCGCCACACCAGCCTCATTTCTGTCACCTCACTGCCACACTTTTTACCTTTCCTCTCACTGCCTGCTCATTGGATTGATGCCCTGTCCACCTCCTTTCCCCACTGAAGTGGCATTTTCTTTCTGTGCCAGCTGCCTGAGTATCTGCACTGCCTCTGCCCCACACCCTATCTGCCCCTCCATTGTGTGCCCCCAGTCTACAATCACACTGCTTGCCAGCACTTTTTGAGTGCCTTTCTGCCTTGACAGGCACTGCTGCCCACTTAGAGGGAATTAAAAGTAAGGCGACAAGACCCACCAAAGTTGGGTTGGACCCCAAACCCCTGGATCAGAAGGGCAGGCCACCCTTCCACCCTCCATAATGGCAGGATGCAGCCCCGAGCATCACGCCAATCTATGGCAGCATTAAAGCGTTCATTGTACAGATAATGTTGGCTGGCACCGTTGGGGATTCAGTGCCCAGCTGTGACTCTGGCCCCAGCTCTGTCCATGTGGCTTTTGCATGTTCTCCCTGCATCCCAATCACATGCAGATGAGGCAAATCCATGATTGTGAGTGTGCCCGGTCATGGACTGGCACCACAGCCTGGATTGTTCTTGCCTTGAGCCTGAGGCTGTGACCACAGTGACACTGAAGGGGACGGTACATGCAGAGATAAGCGAAGGACTGGTGACAAATGTAAAGAATTGTGTTTTTCTACATTACAGGTGGCACAGTGGGGTTGGCATGCTCTCTTAGCCCTCCTCTGGCCATGCTGGTGGGCAGGTAGATATTCAATGCATTGGCACCCCCTCCAGACTGGGTTCATAACTGCAACATCCCAACAACCTGAAGAAGTAAAGGCACAGAGGCAAAAGGACAGATGACCACTGGGCAAGGACAGCGCCAGGGATGGTGCCAGGGACAGCTGAGTGACCTTTTGAAGTGTCTGTCTGTCAAAGAACTTCAGCTTGGTTGAACGATGTACCATCTACATTAATTTCATGAAAGCGGAAACAATCAATCAATCAATCAATCAATCAATCAATCAATCGATGTCAGTTAGCACACAGCCCCCTTGCCAAGTCAGGTCAGGTGACATCGGTGACCAGCAGGCTGTCTTTGTAGCATCAGGTGTAGTGCAGAAAGCAGCGCCACCATCATGGGCTCACTCCTGAATGCTGGCAGGTTCAGGCGACGGGCAGCCCAAGTGGCGCTGTTCAGTCAGTGACCACCAGTGATTGTCTGCAGCCCCCTGAACTCCAGTGCTGGCCGTGTCGACGGGCCAGCTTTGGTGGAAGGGAGTGAGGTGACCAATACGATGCTGTGACACAACAAGCATGTTTCTGTTTGTCCGGACCACCGGGTGTGGTCACCTCGTCAATGGCCATGCCCTGTGACAGCCAGCTGAACTCAAGTCTGTTTATTGTGTCACACTCGGACCCCATGGAAGCTGAGCCTGTGAGGTGGTCACTAGTGTTAACTGGCACCCACTGCCAACTGCAGAATTGCACTTTGGGGAAGCCTTCACCAAGCTGCCAGCTTGTATGCCACTGCTGCTCAACTGTGCCACCACAAGCAGACCATACATTGTGAAAGGCACTATAAAGTGAGCATTAAATCCATGTGACTTGGTGCCAATGCTGGACTGGTGCCAGGTCAGCGAGATACTAGTATGCCTTTAACTCCACTAGCCATGTCTGCTGTGCTGTGGGTGGTGCCAGGCTGGTGCAGTTGTGTTTGCCCTGGCAGTGCAGGCTTGCAATACAGAATGCAGTCAGTAGGGGGTGCTGCTATAAACCCTCAGTGGCATCTAAAGACTGGCGCCCCCTATAGCCCAGCATAGGCCACCCCAGTCTGAGGAGGGGACCCCCGGCCGCTGATGGGAATGAAATGGGAGCCACCGAAAGGGCGAAGCCACCGAGTTTGACTCCTGGTGTGACACCGGCGAGGACTTTGCAGAGGATTTCTCTGCCAATATTTACAGATCCTGGTAACTTCTGCTAGCTTTGCAATTTCTCATTAATGTATGCAATTCAATATTTACTTCCATCCCGGAAAAACAGAATAAATGATGAAGTGCGGGTCTCGCCAGAGGATATCGGCTCTTTACTGTAATCCGAGCACGACGATGGTGAGCCGTGGAGGAGACCGCCATACAGCGCCATCATTAACGAGATCAAACAGCCGTTAGTGCGAGTAAACAGCCGCTCCCCGTGGCTCACGCAAAGCGTACATGTCATCGAACATCACAGTCTTTCTAGAAGGGAAGACCCTCACGCCACTCTGGACGGGCTCAGTACCACCAAACACCACTAGGGGGCAGCGGTCACAGGGTGGCCAGCTGAGGGTCCGAAAAGGAAAATGGCAGCAAGAGCCGAGAATCGAGAGAAACAGACAAAGGCAGGCAGGCGGCTTTATATAGCGCCTGTCACGGGGATCACTTGCCAAGGTGCCACCAAGAACACGGGAGACGAGCAGGGGCAGCGAATGGGACTTTATAGCGCCTTCCATGGCAAGCCATCCAATCTGTATGTCATGTGTGACGGCCTTTCACTCTCCATCTATCTGTCAGTTATGTAGCGCCTTTCACATGTCCCTCTACCCACCACTGGGCCAACTGCGCCCACCCCCACAGTCCTGTGCTGTCTGTCTGCTAAGCCAGAGGGGGCTGCACTCCTAGGACCGCCCTCAGCGTTTTGCTGTCACTGATTGGCTTTGCTCATTGGATTTTGATTGGCTTCTTGTTTGCGTCTGGTTGTATTGTTAGTAAGTCATATTGTCCAGTTTTATTAACCTTATCTTGATGTTCTTTATTCATTTCATTACAAACACTTCTGTATTTACGGGGGCCAGGGGTTTTCTGGTTCTCCTCTCCCTTTTCACCATTTGGTCGCTTTGGTGAGTGTAGGCCACAGGCCTGGTTCTTGAGTTTGGCCCTGCTGGAGTCAGGCTGGACATCAGGACCACCAGAATGTTTTCCTTTGGTGTTGTCTTTCTGTGGTTTAGAGGACCCAGGGGGGATACTGGAATGGTGGGACCAGAAGGTCAGTGTCATAATCATTTGGGGCTTTGTGTATTCATTTTATGTTTGTTGTATCAATTTATGAGTGTTGGTTTACACGTTACTTTTATGACATCGTCACAGTCACCCAGTTGGGACTGAAACTGGCATGTGACATCATGACATATTTCAATACTGGAGTTGTGATTGTGGCAGCACCCAGCACCCTCAGGCCTCCTTCAGCCACCCAGAAATCAAAACGAGGGCCCAAACTCAAGAAGCAGACCCCTGGCCTACACAGGTCCATCAGCTCAAAACTAGGAGAAGGGAGAGCTGTGAAACCTCTGGCCCACCATAACCAAAAAAAAAACAAAAAAACAGCCCCTGACATGTAAAGAGTTTATTCTCAAAAGTGACTCGCCCACCCAGCCAACACCAAAAGGAGGGCAAAAAGCACCCAGATGGTGGGCCGAAAAAGCAAACAAAGTGAACCAAAGGGCAGAACTGCGGAAGAGGAGCGAGACGTCCACCAAGCAGACAGATCGTAACAATCCACAAAAAGACCTGCGACTCAACGGCTAACCAATGGCAGCACAGCCCCCTCCTGCAGGCTCCGCCCCCACACTGTGAAAAAGTGTTTGCCCCCCTTTCTGATCTCCACCATTTTCAAATGGTTCTCACAATGAATGGCTTCAGGTCATGTTAGAGGGGACAGAGAACTCCAGGACGCCTACTTAACTGGAGGTGTGCAAAGGTAAATGCCCCCTTAGTTCCCCCCTCAAACAGCTGACCAAACTTCACTGATAACTTGCCTGAACACCTCCAGCCGCTCTGCTGAATGTCAACCTCACCATACTGTAGATTGACCTTCTCCCCATACTGGTTCACCATGAGAGTGATGTCCTCTCCAGGAGGCTTTTGGAAGAACTTCAATCAATGGAAACTCTGGAAGAAATGAGGACAAAGTGCTGGAGAAACTTACCAGGCAGGAAACATTTATGAAGCCATTTCTAAGGCACCAGGATGCCAATGCACCGCAGCGAGAGCCGTTACAGGGAACCTCTGGGCAGACCAGCCTGCTAAAATGACAACAACTCCGTCAAGATGAGGAACCGAGAAGAAGTGCAATGAAGGTCTGTGTTCAGGAATCCAGGCTGAGCAGAAATGGGAGTCATGGGAGAGGATCAAAGTGGAGACCTCAGCTGTCCAAGACCACCGTCAGTGCAAAGAAACTCAGGGATGAATGGAGACAGTCAAAAGTCAAACTCTTTGGAGGTCACAGGGCCCACGATGTTCAACAATAAGAACATCAGACCTGCAGTCAAACAGGGGGTACCACTAGTGTGGCTGGGTGGGATGCTTTGAAGGCCCACTGTTATTGATGGAAGCAGGACCTGTTCACTTGACCAGAATGTCCTTAAGGAGAAAGTCATGAAGCTAAAGTGTCACTGGGCAGTGCAGCAGGACAAGGAGATGAACCTCAAGAAGCAACTCAACACGTGAAGGGAGTCCTGACTTGAACCCGATGAAGACCACCTGAAATGAGCAGTTGGCGCTCGCTGAGCTGCAGGTGTGCCAGGATGAAAGTGAAGTGGGGCTGGCGATGAGAACGTCCGACGTCGAATGAGAAGACACCTATAGAAAGTTGTGATCATTGACGCTGCTGGCGCCGCAAACAAATATTGAAATGGGGGCAATTACTTTTACACATGGACGATGGAGTGTTGGATGAGTTTGTTCATTGAGTAAAGAAAGTCCTGGTTAGAAGTCTGAGTTGTGTGTTCACTCAGGTCCACTTTCCTACACAAGGAATGAGGAGATCAGGAAGGGGGCAAAAACTATTTCACAGAACATTCGTATAAAATGAAAATACTATAATAATAATAATAATAATAATAAAAATAATAATGAAATAAATGCAAACAAGCAGCTATTTCATAGCAAACTACAAAACCGCATTCTCAAATCAACATCCAATAGTGATATGGAGCTCTGTCCTGCTTATCTGTCTGTTATATAGCGCCTTTCACAGTCTGTCCAACAGAGGCACTTCTTCACCAGGTGACCCGAGTGGAGTGCCCTCTGTTGTGGTAGCATACTGCACGTCAGACATGGCTGAAGAGGGCGCCAGTGGGGTGACATTGGGACCCTCCATGTGGGCGCCTGGCAGCCTCTGGTGCTTCAATGGAACTCCTCAGACTTTCACTTATATAGTGCCTTTCACGGGGAGTTCCTTCACCATCCAATCACAGAGAAGCAGACCCAGTCACCGAGGTTATGAGCGCAGTGTCTCGAGAGGCCATTAGAGGGGAGTGTTCCTGTACGACCATCCCAGGCTTCACCCCAGGAGGAGGAGGAGGAGGAAGAAAGGCACTATAAGAAAAGTGGCAGCAGACTGGGGGACGGGTAAGCAGGTTTGCCACCCCCTGCCATGCTCAGCCACTCACAAGCTTGAGCCCACCACTGGTGTTTTGGTATTTGTGAACTGATGACCACCTCATGCATAACAAGAGAACTCTCATCTCTGTAACATTTTCCATTATTTTCATCGGCATCCTGGGCAGTGCCAAAGCTGAGGTTGTTATAATCACCACTGTAAGGATGGCTCTGGTGGTCAGGCCTCGTTACACCCCCCCAGACCACCAGAGCAGTGCACTGATGCCAGCGCTGACACCAAGTGAAACTGGCATTATGTAAGTCAAGGGCCGCACTACAACAGCGTGCCACCCCGAGGCCAGGTTATTCTGGGCAAGTCTTTATTGAGCGAGTGCTGGCGTGGTGATTCTTTATTAATTAATTTCTTTTTATGAAGTGCTTGCCCTGCCAGCCTTTGGAGCTACCAGCTGAGAGGTACAAGTGACGTGACTGGTGATCACACACGATTAAACTCCTAGCAATGAAGAAGAAGAGCTCAGAAAATAATGAGGGCATCCATGATGTGCCCACGATGACATGGAGGGCTAACTGTGCCATGCTGACAGTGCCCAAGAATGATAAACTACTAGAGGGCCAAAGCACCAAGATTAGCCACCTGTAGTGCCACGCACATGGAGCACGTGTCAGCCCCTGGGGTGGCCAATAGTTTATAGAGTTCAGTAGTTCAATTCAAATGTACCCAGAAGGGACCTCTGGTCCTATATCTACAGTACATAATTACGGGGGTCTTAGTGCCAGTCTGACTTTGAGGGTCTACTGGCTGCAGAGACAAAGAGCGTTTGGACTTCAAGTAAACACAAATAACTGAAAGCTCTTAGCAAGTGTGTGAGATGATTGGCAAGGGGCTGGTTTGTGCCCTAAGACTGGCACAATGGGGTGTAAGCGCTCAACCTCCATTCACCACCCCACCTCAGACCTGCTGCCCACCCGTCCATCTGTCCGTTAGTCCACTTGGTCTGGTGAGCTGGTACTTGTCCTTCTCCAGGACCTCCAAGAATCTTCATTTCCAAAGTGAGGAGCAGTGGTGGTCTACTTGGGTGTCTGAGTTCTTCACCCCAGTATGGGCAGCAAGTCTCGGAGGTCTGTGACCAGTGGGGATGATGAAGAAGGGGGTGTCACCTGAACTCAGCACATTGGCAGGGGGGGCCAGGACAGCAAATGGCACACACAGTACCCTGAAATTCAGACAGAACCCACCAATCTGACGCCTGGCCCCCATCCAGTGACAGTGCCCCCCGCTGCCCACCTCATGCTTCCTCCTGTGTTTCTTATCCATTCCTGGTGGTCTTTGTTTTTTGAAGTTGGACTCTGTGTGTTGTGCCCAAAATGAAAGGCGCTATATAAAGCAATCAATCCATGCCGGAGCTGTGGAAACAGCGGGTGACCCGGCTCTTGGTGTCGTGTTCCTTGGCGCCCCCTTCTGCCTGCCCTGCACGTTGTGTCGAAATGTTCTCGGTGCCGTGAAGTACAGGACTGCGAGTTGACTGCAGCATTTCACGATTGCCTGGCCATCTGGAGACACTTTGAGACTCATCTTCTAAATATAACGGCGACAGAAATCGAGCCTGCAGACGCCATCTGGAGACACGAAACGCGAGAAGGCTCCTCGTTCTCCCACCGTTCTGTGGCGGAATCCGTCTACGTGGACTTGAGGCGATCTGCTGCCCGGGAGGTTTGCCTTCGTCCGTCACTTTTATAGCGCCTTGCCGGATTTAAGACGCCTCGCCAGCTGAACGCTTTCCTGTCAGATGACAGTGAGGTCCGCTGGTGACGCCCACTTTGACGCCACTCAGTGACCCTCCATTACGTGTCACTCCCTCGGTTGGCGGAGTTGTCCCAAGATGACATGCAGACGTTTGCCTGCCGTTTGTTTCAATTCTTCACCTTCTTAGTCTCCACAAGGCGGCCCTGAGCAATGCCACTTACTATCATGAACAGTAGGGGGCGCTCTTGTGCCAGCGTCTCATCCTGAATAAAGAGGCCATAAGCTGACTTTCAGATAATAACAGGAACAGAACGAGACCCCCTGTAGCCACTGTGGGCCATCCTGTGTGCCAGGCTGCCAGTGTGGTGGTTTCTTTATTTGCACTGGTTGTCACACTGTGTCCCCCCCCCCCCCCCCAAGCCCTGGCATCATTATACCCCACCCAAGATCACTTCTAAGGTGGGTGGGCCAGGCTAGAGGTCTTTCTAGAGACCAAATGCACTTCCCTTAGTCTCCACTAGGTGACCCCTGAGGACCACCCTGACCTGAAGGCTGTTTGATATTACAGGGGTGAGGAAATGCCCCCCGGTGTTTATCTAAAATTCTCCACTTGGTGTCCTCGGGCACGACGACTATCTGTTAACGTGTAAGTAACAAAAGCAACTCAGTTAAACGTTAGCCTGGATGTCCTTGTGAAATGCAGTCCCCCGAGTGTCCACTAGGTGTCCTAAGGTAGCAGGACGTTTTCTTATGATGTAAGTAATAAAGGCGGCGGTGATAGTTATAAAAGTCACTTGGTCTCCACTAGTGTCCCAAGCTCTGAGGTCCAGCCGGTGTGAAATCCTCCAGTAAAGCCGACATGTTGGCGAGCCCTCGTCACCCTCATTGTGTCACCTGAGGCTCATTTGGGCTCAACGAGGCTGCTGCTGCTCCTTCAGCTCAGTGCCGTTGACTCCTCTTCTCGGCCGCGTTTGTCCGCTCCTTCCTCGTGTTTGTGCTCCTCGCTCTGCAGTTCTCTGCTCTTGCTGGCTTTTGTCATTTGTGTCACTTTGTGTCTGCTTTGACTTCTTCAGTATCTGTGAGGACAGCGACTGCTTACCTGCTCAGGACTCTGTGTCCCCCCCTAGTGGTCTGACGGTCTCATCTGAAGTCTTGTGGGGGGGTCCTGTCCATGTACTGAGCCGACAGATGACGTTGGCTTGACACATTGTGACGTCCTCTACCTTTAAAGTGTCGGTACCACCTCAGTGTCCTCAGCCTGTGACATGTGGCGCTATTTGTGTTACACCCAGTGCTGATGCCAGGCACCCAATCAGACAGAAACGCATTCACATTTCACCTCACAAACACAAATCCATGGCAGCACACGGCAATGGGTGCCACACGACCGGCCACTCTGAAATGAGAAGATGGCTGCCGCAGTGTGGGACATGACGTGACACTTTCCTATTTTCATTGCCATTTCTTTGATATCATTTCAATGTCATTTTGTGGTTGACTTTGTATGGTGGTGATGCCCACTAGGGGGCATGGTAAGTGATGACAATGGGGCAGGGTCACTGACATCACTGCGCTGCCATTTTAATAGCTGGCAGCCAAGCTGCTGGGTTCCTGAGAGCCATCTGGATATTTGGAGTTGGGTCACAACTTTGGGACCTCACTTGACTTGCAGTGTCAACTTTGCTTTTTCTTGCTCCTCAGAGTCTCTTGGCTGTTTGTCTCCTGCCACAAAAATTGCGTCCACCTGGACAGACCACTTTAATCTCAGACCCAAATAATGCCCTAAGCTCCTCCCCTGGGCCACTTGTCACCTCCTCTGCCCTATCAAGCACCTCCCTTTGGCTCCTCAAGCCCCTCCCCAGCCTCATGAAGCCCCTCCCTCTGACCCCTAAAGCCCCTCCCCAGCCTCATGAAGCCCCTCCCTCTGACCCCTCCCCAGCCCCATGAAGCCCCTCCCTCTGACCCCTCCAGCCTCTCCCCTCTCCTCTGCTCATTTCGTTCTTGACGCGGCCCCTTTAGGTTTGACTTTTCAGGTGAGGTGCCCCTCAGGTGCTTTTTCTTTTATTTGCTGTCACTTATTTGTTGTCACCTTGGACTGCGGATTTCTCTTGTGATTCTGCACACCTTTTTCTTACTCAGAAGTGGGACATTTGGTGTTCGTGGAGCCCCCAGTGCTCAGGTGACATTATCTGTCATATTTGCTGTGGCTGCTATGCCTTCTGTTGTAGGGTGACGTCAGTACGGCGTCCAAGTCGGCGGGTAAATCTTACAAATCCTTGGTGCATGTTTGTCACTGTCACATTGTGTCACTTTGCCAGGTTCAGACATGCAGATGTCATTTCTGACTTTGGTCTTCAGTTTTCTGTTTGTTTTTGGTGACCATCTTGTTTTTTGTGTTTACCTGATGCCATGTTAGCCTCACGCTGTCACAGGTGTGACGATTAGTGACATGGCTGCCACTTCTGCTATACACATGGCAGCGTTGGCAGTGTCCCTCTGGGGCTACTCCAAACAGTTGGCGTTCTTTTTGGCTTTGACATCTCCTGACCTTTGGCCTTGCCCAGCCCACTGGTGACGTTGGCATCAGCACTTTGTCCCCCCAGCTTTGACATTTTGTCATTTTTTAAGCCGTCTTTTGGCTCCTTGCTAATGGTGTCCATAACATATTGAGGGTCTCGAGTGAGTCTGAGACGATTCTCAGAATGTCACCAGCCACAAACCCGCAAAGACCCCCCCTTTGTCCTTTGGATTCAGTGGTGTCCTAAGGGGACCCTTGTAGATGTTGGGTGGTCTCCTCTCTTAGGCAGCCCACCCTCTCTTTATTTCAGGCTTCTCTTCATTTGTCATCTCCTCCTCTTCCTCCTTATTCTCTTAATTTGACTCTCATTTATTATCCTGCCACCGGCCCACCCGGTCACATGCACTTCACAGGGTCTTTGGTGTCACCAGCTGTTCTGCTATTTCACACCCTATGTGACCCCCAAACGAGTCACTCAGGCCCACCTCTGGAGTCCAGTGACTGCAAAGTGTAACTTTGCTGTGCCCGTCTGTGACGTGGCATCCCCTCACCATGAAAGGTCTTTCTGGCTGTTCCTGCTGTCCAATACAGCATCATGGAGGTCGGAGTCCACCCTCAGAGCAAAGGGTCCAAGGCAGGAGCCCACCTGGGATGGGGCACCTATTGAGAGCTCCACCTGAAGGGGGTCAGTTTACAGTCACCCACTGCCACATGTGCATGTGTGTCGGGGGAGGGTAAAAATACACAAGGAGACACACAGAGAACGTCATGGCAGTCCAACTCTGGATCTGTGCCACCGCGCCACTCACTCTGTGGGCACCATGCAAAGTCTGCTGAGCAGAAGGAAAGGCTATTAGATTGTTACTTTATATAGTGCCCACCGATGTGTACAAGTGACCTCACCATGACAATAAGAGTGACAGTCACACTAAAGGACCCCTTGAGGTTAGTAACTGTCACCCTAAGTGACCCTGAGATGACAGTCCCAATAAATAATCCCAGTAAGAGTGATAGGCACAACTAACTGGGGTGTGCGTGGAGTGACCCCCCCTGGTGCTCCCCCCATGTCACTCACGTTTGGCTCATCACCTTAAGTGGACATTCACGCTTCTCTGTGCTGTCCTCCATGTCCTTCCTCACTCACAATGATGTCCGTGTGTCCTGCCCGCTGCTCTTCATGTCCCCTTTGTGTTGATGCCAAGAGGGGGCGCTGTGGAATTGAAGTACCCCTGAAACGTCGATGAGGCTGGTGTCCTGGAGGTCCTCAGCTGGGTTGCCCCGAGACGTGAGGAGCTCCCTGCTTATGTCAAACTGGTCACCTCCTCCTCTTCCTCGTCACTCTTGAGCTACTCCATCCAGGGTGGGCCTGGAGAGGTGGGCGCCAGGCATGGCACGCGTGTCAAGTGGCTGTGTGCCATTCATTGAAGTCATTAGCTTTAAATAAAGCCTGGCTCTGGCACCCCACTCAACAGGATTTCGCTGAGTTCACTGAGTGCGCTGTGGTGTCGGGCGGAGGTGTGGACGGGTCATTTGTCAGGGGCCGTCATCTGAGCCACCCTGGCCTCGTGTCAAAGTGACATTTGATTTTTAAGTACAATTAGAATCCACTTACTGTGTCTATTCTGAGCTGAAATCTGTATGCCCCCCAGCATGGTGGTGAGGGCTGTCTGGGTTCAATGGGGGCATCACATTGGGCAAGTGACGAGAGGCCCAAATGACTGCCAGCGGGTTGGACAGGGTGAGGTGGGCTCAGAGGAGTCAGGAGTCCTGTCGAGGTGCACACAAGTGCTGCTACTTTAGGGGCCACTGGGGGCACCAAAGGCTGGATGGGTGCAGGCCTGCCAGTTTCAGGCATAAGGTATGAACCAGACCTGGTAGGGGTGCCAGTCTACTGCATACCCACACACACACCCAACACGGGGGCACTAAAACATGGGGAGAACACGCAAATGCCACACATAGAGTGTGGGCACTGGGGCACCAAGGCAACTCCATGGCTTTGTACTCTACATGGGGGTCTCCATTCCCACCATCATTGACGGTGGGCATTCCTACTTGGACCAAACTGAATGTTCACTTTTTGGGGGGCTTGAGGGTGATTGGGGTCTCGTTCATTTAATTCTTTTGCAGTTGGGCCCAGTAATTCCAGTTAGGCCCACTTGTGCAGGGCACAGAGCCCACCTGGAGCACCTGAGGCACAGCCTGGGCAAAGTCAATGTGAATCTGGAGAGCTTGGGGTCCGTGCGGAGACCCCTGTGTGCACACTTGCTGTGGGCTTCTCCTTCCTGTTACTGGACCCTCATCGTCAGATGGTGTCTTTTGTTGTTTTTTGCTTTTGATCTTTGAATATTTATTGAAAATGTTGCTTTTGTCATTTTGTGCCAGGGGTTTCGTGTTTTCCTCTCCCTGGCAGCTTTGCTCCTTCTTTAGCTTCTGCAGGCCACAAAGCCTGCTTCTCGAGTTTGGGACCAGGCCGACTTTAACTCTAGGCCTCATGGGAGTCTGTTTTTAGGTTTTGTTGTGATGGGGGGCGGGGGGGGTGACCTTGGGGATTTTTGTTCACTTTATTTAAACAGTAAATGACGGGCAGGTGAGAGAGGAACCAGCGCAGGAAACAGGAAGTGAATGCCTTACCTTCCATGTCACAGTTTGTCCTACAGAATGACACATGTCACTCAGAAGGTCACGGAGTAACAGGACGACAGCCGACGCGCGGCGCAGCCCACCTGCACTGGGATGCCCCCTCGCTCCAGTTCAGGTTTGTTTATCGTCACTTTTGGATTGGCTTAGTCTCGCGGTGGTCTACCTCAGCAGGGACCGTGAAAACATCTCAGTGGCAGGATGAGGAGATGAAACGAGCGCCAAGGATACGCACCGGGCTGTCACCAATAAGTCCACCCGTCAGAACCCGTTAAACCAGACCACCCAAGATGACGGCACTCCCGGCTGAATGCACGCCAGGCAGGAATAGGCGGGTCCAGGTGGACGGACACTGGACGTGATGTTAGAGGTGCCAATCATCCGGTCTATTGAGGGAGGCGCTGGAATACGATGCCACCCTGTGGATTGGTGAGGAATCACCTCCACCAGAGCCTTCATGTCCCATTTTTCTGAGAAAACGTCAGAAGTGAAAGAGCAGAAGACGAGGCACTGCCACACAAACACGGAGCCATTGTGCCCGTCTCTCTGCCTTTCACTCTTCATTGGGCATTGTGGACTAAAGCTGTTGGCCAGGGGTCTTTAACGGTTCTCCTCTCCCTTTAATGAGCACAACTCAAGCTTGAGCTCCTTGACTGCAGGGCCGGTCTGACTTGGCATTTTGGGCTCTTGGGGGTCCTGACGCCTGCCTCTTTCAAATTGTGACACAGATTATATAGCGCCCCTCGCATCCAGAGAGGCCCTGCTTATGCCAGATAAGCCGCGTGTGTTCAGCAGTTTAGGGGTCTCGATTAGCAGGACTGATTCAAGAACCAGCTGAAGCCTGGCACCCGTCAGAGCTGTTGGCCAGTGAGTCACAACTCCTGGCCCAGTTGGTATGCCAGGGTTCAAGAAGTCCTGGACCGCACACTGGTGCCCCCTCACTTCCCCCAAAATCCTTCTCGACAATTCTGTGTCTTCATTTATTTATTGACCAAAATCACAAGAGCTGCGCTGGCAGCTTCCTCACCCTGCCAATCTATTATTGATGGTGTTTGCCTTGTTCTGCAGCCGAGAAGCTCAGCGCCCGGGCGCCGCCAGGCCTCATGTCACGGCGCTTCCTAAAGTCAGGCTGCCCAGCCAACTAAACAACATGAAAGGAGTGGGCATTTGTGAATGGGCATTTGTAGTGCCACGTGGCATAAGCAGGCTGATACCAGCTCTGGTGGGCTGGCCTGGGCACTTTACAGTAGGAGAACAATAAAAACGTGTGAAGGGCACAGGGTGGCACCATGCGTCACAATTTAAAGGGATGGGCAGCACTCATTGTCAGCGGGCCCTCAGCGCTGGTGGCTTTCCTGTAAGTGAATGTCCCTCTCCTCCATGAAGTGCTGCAGGCCTGGCTTATCAATAATGACACAAACATTTAGGGCAGACAGACCCCCCGGCCCACTCTCACATCAACCCCTCCACCCACCATCCTCAGGTCCTCTCCATCTGTGTGCCCGTTTCGTAGTCCATCCACATGGCCGTATACATGCCAGTCTGCCCTCCTCATTTGTCCTCGGTCCTTGTCTTCATGCTCTGTCCCATTGTCACCAAACTCACGGTCCACCTGTCAACTCATTGGTCTCTTTGTCCACATCGTTGTCCACCCACATATTCCATCAGCTGTTTATCTGCCCATCCACCTGCCATCTGCTTGCCCATCCTTTGTTCCTCATGCCTATCCATGGAGGTCCTTGTGTCCCACTTCTGTCCCTCATGCACAAGTGACATCTGTGGCTGTCCCCCACATTGCTTGTCCTCCTTGAGCAGCTGTGTGACTTTGTGTCCCAGACTGGCAGTCCTAACTTCTCTGGCACAGTGGCGGGCATCGCTACACTCTTCTCCTCTGCTGGCTTTGAATGCCTCACGTGTGCCCTGCACGTGCCCTTGAACCCGGACCTGCAGCTCATGTAACGGTCCTCCCCCTGGCCCCTTGTCCTTTCACGTGGGTCCCCCTGCAGACCTGATGATTGGCGTCCTCTCTGTGAGAGGCCACAGCTGCAGCCCCCCATGAGTGAGACCCCGAGGTGAAGCAGCCATATTGAATATCAAACGCAGCTCAGAGTCAGCGCCTCGAGCGAGAAGACCCCCGAGGGACACGCCAAGGGCAGGCTGGGCCCGACAATGCAGCTGTCTGGCCGAGTCAGGCACCTTTGTGGACCACCTGAATATTTTAAATGGGGGGGTGGACGCCATCCCCCCACCTCCTGAGTTTGCCAAGGAAGCGCTGCCAAAAGCTAAAGCGACTTTGTGCCGCTGAGTTCCGCTAAAACGGTCACAAACAAAGCTGCAGGCGGCCCCTCGAGTTTTACCGAAGTCTTCGCTGTTCCTGATCTTCTCAATTATGTCTGCAGACGCAGCGCTCACCTTAAAGGCGCCGAGTGCCCAGGCCGTGGCGGGCACCATGGGCCTGCTGAGGCGCATCTGGGCATGAAAGGGTGCGCCAGTTCACACTTCATTAGGCTCCTGCGCCGTTGCCTGAGATGCGGCTCTCTGGGGGGCTGTGATGCTAACAGGGTGGCCACCGGGGGCCCATCATGGTTTGAAAAGCGCTGGCCTCTGAGCTTCGTGTCCTCCCCTGGATGTTTACTTCGGCAGGGCATCGGGGGGCGCTATATATACGTGGTGCAGGACAAAGACCCCCACTCACTGGACCGCAGGGGCTCACTAATGTAGGCGGGCACTGCCCTGCCCTGGCACCAATTAGATGTTGGGTGCTTCTGAGCTGGTGATCAGGGGGGTGAGGCGTCATGGCACGTGCCCAGCCCTCTTGACCCCATGTGCCTCTCCTCCATTAAGTGCAGCAGGCCTGGCTCATCAATAATGAATCAAATGTGGAGGGAGGTTAGTGAATGGCCGGAAATCAAAGGGCCTCGGGGGGCCGCCATGTATGCCTTTAAATTTTAAATACATGTCACGGTGCCAACAGGGGGCTGCCAGGTGATGTGGCTTATTCAGGGCCTTGTGGCTTTATATAGCACCTTTCCACAGCAACCATGCCCTCGGCACTCGGTCGAGTGGCACCTTGAGCCCCTTTCCATACTGAGCTCCGCTCCAAGGGTCTTTACAGACGAAACAAAACTCTTTGAGCGCTGGCGGGTGATGTAGTGCCTTTTTGTACACATAAAGTGCCATTATTGTCACCCTCCCAGAATGTGAGTGCTGGCGTGTCACATGACTGTCAGGAACAGACAGTTTGTCGCTGGTGTGACCTCATGGCTGTATATAGCGTCTTTCCTCTATGATCTCCACTCCGAGGCCCTTAACACATTAAGTACCGCTAGGTGATGTTTGGGTCTCTCAGGGTCACACCAGCAGGCCATGATGGTCGTGTGGTTTTATATGGCGCCTTTCCAGAGTGCAGTGCAGGTGGCCTCCTGTGTCTCTGACTGACTTAAGGAGAGTCGGTGATGGCAGCTGAACCACTGGGTCTGTGACTCACATTACAGGGTCTCAGTCACTAGGGGGCTGCAGTGAGTCTCCATGTGATGGTGACAGGGTGGCAGGGACACTCTGAGGGTCACACGTGAACCTCAAGGCGCTATATTGATTTAGTTTGCATATCTGGAGAACGTTGGCTCTGGCAGGTTTAAGGACCCTGAGTGAAGATGGGTCCAGAGCTACTGGGGGCCTGCCAGTGTGCCAGGGCAGTTTGAGGGCTGGCGGGTGAAGTCACATTGAGGGTCTTTATGTTTCATATAGCGCCTTTCCACAGAGTAGTGCCCGTGATGTATTTTACTGTGAGCCCCGGCAGGCCTGTGGTGTGGGTCCCTGCATGGTTTCAGAATATGTACTATGGCTTCACCACTAGGGGGCCACACTGACGGGCTGGTCAGGGAGGTGGGCAGTGCCCACACAAAAGGGGCCTCTGTCCAAATAAGGTAAACGTTAAGCTTGTTTTAGTAGCCCTCCCTTCATATCCAAATGACACCCACTGAATGCCAAGGAGTGTCGGGTGGCACTATAAACAGAAAATACACTTACAAAAAAACGATTTCTGGTGAAAAGATGTGACAAGAGGGTCCGGACACGTCTTGGGGTGGGGGGGCTGCACCTGGCAGGGACTTGTCTGTTGGCCAACTCCTCAAGAATGAGTATTGAAGATGAATAAGTGCCCTCAGTGGGGTGAACCAAGGGGGGGTGCTGTTCAGCCAGGGCAACTGGAGCTCATCCCAGCAAGCATTGGGTGCTGGCAGGAACAACACCTGGACAGGGTGGCAACCCACCACAGGGTGAGCACCCCAACAACAGCAGAGGACAACTTAGTAATGCCAGTCCACCTACCCTGAATGGACTGGGGGGCTGGACCACCTAAAAGAAACCCACGCGGACACAGGAGGAACATACAAAGTCTACACAGGGAACACCCAGGGTGCAAACCCGGTCTCCTTATTGTAAGGCAGCAGCACTGCCACTGTGCCAGCGTGCCACCCCAAGGGAGAGCAACTGGGCTGAAATAAAAGCCACCTGTGAACTTGGTGACTGACACCAGACAGATGTCAACTCCCGCTGGTGGCCGAGGATCAAACAGAGGCTTGTCCGGAAGATAATGAAACGGAGTGTCCCTGCTGGGATATTAAATTGTCCCAAAGAAACCTGATGAAGACATTTGTCCAGAATCTGCCTCGAGGAGTAGCCCAGGACTGCAAAGTGCCCATCAGCCCTGAAGTCGAACCCTGGTCGGGGTAGGGGGGTCGGGTTGCAGAAGAAGAAGAAGAGGAAGACGAGAAGAAGAAGAGGAAGACGTGGCTGCTTTCTTCAGTTTAAAAGTGCAGTCAGTAGGCAGGTTAGTGGAAAAAAAGAAGCAGAAACATCAATCAAGGAGTAGGAACGGGGACAGAAAACAGCGGGTGGAGGTGACGCGAGAACAGAACGAGAGCGAGCGGGAGCGAGAACAAGAGCGAGAGCGAGCGCCATCCGATCGGGATCAGATAGCAAGAGCGGGCGAGAGCGCGCCGCGCGTGTCAGACAGCGTGCGAGAGAGAGAGACAGAGAGAGAGAGAGAGAGCGGGGCCAATTAGAAGCGCAGAGCGACAGGCACAACTGAATCCCAACAAGCCCCAAGTCCTCACAAGCCGACACAACTCCAGGCTCGCGCAGCACACGCATGGATACCGCCAGGCTCTCGTCTCGGGAGTGATGCTGGACGCCCCTTCGGCCCGGTCGCTGCACCCTTGGGCGGCTCTGTTCGCGGTGCTGAAGCGGGGCAGCCGACCTTGACACTTTCACCGTCCTTCCTTTCGACTTCGGATGGGAAAGAAACTGGGAGACTTAAGTTGAAGAAGAGAACCCCCCCCTCACCTACCCGACCCCCCCCCCTTTCCTTTCCATTTTCCATTCCTCACCCTCCCTCCCCGCTACCCCCCCACCTCTCCGAAAAAGAAGAACATTCTTTAAACTGTGCGAGTAAAGGGAGGGTGGGCGGGCGGGTTGGGGATTTTGGAAGAAAATTTGGAATTCTGAGAAAAGAAGAACCGAGGAAAAGGAGTACGTACACCTGCGCCGGCGGACTGATGGAGATGAAGGAACCGAGAAGATTGTTCAGTTGCGGTCTGCAGTGGATGGATTGGTTCAGCCACCGGTGCATTAAAAAAAAGGCGATCTGAGGCCGGGCGATGCTGAGGTGCGGCTAAGCCCGGCGGCGGCGGCGGCTGCGGACGACTCCAGAGACCCGGAGCAGAGCGGCGCGAGTGGGGGGCACCGAAAGGTTAGTGAGACCCGTGGATTTACCTGTTGTCTGTTTGAAGAGTGGTGGGGGGAGTTGTTAGGAAGCCTCACCTATCCTACCTGCGTGGACACACGTGTCGCCGGCCTCCTCCTCGCGCGGGTGTTATATAGCCCCTTGATTACCGCGTGGCCCCCTGCAAGGCTGATTCACACGACTAATCCCCGTTTACCGAGGCAGCCTGGCGCCTACACAAGCGGGAGCCGAGAGACGCGGAGAGGCGGGCGGAGAAAGAAACGGGGGGCTCAAGTTCGAAAACAAAGGCGGTGCGACGGAAGAGCATCGGGGGAGAGAGGCAGAGGGACAAGCAAAGTGACAGGAGAGCTGCAAGGAGCACCATCATCATCATCATCATCAAATTGTTTATTATGATGATGATGATGATGATAAGCAGCAGCCTACACATCGCGGAGCTCCAGTGCGCCCTGACTGCGTCCTCCCGGATCAAAACGAAGCGCTTCCAGCGGTACTTAGCGGTGGGCTGCCGAGTGTTTGCGCCTACCTGCTCTCTCTGCTTAGCTAAGCCAGCCCACCTGGGCATCCCCCGGGACTGACTTCTCCGTTTGTCTTGTTTCAAGTTTCATGCCAACGGTTAGTTATGGCGGCGGCAAGACAGAGTCGACCCCTGCGACGGGAGGTCAGGGCTTTGAGGGTCTCGGGACGATTCGCTCCATAAAAGCCCCCTGAGGGAGGCGAGTCAGCTGTTCAGGTGTTCCGTTTGATTTCGAGTCTGCGTAATGCGCTGTGGGATTGTTTGGCTGAGCGGTTAGTGACAGGACTTTATTATTATTATTATTATTATTATTATTATTATTATTATTATTATTATTATTATATTTGTTTAGCAGATGATAAATAAAAAGTCAAGAAGGACACCAGCGGGGCCACACGACTTCGTCTAAAGCCACCATTGCGCCTCTTCCAACTTTCCAATGTGAGGACAATTCTGCAGAGACCAGGCCGCTCAGCCCAACACGCCCACCCGTCCTATTCGCCTAATCTTTCCGAATTAAGACCGAGTCGAGATTCGGGGGTCCCTACAGTCCAACTGACCACCACACTACAGGGTCACTCCCTCCACGTCCCTGCTGCCCCGCTTATCCCATTCATTCAGCGCACTTATCGCCCCTCGTGCTTAGCTGGCAGGTGGGCATACAGGTGGGCACTTGAAGAAGCTTCAACTTCGGGGTGCTTTCATGAAGATGGTGCGCCCTCCCTTCTACCTGCGCCCTCGGCTTCTTTGCCCCCTGTTGGCCCACTAATTTTCAGTCTCGTACAAGAGTGTTTTTATGGGGGGGGGGCTTCACCCAGTGCTCCCAGTACAAAAGTTAATTATGAAATTCACGTAAAGATTTACATGTCGGGGATGGGGGGTCGTCTCTGGAATGTTAGCAGTCAGCAGCGCACTTCACGTCCTCGTTGAGGGTTTCAGTTTCAGTCCCTTCAAGGCGTCCTTTCATCCAGAGCTTCACAATGGCTCACTGCTGGGCGGGGGGGTCGGGGGGGGGGGGGGGTCTTTGGCTGCCGTCTTCTTTTCTTTTATTGTACCCGGACAGTCCAAACAGACGCGCGGTCCTCTTCTCCAGGCTGGGGGTCTCCTCGCCAGGCTATGGCCGACAAACCACCTGCGGGCGGGCGGCTCGGTTTGTGACACTCGGGGGTCCTCCTGAAGTGAACGGAGTTTTGTTTCGATCGCCCGTTTTCGGAGTCTCTGCCCTCATCCGGCCCGTTATATAATCCACTAAACTGACTTTCTCCGAAAAGCCCCCCATGAATTTGTGAGTCAGCAGCGCAGAGCAGCGAAAAGAGGAGCCCGCTGTATTTGTAATAAAATCAAGAGCCCCCTAAGTGGAGGAGAAGCGACGGCGAAATCCAGCGCGGAGTTGTGTTGCCTGACATGAAATTCAATTTGCATTTGATTCGTCTGCAGCACTTTAACGGAGCAAAGCAACAGATTGTCACCGAACGCGACGTGCGCAGGAGCGCCAGCGACAAACGCGCGACCGCTTAGAGTAAGGAACATACGAGCGTGTAACGTGAGACACACACACACACTTACCGTAACGCCACAAAGACAGAAAACACGCAAATCCACCGCGAGTCGGCCACCATTGTCAAGGTCTGGCCTGGATGGCACGGCGGCGCAGCAGTCAGCGCTGTCACTCCTCACGTCCGTCTGTCTGAGTCTGCGCATTAACTCCGGGCAGACCGGCACTCTTACAAATGAGGGTGCCAGAGCAACCCATAGGAAGGTTCCGGCAAGACCCTTAGAGCCAAAACAGAGTCCATAAATATCCATGGATGGACTTTATGAAGTGCCAAAGAGCGATTGATTTTAAAGGGACAGTCGCACCGCTCACTTCAGGTTTTCTTGGTCTGTTTATTCTGGTCGGTCGTCTACTAGAAATGAAAGATGTCACTGTCCTGTCCACACATTAGGGACCTTCTCATAGCCCGAAGAACCAACTGGATGTGCCATTCAAGTAAAGTGTGGGTGATGGAGCGTTCCAGGCGATAGACTGGCATCCCGTCTGGGTTTGGCCCTGATGCTGCTGGGATGGCCTCTGCTGCTGCTGTGGTTCAGATGGCTGGAGCTTTGGAATTTATCTGCCGGCAAACTCAGTGAAAGCATTCAGGCACTGAAAGAGAAGATGAGATCAAGGAGACATCATACCAGTCTAACGATCAATCAGTCAATCAACCAGTCCATCTATGCATCAATCAATCAATCAATCAATCAGTTGATTAGTCAATCGGTCCTTCACTCTTCACACGCAGTGCCAGCTCCGCTTTACCCGGCCTGCCTTGCACCCGATTATTTATTCATTTATATTTATAATCCTGGACCGATGGTGCCAGGACAGGCTGCAGTTCACTACAATGGACAGAGGAGGCTTGGCATATGGGAGGTCGGAGGACCCTGACAGTAGCATGGTGTGACCCTCCTGTGTCCCCACCTGTAACCCCCTCGCTTGGCACACACCCGTTCCGTGTCACTGTGCATTTTAGTCGTCTTTTGGCTTAGACTTCACAATCTATAGAGAATAAATAAAAGTTTTTGGGGCGCATGAGCTGAAGGGTGGGCTTTATTAAACAAATAAAGGGGGTCCATACAAACGGACAGATGGGCAGAAAGACAGTCCCCTTCGTCGCCCGCTGCCCTCACCAATACCCCTCGCCAACCCCGAGTGACGCCCTCTGGTGGTGGTAGGTCTCACCTGAGCTACCGGGCTCGCGAACGGAGCTCACTGGCATTTAATAAAGCGTGAAGACGCGGAGGTGCCCATCTCTCAGTGGGTTCGTTACATCACTGACAACATGGGACCCGCTGCTGAAAAATGCCAACGAAAGTTCACGGCCTGCGTTGCCGCAGAGAACCGAGACGCCCGCTGTGTGAAGCCGCGAGGGACGAACATGACGGCCGCGTGGCGCTCACGCACTTCAGCGCGCTGCTCGATTGGCAGGCTGGCACAGGCCACTCGGCCCCCAGAGGGTCCCCGTCGTCTCCTGCTCTTTTATGCCGGCCGGGTCACCACGAAGGCCGGCCGAATCGACGTGTCAATTGCCGATATGAAGCGAAGCAAGCGGGACAGGCCGGTCAGAAGTGACTCCGAATCGTCGACTCCGGTCTTGGGAATGCCCGCCCATCTACGATAAGACCACCGAGTCCAGTCGAGGGGGGACCTGACACGACAAGGCTAAATGTGACCCCCCCCCCCCCCCCCCCCCCCCGCCTGATCTCAGGAGCGAACCGTTTGGCTTCAAGAAATGCCACTGGGACACTAAAAGAGCAACACAAGGGGGCGAAATTTAGGGCTGGAAAAGAGCAAAGGACAAGGAGGCATGGGCAGGTGACAAAAAGGGGGCAGGCGGGTGACAGACAAGGACTGTGTTTGAGTCATCTAAAGCATTTTCGGAGCAAAGCAACAGATTGTCCCCAAACGCGACTTGCGCAGGAGCGCCTGTGACAAACGCGAGAAACACAAGAGCGTGTAACGTGACACACGCACTTCAAGCGTGCATTCAGATTGGACACGCGCGCGCATGCACAGTCGCGCACGCGCACTCACCTACCGTAACGCTACAAATAAAGAAAACGCAGAACGCGCAAATCCACCTGGAGCCGACAACCATTTTCAGGGTGAGGAGCAGCTGGAACAGATGGCACGGTGACGGAGACTGGCATGACTTAAAAATGAGAGAGGTTAAGAAAGAGGCACAGAACACTGGAAGCTAAAAGTCGGGCAGGTGACAGGGACTGGCCAGGTGGTAACAGTGGAGTGGCATTGGTGTAAAGTGAGGCAGGTGACAGAGACTGGCCAAAAGTCAAGAGCGAGTCAGCTCACACAGACTGGCAGAGGTTAAAAGTGAGGCACGGACTGGCATGGAAGCACTTGGAGTGAGGCCAGCCAAAAAGTGGCACTGGTGACAGAGACTGGCCAGCTGGCATAGACTGGGTGAAGTGTAAAAGCGAGGTAGGTGGCAGGGACTTGTATGGGAGCACTAGGTCTGAGGCAGGTGACTGTGATAGGCAGCAGATCACAATTGAGGCGGACATGAGCCAACCGCAGGTTCGGACTGCACAGACTGGCTGGCCATTACAAGCGAGGCAGACACTGGGGGCCGCCACACTTTGTCAGGTGGGCTCTTTGCCTGGAGTCTAGGAGTGAGTCACACTGTGTGCGTTGGCTCTTGATATGGTCACCAGCCTGTCAACATGGCAGAGGTCCCCGTATTAGTCTCATGGTCCCCTCTCAGGCCTGTGGGGTTTTCTCATCTCATCTTGGACCCCCTTACTGTTCCCAGTTTACCTGCGGTCAGTCTGGCTGATCTCACATAAGGGGGGCTACTCCCCCAGTTTGCACACTGGTCCTGTTGAAGTGAAGCTCTGCGCCGTGAGTGGTGCCATGTATGCCAGTCTGGAGGAAATGTGTACGCTGCCTGCCAGGCTTTGTGTTGCTGTTCGCACTCCGGTGGGTTCAGCCAGTTGTAGAGGAGGAGCAGCACGTCAGGCGTGCCAGCATATGCCACCCGTCTGCTGGCACCTCTTAGGCAAACACTTGTGGAGCTCCCAGCCACTGCAGGAAACCCCTTTGCTGGATCCATGCCTCACTTTGCTGCTTAGGTGTGCCCTTCATGCCACTTGATGGCTACTGTCCCCTAGAGCCATCCCTGTCACCCCATTGCCCAGGCTGCTTTGCCGATGCCATGTTTGACTCTCCCTGGACACTTGTCAGAATGTCTGACGTCCGTGTTGTGTGACCAAGTGTTCATATAGCGCCTTACATTTCTGTGTCACCCATTCCCTGTCCATGTGACCTTTGTTCTGAAGTCCTCTATGGTTTATGTGACAGTCACACGACTGGGGTCACCCACTACTGGACACGTGGCCCCCGTCCCTATGTTCTCTGACCACCGCTGGGCCCCTTGTCATATCATGGTGGTCTCAAGCTGAAGGCCTGATTGAGGAGACGAGGTGGGCTCGGTGCTCAGGTGTGTCGGCTCTCTGTGCTCCTCGTATTTGGCAGGTGAGGCGGGTTGCCATGGTAACGGCTCATTACATCTGCAGTGCAGCAGAATGAAAGTGTGACCAGCCGAGTTCGAGAGACCGCCGAGGAATCTGCCTGAACTCTGCGACACGGGTTCAAATCCGAGAGTCTGGGTGCCAATGCTAATGGGGACAGGTGTCAGCTCATCACCTGGGGTGTGCCACCAAGTGAGGCAAAGGACAGTGACAAGAAAATGTGGGCACGTCAGGGAACCCCCCCCATATGGGTGGTACTCTAGTACCTGTGGGGGTGCCCCTCTCAGCTGACTCCCAAGTGGTAGGGAGGCCAAACAGATACTGAGTGGGTTGGTGTCCTGCCCTTCTGACCCTCTGGTGACAGAGCAGTGTCCTTTGTGACATTTCAGTTTCTTTCCAAATTGGTGCTTTGCTGCATTACTGACATGCCGTTGGCACTCTGCTGGCATACTCCACTGGCAGTCCCCGCAGCTGGTTGGCCATTGGGCAGTGTGTGGCCGCTGGTGTCCTTGTGACTGCCTGCAAACACAAAGTGTCACAGTCAGCCGGACACGGGCGTCAAGTCCTCATTGACAGCATTGGTTCATTTTCAGTGCCACGTCATCAGTGACGGTGGCTCATTGTGATGACAGTTTGAGTGGCACATTCAGAAGCCTGACTGGCATTTGTATGTGTTGGCTTGACACACAGGACCACCCATGGGCCTCAACTGGTAAAGCAAGTCAGTGGAGTGGCTGGAGCAGCCTGCCCAGTTGTATGCCCAGTGCCCACTTTGGACATCTTGATTCCATTAGTTACATTTCAATTCATTTATTATGAACTTGGTGGAATGCCCCTCGCTGGGCATTTTAAAGAGGGGGGCTCCCTGAGCAGCCGGGCCAGGCCAGGTCTTCACATGGCCACCACAAGGCCCTCTTGTCTGCTGGCTGCAGGGATCATTGGTTTAAATGGGCGAGCAGGTGGGCATCAAAAGAAGATGAGAGGTGAGCAGGCCGGCTGGCAGTCCGACGGAGGTGGAGATGCCCGAGTGGCACACCTCCCTTGTGACCCATTCGACTTTTTATTAATTGCTCCTGCGATATTTTCATGGTCTCGTGACATCATCGTTCAGGAGCGCGTGGCGCCAAAGGGGGCTTCGTGACAAATGGGATTCCGAATATGGAAGACAGGCCCACTCCATCAGAGCAATTAAGATTTAAATAAAGAGCACTGCAGAGGCAGCGCACCGCGGGGGGACAACTCCAGCGCAGCAAAGTCGAGCGAATCCCGACTCTCGTCCGGCGACTTCCCAAAGAGGTGAATTGGGAAAGAAGGGGGGCCGTCATTAGATCAGGAATTTCAGAGGCCGTGTCACCCCAAGCAATGTGCCGTTTGTCAAAGTGTCCCTTCATCCACAAATCAGGACGACACCAACGGTGAATCACATGCCAGGTCAGGCGAGCTGTAATGTCACCTAGTGCAGTCTGGCAGACCCCACTGAAAGTGAGACCCTCAGGTGCCACATATGGGCCACCTCACATCTCGACTGACAGTCGGGCAAACGGCAGGTCCCTGGGTGAACACGGAGGATGTGGAGGTGCACCTGACACTGGCATAAGCCGGGTGATGGCTGTGTAGTGTTGTCTGGGGCTGAGCCCATCATCTACATGGGGGCACAGGTCAGGGAGTGCCCACCACCTACCGCTGTGTGATGGCAGGTGAGGAGACACATGAGGCTGGGCAAAGCAGCTGGGTAAATATGGGGGAACTTGGGGGCATAGAAGAATCTGAAGTGCCAGGTGACGCTGGGCACATCTTCTAGATGGGTAAGAGAGACTAAGGGGCTGTAGGTCAAGGAGTACCCACCATGCAGCCGTATGTGGAGGCAGGTGGAGAGGCAAATGAGGCTGGACCAACCCCTGGGGGGATATGGGAGAGAACGGGGGGGCCAAGATGTGCTAGAATATCAGGTGAAAGGCGATGTGGGGGCCACCAACTATATGGGGGGCCACCAACAAGTTATATGTGAGAGCAGGTTGGGAGGAGGAACCAAACCTCTGGATGACTGTGGAGAGGCCGATAGGTCAGTGGGTGTCAGGTGTCCACTCAATGGGGGAGTCTGAGAAGGCAGGTGAGGCTCAGCCCCCCGTCACACGTAGGTGGATATGGGGGGGGGGGCAGTGGCGTAGCGGGGGGGGCAAGGGGGGACATCTGTCCCCGGGCGCAGCATCCAGGGAGCGCTGAATTGATGTTCCCCATTGCATTTTGGCAAATAAGAGGGGGCGCGAAATTTTCAGTTGTCCCCGGGCGCTGAAAACCTCTACGTACACCTCGGGGGGTGGGGGGTCAGGGAAACACCAAGAAGGGCTTGTGAAGTCGGCCAATGTCGGTGGTAGAATGCCAGGTGAGGTCCACCATGTTGATGGATAAGAGCGAATGTGAGGTCAAAGGTCAGGTGGCGTCAGGTGGGGTCACACTGGCATAACTCTCTGATAGAATATGAGGTGGTAGGGGAGGCTGGGCACACCCTGTAGATGGGTATGAGGGAATGCGGAGGGGCAGGTGAGCTTCTGCCCAGTGTCAAGATGGATTTGGGGCAACATGGAGAGGCCCACGAATGATGGGTATATGTCAGGTGACACTGGAATCCAAGGTGGCAGTGCTGGCTGGGCCCATCATCTGGGGAGATTAGAGGGTACGGGGCGCGTCCACCATCAGGCCGTATGACGTGGAGAGAAGCGGAGGTGGCTGAACCTGCCACCAGGGTGGGCAAAGCAGGATGTGGAGTGGCACACGTGCGGTGTGATGTAAGTCGGTTGGCTGAAGGGCAGCGAGAGTGAAGGAGGTGTTTGGAAAGTGCAGGTGAAGCCTGCATGGGCACTGAAGGTGGCAACTTGGCGTGGTGGGCTTCAGACTCTGTAGGGATGTCCAGTGCTCACCCCAGGTGACCCCTGACTCTCTGGGCGAGTCCTCCTGCTTGTATCTGGGTGGGCTCAGATTGGTACTGTGGCACTTTGGCACACATGGCGCGGCTTCCCATCATTTTTTTAGGTTGTGTTCCACACTGGTGGTTTGCTAGGCATGTCCATGCCGTTTGGTTTTGGTTTGTCAAAAAGCCCACCATATAGCGCCTTACATCCTGGTGTACACCCGGTTCAGCAGCAGTCAGCCCCCGACAGTCACAGCCAGGCCAACTAGTGCCATCAGCTGGCAGTAACCCACAGAAGTATGGGGAGAACATGCCAGCTACACTCTGGAGTTGTGCCCCTGTCTGTCTGCAGTCCACTTTCATCGTCAGCCTTATTTTAACTTCAAGGTGCCAGGCACTTTATGAGGCCCATTATTATTCACATTTGACTGGCATTGAAGTATAAAGGATGTGAAGTGTGTTGTGTCACCAGCCTGCTCTGGGCCACCACCTCCTACTTGATGTACCCAGCCTTACCCACAGAATGAAGATTAATGGGGGCAGAGTGACAAGATGGGTGGTGACAGTTGTGTGGGTATCAAAGCAAGTCAAATAGCAGGAGGGCATGGAAAGACCAATGACGGGCAGGTGATGATACTGGCAGAAGCACGGGCAGAAAGGCAAGATATGTGAAAGTCGAGGGGGGCTGTGACACAAGGTGACAATGGCAGCAAGGACCCAGGGCTGAGGGTCACAAAATGGCAGTTGGCAGCACAAGAAGAGGGGGTGTGGCCCGAACAAAACTGGAGGCGGGACACAGGCTGGGCTGTGTGTGGCGTATTTAGAGCGAGACTGGGTGGGCGTGGCCACATGGCAGGACTGTGTGGTGAGTGTGAGTCTGGAGGTGTGGTCAAGGGCGGGTCTCTGTGGGTGTGGTCACATGGCATGACTGTGTGGGGCATGCATTAAGAGTGGGCAGGATAAAAACAGACGGGTCAGAGTACCTCACATGGCTGAACAGTGTCCTTCACCCACATGCCACCTCACGCTATGCATACCCGATGTACGCAGAATGCAGGCCCTCTAATTCAGAGGATGTCTCGACACTCTGCCCACCTTAGAACCTAGACGTGCCCATCGCCACAGTTTCTGGGAGGACCTCAGAGTTTGAGGGCTGCCATAACCCCCTCAATAAGGTGCTTTCCAGCACAATGCCACCTTCCAGCTGGCACCAATGAGCCCACTGGGTTGCATGTCCTTCCTGAGAGGGAATTGCCAGTCTTCAGGTGGCATGTGTTTCCCAAAATCAAACCGTAACCGTAAAATGAGCAAATTTGGGAAATGTGCTAATCCAAAGGTTGTTGCCGAATTGACGCTGCCAGCCTGTCATCGGGCACCTCGCGAACAATCAATTTGTATCCATAATGCATCAGTCACTTGGCAAATGGACTGGCGAGGAAAAGCATCAGCACGCTGGGGCCGCGTCGGACGGCCGGCTCTCATGTTTGACCTTCTCATTTCTGCCTGAATTGACATTTATTGCAGAGCATGACTGAGGAGGTGGAGGCCGATAATTCTATAACTCCGAGGGGAAATCAGAGAGCCGGCGAAACGCAATTAGGCGAGTCCGGAGACAGTAACCAGGAAACGGAAAATGTCACCGCCGCCTCCTCGGCCTCCCCGCAGCGGCAGCTTCAACTCCTCTCTCCGCTCAGACTGAGGCCTCTGGATCGGCCCGCGTCAGCTGGCAGAGACGGGCACCTCTGATTGGCCACTGACCTGTCTGGGGCGTGGCTTAGGCTGTGACTGACGAGTTGGGACTGGGACCTCGTCTTATTGACGTGCATATGGCGTCTTCTCGTCCTTACCAGTCACTCTGAGGTGCTCTGACACCACCTGAGGCCATTAGCTGAATGAAGACCCCTTAAGAGAGGACAACTTCATTCAGCACAGCTCAAGAATTCTGTCAGTGCCAACCTCAGCAGGTCTGCCATCTCACAAAAATACGGAAATGACGTCCGAGCACAAAATGAACAAACAAAAGAAGTGGCTTTGGATTGGGGGGCATTGAGAACCCACCTGGGACAGTAGAGAGTGACTTTAAACGGCAGAGCATAAAATGTAAAAACACACATTTATGTGGGCACAGTGCATATATGGCACAGAGTGAAATGAAAGGCACTATATAATAGGAAAATCAAAGCATAGATAGACATGAAAGGCACTATAAAGCAGACAGGTGGACTGACAGATGTAGACATCATTTATGGTTGACAGACAATGGTTTTCCAGCATGACAGCAATCAGTGATGGACAGATGGACATACAGACAGACAGACAGACAGACACACAGACAGACAGACAGACAGACACACAGACAGGCAGACAGACAGACAGAGAAGTAGACAGACAGACAGACAGACAGAGACACAGACAGACAGACAGACAGACACACAGACAGGCAGACAGACAGACAGAGAAGTAGACAGACAGACAGACAGACAGACAGAGACACAGACAGACAGACACACAGACAGGCAGACAGACAGACAGAGAAGTAGACAGACAGACAGACAGACAGAGACACAGACAGACAGAGACACAGACAGACAGACAGACAGACACACAGACAGACAGAGACACAGACAGACAGACAGAGACACAGACAGACAGGCAGGCAGGCAGGCAGACAGAGAAGTAGACAGACAGACACACAGACAGACAGACAGACAGAGACACAGACAGACAGACAGACAGACAGAGACACAGACAGACAGACAGACAGAGACACAGACAGATGCTCCACTGAGTGCTCCCACACATTTATAGTTTTGTCTTTTCCTCCATTTCTGTACCTTAAATCTGGTGCCCCGCCCCTCACACCTGATTGGCTCAGTCTGCTGAGCTGGTGAAATGATAAGCTAACAGGGCTGTCAGTCTGACCAACAGGCCACAAAGACTGGGACCCGAGGGTCCACAATGAGATGCTGTAGACCACAGAGGGGTCCAAATCGGGCCACAGCGACATGACTTGTCACATCAGTGACTGGACTGGTGACACAAATGCAGCTGATAATCTGTGCCAGGCTTATTTTTAAGTCATTCTGATGCCACTCATGCATTGAAATGCCACCCACCCTTGGCTGTTTCTGTGTGGCATCTGTGTGTTCTCTGCCAGTTTTCCTCCTGCACCCCCAAACATTTGCAGGATCACTTAATAGGAGAGCTTCTGTGAGCGGGTGCCCATTCAGCATTGGCACCTGCCTGATGTTCAGGCCCTTTGCAAGCCCAAGTTTGAATGTCATTTTTCACTCTGACGTCCCTAAAGGGTTCAGCACCTTTTGACCCATTGTGGTGGTTGCCAACTGCCATCTTCTTGTCATTTCTAGAACAATCGCCATGAGGGTGACAGGCCAGACCAAGCCTGGTATTTGAACTTTTATAGTGGGCCTGCTAAGTGGTCTGTGCCACGGATGGCCCTTTTTTAACCCAATGCGGTTTCATGCACTATGCTGGAGATATAAAGCGCCCCACAGGACATGAGCTGATCGAAGGAAACGTGGCCAGATGGTGTGCTTAAAGCTCTCTGCAGGAGGTGCCACACTCGGCCAGCAGCTCTGGAACACAATGGCAGATTATCACTGCCGAGCCGAACACAAAAGACAGGCCCGCCAGGACAGCTGAACCTGCTGCAGCCTTGATGCGCGGGCCTTGTGACGCACTCAAAGGCTGGTGTCATTTATATAGGGAAAGGCACTATAAACCACCAAGTACAGACTGTTACTAAACATCAATGACGATCAAAAGGCCACCAGTCACGCCCGCCAACGAGTCACAATGTCAGCGCTTAGAGACTGAGACAGGAAGGGCAGCATCACAGTCTGACAGGGTTTGGGGGCACAAAGACCACCAGATTTATGTAACATGACCCGCCAGAGCACAGCCAGCCAATGGGCACATGTCAACAGCGGGCACTCAAAGGAGAGAGTCATGTTGGCATGTGTCTGCCAACATCAAACATTTGACTCGCATCAAGTGATGGAGGTGTCTCACTTTATATAGCGCCTTTCATAGACAGCACTATCCCATAATACTTAGCATGTGCACTGCGTGAATTTAGTCCCTCTGAGGGACACTTCTGATCTTATGTAGCACCTTTCAAAATCCCAGAATGTTCAACGTGCCCACAGACTCCAGCTGTTTCCATACTTGACTCATTTAGGCACCCTCTGCTGAACTGGCCACTGAGATAAGCTTATATAGCGCCTTTCACAGAGGACGCTGTCCCAAGACCCTCATTGCACACAACCTGCTTGTTTTTGGACTTGGCTGAAATGAACTCTCAGGTTGATTTACTCGCTCGGAATCAGACCACCCGTCACTGATGCTGGATGAACCTGTAAACTTGGGATTTTATATAGCGCCTTGCACAGGTTTGCTCGCAGTTGGCTCATGACATTCTCTCAAGTTGCTTCCACGTTTGCTCGTGTGAACACTGTCCTCTAAACTGGCCCCAGGAGTCAGAGATGAGTTTATATAGCGCCTTTCTCAGAAGACACTGCCCTGAGACCCTCATTGCATGCAGTTGAATTGCTTTGCTCACTTTGAGGTGACCTGACGCACTCAGAGTCACACTGGGAGTTGGGGACAGCCTCAGAAGCTTGGGCCTTTGGGGCTTATACAGCGCCTTGCACAGTGAGTGTCCATAATGCAGGCCAGGGCTGTCAGTGACACAGAAAGACCTGAGGAAAGTGTACCACTGAGTCACAGTGGGCCAAAGGGACAACGTCAGTTGGTGGGCATCATAGACATAGAAACTAAGCCTTGGCCTGGCTTTAAATCTGGGGGATGAGGGTCCAAACATGGGAGGATCAAAAGAAAGCATTGCCATCTGCTGGCACAGTGGGTGGTACTGATGTGTTAAACAGCCTGAACTGCAGCACGCTCTGGTGCCCCCTTCAGGTGGTTGGCTGCTCCTCTTAGCTTGTGTGAGTTTCCTCTATTGGTGTGATGGTACAGAAACCTACACATGGGCTGGCACACCCTGCATGGCTGCCCTGCTCTGTGCCTATTGCTGCCAGTTATAAATGGTTGAATTTGTAGGAGGGACTCAGCAAGCCCACCTCAAGGGTCAGCTGGCTTAAACCAGCTCGCAGGTAGCTGTGGGCGCCAGTCCTGCTACTGTGCCAGCCGCTGCCAGCCCTGCCACTGAGCACAATTGAGAGGCCAGACTGCCATTGCTGACGTCTCGGGTGCAATTGGGCCATCGCTGAGTTTCATAACCAGCTTGAAGCTAAAAATAACAGGCAGGGTGGCAAAGTGGGTGCCACGATCTGCAAATAGAACCATCTGTGGGGTGGGCCGCAAGTGGGCACTGTCAGTCTGAACTGAGCGAGCGAGTGAGTGAGCGAGTGAGAATCTGACGCTTAAAGCGGCTGTGGAGGCATCACATCCAGATCAAGTGACCAGACCCCCCTCATGTGCTGCTGCCCCCCAATGACCGTCTGTGTCTTTGGTAGGTCAGCGAATGTCACAGACTATGCCAGTCTAAGTTGGTGCAGTAAATCGAAGCTGATTGGCACCACGTTGGACTGGACAAGCTGACCATTCTTCATCCTTCTTAGTGGAGCTTCACACCACCAGCTTGAGGCGCTTCACCCATCAAACGTATCAGGAGGACTGGGTGGGCAGCAAGTGGCCGAGGGGACACCCGGCCAGCCCACCTTGTGGGATCACAATGGGTGAACATGCATGGGCAGCCACGTGGAGTGCATTGAAATCCCACCCTGTACTGTAATGAGTTTGAGCTGGCAGGGTACCTAAGTCCCCCTAGTGACCTTAGTTCAAGCCCTGGCATCCTCATCGCCAGCCTGGCACTGACATGCTCTCCCTGTGATTTTGTAGGTTGGTACTCCAGGTCTCCTTTTCCAAAAATGTGCCTGACACCTCTGGATAGACCTTCCATAAATGAGCGTTAGCATGCGAGGTCTGTGCCCTGTGACTGATTGGCAGCCCACCCAGGGTCATTTCATAGAATGGGCTTAGCTCTGTCCCCATGTCCTGTAAAATAATGAATTAGGAGGTTGGCACAGATGCTGCCCCCAGGGTGCTGGGTTCAAGTTCTACCCTGGCCACTCATTGTCTGTGTGTGTGTGCCCACATGTCCTTGGCAGTTTCACAAAGACTTTACACCAACTGGGCACTCCCCACTGGCCTTGTCCCCTCTGCTGCCAGTCACTAGTCCCCAGTTCTCCTCCCATGTCCCCAATGCTGTGAATGTTGGCAACATAAGAATTTGGGTAAGGGTGTGTGTGTGAGTGTGCCCACCATGGTTGGGTCCTGCCTGGTGCCCACTGCTGCTGGGAGAGACTCTGACATGTGAACCCTGAATTGGATTAAATCAAAGTGCTGCATGCAGACAGGAGTAGTGGGGCATAGTGGTGAGTGCCGTGGCTTCATGGGTATGGCATCTGTGGGCACAAATAAAACAGAACAGAACATAACAACCTGGTGGGGGGGGGGGGCAGAGATGGGCCTCTAGACCTGGCACACAATTATGTTGACCATTGGTTTCTTTTGCAGCTGGACTAGCTACCTTTGTCTAGCTGCTTGGTCCCTGTGCCCGCCTTACACACCTTGCTCACTCGAGGTCTGGTGCCACCTGTCTGCCACACTTCTCCCCAGCTTTGTGAGCCCACCCAGCTAACCAGTGGCCATGCGCCCAGGCTGATAGACTTTAGGAGTCGCATCTGAAGCCAAATGGACTTTAGAAGACTTAAAGTTGGAGGGAATGTCAGACTGGGCGACTGGCAATGTGACTGGCACATTCCTTATCGTGAGCCCAGCTAGTGACGGCCGAACGTGAAGGCTTTGAGTGGTCTGAAAAAGCTGAGACATCGGACAGGTGAGCCCCCTTCCTGTGTGATGTCCTAAATGCCCATGTCAGAGAAAGGGGCTAGCTGGCACTGCTTCGGAAGTGTGAAACTGGGTGACAAACCCGGGCAATGAGACCACCCCCTCAAACCGGAAGTCATGAAATGTGACATTGTGAGTGCCCGGTCTGCGTTCCCTCCAGGAGCTGCCCACTCATTGCTTTACGGTTGGCTTGTCCAGGTAGGCCCACCCATTCTCACAGTCCTCAGTCACCTGAAGCGAGGCGGGTATGCCATCAAGGTGTTCTGGGTGCCCCTTTATACCAATGCCACTTCTCCCCCACCACTCGATGAAACAAAATCACCAAAGGAGGACCCCCCCCTTGATGACACAATCAAATCTGATCAAAGGTGAAAATCTCTGCCCCCTCCCCCCGTCCCGTAGTCTCTGCCGACTGAACACAAGGGTGGGAGACCCCACGTTACGTTAAGCTGATGGGAGTCCGTGGACTTAAGAAGTGGGGCTCTTAATGCGAGCTGACCCTCTTAGGACCGGACCAATGACTGGCGCTCGGTCCCCGTGGTATTGCCGCCTCGCCCCCTGTGACTGGCAGCGCTGCCCTCGATCCGTGGGATGAGGAGGAGGACAACAGGATCGATTTGAGACTCTTAGCCCTAAACCGCAGCTCCCGTCTCTTTCCTCCTTCGCGTAAACAACGACGGGGGCACAGCTGACCACCTGAGCAGGGACAATGCGGAGTGACGTCACAGGAAGGTGTGTCCCATACGCCGGATATTCCAGGTTTTATTTGAGGGGCGCTATATAAAGCCGAGCCCGATCTCTTTGAAGTTCTAGAGCTCCTAATGCAGCCTTCAGACCAACTCCCCCCCCCACCCCCCCGAGACGTCTGGCTCATTCACTGCCAGCCTGCGTGACATTGCTGAGTTCCGCCGAAGCTGCCCTCGGGTCCCCGTTGTCACGCTACAAACGACCTCAGGCCGGATATTCGCAGTGGCGGCGGTGGTGGCGCTGATCATGCAGTGCTGTCACACGGCTAAATTTGATTGGCTTTAATGTCTTCCAAAATCCCGATGAGGCTGTCACAAGCGCTTAGCGACACTGACTGTGCCACGTGAACGCGGTGAGTGGTCGGGGGGCTCGATATAGCGCCTGTCCAGCCCAGTCTTACAAAGCGCGGAGAACAGCCGGGGATGCAAAGAAACGCACAGAGGACACAACTGGCGGTCACAGCAGACCCGAGACCACCGATGAACAGCCCGAGTGCCAAAGTCGATTTGTGCCACAAAGGTGTAACTCGGTGAGGACGTCCGGTCCACTGATGGCTCTTTACGGGGTCGTGTGGTTCCTCGTGGGGTCTGGACGGGATCTTTGGTTTAAAAAAGTCCCAAATGTGTGGACGAAACCTAAACCTTGAATGGCCTGGGAGGCGGCGTATCGGGACACTGGCAGATGAAGACCCCCTGAGCTGAGCCCCTGTGACTGAATGCAGCGAGAGCCCCCGTTTTTACAAATCTGTTGTTATCTATTTGTGGATCCCATTACCGATTGGGGCGAGCAAAAGGCGCTTTCTGGGACCCCCATGTGGAGGTTTTTATGGCGTCACTCTGAAGAGCCGCTTGGGCACCATGTCGCGGATACGTCGGTCTTCTAAGGCGCCAAGAGACTGAGTGCCAGGGGTCGGCTTGCCACCCTGTGCTCACCAGAGAGCTGTCGAAATAGATTAGAGGGTGACGATGGGGGCACGTGCCGTAAAGTGTGGCGTGCTACCAACAACCACTTCGGCAGCCAATCGCGGGCACCCAGAGGAACGAACTCGGTTTGAACCCAAATATCTCCCGGCCGCTCCGAGCACACGTGCACGCGGACCACAGAAAGGTGACAAGGAACACAAGCGACACGGGCGACACGACCCCGAGTCTCAAATAGGAGTGAGCGTTCGATCTGCCGCTTAATCCAGCTCAAGGTCACGGGGGGGCGGAGCCTAGCCAGCCCACCACTTGGGGGGTCTGGCAGTCCGTTACACACGTGACTACACGGGGGCACCTTTGGAGGCGTCTTTGGGTGTTCACAGGGACAGACAAATAAGCGGAGGTGACGGCAACCCGCCGTGTCACACGTGTCACACAATGGGACAGTGGCCTTTACCCAAGCGACTCACGTGTCGTGGATCAAACCGCAAAATGACTCAAGTCGTCCGGTGCTGCAGTTTGATTTAGAGAAGCTAAGAAACAGGCGGGTGAAGGGGCGGCGTGTGCGGCTCTGATGGGCGGGCGGCGGACGGCGGGGGTTCGAGGAGCTGCTGGGCCAGCGAGGAACTGCGCGGCGTTATGATCTTCGTTTAGGGGGCTCTGCGACTTGGAGCGACTCAGCTGGGAAATCAACACGTCATACTCTGTATCAAGTGACAAGGCGCTATATGATAGATAGATAGATAGATAGATAGATAGATAGATAGATAGATAGATAGATAGATAGATAGGAAAGGCGCTATATAAGAGACGGTCAAATCGTGCCAGCCTCTTCTTAATATTGTCACTTTCGCCGAGGACACCCCCGCTGGACTCTTTACTAACTGATCTTCATTTATTGATGTCTTTAGCCAGCCTTTCATTTCAGATGTCACTGAAGTCACCGCCATGTCCAGTACGTCGCTAATTACGTCGTGCAGACAAGCGGATTTCACTCAGAAGCCGCCACTGTCGCCCTCAGTTGTCGATGCCAGGGTCTAAATGTAGGTCTGGGTTTCCAGCACCAGCGTTCTCCCACCAGTCCTCCCCGCTCATCACTTTCCAATAACAGTTTTTGGTTTTTTTTTGTCTCGGCGAGGGGTTTGCGGGTTTTCCACGGCGCATGCGCTGCATTCAGCGCGGCCTGATTGACAGTCCCGAGGGATGATCGCGTCACGTTTTGCACGCGTGTGTTCGTGTAAGCGAGTGCGCGTTCCCGTGCCTTGTCTTACACCTGCCACTTTTATCTGGCCGGTGGGCAGGTGGGCTGGTGGGCGCAGCTCTTGCGTTGCTCGCGGTTACAGATAGGGGCGACAGGTGCCTCCCTCTATGCCACAGCACTTTCGTGTCACACCGCATGCGACGCCGGCGCTGGATTTCGCTGAGTTTCCCAGATCCTCGTCTTCTGTTGAATCTAAAAAGCGGGCGGCTCTCCGTCGGCGTCACTCCAGCCAAGTCCATCTGATGGAAGAGGTTGGAGGGTCTCAAAGCGAAGCTGGCGCCCACCACGCAAGTGCACACAGAACGAGGCGACATCAAACTGAGACGCGCTGCCCGTCTGCCCTCACGACCTGCAGGGCTGCGGCTGTCCGTAGATTTGAGGAACGTGACGAGCTTTGGGCTCAATGGTGACGACGGACGGACAGGCAGGTCCTGATGGGTGCCAGTTAGTGAGTCAGATGGCACAGGGACACAACCAAGGACCTCGACCTCCCTTTATGTTCTACTGGTGTCAGAATCCTGGAGACAACACGTCCACCATGTCAGCGAGATTTTGTATGCAAACCAACCGACTGTTTGGTTCAATGAGTGGCATGGTGGCATGTTGGCACAATGGTTATGACTGTTACGTCTTGGCAGCAGAACCCTGGCTCCAAATTTAGGTCTGTCTTTGGAGTTTGTGTTTCCATCCCATGCCCCCCCCATGGGTTTTTTTTCCACACCCCACAAGCTGTGCCAATTACTTCAGTTGGGGTGCTGGCCCTTGTGCTGCCAGGGCTACCCGACCCTCAGCTGGTGTTATGAGATCAGTAAATGAATGGGTGGGTGGCTGGTGGGACATGCATGAGCCCCCCCCCCCCCCGGCCCTGACCTTCATCCCGCTGCGTTTCACTTCTTCAGAGTGAATTTGAAAACCCATGAGAGGCGACTGAAGTGACCCCTAAATTAAAAATGTATGCAGGGGTGGGCCGGAGATTCAGGGGGCAGACTGACAAATAAGCAGCGTTCATTTTATATAGCGCCTTTCACAGCGATCAGCATTACAAGACAGATGAGAAAACACGCAGCGGAGCAGCAGAAGGGGGGCTGCGGCACTCGGCGTGTCGAGTAAAAACATGACGTGGTGTGAAGACCACCGAAGCAGGAATGAGAGCGTCGATGCCAATCCCCTGAATAATAGAAGTGAGGGGCGGCACCACGGAAACGGAGAGGAAGACTCAGGGGGAGTGAGGTGGGCATCGGTGATCAGAAAAGGCAGTCGTGCTCCGTGGAGTTTTGTGCGGCCGTTGTGGGCCCAGGGGGGCGGCCGGCAGGCAGGGGGCGCTCAAGTACTCAAAGGCAGAGACCACCATCAGCACACAAAGTCTGGTCAAACGGTGAAAGCTGATTGGATGGGGGGCTCACAAAGACCCCCTCACCCGTACACTCTCATGGACAAGCGCACACAAACACACCTACATATACGTGTGTGAACGCACACTGACCTACACACATGTGCACACTCGCTGAACTCACACCGCCTTCATTTAAACACACACACACATACTTACACACACACACACATACACATCCTGACACACACACACACACACGCATTCCTAAAGGCTCCCACACATTGGCACACACTGGCAGACACACACTAGCAGTGATACATAGGGACGTACAGCACACACACTTACACATTCACACTCACACACTCAGCACTGCTTCACAATGTGAGGTCTTGGGGTTTGCTTGACTTTGTGTCACGATTGATATTTTTATTGTCACTTTTTGTGCCACCCTTCCATGTGCTGCTCGTGACGGACCACCACTGCTGCCCACTGACAACTGGATGCCGTGACATGTGACGCAGTTGCTATTTAAGATGGCGCTCTGCTGCCAATGGCGTCCAAGTTTCTGGCCAGGGTCCCAGATCCCAGTGGGCTATGCCAGCGCACAAATCGATTTGCAGGGTGAGGTTCTCCTGGCTTTGGGTGACTGGTCCTTTCGGCCTGTTTGTGCCTCCCTCGATGTCCCAACTCAGGCCCTTAGTCCTCTGTGACCTCTCGTTCCCAGTGTGGCAGCCTTTCTGTGCCCACCCCTAAAAGTGTGCCCATGCGTGAGCTGTCCCAAGTCCCCCTACAGCTGCCACCACCGTTCCACAAGCTGCCCACCCATGCGTAAAAAAGGCCATTCAAGGGAGGGGAGACCGTAAAACCCCTGGCACAGTGGGACGGAGGCAAATCGAGGATCTTTCACCGTAATCCAAAAATGACAGAGGAGCAAAGGAAAGGCAAAAACAACAAGCCAGAGGGGTCTGCCGTGGTGGTCTGCCTCGAGGTGTGTGCGTTCACGCCAGACTAACGCTGATATCCTTTGCTTCCCAGGGGTCCACCGGATGTCGACGGTGCAAAGAGGGGCCGGCAGCAGCACGTCGCTCTCCATGTGCCGGAGGAGACTACGAGACCTCCGAGATCGCCTCTCATACCCGTGGTAGGGATGAGCGTCGGCAAGGTGAACCGCTACAGCATCGTGTCCTCGGAGGAAGACGGCCTGAGGCTCACCACCATGCCCGGAGTGAACGGCTTCGGCAACGGGAAAATCCACACGCGGCGCAAGTGCAGGAATCGCTTCGTGAAGAAAAATGGCCAGTGTAACGTGGAGTTTACCAATATGGACGACAAGTCTCAGCGCTACATGGCGGACATCTTCACGACCTGCGTGGACATTCGCTGGCGCTACATGCTCCTGATCTTCTCGCTCGCCTTCCTCGTGTCGTGGCTGGCCTTTGGACTCGCCTTCTGGCTCATCGCTCTGCTCCACGGCGACCTGGACAACCCGACGGGCGACGACAACTTCAAACCCTGCGTCCTGCAAGTCAACGGCTTCGTCGCCGCGTTCCTTTTCTCCATCGAGACGCAGACCACCATCGGCTACGGGTTCCGCTGTGTCACAGAGGAGTGCCCCATCGCCGTTTTCATGGTGGTCTTCCAGTCCATTGTCGGCTGTGTCATCGACTCTTTCATGATCGGCGCCATCATGGCAAAGATGGCGCGGCCCAAAAAGAGAGCCCAGACGCTGCTGTTCAGCCACAACGCCGTCATCGCCATGCGGGACGGCAAACTCTGCCTCATGTGGCGGGTGGGCAACCTGCGGAGGAGCCACATCGTGGAGGCTCACGTCAGGGCGCAGCTCATAAAGCCGCGGATCACTGAGGAGGGCGAGTACATACCCCTCGACCAAATCGACATCAACGTGGGCTTCGACAAGGGCCTCGATCGCATCTTCCTGGTCTCGCCCATCACCATCCTGCACGAAATCGACGAAGAGAGCCCGCTGTACGGCATCAGCAAGCAGGACCTGGAGGCGGCCGACTTCGAGATCGTGGTCATCCTGGAGGGGATGGTGGAGGCGACGGCCATGACCACCCAGGCCCGCAGCTCCTACTTGTCCACCGAGATCCTGTGGGGCCAGCGCTTCGAGCCGGTGCTCTTCGAGGAGAAGAACCAGTTCAAGGTGGACTACTCGCACTTCCACAAAACCTACGAGGTGCCGTCGACGCCGCGCTGCAGTGCCAAGGACATGGTGGAGAACAAGTTCTTGGTGCCCAGCGCCAACTCCTTCTGTTACGAGAACGAGCTGGCGTTCATGAGCAGGGACGAGGAGGACGAGGAGGAGGAGGACGAGGACAGCAGGGTCCTGGGGGACCTGAGCCCGGACAGCCGGCATGAATTCGATCGGCTACAGGCGACCATAGCGCTGGACCAGAGGTCCTACAGGAGGGAATCGGAGATTTGATGGCCGGGGGTGGCTTTCGACAAGAACATCAGTGCAAGTGCCATAGGGGGAAAAAACACGTGACGGGGCAAGGAGACACGGGTGCCACCTGCGGGCAGAAGGAGACTCGAGTCGGCATCCTCGCCCTCCTTCGAGAAAACTTGAATTTCTTTTTGTAAGAAGCTTTAAGTGCAGCAATGCAGAGAGACAAGGCACAAGGAGGGCGCCCGCCTAAATACCCGCCTGCCTGCCCGCTTCGCTTCGGCCTGTACAGACAGCCAGCCTGCCGCGGCCCCTCCTCTTCCTCCTCCTCCTCCTTTGGTGACTTTTTGGTCGTTTCTGGTATCGCTGTCTCGGCTCCCAGGGTGCACCGCAATCCAAGCAGGGCGGTACGGGATCTGCAGTGGATGGCATCACCATGACGATGCAAGAAAACAAAGAAACGATACGCTGAATGGCACAAAGGGACGTCGGGGAATTTCGTGTTAAGGGTAGCTGTTATTAGAGAGTTATTTATTTAGGAATACACTTCTCTCTCTCTCTCTCTATATATATATATATAAATATACGTAAATATGAAAATATATATTTATATATGAAATTTTATTAGCTTTTCACAGACATCCCAATAACAGAAAGCAATATTGCCATCAAAACGTTTTCACGTGTGAATATTTTCTTAATTCATGCAGCGCCCTCTAGTGTTACAAAGAAAGGCGAGAACTGAAGGCACCACAAAGTAACGTCCAGAATGGCGCACACAGCCCACCGGACCGGTGGTCTCGGTCTGAGGGTCCGCTGTCCTCCCTGAATCCACACGACGATGTGCAGTCGCTGCCTGTCCGCCAAATCGCCCTACAAAGTCTTCAGGTCCAATCACGTGCGGCGTCCTCGAGACGTCAGGGTAGGAGTTTGGTTTTAAAGAGGCGTCCTGCCGGAGGTCATGAAATCACTGGACACGGCTTTCTGGACGTCTTCTGAGCATCTTCCACTTCCCTGTGGGGCACACAGCGGGATATCCTGCCAACTACACCAGCAGCTCCAAACGGCAGCCATATTGGTAAACTGCTTTTCATGTGAAACTTCCAAAGTCCCCCTCATCCCTTTGACCCTCGGCACTCGGGCGACGCCTGCTATGGCACAGCCGGCCCCTTCCGGCCGCTGACGTGTTGATTTGCTATCGCCGACCACATGACTCCTGCATCTTCAGTGATCTCAGAGTGTAATTCTCTCGCGTCCTTTGTCCGTTAATCATTTGTAACTCATTAGCGTGATTTGCTGACGAGTCACGGAAACGTTTTTATTTTGTGGACCTTTGGGCTTTCCTCTCGTCCTCCAGATCGCCCCACCAATCACGCCGCCCTCTTTCCCCCTAGTTGTCTATAGAGCTTATGGCGCCACCTGCGTTAGGGTCAGCACTACTGGAGATGGAAGGCAGTAACCCAAAAGGGCGTCACGAAGGCAGGCAAAGGTCGCAGAATTAACGACGGAAAAGTACAGTCGACGACACGGGAGCCACGAGCTCCTCACCAAGTCTCACTGCTCCACTAGAAGGCTCGGACCCCGTGAGCCGCACACTCCCATCTTACTTGACCTGACATGTCACATGACTGCCAGCTGGCATAGCCACGTAAATAACGGGCAGAGGGAGCCACAAAGCAATCCAGAGCATACAATGGCGTTATGTGATGACATCACCAAAGCAACCGAAAAGCAGTCCACCCGCCGTAGCACTGATGTCAACTCACTGAGACCTTCTAATTGTGTGCCGCAGCAGGCATGGAGATCCAGATGGCGTAGTAGGCAGGACAGCCTGCTGACGTTCAGCCACCAAGCAGTTTACATGTCGTCACAGATGGGGCTCAGAAATCCCATGGGTGAGGACAACTGATGAGGAAGGCTCTCACAAGCTCCCGCCTCTTATATAGCGCCTTTCTCACACAACTTATCCCCTGAACTTGATGTTCCTAAGTTTATTGAGGCCAGACAAGCAAAGTCTCCTTACCATTTACTTTATAGTGTACGATCCTCATACGGCACCCCGCGGCACACATTTGCCTGGCCAGGTGGACGTGATGGATGTCCATGTAACACTCGAGCCGAACTCCAGGCCAGTGGGGACGCAGACGTTGAGATTTCAATCTCACGCGTCCTTCTAACGGCCACATTAGCATATCAATCAATCAGCTCCGCCGTATAAAGCGCCTTTCATCCCCCTCATCCCAAAGTGCGGGACATTTGAAAAATGATGCCCAGGATAGCCCAGCATTTGTTCTAAGCTTAGGGAGTTCCACTTGATCAGCTGGCTAGCAAAATCATCACAAATGTATTAAAAATCCCCCAGAAGTCAGCGCTCACCCCTAAGGCACGTCAGTGGTCCATTGGGGCACAGGTGGCATTTCCCAGGGGAGGGACAGTGGGGACACTACAGCCCATCCTGGATGCCTAGTATACCTGAATGAAGCTTCAGTGGGTCTTCATCGTCACTCTGCAGTATGTCAACTGGGCTCAGTTTCACTTTTGCCCAGATACCCAGTGGCACAGCTGGCACGCACGCCATCAGAGGCCTACTGCTCTCGGCCAGTCAGACAGCTGGGTGAGCTGGAGGGACTTTGGCGTTGACCAGGCCAAGGGGTCACCGACAGGGTATCACTGCACCCCCTACCCGGTCAATTGAAGCAATAAAAGCCAGAGGTACCCTCACATGCCTGGCACCTGGACCCACAATCAAGCCCTCTGTCATGTAAAGGCACCATAAAATTCAAGCCAGGCTTGTGCCCCAGGAGTCCAAGACCTTCTGGGTCCGCATGGCGTTTGCATGTTGGGGTTCAGGCTCTTTAATTTGTCACCTGCCAAACCCCAACAAGGGTTCAAAGGGCCCTGGCCGTGCCAGTTAGCCGTACCTGCATGCACACAGCGGGCATCACTTGATAACGTGCCTTTCAGCGTCAGTTCCACCATGAAGCAATAACCAGCACTGCAAAGATGAACACATTTGGAAGAAGCTCAGCGAGCAGAGACAGTCGTGCGCTATATACAGTAGCGCCTTGTAAGGGGACTGAATACCAATATCAGGGATGCCAGCACTTTGTAAATGAATCCAAATCCAGTAAAGCAGAGCTGCAGTATATAGCGCCTTTCAGAGCTCCAGTCCCATTAAAGCACACTGACAGTGCTTGCTATATAGCGCCTTTCAGGGGTGCTCCTGGCACATTAGTACAGGTAGGTGAAAGTAAAGGGGAATGGAGTCAAGCGTCATATGGCGCCTTTCCCAGTAAACGCACTGCCAGTTGAGATGGCACATAGCGCCTCTCATAGAACTTAAATCACAAAGCACAGAAAGCCAAGCAGTTCTTGCTGTATGTAGCACCCACCTTTCAGCCCCTCACACAGCTCCTCACGTTAAGTAAAAGTGCAGCATCAGCCTCCATGCGCCTTCTTCTCAACGCAGAGGTTCTTTCATAGCTTAACAGGCGACAGCAACGCACAAAGAGAACGGGGAGAGCAAACCAAACCGAATATAGCGCCTTTCAAGGGGGTGCCCAGCACGGTCATGAGATCGACTGTTCTGTTATATAGCGCCTTTCAAGGGGGTGCCCAGCACGGTCATGAGATCGACTGTTCCGTTATATAGCGCCTTTCAAGGGGGTCCCCAGCACGGTCATGAGATCAGCTGTTCCGTTATATAGCGCCTTTCAAGGGGGTGCCCAGCACAGTCATGAGATCAGCTGTTCCGTTATATAGCACCTTTCATATTAAACTCACCGCCAATCAATTTGGCAGGAATGACATCCATCTTGAGGTGACATAGCACCCTTCATACTTAAGACCCCCCCCCCCCCCAAGCAGCATCGGCCTTCCTCACAAAGATCTTTTCATAGTTTAATAGCAGCACACAATGCAAGTCGCAATAAGGGAGGGCACAGCAAACCTTACCTAACAGAGCACCTTAATATAGCGCCTTTCAAGGTGACCCCCCCCCCTCATACCAAGACACTTTCAACAGGAATCAGAGGTCCACAGGGTCAGCGCCACACGCCACACGCCATCCTGCTGTGACTCCCTTAATCCTTTGCACTGCCTTCTGGGAAGGCACTGGTGACCTGCCATGTGACACCTTTGTACCTTGGAAAGGACGTGACGGTGCTGGGATTGTTGTTACTTGTCTCACAAGAGGTAACCGTAGCAACGCATCTTCAGCTTCTTGGTGACCTCCTGGGAATGCCAGTGTTGATGCCCTTGCCTGCCCAGCCTGCTCCTTTAAGGTGGAATCTCCTTGAGGAGAATAAAAGAACATGTGCCCGTAGTGACCGTGGTCAGGTGACAGGCCAGCACTGCGCTCGTTGCAGTAACACCTCATGTCACTAGTGGGCGCTGAATTGATTCAGACAAAACCCCCAACCCCCAAGAAAGGCTCATCCTGTTGGCACCCCAGTCACCAAGCCAGCTGTCGAGTGCCTTAGCGGTCAGGATGGGACCACCTTACTGGGGGCTCGTGCTGAGGCCTTAGTCTGGGGATGGAGGGGCTGAAGTGATGAGGCGACCCACTTTGTGGTGCCACGGCACACCTCTGAGGGGCACTGCCACCCATCTGCTGACCGTTTTTAAGGCGTCCCAGTCCCGGTGCCCCATTGGCTTGTTGATCCAAAGATGGACGAATCGGCTCTTGAATTTCACATTGGCGCAGCACGGATGTTCGTGATTGGCCGATTTCGTTCTCTTAAAGGGATAACTGGATGACCTTTGACCTCTCTAGAAGTCTTCCTCTTTGCCCAGAATGTGGACTGGCAAGAACAAGCTGGGTGGGATTTTTCTTGTTTTGTTTTTATTATTGTTTTACTCTAATGGATGATGACACGTTTATTAAATGACAACGTCTCTTATTAAGATGTGCCCTTGCCTTCTGTGTCACTTCTCACATTGTGCCCCAACAGCCCACGGAGGATCGGGGACAGCAGGACAGTCCCTACAAGGTGGCCTCGGCACAAAGCGTGTCTACCAGTCTGCTGGCCCTGAATCACCGCCACGCAGGCCCTTTAATAATCCTGAAATGCCCTGGACACACGGGCACCATGTGCCACCTCCACCAACCTATGAGATGCCGTACCCCCCTTGGGGAAACAAAGAGGGGTGACAAAAATCCAGGGAGATGAGCAGACTGTGCCTTGTGTTGTATTGTATGGTGACAGCGAGAAACACGCTGGGTGGCCATCACAGGTCACTGCTCACCGGCCTCTTCACGAGTCTGCCATTGACTCAGGTGGCAATCAACCACTTAGAAATGTACCACGTACCAGGGCAACGCTGCCAGTCTGTGGTGTATGGGCACATGTGGCTGTGCCCTGTCACACACTGGCTTCCCATCCATGACTGGTGCCAACCTTATGCTTCTGGCCCCTTGTAATCTTGGCTTCAGAAAACAGAGGGACGGTTGGAGTGTGACGCAGCTGAGGACTCGGGTTCAAAATGTTAGTCCGGGCTCAGGGGGCACTGGCATGGCACGCCACCTCCAGTCCTCCATGGTGGGTGACAGCAGGGGGGCTGGTCTTAGAACTGAGAACATCTGGACGCCCATCCATGTCTGATCTACCAACGGAAACGAAACACGGCGGCAGACGAAGGCAGACCACCGGGGGGCAAGGAGACGAAAATCTGAAAAAAAAATCAAAAGAAAAAGAAAATAAAGGAAAAAAAAAAAGAAAATGGGGGGGGGGACGGGGGGCTCTGCTGGTTCTAATAATAATAAGAAGAATACGGGCACACAAATAGTCCTAATAATAATAATAATAATACCGGCGGGTTTCGAAGGACGTGTTATGTAAGTATAAGAAATAATAAGAATAATAAAAATAATTATGTAATTAATGGAAACAAGAGAAGCAGGTTCATTTATAATAAAAATAATAATAATAATAATAATTAGCAGGCATGTTGTGTTATGCTGTTCTAATCACATTAATAATAATAAACCTAATGACAATAATAAGAGCAGTAATAGCATTAGTAATTACAATACTGTAAAAATAAACGATAACAAAAGCAGGATATGCAAATCAAGCTGAAGTGAATTCATACTCACAATGCACAGCTAATAGGATATTAATATTAATTATTCCTCACATTTATTATTTTATTTAACATTTGTCTAATTAATATTAAGGTTACATTGAAGGTTTGACAAGCAGGTTAAACATGTGATGATGATGATGATGATGATGATGATGATTCTTAGGCTGCTGGTATCTTTCTGATCAACGCTAACCCTGATAATAATGCCAGCGTCATTCTAGTAGTAACTGAAGGTTTATTGTGAAGGCCACTCTCGGGCACCTCGACCAGGTCCTCAAGGGGCATCATCTTCATCATCGTCATCTTTGTCATCATGTTCACTTTGATAGCCCTAATCATTCCAGTGGATTTGTGGCCCTCTCCCCCATATTAAATCTATGAAGACATCGTTGGACCATTTCGAGGGTCCTTTGCTCAGCCTGCACGGTCTCAATGACCTCACAATGAGGGACCCAAAATGTCACTTGTGGACCTCAGAGTTATGTCCCCGCTAATCGTCACGGCTGTCCACGGACCTTTAGAGACCCTCACATGGTCGCCTTTCCTGACTTCAGATCTCTCCATTCCTTCCACGCTCGTGTGAAATAACCAAAGGCTGCCAGAGGTGCTACTGCAGTGGGCACACCAGGGGGCACTGCCATCTGGATTGGGGACTCTGATTGTTGCCCTTTGCCACTGGCCAGCAGCACACTGAGTATGAGAAGAGTGACATGCTGAGTCAGTGTGGTTGAGGTCTTCAAACCAAAGAGGAGACCACCACTATGACACGAGGGGCTGCTCTGACGTCACCTGAGTGGAGTGGCCTGGCACTGTGTATCTGTTGGGTGACCGCTGGTGACCTCACCCACATGGAGGCCTCACTCACCACCGGACCCTCGTGTTGTCCATCACAGGTCACTTCTTGATTTGTGACGTGTTGAGTTTGCGTCGTCCACGCGCTCTCAAAGCTGGCAGCTGAGTATAATTAATGAAGCGCCAGCCTGAACGAGCACATTAACGTGGGCCAATAATTCATTCATTAAACAATGAAAAGGCATCTGCACTGACCTAGAAAGCAGCAAAGCTGGGAAACATCCACTCGGCCGACCTGTGGATGGGCACTCCACTTGGCACTGAGAGCGGACACCTCGCCGGGCACCCACTCCTCATCCACTGGCAGAAGGTACCCATTTGTACCCACCAAGGTTCAGGTGTGTACACGTGGGGCAGACTTTGCTTTGTGGTCTCTCCCTGTGATCCTCCCTCCTGTGCAGCCGTGCTGCAGACCCTCGAGACCCCACAGAGAGTGCAGTGAAGTCTGAAAGGCACAGCAAACAAAAAAAAGGGACATCGAGCTTCACTGCCACCGCCACATGAGAAACAGCTGCCAAGGAAGGGCTACAGCAGGGTGGCACGCCAGCCCCCCCCCCCCCCCCCCGCCATATGGCCTTCTGCCTCAGTGGTCCGTGGGAGACACAGCACCAGGGTCTGAGACGTCTCGGGAGGCTGGCTGTCCGGTGAGCAGCTCAACCCAGGCGGTCAGTCACTTCAAGCGCCCACCTGAAACTGAAGACAGGACTGGGGGGTTGGGGGGGGTGGGGGTGTTGGATCAGGGGTACTTGGAAGGGCACCTGTGGTGGGGGGCAGCCAATGGACAACCAAGGAGTGAAAAATGAAAAAAAGGGCAAAAAAAGGGCAAAGAATAAACAAACAAACAAATAAATGAATGAATGGACAAATGGACGAATGCCCTCAGGTCTACTGAAGATGTCACCCGTGGTGCCCAACGACACTTAAGGCAGGAAAAGACAATCCAGGGAGCAGACAACAGCAGACGTGAAAGGCGCCACATGGATGATTGGCATATTCCAAAACTGCACAGCTCCTCCAGGGGGCGCTCAAGCCCCCAGTTTTTGTCTTTTCCACTTGTTAATTCGAACACAGCAGCATATAGCGCCTTTCCTGCCTGTGCCCAAGGTCCTCTTTAGCTGCACTACATTTTCCACAGGTGGGCACACTTTTATTTCTTGCTCATTCCATAAAGCCATGTTGACGTGCCAAGCATGGCGGGTAAGCAGAAAACAATTGAATGGCACAGGTTTGTTTCTCTTGTGCCACCAGGGTCATTAAGGAAACAACTGTCAATCCCAATGATTAGCTCCAGTTTCAGACCCTCCCTTAAAGAAGACTCCGTGCCCCCTGCCAGTCCTCACCCTGGTACTTCTCTGCCAGCCTCCAGTAGGCCATCTGGACGGATTCTTGACAGGGAAATGCAAGCCACCCGCGCAGTCGTCCCCGTCCCATGTGTGACACTCACACAGCACTTTTTATGTTTGTCTTGTTAATAACGTGCCCCCCCACGACCCCTGGCACGTAACCCCCCCCCCATCTGTCCCTCTCAAATGAAGCCGCTAATTAAGTTTGCACTTCTTGCTTCCATCTGCCTCCCTGACAAGCAGAAGATAAATTCCTGCCATTAGCCGCCATTACCCTCCAGTGGTGGTAGGGAGCTGCTTGACTTTGGCGTGCCAGGGTCTGCCACTTGTGTCCTCCTGCGTGACCCTCAGGTCTAAGAAGGCCACAATTACCCAGTGACATACAGGAAGTGCACCCCCATGCCACCTGTCCACTGTGGACCTGCCTGTCCGGTGACTTATAGAGACCCCCAGTGGAGCCACAGATCCCTAGTCAGGACACCCAGAGGCTGTGTAAGTCAGGGGGAGGTGGGCACTAAAGAGCGGGCATTCTCAATAAGCATACCAGCAACGAAACTGCAGTAGCAGAGGTCCACCCTGCTGCCCTCCTCTGAACATCGCAAAGACCCTCGACTGAGGCCAGCGTCACCACAACGTGCCTGCTAAATGACTTTGGGGTGCACTATATAAACTCATGGCTTCAGTTGTTACCTGCTGTTCACACTTCATCTGTTGGCACAGCGCTGGCCGCTGGGTCGGCCAAGCATAAAGGCACTATATAAATTCACAAGCCTTCTGGAGTGGACGGCAGCCCAGATGTATGAAGCCTTCCAGTCCCCCCCTGTCTGCACACGTCCAGCCCCCCGGAGTGTCAGGCCCACTAAGAGCGCCCCTAATCCGCCGGCTCACGCACCAGCAGCCGCTATTATTGCCTGATTAGCAGATTCCACTCGGCTTTCTTCTGCCCGTCGTGCCGCTCACACAATAGGATGGCACTAATCCGCTGATCCAGGATGGCGAGCTCTTTATCGCCTGAAGGGGGGCTCTGATCCCTTTGGCACTTGTGGCCAACCTCACCGAGCAAAGAAGATGAAAATCAATCAAGTGGAGCTATGCAGAGGCTAAAGGGGGTGGCGGGGGGTCCTGGCAGCTTCAGGGTTCAGTCTGCACCATTATAAGGTGCCAGCAGTAGCTATGGCAGCGGACACTGGTGACTGGTGAGAACTGAAGTTACATCAGGGGCCACTGATATGTTGCTCTTGCAAGCGCCATAGGACCACTGATTCCATACTGAGTGTTGAACCCACCAAAGACTTGGGAGAGCCATGAGGAGTCCAGACAGACCATCCTGAGAAGACCCCTGTGCCCCCAGGCCTTCTGAGTACCTCCACTCACCAGCACCCCCCCACAAGTGGCTCAATCGAGCCCACCGGCACTAAGCCCTTCATAATTTATACAGGCGGCCCTTCGCGGGGTCTTTGATGTCAATGTTCAGAACAAGCAGGAGCGGGGCGGCCCACCTCCAGCAAACACAACAAGCGGAGACATTCACGGATTAGCGAGGTGACACGGAGCAGTGGATTAGGAAGGAAATCCGTCAGCGGGTGACAATGACAACTGCAGAGAATCCCACGCATTGGGGTCTTAGATCAAGCCAAAGTGCTATATAGTGCCTTTCCATGGTTGAGGGGTCTCCATATGTGCCCACTTTTTGACATCTGAGTCCTGGCAGGTGAACTGGCTTCCGCGGGGGCATGCAGGGAGGGAGTGGAGGTGGTGTTGGGTTCCATATTGCGCCTTTCCATTGTCAGCACTGCCTCAGGCTCTTTAAAGACTTCTGTACTGGTGGCTGGATGGACTTCCTTCATGCCACCACGGAGCCAGCAGTAGGGGCCAGCCCACCTTCGTGATGATTCAATAAAACATAGTGGGTGCCATCTTAAGGCGCTATATGACCGCAACATTCACTCTGGCATGTCAGGCCAGAGGCCAGCAGTGTGGACAGAACGGCTGACCTTGTAGTGCAGCTGAGAGGGTCTTCATCTTATATTGCGCCTTTACTGCCTTCACACTGACCGCCTGCCCAGGCCCCTCACTGGTGTAGTTGGTTTCTTTCTGTGTGTCTTCAGCTGAAGGCTGAAAATCAGCAAGATGGAGAAAAAGCGTGAAAAGTGCACGGGTTCTATATGGCACCTTTCAGGGTATGGCACCTTTCAAAGAATGGCACCTTTCAAGGTATAGCGCCGTTCAGAGTATGGCTCCTTTCAGGGTATCACATCTTTTAGTGTATGGTATCTATCAGTGTATGGCACCTATCAGTGTATGGCACCTTTCAGGGAATGGCACCTTTCAAGATATAGCGCCTTTCAGGGTATGACACCTTTCAGGGTATGAAACCTTTCAGGGTATGGCACCTTTCAGTGTATGGCATCTTTCAGTGTATGGCGTCTTTCAGTGTATGGCACCTTTCAGGGTATGGCGCCTTTCAGGGTATGGCACCTTTCAGGGTATGGTGCCTATCAGTGTATGGCATCTTTCAGTGTATGGCATCTTTCAGGGTATAGCGCCTTTCAGTGTATGGCACCTATCAGTGTATGGCATCTTTCAGTGTATGGCATCTTTCAGGGTATAGCGCCTTTCAGTGTATGGCACCTATCAGTGTATGGCATTTTTCAGTGTATGGCATCTTTCAGGGCATAGCACCTTTCAGTGTATGGCACCTATCAGTGTATGGCATCTTTCAGTGTATGGCATCTTTCAGGGTATAGCGCCTTTCAGTGTATGGTGCCTATCAGTGTATGGCGTCTTTCAGTGTATGGCACCTTTCAGGGTATGGCGCCTTTCCTAACGTCTCACAGCACAGATGGCTCTGAGTTTCCATCTTCAGCACCCCACCCAGTTCAGGACCTACCTAAGGGGTCTCCAAGTCCTAACCACTAGGGGGCTACACCTGCAGAGGTGTTCGACTGCTGGGTTTCCTCCACACCTCCATTAGTTTGCCCTTCTGTTCATGGCACCTCCCTACCATCTGACTCCCCCACAAGTGTGCCTTTCATTTGTTGGCAGGTCTCACTGCTGCCCCCTAGTGTCTCGCTGCTTGTGCCGTATTGATGTGTTGTGTAGCTGGCAGCTGGTTGCCCCGCCCACTTATCGTATTGGTTCTTTAATTGGTTGATTTGTTTTAATTGGCTGCTTGCCCTTCAGCTGACGTCATGTGTTTTCAATGAATTCTATAATAATAATAATAATTCATTACATTTATATAACTCTGAGGGGTTTCCAGTCCAAAAGTGGTTTAGTTTTCATTTTTTTTTTTTTTGTTGATACAGTATTTTTAATTTTTTTTTCACAGGTACAGATGGTGAAGTTCTAAAGGCTGAGCTGCCAGTCTTACAATTTCACACCCGCCAGTAAACTATCCTAATGCCATGCTAGTTGATGGTGCTGGGGCTCTGCTACCTGGGCTGAAAATTCATAGGTCTTGGGATCTCATGGCACATCTCTGTGCCAAGTACAAGTGGGTCACGGGCATCAATGGGAGCTACTGGCCCATGTGGATTGATGAACTGGTATTGTAGAGGCACAATTTGGGCATGCAAAAGGGAGTCTCATAATGCCAGGCTGTGCCCACACCACACACCAAGGAATGCCATGGTGTGGCAAGGTCAGATGACCACTGCCAGGTATCCCAGTGCATAGTGTTAGTGAAGGGCATGGTGACAAAGTGTCTGAAGGTGACCGAGCTGAAGTTGGCACTCTGGTGACACCACATGGCCCCTGTAGTTCAAGGATTTGGATTCTAGCGCCATGGCCTTCCAGTGGCACTCAATCACAGCCCAATGTGGTCTTAGGATAGATGCCCCTGCCAGGCTCACAAGTGGGACACTGCTGCATGAAGTAACCCTGGGAGGTGCCAGGCCAAGCCTGATATCGTACGGTGCCAGCCTACAAGTGGGCCAGAAAGCGCAGGGTGAGCGATGCCAGCAGCATTGTATGGCATCGTCCTCCAGCCCCACACTTGAAGTCCACACTCTGCCAGCACATCACATGTGACCACGAGGGCTTTATAGCGCCTTACTGTCCTCTCACATGCAACATCTGGACACGGGCCAAGTATGGTGACCAAGTGACCCTACACTGGCTCAGAACTTCCTGTCTTGACATACAAAGTCTCGTCCTCGTCCCTCACCTCACATCACCATGGCAGACCCCCCGAGACCCCCCCCGACGGTGTCAGTTAACTTTGTCTGCTGTGAAGCTCCATTGGTGGTCACTTACTCCTTCACTGACTCCACTTTAGCTGTCCACCATCTCTCCTGGACCCCCATTTTTCCTTATATAGCGCCTTACAGTTCTGTGTGTATGTCCCATAAAATAACGACTGACTGGCTAAAGGCAGAGACGCCTTCTTGAACCCCTGACTTTGAGACGTGACCTGCGAATGTGAACTGAGCAGACGGCGCAGGCCATCGTGTGCAGAGCCTCGTCAGGAATAAGTCATGTGTGTCATTAAAGCGAGCGAGCGAGCGAGCGAGCGAGCGCGTGATGTCAGCGCCACAGCTGCCCGCGTAAAGCCCTGGAAACGCTTCAGTGCCAAAGACACATGACCTGGTCAGGCGCAGTCCGAGAGAATCCAGCGTTCATCCAGAGCCCCTGAGGGTGAAAGGCGCTTTATAGCAGACAGACCCATGTGACCGGTGACAGACTGCTGTGAAAGGCCCAGACAGACAGACAGCTGGGTCAAACCCCGCCCCCCGCCCCCCATGAGTGTCCCCTTACCCTCGGCCCTCTCGGGTTACCGGTGCCGGTGGCCGTCCTGAGCGTAAGCTGATCTGCGCTGCCTGCCGCTTTTGAAGATGGCAATCGTACACCGTGCCGCGTTTGCTTTGTTCGCCTCGATGATTGTGTTTTCAGTGTGGTAACGCGATGCCACCGCTCGGACAGGTGGCGTCCGACCATGAAGACGTGTCTCTTTGATTGGGGTCAGCGTTGATGTTCCCAGAAGGTGAGCGGAGAGCACAACTGGTGCTCAGCGATGGAGGGCGGTGACTTGAGGGCTGGCTGCTGTCCCGTGGGTGTTGGGAGGTGCGGGCACATTGTGTTGGCCAGGAGGTGCCACCTTGTGCCTCGTGAGGTGCAGGTTCATGTGCTCCCTCGCCCTGCCATTTGCGTGTCCTCACTGATCGTGTCAACTGTCTTTGGGTCTTCTGACTTCCTCCCATGTCCCCGCACTGGCCTGTTGTGTGTGTGTCCCTCTCCACGTTTAGGGGGGCACTAAAGCCCACCAGAGATATGGCCGTCATCCCAGACAAGAGTGCCACAGGCCTAGCCAGGCGTGGAGTGGCTTGCCAAGATGACACCTGTCCAGTGCTGTGTCTAGCGAGTTCTGGTGGTCCTTGTTGGTGAGGTGGGGGCGCTGAGCCCGCTGGATGTGCCCGTACATTTTTGCAATTTAATTTCAGCCATATTGATTGGTTGTATTACTTAACAGAGACTGCGATGCCCAGAATAGTGCCAAGGGAGTCAAAGAGAACTCGAAAGTGGCGGGTTTGTTCTGCAAAGACACACAGACGGGAAGGAGACTCTGGAGTGAGCAAAAGACAAATGCCCGCCCCTGTGCCCCGTCCTCTGCCAGTCAGGCCGCTTGCCCATTTGGTCTCAAGGTCCTCATGATCCCTGTCATGACCCACCCTTCAAGCCCACTCCCACATCTTGGTTGGTCTTCTGTAACCACCGCGACCCCCAGCTAAAGCTCCTTCTACTGACCCCTGCAGAATCCAGCAATTGTGCCAGCTTCAGACTGGCATGGCGCTTTATTGTTATTGTTGATGTGCTGATTTGCAGTGCTGCCCATTTTGAGAGCCTTGTTTTTTTTTCTAGGTGGCCATTTTGGGCACAGGAAAGCAATCTCGGTGTCATACCGTGACCCAGGAAGGTGCCCGTCGTGCCCTCATCACCCGGCTGTGCTGGAGGACCCCTTGGTGTTTGAGAGCTGGAATGAATGAAGAAGTGAAGGGAAGAATGAGCAGATGAGAGAGATGAATTCAGTAATGAAAGGAAGAAAGAATGAAAGAAGGAGCAACAGAGTGAATGAAGGAATGAAGGAAGAAAGGAAGGACAAACTGACTGAGTGTGCAAAGGAATGAAAGAGCAGAGGAACAAGTGAATGAATGAATGAATGAATGAATGAATGAATGAATCTTTAGCCTCACACACACCCCACCTTATATCCGCTGAAGCCTTCTCCTACACCCCCTGGACATGGCAGTGCCAGCACTGGGCATCAGGACTTGTGCTCAGCCTCCCCCACTGACAGATGTCATTGCCACCTACCCGGGCTGTGACAGAGATGTGTGACAGGCTGACACTTTTCCTCCCTCGCACTTGACACTTGAGATATTTTTATGCGCTCTTGGTAGGACGCGGGGTCACCGCTGCCTGGCACCCCCAGTCGGACTTTCTCATTGCCCCTTGTTCATGTGCCTCCCAGTGCCACCTTGGTGACTTTGCCTCCTCGATGCTCCTTTCTCTTTGTGGCCCTCACTCTTTTCTTATCTCCGTCTCCGTGATTTGGTTGTTTTGCGGACCCCCGCAGTTGGTTGGGTCCTGGCCTTTTTGGTTTGGTGGTCATGAAGATATTTAACTGTTGTGCTTGTGATGCTGCCGTGCCACCATGTCGAGGCTGTTATTTGTCATTGTCACCTCTTAGTGCCAGTGTGTTGGTGTCCAGTGGAGCGCGTCGAGGTCTTCCCAGGCACAAAGAAGCCCCCCTACTGTCAAACCCCAGCTAGTAATAATGGCCTGGGCAGGATCTTTATAAAAGAAAAGATTTATGACTCAGAAATACTCAGGAACAAAAAGTCATCTCCGTGGAGCACAAAAGGCAAAAAGGAGTTGAGACCCCTGAGGACCGAAATCAATCGAAACGACGAAATCCCAAAGCAGAATCCAGAAAGCGAGGGCAGAAAACGGGGATGAGCTCCCAATTCCCAACAAATCACAAGAAGCACAGAGACGTCACTGGAAAGACCCCCAAATGAACCCCAAGGGTTGGCCCCGCCTTTATAGAGCTAGAAGCCCCGCCTCTTAAGGGACCACAAGGCACATCATTCACTGAAAGCAAAGTGCCTACCAAATTAAGACAACGCAAGCCGACACTGCGCCGAGTCAACACCACGGAGAACATGTGGAGGACAAGTCAAAGGCGCTATATAACACATGGGCGGGGCCTCGCCTGGGCACTCCATATTACAAAAAGACACAGCAGCACCTGAGAAAGTCCAAGTGGAGACCACCTGGGCTCATTCAGGACCACGGAGAGCAACGGAGGAAGAAGAAGGACATGAAGGGGCAGAAGCTTTCAGCAAATGGACATTAGGAGGTGACAAGAGGATTGAGGAGAATCAGCACAGTGGGGCCCGGCCGTCACTTTCAAATGAGATTGTCAACCAGAACATGGGGACACAGATGAACACTGGACCACAAAGACAGGGTGTGGACTAAGTGACCAGGTAGGGGGGTGGGCAGTAGGACTTTTGGGACCCTCAAATCTCAACTGGTTGTCATTTTGTTTGGCTTGATGGCTGAATGCCCTGCTCTCGTCTCCATTGTTCAGATCTTCGAGGCTGCTCACCCATCAGGTACCCACAAACACATGCCCGGTAACAAATGATGCCATCCACCCCATCTGTTTGTCCCTCTCACCCTTTGACTGTCCTGAGATGTCTGCCATCCCTGGTGGGCACGTTCCTAATGATGCACTCATCTTCGTTCTCCTCACACCTGTCCTGGTTTCTCTCCCTGTTTTTCTGTCTTTGGCGCAGTGCCATGGGAGTAGCACCCGGCGCTGGCACACAGTAGGTGCCAACAAAGAATTCTTCTGCACAGCTCCAGGGGGCCATCAGGATGACTTTCTGAGCGTTTTGTTTCGCTGGCAGTGCCATTGTGCCGCACACAGGGATGAGCTCGAGCCCGCTGGCATTGATCGTCACAACTTATTTCCTGCGCAGTGGGGGTCTTCACAAAAGGACCCTTCGTTTTGGAAAGCTCGGTGGGCAGCCACCTTGGGCACGTGGCAAGGCATCTCCATCAGCTGGTTTGTAACCCTTTGTGGGCTCTCCTCTGCCCGGGTCTCCTCCATTAGCTTTGAATGTCCAATAATGAGAATTCCGGGAGGACCTCGGGGGTCCGGAGCCAGTGGCTTTGAAAAATGGAGAACTCAGGCTTTCAAACTAGAAACTCGCCGAGGGTCCCGGCATGATTTGGGGGTGCTTATTGGTATCTCCCCCTAAATTCCAAATGCCTGCTTGCTTGTAACTCATTAGCCCTGAACACTCCCTGGGCGGGGGCCTAACGGCTAGCTGACGGCTCAGTTGCCCACCACCTCCTGCCCATCACTTGACTGAGGCTTCCTTTGGCACCTTCATGAACAGATGGGTCCGGTCGCTGCATTTGAACTAGAGGGGCACTCATTTACTTGAAATATGGAGTCTTGTCATTTGGAGCCCCCTGCGTGTGTGACATCGATGTCCCGGTGGTCACTTCATTATACATGACCTCCTTTTTGTTCTCTCTCTGCGCTGCTATCCGTTACTCTTGTTTCATTAAAATTGCATGACGACAGCGTGTGAGCAAGAAGGACAAGACGAGCGCATTGACACGCGGACCCCGCTGTGCTGCAGGTCCTCGGTGACAGCTGAGTCGCTCCGTAGTGTCCCCAGGGGGGTCCTGGGACAGGCTTTCAGGGGTCCATCATATAGTGCCATACGCCCCAGCAGCCAGACAGTCTTTACAGGATATATAGCGCCTTCACGAGCCACAAGAACCCACCTAATGCTGACACCGCACAGCACTAGTAGTCACATTAATGCTGATAGACATATAATAATCATATTAATAAAAGTCATCATCATCATCATCATCGTCATAGGCTCTGCCCACTTTCGAAACCCTCCATCCTAAGGCCCCCCACCCTTACATAATAATACCATGCCAACAGGGTGGTGGCACTGAGCCTCGTCCCCAGGCTGCTTGTCTTGGTGACATCTTCTTCTTTCTGGTGCCATTCTCTGAAGTGGAGGAGAACTTGTGGGCACAACAGCTGTGTGACAGCAGTGCCGGTGACTCTGTGGTGACTGGGGCCCCCCATCTCCTCAGACCACAGATCTCTGTCATCATCAGCTAGACCCCCACCATCGGGAGCTCCTCCAGCTGGATGGATGATCCTCTTGAATTTCAGAAAGCCCCCTGAAGGATGGCATCACTCTTGGCTGTGGTAGCAACACCATCCATGACAGCAATGCCATTGCCTGGTCTGTGCCATCTGACGTGCCACACTTACAAACACCAAACTTTGTCAAACTAAACTTCCAGTAACTTCTGGCACAATGTTCTGTCACCCTCGAGTGACAATCAGCAGGTTCAAACAGAGTTTCCTATCCCAAGTGGCACACGCAGTGACTGACATGGCATTCCAGAATCACATGCAGCTTGGCACCCCAGTGACACATCTGTCAAACCATCCACCCTGGTCTAAAGCCCACTTAATGAAAATTCCAGGGACAGGCCATGAAACACATTGTTGTGTCATTGTCACCAGGCTGTCCTCTGTGTCTGTCTGTCTGTCTCTCTACTTTTATAGCTCCTTCGAGGACACAAATATGACTTCCATGTGTCCTCCTCCCCCACTATACAAGAGTGTGTGGCCCCCTCTCTCCACATCTGGTGCCCAACCACTCATGTGCCAGCTGCGTGTGGCCTTCGTCCAGGTCTGAGAAGCTCCTTCTGGGTCACAAGTGGAGGAGCCGACGACACCAGGATAAGTCGACAAGGCGTGAGGGCCACCAGGCAGTGGCTCGATGGTCCCTTCAACTCATTTAGTGGGGACCCTCAGCACCAGTGGTGACAAATTATAACGCCTTAAGAGGGTGGGGCATCTAACAGAAGGGGCGACTACCTGGAGTTGAATGGCTTTGTGTGTGCGTGCAGCAGTCTCTCAAGGTGGCACATGATGGGGGGGCACGGCAGGTTCGTGTGTGTGTGTGTGTGTGGCATTGGGGCAGCAGGCAATTCAACTCATGCGGACCCCTTTAATGTGGGGGGCATCAGATAGAAGACAGAAGACCTGAAACTCAGTATAGTAACCCGACGACCCCCCCATAATGGGTCAGCTGACCCAAACTAATCAACCACTGGGGGCGCAAAGGGCGGAGCTAAAGAATGAAAGAAAAAAATGGAAATTGGAGGCGTCAGAGCTGTGGTGTCAGAGGACGATGACGGTGACAGCAAACAGGGAATAAGTGTGCGGGAAAGGAGTAAGTGACTAAAAAAACGGTGACAAGGGACAAGAAGAGTAGGAAGAAAAAAAAAAAGTCCAATTGGCACCTGCAGGCTTTGGGGGGCAGCGGCGCGACCGGCTTACCTGTGCGCGTCCGCGGGAACGGAAAGAGGACGCCGGAAAAATGGAGAAAGGGCGCCACCCAGTGGACATGACTGGAATTGCATCAGGTGAAGAGCGCGCGGGCTGCTGCGCGGGGGACTCAACTTAAAAGGACCTTAAAACGGGGGGCCTGATGACCGGTGTGACCGCCATGGACCAGCGAGGAGGATCCTGAGGATGGTGACCAGGCAGTCTGGTGAAAAGTGGACAATAAAGCAAACGGGGACCATCCCAGTGTGGCCTGTTATGATGAGAAAAATAAAAACCACAGCAGCAATAATAATAATAATAATAATAATAATAATAATAATAATAATAATAATAATAGTCGGCTATCTGTTTAAACAGAACTGAGTGGCACAAGCTGCCAAACAGTCAAGCCCACGAGCTATGAGGTGTCGGTCCAATAATGGTGTCCCCTTGTCCAGTTCAAGGTCCTAAGGTTCAGAGCCAGCTAGACAAACATCAAGGCAGTGGCCACACTGGTCAGGCTGGCAGCGCATCACACACACACACACACTCAGGTGCCAATTTAAAATCACCAGTCAACATGATGGCACCCAGTAGGACATGAAGAGAACACACAAGCTCCACACCGATAACAAGCAGGCCCGGGCTTGACCTCCATGTTGTGGTCCAGTGAGGTGGCAGTGCTGAGCGGCCCACCACCACCACCAGTGTTATTGTGATGCCAATATGCCAGTCAGTTCATCCGGAATTAAGTTCATTAATCAGCTCAGCCCACTTGTGAGGTTTTATTTCATTCTACAGAAACACAATGCCACGCAGCAGGCCGGAGAGGGGCACAAAGTGACACGAGATACGAGGGGTGAGAAGATGTCAGCTTCTGTAGGTGGGCTGGAAGGACTTGACACACAAGAATGGAAAATCAACCGACACAGAAAAAAAAATGAGGTGGCATGGTGGCGCAGTGGTAGCGCTGATGTCTCCCCCTAACCCCATGTCTTCCGCCCTGTGTGGAGTCAGCATGTTCTCCCCATGCCAAGGTGGGTTTCTTCTCACAGGCCAAAGGCATGCACGTTAGGTGAATCGGTGACAGTAAACTGGCCCCCGTGTGTTCGCATGTATGTGTTCGCCCCACGATGTGTTCCTACGTTGCGCCCAATGCCACCTGGAGTCGGCTCAGGCACCCCCTCAGGACCCTGGTCTGGATTAAGCGAGTGAGAAAAATGACACGACATGGCAGAAAGCAAACAAAGAATTCCCGTCATGTCAAAGGAGAGCAGCAGGTGGCGCTGTCGGACTGAAAGACAACAAGCCGAGTAGCCGACGCCGGCCAAAGTGACCACATGGCGACATTGAAAGGACTAAAACTTAAAGGCAGGGAAAGGAAACGTCATGGGGGGGGGCACGAATGAAACAGTGGACATCTGACTGACCAAGGGACTTGAGATGGCTGTGAAATAAATCAATAAATAGATCAATCAATCAATAAATAAATCAATAAACACATCAATCCGAAACGACCTGTGAATTCGCCAGCAGAGGGGGTCCTTGAGCACCGCCTACAGTCACAGAAGAGCCCGCTGAGGTGATCACACTGCCTGGCACACTGTGAGCCCCCCAGGTTGTTCCCAAGCTCTTTCTTCACAAATTGTCACGCCGTTTTGTCCCCGCTGCCCATTTTCTGCCCTGGTCACCATCACAGGGTACAAATCAGTGAGTCCGTGACTGGTGACTTTGTCGGGTCTACAGCTACCTGGGTGACATCTTTCATTCTGCTCACTTGTCCTTTTTCACACATTGTGTCACTATAGTGCCTTTTACTGTGTCGTCTGCCGTGCCACTTTCCCTGTACCCTTAATGTCTGCGGTGGTCTGCCCCTTTGGCTATTTCTGTTGTGCTGTTTCTTTCGCCTCCCTTGCCCACCGCAGCTTCATTCGCTGCCCGTCTTCGCTTTGATGGCGTCCTACTGTCGCGATCTTCTCCTCTGCTGCATTCCAAAGTTTTGTCCTTGTCAGTTTGGAAGTGCCACGTGAAAGGCGCTACATCATTTGAAGACTGAGGGCTTGTGCCTGCTGCAGGTCGCGTCCCCTTCGTTTCTGGGCATGTCGCCCGCGAAGATCACGTGGCCGACCACCGGCTAGCATCACCTGCAGCATTTGAAGGGCGGAGCTGAGGGGCTGGCGCTCACCTGAGGGGGTCTTTGTGAGATTTAATGGCAGTCAGATGGGTCGGTGGGGCAGGGGGGAAGTGTTAAAATAAAGAAGGGTCTCATCAATCTTACAGCCCACGTGTCAACTGAGTGTGTGCTCGTGCCGACAGAACACACCTCGACGTGTCCATACAACCATGCAGTATATTTGTTATATAGCGCCTTTCGTATCTATGCTGTTGTTCCTGCTCTTATCGATTAATCGATTACAAATGGCTATTTACTCCCAGCTGTCTGTATGTCTGTCACAAAGCGCTGTTAGTCCTACTGTACCTGTCACTTATATAGCGCCTTCCCTGTCTGTAATAACTAATAACTATTTACGTTTCTTCTTTTGTGCTTTCCAAATGGCGCACTGGCAGGTGAAGTGACTTTGCTCAGAGTCACACCGTGTCACTGGCAGGATTTGAACCCACAGCCTCAGTCCAAAGCCTTAACCCTTCAGTGCCCTTTCTAGAATGTCACGTGTCCACGCCTGGCGCTATAATGGCCGCTGTGACTCTGCAGCGCATTTGCGCATTTATGGCCTTCTAGACTTTTCTTTCTGGTGATGATGGGATGGATTTTATATCGGTGGTCTCATTAACAAGCCGCTTATTCCCGCGCTCCCCTGAGGCTCACGCAGATTTGCATACGGCGGAGACGCGCATTGCCTTTATTTCTAACGAGTTCGAGAGCCACGAGGTGGCGCTGCCCGTGGACGCTTTGGAATGGCGCTGTATTCGCAACTCGCTTCGGGTTTCCCAAGTCCCGGCAGGACGGGATGCCACACGCCACTAATCTGAAGGGGCAGGAGAAGAGCAGACGCGGCGTGATTGTGCCAAGTGATGGACAGGGCTGGCATCCGAAAGAAAGAACAAAAAGCACAAAAAGCTCAGCATGGCCAATTTGCCCTCCTTTCCTGCATTAATTCCCGGGCTGCCCTTCCTGTTGAGGCTCACCTGTCGCCCAGGTGCCACACAACAAATTCCTAAGTTAGACTTCATAGCCCACCTTGCAAGGGCACCGGGGGCATGGGGCTGTGGTCAGACGCGCAAACCTCCAGAGATTAGGCCAGTCACGTGACACGCGAAGGGGCGGGGAGAGGGGAGGCTCCGACGTGATCAAGGAAGGAGGAGTCAAACATCACCTTCCGGATAAATCCAGTTCAGGATCATGGGGGCGGAGCCTATCCTGGCAGCATCAGGTGTGAGGCAGGGCGCAGGTGTAGGGCGCAGAATCGCTTTGGGGATCGGAAAAAAATGGGGGCACCCAGTGGAAAACACATCGAGGGTTGGAGAGATTGGTAGATGTGAAAGGCGCTATATAACAGACTGATGGGACTTTACTGTGCCCAGGGGGACATTAGCTTTATAAGGGAGCTCAGTAAATAAAAGAATAAATCATAACAACTCGGGCATAGGATTTGAACCCAAGATGCCAATTCTATGAAGCCACTGTGCCAACCACAATCAACCCGCTCTTCCTTTCTTTTATATAGTGCCTTTTATTCCCAGTAAAAGCTTAATTCCTAAAAATCTCTAAAGGCAAATGAAGATGCCACTGCCAGGCTGATTCTGATACCCGAGTGGTGGGCATATGTCAGGTAGCCCACAGCATTTTGTAAACTTTAATGAAATGAATAAAGCCCACCTCAAACTGTCTTCTTCAGCCAGGTGACCTGGGTGGCACATGGACGTCCTGTCCTGGCCCAATGTCCTGTCGCTCTCCCTGTGTCACTTGTACCGTGTCCTTGTGTTTGTGTCACTTTCCTTGGCCATTCTAAATGGACCCCTTGTGGACAGAGGGTTAGGGATGAATGGATTGGAGAATAAGCTGAGGGTGACCACCCATGGGTCACATCTCCTGGAACCTTGCGTGAAAGCCGAAAGCAACCTGTGTGTCCACATCTGACCTTTGCTCCACAAACATATGAGTGGTCACCTTTGGTGTCTGTCACAAATGGTCACCTATGCTTAAACTTTCCTGGACAGCACGAGGTCATCAGCCCACTCACATGCCACATCCCTTGGGGGTCTTGTCTTCAGCCTTATGGTCTCCTCAGTCAGCTGGACAGTGTCTCTGCCCCTTGGTGGACATAAGCGGGCTCATCTGTGGTCATCTTCTTGGGGTTCTCTGTCTCCCCTAATCGAGGACACCCAAAGTGGCCTGACCTTCTAATGTGACCTGTCTGTTAGGTGACGGTGGCTACATACACATGTCTGTGTTTGTGCAGCTCAACATGGCAGACCCCTTGGCATCACGGCCGGCATTGCTCCTCCTTGTGGCGCACACGCCAGTGAGTGCACTGCAGCCTGACATGCAGAATTCCTGTCCCACACGAGAGGTGACTCCATCGGCGGGGCGTGTGTAACAGATATGACTTGGGGTCTCGCTGCCCACCCGCCCTCCAGCTGTTGTGATTAAGCAGCTGAGCAGTGGCATGTCGGGGGCCACCCCCTTTGAAGATCCGGCTCCTTCCAAGCTTGGGCATCCAGAAGATTTGGGTTCAAATCAGGAGCTGCAGAGATGCCCATATGCCAGGTTCTGGCACCTGCATTGGTGCCCCCTACACCCTGAGCTCAGGCGAAGTGGCATGCAGGAAACAAAGTTACCTGATTGGACACCTGGGCACTGCCAGTACTATGCCCTGAGACCATCCACTTGGAGTGCTGAGCCCTTTTCACTTGTGCCCTCTGCCCACCTTCACTGTCCTCCAGTGCTGGTCTCGCCAGTTGTGTCTGCAGCTCAAGTCACTTTACTGTTAGAAAAGACCCTCAGACCACACTGAGGAGCACAATGGACCCTGCCACCTATCCCATAATAAGTCGCTGGTGTGCAGGTCCTGTCCTTATCCACTATGTGGCGCCTTTCATGTAGCTAGCTAATATTTGCAGTGCCTTTATATAGCGCCTTTCACCTCCCTACTTGTCTCCTATGGAGCCCCTTTCATCCCAGTCCCTCCCCAGCAGCAGAACTGGTGCTGACCAGTAAGGACCGTTGCTCTTCTTGAGCCGGTGCAGATGAGCCGGACACGGGTTCAAACGCCGCTGCGCTGCCAGCAGTAGACACTCCACCAGAAGCTGAGCAGGGAGGCCCCCCTCTCAAGGGCACTCGAGTCACTTCTAGCCCCCTAAACGTGCAGCGTGGCCGACATGTGGAAGCAGTTACCGCGAGCGCGCGTCCCACTGTCCACTTTTTAATATGTGATTCCCGCTAATGTGAAGTTCGTGTTTGGGACGCATTCCCAACAAAACGCTTCCTTCAGGCGCTCTAATTTCTAGGGGAGGGTCCGGGACCCCGGTGTGTGCGCTGCTCCCTCAGAAGTTTGTTGCAGAGCTCTGCTGCCAGTGTGCCATAATGCCATTCAGAACACTGTATTGTGGGCACACCTGGGGGCATGGACCCATCCCGGACAGGTGTAGCCCAGCTGTCCCACAGTGCCCTCTGCTGGCCAGTGTCCAGGATGGCTCCTTTGAAAGAGCAGTCAGGAAGGCCTTGACTTTAGAGATCTGACAGCTCGGTGCCCGTGCCCCTCTACGTGCCTCAGGACGACATTGGGTGGTCTTGTCCTGCTTCAGGTTTCACCCACCTCTCCCTTTGGGGCTCTTCACCCTGCTCTGCTGCAGATGATTATGTCTGGGGTCTCAGATGGTCTGTATGCAAATCTTGGCATGGATGTCCATTGGAATGACTGAGTTGTACCCCAGTCACACTGGCACACCTGGACTTCATCACTAATGTGCCAGGGCAAGTGCCCACCCAGTTACAGCCTCTCACACTCCTAGTGACCCAAACCAAAATCATGAAGAAAGCATCGCAGTGTTTATCAATCCTCCTCATCCAAGAAGTTCTGGCCATCCAGGGACACGTGTGTGTGTGTGTGTGTGAGTGTGTGTGTGTGTGTGGGGGGGGTCTCATTTCTAGCCCTGTGGTCTGCAAAACAATCAGCGTCTTTGGGGAAACGAGGCCGGAGGATGAGAGCCTGGGCTGAGCGCGGGCCGGCTGGCTGATTAAGGAGCGTCCACACCAGGGTCTGCCGCTCGTGTGCATCTGTTTTCCATTTGGTACTTTGGGGGGTGCACCTTGGCACAGAGGGAAAGCCCAAAAAAAAAAGATGAAGCGCAGAACTCGCTGTTCCCACAGACCTGCTGATCTGTCCGGGGTAGAAATGGCCACCACGATGAAGATGACTGACAGACAGACAGGCAGGTGTCCCTTCTATGTAACTGTCATTTATATAGCGCCTTTCACACACTTTTATATAGTGCCTATAATATTGTCCCCTTTATAGATCAGTTTATGTCTGTGTACATCATGTTTATTTGTCATTTATACTGTGCCCTCCATCTCTGTCATTTGAGGTGTGACACCAGTGTTTGACTTGGGTCAGCAGGGGTCACTCTGTGCTGCCAGGGGTATAATTCCTCCTGAGGACACAGAAGACCACCAGAGGGCACACTGCAAGGTGCCGCATCTCACTGCCATGTAACTGCAGGAGCCCAGCTGCAGCAGGACTGTAATGCCCCCATGGGCCTCTGGGAGGCAGCATTGGCACAGAATATTAACGGACGCCTCAGACAGACTTGCAGCAGCAGACCCTCTCTATCTGGGGGACATGGTGGGGGGTCCAAGTGGGCCAGCCAAGGGTTCATCTCCTTGTACCCCCTTTGGTGTATTTTTGGTGGGTTTGTGGCATTTCCGTCTCTGTATCTTTAGAAATATGCAGATGAGCTGCTGGAAGATGAGCTTATGGGGGCTCTCTGTGCCTTAAGACCCCCTAGGGATGAGAGTCATTTCCTCTTATCAGCTCTACGTGTGCCACCCTAACACAGACACTTCAGGCCCCCAGAAATCTGCCACTGAAGGAGCACTGCTTGGCATGGCATTAGAGAAGTCCAGACCCCCAGTGCCTGGCACAGCCATCATCATCATCATCATCATGTCAGATCAGCTGCTCTAACGCCCGCACATGTACAAAGAGATAAACAGCTGTGCAGCATAAGCCGAGTGTGTGGAGGAAATCCTGAGATTTACACAAGCCCCCCGGGACCACTGGTTAAGAAAAATCTGGAAAGCCTACAGATAAGGCCTGGAGCAGCAGGCTGTGGAAAAACAGAAGATGAAGTCCTGAGGCGAGGAAGAGGAAGAGGCGTCCATGAAGATGCAGACTCGGCATTTGGGTTCAACAAAAACCTCCAGAAATGAGCTTATATAGCGCCTTTCAAAGCATCAGAAATGGATAAGTGACTGTCACCACTCCGAGGGTGGTGTTTGATGTTCTGTAACATTTGATTCAATATTATGGTACGTTAAGTGAGAGTCGTTTGAAGGCCAGACATGTCAGCCCCCTGTGCCCTGGCATTAGAATGAGGTGCCAATCCCTCATGCATGTTATAAAAGGAGGATACAGGAGCCTGGCATTAGGAAGGGCACCTGACTGTGAAAAAGGACTCCTCCAATAACCCCAAGATTTTCACAGAAAGCTAAACTGGTGGAGCTCCTTTCAGTGCAGGGCACCTTATCATCTTCTTGCCACTTCTGCAGTGTGACTAATGCCAGGGTCCAGGAGATTTCACTTGGGCACACAGAGGGCACAACAGCAGTACAAAGTGGCTCTGGTGCTCGGGTGGACCACTGCAGTGGTGGGGTCGGCTCCAGTTGTGAATTCTGATTAGTCATTTATGAGCCCTCATGGCCTCTGCCACCGGCACCCAAGTGTCATTTGATCACAGCCTCAAGGGTGGCCCTGCGGCTTGTCACTGTAATTCATCCATCTTACTGTGACAAGAAGGCACAATCTGAGGGCTGCCAGTCTGGACAAGGGAGGGAGGACAGCCACCACCAAGGGGCCTTGCTTGGGTGAAGTACGGGCATCCTTGAAGTAGCACCAGCGCCCCATTGGCGCATGTGACCTTTCATATTTAGGATACATTTTGGGATTAAATCCCACTGCTGACACCAGTGTGTGACCCTCAGCGCCTGCCTGTGCTGCAATCGGAGAAGCAAAGCAAAAAGAAAAGAAAAGAAAAGAAAAGAAAAGAAAAGAAAAGAAAAGAAAAGTGGGCCCAGTTGTGCCTCATCAGCCAGATAAATAAAGTAAATGTGACATGAGGACAGAAGGCAGCGTTGCCCCTTAGTGGCAGGGCATATCCAGAACAAGCCACATAAGATCTGAGTGCCACAGGAGCCTGTTCTGAAATAATTGGCTTGGTGTGATGGGCCCTGGCACACCTCCGCCCGTGTGGTGCCATGCGACTCTGGGCTGTGGTCACCCGCACAGACCGGGGCGCCTCTGGAGTGCGTGACTCACACACGACTTTCTCCATTGGAGTCTTCAAGGCTCGGCCATCCCACGTGGGTGAGTCACCAAATAGGAAGTGACCACTGACCTCTCATCCTGATGACTCCACCAATGTGTCCGGGGGTGGGGGATGAGGGGGGGGGGGCTCGGATTCCCAATCTCCCTGACTTCCTGTCACACTCTGAGAGAGAGAGAGAGAGGCGTGAGCAGAGGGTGAGGTGAGCTGGGGTGAGGCCAGCGGTGCTTCAGAAGCTCGAGGGCACTGGCAAGGGGGGAGGGTCAGTCCGGGGGCTGGGGGGCTGCAGCTGGCGGCTTTGAAAAGAGAGCTGCAGCTGTCAACACACGGCCCTCTGGGCATTGTACTCGGAGTAGAAGAAGAAAGAAAGAAAGAAAGAAAGAAAGAAAGAAAGAAAGAAAGAAAGAAAGAAAGAAAGAAAGAAAGAATATAAAACAGATATGCAAGGCGCTATATTGCAAAAGAAAGAAATGATGGCACAGTGGTGACTCAGCCAGCTCAGTCTCTATCTGAATCTCTGGACATGTTTCTCGGTGGCCTGTCCCCAGGCTGTCCCCAGTCCGCTCTGTCTGCTCGTCCCCTCTACGTCATGTCACCTCCTGGCCCGTTCTGAAAGCTGTCATCCTGTCACAGTCAGTGGGACACAAAGCACTCTAAGGTCTCATTTCTCCATGTAATGAACACACATCTTGAGTTACAGGAGGTGACAGGATGTGACAGGACTGAAGCTCGGCCACACTTGGCCAGTCAGGCTGGAAACCAAAGTGGAGTTTGGCCGCAGTGTCCTGGCACCTCTGGAGGTAGCTGAAGGGCTGAGAGTGGCACACACACCCACATTTGGGCTAATGTGACACTGGGGTCCTGTTTTTCTTCCTCATCAATGTTTAGTCTACTGTGTGCCCGGGGTTTGCTCAGATGGACCCTCTCCTCCATCTGGGACACCCCAATGAAAGATGAAGGCGCTTCAGGAGCATCAGAGTGACCTAAAGAGACTCAAAGGGGCAGTGCCACCACCAGGCTGTTCTCAAATGGTGGGAGTCCATCTGTGGAGAGCAGATGTCCTCGTGGGTCAAACACCTGCTAAGTCACTTGGATCAAGTGGCAGATGTGCCATCTGGTGTGCTCTGCATTAACAAGCCTATGGAAGCAGATGGCGCTGCGCTGTCTAACATTCGCCTTTGTTAACATGGTAAAGCCAGCAGGGGGCGCTGCTTTAGGCCCATGTGGCATTCACTTCATTACAGACCTCAAGCCAGCAGGTGGCGCTGTTTAAGGGGTCCTGGCTGAGCTTGTTATGGTTTTAAAATTTCTGTGTAAAAAAGAGACAAAGTGTTTAAAGAGCATGTCGCTGCCAAACTGGCATAATGTGGGCAAGCGGTTAAGAAGCCTGACCCTCCTGGCAGATTCCTCGAGGTCCATTGATCAAGAGATCATCTCGATCTCAACACTTCTCATCTGATTTCAGGATTTTCTTCTCATTTTAGCCTCTTGGAGGCAAATCAACCCTCCAGCATGGCAGCCCGCTGTGTCCTTCAGTTGCTGGCCAGGCTCCATATGCCTTTGGGTGCCCGCTGCTTGTGTTATTATTGGTATTTTATCTTTCTTTTTGCTCTTTGAGGGTGAAGGCCTGAGCACCGGTTCCACCTGGCAAAAAGGGCATAGGAGCTGTGAAGAGTTGGGTGGGGGGGGTCACCCCTAAACATCAGGTGGCATTAAAGTCCAAATTGAAGTAAACAGGCACATTGACGGGTGCAGCTTGGGGCACAAACAGATACTCAGGTATCCTCACATGGCACCCTGGAGTGTGGGCAGCCTGAAAAGCCGCCACTACCTTGGCACGGTGGGCATATGACATAAAAACTCACAAAACTGAAGCCCCAACCCCTCACCTCTCCACTCAACACAACACAAGTGTCAGACGCCCGAGGGTCCCCACTTCTATTCCAAGCCCCCCTCAGTCAGCCTCATTTTACTTCCCAGCTCCAAATTCCAGTCATGCACTTTACAAGCGAAGAGGCCGGATGGCACGCTGCCGGAACTGTAAACAGAGGGGCAAACAAAAGGCCAAGACGCGCGCCTCGACCCGGGCAAAGGGGAGACGAATGAGAAAGTGCCCGGGTGCCCTCTTGGCATTTCAGACTCAGCTGCTCGATCGCCTCCAGGATGTTGGCCTGAATAATCAGCGAGCTGCTTAACCCCGGACATGGCATCTCCGCACATTCCTCACAGCCTCCGGCGTGCTGGATGGGGATCACCATGGCGACATCTTGGGCGCATGCCCGTTGGCTATTAGATGTGGCACTCACACCGACTTCACTTCTCACTCGTGTGAACATTCGCTTTGTTTGTCACCAGACCTGACTTGAATAAAAATGTGACGGTGGGCTTGTCACTGGAGTCCAGGTGGGCACAGTGGACAGATGTCTTGGAAAGAGCCATCACAGCCAAGGAGCGACTCTTAGAGACCACCGAGAGACCACTCAGTCAGAGAGACACCTGATGGGAGACACCAAAGTGTCAATGGAAAAGTAGCCATTGTGGCACCTGTCACACCTATTATATAGCGCCTTTCACATCAGTCTACCCATCTGTCTATCATATAGTGCCTTTCATCTATCTATCTATCTATCTATCTATCTATCTATCTATCTATCTATCTATCTATCTATCTGTCTATCTATCTATAGCGCCTTTCACTTCTATCTATCTATCTATCTATCTATCTATCTATCTATCTATCTATCTATCTATCTATCTATCTATCTATCATATAGCGCCTTTTATCTATCTATCTATCTATCTATCTATCTATCTATCTATCTATCTATCTATCTATCTATCTATCTGTCTGTCTGTCTGTCTGTCTGTCTGTCTGTCTGTCTGTCTGTTATATAGCGCCTTTCCTAGCCATCTATCTCTCTATTATTGAGTGCAGTTTGAATGCCATTGGGCACTTCCAGCGTGTTCCTGCAGATAACAGCAGCACACAGAGACCAGATGGGGGCACCACTTGGGATGCCAGTGGTGACTCTCTCTGCAGCTGGCTCATTAGTGGGCTTCACATCGTCTTTGTTACGTTTGGGGTTAGGTGGTCCTGAACTTTCTCTGTAGGGGCAGCAGTAGTCGGGTGGCCGGGGACACACATTTGAACCCGTAACAGTAACAGACCACAAAAAAAAACGGAAGTCAGGCTTCAGACTCAAAGAGCCCACCTTTGTTTAGGCGGCTCACCAGGTGTTAGCACCCTCCAGGCGTATTCACTGTGGGACTGTAGGGGGCGCTCGTGAGCCATTCCTCAAACAACACAAGTCGTAACAAAAAGGTTTTCCATTAACTACAATGAGGTGGAGGAACAGCAAAGCACAGCAAAGGAGTTAAAGAAGTGCCACCTCTGCCCATCTGAACAGCGGCCCCCTGGCCCCCTTGTCACTCCTGCTCTCCCTGTTCTCCTTCCTCCCTCTCGCCCCGGTGTGGGGAGGCCCACTGATGCCACACCCCGTACCCACAAGCACTTGTGGATGACGTCCTCAAACCCGAGGCCATAAAATGAAGTGAACGGAGACCGAGTGAGCTTTCAGCGGGGGTCTGCGGGCGAACACCAAGGAGTACCCCCCGATGCCGGGCATCACAATGCCTGCCCTGCAGAGCTGCACCCTCCTGTTGGGCTTTTCCTCCCCACCCGCCTCGCGCTGCGTCGCCCCCCGTCCAGACGATGGGCAGCGAGGCGGTTAACAGCTCAGAGGCTTCGCTGATCGCCGGCGAGGTTCTCAGCGCCGCGCTTCCCTCGAGATTCGGGAACGCGTCCAACATGCAAAACCTCGGCGAGCCGCGTAATGGCTGCTTTGTAATTTCAGCGACTCCAGGGGTCCCGTGGCTCTGATACGAGAAGCCAAAACATCTCCGCCGGCCGCTCTCAGGATGACTCCGCTCCGCGGGCAGATAGCGAGGCGCGTCGGAAGTCGGGGGGCGCGCTGGAGCCTGAGGGGACAGCGATAACAAATGTGTGCGTGTGAGTCTGCGTGTGTGTGTGAGAGTGTGAGTGAGTGTGTGTGAGAGTGAGTGTGTGTGTGTGTGTGTAGGTGTGTGTGTGTGAGTGTAAGAGTGTGTGTGTGTGAGTGTGTGCATGTGAGTGTGAGAGTGAGTGTGTGTGTGTGTGTGAGAGTGAGTGTGTAGGTGTGTGTGCGCGCATGTGAGTGTGAGAGTGTGTGCGTGGGTGAGAGTGTGAGTGTGTGTGAGTGTGTGTGAGAATGCATATAGGTGCATATGAGTGTTAGTGACAATGTGTGTGCGTGTGTGTGAGTGTGCATAAGCATATGATGGGAGTCCAGTTAGGACTCTTTGTCCACTCATGTTGGACTTGTAAAGATGATCGTGCCCAGTGCCCGCTGCCAGTGTCCCACAATGATCAGACACAGAAGTGCCAGGCTCTGGAGATAGGAACAGACCCCTCCAAGGTGAAACTCCAAGGAGAGCCAAGCCAGATAATCCACAGCTCCACGTATCTGCTTGTCCTGCGGTGTCCCGGAGGGGACGGCTGGGGGTCCACAGGTATCTCCTCCCGCCTGCCATGTCCCAAAGTGACACATTTCTTCATTCGCTGATCTTCCTCACAAGTTCAAAGGGGGCTACAAGCAGACACAGGGTGCAGTCAAAGAGCTCAGAGGGGCTGTGAAGGACCACCTGACATCCAGTGCCCACTCGCTACCAGATGACCGGAGCTCTGCTCTGAGGCGTGCCACTCATTGTTCATTCAACTTGGTCCTGCCAGCTTCACCGTCACAGGAAGTGTCACTGGTGCCACCCAAAAAAATGAGGTGCCACTGAAAAGACCAACTGCATTTGGACCCTGAGTTGAGTGGTCACTCGCTTTACAAAGATGTGCAGCCATCCAGGAGAGATGTGGCCTTGAAGGGAAAGTGTCAGCTGGGACATCAATAAGACAATTTAAGGCGCTATATAAACGCTCCTGATATTGGCCCTGTCACCCAATGAGACAATCAGCCGGTCATCTGGAGAATCAATCAGCCTATCAACTCCGCATAAACTGAATGACCAATCGACCATCTAGCCAATGAATCCGCCAGTCATCAATCGACCAGACACCTGACTGATGCACCTGTCAATCATGTAGCCAATCAATCAATCATTTAATCAAACATCTCAGCATCCAATGAAATAATCAATGAGCCAACCAACCGCACAGGCCGATTTCAATCAATCAGAGTCCATCAAAGGGGTCACCTGATTGTGTGCCAGGTGGCCCCACTTAGGCAACTCGGGGGTCTCCCTAGGTCACTCACTGCTGGACAGTTCCACATCCTGGTGGGCACCAAGCCTCAGGAAGGCCATAGCCCTTGGTGCCCAGCTCAGGGGTCCCATTCATTTTAAACATCCTGAAAAAATAAACTTCTGGAAGCCCTGAGCAAAGGAGAATGGCGGTCGGTCACTGCCCGTTGAGAAGCCCACTGGAGCCAGGAACTTATTGTGTGACCATGCTGTCCTTCCCAGCGTGGCCCGTCAAGGAGTGTCATCTCATTACGAAGGGGCCAGCAGCCGTTTGGTGGGCACAGACTCACTGAGGCAGAACATGCCAGTCATGTGGCTCTCAAAGCGTTAAGTGAAGCTGGCTTGACTTCCCCATTTTGTGCCCACTTGATGCCCAGACAAGCCAAGGCCGAGCTTTGGGTACTTTCCACTTGTGCCCTCGGAGTTCCTTGAGTGTAAAGGTTTGGTTGTTTGTTTTCAGGAGGTCCTCGGCAGAAGGAGGAAGTGACGGTGGGGTGGGGCGCTGCTGACATGCTTTCACTTCTCGTTGGACTCGTCGGCACTTCATGGCTTCCAGGTGAGACCACCTGGGCTCAGGTAACAAAACCACCTGAAGCAGGAGAAGAAAATCAGAGGAGGAGATGGCAGACTGCCAGAGCTCGGGGGCAGCAGCTCAGATTGGGACCCTCCTGACGCTTCATCTTCGTGAAGAAGGCGGACTGCGTCTGACCGTCGGAGACCTTCTGAGTGCTTTGTTGTTCTTTTCCTTTGTGTCCTTTGTAGGTGACATGAGTGGTGACTCGCTCTGACCACCGGCCGGCCACCCTGAGCTGATGTGGCACACTTTGGGTGTAAACTACAAACTCAAATGTCACCAATTGGGACTGGCCATTTGAAGACCCTTCTAGATGGTTCTGTAGGACAGGAGGTGGTGGGGCTGTGCAGACCTGAGGTGACACCAGTCAGTCAAGGAGGGAGGCGGGGCTCAGCCAGGTGGTCTGACCTGATAGTCAGGCGTGTGCTGCTCTGTGAAGGTCCATCCACCAACTTGAGGACATAGCAGGCTGTTTGTTCTTGGTGTGGGTGGGCGCCAGGGAGTAGCGGGGGTCTCAGCCCCGCCTCCTGTGTCTTTGTTCTTGAACTTTGTTTTTATTTATGAATGTTCCGTGTATTCTTTATTTTGTGTTTGTTAATAAATAACGTTGTATACACTGTGTGGTCCATCTAAGTGGGCGGAGCCTCATGACACATCAGCGGTAGCCCCGCCCCTGGCGTATCCAAGTCTGTACTGATTGGTTCTTCACATTTCACTCCTTGTTGAGCCTGTGTGGGCGTGGCCTCCTGACACTGCAGCTGTACCCCGCCCCCAGGTGGTCCTTTAAGCCCCACTTGTTCGGCTCTCCTGTTCATTTCTTATCATTTTTGGACCACAGCCTCCTTTGGGTTTATTTGTGTTCTTCTGTTTTTGGTCTCTCGAATGTAGCAGGACGTTGTGTTGTCCTCCTGGCCGGCATGTCATGGACCCTCCTTCCTTTTCTGAGTTGGATTTGTTCTGCTGAGCCGCTCAGCTTTGCAATTTCATTGTTTTTTTGGTGGCTTCAGAACTTTTTCTGGTCTTCAGTCAGCTGTGTGAGGACTTTGGGTCTTTGGTTGTTTCTGCTCTTAAGGGTTCTTATGAGGCCTTGGAGATGCCATTGTGGTTCGGCTACATCCGCCCGCCGGCTCCATTTTGAGTGTCGTTTGTGGCGTCTACCTGCCCCCCCACAGTGTCTCCCTGCCCCCCCACAGTGTCTACCTACCCCCCACATTGTCTACCTACCTCACCCCCCCACATTGTCTACCAGCCCCCCCACAGTGTTTACCTAACCCCACATGTTGTCTCCCTGCCCCCCCACATTGTCTCCCTGCCCCCCCACATTGTCTACCAGCCCCCCCACAGTGTTTACCTACCCCCACATGTTGTCTCCCTGCCCCCACACGTTGTCTCCCTGCCCCCCCACATTGTCTCCCTGCCCCCCCACAGTGTCTATCTGCCCCCCACATTGTCTACCTACCTCACCCCCCCACATTGTCTACCAGCCCCCCCACAGTGTTTACCTACCCCCACATGTTGTCTCCCTGCCCCCACACGTTGTCTCCCTGCCCCCCCACATTGTCTCCCTGCCCCCCCACAGTGTCTATCTGCCCCCCCACATTGTCTACCTACCTCACCCCCCCACATTGTCTACCAGCCCCCCCACAGTGTTTACCTATCCCCACATGTTGTCTCCCTGCCCCCCCACATTGTCTCCCTGCCCCCCCACAGCGTCTACCAGCCCCCCACATTGTCTACCTGCCCCCCCACATTGTCTCCCTGCCCCCACACGTTGTCTCCCTGCCCCCCCACAGCGTTTACCTACCTCACCCCCCCTGCTGCTACACTTTGGGCTGAGGCTGCTCTGGAGGAGGCCTCACTGGAGCTCTGACAGTGACATCATGACAGGTGGGCCATCACGGTGGCAGGACAATGCCATTTCTGGTCACTTGATCTTCTTAGAGGGGACTCATCTGGGATTTGGTTCGGGACTGCGGCTCTGGTGCTTTGCAGCTGCTCTCAGTCCTTCTCTTGTTTCTGACTTTATTGTAGTTCATTTATTTTTCCTGATATCCATTGATGGTCTCCAGGAGCTCAGGTTTATTCCACCAGGAGATTAAAAAGTGACAGAAGAAGGAGCTGAGATATGAAAAATTCAGGGAACGGGTCAACACTCGGAGATCAGAAAACTGAGGCAGCAGAGCTGAGCCTCCGCCACAGGGCCAGGTCCGTTTGGGGGCGGGGCCTCCACTTTAGCGTCACGGTGGGGGCGGGGCCTTAGCTGCAGCACCATCCCTCTTGGCTGTGAAGGACAAGGCGCCACAAAACTAACATCAGACATCAACACAACAAAATAATATTAATCAGATCATACCTGATATGAAGATGCAATTAATACGATTTCAAATATAAAAATCATTACTTTAATAAGCAGAAAACCAACCGGAGCCTAGCATGAAAAACAAAATGGTGTGGTGGAAAAAAGAAAAACAATACGTGACAAAATGGCAGCCTGGCGAGGGCCAAACCAAAAGTGAGAAACGGCTGCATGGACTAAAAGGAAGGACAGGAAGAGGAAGCCATTATTGTCTGCCTCAGTGGGGCGAATCACGTGGGCCGCCATCTTAGACAAGGACAACGTGATGGTGTAACACATGATGTCACTTCCACATCATGTGATCGTAAATAACATCACGAGTCCAAAAATGGGCAAAAGAAAAATCAAACTGGCACAGTGAAAACAGGAAAAGAAATAATAATAATAATAATAATAATAATAATAATAATAAATGTCATTACAATGAAATATACAACAGTAACAATAAAAACAGGAGGAGTCACAGGACAAAGAACAAAAGCGCACACCAAACCAACTCGGAGGGTCCTGCCGACTACACTACACTGGGCACATTCTGGGTTGCTCAGCCCGGGAGTCAGAAATCCAAACCATGGGCCGTCATTTAGAGAAGCCCCTTCTAGGCAGGCGGAGAGTGAAGAAGTGACGAGGACATGTGACCAGACCCCCCACCCACCTGGCCAATCTCTTTCCTGCTTTTTTCTTTTTCTTCTCATTAAATCCAAATATTAAATGAAACGACATGAGGAGATCCACACGAGGGGCCGGCAGAAGCAGTGGGCCGGAGGCCGTTATCAAGCCATCAGACCACCGCTCGGCCAAGTATGCACCGGCCCCTCAGAGAGAAGGTCCCCCCCCCTCCACCCACCTCATTTCTGTACAATCTGCCTGGAGATCTGGACAGACATTCCCCGGATTCCAGCCCGGTAAACTTCACGGGATCCGATTTCGCTGGGGAGCCTGCCATTGGACGAGGGCCGCAGAGCAGCTGCAGGAAGTGACACTGGCAGAGCCAGCGGGCGAGCTGGGCCTGCTTTGAGATGCTTGTGGGCGCTGCAGAAAATGTCCACTTGTCCTGAGGGGCATCCTGAAAAAAATGTCACACAACGCAACGCTTCAGGTCTGCAGATGGAGAACTCAGCGAGAAAGTGAGCCACACACGGGTGGGACGAGGGGATCGGCGTGGCGGGGAGGTCAATGGGCACCCACTGAACATGACGATCAGGCCCTGAGAGGCCTCCTGGTGTCGGAGGGTCCACAGTCATCCAAGTAGGCCACATAGTCACCTTTGAGTCTGATGCTGTAGAAGTGTCACTCTTTGTCACTGTCCTCACTGCTCACAGTCTGAAAGAAGCCTGGAAATGGAGCTGGGGACCCACCCTGCCACACCACCCTTGTCGTCATGGTGACTACGAAGAACCAGGAGAACATTCACAGACCTTCTGATCTGATGCCTCTCAGACATTACAGCACCACCTTCAGGCGGCCAGGAAACACCTGGAAGGAAGGAGGTGACAGATGGAGGAGTGAAGAAGTGGCCATCTTGGAGAATGTCAGGCTTTGGGCTGGGGGGCCGCGGGAATGCAAAGTCAATGGCCAACATGTACTGACTGAAGATGGCTAGGAATGGCCAAGCCATCCTCAGAGGCCACCAAGTCCCCAAGTCAGAGAGTGGCGCTCACTAGCCGAGGTCCTGGATGAGAAGACGCAGCCAGGGGGGCAGCCTTCACGCTCAAAGGGCATTAACACCAGTGACACGAGAACAGGAAAGTCTGAGCAGCCGTCAGGGTCTTACAGGTAAGGGGGCTGCTCCCCAAAACGAGGTAAGGCCACAAGAGAGCCCCCCCATGCAGTCCCCCATGTGGCCCTGGCAAAGGACTTGTTAGCCACGTAAACGTTTCTGCAGACCACTAGAGGGAGCTGTGATTGGGGCTTACAAAAGCAGTGAGGAGGAGGAGGAGGAGGAGGAAGTTCTTTTGTCACTTTGGTCTTTCTTCTCATCATATGGGATCAGGGACAGCTCATCAGCGCCCCCTAAAGTCTGTTTGAGGGAACACAATCCACAATTTAAAAACTCAGTCAAATCCCATTGGGTGAAGACCTCCTGATGCCACATCACCATTGGGGTCACCCCAGCTCCATGCCCACTAGCCCAGCTGGCTTTCTTCAGACTTGGTGAGCTCCGATTCACGGCTACAGTCAAACGGCTGCTAAGGTGTGTAGCTTGTGAAAAGGCGCTATATGAAGCAGAAACCTGGGGTCACTCAAAATGACCTTTACTTCAATGCTTCACCCCCCAAGTCCCCCCGTCCCATGGCTACTTTCAAGGAACGAGTTTGTTTGCCCCTCGAGTTCTGAGTTCTGGCTAATCCTTTGAGGTTGGCAAAAGAAACCGCTGGGCTGGCTGACTGCCAACAGGCTCGAGGCACACCATGCGCTGAATGGTGACGGGGGGCCGCCACTCCCACCCGCTGACAGAAATACTTGAGCAAGGGAGACAGCGAGGACATGACGGCGTTAATCACAAGCGATGCCATCAGCCGCACTCATCTGTGAGTTCCGCCGTCACAACTGGCACTGGTGCCTGGGGGTCCGGCCCACTCTCTAGAAAAGGGACCTCTTTGAGTGCAGGTAAAGTGTGCCCCCCCTCATTTCTACCAAGAAAGGTAATAAAGCAGGACCACCTGCTCCACCACTGGCACTGCCACACCTGAACTGATAGGGTGGCATTCCCTAGGGGTGCTGCGCTGTGCACACAGGGGAGTCTCCCCACGTGGAGCCTGCCATGGTGTGCCTTAAATAATGGGGGGGGGCGCCACTCCCTGTCTGGGTACAGCACTAATGTGAAATGAACAGCTGGCATTAGCAGGCTGCAGGTGGGCACTCACTAATTTAGTATTTTTGTCCCCCCCTCCTCATCAGCCTGAGTTGAACTGAAGCAGTTAAATGGGGGGAGTCACTGTGCCCAGCAGGTAGAGTGGGGGGGCAGAGTGTGCCAGGGTTCAGCCCAGGTTCACCCAAATCTTCCTCCTGATGAGGTCTCTGCTTTGGCTTCACCTTCTTGCCAGTGGGTCCTAATAAACCTGAGGGGGGTCACATGGGGGTGCTGAGGATGTGACCTCAAGGGGGGCAGGTGATGACATGAGCAAAAAAAAAAAAAAAAGTAAAAGGAGTGACGCATGAGAAACGACAGATGGTGCGTGCGAGGTGGCATCATATGGCACACCAGCACAGCTGACCTGAACCCGTGTCTCTGGGGTGTGGGGTGAAGCACATGCCAACTGGCCAATCCATGCTGGGAAAGGCCATGAACCCAGGTCGCCGGAGCTGCCATGTCCAAGTGTGCCACCATGCTGCCCTTTCCAAACTTATCATGTCTGTCCTCTTACAGCCCAGAACTTCAGGTTGGCACAGTGAGATCCCACCTGCTGTGCCCATTTCTTATTGTACACAATGGCCTGCTCTTACTGTGTGTTCTTGTGCCCCCTCCACAGCAGGTTGTGGCTTTGTGCCCATAGGTGCCAACCTCTATCCAGCACAACATAACTAAAAAGAGGCGGGCGACTCTGCACTTGGCATTTCTTCCCCCAGATGTTCCGAGCACTCAGATGACGGCGGGAGCCGAGCCGTGCCTGTCAGTCTCAGATGGAGCAGCTCGGCGAAAGGAAAAGCCCCTCGGAATGACGGGGATTAAAAGCTTTTCTGGAACAGGTTCAAAAAGTGCTGACAGGGCAAGACTAAACATCAGAATGGCAGCTGAAAGATGTGGCCAGCGTGGGGGCCCCGCTCCGTCTTTGGAGGGCTTTGTGCGGCAGACAACTGCGGCCGAGTACCACTCAAGGTGCCCGCCGATGAGCCGAGAGTGAGAGCTGCTTACATTTGGGCACAAAACAACAAGGGGATTGGCGCAGGAAATCCGGGAAAGACCATCGGAGCAAAGTGGCCATAAGAGGTGTGACGGGGGGCATAGGCTCAAGGTCCTGGGCTCTGGGTGGGGGGGAGATGTGCAGTGAACTGGGTGAGTGAGTGAGTGTGCCCACTGATGGACTGGCACCCTGTCCTGGTTGGCCCCCTGTCTTGCACTTGAAGCTGTTGGGATAGGCGCCTGAGACCCCGAAGGCTCAAGTCCCCCCACTGACATCTTGGTGTTTCCCCTCTGGTTCCCTGGCCTCAGTCACTTGATGGTCTGGTGTGTCTGAGGACTCGTGGCGGTGACTTTGAGTTACCCTTCCTGCTCCCTGAGCTATCCCTGAGGGTCCTGCCAATTGTGCCCCCTCTTTGGACCTTCCTCATGTCACTGAAGGCACGTCATCAAGCCCTGCTTTTGAGGGTCACAACGCCTGGCCAGCAGTCATTACTCACCCCTGAGCATGCTGGGCTGTGAAGACCTAATCAATCAATCAATCAATCAATCAATCAATCAAAAAAACAGTTAATTAGTCCTAAAGAATTAATTAATCAAATTGACAATCAATCAGTTCATTAAAGAATCAATCAATCAGTCAATACTGGCATCATATGGCACCATTCACAATAGGCACCGAGCACCTAAGAGATTCAGCAGGGTGTCCCAACTGGAGGACGAGTGACACATCATGGCACCCACTTTTGTCTTGACAGGTGCTGTCCTCTTGTCTGCTTTCACCCATCCAGCTCACCTCTTTGTTCCCATTTGGGGGTCTCAGGTCAGCAGGGCAGATCTCATCAAGGCTGGGATGCCCATGAGCCCCCTTGGCACTGTGACTTGTCACGCGGGCCCATTTCTGTTTCTCACCATTGTTGACAAGGACATCCCGATGGCAAGAGACGCAGAATAGAAATGTAAATGAGCCCAGGCCTGATCGGCCGAGGGGCCGCAGCCGGGCATTTCTTTTGCTTGGCGCCTTTGTTTGCGAGAATTATGCAGAAGGGGAAAATAAACGAGATGAGAAGATGCATAGCTGGCATGTCGTGGCTTTGTTGGCCAGTGCTGGCATCTCTCAATGGCTCCATTAATGAGCCGCCTGTTTGTACAGATAGCCGGATATCTCGCCATCCCAAAGTAAATGCCAAGGGAGTTTAGTTTTGTCAGACCGAGTGGGCAGCCTTGGCTTCACAAACCCTCCATAGCCACACAGTGAGGCATCGAGGACGTGCCAGGACAAGGTGCTGCCGCCTGCAGGCCAGGTAGGGGACTACAACCAGCAAGGATGAATGAATGAAAGGGTGGGCAGGAAATAAGGTGGGAGCCCACTCAGAATTAGAAATGTACAGATCTGAGACCCCGTAACACACCAACACAGGGTCGTGACCCCAAAATACACACACCGTCATGATGTCACCCCAGTCATGTGACATCCAAGAATAAATGACTGACAAGATCCTGGTAACTTCACCCCTTGTGAGAGCTTTTCACGAATAGGGTGAGCAGTGACACCCTAAAATCAGGTCACATGGTGCCCCCAGATAATATAATGGCACCCAGCTGTAGCATCAGTGACGCTCAGCTCCACTGCAGGGACTCGAAGGATCATAAACATTAAGGAGAGGTAACAGCGTAGTAAGTAGGATCAGGTTGTGCATTAAAGGCCCAGGTCGAGCTCAACTCAAGTATCTCATCTCTGAACCAATCAGATGCTTCCAAACATCCACAGGGTAACCAACCCGGAGAGCACAGGTGGTCTGCAGAACACACGTTTGGAGCTGCCATCTTCTTATCTAGAGGATGGCGTAAGGATGGCTGAGAGGAGAGTGAAGACAGCACCTGCATCTATCTGTCCCACCGTCCGTTCAGTCCTCCCTCCTTCCATTACGTGAATCATCAATTCACTGATCAAGAACCAATTAATAGAAACACGAGATGTGACCAGAGGTGGCGCTCTGGAGAGATCCTCAAACCCAGAAAGACCCCTGGCCAACCCAGTCTCTGGTTTATTGCCCATGAAATCAAAATGGATGGCCACAAAACCACACAACGTGACAAGTACTGCACCCTTCCTCAATGTGCTGGCCTCCTGCTCCTCCTCATCATCCTCACCTCTCCTGACTTCCAGGTCTCCTGACTGAGGGGGTGGAGGTGCCTATGAGCCCAGACACTGGAGAACTTCTGCCGCCATTCCACTCTGACTGAATGGACCTACAAGCCATCTCTAAAACTACAACTCCCAGGAGCCTTTGCAGTATGCAGCCAGTGGCCTGGAGGTTTACAGTACTTTTAGGGGCTTATCACTGGCACCCCAAGTAGTGTCCCACTACCCACTGCTACAAATGATTTGTTAATCCAGTGTCCTCCCAGACATGTGCATGTTCTCCCCGTGTCTTTGTGAGGTGACCTCCAGATGTCTCAATCTTCACACCAAAGACATGTTGCTAACTTTAAACTGACCCAGCTTGAGTATGCCCAGTTACGGACTGGCATCCCATTCTTTTGCCGGTTCCTGCCTTGCACCCAGTACTGCTAGGGCAGGCCCTGTCTCCTTGTGACCCTGACCCTTAACATTGTGAGGGCAAAGCCTAACCCAGATGGATGCCAGGCCAGCCCATGGCATTGCCCATGAGCACCATTCACCCCTCGAGGATGTCCCATTTCCCAGGCCAGTGCCAAGTTTAGTTCCCGGAAAACTTCGAGAAAGCGCCACAGTGAGGTCAGGCTGGCCAGCAGACGGGCGCCGCTTCATGGGGACGCCTCGAATGTTTGTTTCTTCTGCTTGACTTTTTGGTTACCGTGGTGATGGTGGCAGTTGAATTTTTCATTTTCCAAATTCAGCGCCCACTGGCTTGAGAAATCAGCCAGACAGAAGAAAGAAGACCGAAGTGCAGCCGCCGTTCCCTCACCACCTCAAAAAGGCACAGAAATATTCTGAGGGGCTCCTCGTACCCCCGGGCCGTGTATTTGGTGTCCTAGCAACAGTGAGTGGTGTGAATGCGGCCTTCTCAGGGGTATCAGGCGACAGGCCCATCAAAGGCCTTTATTAAAACACGACTTGGGGCGGATCAACTTACCGAGTGGCTCACCTAATCCCGTCCCATGATGCTCAGCCAGGAAATGAAAGGAGCTGAGCCGAGACGATGACGCTGGCGTGCCAGGAGATGAGGGCCATGATACGTTTGTCACACGGGCCTTCAGAAGACAAAGGCCAGGCTTCAGGGACACTTAGGGGGTCTCTGGTTACGGGACACAGTAGGAGCCTCAACAAAGGCAACCCCGAGAGAGCACTTCTCAGTCACACCGGGGAGGGAGACGGGCAGCAGGTGGGCACAGCACACTGGCAGGTAAATGCCACCATCATAAGTGATGCCCAAAGATAGACCTGTGGTGACAGAAAGTGTGAATGGAGCTGAAAGCATGGCCACTGCTATATGAAAGAGAGAAGTGAAAGGCGCTATATAATAGATAGATAGATAGATAGATAGATAGATAGATAGATAGATAGATAGATAGATAGATAGATAGATAGATAGATAGATAGATAGATGAAAGGCACTATATAATAGATAGATAGATAGATAGATAGATAGATAGATAGATAGATAGATAGATAGATAGATAGATGAAAGGCACTATATAATAGATAGATAGATAGATAGATAGATAGATAGATAGATAGATAGATAGATAGATAGATAGATAGAAGCAGAAGTGCATTATGGGTACACCAGTGTATCCCTCATACCAAAGTGTCACATGTCCAGCTCCAGCTCAGTCACCAGACCCCCATGCTCAGTGATGTCCCCCACCTCTGTCAAAATGCCAAGCAGCTCGACTTTTCCTTCTTTTGATTTCAGAAGCTCACTGTCCACAGTGCAGTTTGCTGTCATCATCATGTCACTTTGTGTCATATCTTGTCACCCTGGTCATACAGGTCATATGACAGGTGACGCTCTGTTATTCAGGCCCAGGCCTTCACTTTCTGTTTCTTGTTTGTGCAAATTCACCTCCCAGAGGGTCAGCGCCAGCTGGGCCGTGTAGCCACCACCTGTGGAGAGGAAGGCCTTCAGTGCCCAGATAAGAGGGTGCCGTACCAGGAGCAAAGTAACATTGAGATCAGCCGAACACCAGCCGAGGTGAAGGGTCAGGCTCATTAGCACTGATAAGCGCCCAGGAAGGGCGCCAAACACTCCGACTTCCACTCGGTGACTTCCCCAGGGACCTGTGCAGGTGTGTGGAGGAGGAGGAGGAGGAGGAAGATGAGAAATGAGCAGCAGGACCCCGGTGGAGGGGACGGACTGGCATGGTGCACACTGGAGAGTAGACTGAGGGTCGGAGTGTTTATGGAGGAGAGCTTGGGATGACAGGAGCTATAAAGACAAGAGACTGATGTGAAAGGTGCTATATGGCCCTGACACACACATTCTCACGCCCATTCTCTCTTTCTGCAGGGCACACAGTTGCCCGCCCCACACCATGTTGCCATCGGTTTGTGAGTGTTGACTTAACGCACATCGACAAATGTTCCGGGAGTTTCTTTTGATTTTGCTCTTGACACACGTCGATATTTCGAGGAATGCCTTTGAAGCCGTCTGCTCCGTTGCTAATGAGAGCCGAGTGCCGCCGATGTGCAGATGTCTCCACAACAGCTGTGAGGGTCGCTCATCTCGTTGTGCCCCTCGCAGGCCGCCATGCCGTTCCACTCAAAACTGATTTCCTAATTGGGTGGGCAGCCAGCAGTGGTACTGGCTGGCCAGCAGGGGGTGGTCTGTACCCGGTCAGTGCTGCTCTGCCACCTTTGGGCTGGGCACTGGCTTGTGACACTGACTGAAGAGACCCAGCCTGATGCCCTTAATGCTGGATTAGCGCCCCCATTGCATGGTGCGCAGGGCGCTATATAAATCAGAGTTGTCCAATTGCGTGTGTAAAGCGGAATTCCGAGTTCTGAGTGTGAGCCCTCTTTGTCTTCCAATCCGGGGAAAATTCCTGTGTGTGTTTTTTGCGCTGGTTGACTGAGAATGGAGAAGTTCCCGAGTCGCTCGACTGGCACTTCCTCATCACTCAGTGCCCCCAAACAAAAGCCGTCTTATACTCGGCGGGTGCCACTCCAAACTGCCAGTTTTCATTTTCTTTTTGTGTTCTTCTTAAATGACAAATCTTCTCAGTTCCTGTTTTAGCCCCACCTACTTGGGCACCATCCATCCACTTTCTGCCCAAGACATGTGTGCCATGCCAGAGGTGGGCACTGCTTCACCCTTCTGCATGTGGTCGTGAAGCTCGGCAGATGACATCATCATCTGGGGCGTCAGGTTCTGCTGGCTTTCCTGAGGAGCCCCTCACACCGCACGGCGCCCCCCACTGGTGGTCTTTCAGCCGAGCCCCACCTGCACGTGACACTCCCAGGCTTGTCGTGATTCCGACGGAGTTTATTTTCCGTTTGGCTACGCCCTCAAGTGTTTCCACATGGCAGAAAATAAACGGCTTGTAAATAACATCTCCGGAGGGTCCTCGGCTGTAATTTCGCTGCCCTCGGATGTTGTCACCCCAGAGAAGTCGGCGTGGGAACCGGCGGGGAAAGCCAAATTAACCCTTTGCTTTTTTAATGGCACCCCCAAAGAAACCACTGACTCCATAATGACTGGCACTTCTTGGCGCGCTGCGGTTTGGGCTGTCAATTCCCAGTCTGCCGCCGAGCGCTCGCAGATTTGAGAGAAGTCCTAAAAATATGGCGGCACGGCCCGGGCCATAAATCATTAGCAGCGCACGTCACACAGAAATGCACACAACAATCTGCGCTCTGCCCACTTACCCGAGATGAGGTGGGCACATTCCCGTGGCCAAGTCACGGCCTGAATTGCAACACCAATGATGCCAGCCGGGTGGGCAGACCAGAGGCCACGAGCAGAGGCGCTGCCTTCCTTGTGAGGACCCTCTGGCCACGTATGGTCCAAGTCATTTCTGGGGGCACTTTTAGAAGTCCAAGGGGGTTTCACCTGCGGATTCATTCCAAGGTCTCCTAATTGAGGGCTCCTGGAGACCCCCTGGAGGATGGGGGGGGGTAGATGAGGACTCTTTGTGTCTTTTCTGGGCGTTAGGGGCCCCCAGCCATCCAAACGGGAATTCCATCTGGAGAAGCTGAGGTCTCCTAAACAAGGACTGCTGTCCATCTGAAAGTTCATGTGGGTGCCATCACAGGCATGCCAAGGTCACCCACCTGTGCCACCGTGACATCACAACAGCATCAACTTCTCAATGGCCAGGTTCCCTTCATGCCAGGGTAGAAGCTTTGTGAGTCTCCCCCTGGTGCCGAGTGGCATGCCAGAGCTGACTGTGGACTTTGGGTGGGCACCCAAATGAGCCCACAAGGCCTGGACCTCCTTCATTGTGGGCCAGGGTTGATATGAGGGGAGTGTCAGTCCAGAAGTGACAGTGGCCGTCCCACCTAGTGACGAATCCCCAATTTTCATGGGATGAGCACTAGTGTCCAGGTGTTGGAACATTTATGAGGGACCAGATCACAGGTGTCTGGCCTTTGATGAAAGGCGCTATAAAAACAGATCAGCTTCACGTGAGACCTCACTGGGCTGCATGGTGTCTCAATTTGAATCTCAGCTGTTCTCCTCCTGTTCATGTGACCGCCCAGTGGCATAGCTAACTGGCACCTCTGAGTTGGCACAGCAGGCATGAAGGAGCTAGTGAGTCATTGCGCCCTCTAATGGACTGCTCTTCAGTGTGTGCTTACCTCTTACCTTGTTCCCAGTGCTGCCAGATTGTCCAGTGGGCAAAGAGGTTGCTGGCATTGAGTAATGAGAAAACCCCAGGAGGACAGAGTGTGGCTGGGATGTTAGGATGGGCACCACTAGGGTAAGTAAGCCTTGCAGATGCCAACATTTCACATAAATGGAGGGGCCTGATGAGGACCTGTGACCAGTTAAGCTCTGGGTCTCCAGAAGCCCCCAGTGTGTGGGCAGTGAGTTCCGGTGCCCACTAGAGGCCACAAGATTTTCCAGTCTCACCCTTCAACTCACAAGTGATACTGGGCTTGGCCTGGTGAGACCACACTTGGGGGCTGTAAAGTGCCCATGTGACCCAGGAGGTTTAAAAATGAGTGCAGTCGTGGGATGGTGAAAGGCGCTATATAAATGATTACTGACACACAGAAGGTGCTGCTACAGGAACTACACCGCTGCGCCTGAACTGAGAGACAGTAAAGGAGGACCTGCTTTAGGATGGTGAAAGGCGCTATATAACAATAAGCCACTAGCCAGTATGCAATAAAGTCACAATGAAATACATAAATGAAATAAAACATATACAAAGTATTATAAATATAATAAAAATATTCATTCACAGACAAAAGCAATTGATATTAGAGTGTCTGCCTTGGGGTGGTGAATGGCGCTATATAACAATTCATTCGCATTCAGTCCGCCTCTACCTCGGGATGCACGTCAAATAAAAACGTCTCCTCTGCACTCAATAAGTAAAGACGCCATATAACACAGAAGTGACTCACACAGCCCCCACCTCAGCCCACGCGGACCACCCGGTTCACACTCAAGCCCACTCAATGCCCCCCCCCATTAGACCACGAGACTGGGGGGGGGGGGCACTTGAATATGTGTGTATGCCAGTTGTGATGCCCAGAACTGTGACTGGCATTCAATGCAGCCTCGGCTCTGGCGTCTTCCCACACGCTCATCCTACCGGGAAGGGCCGATGGGAAGAGCGCAGCCATCCAAGCCCCGGCCGCTCGGCTTGCGGTCGCCCTGATTGAGGGTTCATCCGAGTGCGGCTCTCGTGCTCCGGGGCGCCATCTGCAGCCGCGCTGAACTCGCTGACCCGCTTCCCGCTTCTGGAGGCGCATCTCGGGAGAAGAAGCAAAGGAGGGCGGCATCGCCACGCACACGGCCAGGGTGGCAGCTCGCTTTGCTGTAATCCCCCCCCCCCCGCCTCCCCAGCCCGCTTTGAAGTTTGAGGAAAGCGTCCGCTGCAGTATCTCCTGTGGCCACTGGGAGGCAGTGCTGGCCATAGCAGGGTTACTGGATGGCACGTCCAGTAAAATGGAACTAACGGGCTTACGGGCACCAGTTTAAAATGGATAATGAATAGACATGCCAGTCAGCAAACAAACACAAGGTCAGAAAACACTGATGTTGGCATTTAGGGGGCTAATCTCCATCCTCCGACTCCCCTAATCCCATCAGGGATCCAGAGAGGAGCAGGCAGGACCCCATCCTGTAGGGGGCAGCACACTCAAGGCAGCATTTATTGGAGCTCTTGGTCCAGCCAGACTGGGCTGGAAACATGTAAAGCTGGCAGGCGGATGGGGTGGCACACAGCAGGTTACCTGGACCCAGGGCGCATTAACGTGTGCCGCCCTCTGCTATTTTATCGGGTGCCCTTGGCCAGGAGTGCCAGACTGAGAGGCCAGATGACCAGTGGTGAGTCTCCCTTGATGTCCTTTTTCACCTGACCGCGTCCACGCTGCCCACTCTTCATCTTGTGTACAGTGCTGCAGTGGCCCTTTGTTGCCCACGTCACCCGCTCAGATGTTTTCTGCTTTTCTTCATGCAGCAGGGGGCAACAATAGGTGTGTTTTTGTCTTGCTGTACAGTCAGAGGTGTCTGCTCAATAAAGGTGCCCAGGTGCCCACTGATCCTTGGAGTGACCTGAACAAACCAGTGAGCAAAGTTGGCAGGCAAGTATCTAAGAGTGTGCCCGGTGCCATGGGCTTATCTCTTTTGAGATTTGAGTCCCAAGATACAAAGGTTCATTTCAAGCCCACCTGGCAGTGCCTGCTGCTGCTGCAGGACTCATCTGTTTTTCAGTGATGGCACGACTCCCATCATGCCCTGGGCACCATGCCAGCCTGAACTTTCTTCTTCTTTTGATTTTCCCAGGCTGCATTTCAGAAGGGATTGGCAGGGGTGAGGGCAGCAACCCAGAGGACTTGGGTCCAGGCGACCAGGCATTGATTTGCATATGTAAATGAGCCACGCCCTTCATGCTGATGATTTACTAAACGAGAAAACAGAAAAAAAGCCGAGACGGAGAAAGCGGCGCCAGTTCAGTGTGGTGTCAGCGACCTCCTTAACCACACTGGAGTTCGTGGTCACTTTATTCAGCTCTGCCAACCGCTAAAAGGCTGCAGTTTCCTACTGACTTGAGCGCCTGGCAGCTCGGCACACAAGCGAGAAGCCGCTGGGAAGATGGCAAGTGGGCCGAGGGGGTGGCGTCACCCCGGGGTTTTGAACCCCCAGGCCTTCAAAAAGACAGGAAGCTCCATGGGGGCTGGGCACATTCCACGGTGACAGGCTCAGCTGTTCCATTTTATCGCCTGGCCTTAAGACTCGAGCAGATGGCACGGCTCTAGAGTTTACATCACCAACATGACAGGGTGGCACAGATGGGGCACAGCTGGCTCTGCCAGGGCCTCATACTCCAAGCCAAACACATGCACTGCCAACCCCACAGCGTGCGCCCATGACCTCCTCGTGCTCCTTGGGTCTCGTCTCGGCGGCTAGCCTGCCAACTCAGGGGGCTCATGTCACCCTCAATGTCATCACTTCTCACACTGAGAGCTCTCTTTCAATTTGCACTCATCCCGTCCTGGGTGTGACTCATCTTCCCACTACGGGCATCAATGTCCCCAGCTCCTGCTGGTGTGTCACAGTGAAGTGCTCTTGGCTCTTGGTGGCAAGTGGGGTCAAAGGAATGCCCTCTTTACCGTTAGGGTCACTGGCACCATTACACCTCTTTCAAGCAGGCAGCTGGCCACCCAATTTCTGCTGGCTGCAGGTTCAAGTGCCACCTGAGCTCTCTGCAGCGATGCCAACTCGCTTCCTGTGCCAGCTGAACCCTGTTAAATGAGGCACATTCCCTAGCATGTGCAGACGTCCATCAAGCGTCAGACTGGTGGCAGGTTGTGTAAAAATGCCTTGTGTGACGTGTAAGGCGCTATATGACATGTGACAATGTCCTGGCAGGGATGTAGTATTAACACACGAGTTGGCACCGACATGGCAGTGAGGCTGAGAAGACACAACTCCTAAAAGAAGAACAAATGATCCGCCCACTCAGCATTCCGAGACAATGTGAAAGCCGCATGCATTTCAGTGAGGCTGGGGGGGCATGGGGGGGCAGCCTTGGTCAGCCTTTTTTTGGGATGACCTGCTGGTCTGGCGTCACATCCCGCTTCACTTTCCCAGGATGAGCTAATTAATGGGCAGTGACAGCAGCAGAGAACAATTTACTGTGGAGGTTTGTGGGCAAGGAGCAGCATGCCACTGTGCCATCAGCCACTAGAGGGCACAGGGTGGGCATTTCACTCTTCACCGTCTTATTGGACTTCTGCAATTACTATCTGTGAGAAAGAGGAAAGTGCCGACACACAGGTGGGCATCGGCAGGCCACGGACAAGTCAACATGGTAAAAAGTCAAATCTGGGGCAACACTCACACTGGTGGTTGGCACAACTTACAGGTGCCATGCTTCTCCAAGGATACAATGCCCATATCACTAAGGAGGTTGGCTACAATGAGCATGGATGGTTTGGGCTGTGACTGGGCAACTAAGACAATACTCGGGTTTTAAACTGGTATAACTGGCTAATGGGGTGAAACTTTAGGCAGCAACTGGGCATTGAGAGCAGCATGGAGCTCATTTAGAAAGAAAGAATGATGCCACCTTTGAGAGGGCACACCTTGGGGAAAGCTGTCATTAAGCTCTGCAGCACCCCCCGTCTGTGACTTCATTCAAGTGCAGGCTGTCCACTTTCTAAACTGACCGCAGATATTCAGGTGACACACAACAGGGACACTGCTAGTAATGCACGTCATTGCTGCAAATGTTTGGCTTGCACCATCTGTTGGAATGGCAAATGCAGTGCATTTTATTCCCACATGCATTACCAAATACATTCCAGCAGATGGTGCACTGCACATGTTAACGCTGAGGTCCTGTCTTAGGTGGCTGGCACTGCTTGTTTCTGTCATAATAAGAATCCCTCAATAAAGTGCTTGTTGAAAGGCACTATATAAAGGGACGCATTTAATTCCTTTTCCTGTAATATGCATCAGTTAATGTGCGGCTCAGTAACAAAGGCACAGTGTGGCATAAAGATGAATCTATTCACTTTTACTGTCATGCCAGTTTATGACAGTGCCCCTGTGAAAGGCGCTATAAAAGTGTAGGCTGAGTTCTGCTTGTTTATTATAATGGAGCTCGCTTTGAAAGGCGCTAAATAAAATAAAGATCTGTGGAATTGTTTCTTAACGATGGGCTCTTCATGAAAGGCGCAATTTGAAATAAGGACTGATTTAGTGTCTTGCCAGTTCCTGACAGCATTCCTGTGTAAGGCACTATATAAACAAAAGCTTTTCTGGTGGGCTGAAGGTTGCAGTTGTTTAGAGATGCCAACCTCGCCAAGCAGTCACATGGCAGCGGCTCGTCTTTTATTGCAGACAGCCAATCGCCAGGCCAGACATGAAGCGGACGAGGCTGAGGGGCCGAAGCGCTGACCCCGTAACGAGTCTTCTTCACACACCATTTCCCTTGCAAATCATCTGCCAGTTCCCAGAGCTTCTTTTCGGCGGCCCCCCGAGCTCATTAAAGGCCAAGAGACTGTGAGCAGACAATGGTGGTCCGGAGAGCGAGCGGCGCACACCACATTTGTCCTGCTCCATTATGTAATGTGCTGTTCTGAAAAGCCCTCATTGTTCTTATTTTAGGGGGTCCGGCCAGTCGTTGGGGCAGCCTGGCAGCCAAGTGGAACGCAATGCAACCCTGGAGGACAAATGTGCCACTGTGTGTCATTAGAAATATCAACACTGCACTAAAGAAGCCATCGACGTTTCCTTTATATAGCGCCTTTCACTAGAGACGCAGGCCAACCTTGGTATTGCTGCTCCTGAACCACTAGGGGGAGACACCAGTATACTATAAGAGCCTTTCTCTAGTGAACTCCATCTCCAGGTGAGAAGGCCACACCCACTGGTGGGTGCCATGTTAGGGTGTGTTGGCATGAGTGCCACAGCAGAAAGAACAGACGGAAGAGTCAAAGAGCTGAGGAACACTTTTGGAGCTTGGGGCAGCACAGTGGTTAGGGGGCCGCCTGGAACTGGCAGGGATGAGGGTTCAGGTCCATAGACTTATGGAGTCTGCATGTTCTCCCCTTGTCCTTGCCTGCTAATTCAGTGCAGGGTGCCAGCCAGGTAGTGGAAAAGCAGCCTGGATGAAGGAATGAAACTGAATCAAATCCTGAAGATGGATGACCCTGCGCCCAAGGGACTCCAAGGACAAGATGTCTCCAGGGTGGCACCAAGACAAGTCTGAGCTGACCACCTCGAACCTGGTCACAGTGAGGAGGTCAACATCACAGTGTGACACTCAAGGACAGCTGGCACAAAGGAAGGGGAGAGACTGATGGGGCCTCAGGTGCTGGGCTGTCAGTGGGGTGGAGGGGAGGTAAGGAGCCCCCCATGAAAGGAGCTACAAAGGTGGGGATAGAAGGAGGGAGGTGGAGATTAGGAAAGGGGCATCACATGTCCATGGAACCTGACCAGCCAGAAGTCGATCCGCTCTTGTTGTGTGATGGCAATGCCACCAGGGGGAGTACTTTAGTCATCATGGGGCGAAGGTCTCGTCACTGGCGCTTGGTGCCAGCGGCCTTTCAGGGTCACCTCGTGACTCGTCGGCTATTTGGCTGCCCATCTTCTGTCCAATTAATTCTTTTCTTGTAAAGCGTTACAAAGGCACCCGCGCACACTGAGGACTCATTAACATTCGGCGCCCCTCCTGTGCATCTTCTCGAGGCCCTGGCGGCCGCCCAGCACTTCTGCCAGCTCAGAATTCGTGTCTAAGCGCCAGTCAATCCGAGGGTCTCAGTGGCTTTAACTCCAGGCCTGGGAGTGGATTTGGGGTCCATGGGATGGGATGGGTGGACGGCTGGAGCTGAGGGGCCTCACCTGGAGCCCAAGTCAGTGGGCTGGCAGGCCGAGCACGGAGATCACAAGGTGGACAATCCACAGAGTGGAGTTTGTGACGCCTGGCTGTCTCACTGTCACTCTCAGGTGTCACTGGGTGGGGTAGGAGGCCATCTTAGCACATCAAGCGGTTGCCAGATAAAGGGGAGAACAAAAAATAAAAAGATGCGGCAAAAAAATGGAAAAAAATGTGCGAGTCCATGGGAGACCAATGGGGAGTAATGGGGAGCAATGGGGCAACTGCACGATGAATCCCAGCTGGAACTAATCCCGCCCACCAAAAGCTCAAACTCATCTACAGCCCAATGCTAACTCCGCCTACCAAATTCTTTGACTAATCAGCAGCATAGCACTAACTCCGCCCACCACGTGCTGTAAGTGAACTGTAATCTGAATGCAAACCTGCCAATCAGATAGATAGATAGATACTTGATTAATCCCAGGGGGAAATTCACATACTCCAGCAGCAAAAAATATTAAATTAAAGAGTAATAAAAAATGCAGGTAAAAAACACACAATAACTTGAATAATGTTCAACGTTTACCCCCTCTGGTGGAATTGAAGAGTCGCATAGTTTGGGGGAGGAATGATCTTCTCAGTCTGTCAGTGGAGCAGGACAGTGACAGCAGTCTGTCGCTGAAACTGCTCCTCTGTCTGGAGATGACACTGTTTAATGGATGTAGTGGATTCTCCATAATTGATAGGAGCCTGCTGAGTGCCCGTTGCTCTGCTACGGATGTCAGACCGTCCAGCTCTATGCCAACAATAGAGCCTGCCTTCCTCACCAGTTTGTCCAGGCGTGACGCATCCTTCTTCTTAATGCTGCCTCCCCAGCACACCACTGCGTAGAAGAGGGCACTCGCCACAACCATCTGATAGAACATCTGCAGCATCTTATTGCAGATGTTGAAGGACGCTAGCCTTCTAAGGAAGTACAGGTGGCTCTGTCCTTTCTTGCACAGCGCATCAGTATTGGCAGTCCAGTCTAATTTATCGTCCAGCTGCACTCCTAGGTATTTGTAGGTCTGCACCCTCTGCATACACTCACCTCTGATGATCACGGGGTCCATGAGGGGCCTGGGTCTCCTAAAATCCACCACCAGTTCCTTGGTTTTGCTGGTGTTCAGTTGTAGGTGGTTTAAGTCGCACCATTTAACAAAGTCCTTGATGAGGTTTCTATACTCCTCCTCCTGCCCACTCCTGATGCAGCCCACGATAGCAGTGTCATCAGCGAACTTTTGCACGTGGCAGGACTCCGAGTTATATTGGAAGTCCGATGTATGTTGGCTGAACAGGGCCGGAGAAAGTACAGGCCCCTGCAGCGCTCCTGTGCTGCTGACCACAATGTCAGACCTGCAGTTCCCGAGACGCACATACTGAGGTCTGTCTTTAAGATAGTCCACGATCCATGCCACCAGGTATGAATCTACTCTCATCTCTGTCAGCTTGTCCCTAAGGAGCAGAGGTTGGATGGTGTTGAAGGCGCTAGAGAAGTCTAGAAACATAATTCTTACAGCGCCACTGCCTCTGTCCAAGTGGGAGAGGGATCGATGTAGCATATAGATGATGGCATCTTCCGCTCCCACCTTCTCCTGGTATGCGAACTGCAGAGGGTCGAGGGCGTGTTGGACCTGTGGCCTCAGGTGGTGAATCAGCAGCCGCTCCATGGTCTTCATCACATGTGATGTTAGAGCGACAGGCCGGAAGTCATTCAGCTCACCAGGACGTGATACCTTTGGGACTGGGGTGATGCAAGATGTTTTCCAAAGCCTCGGGACTTTCCCCTGTTCCAGGCTCAGGTTGAAGATGCACTGTAGAGGACCCCCCAGCTCTGATGCACAGACCTTCAGCAGTCGTGGCAATACTCCATCTGGACCTGCTGCTTTGCTGGCACGAAGTTTCCTCAGGGGTAGAGTTAGGGTTCAATCAAGTGATTTGACTAAATTGCTTTCTTAAATGAACCCCACCCACCGCATGCATTGACTCCGCCCACAACGTGCTCACACAAAGCTGCAGTATAAAGTTACCCCTCCCACTTATTGCATGCTTTGACTGAACTATAGTCTGAAGTTAGCCCCACCCACCACGTGTTCTGACTGATCTGGACTTTACCCCGCCCACCATGTACTGTGACTGAGTTATAGCCTGATGTTAACCCCGCCCAATGACGGCTATGACGTAGCTATAAATGGAAGGTAACTCTGCCAATCATGTGCTCTGATTAACATGCATTCTGAAGTTAACCCCGTCCACCACATGCTCTAATTAAGCTGCTGTCCATACAGTATGTAACCCCACCCACTACATGTTCTAACGAATCAGGATCCTGATGTTAAGTCCGCCCACCATGCACTCTTTCTGAGTGGCAGTTTAAAGTTAGCCCCTCCCACTTACCAGATGCTTTGAATGAGCTGGAGTCTGAAGTTAGCCCCGCCCACCAGGCACTCTGACCAACTGTGAGCTGTAATTGAGCTACAGCCTGAAGCTGGCCCCGCCCTTCACATGACAATGCTTGTCACCTTTGTGAATGGTTGAATTTTCTTCAGCTTCACCATTCTGTTTTGCCTGTTTGGTTTTAGATGCCATGTTAGTGAAGTCAATCTCATGTTGGCGACCACCTTCATTGTGATTGGATTGGTCCTTTAATTGATCACGTGACCCCAACTTGGTGGGTATCCTAATGTTGGGATATAATCCCAAAGGTTCCTGGATATTTTTCTTTGCTTCTTGACCTACAGTGCTGATGACCGTTTCTTGGTCCTGAAGCCCACTTCTTATTTCAGCTGTGCCCAGTTGCCCCCCACCCTAATGCTGAGGACTTTCTGCTTTTGTCACAAGCGTAACACTGCTGCACCCTGCAGCTGGCCCCGCCCACCCATGTCTAGACTGAGCTAGGCTCCGCCCCCAAGGCTCTGACTCCACTACTGCCTGTCGTTCGCCCCGCCCACCCAGCTGCTCTGAGTCAGCTGACCAGATGACCCCACTGTACACCAGCTGTGCTTTGGAGACCTTTGTGTTTCTTCACTTGTGGACCCCCAATGTCAAGTTCTTCAGCCCCCTTGTTACAAACCCATTTAGCTCTTTTCAGTTGCACAGCCTAATCCACCCTTGACCTTTGACTTCAGACACTCTGGTGGTCCTGGTGTCACATTAGACTGACCCTGAGCATTGGGACTGGGCTGTGGAAAACAACAAGCGGTGTGACCAGTCAGTCCACTGGGCGGAGCAGTGAGCCAAAGCTAAAAGCAAAAAAAAAAAAACCGGACAAAAAAAAAGAAATCTAAAGATTTCAAGGCGGTGGGCAGTGAGCCGCGTACCCGCCCGTCATGTTCTGAACCCGGGACTCGATGCCAGTGCCAATGAGGACGAGGCAGGAACAAAGCCTTGGTGACTGGACACTCGCCTGTCAACATGTCTGTCAGTGGGGGAAACGCACATGACACGCCCGTCAGGACCAGGACTGGAGTCTGGCGTGGACTTCCTGTGGGCACCAAAGATATACAGGTGGCTGGGGAACAGGCATCCCATTCAGGTCGGGGTCCCATCTCGTGCCTGGACACACAATTAACAACACGGCCATCGACACAGTCCACATGGGGGGCGATGGGCAGGACAGGTGGGCATCTGCTACATCGGTCAGCTCCTGGCTGGAAGGACTCAGGACTGAAGATCAGCAAAACTGCAGGCGCCAGCACCCCACATCAGCGAGGATGGAGAAGACCTCCGATCAGCTTGACGGGGGGGTTTGGCTCTGGTCAGCAAAGCCAGTGGAACAGCTGCCTGCTGGGAAACGGAAATGGAGGAAACAGCAAGACGGGAAAGGACAGCTGTGAGAAAAGACGAGCGGAACAAATGAATGAAATGCGGAGGGGGGCACAAAAGGCACAGCCAAGGGGCAGGAGACAAGGTGCAATATAAGAACAGACAGCAAAGTCTGCCACATAACAGGTAGATGATGCAAAGAACAAAGGTGCCATTGAAAACATGAAGAAACAGAAAAGGCGCTATATAATAGATTGATGTGAAAGGCGCTGTATAATAGATAAGATGGCTGCTCTAGAATTAAAAGCTTTGACTGGCACTAAATACCAGAGAGCCAGACATGATGACAGGTGACCTGTAAGATGACAGACAGATCAGGTGATTCTGAATGGCTGCTCTTCCACCTGTCAGGATGAAGCCCATCAAATCCTTTTGGTGTTTGACATCACAAACCCACCCCCCCTTTGTGAACGTGTGCCCGCTGCCCCCTCACAGGGCTCATCACTGAGGGCTGACGTCTGCCTGACTGGCGTGGTCCCCGCACTTTACTCCTCATGATGCCCTGGCCGCCTCTTTCTTTTCTGACTCTTTTTTCTCCCTCAGTTTGATCCAAGTGACCCCTACTGACCCACCCCAGATGTGGTCCTCAGCTCCCTTGTGTGGAGAGTGACCCCAGTATGACCACCTGAATGACCTCTGCATGGCACTTCAGCACCCCTAAGTACCCACAGGCACTGGCATCCCATCACAAACAGCCAGCAGGGTTCTGCCAGTCAATGAGGCGGGCACACAGCAGACGTCGGGTGGGCCACCCTGGAAAGCGAGATCACGTCGAGTCGGTCGGCCGGTCAGCTTGAAACACAAAAAAACAAACTTCTGGGAAACTTTTTTATTAAAACATCTGCAAAAATAATTTCAGTAAAAAGATTAGAAAATGACATAAAAGAGTCAGCGAGTGGGCGAGGAGAAGACCTCCAGAGCGGGAAGGCACCGCTGCCGTGTCACATGTCCTCACGTGGAGCGCTCCCGGGGGGCTCGAGTAAGCCGAGGAGCCCACCACATTGCTGAAAGCCGAGGGAGGGTTCAAACAGTGAAAGGAGATGAAGGGGATTGGGGGGGGGAACGCCCCTCATCACGGAAACGGAAAACATAAATACAGGAATAAACTCCGAGAAAATAAAAAGGTCCACTGGGCACACCGCTGGGCACACTTGGTCCCGGTTGGCACCGTAATTCTCGAGTCCTCACAGAGGATTGGCGTCCAAGTCGGCTGCCACCGATCCACGCTAAGGCACAGGCCTCCTCCTCGTCACTGTCACCGCAGTGAAGATGGGGACAAAGGCCCGCTCAGTCCCGTCATTAGTGCATAGAGCTAAATGGAAGTCCTTGGGGGGTCCAGGGCGACGGCACACAAAGCCCCCCTTGGCTCTCCGGAGCCTACGGCCTGCTCAGGGTGGTGTAGACGGGCTGCTCCCAGCCGGCCGAGGGGCTGTGCGCCGGGGGGACCGACAGGCCGTTGAGGATGGGCGAGCCGTAGCCGCGGCGGGACGAGTGGAAGTAGGGGTACTGGTAAATACTGGAGGGGTACCCCGAGTACGGGCTGTAGTAGTTGGGGCTCTGGAGGTCCGTGTAGTCGCACTGGGAGCTGGAGAAGGACACCGCTGTCGAGGTCGGGGTGGACGAGCTGGCGCAGGCCTGGCCGCCGTACCCGCCGTAGTCGGAGGGGGTCGGGGAGTCGTGGGCCTGCTCGCTGTAGTGGCTCGGGCTCAGCTGTTCGGTTTTGATGTGCGGCCTCTGCTGGCCCGGCTCCGAGGACGAGGCGCCACTTTTGTGAGCCCAGGCCTGGACGGGCCCGCCGGTGCCGCTCGAGTGGCCGTAGATGGCACCGTACGAGGCGGCCGAAGAGTTCTGAGCGTGGGCGTGCTCGCCGGACAGCACGGCGTGGCCGTTCAGCGGCAGGTACTGGTCAAACTCGTGGACGTCAAACACGTCCATGTTGCCGATGACCTCGCTGCTGAGTTCCGAGATGTCGACGTTGCTGAAGTCGATGTTCTGACGGCCGCTCTCCACCAGGCGACGCCCCTCGTGCTTCAGGTCCTGCTTGCCCCCGTGGTGGAGGTCGGTTTTAGGGGTGGTGGGCGGAGTGGGTGGGCCGTGGGTCTGACCTGGAGGGAGGGAAAGAAACAAAAAGGAATAAGATAGGACCACCGCCAAGAGCCACGTGCCAAACAAGACCACCGCAGGCCGGTATGTGGGGTGGAGGTCCTTCTGTGGAACCCGTGGTTAAAGAACAGAAAGAAAAAAAAGTAAATTTACGAAAAACAGAAAGAAAAGCAGCGCAAGGAACAAATGGAAAATATTTGAAGGAGACACATGTGAACAATGTGGGGGGGGCAACAGATCAGGTGGGCACAGACAGGGAGGGAAACAGGTGAAAGGCGCCATATAATAACTGGAGGTGATGGATGCTGAATAGATGTGGATGGTCCAGTAAATAAATCTCCATGTAATGACTGATGGGCGCTCTCTAATAGGCGCTATATAATAAATATATCACAGGCATATAAATACAGTGCGGGGGGCTGGCGCCCTGCCTGGGGGTTTGTTTCCTGCCTTGCGCCCTCTGTTGGCTGGGATTGGCTCCAGCAGACCCCGTGACCCTGTAGTTAGGCTATAGCGGGTTGGCTAATGGCTGGATATAAATGTGGATCACGGTATGTCAGAGAGCAGCCCCCCCCTCCAGTCCCCCCCTCGTACCTGCGTGCTCGCTGTGTGGCGCTCCGTCTCCCAGGGCCCCCACGCCCGGCTCCGCCTTGTACACTCCGCCCGCCGGGTGATGGCTGAGTTCGGCCCCCGAGTCCGAGTCGCTCTGGCCGGCTTTGACGCTCTTTCTCCGCCGCGGCTGATATTTGTAATCCGGGTGGTCCTTCTTGTGTTGAACTCGCAGTCTCTCGGCTTCTTCCACAAAGGGTCGCTTCTCGTTCTCGCTCAGCAGGCTGAAGAGGGGGACAAACACAAACCTGATTAGTACGAGGGGTCGGCCGAGACCCTCTGAGACGGCCGCGCGAGTCCTCCTACTCTTCTAGCGCCCTGACGCGGTGCCCGCTGCCCGGTGGTCTCCACTGTGCGCACTAATTCGGTCTTTGCTTGACTTTTAATTTAAATCTGAAGGGAGAATCGCCGGCCGCGCTCTGCGCCTGCGCAGTTCCCACGCTCTGCTGATTTGGACTGTAAAGGGCGCCAGTTGAAGGAAATTCCGTTAAACGGTCACCAGAGTCGGCGGAGGCGGCACAGGACTCGTCCAGAATGCGCCCACAGCCCCTCAGAGCAGAGGCTTCACTGTCCAGGAACACTTCTGGGCCATCGGTTGGCTTGGTGTGGAGAGACACTTCACCTGCCAGGCGGACAAGACGCCAATCGCAGTGCCCAGGCATCGGGCGCATTTGAAATGTAAACAATGGAACCGAATGCAACAAATGCCAAGCTCCGTCGCGTCTTATGCCAGTTTGAAGGCTCCTGGCACTGACTGTAGCAGTTACCAGCAAGTACCGTTAGAAAAATAGCAGACTACATCGAGTGGGGGGGGGGGGGGGGGGGGGGGGGGGGGAACTACATTTATAGATTATAAGATCTGAATCAAGCGCAGAATGAAGATGCCATGCACCTAGCAGAGAGCAGTGCCTTCGTAGCCAGGACGGTCCGGCAGGGCACCCCAAAAGGTCGCCTTCAGAAGGTCGTTCTAGTCTTGCGAGTCTCAAAATGCACTTCGTGTTCCACAGAGAGGATTCCCCCCCTCGGAGCCGCGGTGGTCTGACGAGGACTTCGGTGCAGTCGCAGCGGGCACCGCACGCCAGGAAATGAAAAGGACGTGCAGCTCGGGGTCCCCTTCATCAGCGACACAAGCCAGCGTCTCCCTCGCGATCGCCCGCCCCCTGTAAACGCGAGACACCACACGCCCACCGGGGTCTGCGAGCCCCCACTCACCGCCACAGCTTGCCCAGGGTCTTGCTGAGCTCGGCGTTGTGCAGGTGCGGGTACTGGTCGGCGAGCTTCCTCCGCGCAGCCTGCGCCCACACCATGAACGCGTTCATCGGCCGCTTCACGTGCGGCTTGGACTTGAGGGCTCCGTTGCCTCGCACCGGCATGGGCACGAGTGACCAGTCGTAGCCCTTGAGCACTTGAGACACGGCTTCGCGGATGCAGGCTGGGAAGCGCTCGTCTTCGTCCCCGTCCAGTTTTTTGCTCGTGCCAGGAGCGCGCTGCGAGCCGCGTCCATCTGAGCCCATCGGGGACGACGGGGCATCGGAGTCCGAGTCCTCCTGAGACATGGAGCTGCTGGTGCCAGTCGGGCTGCAAGGGGGCTCGGCGAGGGCTTTGTCGTGCTCCTCTGTCATGTTCAGCATGGGGCGAATCCTCGGCAAGACGAAAGATGCTCGAGCGGCTCGGCACAGGAGGAGGGAGAGCAGAAGGCTTAGAGGAGGCTCATGGGGTGACGCAGGGAATCAGTGGAATCTGCTGACGAGTCCAGATGGCCGAGTGCTGCCACACATGAAGCTCCGCTTTAACTCCAAGCAACGGGGGAAAATTCGAGTAATTTCAACGAATCCAGCGACTGTCGGACGCGACGCTGCCACGGCTCGTCTGCAGCGCAGCGTAAGGAAGTTTCTTAAGGCAACTTTCTCTGACCGCGCCCCCTGCATCCTCATTGGTGGAAATCGCGGGGCGGTGCTAGCGACGGGCGGGGCATCCTTCTGCACGGCCGTCCAAAAATCAGCCGTTTCGGCTCCAGTGCGTCTGTCCGTCTGTCGGTCCGTCTGTCGGTCACTGTCAGCTCTCCGCTTCGCCTCGGCGCCCGAACGCCTTGAGCTCTTAAAAGCGCGGTGGCTTTGGGGACAGTAAAAAAATATGGCGTGTGTGTGTGTGTGTGTGTGTGTGGAAGTCGCCGTGTATTCTTCTTAAAATGTCTTCCCGGAATGTGTGAATGAACAAACGTTTGGCGAGGCTCAAAATTCTATAAAGTCACAGGCTTCTAGGGACCCTGAACGGCATCCCAGTGCTTATCCCGTTTCCATCGGGTTATCCATCCATCCATTTTCCAACCCGCTGAATCCAAACACAGGGTCACGGGGGTCTGCTGGAGCCAATCCCAGCCAACACAGGGCACAAGGCAGGAACCAATCCTGGGCAGGGTGCCAACACATCGGGTTATCATCCTGGTAGATACAGAAGTAGCAGCGGGACCGGGCCACACATCAACAGGCTTTAATTAAAATGTCTTCTATGAGGGTCAAAGTTAGTAAGTGAACAGCTACAGCTGCAAGAACCAATCGATACAATCGAAATATAATCGAATAGCCCAGAAGAAATCACAGCATCGGAGTGTCGGCGACTTGGTGGCGGCAGAGTGACAGGCCTGCACTCAGATCGAGTATCTCTCTAGAGAATATATATATATATATATAAACCGTTCCATGTCGCACACACGGTCCCGTGTAGTCGCTACGGTAACCGGGCGCGCGGCTGCCAGTCAAGGACTCGGTTAGCGCACAGAATGTGGACCTTCGGCACTCGTGTTGTCTTCCTCACCCCAAAGATCTGCCAGTTCAGACAACAGCTCGGCACTGGGCCGGTGTGGGTGACACGGGGCAGCCTGGCCTTCCGCTCATGTCGGTTCCTGCCTTAGAGCTAAGACGCCGCGAGTGGCTCCAGCTACACCGCCTGCGAGGTTTGGAATGTCGTGTTGTTTTCTGTATAATTATTTAAAAATATAAATATCTGTTCTCCAATTAAACGGCTTAAAGTCACCTGACTTGTCCCATAACGTCAAGCTAGGAAAGCAGAGAGCAGAAATTGGATGTGCGCAGGTGTCCACATCAATATAGCGCCTTATTATTGAGAAGACCACCACAAGGCAGAGGTGAGTGCGCGTGCGTGAATTCGAGTCCGGAGGTGCGTTGCCTTTTTTTTTTTAGTTTAGTTTAAATTAAGACGGCCCCGTTTTTACGTTTTCCACTATTTCTATGTGTCTGTGCAGAATGGACGTGGATGGTGTCATCGCAGACGACGGGAGCCATGAGGGTCCAAGAAGAAGACGAAGGAGACCCCGGCCTTCCTTGTATTGCAGTTGTGCCCCGCTGTACTGGACAAGTGGCTTCATATAACGGACGGAGTAAAGCGAATGTCCAGGAGTGTCCGGCCGCGACCCCGCACTCCACAGACAACAGGGGACCGACATTTGAGACAGATGGCACATCACCTCAGCAATTACATGTATGCAAAGCAAGTCAACTAATCGTTTATGAATATGTCCGTCCAGAATGGAAAAGCAAACCGCCAGCTACACCCGCGTCTCAGCTGACGATCCTCAGTTTACACATTCATTGGCATGTCGCCATATACTGGGCTGCCTGCTGGCTAAAGAAGTGAAATTAAATCTGCTGCTTCGGTCTTTACTGCTGTCACCCTACGCAAATATAATAATAATAATAATTAATGTATTTATATAGCGCCTTTCCCACGTTCAAAGCTCTTCACAGAAGTTCAGAAGGAACAACTGGGCAACACAGGTGAGGTAGGCGGCAAAGGTCTTCGAGGGTGGGGTTGTGGCGTTTTGTTAACAAACACTCGGAGTCAATACAATCCCCCCCCCCCCCCCCATAACATCTGTGTGACATCGCGCAATAAAACCATGCAATGCACGTATAGCGGTGGGGAACATAAACCCACAGCCCACCCTAAGTAGACAAGCACCCGCCTCACAGAGCTCAGTACCAATATAGCGCCCTGAGGACGCGTCTGCTATGAAGATCTAAAAAAAAAAAATCAAAAACGGGTTGTTTTCTTAAAGTCAGTAACTTCCTGTACTCGCGTACTTACCGGCGGATTGAGCAACAGGGGGTGCTGTACGGCAGCGGCTCGCCGGTAAAAGGGCTCGTCCTCGTTCAATAAGAGTCATGCACGCGCGCGCGCGCACACACCGGCGCACACACGCACGCGCTTCACTCCTTACAGCGCTGCGCAGACTTGAACGGCAGCGTTCGTGTCCTCGGACGTTCAGGGGCAAAAAGTCCACGAAATGGCAACATTTGAATGTGGAGCAGTCACAGTGCATGCTGTTGGACGTATTGGTGTTTTTGTTTTGTCTGTTATTATATACGCTCCTTTAATAAGAGACAAAAAGCCCATTTTCTTAAAGCTTCTTTATCCTCGCCAATGTAATTCACTTGAAGTGTTTACAGTGCGATACTCTCTGAGAAGATCGAAATGGTCATTGGATTACCTCATCAACAGGCTTATCCCACGTTAAGCCAAATCAAATAGCGCCGAAGGTTTAAGGAAAGAAAATAATAAATATGTCTGGTATAGAGGAATAGGGTGCCTATAGAAAAGCGCTATAAGTCTGTCTATCGATCAATTATATCGCGCCTTTCATCCATCCATCTGTCTATCTATTATATAGTGCCTTTCACATATCTATCTATCAATTATATCGCGCCATTCATCCATCCATCTATCTATCATATAGTGCCTTTCATTTCTAGCTATCCATTATATCGCGCCTTTTATTACATCCATATTATATAGTGTCTTTCACCTATCTATCTATCTATTATATAGCGCCTTTCATCCATCCATCTGTCTATCTATCTATTATATAGCGCCTTTCACATCTCTCTCTCAGGCATGCTGTATTCACTTGCTATTCGACTAAAATAACTTGAAACACGAAGGTTTATAATTTCATGTTTCTAATCATCACGCAGCCTCCTGTCATCGCCGATGCGCGAGAGGCGGAGAAGCGCCACATTTCTCCATCAGGGTCTCCCTCTCTGATATTTTAGGTCCTCTGTCCATACATCTGCTCGGCTGCTCAGTGAAGCTGCACCGCCACAACCGTGAACCAACCACCCGAGACGAGTGTACCCCGAGATCTGCAGCCTCTCGCCGATTGTTTCTCAGGTCCGTTTGCCGAACCCATGCACCCGATCGAGTTTTTGGAGTCGCGGGCAGCAGGAGTGCCATTGGGCGTTGGCTTTTAAAAGTTTAGATGCTCACTTTGTTAAAGTTTCTGGAAAGTTCATTTGCTTGTACGGCGCTTTGGCTTGTTTGTCCTCGTGCGGACCCCCAGGAGGTTTACGCTCGCACTCCGCACTCACGGCGTATCGATGCGCACGAACCCCGACACTGGCAGAGTGCTCTGCGAACTTGATATGATAATGACATCGGAGCGTGCACCTCGCTTTATAGCGCCTTTGATTAACAGGAAAGAAACACGCGTATATACGAAAGAAAGAAAGAAAGAAAAGCAGAGGCCAGTTACAAAGCGCGCTTCACGGCTCCAAAGGATCTGAGCAATGGAAGCGGAGACACTTGAGGCGGGAAGGAAGTTGACGGCTTTCGGCTCCGACTCGGGTCTCCTGGCACCCCTCGCCACCGCGCGTGCCCCTCGTGGGCACTAGCATACCCGGAACGCGGCGCGCACACCCGGCGTCAGTCCAAAGTAATTGCAGTGCTGCGAGTGTTATTAGTGCAGAGTAAATAATAATAATAATCATCATCATCATCATCATCATAATGCTTCGATGTGGATTTTCACATCCGCTGTGCCCCCTCATACCTGCGGGTCTCCAGCGGGTCTCCAGCAGGTCTCCAGGCCGCGCCGCCGCTGCAGCAGCTCCTCCGGTCCCCCACACGCACGCACTTATTGGAAGTCCTCGTTTGATGGCCTCGCTCCTCTCGCCCTCCCTAAGTAGTCGTCGCTCGCACTCCCAGCAGACCCTCACTTCTTGTACTTCGCCGGAGGAGACAGCGAGCCAAGTGAGCCCACTTAAGAGCGCTTTTGTGACCAACTTAAAGCCACGAAGGAAACATTTGTAGTCCCCCCGGCGATCAAGGAATGTCTCTACCTACGGGATACAATGGCCTTTTGTCCCGTCACTGCAATGCCAGCGCTGTGGCAGGCCTGGGGCTGAAGGAGCTGAAGACAAAGGGGCATCAGAGCAGGGCCGGAATGAATCGCGTCTGCCCGACATTTTCTAACCTGTGTGAACATCTCGTGTGGTTTTCTGGACAGCACGGCCAGGCGTCTTCATGTTTGAAAGCCTGAACTTATTAAATAGGAAAGGCGCTATATAAAATATGGCAGTAGATACAGAAGCAGGTATACAATCAGCCTCTGAATATACACTGAGCGCACTAGACATGTATAGAGCTGCTGTACAGTAGAAACAGGAAAGGCGCTATATGATGTACGGACGCACAGGTGAGTGCTGATCAAAGATACAGGGAAGCTGATATACGGTGGGTGGATGTGAAAGGCACTATATAGTCGCTCGACATGTATGGCACTATACAAACACAGCAAATCAGTCCGTGTTAAGGCAGCCCCTAAAAGTGCCACTTTGTCCTTATAAACCCCTCAGCTGATTTGTGATACTGGGATCCTTATTGGTTTTAGTGGGTAAATGCAGGCACAGAGCAGCCAGCATGTCAAGGGCCACATGATGGCACAGTCTGCTCAGTGCTGCTGGCTCACTGCCCGCTTGGGTTCAAGGCCTTTGCCTGGTCCATGCCATGTGGGGTCTGCATGTTCTCCCTGTGCCCGTGAGCTCCGGTTTGATCTCCAAGGACAAGCTGGTTATGTTGCCTGGTACTCACAAACTGGCTCAAGTGTGTGTGGTCCTGAAATGAACTGGGCATCCCACCCAGCCTTGGCTCCCTGCTTTCCAGGGTAGGCTGCATGTATGGACAGTACATTAAACAACATGGAGGACAAGGGGACACCAAAAATGACACGGCATTCAGGGCAGCAGCGACTCTAACGGGTGGTCCCCATCGGGCTCCCAGCTTTAGGTGAGACTGATGTACCACCTGGTGGTCTCAGTTCTGCTTGAAGATGCCAGCCTGGGCGTGCCGTGCCGTCTATGGAGGTGAGCAGAGTTTGCGGTTAAAGCCCTCCATGATGGCCAGGGGTTTACTAGATGAGGTCAGCCCGTCCCAGGTGGGTGGCCACTGGGTGAAGTGTTTTGCCGTGCCCACCCTCATGTCAGGCCCGTGACGAGTTCTTTTGCTTTTGTTGGGTTTCGGTGACCCTGCTTTGTCAGATCTAATGCCCTTTCGCTGCTTGTCCTGTGTGGTGCCACAGTGCCCGCTGCTATTCTTTGCCATTTATTAACTGGGGTCCTTCACTCAACTCATCTTCCATTTTGCAAACATTCCAGATTACGATAAGCGGGTGCAGTAAGCCGTTCTGTGTAAAGTCCCTTTGTCACACGCCGATCTCTGGTGTCACCTGTGAGTCACACGCTTATGTCAGGGGCCAAGGCTGTGACCTGAAGGGGACCTGCGGTTTACAATCGTGACTCACCGGCCCCTCGTCAAGGCCGTGCCCTCAATATACCGCTGCGGTCCACTTGCTGTGTCTGCCCTCACTGCCTTGATTTACCCAGGGCTCGAGTATCTGCATCTGGCCTGCCCGGTGGTTGGCGCTGCCAGTCTCAGTGCTCCATCGATTGTGGTTCACATCCCGCCCCCTTGCTCTCGAGTTTCTGTCTTCTTCCAGGGTCCATGGAGGTTTACTCCCCTAATAAACGCACCACAAACGGGTGACTTTAAAGTGAATGGCGTCTAGTCTGTGGTGCCCCGTGAGTGCCTGGTGCCACTGCCATGAAGCCCAGTGGTTGACTACACTGTAGCATGGCATGAATCCTCCTGGCTGGCATGCAGCTGCTGCTCTCAGTCACGTCTGTCTTGGATATTCTTTTCGGTCAGCAGGAAGGTCTTTGAATTAACGTCGCTTAGTCCCTTCAAAGGCGCCAAGCCACGGCTGGCACATTTTATCAGCCGCCCCTTAAATTACGGGGCTCAGCGTACTTTAGGAAATCACGGCGGGCTGCGGCTGATCTGACAAAAGGTGGGCCCTGAGTGACAGCCTGTGTGTCATCTCCTTTGTGACTCTTCCTATGATGTCAGTACATGGATTAGGAGGGCATTGGGGGGTCATGACGTCACCTTGAAGGGGGGTGTGTGGCACAAAAGGACGAAGGTCTTTAGAGTCTTGGATGCTGCCCAGTGACCTGAGACGAGGACTGGACTCCTTCATGTGTGTCACTTCAGAGGGTCCACTGGTGTGACTTGGTGTTGCTCACAGAGTCCCGAATGAGTCACATGACCTGCATCGTAAGGGGGCGTCAGTTATGGCGCGATTACCCGAGGGTGATCTGGCTCATTGTTGAGGATCCGAGTGGCTGGACCAGGCCAAGGGAATGCCCACGTAACAGCTGGCTGTGGCAGATAGAGGGGTGGGACTGGACCACCTGTCTGTACCAGTGCATGCCCCCCAACCTGACCTGACCTGTCATCTCCCCGTTTGGGAACTACTCTGGCATTGTGCCACATGCCAAAGCTGGGCTGGTTTGGTCCTTTTAACGGGTCTGAGTGACCGTGTCCTGTGATGACCTGGCACATCCAAATCTTCTAAATCTCCACCCAGTGCCACTGGGGAAAAGCCTGGCATTCCTCAGTCCACGCATTGGGATCAGTGGGATTTGTAACTGGAGAAATAAAAGATACAGCAGATACTTCAACATCATTTATTTCTGTCGCACGAGCTCAAAGAAAGAAAAAAATATAAAAATAAAATGAGGCCATGCTGATTAACAAAGAAAAAAAGTAAGGGGTGATGCCCAGGGAGGACAGAAAAAAAAACAAAACAAAACTTCAGAGGGCTGGAGAGAAAAAAAAAAAAACAAATCTGCAGGGGGTCCGAGGGCACGAGACCACCCGGCTCACCCAAACCCAACGAGTGAAGAAACAGCAGAGGTGTGAAGGGAGAAGGAAGAAGCCGACAGCCAGCCAGCGGTGGACGAGCAGAGCTCTGCGCTTACATTTACAAGACAAATAAAGGAAACATCTGGGTAGCCATGAAGACTCCCTAAATGGGGTACTCTGCAGACACCCGTTTGGCATATTTGGACGTCCTTCACTCCTTTGTTCACTGTCGTTAGAAAAGGGGATGAACTCCATGATGTGAACCAGAAAACGCTGTTACATTTTAACGAGTCCTCAGTCACCGGGCAATCTCACATGCGACTGACCGATCTTTGTCATTTCACATGGCAGGAGAATATGCCAGTCAAGCCTCTGGCAGATTTGGCTTTCACCAGCTTGTTGAGCCCTCACCCAGTACTCAGGCTACGGTACCTCCTACTGTTCGTCTGAAGTGCCATACCAAGAAGACGACGCCTTCGATGTGGCGCTAAGAACTATAGTGCCACTCGTAAGATTAAGCTGATGCTCCAGAGACGCCTGCCCGCATGCCCGCTAATGCCAAAGCAGAGCAGATCCACCTGCGGGGCGCTGACCTGCTGAACTCCGACAAGCTGCAGCCGCGGCGCACGCCGCTGATTTGTTTGGAAGAGGCGCCGCCGACAGTGAAGGTGAGCTAAACAGACAGATGGGGGAGTTTGGCTTCCTCTAACCTTCGTTTCAAGGTATTTCAGAGAAAAGGTGCATATTTCGCAATTAGGGGTTTTGAATTTGAAATAGAAATATTTCCCTTCGTTATTTTTTTTTTAAATTAAAAGAATACTAGCACGTGCTGAAAGGTTTAATGAATTCAGAAAACCCCTCTACCTTAACTTCTAGTGGATCATTCCAAATAGCGTAGCCAATCAAACGCTGACTTGTGGCTGTCGCTCGAAGCGCGCAATCAACATGGCAGCCTCCATTCCAAATGTGCGGGACAAGAGCAGCGAAGATTCTGCGGTTAGGAAAAGGCGACCCGGACAGCCGAAAAGTGCGCAGGAAAGCGACTTGAAAAGCAACAAACCCGAGGAAGAAGATAAACGCAAGCATGGAACTAAAGGACCGGCGCCCCCTTTGCAAAGCGGCACCTTTTGGCTGACGAGGATTGTTCTTCTTCGGTTTCTTGCTTTTATTTACTGTGAGTCCATTTCAAACTTTACTTTCGAGGCATTAAAAGTGGCCGAGCTGTTGTGTTGCTAATGGAAGTCGCGGCTGTTATTTGCCAGGCGGGTCGCTGTAACGCCTGCTCTTGTTTTAAAGTTATATAGCGCCGTTCAAGGAGAACGCGGTGAATGTTTAAGGGTTCGAGAAGTGACGTATGCGTGGGTAGCCGAAGGCGGCTGCACGGAGGAGCTTAATGGCCCGGTTGGGGCTGCACACGGCTCGGCCCGGCCCGGTCCGGCGTCTAAAAGAGCCAGCTGACTTGGTCTATGCCGGCCTGGCGATGCTGTCAGCAGGACACGGTGAGCCTCTCTCGGTCAGAGTGTCTCCTCTGGCGTGCGCGTTGGCAGGAGGACAGCCGTGAACTTCGGGGTGATGTCCAGACTGGAAGGCCCCGAGCTGGCCGTCCGTTACCGGCCTACAGAGTCACCGGTGCGCCACTCCGTGCGTAGACTGAGTTTTTAGTTAACCCGCACTTGGAGGGCACGGTGGTCGTGTCGCAGTCCCTAGTTCGCTTACTTCAGAGTTAAATATTAAGTGACAAGAAGAGCGGACGCAGGTGTCATCACTACATCTTTTTGTTTTCTTCAATATATAAAGGCGCGTCAAGAAAACGACACGCGATGACAATCGTAAACACGAAATGTGGAAAAGCAGCGCAAATCGTAGAGAAAACTACAAAGACGACAAACCAAAGGGAGATTAAGTGAGGAAAAGTTTAGCAAAAAAATGAATTTAATGAGCGAAGCAACAGACAATAAAACTTTGGGTGACGGTGAACTCAACCAAGGTGGCACCATAAGATGACCATCGATGGCCGGCCGTCCCTCAAGGACTGTGTGGCTGTGGTCCCTCGGCCTCGCAGATTCACTCGATGTGTGGCGCGACTCCTGGTCCAGGCTTTGGCCTTGTCACTTGTGGACTACTGTAACACTCTGAGTGAGTGCCAATCTGAGTCACCAAGTCACTGGTGTTGAACCAGCCAAGGTGGGCACATGGCACATCTCTCGTCAGATCGCTGGCTCTTTGAAGCCAACGTGCGTTGGTACAATGTCTTGCCGCTTTGGCACCTGAGAGGTCGTCTGGTGATGCCACCTCAGCGTGGTGTCCAGTCTCACTCCGGACCCTCCTTACCTGTAGCTCCTAGCATGAGCTGCCCACCTCCATTGGGAATTTGGATGCCCTTGGGAAGCATTTGAAGACCCTCCGATTCTGTGAATTTCTGTTGGGTGTTACGATGTAGGAATTGTGACTCTGCTTCTGTTGTGTTCTTCACTTGTGGTGATTGGTTTTGTCACCTCGTCCTGTGCCACTTGTTCCCAAACAGCCCCCCCAGGTGGTTGTTGACTTGGTTACGTTAACCTCCTTTGTAAGATGCTTTGGTGTAAAGTCAATGTTAACAGAAGGGGACAAGAGGCGTTTGGTGGGTCCGGTTGATGCCAACTTGAACTTGAGTTGGTGGACCAGCCTGAGCGCCACGCCTGATGTGTAATTGACTGCCAGCTGAGCCCCTCTTGATGTCTGAGTGACTTGGAGTAACCGAGGAGCCACCAAGAGTGAAGCACAGCAGCTTCTGTGACACCATCAGCTGGGGACATGAGGAGCTGCATATGAGCGAGAAACGGCCACGTCCCCCTCGCTGCAGCAGACCCCGAGACCGAATGCACTTTGAAGAGAAGAGCCTGGCAGCAGAAAACGAGCGCGGCCCGCCGGAGTTGTCCGTGCCAAGCCCTGCATTTTGGATTTTGCACCTCTTAGTCCCGCTGTTTCCTGACACTGGTGGTCTTTTTAGTAAGTGACTACGCTGTTCAGTCTGAAAGCTGGACAAGTCACGTGGCTGTTGTTCTGAGAGGTGCCAGTTCAGTGCCTGCTTGGCACTTTCGTTAAACGATTGTACAGCAGTAGCACCTTTGCCTGAAGTTGCCCGGTTCGTTGGTTCTTTGGCCCGTTTGGCTGAGCTCCATGCTTTCTTTGCCTTCATTAAGTGGTCAGCGGGTGCCATTTTGTAAATCACAGCGGGGGGCACGGGGGTATCCTGGTTTTCTTTATTTGCAGGTCTTGTGAGAGTTGGCCCTCCGCCTGAAGGTCGACTTTCGGTGTTTTTGGAGTGCCGCCCCCCCCATATCTGCAGCATCGTTTTGGGGTCCGTGTTGATTGGCCTGTGAGCTCCTGGTGATTGGCCGTGTTGAGGCCTTCCTCAGATCCTGTCCTCCTCTGCCTCACTTAATTATTATTATGCCTAACGATTCCCCCCCCTCCCCCCCCAAGACAAGCCCTGTTGTTTTTTTGAGTGTGTGAGGGTCCGTCACTGAACGTCCCATTTTTGTACACTTTATCCCCATTGCTAGGATGACTAGGGTGTCCCCCGTAAGTGACGTAGAGATTGGGCCAGGGATGATGGGGACAAGAGAAGAAGCCAGCTGTCCAGACCCCCCGGTCATTAAGACTGAGGGGCTCTCGGGGACTCCCCTTCTCCTCACCTGCCTGTGGTCAGTCTGTCTGGACGTCTGATGCCAAGTGCAGGTGACCCTTCAGTGTATCGCAGAGCTCGTCACCACCCTGGCCACCCGGCTGTGTTGGTTGGGACCCCCACTGTGTTTCCTTTTATACGTGTGGTCGGTGGTGTGTGTCGTCTATCGTGTGCCCTCTTTGGCTGTCGTTCTTCTTGTCCGGTGACGGTGGTCAAGGCTCCTCTCTGTGCCAGCTCTGTCCTGTGCCCATTGGCATCTCTCTGCAGCCTGCGCCTTCCCCTTCTTCACCCCGTGAAGTCTAAGCTCACCTGGTAAGTGGAGTGTGTGCCACCTGCCCGTGTTAATGTGCCCCCTTTTGACGGCTGGTTGCTAAACCGGATGAGCGTCTCGGTCCTCCGCCGTCAGTTTTTTTTTTTTGACCCCCCCACCCCTCCCAGTTGCCGACTCCATATTTGTGTTGAACTCTCGTCTTCTGCCCTCCTGTCATCTCGGCAGCTGATAATCAGACTGGGGGGGTGGGGGTCACAAACTCCTGGAGCCACTGGGAAGGTGGGTGCCCGCTGTGCCAGGACTTCACTATGAGCGGGAAGGCATGCCAGGCAGCGGGTGTTTGTCTTCCATCTCAGTTGACACCCTGCAACGCTCTGGGATGATGAGGCACTGGGCAGACATTGGGGCTGCGTGATGGGCAGTGCCCAGTCAGTCCGGGGTGCCATTTCCTATCTAGTGCCCATGCTTTTCCTTTCACTCTGGGGGGGGGGGGGGGTTCTGGTGGTCCTCTGGCCATTCAAGCCGAGCCCCCCTGCGGTTGGTTCCCCTTTTGGTTGTCATTGTTTGATTCTCTCTGCGCCTGCACTTTGAATGGCCGATTCTTTACGCCCGCTCGTTGTTTTGTTTGGCACTGGCACAGGCACCTTGGTGAGCCCATCTATCGGCCCCATTGTTAGCCGCTAGCCACAGGTTTACCAGCAAGGAAGGAACTGCTGCCATGACAAAAGCTGTTTGTTCAAAGAAGAGCTTAAATAAAAGAGCCCCTTTAGTGGCGGGCAGGCGTGCGGGCGGGCGGTCGGGCGGGCAGTGGTGACGAGATAAGACCAAGGCAGATTCAAATCGCTCCTCTCTTTAGTGCCTTTGTGTTTCTTTATTGTGGCCTGATGCTAATCAAAGGCATTTCTATAAAAGAATGGGCACCTTTGGGGACGGAGGCATTTCGAGAAGGACTGGCAGACGTGACCGAGATGTCCGCGGTGCCTGGCTGGTAAGACTGTGCCCACCTTTGTCATGCTTGGTGCTGCTGTTTTGAGGGGGGCATTGAGGAGGGGAGGCCATTCGGTTGGCATAAGGGTAAAGAGCGAGCCAGGCATTACGAGAGACGATTGATGTTGTTAATGACTGGGCAGAAGCGCCTGCACAGTGCCATGCCAGCCTCGGGTGCTTTCACGTCATGGCTTGTCACTTGAGGGCTACACCATGGGTGGCAGTGAGTGTGACCCGGGGTTTTACCTGGTACCCCACCAGGTGATTTGTTTGTAATTGGTAGTTACAGATGGCAATCTATGGGCACTGCCCAGAGTAGGCTGGTGCGGCGGCAGCAGCATCATCCCAAATCTGGACTGCTGTTCTCATCAGTTTTTAGATTGGCACTGGGTGAGTGCCCATCTGGTTTCCCACCCTGGGTTGGTTCCTGTGTTGTGCTGGGGTCCATCAGAGGAGGAGCAGTCGGTGGAAGAACTCGGATGGTACAAGCGGACTACTGTGGAATGTCTCTGCCTGTCGTGCCCATCTTTCCCATAGCTGCCTACGGTGGCACAGGGGTCTGGTGGTGTCGTTGTGCTGCTGTCTGTAGAATTCTGGACCCTCTGCTCATTTGTTTTTTGTGTGTTAAACTCTTCTGTGTTGGCATCAGTCAGGTTCTGCCCCTCCAGTGGTCTTCATCTGTCATCACTGCCCACCCATCCGTCTTCTGTGTTAGGACGTATTCACTCGCATGCAGCTGCCACCTATTGGAGGACCCACACTCTGACTGGCATTGATTACATCAATAGATTTTTAGGGTGGCAAAGCAATGAGCTGACACCTGTCAGTACCCACGTCGAAGGGGCAGAAGTAATGGAATGTGTGCGCACGTCGACATGCTGGCCTGTGAGAAATGTGTGTGGAGGTTTCCAGGTTGGGGAATGGCAACTTGTGCCAGGCTCATTGGCATCGCCAAGTAAGACTTTCACAAATGCCATTATGGCATTTCCACAAGACCTGCTTATGAACGAGATGTAGGGGGGCTGATGGCATGAAGGGGCTATAAGGTGCCAGGGCATGGCATCAAAGATGGCAGGTGATCTTCAACAAATAAATGACGTGTGGCGTGGCGCAGGACGTTTTATTCTAAGGTTGGTTCATAGTCAGGTGTGCAGAGCTGCGCCTTAACGAATGCTGACAGCCAAGATGACGATGACTTTGTGACGCCACTCGGCTCACAGTGACACCTTGTTTGTCATTTGTCTGTCTTTTATGCCTTTGCCGTACGTCTCTCTGTTTTTGGGCATTTTATGTTGTCTTTGTAAGTTGCTTTGGATAAAAGCGTCTGCTGAGCGAATACGTGGACACCTCGGCCCTTTATAGCGGCGGCCATATTGTGTACTGGTTGCTAAGCTGGTTGCTAAGCAGGTTACTGTCACGGGATCCACTTTGGCAGGATGCCATTGGCTGTATGAGACATGTGCTCTGTCACGGGTACAGAGTGCGGTGCGGGTGGGACATCATCGGGGGGGCACAGCAGCCTGGCCTGATGGACATGGGGGGGGGGCGGGGGGTGTGGTTTGGGGGGGATTGGGGGGGCGGCCATTAGATTAGCTTTACGTCACTACACCTTGTGCCCTGCGTCCTCCTCCGGCGCCTCTCCTTGGTGCCCGTGTGCGTCTGAGCCTCTCCTCACCGGCGCCCACCCGGAAAGCCCCCTTCTCCGACCTTGGGGTGCCGCTGTCAGGACTCTCTTGGTCTGCCCTCCTTTGCCATTTCTCCTTCCTGTGTGTCCTACTGGCACTTCCTCACCCAAGCCAGACTGGCCAACCCTATGGCTCTGAGGGGCTGAGGTCTTGGCCTTTGATGTTGTGTATAGCGCCTTTCAGAAATGGCACTTGTTTCACCTCGGTCTGTCAGTTGTATAGGGAGCATGGCATAGGTCACCTTGGTTAAGGGCATCGGTCAGATCAGAGGTAGCAGTAATACCAACAGTAGTAGCGGTGCCCGCTGTAACGTGTCTCTAGTGCTTTTAATGTCTGTCTGGGCGTGCAGACCTCGGTCTCATTGGTAACACTATGAGTGGATGGCATGACTGACTGTCAGAGCTGGCGTGTTGACCTGGTGGTGGTGATGAGGGTGCCCTCGTCTATCGTTCAGACCGATTGGCACCTCCTCCCTTCTGCTGTTTTTTCTTCTTTCCCCTTTTCTCGGTGTCTCAGTCACTGAGGTGTCCCACCCAAGTGGTCTTAAATGCGAGTTGCTGGCGCTGATTGGAAGTGCCCTCTGAGTTCTGCCCCTGTGGTGCCACCACCATCTTTAACGAGCTCCTTCTTCCTCCCACAGTCGTGGCCTTCCTGGTCGCCTACCATCAGAACAGAGCGCTGATCGGAGAGAAGGGCCTGTCGCCATGCAGACTTTACCTGAGGAGCGTCAAGCGCTACGTGGGCGGGAAGATCAACCTGGCAGCCTTGAGCTACACCCCTACCCTCCTGTGGTTCATGGACTGGACAGACATGGACGCCAACCTGGATCACATTGCCCTTGGTGGCCTTGCGCTGTCTGCCTTTGTTCTGGTCTCCGGTTGTGCCAACATGGTGCTGATGTTTCTCCTTTGGCTCCTCTACCACTCACTTGTCAGCGTTGGGCAGATCTGGTAGGTGCCAACTCCTTTACTGTCTGTAGCACAGGAGGTGGGGGGTGATGTTATTGTCGTGCAGACCAAGTGCCTGGATGGCGCGATGGAGGAACAGGAGACCACCACAAAGGAGGTCCGAAACGTTAACCGGACGGTCAACAGGGTGGCAGGTCAAAGGCCATTTGGTAGCCTAACGGCAGTAGCTGGCTGAGGTGCCACTCCATCTTGAATTGTGGCCCCATGATGGTGTCATATGTAAAGTCATATGGGTCATGCCATGGCAGTGCCCACAAAATCCAAATAATCCGTTAGCCCTGTAAGAAAATGTAAAATGCCATCCCCTAATCCTGGGGCCCTGTGATAGTGGGTGGGTATAGCGGGTGAACTGCCCGAGAATGGAGTGGTGCGGGCGGGCATGCTGGCTGAGTGTGCGTTGGTCCATTTATGGCATTTCATGGCTCATCTTGTCATCCTGTTGTCACCGAGATACTGCTGGAGCAGGGGGCACCCCAAGTCTGAGTGATACTCGGTCACCTCCTGGCAGGGACACCATCCCCGTGCGGGTGACGTGGATGCCCTCCTGTGGTCACTCGTTAACGGCCCGCTCTTTTACTGCGATTTCCGGTTGTGCCCGCTCGTCCTGTGGTGTGACAAGTCCTGCCCAAATCTGGGGGCTCTGTGTCGTGTCTGTACGAGTGTGGTGTGGAATGTGCTTTACCACCAGGGATAGTCACCCAAATGGCTGGCAGTCGTAGGGTCCACATCGAGAGTTGCTAAAAGAAAAGATCGATAGCAGTAAGCAAGAGTCCTGAGCAGAGGCGTTTATCGGCTGATTGAGGTACAAGACATGGCCATCTCTTAGTCACAGCGAGGTGACACACATGGAGGGTCTCCGTCACCTAATAGCAGCGGACACAGCCACCACCACCAACAACAACCCGGAAGAAAAGCACGTGGCGTGAAAGTAAAAACCCGAACTGAAGGTAAAGGTCCCGTCGCCATGGTGGGCTGACAAGCAACGAGCTCTCGGCCAGGGGGACGTAAGGTAAACAATGTGGCCACGGGAGCGGGCATAGAGAACCACCCGGGTCGTACCAGAGCCAAGTGGACAGAAGGGAATGATGGGCCACACAGTGTGGCTTCACTCGCCATAGCTGGAAAACGCTCACCCAGCTGCCAGTGCCGTTGGGCATCGCGCTAAATGCAGTGATCTGAGGGAGTCGCCCCAAACCTGGGCATCCGAGCTCCGGTGAGCCACAGAAAGTTCCGACACTCAAGAGGCCAAAAGCGTAAAGGAAGAGTGGGACCCCATAACAACCCCTGGCACGCAGCATCAGTGTGTGTTTATTAAAACAAAACAAAAGAAAAAAGAACCAAAAAAAGTGAATGTTAAAAGAACAAAGGAGGAGCCATTCGACAAAACGAGCAGGACGTTCAAACAAAAGAAACGAACCCAAAGCAGCTGAAGGGCGCGGCTCGTACTGTAAACCAGCGGGCGACTGTTACTGGTCTGGGGGGCAGGGGCCACGTGACGTAACGAGACCACAATTTAAAAGGAAACCCCTCTGAGCCGGCGGGGTTGGGTAACGGCAAGTGCTTCACTGAGCGGGCATGAGCGGGCAATCGCAATCCGTCGTCCCCCGCAAATGCTGACTGCATCGTCTGCCATCATCTTTCCTCAACTCGGGACTAAAAACTCCTCTCGGTGAGGAAGAGGGAGCCTTCGAGCCCCCCGGCCCACCCATAGCAAAACTTCATTAGTTTGAATTCCAAATAAACGGACACCTCGGAGCATTCCAACGTACCAACATTCAAAGTGGGTCCAAATGCCCAAGAAGCTAAAATACCCGCCAAAAATCGGCGAACCGAAAGGCTAAAGAATGAAAAACAAATGACCAAAGATCTAAAGGGGGCTGAAGACCACCAACAGTCACAAAATGAAAGTGGGAAACGCAAAGGGAGCCCAGGAGCGAGCGCAGCAGGAGTGTGAGGGGCTGGCCAGCCACACCTGAAGTCCCCACGCACTCGTCACTGTCATGTGCTCCACTGTCCCTCGTCACTGCCATGGCCTCGGTGTGTTTGTGGTGCAGGGTGGGCCTGCCTGTCGCTAGAGGGGACTTCCCAAGCCAGGAGTAAGTAAGCAGGCCACTGAAGTGAATTGTTCCCACTTTGACACCCCCATAGCCTGTCCCCTGACCCCCGTGCGCACCGTTTTATCATTTACTTTATTATTTTTATTTTATTTTTTTTTTTTAAGACTATTGTTCAATCCCCTGCAGGTCGCCGCCACCCCCACCCCACAAAAGCCACCAGTGATGCCCCTGGAGGTCTTTACCCATAAGTGTTCATTTGTGGCCTAATCGTGGGAAAAGCGAGATTAGAGTAAAAGGAGCGTTTTAATGATCCGCTGGGAAATGTGGACAGAGCGGGCAAGTCGGGCTGGGCACTCCAAATAAACAGGAATCTCGCTGCCAGTCATTTATTGGATTCAAGTGCAGGGTTGGAGAAATAGCCGAGCGCCTTAATGAGAGGCTTGAGAGCGGGCGCCTGATCCCAGGCCAGCTTTGAATGTCGTGCCAGTGACGCCTTCGCACGACTCCACGGCTTGGTTGCCTTTGCTCTTGGGTTTCTTTTCTGGTTGCACCGCTCTAAACTGCGCCGAGTGGCATCTCTGGGTGGACGTGTTTGTGTCGCCAGGCCCCGATGCCAGCGCTGCACACCATGTTCAGGTTCACTCTGTTGTGTCTCCTCACGGTGCTGATGTTGCTAGGATACCAGAAGAAGACCCTCACAAACTCCATCCGTCCATCCCAGTACCACCAGGTATCCACAATGTGCAGTGAACCCCCCCGCATGCCCTGATGTACGTGATGCCCCCCTAAAATGACTGAGCTTGGGCGTTTCAGCCTCACCCGTTGTTCAACTTTCTGCTGCCGTCAACATCGAGCGACACGCCATCTCCATCGACAAACACTGGCACTTGAGTGGGTGACTTGCCGTCCTCCAGTTGAGTGTTGGCCTTCCTTCCTCCCAGCTCTGACTCGCCTGGACCCAGGAGTACTTTTGGTGCCAGGGCTAGTGCCCACCAGAAGCACTTCTTGGTTATGTGGAAGTTCAGTATAGTGGGGAGTGTATCTTCCTGCAGGGCCCCCATGTGGCACCTACCTACAGACCCCATTCCCATTCTACGACTCCCACCATTCCCTGCTGGTTCCTGATTGGGCGCCAATATGGAGGACTGCTGCCATCTAGTGCCTGGGGGGAGTAAACATCCCTCAGAGACGGGCTCTCCATGTCCGGTCGGGACCCCTGTCCATTTGTTTGGGGCTTCCATCTCCTCTGGCTGGGATGTCTGTCCGTCTATCAGGGCAGCCTTGTCCGGGTGTGATGTCCTTCCCTCTCTTGGCTGGGGTGCCTTGCTGTTCACTTGGGGCGTCCCGTCCGGGTATGGGATCTTCCTGCTGGGCTGCCTGTCCTTCCTGTGTGTCTCCTTCAGTGTGTAATGCCAGTGTTTTCAAATCAGTTTATGGGCACCTTAATAAAAAAGTGTGAATTTTATTTTCACAAATAATAATTGTGCAGTAATTCCAAACTCTTCATTTACTGTACTTTCTTCAGGCTGATGGAGGGTCTCGCACTCCTTCCTCATATTCACTCATCACAAACTTGAGGCGCTCCCCACACTTCTGATTCTGGCGCCTGTACACACACACACACACACACGGCCAGTCTTTATTGTTATGGCTGGCTCTACAGTAGCCTGGCACCCTGTGGGCACCAAGTGCCTCTGATTCGACTGGCACGAGTGATGCAGGAGAACGTTGGCTGTGCGGGATGGCTGCAGTCGTCAGTGATCCTATTTGATGGACTTTGTTAATCCTTGAGGGGACATTTTTGCATGACCTTTGGGGGGTTGTAGTGCAGGTGTTGGCATTTCTACGTCAGCTTGTGCTGCACATGTCCTGAGCAGAAGGCAGAGGGGGTGCCAGTCGTAATCTGTGCCACCTTCACCACGTGTGACCCAATTCAAAGTCTCAAGAGTGACGACCAAGCTAGTGCAGGATGCCATGGCTGCCTTTGCACACTTGATAGGTGTTGGCTGTCTAATCGGGGGGGGGTGTCCCTTGTGAACCCCCGACACACCCTCTGCTGGTTTGTAAATGCACTGTCCCGGACACGGTGAAAGGCGCTATACAAGTGACTTGTGGTAAAGCCTGGACCCCCTCCCTCCCTCCCTCCCTCGTCCTGCGGCACATCAGCACTTCACATTTTTGCGATTTGTAGAGTGTGGGTGGTCCGATTCAGAGGGGTCGCTTCCCCCGCCGCGGTGAGGAGCTCAGAATATGACAAAGTAATGTGAGTGCACACACATGTGCCTCGATGAGGTTGGCCGAGGGGTGGGGGGGGAGGGATGGGGTGTCTGTGCCCAGCTTGCCCATTCCCCTGTAAGCAGACACTGTGCCATCTTGAATGTGGTGTGACCTGCTGTGAGCAGAATGTGGTGTTTAGGGTTGGCATCGTGGGCTTTTAATGGCGTTTAAAGGTTACCTCACCACATTCAGTGACCACGGTGGCCGTTTTATTGTCTGCAGGCTCGTTTCTGACACGTCCAACAGCCTCGCGGCTTTCTGATGACAAGGCGTGAACTGCTGTGCCTTTTATGTGCGGCGCCTGGCACAAACAAACCAATATTTGGGAAAACCCACATCTGCCCCCAGGGAGGGATTACAAGCCACACTTCAGCGGCACGGGGTTCGTCGCCAGTGACTGTCGCACCAGCTGGCACCGCTCTCCTCCTCTTTGTATCTTGACCCAGGGGGTCGAGCTGAGGTTAGGGGCCGAGTCTCTTGTGTGTGCCAGCTTTGAGTGTAATGGAGCGCACACAACCCCGGGGGTGTCCTCGCCACCTTTTACTTTCATACACGTCAAGCCAACTGCCATGTCCCATCAAAATGGCTGCCTTTGGCATCACCAGATTGACTTGGTGCTTCCTGTGGGTAGGCCACACGGTCCTCTCGATCTCCCACCCGCTGATCCAGTGCATCAAAGGTGGCACACTGCATCAGAGTTGTGTGTGGCGTTCTGAGTTGGCTACTCGCAGTACGCCACTTGGAATCGGTCGGACACCGTGCTGTGACTTGTGGTGACGGCCCAGTGGCGGACACTTGAGGAGATTTTGGGGGACATCCTGCCCCCCCCCCCACCTAAAACTCGCTGCAAGATGTCCACCTGTCATGGCCCTTAGGTAACCATGTGGGCCCCCCAAGCCAGCGCCTTTTAATGCTGAGCAAACAAATGTGTGCCCAGCCAATGTGGCATTCAGTTCCTAGTGTGTCTGTGGGCACACTTTCTGAAATTTGGAGGGGCCATTGTGCCAGTCCTAGCCACCTTGCTACTCCAGTGTAACCTACTGACCACCGCACTAGGCGGTCACTGCAGGACGGACTTGGCCAGTCAGGTTATTGTGGCAATCCGAGGTGGGCCAAAAAATAAACAGCAGCCCACCAGGCCCTGTGAAAGCCCCTCGGAGGAGAGGCCGCCATGTTGTTCCACACTCTGTGCCACTAAGAAAGCATGAAGTGACTGTGCGTAAGAAAAGGAGGAGCAGACCCATCTGAAAACAGAGAACAGAAGACCCCCGTGTCCCCCGTACTTCAGTTTCCTTTATTTATTTATTGACCCCAAGCCCACCTAGCGGGTTCAAGAAGACCCTGGTGACGTTCAGATAAAGATTCACCTCTCGAGGTCGTTGCCTGTCTTGTGCTCCTTTTAACCTGGCGGACCACTCGACTCCCACCCGTTCCACCTGTGGCTTACACCCCAGTGCCTTCATCCACCATGGCACTAATCTTTGCCCTTAAGCCATAAAATAAAGAGAAGCTTCCAAAACAGCCTGCAGTTAACGCAAATGAAGACCCCCATAAACAGCAAGGACCTCCAGTGTAGCTTGAGCTTGGCATGCGGTGTACACAAAGGTCAGCGTCTGACCTCCTAAAGTGGCACTGAGAACGGGCACTGCTGGCTCCCGCGCCATCTCTTACCCTTCTGGGCACCAGAACTTCCGGACATTTGCCCCTGAGGAGTCTCTGCCTGTGCCCCCATGTTCTTGTTGAAGAATGCGTTTTGAAGTCGCAGCCGGGGGTCCCGATTCTTCACACAGTCCCCCACCTGTCCCCTCTTCTTGAGTCTCTGATCCACATGGAGATGAAACGGCAGATCTCTACAAACCGTGTGACGAGGACGGGCCATTCAGGCCAATCATAGGCACCGCACTGCTCCACAATCGCCCACCGTGGAGATATGAGGGTCCGAAAAGTCCTGCTGTCAACCACGCTATTTGGTTACATGTTCCGTGTGTCTCTGCTTCTTGTTGAAGTCGCCGCCAGGGTCCGCTGGTCTCCTTTGAACACCTCAGTCAGGTGACCCCTTCGTCTTGGGCTGCCGGACCCGTCTCCCTTTCCTCCTCCTGAGGTGGGCCGTCTCTGGCGCCACTTTATCATCCTCTGATATTTAGAGCTTGCAGAACTCCGGGTGGAGTGGTGGGCACCTTAGGATGTGGACGCTGAGCGGCCCACTGTGTGTGGCTCCCCATTGTGTGTACCTCCATATGATTTACATTAAATGCCACCGTCTCCAAATCTGTCCAGGTGCCTCTGCGCCATCCCTCCTTGTTTAGGACCCTCGTCACACTTGACCAGCTTGTTGTTCTCCTGATCGACTCAAGTCGAGGACGCTGGTGTGTCACTTGGCAGCACAGCTGTGATGGCCTCAGTCACTCTGCATCTCTCATTCACTTCTGGAGGACAACAAGGCCACCCTGCTCTCCATTTGCACCAAAGGACCACCACAGACAGTGGTGCAGTTTTTACGGACTGAAGAGTACAGGGAGCCCAACTCCTCATTGGATAAGCGGAATCCTGGGTTGGGGGGTGGTTGGGGGGGGGGGGGGGGGGCACTCGTCCCCGTGTCCGGCCATTCTTGAACACTCCGCTGTGGTGAAACTCTGGCGAGCGGAGAGACCCCCGATTTACTCCTAGAGGTCAACAAGAGAATCTGACTGACGAAGGGCACAAGGGTCCCAGTGGGACCACCAACACTCCATGTTGCCACGTTGTGGCCCCCCATCTGTGTGGACAGCCGTATGGCCAGCCCAACCCAAACGATCACAGACCCGCTGATCCTGATTGACTTTTATCTCCTAGATTAGGACGACTGTGGTGGTCCTGACTGGCAGCACCCTGTTTTTACTGGGATTGTCAGGTCAGACAAACGGAAGGAGCAGCAGCCCCAGCACACTCCTGGTGGACACCGGTACGTCATCTCCTTCTGAGAGGTGTGTTTAAGTCCATGTGTCCCGCCACGTTCTCCTGCCAGTCCAGATGAGTAATCTCCTGGGTGGGCACCTCCATGGCTGCCCGCGTTCACTCCCTTTTTCCAAATTCCTCCCCACACTCCAGTTTTTCCATCTTTTTCTTCCGTTCGTTGCCAGTGATGCACATTAAGCTCACAGGACCATCGCCCCTCGGTTCGGCCCGGTCGTATTTGTGACGGTGGAATGCCCTTTGCCAGGTCCACGTTAGTTAGGAGTTTCCCCTGTATTTTGAGAAGTTTGCCTTGGGGGTCTCTCGTTTGCCCTCACTGGCACAGGTGCCCCCCTGTGCTTTGATTGCAGTTCCATTCAATTGTCCATCACTTGTTGTTGTGACTAGCACTGGAGGAGGAGACGGTGACAAGTTGAAACACGGGACCCTTCTGTCCCCTTATTGCTGCTGGTGACGCTCGTGCAGCCACCACGTTCAGGTCCTCCTGCTGGCCACTGCACTCCATTGTCCAGACACTTGATGATGCAGGGGGTGCACGTCGTTGAGGGAGGGCCGCTGTCATGAGGAGCAGCATGTGTGCCCCCCGTCCCCTCCGTCTGCACGCCATTCTGCATTTGTGGCTGTGAAAGGCGCTATATGAAATGACTGGCATTGCAGCTGGTACTCTGAGCCCGCTGCAGTCGCCCAAACCTCCATGGAATGCTGAATGTTGACACGGGGAGGGGGGCTGGGGTGGTACGGTTGTTGTAAACATGCGCGGCCCACCGAAGGACAAACTGCTCTGGTTTGTTGTAAACAGGAATGTTCAGAGGGCACCAAGTCCCTTTACGAGCGGCCCTCCGTCTGCTGCTCATTTCTCGGCGACCTCAAATTGCTCGCTTTATAGCCGGTGGGTGCCCTTGTAGTCGCGTCCTGCCCAGATGTGCGCCACGCAGATGTTTGGAGCTTTGCTGGCCGTGTGCAGCCCGCTGTGCCCGCCTGTTGGGTTGGCAGACATTGCCAGCCTTTGTAAGCCACATGCATGCTGAGTGCTGGCAGCTAGTGATTCTGAAGTGAGGGCAGTAATGACACAAATTCTGGCTTTCACCTGTGGGGGGCGTCCCTGTGCCTGAGCCAGATCCCCGCAAAGCCAGGTGGCTCGATGCCCCAGCTTAGGCGGGCCTTGGCGCCTTTAAAAGCACACGTTTGGGGTGCCTCCACGCCATCCTCCTGGAGTGACACATGATGGGTGGCAGCAGGTGGTTTATAGTTTGGGGGGGGGGGGTCTTCAGGACTCGCCATTCTGTCCAGTTGGTGTTGGAGCAGTTGGCACAATGAGATCGGCCTTAGTCCATGAACAGCCTGGTGCCAATTTAATACAACTGGATACAAAGATCAGCAACCCCTCTAGACATGCTGGCATCTCAGGAGAGTGGTAAGCACTGCAAATTAGAAAAGTGGGGGAGAGAGCCTTAATGGGCACGAGTGAAAGAGGGCAGCCCTCAGTGGGCAAGGCCGCTCATACACCTAAGACTCCTTTAGACCTGTGTGGGTGAAGCCTGGCAGATGTGGGTGGGCTGGCAAACACCGACAGAGACTTAGACCCGGGCACAGCCCTCCACACCAGTGAAAGGAATGGCAAGCGTACATGCAAAAACTTGGAATAAGCTACCAAGTAGTGTGGTAGACAGTAAGACGTTCGGGTCTTTCAAAACTCGACTTGATGTTTTCTTGGAAGAAATAAGTGGAGAGGACTGGCGAGCTTTGTTGGGCTGAATGGCCTGTTCTCGTCTAGAGTGTTCTAATGCAGGGCGGGCAGCACCCACTCTGATTAATAAATGATAGACTGGTGTCCTCTCCGGGTTGTGCCAGTGGTGGGCTCCAGCTCCCCCATCCCTCCCTTGGATGTTCTGCCCCCGTCTTCCATCGGAAGGCTCCTCCATTTCTGGGGTTCTGTTTTAATACTTTTGACTGACTTCTTTGGGGTGGTCTTTAGTCTTCATTTTAGTAGTGTGTCTCGGTCCGCGGTGGGTTGTCATTTATTTATAAAGTTTCGGGGCAGGCCGTGTGGCACGCTGGTTAAGACTTTGAATTTCAAACCCCCTCGGTGCCAATGTCACCGCTGACGCACACACACAGATTTGTACACCCCGCTGGCCCCCCTTACGCAGTGTGCTGCTGTTCAGACTTGCAGTGGGGCTGTCAAATTCAGGAGCGCAAGCTAAGAAAAATAATCCAAGTTAATAAAAGGATGCGTGTCTGTGTGTCCGGCTGCTGTGTCTCCGTCATTCCAACAGATGGTGCATCAAACATTTTTAGTAATGCATGGCTTTTGGCATTCCAACAGATGGTGCGTCACAGCTCATGTAGCTCCCTACTAAATGCCATCTGGCACAGACCTAAGCACTGGGTGGAGCTCTGCGGACCGAAGTCCTCGTTGATTTCTTTAATCTCGTCTTAGACCGGTAAATGTTCCAACATAGCCTAAATATTCCGGGGACCGTGTGTACTTGACGTGCTTTGCCTCATTTTTCCTTTTTGCTCCCAGTATGTTTGTCTTCTCAAGACTCGTCGACAGCCGTGTAAAAGAAGCGGGTGGTCTGCGGCCCTCCCCCAAAGAGTGAATGCCCGGGCACATCTGAAGGTATGAGAAGAGCAGGCCAGACGGGGTGCTGTGGAGATCTAGGGGTGCAGGTCCGCTCCATCAGTGAGGTGCCCGACTGGCAGCGCCCTCTGCTGTGTGCCCTCCTGTGCTCTTAGTCTACCTTGTTGAGGGGGCTGCTCTTTCTTTGAACGCCGACTGTAACGTGTAATAGAATGGCGCCAGGGAAGGTCGCTTTACAGAAGGCCATTTGGCGCGCACCCCGTGTTCTGTCGGCTTGATGTAAGCACAGTGCCAGGGCGGTGGTGAGAATTCAGAAATAGTCCTTACAGTAAATAAAGGAATTTAATCAAAATCAAATTAATAATAAGGATTTGTTTCTCGACACCGCAGAACTTTGTGCCAAAGATGTGGCATCAACAGAAATGTCGTCCTCCATGGTCAGTCTCTCCGAAGTTGTCCATCCCGCCATCTTGCAAACCCGCCTATCGTTGGGAGCCGCCCCTTTCCATGACTCGTGGACGTGTGCCTGTCAGTGGCCCTCACCATGGCCCTGCTGCCCTCCATCCTTGGCGTTTTTATTGTCTTGTCACTGTGTGACGGTCTTGGCACTTTCTGAACGCCGTCCACCGCTTTGTCAAAGTGGGAGCAGACACCTGCAGCCTCGGGGGTCCGCAGGCCTGACCGTGTATCTCCTGCTGGGTTAGCTGTTAATCTTCACGCTGCCTTAAAAAAAAACAAAAAGTGAGTGTGACAAGTGTTGAGACCTGGCCGGGGACGGGAGGTGACAGCTGCGCCTGGCCTTGTGCCTCATGTTTATGGCAGTGGTGTTGAGATCCTGCTGAATGCCATGGGCGGGCCTCTTCCTGTGGGGCGGAGCTTGTCCCTCATCTGTGGCTCCTCCCCCAGTTTGAGTGACACCGCCAATTGTGCGAGTCCTGCCAAGTGATTTAGCAGGACAGCTGTGGGACTTTCCCTGAGCCCCTCCAGGTGTTCCGAGGACACAGAACAGGCGTCTGACCCTCGCGTCGTGTCTTGCGCCCACCAAAGGAGGGACGACTATCTGTGGGGACGAGTGGCAGCTGACTCGTTGTCGTGGGTTGCTGCCCGTCTCTCCATATTCTGTTCATATTCCCTCACTCACTCATTTTCCAGACCCGCTTACCCAGAGTCACACAGAAGCCGGAGCCCCCCGTACGGGGATCACACGCACGTTAGGGGTCAGTTTAGCATCACAGACTCCATACAGGGGGGCCGAGGATGTGACCCCGCAGATCTACTGGAGAGCAGTAAGCAAACTCTTCCTTCATCTTGAGTTTCTATGGACGAAGACCACCAGCACGTAGCAAGTCGTTGTGTCTGGAGAGCAAAGTCCCGTGGCACCCAAGCTTCGGTGGGTTTCGGGCCCGGCCGGCAGGACCCCTCGGTACTATAAGAGCAGTTCTGTGTACGGTTGGCCCCGGCATATCCATTCGGTTTACGACGGGCAGATCAGTTATTGTGAGCAGTAAACGGGACGGTGCTGCCTGTTTGAATTAAAGAGCGGACCCTCGGCCAGATCATCGGGGTAGGAGCATGGCATTGTGGGAACGCCATCTTTCCTGTTTAATGATAATACTTTAACAGATGTCGCCCCCATTCTGCCCATCTTGACCATCTGAGTGAGGACTATGCATCGGGAGTTACATGAGGACCCCCTATGGGGCATTTCCCCTGTCATTGTCCGGGCGTCGTGACTTTGATTCTTCACAGTGGACTTTAGTGTCACCTGAACACACTGACTTAGGGTTGAGTCGACCGAAGGGTACATCAGGACAGGGGGCAGTGGGCACCAAACACCTGCCACAATGGGCGTGACCGTGCCACTCTGTTTGCTACTGTCCTCGATTTATTTGGCATTTGTTAAACACTCTGCTGGATGTCACTGGCAAGACTGGAGGTCAGAACTGCAGTGTTAGGAGGTGACGTGGGGGGCCCAAAACATCCTGCGCCCCCAAACACCTCAAACCCCGAGGGATAACAGTGTATAGATACGCAATAAGACCCTTCAAACTCTGTCACACTGTGTCCCCTTGCCACCTTTGAGATTCCGTTTTTGTCCCTCATCAAGTGACACTGAACACTCCCCGAAGCCAAAGTGACAACAGCAGTTCAGGTGACGCCTGTCAAGTCCTTAAAAATCAACAGCTGACCGAGTCCTCTGAGCCATTAGCCAGCACGCCCCCTGGCAGCCATTCTAGGCTGGCATCTCCTTGGCTCGGACACCACAAGCTTCACCCATCTGGACTTCTCAGCATACCCTCATTGAGGACACCCCTGTGCTTCGCTCCATCCAGCTGCTCTCCCAGTCCCTGATGCTGCCAGCACCTCCAACTGTTGGCCTGGTACTGCACGGCGGGCGAGTGGTACCCGCTCTCCACCAGGCATAATGAGAGCCCTGTAGGTGCCTCACTGCAAACTCCCAGTGGGCTTCCGGGGCTCCCAGTCGGTGCCATTCTCGTGGAGCCCAGCACGGTGCTAATGTTACGCTGGTGGTTGTCCTTCTGGAAGTTTCTCTCGTCTCCACACGGGTCGTCTGGCGCTCGGGTGGAGAGACCCTTGGGTTCTCGGTCACCTCTCCTCCTCTAAGGTCCTTTCTGCTGTGAATGGCCAGTTGAAGGACGAGCTGTGGATGTTCTGGAGGCCACCGTGTGACCCTCGACACAATCGCGTCTTGGCAGGCCGGGCCTGGATTGGCACGACTGCGGACCCCCTATAGACAGGTGTGTGCCTAAGGCGGTCCAGTCAAGTGAATGACCACAGGTGGACTCCAAACATGTCAGCCAAGGTAAAGGCTCGGAGGGCACGTGTCCGTGGGACGTTGACGTTTTTTATTTTTCATAAATGTACAAATGTCCCCTAAATTCCTGTTGTCACTTTGGGGTGTTGAGAAGGAAAAATGAATTTGAAGGACAAGACTACAACAGGAAAAAGCATGACAAAGTGACAGGTCTGAAGCCATTGTGTGTGTGTAAATCCTCGCAGGGGACAATAATGACCCTGTAAAGTGGTCACTTCAGCTGGGTGTGGTGGCACAGTGGTTAAGGACAGGAGGCCCCGACAAGACCAGCTGGAGCAGGTGACGACCGGAGCGAAAAGAAACAAAAGGACGGGCGAAAATCGTGAACAGGAGGTCATGATGACAGTGCAGACGTCCAAACCCGAGGCCAGAAAGGAGTCCCCAACAGTTGGGGTCACACCAACTTGTGTCTGTCCCTTTTGTCAGGTCTCCCTCCACTGGTGTTCACCTGTCCTGCTGAACGGAATATCGAAGAGGCCATCGCCTTCACACCCTTCCTTCCTACCCGTCTGTCTGTCCGTCCATTTTGTATCCATTTCACCAGTTCAGGAGTGAGGGGGTCCATTTCTGATCCCAGCAGGCCCAAGTGCCAGGTAGGAAGCTGGTCCATGTTGACTCCCGCACCCCCTGCCCCCTACCCATGCATACAGTGCCACTCTGAAGCTGCCAGGTAGCCTCACCTTCGAAAAGCCCCCATGAACGTCACAAGGACAGCGAGCAGGCCCAGGGAGTACAAACCCCCTTTGACGTCTTAAAGAGGGCAACACGTCAAGCTGTCATCCCAACCATGGAGACCCCCATTGGTGGGCTCTCGTAAATTAAAACCTGACCACCGTCAAGTCCACCAGCTCCCTAAAAGGACAGAAGTTGGGATTGAGCCTCATGGAATTCTGGGAACGAGGACCCCGTCAGCCAGTCCATTGTGACGCCAGGTAGGCCAGCATGTTAAGAGCAGAGCCATGGAGTCGCCGTGAGCCCCCCGTCTGCATTACGCCACTGCTGCTGCCCTCCGTGGGCCCAGTTCAAACTCTTGGTTGGCAGTGCCCATGCCATCCGTCCCAACACAAGACTCTGTGACTCACAGAGACAGGTGGTGCCCAGTAAGCACAATTTAGCTGGGCATCCCCTAGCGGCCTGGCAGCTGCCGCCTCATATGGAGCGCGGGTCACTTCTGGAAATGTCATCAGCGAAACGTCCCAGGCCATCATCTGTGTGCCATACTCCTGCTGTGACAGGTCCCTTTCACTAATCGGCGGGATGAGGGTCAGGGGGTCAGTGGGGGCGGACTGGACAGCTGTGGATTCATGGTGGGAAAGTCCACCCTGCAGGTCAGGCCGAAGTGAGCCATGCCAGCTCGTTGATTGATGGGGTGCTGCTCTCCCTGTGCCCATTTCAAGTCCTCATCTTGAGGCTAACCGACATTGGTGGGGGGGGGGTTGGAGCTTTGGTGTCAAGTGCTCGCTCTGTCACCTCTGGTGCTGCTCCTTGTTGACCTTTGCCCCTTCCATAGCCCTCCCATCTGTTGTGCCCACGTGCTGTGCTCTGTCATCGTGCTGATTGGCTGAGCCATCTCAAAACTCCTGGTGGTGTGAATTCAGTGAAGCGGTGAAGGGAGTGCAACCCTGAATAAGGGGGGGCATCGGGGAGATGAGTGGGCTCAAACCGGGATCCATGTCTGAAGCTTGCTGTTAGGTGGGGCGTGTATGCCCCGTGGGGTGGCTGCTGTGCCCCTGGTGTAGATAAAGCTGATGCCAGGGAGCACTCTGTCATTAGCTGTCACCTCCACTCACTCAATGTCACTGTGCAGGCTGGAGGGCCATTGTGGACGTTGACTCCTCGTTTTGCCCACCCATCTGGCGTGTGGGTGTCTCTTGACGTGTCTTATTGGCCTGGAATATTAAAGAAGAATGTGGTGAAGATGCCCATCAACCCAGGGGGCATCGGACCGTAAAGGTGATGGCTTCATGTGGGGCCGCTGACATTCATTGTGCACCTTTAGTTGACTCTCTTATGAAAGACCCCCTAATAGACCTAAGGCACCTGTGACGCAGCAGTTGCCCCTCTGCCTGTATCTGTCTGTCATATAGTGCCTTTCATAGCCCCCCGTCTGGAACTTTCAAGGTCTGTGATTATGGCCCCCCAAAGCCTGTCATTGATGGCGGGCAGGCTGCTCTATCCTCCATTGCCTGTAGATGAGATGGGCTTACAAGGCGGTGGTGTTGCCTGGCATCCCTGTTGGCGCGGTACGTGATGCCCGCGGCTTCTCTTTTTGTGTGTGTTTTTTTTTTTTTTCTTCTCAGATCTCACTTGCCAATTTGTGAAGTCGTTGGCTTTCGGTTTCTAATTAATTTCAGGAACTGCGATTGCTGGAGAGAAAGACGGGAAGAAAGAGCGAAGGAAAGCAAGCAAGAAAAGTGACTTTGTGTGACAGCTGTTTCTCGTTGGTGCCAAGCCTCAGAATGCGACCGAGCTTGTTGGGGGGAGGAAATCGGATTCAGCCGCACTAAACGAGAACCACCCGCGTCTCTTGTGGGGCGCCTTTGTTGTGGCCGCCCGTCTGTAAAACGGGGGTCCTCTGCCCTGTCATTACCGGGCCTGCCCCCTTTTCGTATCATGGCATGTTCAGGAGGACAGCCCGGTGTGTTGTGGCTGTCGGGCCGTGCTGGCGTGCCAGGAGGGCGGGGATGCCTCGAGGTGTGGCCCCATAGCCCCCCTCCTTACTGTTTTTTGTGTTGTTTTGTTTGTCCCACAGGCCCCCGGATGGACTCGGACTCGAGGATCATTCTGTACTCGTCAGAAGTAGACGTGCCAATGTGTTGTGCTAGCGTTTATGGCCTCTGTGTTTATGGGCACGGGGCTCTCGTTTACACAAACCGCCACTTAGTGAGAGCCCCGTGTGTGGCACACCTACGGTCGGGCAGTGTGTGTGTGTGTGCCAGCGAGTCCGCATCCCAGCCGCTTCGTTATTCCCATTGGAAAGAAACTGAAGGTGCGGACCTGACTGTCACCATCGGTGGTCTGCAGTGTCACTCGGCCCACAGGCAAGCCCTGGTGCCACATTCATTTGAATATAGACTGATGCCACCATATGCTTGGTAATGTGGGCATGGCTGCCACACTGCCCCTCAGTCGCTGGAGGACAGCGGGCTGTCCACTTGGCATTGGCAGCACTATAAGATGGCATTCTGTCTGAGTGTTCCCTGACAGTTGAGTGAAAATCGGTAAAACTTGTGCCAAGGAGTTACACGTGCCACCGTCCATGGCATTGAGCCTTCATCAGAGGTCTTCACAAGCCTGGACCAGCCAATGGGGTCAGTGAGCCACTAATCTGAGAAATCACAGTACCCTGCACACATGCCCACTTCATCCACTTCAGGGTTATGGGCGGCACTGGGCACAAAGCAGGTGGCAACCCCAGACAGGGCACCAGGCCACTCCTTTGCCAGTCTCTAGGGAAGTTGAAGAAGACTGCCACACAAACAATGACTGAGCCTGGAATTTGAACCCGGGACACTGGAGCCGTGAGATGGCAGTGCCCACCACTGTGCCACCCATTCTTCATCATTGTCTTTTCTAATGAAGTGGGTGCTCAAATCCATGCCCAGGTCCAGTCGTGCATTCCTCCGTTTCCAATGGCCTGGTGCAAGTGTGCCCCATGGTGCAGTGGTGACCGTGCCAGGGTTGGTGCCTACCTTGTGCCCTGCAGGTGACGAGCTGGTACTGTACATGGCCACCAGTATTGTGTAGCTAAAGGTGGCTCATTTTCCTGGGGTCACTCACTCTTTTTAATTAACAGGATAGCAAAGGCCACCATGTGTCATGCCTCGTGACCTCAGATACACAAGAATGTAGCTGAGTGGCCCCATTTGAGGGTCCGCCCTATCGTGTGCCACCGTACAGCTCCAGGGTCCTGCCATGCTCCCCCCAACTGCATGGCTTTGTTCATTGGCAGCTGTTTTCAGATGTTGCCATTGTTTGGGGTGGGCCGGGTTGGCTCCTTGTTGCCCCCTTTGCTCCCTCAGTTTGGGTGATGTAAGAATGTTGCAATAGCAGGCTGGACCTTGGGGGTCCCCTCCAGAATGGCACTCTCTTACCCTGGGTGTGTCCGCAGGATGGCAGTGTGAGTCACTGGCCCAAATCGGTTTTTGTGGTGGGGGTGGGCTCTTGGATTTTGGGGGTGAAGTCCAGCTGGCTAACCCGCCCTTTTTGTCTCTTTCAGGTACTCCTTTGGTAAGTGACCGCTGGCCCGAGTGACCCCAATGGACACGTATGTTTGACTTGCTCCTTCTTGGAATTGCGTTCTTATCATCTGTTGAGCCCCCCCCCAAGTTAACGGCCGATCTCAATCCCAGTTGCCTGCGGCCTAATGCGCTTGGCATGGTGGGACTGGCACACCTCAGGGTGGGCAGCAGGAGGGCTTGGAATTGAGGATAGGGAAACCTGAGAATGGCCCTGCGCTTGCTTGAATGTCTGTTAATGCCAGTCACTCAGTGGGCATCAAGTGTGTTTGGACACCCAGGAGGTGGCAGGGGCTACATGGGTCACCCAGCTACTGAGTGACATTTGGCCAGGGTGATGGACGCATAAGGTGACAACTTGAGACAACGCAACATCATCAAGCCCACTTAAACCCATTTAGTGCCAGTCCATCACAGGGCCCACTGGTGCACACTTTAATGCTGGGCTGATTGAGATTGGGGTACCCAGAGACGAGAGCACCCAAGTGTGTGGGGAGAGCATGCAGATCTGAGACGGAGAGACAAGGAGAAACTGGCATGGGATTTAACCCCAGGACGCAAGGAGGTAACAGTGGTGGGGACTGGTGGTGCCAGGCTGTGCCAATGCCAGCCTGCATGTTCTGCCTGCCTTCAGTACGATTTACTGGTAGCCATTTCTTTGTATGTTGATACAAATTCACTGCAAGAAAACGTTCAACACGGGCAGCCCCCAAAGTACATTTACCAGGTGACAAAGGGCAGAAAGTGTCGTCTTTGCCAGCTTTGTTTCCTTGGCAGGGGCTGCCCTCTAACATACAGGCAACTTCCCTAATATCTGTATCGGAGTGTGGCGCCCTGGACCTTTTACACCTTTTCTGTGTGGGTGGTGAATGTGCCCGTTGTGGGGGGCAGTCAGTCATAACCTTTGCTGTCGAGTGGAGTTGGGGGGAGGAGGAGGAGGGGGAGGGGTGTGTGACTGGTCTGCTGTGGCGTAGGATGTTCGCAGGATGCTCTGCCTTTGGACGTGCCACAGAAGGTGGGTACATGCCCCGTAGGAAGGCCAGAAGAGACTTGTGTTGACTTCTTGTCGGCTGTGTGGCTCATATGTCACGTGCTTTGCCACTCTGCGTTGTGTCTGGCACCATTTACCTTTCCTCGTCAATCTGGCCGCACGCTGGCACAAGGACTTTGTGCTGAATTGGCAGACGTAAGGCCCTTGGTGTCAGTGGAATCCATCAATTCAGGTCAGGATGTATTGTGAGGGGCAGCATTAGGGTTTGGGGCGCAGGAGCAGGCCTGGCATTAGCAGTTCACAGTGCCACTCGTCCACGTGCCTCCTGTCCCGCCAAAGATGCTGCCCAGTGGCAGTGCGTCGTGGATGTTGCTCTCATTGTTTCTCTGTTTCCCTTTTGTGTTGCATTTCTGTTCAATTCACCTTCTTATTGTCATTTTCTGGGTGTTTAATGGGTTTTTGGGATGCCATCTCCAGCTGCCAGGCTGCACGTTCCAGGAGCGCCACTTACACCAGTGGCACGCTTGTCATGCCATCCAAAAGTGTGGATTTATGCCAGATGACGACTCCTGTGCAATTTTTCTGAAGGACCACCTTGGCAGAGTTTGTGTTGACCTGGCGAATGGTGCCCGCTTTGAGGTTTGTTTCAGAGCTCGCCAGTCCTGTTTGTTTTTTTGACTCGATTTGGTGCCCCCTGGCACTTCTACTCTGTTGCAGTACACACACACACACGTCTTTTTCTTTCTCTTTCCTGCATCTTGCTCCTCCATGCCCCCCTCTCTCAGATATGGCTAAGAACTGAAGGTGGGTGGTCTTTTTGTGCCAGGCTCGACCCTGGCACTGTCCCCAGCTCCTGTCTGATACGATGCCCACCCCTTACCCTTCATGAATTGAGTATTTCTAATTTTGTGACCCATTGGTCTTGTTAAGGGTGGGCCCTGGCAGGGAGGGGGTGCCAGGCTTTTCCTGTGCCCATTATTTCCCACCCATGTAATCTCTTCCAGTCTTACATGGAAAGTGTTTTGGTCCCATTTAGCGGGCGCTCTGTGCCCAGTTGAGACTTTTATGTCTCTTTCTGTAGCCTACGTACTTTTTCCATAAATCTTCTTTGGTAAATAAGTTGCCTCTTTGTGGCTCCGCAGGGCATTCCTGACAAATCCTTGGATTGTTCCTCGATGTTTTCCTCGCTCATTTTCTTTATAGCCCCCCTGCTCCGTTGCCTCGCTGCCCACGTAATGATTCATTTATTTATTTTCTTGGTTGAGATTCCCGCTGGAGTGTCAATCCTGTTATTGGGCGGCGTGTGGCAGTGGGGACACCCCCAGAACTGGCTTGTCATTGTTTGTTACCCTCTGTCATCTGCTTGGCTTGTTACTGGGTCAATATTGTTCTGGTGGGCATGCCTGCCACCGTTTAGAGGCTGCGGTCATATTGTTCCCAGTTTCTATGCCTGTCGCCGGTCACATGGCGTATGCCCATTACAGTTTCTGGTACCCGAGTATCGGGTCCTCCCTGAATATCTGAGGTAGGGGGCACTGTTGCACTTGGCAGCGAGTCCTCATGGAGCAGTGGCAGGCTGGCCTGGGTGAACTGGCATTGTCCCAGTGACCACACTGGCCTGACCCATTCACTTTTAAAAGTCTTTTGATTGGTAGATCAGCAGGGTGGTGCCACGTCAGATGGATGCCCGTGCTGTTTAAACCCCCCCAGTCCAACTTGTGATTGAATGGTGGTGCCATTTTGCGTTCTGTTTTTCAGATGTGGCCGTCACTGGGGTGGGTGGTCGAGTCTTGTGTGACTGCAGCCATGTTGTTTCCAATTGCTATGCTTGTTGCCGGTCACATGACATATTGTCTGCCTATTAAAGATGGCGGTTTGTGATTTCCGAGTCTCCTTGTTAGTGACAGTCAAGGCAGAGGAACCCAAGATGGTGTCTGGTGGTCTGCACTGAGACCTTCACTTTGTTTTTGTGTGTGTGTGGTGCTGAGGTGTCACCAGGGTCCTAATTTGGGATCCTGTGGTGGGTGCAGCAGACGCAGCGCTGTGTCATTGCAGAGTCCTGGCTGTGATCTTCTGGCCCGTCGCCTTCCACCTCCCCAAAGAAACGAAACCCCCCCTTGTGAAGCACAGGACCCCCAGTCGCTCTGACTGACAGCTTGAGACATTCTGCTTTGGGGGGGGGGGGGCCTGACATTTTCGCTTCTTTCTTTTGGTCTCCCATCTCCTTCCTGTCCGTTCCCAATTGGTGACTTGCCCTTGTCACTGTTGTCACAACGCTCTCAGGGGTCTTCAAATCAACATTAAGACAGGAGCTGTACTTGTAGGGAGTGCCAAGGCATGTGTCCGCTCCACCATGACAGGGTGGTGACTCTGAGGGGGACATGCAAGGCCATTGCGGCTGTCACCCCCGGGGCTGGCCAGCCTTCAGCATCAGTGGCCACTCGTGAAGAATGACACCCGGGGTCCCAGGTAGGAGGCGCTGCTGTCTGATTTCTAAGATGTTTGCTTCATTCTCAGTGCCATTTTTGGGGGTCCAAGTACGTCTGACTCATTTCTTGCCCCATGCCAGGTCCAGTAATTGCCTCTTCTGCTGGTCGCACGTCTCTGCTGTCCCCTTAAGTCTCCGGTGTCTTTAAACGCTCCAGAGTGGTGGGCTTCCAAGAGAGCCTTGAAGAGGGGGGCATGAGTGGGCCAGCATTGAGACCTTTAGCTGGGAGGCAGGGGTCTCCATCCATCCAAGCATTCATGTTGTGACCCTCTTATCCGGTTCTGGGCAGTGGAGCGAGCAGTGACAGACATTTGTAGGGTGTACGGGTGGGCTTTGGCGTGAGACCTCCTCAGTTGTACTTGTCACTTGTGCACTTTCTGGACTTGCCCAGTTTAACTGAGGCTGGCACCAGAGCTGGGTGTGATCCTGGGGCTGCCAGTCCGTCACCGGGCACACTGGCCTTTCTGGGGGTCACCCCGTCACCTGACCTGCTCACACATCTGAGTGGCACGATGAAGACCCTGTAAAGTCACCTGACCTGCTCGCCTTGGGGGTGTGGTCAGAAAGCCATGCAGATGAGCCCTCCTTCTTCTAGACCCACCCATCAAGCCACAGGCCGCCTCCTATTGGCTTTGGGGGGGGGGGGGGGGAGGGAGATGTTGGGTGGGCACAGGGTGCCTGTATTCTTGCCAGGCCCGCTTAGGCTTCATTTTTCTAAGGGACGTCGACGGGGAACTCGAGTCCACACGGGGCACCACGGGGGTCTGCTCGGCCACGGGGGTCTTTACCGATCGGCCTTTGAATGATGTTGACGCACTCAAAGCCAAGGGGCATGAAGTGATGCCGTCGAGTTGTTTGAAGCCCCAGCATGATGGGTGGCCACTGTGGTGGTCTCTTCAGGTTCAGTCAGCAGGCCAGCACCTTAAAGGGTGACCGGGTGACACGTTCTTGGGGTGCGTCCGATGAGGTCAGTCAGGCGGCACCTCCTGCTGGAATGTGGTGGCTGAGTGTGCGTTTGGGCGCGTCACCTGTGCCCACTTTGAATGTTTATCAGCAAATGTCTTTCATTGCTAGTTTTGTGAAGATGGTCAGTGAGACCCTTCAGGGGTGGCCCGACCACAATTGTCACCTTCACCCATTGCAAGGCGGGTGGCATTGAAATTGAAAGTGACATTCTGAAACCAGCATCCCCGTCCGTCCTTGTCACAGCTCGTAAAGCGGCAGCGATGTCCTCTCTGTGCTCCGTTGCCATTGCTCACCTGCTCCTCTGCTTTGGGTTTGCCCGTCGTCGTGTCACTGTGATGCTTCCACTCCCTGAGACCGCCGATGAGAGGCGTGGGGGGCTCAGAATCTGTCATTTCTTCCACTTGGCTGACGATGACCTCTGTCTGCCATTGGCAGGCCAGGCTGGCACCCTATCAGTGACGCTATACTGGTCTCTGCCACTCATCATTTAGGCCACGTGCAAGTTGGCCACCTCCTCACGGCCTTGTCTGACATTCTGAATGTGAGCCAGCAGGCGAGGGTCCGTTGGTGTCGTGCTGGCGAGTCACTTGATGAGACCCCCTTGTGTTGTGTTTGAAAGGCCAGCTGTGTGCGCTGCACGCCCTGGCAGTGCCACTCCCCTTCTGTGGTTCACTGCTTCTCACGCTGGAATGTAGGTGGCGCTAGACCGTAAGTGCCCCCTGCCTTGTCCCGTTCAGTCCCCCCTCCCCCTGGGCACATACTTAAACAAATCAGGCAGACCTCAAGCTTTGACTGTTTTAAAACAAATTTGTGGTTAACGCGAGGACGGCTCTTCCACCTGCGCCTAATCCGCTGTTTACGCCCGCAGTGCGCGCCGGGAAGGTGAGCTTTGTGCCCCGGGGGCTTTGACAAGTGCAGTGCAGGCCGAGTGGCGCGATACGCGCACACTGGGGGGGGGGGCGGGTGACCGTCACACTTTGTTATCTTTAGCTGACCGACCGCCTGATGATTGTACTCTTCGGCTCCAAGGTCCCTGGTGGGTGCAGAGCTGGGACTGGCATGGATTTGGCAGTTGGGAATGGTGCTATATGGTGGACGGGTGCATTGACCTGCCCATCCGTCCATCCCACGGTGCCTCCTTTCATGTTTGTTTTACTGTACATCATCCGTGTGTCTTCATCTGTCATATAGCGCCTTTCACAGCTAACCCCCTGCCCCCTTGCCCAGTGTTGCCAACATGCAGCTGGTGGCCATGGCAGCCATGAAGGCGTTCAGCAGGACCAGTCGTCCTCGGGCCCTTCACTTTCAATGCACTCGTCCAGTTCGGCTCCCGCTGTTCAAAAAAGCCCACCGTCTGAACACGACCTTCCTTTTTTATTTGAGATGGCCAACGGTTCGCCCACCTGAGTGGGTCGCTTAACCTGCGTCCGTCAGGTGGGCCTACGTCTGTCTTTGCGGGCTATGATGGCTAATGTGTCCCATTGGTGACGGGAGCCTCACCTCGGTAGCCTCTCAGCCTATTCACAGTTGTCCACGGAGCTCGGCTGATGGCTGCCGTACCCGCTTGGGCACCTGGGCTGGTGTCACCCTACATGTGGCCTGATCTGCAGAGTGGGCATCAGAGCAGGCCAGGATTTGAACGAGGACTCCTCAGCCATCGCCTCGGGTTTGAGGGTTGGCGGTGGACACGAAGGACCTCTGAGTTTCATCACATCGCTCCACCCACTCTCATTCTATGCCAGGGTTGCCATGTCTTGGAAATACCGACAGCTGAAAGACCACCTAGTGCCGCACTCAACGTCCAGCTTGGGTCCCCATAGGAGTGTGGCTCCCCTTGCAGTTGTCACACCACTGACGTTTTATGTCTCCATCCCCCCCCCCTTGAAGTTTTGACATTTGGGCAGCCGCATGTACCCTTTGAAAGTTGCCCCAAAAACGCCCACCGCCACATCAGAATGTTTCACTGCACGACAATCTCAAAAAAAAAAAGAGGCCAATTTGGCACGAAAACGGTACATCTGGGCTGTAAGGATGTGCCAGTTGCTTTGCATGCAGGGTTTCATACATGTGAGATGATGCCCGCCTCACCCAGGGAACAAACCCAGAACGAGACAGATGGGCACTCCATGCCATCAATGGCCCCACTTCATGTTGGCTGCCCACGTCTCCCCAGTGAGCTCACTTCTCATCTGTCGCTCGCTTTGCTGCACCAAAGGGCATCATATGGGTTTGGGGGCTTCCTAAGAAGGGTGTTCAACCACAAGGGCACACAGTGGGCAGAGAGTTTCACAGCCTGGTGCTATATTTTGCCGTGTAAATGTATAACATTAGGTGGATTAACTTTGCCTCCTAGAAAAGAGGACCCCATGGTGCCATCGCCAGCCTCGCCCACCACCCCTCCTTTACACTGGTAGGGGGCAGCTGGCACACATCTGTGAGGCTGAACCCCTCCCCCGGTCAGCTAGTGTGCAAACATGCCAGCGCTGACAATGCAAATGAGCCGTGTCTTATCGTGCCAGCGCTGCGTGGCGCACTTTGGCCTCTGACTCCCTGAGTGGCTCATTTGTGTGTCACACACACACACACGTCCTCGCACTCCTGTTGTTGTTAAAACAGACCCCTGCCTTGCCCGCGGTTGTCACTCTTCAGTTTTCGTCAAGCCGCTACTGTAAATCTCCTGCCCGCTGTCATCCTGCCCGAGTGGGAGCCGATGTGCCGCTCTGCTTCCGGACCCCCACAATGAGCCCCTTTGTGGAGGCAGTGCAGCTGCTGAAATCTGACGAGCAGCAGGTGCACCGGCGAGGCGGTCCTCACAAACACCAGGCTGCTGGGGGCGACGCTTCTGAATGGGCCGATTTTAAGGGACACACAGTGGGCAGAGAGCTTCACAGCCTGGCCAGCAGGGGGCAGTTTGAACCCCCCCAGTGAGTTTAGGATGAGAGGCCGTGTCGGAGTGTCGCTCTGCATGAGACCGAGGGGGCACACGAGACAAGCGCGGGGTCCTAAAGCACCGAATAGGGCAGGTGCGGCAAACCCGGGTCCCAAGTGCAGATCACCAGAACCAAAGGCATGTGCCATCTGAGGAGGACATGGCACTGCCATTTTTTTTTTTTTTTTAAATTTCCTTGTTGTCTATGAGCCATCGGTGGCAACACGCATCCTGTACTGTGTCCTTTAATGTCCGGCTAGGTTCCAGCGCTAGAGGGTCAGGTGGGTGCTCTCTTTGTGCCTGAGCTCTTCAGAACTGGACAGACTCGTGCATCGTGACTGCCACCTGTTTATCACCCCGGCTCGGCATATAGTTGACAGTCTGCCTGGTGCCACTGTCCCCAAGGAAGCTCTCATGAGTGTGTCAGGCTTTGAATTGAACTGGCATTGGAGGGGCTTTGTGGTGACCAGCCTGAGGGTGGACAGGACGCCTTGGTGCACACGGCCCACTGCCGTGATGTTTGCGATGAGGCGCCCTTTGTTACCGTAGGCACGATTTCCATATGAAAAGTCGCCAACAGAGCGGGCCTTGTGTACGTGTGCCGGCTTATCGGCCCAATCTGAAGATATGCAGAGCTGGCGGCACAAGAGCTCCTTTCAAAGTCAACCACTGGCCGCGGGCGTCCCAGGAGCAGAGCCTGCCTGTCGCCCACTTTGGGTACCCGCCTGCCCCTCTGTTCAAAATCCGTGGCAGTTATTGATGCCCACTTGACCAAAGGTCACAGCCATGCTGCTCAAGTCCAAGTCTCCTACTGGGGTGACCCTGCTGCTCCCAGGTGGGCCCTTGAGGAGTGGGTTAAGACTGTGCGTGGAGGTCAGTTTCAGATGGCACCTGCACCCATCATCTACCTTCCAGCAGCTGCTTCTGCAAAGTCATCTCCTCAATTAAAATGGCGGGCACCAAATGCCTGGCGAGGCTTTACCATTAACCACATTAATATGTTCACCCCGTGGTGGAGCTGCAGCCTACCCTGGCATCATTGGGCACAAGTCAGGGGAGCCCGGGAGAAGAGCAGTGTGGCACAAGGGTGACATGCAGGCTGGCAGCAGGGAGGTAGCACACTGCCATGCCATCGTGCTTCCTGTGCTGTGTTATCACCTTCAGTCCCCTGCTTCTGCCATGACTCTCATGCCCCCCCCTGCCCATGGTGGTGTCCAATGCTTGGCCATTTTGGATCCTATTGGATGCAGAGCGTGCTAGCATTATATAGCGCCTTACTGCGGTGGCACACTCTCTCCTAGTGGGCTGTTGGTGTGGAGTCAAGAGATCTCGTGACACAAGGACACTTGTATAGCGCCTTTCCGAGTTTGCGTTTACTATGGAAACACGTGGTGACCTTCAAGTGTCCTTTCTGTAGTGCCTCATATGGCACCTGTCCATCGTGCATGGCTTTGTGACCGACCAACAGGCAGGCCACCCTTATATAGCGCCTTTCCTTAGTGAGACACTTTACAGGACCCGCATGAACCAGTGACTTACCCAGTAAGGGCGCACTGATGGGACTGACCGACCCTGGTCATTGCTGTGATTAATACCTGTCTTCCTGGTGGCACAGAGGTTAGTACCACTGCTTCACCATGCCAGTCGGTTTTTTTCCCCCTGGGTCCTCCAATTCTCCTTCCACATCCCAGAGTTGTGTGCTTTGTTTGTGGGTGATGCCAAGTTGGCCTGGTATGAGTGGGTGTGCCCTGTGATTGACTGACTCCCTGCCCAGTATTAGTGCTATTCTTATGTCTAATTGGAAACTTGTATTTGAACCCAAGAGTGCGCCATTCTCCTGTTCAGTGTTGGCACCCATCTTGTGCTCAGTGTTGGCATCAATTGGCAACTCTTGTGTGACTTGTGATAGAGTGGCACCCTATTCAGTGTTTTTGCCTATCTTGTGCCCATTTTCTACCAGCCGATTGACCCAGCATAAGTGTGCCCTGCAATGGATGACTCTCAGATCTGGGCTGGTGCCTTTCTTATGCCTCCCTGGATGGGGCTGTCCATTCAAGCTGTTTTGGTTGGCACTGGTTAAACGGTCCCATGATGGACTGGCATCCCATCCGGGGGTGTCTCACCTTATGCCTTTTACTTTGTGCCGCCATTGGCACTGTGATATCTTTCATTGCATGTTGTCATCACGTTCTTGGTACCAGTAAGGCCTGGCAGTCAAGTTTCCTTCGAGCCCTCCTAGGAAGTGGGCATCTGCCCCTGGTGTCCGCTTGGTGGCACATACTTTGCATTGACGGCCTGGCACCCCGGAGCTCAAGTTGACAGAGACTGATAAGATCAGGTGAAAACGGCCCGCATTTGGCTATTCAAAGCAGCGCGTCTCGCTTTCCCTGGAAGTCCCCGAGCGGTGTTGATAATCCGCCATGCCAGCTGACGCCACATGCAAACTCCGATTTGCATCTCATTTTCTTTTTTCCCTGACCAGTTATTTCCTGCATCCCGGTTTATTAACGTACTTCATGCTGCCAGGGCCTCCGTCATCTGTGCTGGCGCAGCCAGTCGGCTCTTGGGTTCAGTGCTTTTTTTTGGGGGGTCTTGTCATCTTTGTCCAGGTAGAACTTGGGCACTTTCGGGCTGAGAGCGAGTCTGGGCAGTGCTGGCGTGGCACCCTCTACAGGGCAGGTTTGGAAGTCCAAAAGATGAGATGGTGTGTGTGACCTTAGGCCGAGGGCCCCTGTTTTTAATTTAGGACCCCGGCCCACCCCAGTTTATTAAGTGGTGCTGCCCTCACTTTCTAAATGTATTTGGGCTTTGTAATTTGTCACCCATTTGTTTGGGGGGCCCATCGCAGTCTGAGGCTCCTCTGAGGGCCGAGTCCAACTCTGGGTACACATCAGCTCCAGCCTGGTGGCACCGGGTGACGTGATGGCTCTGCGTCATTTCAATAAAGCTTTGCCGGCACCTGAAGCGGGTCGACCAGTGAAAGTGCGCCAGTTCACTCCTGGGTTAAGAAAACACAGCCCTCGGCTGCCAAGCCCTCCTTTCAGTCAAATTTGCTTCTGAACTGTTTATCCCGAGGCTGCCATCTGCGCCGTCTGTCGGAACGCAAACCTGAGAGAAGGAAAAGGCACAGGGGCACAGACCTGCTCACAGCTGGGCACGTGCCAATGGAGTTGTTCCCACTAGTCCCCCACAAGACCTTTGGCATCCATACTCCGTGACTGGCATCGATGCCCTCAAGATTTGGTTTGAGTTGATTGGCTAACGAGCACTATGTGCCAGCCACATGTGGGCAGCGGAGACAAATAAAGGAAGAAAGAAAGCTTGGCGAGCAACTTTATGGGCCTTGTGTCCCTCGATAAAAGGCCACACCCCTCGGTGCCCGTCTCTGTGATTGTGAACTCTGTGTGATTGACACTTAAAGGAATTAAATATTAGTGGGGCATGGTGGGGGGGGTCCATTTTCTTGTTATAATTAATTATTCAAAATTAAAATCTGATCTACAAAATGAAGGTAACCCAAGGAGCCGGGGGGAGGGGGTGGATCCTGCCATCTGCCATGCCTGCTGGGGATTACAGTCCTGCCCGCTATGCCCTCCTCATTTACGGTAAGTTCAGGTGTTCTCATCTGCTGTCTACAGGAGGCGCAGTAGAGCAGCAGCAGTTGGCATTAAATGAGCGCCGTTCATGCCAGAAGTGGCCCGGCGGAGTTGCTGCCCGTGTCTGCAGATTTGAACCAGAGCGGCTCCTTCTGCCCTGTCAGCTGCCCCTGTGCCCACCGGAAGCGTTCTTTGACCCTGGAGCCTGGAATGGGGCTGCTGCTGTCCCTTGGGTCACTGGCAAGGCACTATATAGGAGCCGTGCTCTGGTCAGCGGTGCCCGCCTCTTTGTGATGCCCCTGCCTTCTCCTCTCTCCGCAGGTTGGGAGTCTCAGCTGCTGGAGACGGGATTTCTAGGCATCTTCTTGTGCCCCTTGTGGAGCCTGCAGCGGGTGCCGCCAAATACTCCGCCCTCTGGCATCGTCATCTGGGCCTTCCGCTGGCTCATCTTCCGCATCATGCTGGGGGCGGTGAGTCTGTTTGCTCCGTCGGGTGGTTATGCCCTTTATGGGTATTCCGTGGGGACTGTTGAACCCTTCCCAAGATGCCAGGTTGGGCCTCCTTATCAGTCACCAGTGCCCTCTGAAGGCTCTTCTTGGGAGAGTCCTGTGCCCCCCCCAGTAAAGTGAACTCTCTTGCGAGTGCCAGCAGCCTTGGGGGGGACTGGCTGTCGATTGGGTTGGTGGGCTACAGTTCATCCATGCACAAGTTCCTCACAGGGCACACCCACACTTACCAGTTTAGAGATGTCACACACAGCAAACGTTTGCACCCTTTGGCCTTAAGTGCTTGACCCCGAGCCCGGTGGGTTCACAGTCACATTGTGACCAACTGAAGTGGTCCCAATGTGTGTGAAATGCACTACGGTGCCCACTGAGGCGCTGGCATCCATGTAACACTGCTTGCCCTGCTTTGATGACCCTCCCAGGGTCTTTTATTGCCAACTGGGTAGTTGTGTCTGCTGAGGATTTGTGTCTCTGGCATCACACTGCCCACAATGCGCGGGCCTTCTGGTTTCGTGCCAAGGTGCTAAGGACGGGCTAACGTCACGACTGCCCCCAAGTGGGTTCACCAGCGAGACGCTAAATGCCCACCCATTCATCCCTTTTCTCGATCCCCTCATTGCTCTGAAGGCTGTTCCAGAAGTTAGTGGGCAGATGCCAACTTCCCTCCTCCTGCCACAGTGTAGGTTGTGACCCATCTGCAGGGCATGAGAGGAGACCTGGAAATGTCACACTCAGTGCCAGCTGCCCAGGCTTTGAAAACCTAACCAGTGGCTCATCCATATGCAGCTGTGCCACCTGGGCACTCGCTGGTCACCCCAACACAGACCGCTCCCGGGAGCTGCAGTGCATCATGGGATGGCACTGAGAGTTAAAACATTTTAGACTAAATCTGAAATGCCCGGGCATGGGGATGGGCAAAGGTGGCATGAGCTGAGACAGAGGCTCACCCTGAGCTTCCTGACATGTATATGAGGGAGAGCGGGTAGAAGGTGGCACTTTAGTGTAGTAAAGCGCGGCCCCCCGATAAACCTGACGGTGGGGGAGGGGGTCTTTTTGTGCCGCCAGCGCCCAGGACTGCCAGGAACTTAGCAGTGACCTGAAAATCAGTTTAAGATGTGCGGGCGCAGAAGCTGCTCATCTGTGTAATGAGAATCAGAACATGGCAGTCGCTGGGGGGCTTGTGGTTACAGGCGGGGGGGGGGGGTCATTGGGGTGGCAGCTCTTCTTCATTTGAACTGCAAAGCATCATGTGGCGTTACACACACACATACACACACACACCCCTCACCATACACGTGGAATGGAGGCAGTTTATCTCTGCCCATGCTGCCATCTTTCAGCTGCTGTGCCACCCTCCCACACTCCAGTTATCGGTGATCATCGTCTTACGGTGGGCACCTGGTACTCGAATCCTGAATTTGATTTTCTCCGAGTCAGTGGGCCCCTTAAGTCTCAGACTTTCCTACTGAATGTGACCCCAGAGGGGCTTGGCTTTGGCACAACGTGATGACGTTCTGTGTATATGCCAGGCTGGGCAGTAGTGTAATCCTCTCCTGGCCTCTAGAGGGATGCTGCCCCCATCCTACGATACCCTTGGGTGTATTTGTGAAGCAGGTATGAAAAGTGCCCAGGACGTAGCTGGCTGGCACACCTTTAGATGGGTCCCCCCTTATGCTGATATGACAGTGGCCATTAAGAAGTGCTGTGGTGGGGCAGTGGGCACGTGGGTGGGTATTACTGAATCGCAGCTCTGGAGAATTGAGCTCATAGAATTCAGGTGGATGCCAGGGCAAAGGAGACAGTTGGGGGTGGGGGTCATCCCACCCAGAGTGAGGGGGGTCCTCCTTTTCTTTGAGATGCCAGGTGGGCACTGCCTGCTTCACACACCTTAACGGGCTCCTGTCTCTGCCATCGTTGTCCTCCATGAAACTCGAGGACGCGGCTGACGGGCGGCCAGTTGCTGCCGAGCCCCCTAATCCCCTCGCGGGACTCGGCCTGACGTCATGCGGACTCAGCACTTCAACAGCTGCGCCGTGCCCTCTGCCAGCGCGGGATGTGAGTGGCGGCCATAAAGAGGGAGTTTAACGCACCGACCCGAGGTTTCCTCTTCCCACCGTGACGGTGCACCTGTTTCAAATGACACCAAAAAATGAAAAAGTGAAGGCGCAGTCCCGCCAGACCTGCTGGGGGCTGTAAAGTGGACGTTTAGGGGACCACCAGCTGCCGCAGACATTCAACTAGCCGTTTCGTGGCTTAGTCTCAGGGGGCTGCAGTTGTGTGCCCCACCCCCCGCCATTTCCATGCGTCCCACCGCAGCCATGTCTTCCGAGTCTGATGTGCCCCCGCTGGCTGAAGTGCCAGTGTCACATTCTCATGCCAGCCTGATCCTGCCCTGGCGCGGCCTTCACGAGAGATGTGGCCCGAGTGGCAGCATCACTAAGTGCTTCGCCGTTTTTCATTGGTCGGTAGCACACGGCACGTGCAGTGGTCCGTCCGTCTGTCCATCTGTCTGCTGCTGGTCACACTCGTCTTCACTGGTCCACTTCAGTTAAAGGCTCCCTTCCTGACCTGCATGGCACACTTGAGTCCCAGTGGCCACCTGCTGGGCACTTCAGCTGCTCTTTGACATCCTGAAGAGAGGAGCTGCCCGCCGTGGGCGCGAGATGGATACCCGCTCTCCTGGCCTGTTGCCCCCTTGTCCACGTATTGCAGTTTTCTTCACATGGCCACTAAGACGTGTGTGGTTGTCTGTGATGGACTGCCACCTCTAGAGGGTGCCCAGTGCTGCCAGGTTAGGCACCGGCCCGCCACCACAGTCCTTTGGGTTTAGCAGGTTGGCTGGGACACTGTGCGTGGTTTTATGTCCCCATGCCAGCTAAATTGTCACGGCGCCTCAGATGGCTTTTTCTTTGTGGTGGGTCATGCCAGTTCCGACCGGTCCACCACTGCAGGTCCAGTCCTGGACCCTCACTCCCTTATTTCTTACTCAAGTGCAGGGCTACAAGGCGCTGGTGTGAGGCACGGGATGCTAGTACGATTGGTGGGCACCCTGATGTGGTCCTTCAGAGCGTCTCTGCTTATGTTGAGGAGCCACCCGGACCAGGAGGGGAGGGCAGGGCAGGGCAGGTGAGTGCCGGGGAGCCCACCGTGTTTCCATGCACTTGCGCTGCAGTTCAGTGCCTTAGCCACTAGGGGGTCCTCTTTAATGTCTGTTGCATTACCGTGTGAAAGGCGCTATATGGTGGGCTTCCATCCATTATGCAGCCCATCATATCCTAACATGGGAGGTCTGCTGGAGCCAATCCCAGCCAACACAGGGCGCAAGGCAGCAAACAAATCCAGGGCAGGGTGCCAGCCCACCACAGGGCACACACACCAGGGACAATTTAGGATCGCCAGTGTACCTCACCTGCATGTCTTTGGACTGTGGGAGGAAACCGGAGCACATGGCGGGTTTCTTCTCTTCCACTTGTGTTGTCTTTGTAGGGCGCTATACGTATAAAGGGTGGCTCGCTGGTCAGGGTGATGTGTTTCCAGAGTCTCGGGTTCAACTCCCAGGCCCTCTCGCTGTTCCCGTTCTCTCAGTATTCCGGTTTTTCCTCCCATCTCTCCAAAAAGTGCCATGCGTTGTGTTGATTTGGGACTGGTGACCTGGTCTGTCAGTGTGGGCACTGGCCCATCTCTCCGGTGACCCTAAAGCGGGTATGAGGACATGTGACTGTATATTAGTGCTTGGGATGTGAACCATTGACTACCTGAAGAAGAAGGCATGGCACCCGCCAGCTGGATTCATGTGCGTGAACTGAAGTGCCCGCCTGCCATGGCTGACTTGTAGCAAGTATAGGAAAGTGCTGCCCGCCGGGCCAGGCCAGTGTGACTTTCCCTTATTTGATTAACTTTAATGAGATAAATGCAGGAATGCAGCATCGGCACACGTGCCCGCCATCCTCGTCCCGGCGCCCCCTTTCCCATGCCACCATTAGGAAGATTAATTCTCCAAATTTCTTTGATTACATTATGTGGGATCAAGTGAAGAAAGACCCTCTTTATGCGCTGCCTTTGCACTTCCACCTACTGGTGGCTCCTGGAGATGGAGGATGCTTGACCTCTGACATCCCCCCAGCTGCGGCCCCCCGGCGTCCACGAGGGGTCTCTCCCTCTCCCCATCTGACCCCAGTGACCGGCGCTGATTTGCTGTTTCATCCTGTGGCTTGTAAGGTGCAGCTCGAGTCATGTGGCAGTGATGGTGGCAGTGCCCGGCTGATGCCCCTCCGCTTATATTTATTTAAGTATATTCTTACTGTAGAATGTCTTCCTTTATTTTGTAATTGCATCAGCTGCTCCAAAGAAATGGCACCCCCTTCAGGGTCAAACCAAACAGACAAGAGGGCCACGTGATCTGAGTGGCATTGGGATTGGTGCCCCTTGCCAGATGGCTGACTGAGCCCATCAACGCTCGCCAGTCCCTTCCACTTAGTTTCTCTGAAATGACATCAAGGCGAGTTTTGAAGGTCCCTAAAGTCCTACTGTCCCCCCTGGTACTTGGTCACTTGTCCCATCTGTCTGTGGTTCCAAATGCTGCTCCTGATTACCCAGAAGAATACAAAACTAACTGGGCACTGTGCCTTTGGGATTGGCGCCCCCTGCTGGACGGCTGAGTGGGCGGGCTCTTCTCTTTGGCCCCGAGTTCAATGACTAGGTGACATTAACTGTTAGGGGTGACTAATGACTTAAACGTTGGCATTCGACAGAGGTGCTCAGCTCAAGCACAGGGGCGGGCACCGCTGTAGTCAGCTAGACTTTTGTTTCCAAATTCTTATTTGTTAATTCTAGAACTTACTTGGCATTTTGAAATCTGCCTGTCTGTTACTACAAAGACCTGGCGCCCCCATCAGGCCAAAGCCATTCATTGCTGAGGTTGTGGCTGCCTGCTGTTCTAAAATGGCCAGGTGAGTGGCATTGGGGTCGGCGCCCCCTGCAGGACGGCTGACTCGGCTGAGACTGGACCCGGAGTTGGTGGAGTTTACTATGTGGCTGACTCTGTAGCGCCCTCTCCAGGCCTGGTCTTGGCATTACGTTGTAAAGGTCCGCTCTCTTCCACCCCTAATCCCTGTTTAGCAAACGTGACGGGGGACCAGTTGCTCCTCATGAAGGGACGCTCCTTTTTGGGACATTTTTCAGCTGTTCCTTCTAGAATTTGTTTTTATTAATCTGGGCAGAGACCATGGCGCCCCCTACAGGACCCAAGAATTTTTTTGCTTAGGTCGCTTGGGTTCTGGGTGCCTGCTCTTTGGACAGGAAGACCACATGATGGATGGGTGAGTGGCATTGGGATTGACGCCCCCTGCAGGACGGCTGTGTGAAGCCCTCAACAGAATGGATGGTCTTGAACGGTTTGGCTGGCTCTCTAGCTCCCCCTGCAGGTGTTGTAGGCTCTGGTAATTGAGCTGGGCTTCAAGGCGCTATAATAAGTAGCAAACAAAACCAAACGTAGTCCGACTGATGGCCCGCAGCCCTCCCGGCACTCCATGTCTGTCAAGCCCCCCCTCATCACTGAACTTCTCAAAAATGGGGGCTCTTAAATTACCGACCAGAGACGGACGCAACGATGAAGGCGTTGGGGCGCAGAGGCATCTCGAATTTGCGTCACTGTCCCCAGCCAGCACTTTACAGGCGTGACTTTAGGTCACTCTTGGCCTGCTTGTGTGTGGCACCCCTGCTGCTCTCCGCCATCTCCCGAATTAATTAGCCCCTGAAATGAATGGCCACTTTGTTTCAGGGAAAAAAAAAAAAAAATCCATGGAAATTCTGACATCCGTAGCCCAAAAAAAAAAAAGGGAAAGAGAAAGCGAAGAGCGCCAGTCTGTCCTCCTGTCGGGGGGCCTTTGTGATCACGCAGCTCGGGGGTCTCGCTGTCATGGAGTCCCACTTGGCCTATCTGGGGGCCCACACGTCTTTACCAGCTCATTGAGTCGCCGGTCGGACCTCGGGTGGTATGGGGGAGCCCCTCAAGTCGACGGGCACCTCGCTCATGTTGCGATGCCAGGTGTGCCATCATGGGCTGTGCTCAGTGGGTTTACCCGCTCACGAATGACCTTGGCATCATGCAGTTGGAGTTCCTTGTGCCCGTGTAGTGAAATTCTCCGCTGTTGGCAGTGTTGGCCTATGCGGGTTCTGCTAAATTTCCCTCGCACTTTTATTTGCCCCCCCATCGCTCTTCTCGACTCGTGTTCTGGTTGGCGAGTCTCAGCCTGGCATTTCTGAGTAAGGACTTCGGCTCCGGGCTTTGGACTTCGCACACGTCGCAGTTGGGCGGGCGGCTCCTCCTCTTGTTCTTGTGTCGGGTGGCACCTGTAGACCCCCCTGTGCTCTTTACAGCGGCACTTGTCACACCTTCACGTTCTCCTTCACGTTACTTGGTGGTGCCACAGGGGCTCTTGGCAGCTGGAGGGTCGGAGGGCACTTACAGGTACAGGTGGTGGTCTTCGTCACCTCTAGCCTGATATACTGTGACACTTGTGGACACATCCCTGTGCTCTTGACAGCTGGCCTTATCTACCCAGCCAACAGCTCTTAGAGTGGTGCCCGTCACAGCTGGCCTCCTGTGTGCTCATATTTACCATTTAGACACAGTAGGTGGCACTGGTGGGCACCCCCCCAAACTCTCCCTGGGGCCTTGAGTAGGTGACACTGCTGAACTGTCCCCGTGCTCCTCACAGATGCTGTTTGCTCTTCTCCCGTCACAGTCACATGCCTGGCAGGTGGCGCTTGGGACGGTGACGTGTGCCCATCACGCCTGGTGTTGTCTCCTCATTCCTTCACCTGTTAGGTGCAGTAGGTGGTCCGACATGGCAGGCCTTGTTTTGACTTGTGTAACCCGCATTGCTCTTGGAGGTTGCTGGGCTTCTTCACATGTGGCCTTCTGCACCCCTAAATCCAGCAGGTGACACTTGGGGATGTGTCCCTGTGCCCTTTACAGCTGGCCTTATTTAGCCATCGTGTCACCCTCCCCTGTTAAATTGTGCACCCCAGCAACCTCCACGAGGCTTCAGAGTGTCACACACAGCGGCGGGTGCCACCAGAGTTAATGACAGAGATCTGGAGGTGAGAAGGGTCCCCTTTTAGACAGGCCGGGGGGTCAAAGCCATGAAAATCATTGGGAGCACCCGACTGTCCCAGAAGAGCGCACCACAAGTGCGATTTACCACCTAAATGCCCCGTTGCCCACAGGAGACCATCGTGGCGCTCATCTTGGCGAGGGTTTGATGCCAGGGGTTTCTACGGTGACTGCAGATTCAGGTGGTCTGGGATGTCTGACTTTGGCAGCGGGTCACATAAAGGTGGCTTCGGGGGCCTCCCGATGAGGTGCTGTAATCCTGCCTGCTGCCGCGATGCCCTCTGGGCTGATGGGAGTCCTGCCAGCTCCGTGCCAGGATGAGATGTTTTCTGTTCTTTTCGTTATTTGAGACCCTCAACAACAGAACCACCGTGGTGACATGAAGGAGAGGCTTTATTCGGTGCGCCCTGACAGCTGAACCCTGGCCAATGCCAGCTGGCACTGAGATTTTCCCAGTAGTTAGCACTGCCTTGAGGGGGGGTTTCCTGGTGGTCCTCCTGTCCGAGGGGGGTCTGCTTGCTTCACAGTGCCTCCAGTTCTCTATATCTGTTGTTCTGTTCTGAAGGAGTTGGCACTGTGCCTGGCCTCGGCCCACTGCCCCATTAGGTGCCCGTGCTGAGGGTCAGCGTGGAGAAGGGTGCAGTGCAGTCCTAGGTCGAGAGTTCACTTTGTGGACCGCCACGTGGCCACCCAGGCTCGTCCTTCCATGGTGCTGTTGGGTGTTCCTGGTGGCTTCAGGGCAGTGAAGGTGGTGACAGGGTGGCAGTCCCTGCCCCTTGGTGGCTCACCTGGTCTTTGTGTTTGTCTCATGTAGGGCCTGATCAAGATCCGAGGAGACCAGTGCTGGAGGGACCTGACCTGCATGGACTACCACTATGAGGTAGGTGGGCCCGGGGCGGGGGGGGGGCAGATGACAAATAGCAGGACAGTGGCATCATGTGGCACTCCAGTGTCCCTTATTTCTCCTGCATGTTTGGTGGCCTTTTCACATATCTAGCCGTACAATGTCCTGACCCTGTTGTGCCCTCTGAGGTGGGGGGCACAAAGCCCAAGTCATAAACCTGACCCTCATGCCAAGTTCCAGGGCTGCGCATAAACCCCAAATGCCATGTGGCGGGTGCATTGTTTCGCATGAGTGTTCCAGTGGCATCCAGAGGGGTGCCAGTCTGTCGCAGGGCACACACTCATGCCATCCCACCTTAAACTACACATCTTTTGGGATGTGGAAGGGAAGCAAAATCAACACCTGGGCCAGGGGTTCAAATCTGATGTACCAGAGCTGTGAGACATTCGTGCCATCCTCTGTGCCATTCTACCAGCAGAATTTGGGCCAAAAAAAATGTCCCATTTTAACCCGGGAGTTGCCCACCTCAGGCAACCTGGTGGGCCGTAGAAACAGGTTTACACTTCGATGGTGACATGTGACACGTGTGTCAGGCCACCTCAGACACCCACAACCCCCTCGTGTCCTAACGGCTTTACATTCAGTTGCACTGGCAATGGTGAACAAGAGCGAGGATGGCAGGATAAAAGCCTCCCACCCGCCGCCGTGCCCCCCAGATTCTCCCCTCTCATCCCAGAACTTTAAAGGAATCTCTTTATCTGCCGGCTCTGTCTGCCCTTTGATGTCCCCTTTGAGAGGCGGAGACGTCAATTCCACCACACAAGACCCCGTTTGTACTCCGGAGGCAGACTTGAGTGCCCCTGAGATTAGCGTGTGGTGACGACGGGCGGCCGGGCTGTGACCCGAAGCAGCTTGTAGGACGAGACAGTTGAGCTGTTGTATAGCGCCTTTCATCGCTGGCCTTCATCTATCTGTCTGTGTGTGTGTGTGTCTGTGTGTGTGTGTGTTCGTTCTGTAGGGCCTGTGTAGCGCCTTTCATATCTCCTGTATTGACGCCCCTCTGATATCGGGTGTCTCATCTGTCCTCGGTGTCCTATAGCGCCTTTCACGTCGCTCTCTCCATGTCTTAGATCCATGACGTGGCGCCTTTCCTTGCTGCTCTCTGGTGCCCTCTGTTGATCACACAGCCCTTTGGCTCTCCTGTGCCACCATACAGCGCCTTTCATTCAGCTCTTTTTTCATGTTGGTCATGTGATGTCTCACCTTTATTTTCTCTTGTCTCATATTGCGCCTTTTCTTTTGATCAGAGTGTCCCTTGTCTGTCATGTGGCACCTTTCGTTTCTGTCCGTCATATAACGCCTTTCACCTTCCTGTCTCTAAGCACCTGTGACTTTTCTCTCTCTCTCATATAGCGCCTTTCCTATCTCTCTGTTTGTCTAGCTGAGTCTGTGTTGTGTCACACGTCACCAAGCTGTCCCACACACAGCTGATATTCTTTGGCCACCAAGCCTTGTTTTTTTTTTTGCTGAGGAGCCCCACCACCCTCGGGGGTCTCATGTCGTTTTGGTTGACAGGCTCCACTCGGTCGCCCCTAAGATTGAAGTGAACAGATATGGGGGTCCAAACTCGCGGAGACCCACTGAGCCACATTTGATGCAGAGTGAGGTGGGCTGAGGAGGATGAGGAGGAGCAGAAAGCCAAAGGGCCAGGTGTCGTCACACAGATGAGGGGCCACCGAGTTTGTGGGTAAAAAGCAAGTCTTCCCTCAGAAGCCCCCCCATCCCCTTGGACCTTGCAGGCGGCTCTGACCGGTCCGCTGACCTTCACCAGTGTTAGGGGCTCCTCCTGGCAGCCACGGAGCCTTTGCTGATGTTACCCTTCAAAGGGGCCGTGAACGTCATTAGGCCCTGGTGACACTCGGCAGTCACAAAAGTGGAACATTGGCATGGAATCCCAGGAGGCGCCCACATGCCCACCCCCAGAGGCTGTGATGGATTTATGGCGGTCCTCTGCAGGTGCCCCCCCATGTGCCACTTCAGCATCTCCAGGTGTTTTTCATCCCAACATTCTTTTTGCCGGCCCTTGTTGTGACTCCTAGTGCCATTGGCACAGCTTTCTGCCCATTTGTCATCTTGTCTTTTCTTTATGTTGAGGGGTCTCGACACCAGGAGTGCTTCTGGAGGGGCTGTCCTGGTGTTGATCCCACGAGTCAGACCACCACATCGACCTTCCTGACAAGCCTCAGGGCGTCACGAGGACACAGTGGAGCAGGACAAAGCGATTGGCATGAGGTGGGCATGGCAAGGGGACTCAGGCTGGTGTGTGGTGATAGTGAAGATGGCAGCATGGCACTGTCTTGGCTGTAAAGATAGCCACAGCAGGTTGGTGATGGGAGGCACCTGCGAACAGCCCGCAGACTGGGCAGTGGTCATCATTGTGTTCATTGGCATCAGTCAGTACTGTGATGGGCTGGGGGATCAGGACAGCCTCAAACACCAAATCCCCCCCCCCCCCAATCCCCCCAAATCCTTGGGGGTTCATTAATGAGGCCGAGTCGGGCAGCATGGTGTGCCAGGTCATAAAAGAGCCAGAGGCCTAAGCCAGAGCCCCCCGCCCCAAATCCCGCCAGGGCTCATTTGGTTTCAGCACGCTGCCCGCAGTGCCATGGCATTTTGAATTTTAACAGCCGCCGAAACAAAAGAAATACGGGCTCGACGGTGCCCTTTCACCTTTCAGCTAGTTAAAGCTGCCAGTCTTGGCCGGGCACCTGATTTCATCACAGTTTGATTATGGGGGCCACTTCCTCAATCAGCGTGCAAAGCAAATTGCAGTCATTAGCACTCGGTGAATGGCGCAGATCGTCACTCGTGTGCCTGGCAGGTCTGGGGGTCCTCGAAAGGGGCCAGGGCTGTAGACGCGCGCGCACACACGCAGGCGGCACACAAGGTGTGTAATGGGCGCCCTGGTCAAGCCTGCAACTCATTACCCGTTAATGGGCTCCTGTGAAGCAATGCAGTTGGCAGCACTGAGGTGCCACGCTTCTGCCAAGTCCTGCATTACTGGGTGCCCTGGTGCCATTAAAACAACAACAGAAAGCAAAGACTTTGCTCACGCCAGTCTGTGGCACGGGGGGCTCGTTAGAACAGAAAGCCTGTAGCCATCGTCACTGTTTTTACTCATTTCTGGTGGTCTGGGTGGCACCAGCAGCTGGGTGTCTGCCCTTTTACCTTGAAGGGGCATGCCAGTCTACAAACTGGCCCTGCCTGCCCACCCACCCCATGACTCTCATCATGTGATAGTGGTCACAAGGAAGTGTGAGAGGAGAAGACCCTCCAGCAAGGGGGACATCCTCTGTGCCACCAGGTCACCCCCTCATCCCTTAAAAAAGGGGACCCGTTTCTTTGGTGCCCCTCAGCTTTGAGTTTTACGTGAAGCTTCAAATTGGCATTTCTGACTGCGCTGCCTTCCCAGATGTGACCTGTCCAGCTAAACGGCAGACCACCTTGAACCCGAGTCGCCCTATCCCACCGTGGCATGTCAGGCTTGAAGTGAAGGGTGGTGGAACTCCTGAGATGCTTGCTGGTTTGGCACCGGTGCCCGCCGAGGTCACCCCTCAGTGCTCTGACCCCACGTTTGGTCCGAGAGACACCCTGACTGGCTAGGAGCCCCCTTAGTGTGGGTGACGATGACGTCATTATATGTTGAAGGCTGTTCACAATGACATAGAAACATTCCAGACTGGTGACCTTACCAGGGCTAAGAAGCAGCCACAAAATGCCAACAAGGAGCGGGTCACGTCAGACTGATTGGACTTAGGTGACCTCCTGCGACCCCTGCGTTAATCCCACCCGGAAGGTCGGTGAGGACATTTGGGGATCTGCAGCAGCCAGCAAGAGAGTGATGAAAGGTGTCTAGAGCTGGCAGGATGAGGACAAACCTGAAGACCCTGGGGGGCTTCCACACAATAAAAAAAAAAAAAGAAGCCACAAAAAATGTCACGAGGCCCACGGCGCCCGCTGACAGCCTAATGAATTGGTCACGCTGAGCGCCAGGCATAGCTGCGTCTCCGAGAAGAAACGCGCCATTGTTGTGCGCCCCCCCGAAGGCTGCCCACCCCTACCTGCAGCGAGGCGGGCGCTCAGCTCTGAAGGGAACATCGAGAACTTGCGTTGGTGGCTCGTCTTTTTTTTTTATGGGTATGGTGCCCTTTTTATTGGGCTGTCCCTCTTTTTAGGGCGGCTTGTGTCATAAAGCGCCTTTGCTGTTTAGGAATGTTGTGACCTCTCATTGGTGGCTCGTCACTTGTGTCATATAGCGCCTTTTGTTACGTGCCATTACTGTCTTCCCGCTGTGTGACTGTCGTGTCATCCTGTGCTCTGTTTTTTAGGCTTCTGTGTTTATATAGCGCCTTTCGTCGGGGCCGCCGTTTCACGCTCGGCGCTGTGGCCTGCCTGTCTGTGGTGTCCCCCACTCTTTGGTCTCCATGGTTACAGGTGGCCGATCGTCTTCCGTCCTCCATGTCCAGCACCCGGTCACATGGCACCGGTACTGCAAGTGCCCCTCGCCCACGGTGCCCACCGTTCCCACCCCCTTTTAGTCCCCCCCCACTTCCAGGAAGGAGCCGAGAGGCCTGCAGACCCCCGTGGTCCCCAGCAGCCCGAGCCGCGTTTGGTGGACGCCGTCCAAACCGCTGTTTGTTTACTTTGGCGTCCGGGCAGAAAGCCGTCTTTGTAATGCAGGCCTGAAACGTCTGCGGGCCAAACTTGTGCTTGGCGGTCCCGCGACCGCAGCGCTTGAAAGTCGCGTCCCATTGTGCCGCTCGCAGGACTGCGCCACTCATTTCCACTTTAAATATCGGATGTGTGCGTCCGGCCGCCTTTTGTCTTATGGTAATGGAGACGAGGGACGGCCACCGCAGGGCGGGAGGGACGACTGCTGCCCTCGAGGTTCGAATTGGGGCTGTGAAAGGAGCTATATGAAGGAGCGACTGACTAAGTGAAGAATGCAGCGCCACCACGAGCTCGGGTCGAGAGCTGGCAGGCAGCACAAAGTGCCCATTGTCTCGCGTATTTCTTCAGAGGCCTCAAAGTCGTGGAATCCACAGTTGGCAGCGGCCCATCCTGGTGCCCAAGGGCACTCCTGCCAGAGCTGGGCCTGTGCCCTGAGCTGACACCCGATTTTGACATTTTTTGAATTTTTTTAATCTTCAGTCTCTGAAGGGCACCACATGATGTGAGCCGCCGTCATGCAAGGCGCCATATAACTCGGGGCTCTACGGAGTGATCATGTGATGTAGCTGGAGGCCAATTCGGCCGCAGCCTGCTCTGCACCCCTATGCCAAGGCCTCGTTCCTGTGCTTGCATTTTTGCATATATAAAGTGAGGTGACCTCAGCAGGGTAAAGCAGATGGCAGGATTGTGCCCACTCAAAAAGGGTCCTCAGCCCACCTCTGACTGGCATCCTACCAATGTCCCTGGCAGGCACTTGAGGAGGCACTCGGCACACAGTCTTCAGTTCTCGCTTTGTAAGGTGCTGGGTTGGATGCCACAAGGATGCCAGTTCAGTCCTTGCTGCTGTCACATCTGGAGACCCTGTACCAGTCGCTTTAATGAAAAGAGCCAATGGGGTTCACAGCAGAAAGGCGCTTGATACAAGGTGGCAGTGAAGTGAGAGCCAGGAGGGGGACATTAGGGTATAGTGGCACAAAAGGAAAATGCAGTGGGCATAGATGGGCAAGGAGCTTTACTGGCATCCGGAGGGGGGGTGTGAAGTGTGGGTGCAAATGTTTGATTATTTTTTGTTGTACAGCTTTTCCCTTTGCTCGTCCCTCCTCACCCTCCTTATGGGCTCATAGAGGATGCCCATCTTTTTTGGCCTTGTCACCAGGGCTGTGGTGTTCAAGTCACCACACATTATGTGGTTCTTGTCAAAGGCTGGCAGTGCCCCCAGCTGGCGTGTCTGTTACCGCGTCCATCGTGTTTAATTTACAGACTAGGAATGGAAATGTCATGGCAACCCAGGGCTCGCTGCCAACCACATTTAAATTTCAATCTAGCCCTGTGCCAACCTCTTTATTTGACGATATGTTCATAAACTTGTGGACATCTTAATTTGTAAGATTATGACATCAAAATGGAGACTTGGGAAGGCTGCCAGTCATCTCGTGGCGCAGGCCCGTGCCTCCCAGCTCCAGGGTATTTTAGTGGCATGTGCCTCTCGGCAGCCTCTCCATGTACTTGTGCCCACTTTCTCCCATTGCCATGCAGTGCGCCCACTTGTGGAAGACCCTCCCACCCCAAAAAGGCAGGCTGCTCTGCCCGCCATACAGCGACCGGTGCTGCGGAGCTCGCCAGGCCCTCGTGGTCTTTCCAGGGCGAGGGTGCCCGACAAGCCAGTGGAAAAAAGCTGTGCTCACTCCCTCACTCCCTCCCTCTCTCGGCGGAGCTGCCGGCCCTGGTTGTGTCGTTTTGGCACGGGGGGCGGCCAAGTAATGCAGCCAAGCCTGTGGCACGGTGCCCTTATCTCGGCCGCGGTAATCAGGGGTGGCAGTCAGGAAATGCATCATTGTATCTGCCACCCTTGGCTGCCAGCAGCACGAGCAGTAAAGCAAAGTCATCCGTAACACCTCATCTGCGCCTGCTGGCCTTCTGCTTGGAAAAACGGCGACGCCCTGCGAAACGAGAAAGAAGGAAAGTGCCCGGCGGGCAACGGCATGACGAGGGTACCGGGCTGCCACTTGGGAAGGTGGCAAGGGTGCAGCCTAGGTGTCGACATGCCCACCATCTGCTCATTTGTTGACTCTTGTGTCTAGTAATTTGTCACCATGAGTGCCCCCTCATCATCTCCGTGCCCCCTGCCAGTCACCCAAACAGTCAGTTCTCCAAAGTTATTTGCATTTGCTGAAAACCAAAAGACCCTCAAAGGCCGACCGTCATTAGGATCATGCAGATATATATGGAAGCAGGCTTCCTGAATTGACTTTGGGGGCACATGCCCGCTGTGCCATGGTGCCAGTCACAGTAGAGCTGCAGCATGCAGATTTATTTCTGTTTTGGTGGGAGATAATATGAAAAGTCCTGAGTTAAGTAAGTCATGCCACGGGCTCGAAGCTGGCAGGCCCACCATACCATGCGGAGAAAGTCGCTGACATCGAAACGGGTGTCATGCCTGCTGTGGTGCCCTTGCCCACCTCACCGACTCCCTTACAATGGCCCCCGTGAACACTTTGTAATTTCACTCCGATCCCTCGTGGTCATCTGGGGTGCTCGTCACGGTTGTCTGCTTTTGGAATTTGCCCCCTCCGGGGTCCTGTTGGGGGTCTTTATGTTAAATAGACGTCACTATAAACATGGTGGACTTGCTATGTGTCTGCGGTCCTGTGCCCACTGACTTGTGGTGCTAACGGGCGCCCCACTGATGATGTCCTCGACTGTGTGACCCTCTAGTGTAAGGAATGAATGGCACAGGTAGCTGCTGCCTAACGTGGGCACTGCTACTGAGGGCACACAGTGGCTACAGCGCCCTCTAGTGGCTCCGGTGAAGTTGAGACCCGCACGTGCCATCAGATGTCCCGTCATGTCCCTTGTGCTTGGAGGGTGGGTCCCCCAGAAGGCGGGTCCTCGCTGACGTCACTGCTGCTGACTCCTCCCCCTAGCTGTTGCCTTGACGTTTTTTGCTTGGATTTTCGTCACTGGGTTGCCCTTTAGGTGACGCCTTGTTGTGTCCCCAATGTATTTGTGGCCGCCTTTTATTTCCATATGCTGGAATTTTTCTTTGTTTGAACTTTCAAACCCCATTTCTGGGCCTAGTCCGGTTCAAGCCTGCTGCTGGTAGTTGGGCGCAGGCCGGACTGGGTGAGCCTCTGCTGGTCTGGCCAGTGAAGGCCCCCCACCCCGCTCGGTGGTGGGAGGAGCTTTGAGGTTGAGAACGACGAGCATCTGAGCCAAACCGCCAGACGAGAGCAAAGGGCAGGAATGACCGACAGAAATGGGAGCCAAAACACGCAGAGGAAGCGTTTCCACGGTGACCGTCCATCCCGCTGTGTTGTGGTCAAAGGTCACCGCCTCCAAAGACACACCCCTGACAACGGTGTGTTAGCCATAGCAACGGGAAACCCAAAGAGCAGCAGCCACAGAATTACAAAATGGCTGATGAATTGGTCCAAATGAAGAGGAAGAGGAGAATTTGGACCCTCGAAGGGACTGAAGATGGAGGAGCAAGAGGGGCTCACCAGCCGGGGGTCCTCACACTTTATGAGGCGAACAGCTTGCCGCTCTTGCCGGGGGTTTCCCAGCCTCTCTCCCTTGGCCCAGCTTTGTCTCTGGGGGTCTTGCCAGGCAGCGTTGGCTACTTTTGGGGGTCCGCTCTTCTGTGGTTTAGCTTGCTGTTTTTCTGGATTGTTGTCTTTTGTTTTTAATTTAATTGATAAAGTCATTCCAAGTTTTGCACTCGTCTCAGAGGGGGGGCCTGGTGTGGCGTCGCTGAGGTGGGTTTTGTGTAAATCCGGAGTGCCAGTCACCGTGTGCCCACCCACTGCCATGCCCGACCTTGTTGCTGGTGACATCTCGAGGGGTCATCTTGTGTTCCCGCCTCTCCTGTGGCCCGTTTTGTTTGTTTCTGTTCACATGACTGCCACCGTCATTCTGTGACTGTTTGAGGGGTTTAGTGCCCCGAATCCCCCCACGCTCCTCGACTTGGTGTCCCTGTTTGTCATCGTTGAGGACGTGTTGAGTCACCAAGGGTGAGCGGGAGACCAAATCTCAGCCAAAGTGCCAGGAGGGCCAAACGAGGGGGCAAACGGAACCCGAAATTGAAAGGCTGTGCAGACCACCAGCTCTTGGTCCTGGTGGCCCGCTGGCTTTACTTCTGTCCCTTTTCTTTTCTGCTTACCTTGCGCTTGACCAGCTGGTGACGTTTGCCGTGGTGGATGTCATGTCACCGTGGACCGCGTGGTTCTTGCTTGCGCCTTTGGCAGACGCGGTGTGACTTGGTGCCTTCCTGTCCCCCTGTCATCTTCTGCCCTTCTTCAGCCTGGTGGTCCCGTCGTTGAGGCCCTCCGCTGGTTGTGTTTGCATTGCCCACCACGAGGGCTGGATAGCATGACAGTCGAAAGTGGGGGGCCGCAGACTTGTGACGCACACAACCCCACAATTACTAAGTGGGACCATCCGGAAGTCTCAGCCCACCAGCCTTTACACCTTTGACCTCAAACGTCACCCATGGCAATGCCCTGGCAGCCATCATAACAAACTCGCATACAATGGCGGTGCCCGGTAAAACAGATGGATGGAACTGGAAGACCCCCAAGACGGGTGAGGCCAGTGAGACTTACATCGCCCCGAATGACTCGGAATCCCAGAACCAGCGAATTTAAAACCAGTGCAGTGCTTTGGCCCCCCACCCTCCAAGTCTCCCGCTTCTATCGACGTGATGCCCGTCCGCGGGTTTGCCTGGCAGCCTCAGTGCACTGGGCCTCTCGAGACGAGTTACGAAGCGAGAGAAATGGAAACATCTGGGCAAAGAAGAATACGCCGAAATGTCGTCTGACTGCACATCTTCAGGGCCTTCGCGGAGAAACCACAGCAGGAAGCGGCAGCACAGGGGGAGTCTGGGGGGCTCCAGATGGCGAAGGAAGCCTGGACGGGATTTTGATTTACTGGAAGCGTCAGGGTGCAGTTCTGCTGTGGATGGCCAGGGGGCGCTGGCGGTACTCACACTGGACTCCTTGGGGGGGGGGGGGGGGGGGGGCACACGGGGGTCCAGTGGGAAGGCCTGCTTTGATTTTTCCCCATCGTGAACTTCTCAGATTGGAAACCCAGCAAGTCAAATGATGAAGATGAAGATGAAGAAGGGGCCAGAAGTCAGACACCTGGAGCCAGAAAAGTCGAGTCGACCAAAGCAGACCCCGAAACGAGAATCGAAGGCCGAGCAGCGACCACCCCCCCCACAATGGCACACCAGAGGGCAGCAGAGGACGAGCCGCAGATCTGAGTGAGCAGTCAGTCAGTCGCTGGACACGCCCCCGGGGGACACGCCCCTAGCAACGGTCCATAACAACAGAGACAGCCCTGAGAGATGGAGGAGATCAAATGGGCACTAACTACATTGAACGCCAAAGCCCCCCGTGACATGGCGATGACTTGGGATTCAAAGGGATGCCCTCCTCCGGCTGTGCCCTCTGCTCACCCGCCGCCTCTCGTCGCCTTCACTTTCTTGTCTTTCAATTCACTGTTGGGTTTATCATGTCGTCGATTTCTTCCTGGGGCCGGGCACCGCCATTTTGTTTACGGTTGCTATGGCAGAAGTTGAAAGCACTATATGTGCCCACCTTGATGACCCCCACTATTTGTATTGTATTCATTTGTGTTTGTTTTTTTTTGGTTTGTTTTTTTTAAATACTCCCCCCCCCCCCCCCCCCCCCATGTCGAGTCACAGGAGCCATTCCCCATCTGTGGGTGCCGCACAGGGTGGTCCCGGGGAGTGACATCATCTGTGTGGCGGAGCCGAGTTTCACACCTTTGCTTCCTTCGTTTCCTTTATTTGACGTGAGGAAGGGCAGCTTGTTGGCATCAATTTTCAGCAGATGGCATGACTTCCGAGGTGTCACGGAGGAGTGGGCGGGCCCTTAGGTCAGTGGCCAGTGGGGACAACAAATTGATGAAAGCACAGAAGTTGAATCGGGTGGGCTGCTAAGATGACGTGAGCCGATGTCCCCTCCAGGTGTCACCTGGCACTGACTGATGAAGGATGGCCCCGGCTGGAGGCACTCCCAGTGAGCCATGTGGGCACCAAGGGCCCTAGAATGACATGCCATGAATGACATTGAGGGCAGTGCCAGTGAGGTGAGGGGGGCACCTCTGAATGAAGCTGGTGTACAGTGACCAGCCCTTCTGCTGACACTCAAGATGTGTGTTGTGTGGCAAAAGTTGCACCATCGACCTATGATCTGCTGGCATGGGCTGGCACCAATAGACATTATAAGGGCACAGAGCGGCCGACTTAGGGGTCTCGTTGAGCTCATTCTGTGGGTTCACCCCCCTCGGTCTCGATGAGATGATCCACGTCAAGCTGTGACCCACCAGCCGCTTCTCATGTGGGCAAATCGAGACACCAGCCTTGATGCCAAATTTCCAGCCCTGTCTCACTTGTGCGAATGCAGTGAACTGCGTGCCCACCCTCTGCTGCTTCTGCCCAGTAAAGTCTTCCAAGCCAAATGGCGGTGATGACACCGTCATTGTGGACCTGAGCCCACCAACTCGTGACATTAATTTGCTGTTATGCAACAAAATAAAAATGGTGTTCTCTGTTTCCTTGGTGACATCAGTCTGAGCGCGGTGACACTTTGGCCAGCTGTTGTGTCTCATTCAGCCTGCTGAGGTAAACCAGCACCTTCCCTGGCAGACACCTTTTTGGGTTTTGGTGCCAGCAGGGCAGTCAGAAGAGAATCAGCTTGACATGAGAAAGAAGCCACAAAGCCAGCCGATGCTAAGCGAGTGCTTGGGTGTCGTCACCGGCAGGTCTGACCTGGCACTCTCAGTGAGACTCGAGTCTGCACGACGACACACGAGTGAAGCGGCAGAGGTGGCACAGACACAGATTTGTTTTGACCCAAGCCCATCATACTGCCCCCCCCTGCCCAAAATGACCATCTCCATCCCAGCTAAGGGCGGCTGTGGCTCAGCATGTCCCTCAACCTTTGAAGGTCCGCGTGCCACCTAAAGAGGGGCTTCAGACCCGTCCTGTGCCAGCTGATGGACGTTTGGCCAGTCACTGCTTGTGTCTCATTGTTCTTTCTTCCAAGCTGAGGACGTCTGTCCGTCTCCCGTGGACTGGTCACTCTCCACATCCAGACCAGCAGGCTAATGGTACGTTGGCTTTCATTGCCGATGACAGCTGGCCAATCGCCCCACCGAGCTCATCAATCCTGTGTGTCAAAGGAACATCAGATCCCAAAAGTCTCGCTGCCCACCACACTGGGTGGTCTCCTAGTCCTTGTGTCTGTGGTTCTCTGTGTATAAAATCTGCCTGTGACGAGTTTCATACTGTGAGACCACCATCCTAATCCCCTCTTGAAAGACTCGACTCCCCCTCCTCCTCCTCAGTTGCTCTCCTTGGTGCTGAATCGGCCCCCTTGTTCTCTTGTGGACTTCCTCCGGTGCTGCTGTGTCTTTTGTGTAATATGGAGCCCTGCAGGTGAGACCCCACGAGTGTGTTCTGTAGCTCCTTTGACTTTACATATAGGGGGCGCTATATAACCCAGCATGCTGAACCGCATCTGTGAACTCCCTCCATGGAACCTCCTTTGGTTTTAATGGCTCGGCTCCTTCAGTCTTCGCACCTTGGCCCACTTGTTCTTCTGTGGACTTCCTCCAGTGCTGCTTTGAGACCCCACCAGTAGAGCCAACAGTCTAGCTGGCAGCGTTAGTAAGGACCCGTCTGGACCCACTGCCCCTTTAAACACTCCTGTCATGTCCCCTGCTTTGGTTTTCGAGGCTCTGCTCCCTCAGTGTCTCGTCCTTGGCTGCTCTCTGTGGTGTTGAATCCCACCGGCCGCTCCGCTCTCTGTGGTGCTGGACCCCCTCCTCGGCCGCAGTAGTCATGGCAACTCCTCCCCGAGCTTCAGAACACCGTCCTAAACCTTGTTGAGGCCCTGGGTGCTGTTCGGGGTCTAGCCGCGGTCTCCGCATGTCACAAAAGACAAAGCAGCACTGGAGGAAGTCCAGAGACGAGCAAGTGGGCTGATTCAGGACCATGGAGATCAATGGAGGAGGAGGAGGAGCTGAGACTTAAAGCCAATGGAGGTGCGTTCCTCACAGACGCGATTCAGCGGCCTCCTGGGTTTTATTGCGCCCCCTATAGGTAGAGTACAAGTCGAAGGAGCCATCTGACACACTAGTGGGGTCTCCGTGTTCCAAAGAAGACACTGCAGCACTAGAGGAAGTCCAGAGAAAGACGATCAGGCTGATTCAGGACCACGGAGAGCCGCCAAGGAGGAGGAGAAGCAGACGGAGCTGAAGAGGTGGCAGGATCGAGGGGTTTGGCATTATTAAGTGGTACGGTGGCTTCCACGTGTCACTTGAAAGTGAATTTGGTAAGACCACACCAGTCAAAGGGTAAGTTATGCCCAGAGACCCCCCTGCTCTTTTCACATTGGTCTCCCTGTCCTTCTGCTGGTCCTCGGCACACACACAGGACGAATGCTGCGATTCTCCTTTTCTTGGTTTGTTGGCCACTTTACTGTAAACCCCCCACGGCCGTCTTCACGTCCCCTCTAAAAATCTGACTGTCCCTGTCTGCTTTGTGGCAGCAGAATGTCACATGTGCCACCTCAAGTGCCATAACGTTATGAAATAAGAGTGAAGCTCAGAGGAGCCGATTCTGACCAAGTTGGCAGATTTAGGTTGGCGGCTGCTGGAGCGGAGTGCCACTGCTTTAGGGACCCTCGAACCTCAAGTCGCTGGTGACCAGGATTGGCGCTCTCGTGCCAATGTCCTCAGCTCCAGGTCCTGTCATTTGCTGCACGTGTGGAGCCGTGTCACCCATCGATGTCCCCTCCAGATTTATGGCTTGTGTTGTGCCCGACATGAAATGGCTGCCAGATGTCCCGGTTTTGTAATTTCCAATAAGTAAACGCATCCTCTCGTAAAGATTCAAATCAAACCAGCATGCGAGACCCCCTCTTCTGCATTCCTGTAATGGTCCTGCAGAGCTTTGTGGAGAGGGGGGCACGGCGACCGGAAACAATATGGCCGTCAGCGGACAAGGACAGACAAAATGGTGGCACCGGGGGGGGGGCAACTAAAGTCACGCAGGCAGATTTAGTAAACATAAAGATGACAAACATCCATGAGGGCAGAACTGAGGGGTCACCACAAAGACACACGCCCAACCCCCGCGCCCATCTACGAGCCATCTTGATGTGCCACCCTGCTGCACCTCCTTGTAGTTGAAGCGTCGACTCTCAGCCCGCTGCCCTTGCCTTGGGGTGTCCAACTGAAGTCCTTGTCATCGTTTAACAGGCAGCACAAAGGCCAGGCCAGTGTCACAGTGGGGGGACGGACCTGCGTCAGAAGTGACCACAGTTCTGGCGCGGGTCTACCAGTTCGATTGAACAGAATGCCAGCTGGCACATGAAACTTTAGTAGAAGGATGCGAGACCCAGCAGAGGCCTGGCCACCAGAGGGCACAGGAGGGGGTGGTGGGCATCTGAGGACTGTTCAAGCTGACCATGGACCCCCAGAGGTGGCTGCGGATTGGGGTATTTGCTGGCACAATTCATTTCTGTGCTTAGTTCCATGTCTTTGCTGTGACGCCATCTTGGATTGTGGTCTCCATTTTGTGAAGGGTTGTGTGGCTGTGGCTACTACTGGTCACATGACAGGGTGGGCGTCAGCAGCGTTGTGATTTGCCCACCTGCAGGTGTTAGAAGCCGGCAAAGTCTTTAAGGGAAGCTCCATGATGGGTGCCCGCCCAGTGTGCCCCACTCCTCAGTCTCTATCGCTGAGCTCTGCCCTCCCGGGTCGATGATGTCAAAGCCACCAGAAGCTGGTGCCCATCTCAGGTCCCCAAGGGTGTTTTGCACCCTCGAGTGCCACCTTCTCCTCATTAGATGGGGGTACTGCAGACCTTTTGGCATCTCTCTGCCCTTTGTGTTTAAACTGCGCCTCCCCCCCACCCTGCACTCTGCCCCCATTTCTGGTCCTAGGTGGGTGTGCAGAGGTCACTGGTGGGCCCCCTGGACTCACGTCAGCCCACTTTTGAGGTTTTCTTTGTGTTGCCGTTTGGAGCCTCACAGAATGTGCTGTCACTTTGGTTTGTCACTTTGATGATGCCATCTTCTTTTTAGTGGGCACCCCCATTTCTTGTGTTTGTCACCTCGATGAGTTAGCCAAAGTTCAGGGGTGTGGCCTGGTGTGACATTTTTTTTTTTTTGCCAATGGCCTTCAGAGGTTTTGCTCAAACTCCCGTCTTTGTTCCTTTTGGTCCCCGGTTTTGCCCCCCCACTTGCTCCCAGTGCTGTCGCCGCGTCTCCGTCTGTTCACCTGTCACTGGTCAGTTGGCAGAGGCTGCCATGTGTGTGCGCGCACGTGTTGGGTCACCGCGTTATTCGGTCACTCCTGAGCCTTCAATGGCCCACCATATGAGCCGTGACTGCCCACCTTGAGCGGACCTTCTCAGTAAGGCCGTCCAGCTGAGGACTCTGGTGGGCTCAGTAACTAATTAGCCACATGGTGCGATTGATCGCCCTGAGCGGATGCCCTGCCTGCCCGTCTGCCTTTCGAATGCGCCAGGGTCATCATTGAACACGCTGGGTGAGGCCTTCGCGGTGTCCACTTGTGACGTCCCCTCGGTGGTCCTTGGCTACATCTGTGTGAGGTTTTGAACCCGAGACCTTTGGGCCACAAGCAGCCCCTCTGAGCCAGCTGAGCATCACACAGATGTCCCCTGAAAGCCCCCCGGCCCACCACTGCCACCTCATTTGTCCTCGGCCGCTGACATCCCCCCGCCGAAAGGTGAACGGTGCCCCCTGTTCAGTTGGTGGGCCGACAGATGGACCGATCTCGGAGTCAAGCTCTCGCCATCTGCCCAAAGAGCAGCCCACCCGAACGTGAAATGGCAGATTTCAGCCCGCCGTACATGTGCAGTTTACTCGAGATCTCCGGGGAGCGCGGTGCGGCAGAGCGTCTCGAGTAAATTGCCAGCAGTTTACGGTTAGCCTGGCGCTCGCTCAAACTCACAGCACGCTGGCTAAGGCTGCCGTCTTGGAGCGGCCCGCTCGAGGAAAGCCCCCCGTCCTCCGCAAGGCTGCCCACCCGCCTGCCGGACTGGCCTTTTAATAAAGCCTGGCTGAGCGCTTTGATTTGAACCCGACGCGGCCTGATGTTGAGCGTCTGGCGCGTTGCCTGGCACATCTTCCACCTGGGGTGGCGCCCCCCTTTGGAGTGAAGAGGTGCGCCCAGTTAAAGGCGCCATATAATGCTCAGCTGACTGGCACAGCCCGATGAGGTTACATGTGCCTGGGGGGGCTCGTGTGCTGTGGCTCTTCCAGTGGACCTGTTTTTATAGCGCCTTTCCCTTTGTGGACGAGCGGTCGGTCAGGTGGGCTCCCGCCACGAAGTTTGTCAGCCGCTGCACCTCTGTGACTCGGCGACCCCCACCTCGGGCACTCGGAAGCGCTCTTGGCAGAGGCTGGGTGACCCCGTGGCTCGCGCTTTCCTGTCTCGGTGTCTCAGGAAGGAAGGATGCGGTCGGCTGTCCTCGGGGGGCCGCTCTCGCTGCTCGGCTTGATTGATTCCAGGCCCGCTCCTCCGTCTGTGCGCCGCGTTCAGGCCCACCGCTCACTGTGGCAGGCGCACCTCTGGGTCTCGCTGGGCGTGTTATGGGCCGGAGACCACCAGGTGGCAGCACTTCTTTGGTGCCATTAGATGGCTGTGCTGTTGTGGGTTATGAGAAGGTGTGACATTGAAAGGGGGGGGTCCCCGAGTCCTGATGAAGTGCATCCTGTGCATTGGATCATTTTGTGAATCAAATAAAAACGGGGCATCTCCCCCCCCCACTGTGATTTATTGAGACCCCCTATGTGCCAGTTTGATGTGCCAATCAAGCACTTGCATCTTATAATCCAGACAACACTCCAAGTCTTTAAACATCTGGTGCCCCTCACAGTTCCAGCCAGCAGTCAGTTGTTTATAGCGCCTTTCACACGATGAACGAGCCAGAAATGGCATTCATTTTAGGGGTCTCCGCTCGTTTGGTCAGGAGGTTCATCTTTCTTGAGACCACCTTGGCTGGCAGCGTCACCATACGGCTGTATGGAGAATAGAGAAGTCTGGGTGATGAGTGTGTGTGTGATGGCACTGGATTGCCCCAATTGATGGGTAGGCACACTTCTTTGCCATTGTTATGATGCCCACTTTCTCTTCCACAGACCCAACCGGTGCCCAACCCCTTGGCGTATTACATGCACCAGTCGCCCCAGTGGTTTCATCGCCTGGAGACCCTGACAAATCACTTCATCGAGCTCGTCGTCCCCTTCTTTGTCTTCATGGGACGCCGGATGTGTGCCCTCCAAGGAGTCCTGCAGATCCTCTTCCAGGTCAGTCACCCGCTTCTCTTCTCTTCCATTTTGTCGTGCCGTCCGTTCTGAGCCTGTCAGGGCCCCGGTGACTCTGCCCACTCGTTAAGGAGCGCGGGCGGGTTTGTGTGTGGGGCTCCTCAGGGGCGGGGCCTGGTGACGCTGCAGCTCAGGCTCCGCCCCCAGGACCACTGAAGGGGTTTGTGGGCCATAAGCTGGCGCCGTTGGCTTCCTGGTTGTCATTCGCTTGCCTTTGGACTTGTGGACCCCTTTGGTTTGGTGCCCCTTTTGCTCATGTCGTACCTTTGTGACTTTGCTTTTTTCTTTTCTTTCGTTTTTTTCGTGCTAATAAAATCTTTTAATTTTGGCATTTGTGCCCGCGGTTTAAATGGTTTCCCCCTTGTCGTGTTGTTGTGTGATTTTTGTGCAGGCTGCAAAGTTGGAATCCTGGCCCACTTTGTGTAAACTGACCGACCGACCGACCGAGGACAGGCCTCATCCCAGGCAGGCCCACAACTCAAAGTGTCCTGCTGTGGACGAGAGGAAGACCACAAAGCCCCCCGAAAACAAAGGGAAGAATGTGGAGGTCCAGAGCTGAACGCGTCATTCGTGGACGGATGTTCTTGGCTTGGGGTCTGGCAGTCGGGCTGTGTGTGTGTGAGTGTGTGTGTGAGACTCCATGACGGGCGCTTACTGAACTGAAAAATAAGGGTGAGGAAGACAAAAAACCCAAAAGCAAAGACCGCCACCTCAGTCAGGAGCAGCAAATGCCCAAGAATCCAAAGAAAAAGAGTGCAGCTGGCATGGCACCCTCACCTGACAGCCACTGACTTGGCACATCATTGACCCTCGCCAGCCCTCCGTGGGCACCCCCAGTGTGCCACGCGTGACGTACCTGCAGGGTAGCCTCTTATGTGGCACCCGTGCCAGCTCGGTGCTGGGGGGCTTCTTCTCCTGCTTGTCTTGTTCTCACACACATAAAATGCGATTGCCCCCCCCCAGCCGGCGGTTTCTCTCTCGCTGTTTCATCGCTCCAGCATGTTTGAAAAGATGGAGGCATCAAAGGGCGAGTGATTCATCAAAGCGAGCCGTCGGGATCATCTGGAGATGATTTGCTGATAGACAAAGCAGAAACGCCGGCGTAGGAGGCAGCGACGTCTTCTGGAGTTGGAATATGAACTCCGCTGGATGAGAAGAGCGACACACACACACACACCTCAGCGTTTGGGAGTCCACCATCAACAGAATTCCAAAGTCCATCTTCATGTGTCAGCAAGCCCACCCAGGGACCCCCACCTATGTCCCTGTACGTCAGCGCTGGACACCATTTTGGTAAACCCAACGCCAGCCACACTTTTCAGTGTCGCCAGGACTTGTGCTCAAAGATGGCACCAAATGGCAGTGAGAGGCGAGCGAGGGCCGAGGACACGGTCTGAGTTTATAAGGGTCCCGTCAACAAACCCACAGTGGGACGACGAAAGAGGAAATCCCCCGGGGCAAAGTGACAGCTCGCGGTCGGTCGGGAGAGCGTTTGCCGTACGTTAATTCGAGAAGAGAAATCGGAGAAAACTTTGGAGGGGGGCCTCCAGGCCTGGTCCTGACTTCAAAGAGCACACAGCCCATCGGACCAAACTGGAGATCCAAAACGCGAGCCCAGCGGCCCCTTTTTAAATGGAGGCTCTCTGTGACCCACAAGACGTCCAAACGAGTCTGACGTCCAGTGATCCGAAAACTTAAAGAAGAAAATGAAATAAAACGGAAAATCAAATCTGAAGTACGCGGGGGCGGGGGGGGGTGGGCAAATCATGAGACTTGGCACACAAGGCAGAGCCGACGAATCCCAGGTCTTCTGGAGGCTGGGAGCGTGGCAGGAGGGCCCGCCCCCTCAGTGTTCACACCATAAGGGAGGTGTGCAACACACGTGAAGGGTGGGGCATGAAGACCTGGCTGGGCACACCCCACCCCCAGGTGCTGCCCACATCAGAAGACAGTGAAACTGGGGGGGGGGGGGACAATGACAAGATAACTAAGATGATGAACGACAATTACAGTAAGTACAGAAGTGCAAAGAGAAACGACAACCAAGTAAAAGTCCCAGCAAGTGACACAATCAAAGGCGGGGGGGGCGTCCCAGGGTGGTCCTGACTGATGCCAGGAGAGGGCAGTCTGGGGACTCTGAGGTTGTGCCAGCATCTTCTCGGTGACGTGACCTCCGTCCTCGCTTTCCAGTTAGGTGGGCCCTGCTGTGTGTCTGCCCCCCCCCCCCTCCCAGGACCACTTTGAAGACCCTTTTAAATCCAGAATGGTGGAGATGATGATGATGATGATGATGCAGTGGTCTGCTTTTATGCATTTTGTTGTTTTTTCTTTTTAATCAAAAATATACGAGCAGATTTTTTAGGTCCCAATTAAAAATAAAGAAACAGTGAGGCCACTCTGGACCCCTTTACTGTATGTGGGGTCCGGCTGCCGCCTCACTTTGAGTGGCCTGGGCCTGCTTGTTGGTCTTAGAGGGCTCGCCCGTTCAGCTTTCAAGACCGATCAGAGCGGCCCCCGAGTGTCTGACCACCTCAGGACCCCTGTGCCCTCTGTGGGCTAGCGTGCGAAAGGGGGGGGGGGGGCTGCCAGCTGGGCTCACTGTGTCACCTGGAGGAGGAGGCCCCTCTTAGTAAGCCTGCTAATGGAGAGGTGGGCAGCAGCACCATGGACAGCAGTGATTAGCCTGGTGGGCTTAGATAGGGGGGCTCTGCTGTGGTACATCGGTGAGGTTCCCAACTTCTGTTAGTTCACCACACAGCCCAGCGACTAGAAACCTCCGGAAAAAGCCGACACTCCGGATATGGCGCCTTTCAGGTACAGTATACGTCTCTCTGTAGGTGGTCTCACTCTTATTATATAGCGCCTTTCGTCCCCCCACCCATCTCTGTCTGGCTCGCCGCTTTGCTTGCGTTGCTGGACTCGTCTTTGGGGTCCTCGGCCTTTTGACCCCCTGCTTTTTGTTAATTGACTCTTTGGACTTTTGGGTGTCCAGTTTTGTTTTTTTGTTCTTTGCCAGGGCTTTTCATGGCCAACCGTCCCACCGGCTTCTGGGTTTAAAAGTTTTGGCCCATTCTGGGGTCTGTGCTGAGTGTGGAGGTCCAGGACGCCATCTCGTCAGCCAACCGCCTAAGAGAAGAACGAGCTGCAGGGTTAGTCAGCCGCCATCTTGAATTGCTGGCCAGTGATAACTCACGAGAGGTCACCTGACCGGCAACGGGCTTAGCAACCTGCAAACAACATGGCAGACAGCTCAGCAGAATGGCGACAAGCTTCCAGAAAACCGGACACGAAATGGTGGCGCGAGAAATGGGATGATGATAAAAAAAAGCAAAAAACAGAGGACCGGGTACGAGTGGGGAAAAAGCAAAATCATGCCAGGCCAACGGTGCCCAAGCTGGAAAAGGAAGGTGAGAGGGCAGCACAGAGGATGGGCACCTGGGCCAAGTCCACAACCAAAAAGCGTTCAGTTTGGCGACATTACACAGAGTGGGTCACGTGACCAATAGTCACCATGGCAATGGAAATAAACCACAGAACAGAACCCAGAGGACCACCACTAATCTCATGGCAGACTGGTCCCCTTGGCACTGGCACTGGCACTGGGGCTCTGCTTCTCTCTTTAATTCTTACAAAATTAGGTAGCTGGTGACAGGTTATATAGCGCCTGACAAAAGAGCCAAACTATGGGGGGAGCCCTCACTGCCAGACAACATGCCAGGCTGTGTTGTGCCCTGTGAGGTTGATTGAGGGTGTAGGCCTGGCAGACTCTGACAGTCCTGTGCAAAAATGACGAAAATGATGGGACAGCCAGAGGTTCAAGTGACGATTGAGAAAAGAGAGCAGAAGAGGAGGAGGAGGAAGAGGAAGAGGAGGAGGACACGCCAGAGCCACCTCTCCAAAGAGACTGAGGCGTCACAGCAGGCCACTCGCCATCAGCCAAAGGAAAAACTGAGGACTAGTGACAGTTGGGCCACACGATGACTCTGTCACTCCAGGTCATTGTTTCCATCGTCCCGACTCGAGTGCCAGCAGAGCAGCAGGAGATGATTGCCTGCAGTGGGGTTTGGGTGGGCATGGGTGCCAGTGGTGCAGTGCGGTGTGTGCCGTTGGCTTCCTGCCCAGAAGTGGTTAGTCAGTTGAAGGATTAGAGGTGCCAGCCTCGGATAGAGCGCCCTTTGTGTCTCTGTTATATAGTGCCTTTCCGGTCATCATGCTCTGTGCCAGTCTGTGCCTGCCTAGGTGGTGTTTGATTTACTCCTTCAGTTTCACCTCTCATAAGTGTTATATAGCGCCTTTCCAATGCCTCGTCTCCTGCCACACTGAGCCTTATGCCTCTGTCGGCCTTGCTGACAGCCTTGTCCCTCTTTCTGTTACCTGTCCCTTATAGAGTGGCACCGGTCACATCTCTCTCTCTCTGCCACTTCCAGCTCCTTTTTATGTGTCTGCCCTGTCCTTGTCCTCCCTCTCAGTGGTCCCACCCCCTGTGCCCTGTGGCCCTTTGCTCTTTGTGTTTCTTGGCCCGAGACCCTGAGTAAGTGCCATCTCTGGGTCCCCGCCGAGGCCCGATTGAGTGGCCTTCGTTTTTGGGACGCCCGTCCATTTTCATCTGTGATGTCAGCGAGGCCCCTGCAGATGGCACCTCGCCTTGTGGACATCATGAGCGCCCCCTGCTGAACGAACGGCCCCCGTGTGTGTCATTTGCATGCCTGACAGAGGTGTGTTTGTGCTGCAGGTTCCTCTTCTCCGTTGTCCGACCTCAGAGGGGGCCGAGCAGGAAGCCCCTCCAGCCGGCTGGCAGGACATTTGCATACAAGAAAAGGAAAAAATGACAAAAAAATCCCTTTGGGAAAACCCAAAGAGCAAAGCGCTGGCAGTCAGCCTGTGGGCGGGGGGCACAGAGTCACCAGGGAGTGACGTGGTTTACACGAGGGGCTGCGGGGTGTGTGAGCACAAATGAGCCCGGAGGACGTCTAGGGCAAAAAGTGCACCTCTGCTGGGGGGAGGAGGTCCCTGAACGAGCCACCCTGACGGGTACGGGCTGGGGGGCCGGGGAGGGGGGTGAGGGCACAAAGCTGTCACCGTACAGGAGCCGCTATGCCAGGGTCGACCAGCCACCGCTGAGAAATTCGCCTGATGGGCGCCTGAAGTGCCAGGTCGTGCTCGATGCTCACTGGCGTCCCCTGCAGGATGGTCTCAAGCGTCCTCACCCTGGTCAAAGTGACGGCTTCATCTGGAGTCGTGGGGTCTTCCTTATTTTCGAAGTGGTGGTCGGCCGCCTCGCTGACTGTCGTAAATTAGCACCTCACTTGTCCAGTGCCATGTGGGGCCTGAGCTGTGTGGTCTGCTGTGCCCACCTACTCGCCCAGCTTTGGTTCTTCTAGTGCTGGTCATCTTGTCAGTTTCTGCGATGTGCCAACTCCATTCTGTCTTGAGAGCAGCAGGCTGCCCACCCTGACACGGCAGGCCTGACACTTGTTTCTGTCATCCTGGGCTGAGGTGACATCTAAACGTAAAGTGTCATTTTGAATTGTGGTGGGTCCTCCTGGCACCAGGCAAGTCTCCGTCTCAGTCCTGTGGCACACGCAGAAGGGAATCCCAGACCACAGGACTACCAGTACGGTGGCAGAGCGAGGCTTATGCCAGGTTAGTCCACTCTTAGACCTTGACCAGTGCCACAGGCTCCAAGCTCCTGGCTTTCTCACTAGTTGGGCCTGAATGCCCCTCACCCTTGTCATGCTGCCCAGCTTCATCTTCAAATGCAGCTCACCAGGTGTGCCATCTCTGTGGCGATCCTGCAAGTTGGACCTTCATGTGGGCAGCATTTGGCACGCAGGCCATCACCTCCACCACACCATCACAGAGCCCTGGGTTCGAACGTTGACCCAGTGTGGCATTTGCCCGTCCCCACTTCTGTGCTTTGGGTGGGTTGGCGACTGTCCCTTGGCTCCTGTTTTGAGTCCTGTGCTGTAAGGGTTGGCATCAGCAGGCAAGAGGTGGGTTTCGTGTAAAAACTTGGCATCCCTTCCCTGCTGTCAGTGAGAGGCCCGTCCATCGACGTGGCACTCAAGTTCCCATCTTTGATTTTGTCATGGTGTCCCTTGGGCACAAGTCACGAGTGTCACCAATGGCTCAGTGATTTTGAGGCCACACACACGTCAGCAGGTGACAATATGGCCGTTGTCACCTCACACCTAACATCCTAATTAGTCCAGGAAAGCAAAAGGACCCTGACAGCATCTCAGGGGCACATAGCAGGTGGGGGTGCCCGCTTATATAGCGCCTTACTTTCTGAAACATCCTTAAGATGACTGGCGCTGTGACTAACCCAGAGTTGCTCTTCCTCACAAAAAGAGGGTGGCACGTCTTGGGGGTCTTCCTGGCTGTGCTGGCCATGCTTGTCCGGCCGCCTTGCCCGTCTTTGCCATTGCGTGCCACGTTGCTCGTTGCTCCTTTTCATTTCTTGGGCTCTCTTGCGGGGCGCAGGCCGTAATTTGAGCAGCGGCTCCGCGTCTGCAGACATCTTGTCAGGCAAATCCCGGCAGACCTTTCAGCTCCGCTGATTTCATCTCGCACTTCATAAAACGTTGGTCACCACGCCGTCAGATTTACGACGCCAGCGCGGCTCCCACTTCCCAGCGCTTACCACGGGCTCCTGCCTGGTGAGGCGTGCCGGGGACACATGGCACTGAACGGCGACCCCTGCTGGTCGTGACCGGACCGCCATGTGTCACTTAAGGTCATGCCCACAGGGGAGCAGGGTGGGCTGGGCAGCACCTTTCACACAAGTGGCGTGGCTCAGGGGACCGAGGAGACTCCCAAGCACAAAGTGACCAATGAAGTAAACGCAAAGTAAAGTTGCTGTGTGAGTTTGGTGACTTGAGTCGTTATTATGTGACAATGACACACTAACAGTCAGTGTTGGCAATGCCTCCCAGATAGTGGGCAGTAACAGCCATGACGATTTGGACGCGCATTTATCCCCCGTGTGCCCACTGACCGAAGGTGGCACCCAACATGGCCGCTGCCTCAGTGTAATGCTCCCGCTTGTCCCCGTCACTCCCAGTGACTGTCCCTTCACTTCCATTGGCCGCTGCCACTTGGCGCCCCCCAGGTTCGGCGTTCTTTCTGTGTATGCCCCCTCTTTGCTATGAATGGTGCTATATGAGATGTGGTGCTTCGTCACATTCCTGCCTTGAGGGGACACCGTCACCCTGATTTGTTTGTCACTCACGCTTTGTCCTCCTCTTCCCTTTTTTTTTAGACCCTCCTCATTCTGAGTGGAAACCTTAGCTTCCTGAACTGGCTCACCATGGTGCCCAGTGTCGCCTGCTTCGATGATGCCAGCCTGAGCTTCCTGTTTCCCTCCGGACCCAAAGGAGTTGTGCGGCAGGTGTCACGGATTCAATCGGAGGAGCGGCCGGTGCCTACCAAGGGTACGGTGGGTGGCATGCATGTTTGTGGTTGGTGAGCATCAGCCTGGCACTCCAGTCTAGGGTGGCAGAAGCGCTATATAATATGAAGGCCTGCCGGGCTACACACACGAGGACAGTGACTCCTGAAGCTCAGCGTGGCGCGGCGCCCTGCCAGCGTGCCCAGCCTCTCGCCATTGAGTCTGCTTTCCGTTTCCAGTGCTGCCGTCTTATTTTTTTTCACAGCTACTGCCAGCCATTCATGTTTTGATTCCACACACACACACACTGCATCCTGGCAGCCCTCCGAGGAGCGGCACAGAGCGGCACAGCGCTGTGAGGTCATCTCGAAAGAAGCCATTAAACTACCGAAGTACATCTGGAGCAGGGGGGCTTCAGGGCGGGGGCCTCTTAATTACTTGTTAATATGGGCGGGCGGCCTGGCAGAGATGCGGGGGGGGTGGGGGGATGGCGCAGGCGGGTAATTGGTCCCCAAAGGCCGGCTGAGCGGGGCTAATAAGCGCTCGTTAATGGAAGGCTTTCTAATGACCAACTTGTGTCACCGGGGGGCTGGCCGCCTGTCATCGCCAGTTACAGCCCTCTGTGTGACTCTTGGCGGTCTGGCGGTGCAGTCACCCGTTTAAAAGCGCCCCGCTCACTTTGCCCTCCTTTTTCTACCAACACTGTGCCCTCACAGATTCGGTGCCCCCTCACAGTGCCCATGTGCCCATTTCTTAATTCTTTTTTTATCAAATTTGCGATTTTTTTTTTAATTGTAAGTGTGCACACATAGGGGGATGGGCAAGAGCCAGCCTGACGTCACACACGGAGGCACGTGGGCATCGATGGGACAGCAGGTACCAGGTTTGTGACAAGCAAACAGCACCTGAGCCCTCCCTCTGCCCGCAAAGGCACCTCAGACTGGTGATGCTGCCTTCTTGGGCCTATTGGGTGAGGGTTGGCACACAGGGATTGTCCTGGATTTGAGCCTTTGGTGCCCAAGCTGCCCTGAGTTGGACTGCTGATGTGTAATGAAGGGCGCATGGCTTTGACTAAGATTCCAGGCTTACTCTGCTCTGGGCCCTCGGTGCCAGGCTCTTCCCGCTGTTACGTTCTGTGTGTCTGTCCCTCATTTCCATTTTAACGGCGCTTGCCGCGAGTTTTCCCTAAACTTTCCGTCATTTTCCTAATTACAGGTTTCACTTAGCAGGTGCCCTCTGGCCATACGCCCTCATCTGCCACTCTTTAACGTCGATTCTTGTCTCAGCCGCTCTGCCACTCTTTAACGCCTCCGCCGCCACATCAGTGCATCCTCCGAGAAATGCTGGGCACTGGACGGGCATTAATCCGGTGTCCACTGAACTCCGGGACCAACGACTCGTAGCTGACAGATCTAATTTGCTTTTAATGGGCGCGGCCTGCCAGGGTGCCCCACAGTGACACTTGCCAGGCTGGTGATCTGACCAGGTCATCACAAGAAATAACAAATTAGACTGGCGTTGATAAACGCTTTTGTCTTGGGCAGGCCCAGGCCACAGCCCGGCTCTCACATTTTTCACTCGGATCTTGACTTTGCCGTGCCAGCTGTGGCAGAGGGGTGGCATTCTCCGCATTTCCTGCAATTCACCCACCAGTGTGGTACAAGTAATGCTGGTGGGCGAGCCTGGCAGGCTGACCCTTTCCTAGACAGGGCATCAATGCCAGGTGCCCCAGCACTGGGCCGAGTGGCTGCCAATGAGGCGCCCTTTCTCTTGTCGGGTACAGCTCAGGGGGCTCTCCCATCAGATGTCTCCTTTGACTTTGTTTTCGTCTTCTTTCCTTTCAGGCATGCTGATCCGGCGGGCGGCGAACGTGTCGGTGGGCCTCCTCCTCGCCTACCTCAGTGTGCCCGTGCTCCTCAACTTGCTGAGCGCCAGACAGATTATGAACACGTCCTACAACCCCCTGAGAATCGTCAACACGTACGGGGCCTTTGGCAGGTATGGCGCGCTGCCGCCGCTCTCGTTGACTGCTTTATGGCCGCCACTGCCAGTTGTCTGTCCCATTCATCCTTCAGACTCGGGCAGTTGACGACTTTTTCCAGAGACGGCAAAATTGAAAGCACCTGTTTAAAGGGAGAAGCCGAAAACTGAAACGACGAGCGTCCGTTGCCGTGCGCCTGTGCCAGCGTGGCACCCATTGACTGTGCCGATGAAATTCCGTCGACTTTAGGAGGGTTGGACGTGGTGCTTGAGGGCAAGGACTGAGCTGGCAACCATGCTGGTCTGAGTGGCTGGGCACTTTGTCATAGTAAGTCACAGGGCCCGAAGGGCAAAGGGCAGTGCCCTCCAGCACACATCAGGGCAGTGCACCCTCAACCCTCTGAGAGAGAATGGGAGGAGTCAGGCAAGACCATAGAAGTGGGGGGGAGCGGGGGGCAGAAACCAAGGGTCTCGGACTTGTCTGAAACATCGCAGGGGCGCCAACTACTGAGAGCGGAGGGCAAACTCGAACATTCAGAAGAATGCGGAAAAAATGAAGAATGGGGGGGCATCCAAAAGTGGGTGAAGGTGAAGCCTCTCCTTGGGGGCCCGTAGCCACACTGGCATCAGTGCCTTCTCAACCAAAGTAGCCCCCATTACCTTGGAAGAAGACCCTCCAAATTAGGAATACCAGTCAAGTCCTTCATTATTACTGCTGTGAATGGGGGGCACTGGAAATTTCAAATCACCAATGAGGTCTCTGGTCCATCGGGGACCACCGTCACCATTTGGTGGCCTGAGGTGCACATTTTCTGCAGCCCCCCCATAAAGGATCTCTGGCCTCCTGCTTTATCACCCTTAGGGGTCTGCCCCATGATCCCCCCATATTTAATACTAGCGGTCTGCCCCATGGTACCCGGTACCAGTGCAGGCATGCAGAGCTTTGCGGGGTCTTGGAGACCCTGAGGTCAGCCTAATGTCACACACACACAGGGTGGGTTGAGTTGAGGTTGCCCCAAGGTCCCTGGCTCAACGCTGGCACTTAGGGGTGACCCCACGACTCGTCAAGATGTCGGCCACATAGTACCCCCCAAGCTGTCTGTCCCAGGGTGCCCTGTGGCAGTCCAGTCATGCGCAGCATTAGGGGTCTGCCAGATAGCCCCCCTCGGATGTCACACCCACAGTGTCCCCAGACCAAGCAGAGCCTCCATTGGTTCTTTGTGACGCCAGACCGTAAGGTCCCTTGACCACGCTTAGCTGCGAGAGCCAGCCTTCGAGTATGCCCACTTCACTTGGCCCTGCGCTGTGTGTACGTTTGGGGGGGCATTTTACAAAGCAGGGACCCTTTGTAACCCAGTGCAGAGTTTTAGGGGGTGTCCAGGACCGCCTGTTTGCATTTTGGATTATTCTTATTGTCACTCTGGGATGTGAGGCAAGGGGTGTCCAGCTGAGGCGCCCGTGTTGCCCGCAGGCCAGCACGTCAGCAGCCAGGTGCCCGGCATGCCCGTTTGTGAGGCGCTGTTCCTGCCAGGAGGCTCTTGGCACCAGCTCGGTGATTAATGTGTAGTTTGACGTCCCTGGGCTTGTCCTGCAGAGGTGCCCGATGCCTCCGATTTACGGTGTGTCATTCCACCGGCACTCCGTTAAGCACGAGCCATAATTCATCTGGCCTGACCCGAGGGCAACGTGCCAAGGAGAACAATAACCGCAGAAGATTTAGGGTGACATCTCGCATTTATGAGCCTGCAGGAGGCCAAAGACCTGAAAAGACCCCTTTATATAGCACCTTTTGACAGTCGGTGGGCTCAGGTCACATTGACAGCAGGCCATGGGGACCACGATAGGGGTGACTGGCGGTCCATGTGGCCTCGCTGGAGTGCCTCGACGTGCCGATGACCTCCCGTGTCGTCACCTTGTTATTCCAGACTGTGCCAACAGGATGTGATTGTCGGGGGTCTGCATGGGACCGACTCCTCATCCTCGGCCTGCTCAGGTTTGTGCTGATCATCTGCCCAGACTGTCCGGCTCGCTTGACCCCGTGGCCTTCTATCCGAGCAGATGGCACCTCGGCCTTGTCATTTAGCTCTGAGCGCCACCTGTTAAAGTTTGACATCTCGTTTACATACAATTCTGAGGCGGGACGTCGTCCTGTCAGGCCAGTGCTGAAAGAGGAGATGAGTGGAGTGGAAAGTCGAAAAGAAGGAGAAGCGGGCACCAACACGAGGTCAGGAGACCACAGCTGAGAAACCAGCAGGGGTTCAATGCCAAATACAAGTGCGCAGTAAGAGCAAAGGTCGAGAGCCACGCTGGCCTGTTAGAATGGTGATCAGGTGACGCGGGTGACATGTCCAGCAACCGCCGTAACAACCAGACACAAGATGGTGGCATCTGTAAACATCCAAGATGGCTTTACAGTGGAATTCACAATTAATTACAAACGTCCACGTGACGTCACATGCCAAACCCAAGTGGCCACCAACGTGTCACCATAACAATATGGCGGCGATGTGACCACCCGGACAGAACATGAAGTTCTGATGACAAAAAGATGGAAAACAATGAGCTTTGGGACTTCCATGTCAGCAGGTGCCGGCCAAAGAGGGGCTCGCACCCCGCCAGCACTGCGAGGGGGCATCACCCTGAGTGCAGACCAATGGTGGCGTGAGAGAGATGGTGACAGGGCGGGGCTCTGAGCCTTTTGTCACTGGTCACATTTGGGGCTCATCAGAAAGGCGGGTGAGGCTGAGACAGCGTGACAGCACCTGCCGTCCCACTTGGGCAGGACGAGACCCCATTTAGTTCAACTGCTTACTGACTGTGTGAAGACTTGACCCTCAGTGACTTCTGAAATGGTGACATTTGGGGACTAATCCTGTTTGGGGGAGTGGAGGCTGCTGTGCCACATGATGCCCTCTCGGCTCGCCCATTTGCCCCTTTAGGCTGGTGCTTACCAACTCTGAGGCACTCCGAGTTCAGTCCCCACCTCACAGGCTCTGGGTGTCACTTGGCAGGTGATGATGCTCATGCCAGCGCTGGCACACGGGGCATCAGAATTTCATGCAAGAAGTCGTAACTGGAGAGAGAGCCTCATCATTCAGGACCAAGACAAAGATGCCCTCCACGGTCTCTGGCTGTGCCAGCTGGGCACCAACTGTGTGAACAGACCTTGCCAGCCCGGTGGCTGCGCCTTTTCACCCGGATGAGGTGACCTGACGCTTCTTTCTGTCTTTTCCTTCACAGCATCACAAAGGAGCGGACTGAGGTGGTCCTCCAGGGGACGTTGAGCTTGGACCCCAGTGATCCCAGTGCCTTGTGGGAGGAGTACGAGTTCAAGTGCAAGCCGGGGGGCCTGGCGCAGAGGCCGTGCCTCATATCGCCGTACCACTATCGGCTCGACTGGCTCATGTGGTTCGCTGCGTTCCAGGTGAGTGGGTTTGAGCTGGTGGGCAGCTCGCTGGCGCTTCGTGTGGTGCCATCACGTCACCTCGCCAGTTGAGTTGGAATGAAGCCATGGATGGGATGGGGATGAATGACCTCGAGGTGAACCCAGAATTTGGAAAGTGGTTCTGGGGGAGCCCCCCTTGAAGTGGCTCAGTGCAATGACGATCAATGTGAGTGGGGGGTCCCCTTGGACATGAGCAGCTAAAATGATTAACGTCAATCAAATTAAAGTGTTTGGGGGATCACCAGCCCCTCACTCCGTAGCTTTGCCTCTGGTGCCACATCTCTGGGTTTTGCTGAGCACTGATTGGCAGTCGGGCTCTGAGACCCCCATGGCCTGTCCATCTGTGTGGGGCTGACGACTGGTTGAGGTGGACTCTATCACTCCAGTAGCGCATGGGCACTGGCCACCCTCGGGGTAGACAGTAACACTGGTCTGAAATGCCAACATGTTGGTTTGTGTTTCATAAAAACGCGGGATCAAACTGTGTGTTCTCAGGGTGCCAGCCGTGATGGCGGACCCCCATCAACTTCAGAGCTGCTTGGCCCAGTGTGTGGAAACCTGGTGTTAGTTCCCACCCTACTCTGCCAGTCAGCTACAGATGGGTAGTGCCCCATTTTCTCCATTAATTTTTTCATTCTGTGCCCCCTGTTGGCACAGTGCAGCTAGGGGTCCAGCAGTGTGAGTGGAGGCCCCTCACCCTTAAACCCTTTGAGAAGCAGATGTCCTCAAGTGGTGGCACTGGCAGCTCTGGGCCGCTGTAGCGTGAGCCGCTGAGGGGCTTGCCTGCTGGTAGCTGCCACTTTCGGGACGAGTTTCCATCAGATCAACACTTGGCACCCGCCGCTGTCTTTCTGTGGTTCTTCCCTCGCCACGGCCAGGGATGTGCCCCCGGAGAGCCCGGCGTCTAAACAGTGCTGACGGCGGAGACTGCCTGTCCACTGTGGCAGCGGGCGCTGGGAGAGATGGCATTTCTCACGGTGACTAACAGACCTTTGCTTGGACAGGCTGCACTTAGAGGGTCCCCTCTGGGCACATTCACTTCTGGCCAGGACTCCAAGTGCTTGCTCGCCAGCTTTGTCTAAGATGGCAGGACTGACTCATGCTCATGTTTGTCCTTTGCTGGAGTCAACGGGCACTATGGGGCGCTTGTGACTTTGACTCAGACTGAAGTGAGTGGCACCTGCGGCGTGTGGACTTGGGATGGCACCCTTCGACTCACTCACTCTCCTCCTGTGGCTTCTCCAGATACGGGTGATGGATGGTTGTTGTCTCTCTTGATCCCTCCGGCCGCTGGCACCTTCAGTTATGTCTGTTATAGGCTGGCACTCGGTTGGCACTGCTGACACCACACAGGGCCTTTAGCGAGATGCCTCTCAGGCTTGCTGTCAGTGTCTATCATGTGACTTTATCATGTAGGGTGGCTAAGCAGATCAGGGCTTCGTGCTCGTGTGCCAATGAACTGGCATCCTTGTGTCTGCCAGGGAGTCTGAATTGAGGTCAACAATACCCAACTATAAATGGAGACGGATGTTGAATAAACCATCAAAGAGCAAGGGGCTGCCAACATGAAGGGCTTGGCAAACAAAGATGGCTGTCCAGATGCCAGTCACTCGCACTTTGTGTGCGCGCCCATCCCTTAGCTCCCAGAGATGGACATTCCCTAATGTTATTTTTGTTGTCCCCCTGATCAACAGTGACGTCCCCATCACTGGTCAAGGGTCAGTACCACCTGTGCCATCTGCTTCTGCATCTCCATGTGCCCAGCCTAGCAAGTGCAGCAGCAGCAGCTCCCCCAGTGGTCACATCGAGCTCAGCATCTTTGATTTTGTGCCTTTCTTAAGGGGCGGCCATAAAAGAGCAGCTCTGTCCAACTAGGGTGCCAGTGGGGTCTCAGGCTGGCATTTTAGAGGTCCTGGTCAGCTATAGGCAGATGCTAAAGTACATCTGAGGTTTGTGACAGGTGCCCGCTGTTGTGCCCACCGCAGTTCCCATTTACCTTGTATTTCTCATATACTGGTTGAGGTTTAGTGGTCAGCAGGGCACACAGCATGGCATGTGAGGCATCACTGGGGTCTTGTGGCACAATATAGCCTATATCCTGTTGGGCTTCCTAGTACTGGAGCATTTTGAAGTGGCGGGTCTGCTGATACACCCACTTTAATACCATCTGCCATCCGGCTCTACTGTGGTGGTCATGGTGGTCACCCTCATGATGGTGGGTGCAGAGCTGTGTGTTCCTGTTTTAATTCTATCCAAAGTGGTCTGTTCTGTACCTGGCATTGCCCTGCCCTGTGACACTGGCACTTGCCTCAGCGGTCTTGTGCCCTCCCTTCCAGATATCCATGGTAAGGCCCAGCTGAAGATCTTCCTCAGGTAAGTCGTCTCAGCTTGGCAGATGCCTCGCAGCATGCAGCCTAGTGCCAGCAGTAAGCGGGCATCGCCCAAACACTTGACAAGATGAGAAGTGACAACAGCTGCACTCATGCCAGCCTTTCTTCTTTGCTCTCTTTCAGACTTACGAGCAGAACGAATGGGTGATCCATCTGGCAGGGAAGCTGCTGGCAAACGACCCCGGGGCCTTGGCACTGATTGAGCACAACCCCTTCTTGGGCCGGGGGCCACCAAGGTAAGAGAAGGAGATGAGGCGGGTGGTTAAAGATGGTACCATCTCAGAAGCCTTGGAAGTGTCCTGTGCACGTAGTTAGCCCTTGTGTGGCATCAGCCCGTCTGTGCCCACTGTCGGCCTAAAGGTCAGTCATGTCGGAGCCTCAGCTGATCCCTCGTGTGCTTTGTGCCTCTCCGTGTGGAGTTGGCATGTTCTCCTCGTGTTCGCAGTCTGCGTGTTCTCAAGTGAGCTTGATTGTTGCCAGTCAGGTGCTGCCAGTGGGTCACCGGTGAATGTGGCGTGAGAGGAGTCTGGACCACTTGTGGGGAGAACCACAGACCAGGCTGGGATCTGCACCCGTGTCTCTGTGCCACCCTTGTCGTAGTCTTCCACAATGGAAGCTCGGGGGCCCTGTGGGGTGGTGACGATGGCAGCCAGGGTATCAAAGGCTGAGCATGTGCCTCGGTGCCCGCTGAGCATCTCATGCTTGCCTTTCTTGATGTCACGCCACTCATGCACTCGGTCACACTCGGGTGGGCACACGGGTCTCCATGCCCAGTGCTGGTCTTTGTTGAAGTGTCAGTCTGCACTGCAGCTCACAGACTCCGATTGTCCGTCCGCCCAGTGCCCCCCAGATACCCTGCCCCCTGTATTCGTACTTGAGCATTTGAGCTCTCAGCCACCGCCCTCTGCTGCCCTCCATATGTGTGACGTGGTCCTAATTAAAGACCCCAAGTGACTGTCCTTAATAATCGTCGTCACTTTGATTAATTTGAGTTGTAAAGTTCACCCAGTGGCCGCTGGGTAAAGGAGGCAGTTACAGGCAATTAGGCGCGCCATTCCTCAAGCTGTCACCCGGCTGACCCCGGGTTCAAAAGCCCAAAGTGCAGGCAGTTGGTAACCATGCCAACGCGCGCAATGCCGTTATGTAAACATGTTAATGACTTAATGGCACTGTAATTGGTCCTGTCATGGCTTCACTGGCGCCGTTACTTCTGCGCTGCCCGCCCGCCACTCAAGGCCCATTTAGTGTACTTGTCTTCTGGTGGTTTATTTCAAGTGACACTTAAAGCCACTTAATCTAATCCTATAGCAGCAGCAGCACTGGGCACAAGTCAGGTGCCAACCCTAGACAGGGTACCACTTCATCCACACACTTGTGGGGTCAGCGTAGACTGGCCAGTTAATGGAGCCGCGCACACCTGATGTGGACATGGGCAGAACCTGCAACACCCACACAGAGAGCAGCCAGGATTGGTGGGCAGTGCTAACCACCATGCCAACCTTACAGATTGTAAAGCCACCAGAAGCAGTGGGGCATGCAGCTTTTGTCCTTCAGCGCGCCCTTCATAGTGAGCACCTCCACACGTTACCTCACTGCAGTAACGACAAGGGCAAAACAAGTAGTGCCCTCTGTGCAAGGGCATTGGCAGGATGGCATGGAGAGGGATGGGATTGAGTATGCACTGGAGCTTCTCTGTGGAGAAGCTGCCACCAGTTGCCATCTTTTGACTTTCTGGGCAGAGTTGGCACAGTTCCATGCCAGCTCTTGTGTTGCTCAGCGTCTCAGATACCCGACCCTGACCTGTGGGTTTTCATTTTTGGTTTGTCATTCAGGAGAAGATAAAGAATGTAGGCGTTTAGGCGAAAGGCACTATATGAAGTCGAGTCCTCCTTTAATTCAGACCCACAGCAGGAGGACAGAAAGTCGTGGAGCGAAAGGCTGGCACTGAATGATGAGCACCACCAGTAAGTGCTGATTGAAAATCACTCAGTGCCACGGCATACTCCGGGCATCAAATGTCACTGTGTCAGTATGGGTCATCGTGCGTGTTCAGTGCCTGTTTGTGCCCACTTAGATGGCCTACCAGCAGCACTGGGCAAGGTGCAGGACCCATTCGGGCAGGCATGTCACACTTGCTGACCCCCGCCCTTGGAATGTAGAAGGACCTCCAGGTCAGGCTGGCATTTGAACCCGTGTCTCTGTAGCTGTGAGGCAACTCTGCCCCCTCTAGTCGTGTCTAAGCTGCTGGTGTGCTCTAACTCGGCCTGGCATGGAGGTGTGAGTCACGTGGGCACGCTGAGCAGGTCAGTACGGGTGGACGAGACAAACGGCGGGCGCGCGATAAGCCCACGTGACCCGACGGCCCGATGCTCCATTCTGAATTCCTGCTGGAACGACAGGAGCAAATGTGCGGAGAAATGCAAACATGATGGCAGCTGCTGGCGCCCGTCTGAAGAGCGGCCAAGGAGCTGATGGCAGGACATGTCGTGCGCCCCTCGACTGCGCGGGCAGGCGGAGGTCAATTTGTAACTCGTCGTGTGAAACACGCAGGGGGCCGCATATGTGCCCCCGTCTCCATGTGACCCTGTGAGCCCAGTCGTATAAAAGGCACTATATAAATAAGGCTTCTGCCCATTATGCCATCTGTGACATGCTGCCCTCGATCTCTAGAGCCCAGCCCGAGTTTTTGCCCTCTGTGGCACCTTTTGCCCACTCACTCTGCCCACCTTTTGGTTCGTTATTTAGCTCCTCTCACTGTCCTCTTTCCAAAGTGCAGATTCAATACAACGAGCAAAAAGAAATCCTAGAGCAACCAACAGTGGGCAGATCACTGGCACATTAGATACCCTGTAAGGGGGCACAGCCTGGAGACAGCTGAGCTGCCCGCGTGCCTCTAATGAAACTCACGCAAATGGAAAAGGATGTCTGCTGGCACACTGTGCAGTCAGGATTCAAGTGCCGAGTTGGCAGTGCCATCTTTGGGGCACCCAGGAACTCAGCTGGGCGTTCAGAACTTTCATTGTATACCAGCCTCCCATTAGCTGTCAGAACCCATCAGCCACAACTGGGCTATCCTCTATTGTATATGGAGCCTTTGGCGGTGGCATCAGTTGGCTGTGTTGTGCCCGTCCTCATTAATGCCGTGACAGATGTATAATGCAGGCGACCGACATCTGAGCCAGTCGAGACGGTGGGCATGTGGTGCAGACGAGACCGGAGAAGGGCCAGTCTAGCGGGCTGTGAAAGTGGACAGGTGTCTGGCGTATATAGCGCCTTTCGCGGGTACGGAGCCGAGAGCCTGAGCACTGCGATGAGGCGTGTGCCCGATGCCCTACCCCCTCTTGGCCCTGCCAGCCCCCTTCATCCTGACACTAAACATGGTTCCTGTTTTCCCCCCACAACTCCCAGCTGTTGCCTAGAGACAGCTGCTCCCCCTCTGGAACTAATTACAGCTGTCCGGGAGATTTAGGGGGCCGAAGCGGCGGCCGAGCGGAGCTGCTAATTTTTAACACATTCGCCCGTGGATGTCATAACACGCTGATGGATAGCAGAGTGGCGAAGGTGTTTGGCTTCAGCTGCCACCGGGCATCTGGCGGCCGACAGGGCCGCTCTGTCCATCTCTCGGCACCCTGCCGCACATTCACGCTTTCCTGCCAGGCTGAGACCCCCATTTCCTGAATTCTGCATTTGTTTGTCACGTGACCCTCCATGCCCTTCAGGCCGACCGACAGAAGTGTGCCATCACTGAAGCAGTCGAGTGGAGATGGCACTGCCACAAACAGCCTTATGGGTGGGGTGAATTACCCCGTCCGCCCTCAAGGGGGCACCACGCCTGGGACTGTGAGTGTTTGCGGCTTCTAAATAGCCCAAGGACCGCTGCCAGTCTGCTCACAGGGTGCCATCCCATTGGCCCGTAATAAACCACTGCCACTCCACTGCAGGTGCACCTCTTGGTAACCCCTGCCACCTCCCTCATGGGGGCGCTATCCAGTAGAATGCCGAGTCACCTTGCCTGGCATGCGGTGCCTGTGGCCCTCATCCACAACTTCTTCTGATCGCATGTCATGCTTGGCCTCTCCTGTAGAGGGCAGTGTCTCACGCAGGGTGCTCTCCAGATGTTTTCCGAGGGTCATCTGCCCACTCAGTCACAACTCTTGGTGAGCAGTTGTCTCAAATGTAATGCTTGGGCTGTCCTCGGCAGGGGGGGCACTGTCCTCTGAATTTCCCCAGATGCCATCTCCCAAGCCCCCCCTCATGAAACAAGTAGGGCTGTGCCAGCAAATCGGTGCACGCCAGTCCCACCTGCGGCCCAAGGCCATGTGTGTAGTCCACAGCAGACGGGTTGTCCCCTCCATATTGTTTATGCTGGACCAAACCTCACCCGCTGGCAGCCACGCCACCTAGTGGTAGGATTCACCCAGAATGCCCATTTCCGAAGCCGGGTATTGCCAGCGCTGAAGTGTTCCTTTCTTTTGCAGGTGGCTGCGAGGAGAGCATTTCAAGTACAAGTTCAGCAGCCTTGGCGGTGGGCACGCCGCAGAGGGCAGGTGGTGGGTGCGCCGGAGGATCGGGCCGTACTTCCCGGCCGTTAACTTGACTGGCCTCAGGGGGTACTTTGAAGCCCGCGACTGGCCGCACCCCGAGATCCAGTGAGAAGTGACCACAATGAAGGTAGTGACCAAGGGGCACAATCCAAAGGGACCCACATCACATGCTGCTGCTGCCCACTTCTTTGAGGGCACCTTGTGCCATCTGGGAGGGTCGTGTGATGCCCGTGTGTCTGTGTGTGTGTGTGTGTGTCCTGTCCGTCCAGGCAATAAACCTCTCAATTTGAACAGAAGCCTTCCTTTCAGATTACTGGGGACCTTGTGCCACCGTATCACCTGCTGTGCCTTCACTCTGGCCCACTGCTTTACGAGTGAGATTATGGGGTCACGTCCAGTCCCTTTGGCCGCTCTGTCCACTTTGCGGTCAGCGGCGGGCGCCGTTTGGCTTTCCCTTTGGCTCTTCCTGTCCGTCCCCCCTTTCTCTGCTCATTTTTCACTCCCTCTGTCACATCAGCTGTTCGTCGGGCCCCCCGGGACCCCTTTGGCTTTTCCAAGTGAAACTGAAATGTGGCCAGCAAGATCAAAGAGGTGACCGCCTTAGAACGAAATGTGTGTGCGGGAGGCACGGCGGTGTGTCCCTGACCTTGACCTGTGGTCCCCTATTTCCAGCCACGTGACGTCCTGCCACCTCGGGTGACCCTGAGAGCCGTGGCGGGGATGTGAAGTGACCGGCTTGTTTAGTGCCCCGTCTTTGTTATATGTGGCACCTCTCTCCAGGTGCCCTTCCTGCTGCTGGTCACGCTAGTTTCACTTTGGTGGATAGACCTGCACTGGTGGGCTCGGACAGTGCTGACCACTGGCCTCCAGGTTTGTGTGTCCACATTAACTGCACACGAATTTTGACAGGTCATCGGCTAACCACGTGGGGGGCAAGGGGGGGCTAGTCGGGACCCCCGCCCGGTCAGCTCAGTTACCAATAGTGTAGGGCTCCTGCCCGCTGTGCCTGTTTCTCTGCGGAGTGGTGGACGCGTAGCATCGGCACTCACCCAATTTCCCTTGGCGGCCTGGAGATGTGAGATTTGAGGGCTGTCACCTCTGCGTCCCCCTGCCAGGCGTTCTGATTGATGGCCGTGCACTAACTTTGGCTTCAAAGGAGGTGGCGGGGAGGTAAATCACTCAGCCCCCTGAGCACCAGCCTTAATGTCCGCCACATTCCTAAAAGAGCCGTGTGCAGTTGGGGGGGGGGGGTGAGTCTTATATAGCGCCTTTCAAAGGGAGGTGGGATTGGCCCCTGCAGGCTTCCTGCCTGTCGTCTCCAACAAACAGGACCACAACAGTTGGTGGGGGGGTGTTCAGATGCCCACTGTGCCCACAGAGGCAGCATGGCTCCCCGCTTCTGTGTGTTATTTAGTGCCTTTCAGAGCTGATGTGGCGTCAGCAGTGGGATTTGAACCCTCGGCCGTCTTCCCATCCATCATTTGCATCCACACGACACTGAAAGTGAGAGCAGGGTGGGAGTCGGGGGGGGGGGGGGGTCAAGGCCTGGCCGTGGGTTCAAAAGGGTCTGCCCTTCCCGGCCTCCTCCAGCTGAGAGGCGTGTCCTTGTCCCCGGATGTCACTCGCCCTGCCCTGCCCCCTCCTGTTTAAACGCTTATCCCCTTTTGTTGGCGGTCTCACAGCTGGCTCCCCACGTACTTTGGGTTTCGTCCCTGAAGGCACCAAAAGGAACCAACCGTCTGGTGGGGAAGCGGAAACATTCCAGACACGGAGTGACGACGGTGAGCAGCGAGAGCGGCGCCTCTGTAAACACGGCGGTCTTCCTCGACGCTCCTGAGCGGGACTTTGGTGCTGACCTGTCACAATGTAGCACCTTTCACCATCCCTTTCAGAGGGTCCTGGGACAGGGTGGGCACCCCCTGGAGTCCCCCTGAGCCAATTGTCTGCCTCACGGCCCAGGCTTGTGAGAGGGGCGGGGCTTTCAGCGAGCTCTCGGTAGTAACAAGGGGTGGGCTTCTCACTGAGTCCATACCCCCGACCACACCCCGGGGCTCGATCCGTGTTCACAGGTGGCCGGTCAGTCATGTGACCCTAATACCTGACGAGGATAGAGGCGGGACACCTGAGATCTGACGTGATTGGTGGACAGGACAGGTGGGGAGGAGAGTGAGAGAAAGTGGGAGGAGTTCTGGCTTTGAAGTCACATCCAAGGTCAGCGTCTACTGGAGAGCCCCCCCCCCCCAACCCCCGAGATGCCCGCACTCTTCTGCCCATTTAATTTCACTCCACATGGCAGGTTCAAGTTTAGGGGGCGCCAGTCCAGTGCAGGACTCGGTCACAGAGATGCAATGTCAGAGCGCCATGTTGGCATCACCAGAGGGCAGAAGGTGGCAAAAAAATGAGATAATTGACAGCCAAGGATTTTGCCAGCAGCCATAGAAGTGGGTGATGTTTTCACGGCCGCCACCATCCCACGGCCAGACAGAGTCAATCGGCCCCCGCGTCGGTCCCACTGGGACCACTGAGTGAATGTCGACCACGAAACACGACAAAGGAGCGGGCATAGAATCCTGGAAGGAGATTTAAGGACAAAGTAAAACGGTAGTGTGCCAAGCCAACATATTCTCACAGAACCCTGTGGGGGGCATCGATGTGCTCCTTCTACGAGTGGCTCGTGCAAGACACCGTATAAGACGAGGACCCCCTCCAGAATGCCAAGGTGCCACTGGGTTTGCCTGCCCTTGTTGATCGAGCCTCTCGCTAAATGAGCTTTCCAGGCATCCGCTGCTGCCGCCCCCTCGCCGATGTGAAACAGCAGGAGGTTTCGGGACACGCTGAGGCTTCCTTTACCAGATGACGAATGCGGCCCACCGTAACACAATAGGCCCCCCCCTAACCCCTCCCCTTGGGCTGCCTCCTCGGCCGCGCTTCGCCTTTCATGTTCCAAAACAAGGAGGTCTTCGGGGCTTCCTGCAGGTGGCGCCCTTGTGCCTGTGACGCTGGCCAAAGGCTGAAGTGGTGTGCCCATCATCTGAACCTGACTGTAGTGCCAGGCCGTCACAGGGCACAGACACACGAGGTGCCAGCAGGTAGGTGTGACTTCCACAGGCGACCACTGACAGGACGCTTGATGTCATCCTGTTAAGGCACGTGTGTTATATGGCGCCTTTCACAGCTGGTAACATTTATAATACCTTCTAGTGCATTCCACGTCTTTATGATTTCAGGTCTGTCTTAACACCTGGCTATTATATAGCGCCTTTCACATGGACCTGGTGCCTCTCTTATTGTGACCTTCACGACTACCCTACCCCTCATCTCTAATATGTGGCACCTATAATGACCCTAACCTCTAATCCTATATAGTGCCACCAATAGCTGTGTCTGTTAGGGTATCGTTTCATATTCATAAAGTTATATACTATAGTGCCTTTCACCTGTACTTGTCACGGCGCCCCCCCCCTCTCTTTTGCCCTCTAGGTGGCAGCACAGGGTTCGGCCCGTTGATTTCTACTGCGTTGGTCCCGCGAGGTCGGCGGAGTCCCCGAGTTGGCGCCGTGCTCGTGCATGTTCGCGTGCTCGTGCATGTGTTTGCGTGCTTTCCAGATGCCTCGTCCCCTCCCGCTCTTCTCTTCATTGAGGCGCCTGGCAGGATGAAGCCCCCCAATTCAAACCTTTCTCTGTCTCCCCACGACTAGGACGCTTTTCTTTCTTCTCTTTTTTTTTTTTTTGCTTTGCCATTCAGAGGATATGATGCACCTGCGTGCGTGCGGGTGGCAGCGGTGCCATCTGCGGGGATGGCACGTGAAAGGAGAGCCAGCTGTGAGAGGCTGGTACCAGGGGCAGCGGGACAAATCATTCATCAGTGGCCACAACAGACGCGTCTCTGTGTCGCAGAGGCGGTGGGGGGGGGGTGACAGCTTTTTTTGTCTTGAACACGTGCTTGGCACATCCCGCGTGCCCTCTGAGTTAGTGAGGCGGGCAGCGCTTACAGAACTGATGGTGGTGCCAGTTGTGTGGCCTCTTCAAGTCTCCCTTTATTAATCCCATGGGCAGCTGCCCCTTACACAGCCTGCTCCACAGGGGTGCCCAGCTCCAGACTTCCTGTCAAATGTGATCGTCAGTGCTGCCAGCTGTGCAAGACGCTATATGCTGCCCATGTGAGTAGAGTGGCCAGACCACCTAGCAGAGATTATATCCCAGTGTGACATCCACGTCACTCACAGGTGCCAGGCTCCGTATTGAGGGAGTGGCACCTGCTGGCGATTTGTGACAATTTGCCCCGCTTGTTCTCTTTCGCTTCGCAGTCCTTCATCTTGGGGTCGGCAGGACACTTTGGTCGCCTGTCACCCGCAACACGATGGCCGTCCCGTCCCTGAGAGGCAGCGGCCAGGAGACGCGCAGGCGCAGAATGAGTTGTCCGTGTGCCGCGGAGAAGCAGCTGCGCTCGTCACCTGTCGGGCTGAAGACCCTCACAGCTGCACCAAAGGACAAAGGGGGGCTTGGATCTGCACGGGGCACCAAGGCACAGAGTGCCAGGGATTCACTTCATTCACAGACACCTGACCCCCATTTCTGTTGGTTTAAAGGGGTGGCACTCACTTACCGGCGAGCCCCCAGGGGTCTTGCTCCTGGAGGGGATGGCAGGCCATTGTAGGTGGTACAGAAGACTGGCAGCTGGGCAGTGAGAGTCCACACTGAGTGTAATCTGCAAGCCTCGGGTCCAACCTGGCCAGACTCGTGCCTGCCTTGTGTCCAGTGCTGCCCCCCCATGACATGGCAGTAGACCGAGTCCAGCGATCTTCATGGGGACCACTACTGTGACACCACATCAAATGGTGGACCACCCAGCTAACTGCACTGCTTATTGTCACGTGTGTATATAGCGCCTGTCCTTACGGGTGGGCTTCTCATGTAGTCAAGCCCTGGACGACGAACTGACTGCCCCAAAGTCTCGCAGTGAGGTGGTGGTCCGAGACTGGGCCAGTGGGCGTGGTCACTTTAGGTAGTGACTGGACAGCTGACTGGGGGTCTGGCGGACATTAAATCGGCCGCCCCACACTTGAACCCCACGGGGGGCTGCACTACTATATAAGGGGCCGACCAGGCCCCCTTTTCTGCCCCGCCTCTCATATTATGGGGGCCGCTGTTGCTCAGGTCTGTCGTTCTCGTTTATGGCCTGCTGCCCGTTTAGCGACTCACCGTGTGAATCAGCGCTTGAATGGCATCCATCTGTTTATAATAACCCTGGCGTTCCAACAGTCGGCCTTGGTGGCACTTACTCGGGGGTCATTTACGAGGGCGAGGCTGTGAGGGTCAGCTAAGCCCCCTGCCTCCACGCTGTAGTTTGATGCCCGTGTCCACCACTACTGACTTTGTTTTTGTGTTAGGTGGAGCAGGGTCGTCCTCCCAGCATGCGGCCCACCTAATGGAAGGACAGTGGCCACTCCTGAGGCCAGAGCCCACTGTGACTTTGGCTCCACCTCCTGTCCCCACCAATTTCTCTGTTCCAACTCTGCCATCTTGGTGTGCCCTGATGAGGTGTCCAGCTGGCACAGTGCCCCCCTGACAATGCCGTAACTTGGCTGCAGTCTCTAATGGTGGACCCTCTGTGCCCCCTGTTGGAATGCTAAAAGAGTTTTCCCCTCGATGTTCTCCATTATCATCGGCCTGACCTCCAGCCAGTGGGCATCAGGGTGGGACTTTAGCGTTGTCACTTGAAAGCGGGTGGACATTTGTGTCCACAAGGTGCCATCTGCACGCCCAGTTAGCAAGTCCAGGGGCACTCGGGCCACACTGCTGCTGCTCGTCCCAGGATGGGCCAGGGGTCAGATGTCCTTTGGAGCCCCCCGGCAGAAGGCACATTGGCGTGAGAGGCGTGCCTCACGTTTGAGACCCGGGTTCATCCTGTACCTGCAGGCACACTGGGTGGCGTGGGGGACTTGAGGGGGTCACTGCACTAAACTTGAACGAAGTATACGGTCCCCCCAGCTGGGGCCTCCCACTTTCAGCTGTGCTCTGATTGGTGCTTGTCAACCTTCATGTCTACGATGACATCTGATGGCCTTTGACACTGACTAGCTGGCTGAGGAGCCGTGGCAGTCCTGGCCATCGCCATGAGGAGGCGCCACCAGTGGGCGCTGTCAATGTGCAGATATCCCACGGTGGTCACTTTAATTGTGCCACACTGGACAGTTCCTCTCACAATTCCGGATGACCAAAGGTAGTGACCTCTGCCCGGTTATGGACTGGTGCCCCCCACTGTCTTGCCACTTGGCGCCGGTTCATTTGGGAACTGGAGGGGCAGAGCTGGACTCGACTGCGGAGTATTACACGTGCTTCACAAGCGGGGCCTGCACTGGTGGTCCGCTCCGAGTGCCAGCCATACTCGCCCTCTGCTCTGTAAGGCCCTGTCTGGGCAGTGGCAGAGTGCCAGGCTTGTGAATGGAGTCCAGCAGGGCCCACCTGGTGACGTATTCCCGGGGCCCAGCTGCGCTATTTCTAGCTGCCACCTGAACAGAGCCCACTTGTTCACGTCTAGACGGCGTGTGCCGCTCCAAGCCCAGGGGCACTGATGTAAATGTGAGCCGCTGTTTGGGCAACACAGGGCGCTGGGCCCGCTGATTTGCGGTGGGCACCGTCTCGTGTGAGACACAGAAGTCTCTCAGTCTCTGCATGTTGAGGTGGGCACAGTCAGCTCCCCAGGTAAGTTGTTTCACCAGCCTGTGCCCTGGCACTGCAGCTGTTTATTGTATCTCATGGGAAAGGCGCTATATAATGTGCACTTAGATGCTGTGTTTGCACAATTTGAAACCACAGAGAAACCAAAGCGAGGGCACAGCCTCATACCCATCTGGCATTTGATTGTGCCCAGAAAGTGTCCTACACCGAGACACAGCATCCACCTTCTCAAAGCCGCTTCTTCTAATTCAGGGCCTAGGGGTAGAAGCCTATCCTGGCACCGCTGGGCACAAGAGTATCCCAGGGCTCACTCATGCACCACCCCCTACTCCAGCTCATACTGGTGCCAGTTTAAGGGGCTATACAACATGAAAAAGGCCACAGTAAGACACTGCACTTCATCGGTGCCAAGCGCTGTTCTTTGTCATTTGCCATTTTTTAATAAAGTTCTGAGGAACTCCAACGTGCCAAGGGGCCTGCAGAGGTATGGCAACCCAGAAAAAGCCTGGCACCAATGTGGCAGAGCAGGAAAAACAACGTGTTCTGCAAAGGTCCAGCCAAAGTCACACCCAGATCTGCCAACCAAAGCTGGCAGATGGTGACAAAAGGTGTGCCAACCAATCATAATGCAGCGCCCTCTAGAACCAGCAGACACGGCATGGTGACTGGCATGTGTCGACAGGCAAGCAGCCCCCTGGCTTAGGGGCCTAAGGACATCTGCAGTCAGAAATGGCCAAGGTAGAAATGGGCCCCCTGGCCTGGGCGGCTTTGATGGTCTTACTTGAGTCCGAGTTGTGTCTTTGACGAGTCCCCGACTTTCTCAGCTGTATACAGCGCCTTTCACGTCCGTCTATCCAGTGCCCTTCACTACATCCACATGATATAATAATCATATGGTGCCACCCTTTATATAGCGCCTTTCACCTCCATCTGCCGGGTTTCTGATTCAAACAACTGGGAAGGAATCCGCAGGGTGGGCAGTTCTTGAGGGTCTCAAACCAAAGCGGCCATTTAGACCCCGAGGAAAGTGACGGGCTGGCACCTTCATCAGTCTGCGCTGTTGGCATTGCGAGGGCACACGTACCCTCATGCAGACCTTTGGATTTTGGAGCCTCGCTAAGTGATGAGGCGTCGATTTAAGGGGGGCTTTCTTGTTTGCTTTGTCTTCTCCTCCTCCTGTCCACTGCTTCGTCATTATCATCATCTTCTTCATCTCCTCCTCCTTTTATTTCATCTCATCCTTTGTTCTTCTTCCTCTTTGTCTTTTTTCTCCCTTCGCCCTCCTCTTCTTCTGACACCCCCTTGGCTTGTTTTGACTTCCAGGACCCCTCAAGTGTACCCGGCATCCCGAGATGTTTAGTGATTTGTGTCACCCCGACCACGTGTCACACGCTGGATGGGAAGGTCAAGACGAGCCGACTGGAGGGTGGCTGTGATCCGAGACCACCGGCCTGGTGGGTCCTTCAGGTCTGTTCTCCTCTTCTACTCCCAAACAACCTGTCGGGGTCTCGGGCCCCACTCATCGCCCCCTGGCCACTTCTGTCCACCTCGTGCTGGACGTCACTCATCCTACGCTGGCATCGCCAAACGCCAGAGCAAGTGGCCCACCTGTCTGTGGGAATGTCAGGACCCCCGGTGTCCCCTTCGGCTCCCCACTGATAACCTCCGCAGTTTCGATTGCCGTGAAGATCGATAAACGTGTTAAGCCGCCGCCATTTCTCACCATCCCTGGGGACAAAGTCAGTGCGCCTGCCAGGGGGTCCGTTTGCATAAACCCCCCCACCCTGTGCACCTTCAAGGTCATCGAGTGGCGGGGGTAGGGATGATGTCACCTGTGCGGCCCCCGTGTCTCCGCATCACCTGAAAAGGACTTTAAGGGGCTTCACTGGGACATCACCTGACGGACATGACCTGCTGAATAAGCCGATGAGATGTGACGTGACGAGACCACCTGGCATATGTCATGTGGTGTCACCTTCTATAAAGTCACTTGCTGCACTGCCTGTGCCCACCACTGATATGCCAACTAAACAGGAACAAGGAGGGCGAGTGGCTTTCTTAAAATGGACTTCTGTACTTGAGAACATGCGGGCCACCACTGGACAGGGGACATGGGCAGCACGGCCAGGGATGGAGAAATTCACATGACCCTGGGCCCGTCCCAGCACGACAACCACTAATATCCACCTCTTATATGGCGCCTTTCACCCCCAACATCGAGTGCTCGACTGTATGGCGCCTTTCCTGCCTCCCTGCTTGTCACGGCGCCGTGTGTCACTGCGACTCAGGACATTTGAAATGACGCGACTTCCGGCTCATCTCGGTGCTCAGATAGCATGGGGGGGGCGTCTTCCCGGTCTGCGCTTTTTTGTTTTCTTTTTGCCAATCGCACATTTGACCTGTGCAGCCCACCCTGCTGCCCGCCTGGCCATTTCAGGGTCGCAGGTGGGGCCTGTTGCTGGCCACCAGGAGGTCATTTCTAACGTCCAGAAAGCCCCGAAGGTTGTGACCTGGTGAATCGGCGTGTCGTGGTGGCGCCCCCTGCTGTCCACACACGTCCTCACAAACGGGCCCCCTGTACCCAGCAGCGGCAGACCAGGGGATCGCAGAGGCTTCAGTGGTCAGTCCTCACAGAGGGCGATTCGGTCAGAGGTGGTCAACCTGAGCCCCTTTTGTGAGCCCCCCTCAAACACCCCCCCCAGGCCAGCTCCTGTTGGCCAACGCAAAGAGCCCGTGCCAGGGCCGATAAGTGGCGGAGACGGAGACACAAAAGCGGGATTTACGGGGGCTTCACACACCTGGCGAGGCGGCCACAACCGAAGAGCTGGCAGCAGGTGGTCCAGAGGTGTGCCATCCGGTGACCTCATCAACACACGACCGCCCCGCACCGTCGACCCCTGGCCTGGCGCCGCGCTTCTGCCCTCGTTGTCCCGATTTCATTTTCTTCCGCCATTCCGCCGTCACACGAGAGGACAGCTCACAATGGCCATCGTTAACAAGTCGCTGGCGGGCGAAGGTCAGCTGAGGACCCCACAGAGGACTGTGACATCGAGGACCCGCCGGGTCCCAAACCTGATTTAATAAAGCGCCTTTCACTGCTGCCGCGTCACGGAGCACTGAGCGCTTATTTTCCAGTTCTGTAAGGAGCTCGGCGGGGGCTCACATTCTTCAAACATTGGGGGGCTCATCTTGTGATGTTGAGACTGCCCCCCTAACTGCACACAATGCAAACCCACCTGTCATAAAGTGAGATGGTCCAGCGGCAGACCCCCGCAGCTCCGCTCCACAGCCTATTGGAGTGCAGGTTTATGTCACTTGAGTCAGATACCCCCCCCCCCCCCCCCCCCCCCATGTTATCCACGGCATAAGCAGGCGTCATCACTGACGTATAATAGAAAGTGACAACCTCCTCAACGGCGTGGAGCTCTGGGGGTCCGCGCAGCTTAACTTCACACAGCTAAAGTCGGCTCGGATTGGATTTCAGCGCCATGTCAGTCAGCTCTCCTTCACAGACCCCGAGCGCCCCCTAAAGGCCGCTTTGGCTTGAAATGCAGCAGCGGCCTCTGCCGGTAGTGAGAGGAACTGACCGGAACAGCTGAGCGGCACGCGACCACCCGCCCCGCACTGGCGACACAAGAGCACCGTAAGTGGCAGCGGCAACTGCTGGACTGAGGAGAGCGACCACCTGATGTCCGCAATTCCATCCCACCACAAAAGAAAAGGTCGCGGTACAGGCGCTGACAGCCTTGGGGGGCATAGGGCGCCATTCTCGGGGGCAAACAGGAAGTGAACTAGGAAGTGGAGAGGGTCCAGCTGAAGACCCCAAACAGTGACGTGAAGGGACGGAGCAGGGCAGCCTGAGGACCCCTAGAGCCTCCATCGACAGACGTCATGCTGAGGGTCCTGCTGCGCGATATATAGCGCCTTTCACTCTATCTATCTATCTATCTATCTATCTATCTATCTATCTATCTATCTATCTATCTATCTATCTATCAGTTATATAGCGCCTTTCCTATCCATCTATCTGATATGTATTGCCTTACATATCCATCTACCTACCTTAATATGGACCTTACAAAAAGAAATTGGAGCCACCCAAGATTTACGGGGGTCTCGCTGATTTAACACACAGGCAGGCGACTCTTCTTTGTCACTGGCGAACGGGCCTCTTCTGGAATGAAGTGCAAACTGTCAGGTCTGCAATACAAACCAAGGCCGCCAGATGGCAGCAGCACACAACAAAATCAACCCTGTAGGAAAATAGAGGTAACTGTCGTCTATGTCACGGGGATAGAGCGCCTGTCACATCTATCTATCTATCTATCTATCTATCTATCTATCTATCTATCTATCTATCTATCTATCTATCTATCTATCTATTATATAGCGCCTTTCACTCTATCTATCATATAGTGCCTTTCACTCTATCTATCTATCTATCTATCTATCTATCTATCTATCTATCTATCTATCTATCTATCATATAGTGCCTTTCACTCTATGTATCTATCTTTCATATAATGCCTTTCACTCTATCTATCTATCTATCTATCTATCTATCTATCTATCTATCTATCATATAGTGCCTTTCACTCTATCTATCTATCTATCTATCTATCTATCTATCTATCTATCTATCTATCTATCTATCTATCTATCATATAGTGCCTTTCACTCTATCTATCTATCTATCTATCTATCTATCTATCTATCTATCTATCTATCTATCTATCTATCTATCTATCTATCGCCTTTCTTCTCTGCTCATTTGCCTTCACCTTCCCATTGTTTTATTATGCTGTGCCCGCCCGAATAGCGATATATACAATGACAGAAGCTTTTAGAGTGGGTGGCCAGCTGGGTCCGGAGGTCCGCTTTGGGTGTGGCTGGCTGAGGCACTCTTAGTGTCCCCTGATTTTGCTCATTCATCACATTAGTGGCTCTGTCACCTGTCGTCATTGTTCCAGATCCCCTGCTTGAGTGGTCACTAGTGGGACTGACTGGTCCCCCTAAAGATGTGATGCTGTGGGTGTCCTAAGTGACAAGTCCGGCTTTGTTGTCTTTATTCTTCTGACTGTTAAAAGGTGACAGTCCTGTGGCATTCTGAGCTGGTGTCCACAGTGAGGCACTATATAAGAATGTGTCACATGTCCTTTATTTTGAGTTGTCACTAGAAGCCAGCAGCCACTCTACGTTTTTACCTACAGAACCTGGAAGGCCTTGGTGAGATCCCATGGTGTCCCCCTGCCAGCTGAGTGCCCCCATGACTCCATCTTCTAAGAATTCCTTCTTATGCCACTCCAGTGATTTATCTACGCCATTTTTCTGTCCTTGTTCCTTGTCACTTGTCTGCTGCCAGCCTGAAGTACCTTTGATGAGCGGGCCCAACATATTTTCGACCAAGCCTACAGGGGGCGTCACTGAGATAAGCTGCAGGCGTGTGGCACCACACAAAAGAGCCCCAGATGAGAGTCTTAATGAGAAAGGCTGGCACACCTGCACCCTATCAGTTTGTCCTCCACTGCCCGCTGGCATACTCTGTTCAGTGTGGTGCATTTGAAGGTGCCAGTGTCCACTTGTGTCCGGCAGAGCTCCACTGCGGTCATCTTTGGCATGTCTTCAGAGTCTGTGTGGTGGACTGTGTGGCCCTATGTGGGTCCCTCAGCCACCACTATGCCAGCTTACCAGGCTGGAGAGACAAGCACAGCGAATGTGTGAAGTGTCTGTGACTGGCATTCAGTCAGGCTGCCAGATGTGCCAACAGGAGTCTTGAAAATGTTGCCACTCCCCATGGAGTGTCCATCCAGTCCTCAGGCTGATGACACAGCCTGCGCACAGTGAGCGACACATCAGAGCACAGCACGGGCACCGGCACACGAGAACGAGGCATTGGTGGTGCCACGTTGGCATCCTGACCGATGTTCCCAGCCGAGCTTCACCATGACAGTGCAGAGCTGGGCCCTGCAGGACTGCATGACCATCACCCGGGGGGCTGCCATGCCAGCTTGTGGGGCACGGTATAATGTCATGTGGAGTTCATAAACACGTGCCCTAAATTCAGTGATGTCACAGGAGTCTGATCCGCACCCATCACGTGTGCCCATTCATCGCCACAACCCCCCTAAAGGTCAGGACTGTTGAGGTCTTCTTCTTCTTCTTTGTCATTTGTCTCATTGAGAACCCCAACCCTTGTGCCCGTTGCTCAGTGTGACCCTGAGGAAGTCACGTCACCTGCCGTAAAGTGCCTTGGGACAGCTGTCAGCGCTGAAAGGCGCTATATACGTGTGACTCAGCTGTCCAGCTCGGAGTCTTTCTTTGCCAACACTCCACATTTCTGATGATCCCAGAATTCTTTGTATCCTACCAAGGTGCCCGCTAACTGCACTTCCTGCTCACTAAACAGTGACAATGTTGCCTAAGTGGAGTAAAAAGTGACGACCACGGTGACACACACAAACTGCTAAAATCAAGTGGCGTGGCGTCAGCAAGCCTGGATGGTCTACTTCATGTTCAGTGTGTGGTGGCACAGTGCCTGGCACGACTGCCCTGCAGCTCTGGGGACTCGGCTTCAATGTGCTGCCATTGGCCACATACAGCCTGCTTGGTCACACTGGGCACACGGCTTTGTCCTCACAACGCAGAGTGAGTGTGTGTGACCGTGTGTCACATGACTGGACCCGCTTGTTACTTACACCGCCTGACCTCTTGTTATGGTGGCTGGATGGCTAAGATCCTTCTGCCTGTCCCTCTGCCATGGCACCAGTGGGCACACCCCCCAAATGGCTTCCTAAGTACACAAGACAACATGCAGTTGGCACACAGGCACATTTGCCATTAGTTAGGAGTGCCCTGAACATGGCACTGGAATTAGTGGTGGGCTGGTGGGCACTGGACCCTGCGCCGCTGCTCGACACACAGAGCATGTGATGGGCACGCGCCTCTGACATGTGTGACTGTCACCGCAAATGGCGGCTCACCTTGACTTTTGAATTGATGTTGCTAGGCAACCCCAGCATTCACAATACAACAAAGCTGTAATTTAGGGGGCACATTTACGGAATTGTTTTATTACCGTGCCAGCCTACTTAGCAAACACCAAGAAAGAGGCAGGCGCTGTGCTGCTTGATGCTCTGTTTGCAGAGCTCTAATACGACAAGTGCCCCCCTACATGACCAAGGGGTCTGCCTGCCAGCCGCTGAGGGTCCACACAATGGCGGCCCCCAGTGACCTCACCAGGTCACCAGCACTGAGTGTCACCTACAAAACAACTCGGCCAAGCCCACCACGAGAGCAATGGCTGGACAGCTGATAGGTTGCTCATCTTCGACGAAGACCACCCGGACCTGAAGGACGCTGCCTGCTGGCCGACATCGGTATGCTGTGTGTTGGAAGTGGCGAACCCTGGCAGTGCCTTAAAGGGTTCAAACAGACTGACCTTCAGCAAACGGGGGGCTCACTGGGCTCCACGGATTGGGGGGGCTGCCAAGCAGCTGGACCCCACTCAGGAATTCCCATTGAGGTTCCTCCATCCATCCATTTTTGAATGTGATGCCAAGAGCAGCTGAATGGGCACAACGCCAGACCCAGTGCCAGATGGGATGCCAGGCCAGACAAACCCGCACCCCAACACCCCTCCACCAACCAAGGGGCATTCCAGTGAAATGTCCGCTGGGGGAGTTGAATGGGGGGCCTCATTCGAGTCCGTCACTTGATGGTCCCCTCCATCTTGGATAAGAGAAGGGGAGAAGAGGAGACGGGCATGAAAGGCGCCATATTGTGAATGCGTGTGAAGGCCTAGATAAGAGTGTGACCCGTGAAAGGCGCCATATAATGGATACGAAGGTAAAAGAAACGGGAAATAGCAGGGGGGCCGTGTGAAAGGCCCTCACTGGACAGACAGACTCCGAGGACCACCTGAGGGTCCCCTTGGCGGAGGCTTCTGTAGAGACTGAAGCAGGTGCCTTCAGGGCTTTGGCCACTAGGGGGTGACACTGTGACAGTCACCTCTAGTGCTTCAGGGTCCTGCTTCCTTGCTCCTCACCCGCTGTCCTCTGATGTTTTCCTCCTAGTTTTGGGGGTCCATTGGCCCCTCAAGGCTGTGTCCACTGGCCCTGGGTTCAGTGCCAGTGCAGGGGTCACTCAAAGTCTGTGACCGTTTGTGTCCGTTTGTCACCATAACTGACAACGAGGACAAGGACGAGATTATCTGTCAAAATATGTCACGTCATGAGGGGCACGGATGGTGGAATTCAAGAACCCCACCCTGGTGTCTGGTGGGCTCAAATTCCATTGTTTGATTGACATCAGTGGCGTTGGACACCAGAGTGGGCACAGATGGCAGGTGCCACCACGCTTTACCTGTTAGTCACTTGGGGTGCCGTCAAAGGGCCCGCCCCGTACTCGCTGCCCAGCTCCCTCAGGTGCCCTTTACCCAGCTTTTCTATTGGCACAGGTCAGGAACTTCAGATATGAAAGGCCCGAGCCACTGGCCACTGCTGCCACCTGCTGGCCCCACTTGACATAACCACTGGGCTCCGGATGGGGCACCACACTAAATGAGCCCCAGGTCGGCTCCTGAAGGTCATTATGCCCACATCTCCATGAAGTGCCCGTCTGTTGGCTTTCTTTTCTTGACCACTTGTCAGTTTCCAGTGCCAATCAATTTCTTTGTCCTATAGTCCTCCTTGCCAGGTGAGGGCGCTGTGGGTATGCCCATTTGGGGGCTTTACCCCTAAAGCAGGCTGCCTGGAGAGACCAAACCTCTGAGTGCTCCCCAAATGTGGAGGTCACAGACGCTGAGGCCAAGTGAGCCGAGAAAAACCATCAAGACGGTCACAGACTGGGACATCAGGGGACATCGGGCTGTGACACGGGGTGCTGGTCACACTCAGGGAGACTGACAGGCCATAAAGCGCGTTTTCAAGGACCCCTGTGCCCCTCCAGCCGCCAGTCGTGGCCCTCATGAGACGCCTTTGACACTCAGACATAGAAGTGGCCTGAAGGGGGGGGCGCTATATAACGACTGGTATGGAGACCCCGATGTCTGGAGCTTCAATCAGATGGACACCCTGGCACTGGACAAGGGGGGGGGGGGAGTCTGGTGGCACAAAGGCTGGAAGGCAGGCACCTGGACAGTGCCACAGATTAGACCACTAGGTGGCAGCACCTCAGGGGTGACGCCACATGTTAAAAGAAAGTCTGATGACGGCTGAGGAGCGTGCCCAGGAAGGAGGGCACAGCAGGTCAGACCTGGTGCTGGGGGCATTCAAAGGGTGTGTCCGGGAAGGAGGGCACAGCAGGTCAGACCTGGTGCTGGGGGCATTCAAAGGGTGTGCAGCCAGCTGGAATCTCAGCACTGTGTCACCTAGGGTGATGGCCATGAGCGGGCAGGTGCCAACGTGACGGCATCGACTGCAGCGTCTGCTTCCTGCACTGCCACGTTGCTGTCACCAATATCAGAGTTAAAGGAGATGTACCCGGGCACACATGGTTGTCACTGTGGAGGTGGCATCTTTTAACATGGACCCTGTTCTCCCACTTGCTTCTTAATTAGCTCCTGACACCTGGCACAATGCGTGACTGGCAGCAGCCTGAGCCGACGGCAGAGGAATGACTCACAACAGGGAACTGGCACGGGGAGGTAGAAAACGGGCCTGAGGGGGAACCGCGGAGAGAACATTTATGGAAGGACCACTCAGGGGGGCTTTACGTACATATAGCGCCTTCACTTTGGGGCTTTTGAAGCAAAGCTGGGGGGAGAAAATCTATGGAAATGAAACAGAAGAAGACGTTTGATCCTCCTGCCCCCCCATCATGTAGCGCCTTTCTGATCTCTCCCTGCCCCCCCACATTCCTGTCTTGTCTCACACTGTCACCTGTACACCGCTGGCTCTCGGTGCCCCTGTGACACATGTCAGCTTTTCCTCTGCGTTTCTCCTTTTGCACGAGTGGCACTCCATTTCCGCTCCCATTCCATGCCCGCCGTTAGTCGATTTCTGCCTCTAATGTGACCCCACTGTGTGTGTGTGTGTGGTCTGGTGCCCCCTGTAGGGCCTCTTGGTTTGCTGTTGTGCCCCTCTTTGCCCCCCCCCCCAGAGATGGACTGATGGCTCAGGACCCTTTGAATTTTGAAGAGATGAGGCACCTGAAAAATGCCAGCTGTGGATATCCTGCCAGTGATGCCACTCCAGGCTCTCAGACTCAGCTCAGCCGATTTGGTAAGCAGCAAGAAAAGGAAACTTTAGGGACGTCACGGGACGTCACCCCCCTAGGAGTCCCCTCAGAGAACAAAATAATCAGCTTTTGGACCGCGTTGTGGCTCTCATTTGGAAGAAAACGCCACCCGGACCTGCATGGGACCCTCGGGGGTCTGAGTGCTCGAGGCCATCTGGAAAAAACTGCTGCTGAATGTTGGGGGGGTGTGTGACACGAGTAAGGAGCGGATGTCGTGCGGTGTGTGTGTGTGACGCCTAAAGTGACCTGTGATGTCCTGCACTGCCCTCATAAGCACTCACTCTGTCGGTGACACATCAGGTCTCTGAGGACATCCACCGTGGCACAAATTACAGGAAGCAGGGCATGACCTCTGACCCCAGCACAGCACTTCTCAACATAATTGGCGTCACTGGAGACACCCATCTGCTGTAGTGGCAGAAAGCACAGACGTGGAGGGGACAATGAATGGTGACAGGGCAGCACGAGACACGAGAGCCACTTCAGCATGACAGGTAGATGGGAAAGGCGCTAAAAAACAGATAGATGGATAGTGTAGTTGGCAGGATTAGATAGATAGATAGATAGATAGATAGATAGATAGATAGATAGATAGATAGATAGATATGAAAGGCACTATATAATAGATAGATAGATAGATAGATAGATAGATAGATAGATAGATAGATAGATAGATAGATATGAAAGGCACTATATAATAGATAGATAGATAGATAGATAGATAGATAGATAGATAGATAGATATGAAAGGCACTATATAATAGATAGATAGATAGATAGATAGATAGATAGATAGATAGATAGATAGATAGATAGATAGATAGATATGAAAGGCACTATATAATAGATAGATAGATAGATAGATAGATAGATAGATAGATAGATAGATAGATAGATGAAAGGTGCTATATAACAGGTAAATGGCGGTTACGCCTGATGGACACCTCATCGTCTTTTGATTTGGGGGTCCGCTGTCGCGGCCTCAACATAACTGACTGAGGATGATGAACCAGCGTCCCATCCAGGGTGGGTTCCTGCCTTGTGCTTGATGCCACCAGGACAGGCTGTGGCCCCTGTTAATGTGTCAAAGGCCCGGACTCAGGTTCGAGCTCTGGTCCTGCTCCCTGCCTGATGGCCACCTCCTTGTCACTTCCTCCTTCACACTAATATCTCGTGTGTGACTTTAATTTTCCCCCAATGAGTGTCCCTGGTCCATTGCCCGGAGTCCCCCAGCCGGTTATTTCTGGGGGGCTTTTGCTCCCAAGCCCATTGGAATGGATAAACAGGCAGAGGCAGCACGTGAGTGTCGGGGGTCTCTGGCTGCTCTTTGTCTTCTGATCTTTCCCCCCCCTCCCCACACAAAGCCATTTTGTAATCCACGAATGGCCGTCTGCTGGCTTTGCGGTGTAAGACGGGGGTCTGCCGACACAAAGGCCAAAGCAGGCGGGTGGCACTGCAGACGGGGCCGAGCCGCGCGGTTCTCCTGCCGTGTCCGCGATGCCGTCCCGTGTCGTCCCCCAGGACCCCCTCGGTCCGCAGCTGCCGAGGAAGTTTCGCTGGAAAGAAAAAAGAGAAAACGGGGGGCCGTCGGTCTGTTTGAGAAGAAAGGCTTTAGTAGCCGAGCTGCGGCCCCGCACCTGATTGGACCGTCATGATCGAGAGCGAGTGCTGATTGGCTGACGCTGTGGCCCGGACAAGCCAGTGCGCTGCGTCCGCCGATCAGCGGCCCGCCCATTTATTATCTTTATTAGAATTGTATTATTATCATCAGACAGAGAGGTGAGGGGCTTGACGAGGACGGAAAGAAAGAAAGAAAGAAAGAAAGATGAGTGCAAGACCCCGTCTTGTACCAACCTGCAGCCGGGTGCGCCAATAAGTAGCCCTCTAGCAAAATATTAAAAGTGGACAACTGTGCCACATCTCCTCAGGTTGGACAGTTCCTATCAATTTTTTTTAAAATTCTCCTCAAAGTGGTCCTGAGAATTAAAAGGCCACCCGACCATCTGCAGCAGGAGATCCGGAAATAACGAAATGTCCAGGAAAAAAACCGTAAAGAGCAAAAGTAGCAACAGCCCGACCAGCAGCCTGCAGAATAAAGACGGCGGCAAGGCGGCCAAGGGAGGCGGGAGCTTCGAGGTGCCTCCGAACGGCGTGGTGCACCCGAGTCGACCCTCACTGAGCAACAGCAGCGAATTCTACGACGTCGCCTTTAAGGTGAGTCTCTGCTGCAGTCTGGCACGGGGGGCAGCGCTCGGGGACTCGAGCCCTCCTGCCCTCCTGCTTTCATGCGTCAGGGCGGCCAGGCGCTTGTTACCCTCCGCTCGTCTCTCCGCCTGGCTGCCCGTCAGCGTGCGCTCGGGCTTCCGAAAGGCGCTATATCGGCCTCGATGTGAACGGGGGGATCCGCGGCTGCAGCCTTACCGTCCAAAGGAGCCGCGCGACGCGCGCCGTGCACTTAGCTGAGCATCTGCGGAGCTTTGAAGAGCTCGGCGCCTGCGCCGCTCGTTTGCCTTTCTTCCCCGCGGGCGTTTACGGCGAGCAGATGTCCGCGTCGCTCGTGCGATCAGGAAGTTCAAGTGTCGCGTCACCCTCGAGCGGTCCCAAGTCCAGGAAGCCCCTGCCGATCGGAAGACAATCAGTCAGCTTGGCCGGCGCCGAGGGAGAGGACGTCGTGTGCGCGTTGAAACCGCCGAGCGGGGCTGTCGGGGCTGGGATGTGACCACTCTGTAGATGATATAGCGCCTTTCGCACACAGCGAGCGACCTGACCAAGTGCAGTCCACGACTGGAGTGGGGGGTCGTTTTACGGGGGTTCTGTGAGAATTCAAAACGAGGGGGCAACGGAGAGAAACCGCGAAACGGCAGCGCGCCGCGAAGGATTAAAGCGCCTTTCATCAGGAAAAGCCACGAGAAACAAAACAGGCGGGTCCGAGATTCGCCCCGGTGGGAGTGGCACTGCCAGTAGTCCTGGTAGTACGAGGATTGGCACTCGTCGCATTGTTGCTGTTGCTGCCTCTCTATCGCCGCTCACACGTTTAGTTCTTATGAAGTGGCAGTGAAGTGGCACTGCCCCGCGATGAAGCGCTGGGTTTAGAAGATGGAGGGTTATTATTATTATTATTATTATTATTATTATTATTAGTGTCCCCGAAGTCCCCTCCTTGTCCCAGTAGGGTTCAATGTAAGCCTGGGTGGTCTCGACATTCTCTGCGCCCTTCAAATCGCCAACACAAAGCTGAAAGACCCCCGCCCGCCATACCCAATCTCTGCGCTCTTCTCCCGTCCCGTTCCGATTTCTTTCTTGCCAAGTTCGCGTTTCCGCTATGCCAGTATGCCGTGCCCTCTTGCCCGTGCAATGTCGTGCCCCCGTCTCACCGACTTGTTGAAATTCAGGCTTCTAACCTCAGGACGGACATCTAAAGCTTGTCACTGAAATCTTTGTGCAGCGGGCGACATTCCGACCTGCAGACAGGGATGTTGGGGGCACCGATGTGGCACTCGAGTTTGGCATGGCTTGGCTTCTAGTAAAAACCTGTCCCGCGGCTCGTCCTCGCAGCCACACGCGTTTTGTCCCCCGCTGTCCCCTCGTATTCCTGTGGCACCTCTAGGATGTCTTGTCCCTAAGCTCACACCGTCGGTGCCAAGGTGACTCGGGTGTGCCAGGACAAACACTGCAAATCTGTCCCTGCCCTGGATGGGACGCCAGTCCTCTGCATGGGACAATAAAGTTCAAGTGGCATTCAATAAGAGTGAAAGTGCATTTGGGGTCCGAGGCGCTGGGCAGAGTCAGAGCTGGCACTGCCCTAATGAAGTTGACAGTTTATACAGCACCTTGTCACACTTGATGGCTAGCCCGTGTCACCTCCTGGCCAGCATCAGGGAAGTGCCATTACTGATGAGTGCCCAGGTGCCAATACTCCTGTCTGAATGGCACACCAGGGGCACGACAGCGTTTCTCTCAGACCTGGCATGTGCTCCCTAATACGTGGACTATGTGGGCACACATCTCACTTGACTTTTAGCCCACCTGCTGGACCCTGACAGGGACTGTGATTTGGCACACACAAATATGTCGAGTTGCCTGCCTTGTTAATGCCAGCATGCTAACACAATACAATGGTGGCTTCATCAAAGCCTCAGTGTCCCATCTGTGGTTGGCTCCTGCCTTCTGCCAGGCTCCCTGCCAGGCTGTGATGGTGAAAGTGGCTTCCACACACGTGGATGGATGGATTTGCCATCTCCTGAGTTTTAAAAACGTCCCCTTGAAGCCAAATGGCATGCGAGCGGTGGCCTTCATGGTGACAGCTGTGGCCTGGCATGAGTGAAGGAATTCCAGAGAGAAGTGCCCACTGGTGTCCAGACAGAGGGGATCATGGGACGGCAGAGGAAGGGGCAGCGGGAGGCCCGAGCCGAGGTTGCTGAGAAGAAGAGCAGAACCTCGAGATGTGCCCAGGTGGCTCTAAATAGGGCAGCATCACCGAATGAGCAAGATCAGCGAAATCAGGGCTCTGCCATCTGCATGGGTGGGCACTTTGTTTGCTGTGTGTTGCGATTTTGGCCCAGCTGCAGGGGATGCAGATTGGCCATCACCTGCAAGTGACCTAATTATGGCACCGGCCCCCCGGGGACGTGTCGTAGCCCTCGTTATTGGGGCTCCTCTGCCAGCTTTCCTGCTTCATAATTCATGAAGGGAGTCATTTGTCACAAACTGGATGGCACTCGGGAGCGTATTAATCAGCCTGCACCTCTGCCATTGACGAGGACCCCCCACCCAAGTCGTCATGATGTCCCCATGCCAGTGAGTTGAAGGGCTGCCTTCATATTGTGAGCTTTCAACAAGGTGCCCACATGTAGCCCATCTTGGCAGGTGCCCAGGAGACAATCCTCGGCCTGATTGGTGGCTGTTCCAGCTCCACAGCTTTGGGGGGGGGGGCGGTTGGGGGACAAATCCACTGTAAACCACAAGGCACAGACCCCCAAAGGACGACGGGCACTGACTGGGAAATGTCAGCCCTCAGAGAACTGGTGGCAGGGCACAGAAACAGAGGCGTGGCGTCCTGTGAGTTTCTCCTGGGCAGCTGGCACGGGACTGGCACTCAGGGGGTCTTTAAAGGAGTCCAAGAATGGAGGGCAGAAATACAGACAGACAAGAGGAGGCCAGCTGGCACACACACCCTCCCCCTCACTACATGCCAACCAGTCAGTTGCCAGTCTGGGAAGTGTCCATGCAGTGTACATTGGCAAATGACCTGGTATGGGCACATAGACCCCAACATCAAGAAAATAGTGGGGTGATATCCAAAGGTCTGGTTGGGCAACAGGCAAGGCAAAGGGCAAAGGGAGTGTCTGGGAGTGAAAGAAGGGGGCATGCAGATGACACAACTGAGCCTGGCACTCACCTTCAAGGCTGGGTATGGGAGGGTCAGATGGAAGGGGAGATGGGCCTAATGAGTGGGTGTCACCAGCTCAGATACACCCGTGGCACAGTGGTGACCCTTATGACCTCTTTAAGGTCAGGTATGGCATTACTGACAAAAGTGGGCACTGGCCTAATGAGTAGGTTCTGCCAGCTCCCATATAACCGTGTGATGAGGGTGACCCCCAGTGTGGGGGTTACAGTCGAAAGTGGGCACTAAAAGTATTGACCTGGTAGTGCCCATGTTTGTCAGGTGTGTGTTCTCTTCCACTGTGCATTGTGGTGACATTAAAGTGCCCGCCTTGAGTGGATTTATCCCGACAGCGGGTTTCTTTTTTCATTTTCATTTTCCTGCTCGCCCCCAATGCATTGTAGGGGTCTATCGGGGGCACTCACCTGTGTTTGGACTGGAAGTGCCACTGAGTCTTTACGTCACCTCTCTGTCACAACGACACAGGCGTCAGTCCACCGATGCCATCTTGTTCAGTTTGTGAATTCAGCAGTTTGCAGTGGATGCCTCTGTGTGTGTGCGTCCCACTTGAGTGCTGGGTGGGCATCTGCTGGCTCTCCTAACACAGGTCCTCTTTTGTGAAGAGAGGGGATGAGGGGCTGCGCCACAGAGGGGACCCTGGCATTGGCAGTGTCGGCTGCCCTCTCAGCTTCTGCTCTGATTTCACTTCTCGTTCTTTTTCATGGCCGACTCCTCAAGCTTCTCCTTGGCTGAATGACAGCAGGTGGCCGAGTGCCAGCGGGCCACCCACTCACGTGATGCCACACACAGCACTGGAGTCCATTAGAGTGATTGAGTATCGATTACCCTGTGAAGTGCAAAGAGGCAGTTAATTAGCGCCTCAGGCCGGGCTGGCACAGGGGTGCGCGGGCAGCGTGTTGGATGGGTGAGAGTCCCCGAGAGAGACACGCTCGTGTGACCTGAGAACACCTAGTCAAGGCGATATTAATAATTGGTGTTAAGACAAGCTGGCAAAGCCAGACTTTTCTGGTGTGTGCCATGGAGCGGTGCCCACTCTGGGCTGGGTCCCTCTCGGTGCGGTTTGGGTGTGACACCATGTTGAGTGACAGAGCTGAATGCAGTGACAGTGACATCATTATTTTTAGGCAGTGCCACACTTGTCTCAAGCTGTGCTTCATGTGGACGGCGCCCCCCGGTGGTCTTATTTAGGATGAAATCGAGAAGCGGTGGCAGTTGTGAAGTGACAGTCCAGTGGCTTTTGAGCCTTTCTGATCATCGGCCATCCACTGCGTGAAGTCCCAGGATGTGACATTTAGTGCTGAAGTCAGCCTTTGTTTATATAGCGCCTTTCACTGGTCTGTCTGCGGTGTCCTCTTAAAGGCCTTGGTCATCTACTAGAAGACCGCCAGACTGGACGACGCCATGGTCACAGCCCTCAGTCCCCACCTTCCCCATCATTTTACTTGCCCCCCGCCCTCTTTTTTCTCCCAGTGACCTTTGGTCACGTTAATCGAGCGTCCATCTTGGTCGAACGTGATGGGCACATCAGGGGACCTTTGGTGCTGCGGAACAGTGGGTTCCTGAGGGTGGTGCCAGATGCCACACAACTGAGAAGCTGTCACCCTCCCTGATAAAGGTGGGCTCCTTCACGCCATGATCTGAAGGGCAGGGCCTGCATGCTTGCCCCGCCCACCTTACCCAAACTTGCGGGTGATCCCAGTGTGGCTGTGTGTGTGTGGCGCCCTCTCCTGGTGTCTGACGCTGCCAGGATGAGCTTTAGATTTCACTTAAGGATGAGCAGAGCCATTTAGGTGACAAAGTGACTTCCCAAGGCCACCCTGAGCTGTCACCAAGACAACGGAACTCACAGTGGCCTTCATGAGACTCAGAGAGCGTCATAAGGGGGGGAATGCTGCCCGCCTCCGACTTGCGGGTCCCTGAATGCTGAGCTCCCATGACAATGGCACCCGGGTGCATTCACTTTATTTGATATAGCGCCCCTCTACGTGGGCATCACCCCACAGTACTCAGTGTCCCACTGTTTCTGGAAGGGCTCACCAGGGGCCACACTAGGCCAGCAGGCTTCCCTATGGGGGTATCGCTATGTGGGTACAGCTGAATGGCATAAGTCAGGAGGTGGCCTCAGGGCTTGACTGGCACATGCGGGTGGCTCTGTTTGATATAGCGCATTTCTATTGTGGCACATTCAGTTCAGTATTTTTTGCAGTTCATGTTAGTTTGAGTGTCTGAGTGAAATTTCCAGTGCCAACGTGAAGACCCCAGGCATGCCCAGCTTGCACCATCTTCATCTGTCTTTGTCTTATTTCCATTTCAATAGAAGACCATCATCACGTGGCAGGCTCACCCCCTAAGGTGCCCAACAAAATGGTGCTCTTAATTACCGTGGCACTCCACATCTCGGAATTTTGTGTGGGGAGTTAATTAAAGTTAAAACAACACAGACACAGCCTGGCGGGGTTAAAGGCTGGCAAATGCCTGACTAACAGCTGGCATGGAGTCATGGAGCCTGCGGAGAACAGTGCCAGCAGAGTAAAGGGGTCTGAATGGCAACATGGGAGCAGCTGCCCATGTGTGACCTTGTGTGTCCAGAGCATGACCCTCAAGTGGATGGCAGTGCCCGCCTCAGGTAAGAAGGGCCCCTCTAAGTGGCGCCCCCTGTCTGTCTGCAGGCCCTTCATTCAGTGGCCCCTTCAGGTGTCAGTCCTATGGGGGGCTTATCTCATTTGCATTTAACTGCTCGTTGACCATGAAAGGCGCTTGGTGGGCCTGAGGCACAAGTTACTGATGTATTTAAGGTCACACATTAGACACATTGACCCCCTGTGTGCCTCAGACCACCAGGGTCAACAGCATAAGACCCCCCCCCCCCCAACTGTCCCTGCTGTCCTTTCTAAGCTCAAGGGGCTGATGAGTGGACCAAAGGGGACATTTTTGAAGACACCCAGGGTGGGCCTGGATATGCTGCAGTAGCGGGTGGTCCTCGCTGGCCTCGCTGTGCTTCGTCACACTGACCCCTGCCCTTTCTTTACAGGTGATGCTGGTGGGCGATTCTGGCGTTGGAAAGACGTGCCTGCTGGTGCGCTTCAAGGATGGCGCCTTCCTGGCAGGGAGCTTCATCTCCACCGTAGGCATTGACTTCCGGGTAAGTGAGCGGGGGATTTCTGGGAGTGTGTCTACACTGGCACTAATGCTAGTGCCCCATGCTGGCACAGCACCCTTCATTCCAAGTTACTCCTCACACCAGACACTTTTACTAGATTAGGACTGAAACAGCTGGCAGATCTGGTGAAGGTGGCACAGTACTCTGCATGATGCCTAATGCCCTGTGGCCACTGGCTGCAGGCAGCTGTCTTGGGTTGACCCTCAGACTCTCGTATACCCACAAGTGGTTTGTACCCTTGGCAGGGGCCTCGAGTGTGGATTGGCCATCCACCACAGACTCGCCAATCCGACTGACTGTGCCCTGCCACTGCGGTCCTCTCCCGGAGTATGCCAATCTGCTGTTCTGTACTGTTCTGTAGTGACTGCTGTGGCTGTGTGGTCCAAGTGGAATGCCATCCTGTGACTTGAGAGATGGTCTGGCACTACATCAGTGCCACTGGCTACTGTGCCAATCATAATAGGCTAAATGGATGAGACCAGGGAGGGTGGCGCAGTCAGGTTTCATGTGCCAGGGACTGCCAGCTTGTTCCACTGCCTGACACCAGGCAGTCAGATCGAGCTGGCATAGCACCCCTCGTTCTCCACAGTGGGGACGTGCCATATGGAGAGTGAGAAGAAAGAACGAATGAGAACAACAAAGTGAGCTCAAGTGGAAATCAGCAAGAAGAGATGGCAAAGTGGGCATCGGGGAGCCAAGTCCATCCGTCTGTCTGGGCATTGGGCCACGCGCCATCCTCCACTTGTCCATCTAAAACATCGCACCTCCGTACACCTGAGTCATGGGTCCGTTTGTCGGCCCACTCCAGTTCATCCCCCTTTGCCCTCCCTTGAAGCCCCCCATTCTCCTGTCTGTCCACCTGTCCAGGTTCACCTGCTCCTGGTCTGTGTGGTGGTCTCGCGCTCTCCCTGTGTTCCTCCCTCCCACATTCCCACAGACGTTCAGTTTGGTTCACAGACAACTCTAAACTGGCCCCGTCTGACCGGGTGTGCATGTGCCCTAAGGTGCCATCCGGCGTCCCACCCGGCGTCACATCCTGCCATCCAGTAAGCCCGTAGATGGGTGAACGGGCCCAGTGGACGACTTGAACCTGTGCCCTTGTGCTCCTCAGTCCACTTCCCGGATTGGCTCCCTCCTGTGCCCTGGGTGCCCACCTCTTTGGGTCACATGACCAGAGCTGATGTTCTTCTCCCTGCTTGCCTTACCTTTCAGTCACCATGGTAACCACTTAGCAATGCTCCAATCTGAGCGGCGCCATACCTTGAATTGGCATTGAGATGCGGGTGCTTCATGGCAACCTTTGTTCTCGCTGGGCTGCACTGTGACTTGGTGGGACATCTGCCAGAGCTGCTGGGAGACCGACTGTCACTCCATGTGACGAGCCACTCAGTCTGTGGGGGCAGGTGGTCCTTCACGGGGTCCTGCTCATTCATCCATTGACCTCTCTGTTCAAAATGGAAGCCAAATTAACATTTGGACCAAACATGTGACAACAATGACAGGGGTCTGTCCTGCCCACCCAATGACACCTCTGGCCTTATCCCTCTGCTGCCTGGTGACGTTTCTTACTAGGCCCTCACCTAAGGTGGTCTTACTGTTGAAAAGGCTGGTGCTAAGCCATGGCGTGGTGGTCCGCATTCTTTGACTTCATGATCTACTTAAGGTAGACCCTGCTGGAGGTGCAGTGCCCCCCGGTGGTCACAGGGACGGACTTCAGGTGTTGTGCTGTCATTCTAATGAACTGTCACCAAAGGATTCTCGGGGACCCAACCAGGTGGAACCCCAAAGGCAACAGATGGGAATGAAAACAAAGAGCAGAATCAGCTGCTTTGCTGTGGTGGTCCGGCAAATGACAGACCACTACTGACTATGCTCAATGGGGTGGGGCAGGTGTGATGGCACTGGTCCTCACTTCTAGGAGCTTCTCTCACTGCCTTCACCTCGGACCCCCTCTTAAGACCCTCACCCCAATAAATCAGGACAGCGTCTGTAAGTGACTCTGCACCAGGGGTGCCACTGGCTGGACCCCACTGGTCTCCCTGGTCCCTGAAGGGGTAAGGGTGCACCTCTTGTGACCAGTGTGGCAGGCGGGCAGCTGTGCCACCCCATTCTTATAGCCTCACCAGACCCTGTGGGCAAGGTCAGAGGGCATATGCAAATGAGCACAGAAATAAGCAGCAGCTGAGCGACGCGGGCAGATGAGTGGACCCCCGAGCCGCCGCTCCCGCACTTGAACGTCTCCCCGCGGAGCCGCGGCGTCGGTGGAGGGAGCAGGTAATCGTTAGAGACGGGCAGCGAACAATGGCAGCCCACGTTTGATTAGAGTGCGCGCTGCAAATTCCTTAAATTACAGTCTTTCATCTCGCTAACGGGCTGCACAAATGGAGCCTGTCGGCTGTCGTCGCTGCCCGTTTCAAAAGAGCGACACGCAGACCGAATCGCAAAGTGGATTTCTAGCCATTAGGCGGGCAGCGCCTGCAGCGCCAAGTCTTTCTGAAGCTCAAGAATGGAAGTGAAAAACACATCGACAAGGGGGGGCTAGGCACTGGGTATGGCATCAGTTGGAGCACCAGGACGAGAAAGGGGGGGCAGGGGGAAAGGAAGCGGCAGTGGTAAAGCAAGGGGTATGCCACCCCCACAGTGCCAATCTGTGCCATCAAAATAACAGGAGACGAGTCGAGGTGCCACCCTGGCCAACCTCATTTAACTGACTGAAAGAAAAATGAAAAAAGAAACACAAAGAGCGAGAGAGAATGACGGTGACTGAATGGTACCCAAGGGGGTCCAGAAATGAGTGCCCGCTCACATAGAGGGCTTCTAGAAGGGGCAGGACTTCCTGGGCTGACGACCTTCCAATACAGCCAACGAAGACGGAGAATGTGTCAGCAACAGCGCCCCCTGTCGACTCGGGGTGGCAGTGCTTACTTTAGGAGAGCCCTGGAGGTGCCCGCTACACTATAAACACTGCATGCGCCTGTGTGTCTGTCTGTGGCTGTGCCCCTCTCATTCCAACAAGTGGCGCATCACAAACTCATTCTACGAACTCCAAATCAAACGGCATGTAACAGAGACTTTGGTGGGTGGCACAGCTTGTCTAACACACACACACACATACACACACAGCACGTAGTACACAGGAGCAGACAAGGACGGCACAATATTGGGGGTCCCAGCTGTGGTGTTACCCTCACATAGTTGGCTCAAGTCTTCATCCAAGGTGACTTTCAACATTTGAGATTCGATTCTTTTGTTCTTCCAAAGGCAGGTCATGTGACTTGCTGAGGGTCACATGGTGTCAGCGGTGGGATTTGAAGCCACAGCCTCAGGGTTTCAGGTCCAAAGCCTTTACCACTATGTCACAATGTTATAAAAGGTAAAGTGGTGGCCAACAAACTGGTGGCTCAAATGCCCAGCAGTGTCTCCTCATTGGCAATATTCACCACAAGTGGGCACTGAGGTTAAGCCCACCGTAAACGCATCTCACAGCAAAGCCACCGTAGTTGTCATCCTCAGCTATTCCAGTTGTCATGATCTGCTCCATGCAATCGAATGTCTAGTGCAATGGTGACACGGCCTTCATGCCTGGCACTGCCCACCTCCTTGCCCGTAGGCCCTATTGTGGTCTGCCCGTACCTGAGCTCAGATGTGCCCATGTGCAGCCTCAGTGGCTTGAGGGTTGAGCCCTTTTAAGTGACCCCCCAATTTAAAGGATGTCTGGACTTTGACATCTCGCTGTTTCAGAGTTGTCATCGTCATTATGGTCCTATGATGTGACTTAGCAACTGGCCACCCCAGTTGTACCCCCTGCACCCGTGAAGCACAGAAGACCCCCCCCAAATCTTTCAATCATTTTACGTTGTTCTGTCATCTGTTGAAAGTGTGTGTGCCCTGGGGTCTGCCTGGATTCTTTGATGATCCAGCTGGCATTGCCACAATGTGATGACGGGCAGTCCCCTGCCAAGGAGTACAGTGTTTCTCAGCTCTGCTACCCGCTCAGCATGTCGGATTTCATTTCCAAGATGGCCCTGGTTTTGGCGCTGCTACTCCTTCTGCACCCCTTCAACTCCATAATCAGGTGCCCTGGTCATGGCCCATGATCATGTGCATAGTTGGCACAGCTGGCAAGGACATCTCCATGTCGAAAAGCTGGGAGACAGAAACTGAGTGGCACTGTGAGCATCATTGAGCCCTTGGGGCACAGGTGGTCTTCAACACTTGAACAAAATCATAAAATACAAACAGCCAATCACAACAAGGCACGGGTGGCAACTCTATCACTCTGGCATTATCACCAGGAAAGAACTTCAAAACTGGCACAGTAATCTAGTGTGCATGGTGAAGGGCAGGGTGTGGATAAATGGTGGCATTAAGTTTCACAGAAAAGCACAAACCCTAAAACAGTCAGGTAGAAAAACACAAAAGAAAAAAACTGGCATTTGAGTGGCCAAATGTGCCAGGGAGGGCTGCCAGTCAGTACCAGTGAAGTGGTGCCCACACTCAAAAGGAGCCCAAACAGAGCTTGGCAACTTCTCAAAGCAGGGATGTCACCTCCGGGGGTCCCACGGTGGCACTTCAATGCTCTCTTCAGTGAGCCCGCAGCCCACCGTGCAGCAGCCCCTCCTGCCAGCCCGGCACACGCGTTCATTCCGCTCGCCTGCCGCTGATTGCGCCATCAATTTCTTGGAAGCTGGCAGGAGGGCCCGCGTCGCTCCTTGATTGCCTCCTTTCGATGTTGAGATGACGCTGCGCTGGGCACATCCATTGCTGGCTCGCCGGCATCTTCCGTGTGTTTTGAATTTTCAAATTCCTGACGCGTAAATAAAAGTCGGAGTCATTCATCGTGCCCATCGACCTCGCGCTTCTCCTCCGGTCGCTGAAGCGCCATGTTCACCTTTCTTTCTTTCTTTCTTTCTTTCTTTCTTTCTTTCTTTCTTTCTTTCTTTCTTTCTTTCTTTCTTCTGTGTGGTGGAGGAAACTGTGCTGCTCCTGGGAGTCCACCAGTTGTGTCAGGGAGCACAGACTTTAAACTGGGAGGGTGGCAGGTGCCACTTACTTGAGTTGTACACAAGGTGGGTCTGCACCCCTCAACTGCTGAGTGCCATTTCAAAAGATGCCATCTCCCTGCGTTGCTCAGTCAAGAGTGGCATGACATCATGTGCCATCACATATCATCCAATTCAGGATTGCCAAGGGTGCCACCGGCCACAAAGAAGGAGCCAGCCCTGAATGGGGCACCACTCCTTTGCAGGGCTGTAGTCTAATCATAAATACATTGATACACAAAGCATGGCACAGTGGCTCAGTGGTGCAGCCTGGCAGCTCAAGGGACCTGAATTCAAAGCCCAGCCTGCTCCTTGCCTTGTCTCCAGAGTGCCCGGTACCCGTGTATAATAACTGATGGATCTGGGCATTGAAGGAATTCACAGACAGATTGGCACCATGGTTAGTGCTGTGGCATGGGGGCCTTGTCCCTTATCTGCTTGGCATTTGCATGTTCTCCCTGGTTACAGTCTGAGGGCTCAGTTTTTCAAGTACGCTGGCATTTTCACATGTTGGTTTCAGACAGTCACTCTGGAGGTGCCACACTTGGTGGCAGATAGATGAGTGGCACATTTGGCTTTATGTCACTGTGCTGGCACCACTGACCTATTCAAACCCAAATAGACAGACAAGGAGCTTGAGACGAGTGCCAGCTCTCTGTGGACATTGAGCCATGCCAGTCACATCACATGTGCCCTGTGTTGGTGCTGAATTGCCTATCAAAACAAATGACCATAATGTCAGTTCGTTGAGTGACAAGTGACAGTTCTGTCCAGATGAGTAATGCTTGCATGCAGCCCCTCTAGCTTTCACATGGCCGCGTGGCGCCAGGGTCGACAACATTAAAGGCTTTTGAGTGCATTTCTCTTGTTGTGTTGCCCAAGGTTCACCCATCATGACACACCAGCCATGACAGATGCCCGCTCGACAAGGCCGTGCATCTCAGCCTGCGGCTGCTCTCCTTAATGGGCTCTTAACAAATCGGCAGTCGAGGGCACAGATGGACTCACACATGGAAGTCGAGCTCAGATAATGAAGTCAGGAGCTGCTGGAATTGAGTTAGGACCTCCAGTCAGTCAAGGTGGGCAAGCAAAGCCCTCAGCATACACAGAGAAGAGATAGGAAAAAAAAAACAACTGAGCATAGGGTGGCACAGGGGCTGGTGATGTCACCGCACACTCGAGTTCAAGTCCTGTGCAGCTCGCATGTCTTTGGTGGCATCCTGATTTCTGAACCAAACCCAAAAGAATAAATCACCCCAGGATGTGTGTGTGTGTGTGCCCTGCAGCAGACTGGCATCCTGTCCAGAGCGGCTTCCTGTCATTCATCCTGTGGTCCTTGGGTAGACTTTGGCACCCTGTGACCCAAACTGGGTGAAGTTCTTTGTAAAGGTGTTGTGGTGGGACAGTGCTTAACGGTGTCCTTGGTGTCCCGGGTTCAAATCCCAGCCCACTCCCTGAACGTGGGGATTTTTCTGGATTTCTAGGAGGTTCTCCTGGACCCCCAGTTTAATCTCCAGATTTCCTCCCACATCACAACGACTTCAGGGTCCAAAAAAATCGCTGCCTCTAAAATGCCCCTTTTGAGTGGTGCCCATTGTGCCCTGTCTTGCCTTTCTGAAATCGTAGAATGGGCAACGTGAACAATGAACTCCGTTATGAAGTAAGAACAACTCCGCCATTGGATCAGGTGCCATGAGTGGTGGAGGGCGACGGACTGACTGGCACGCCAAAAGGCAGGCTGCGGTGCCCACGCTGCTGTCCGACTGTTTGTCAGACGCTCAATTCACTGCCTAGCTGTGTGTGGGCGTCATTTCAGATCGGACTGGGGACGGGCACTGGGGGTCCGTTAGCTTTGTCATCGTCAGCTGGTGTGACTTGACCTGGGATGTAGTGATGTAAGGCGCTATACAGACCAAGAGAATGTTGGCTTATTGCGCATTATGGAATGAGCGAATTGCGAAGAAGTTGCCCCCGTTAGAAAGACGGGCATTAAATGAGGCCACTGGTGGGCGGCAGGCAGCGGGACCTCGTCACAATGGAGACGCTGGAGAGTTTTAATGCATTTCAAGTGGACTCCCACACACAGCTCCGCTTTTATGGGCGAACGTGGAGAGAGGAGGGCACGCTGGGCACTTGGAATTTAAAGGAGCACGGCAGAGTTCATGGGGGTCCGGCATTTGCTTTCTTGTCGATGGAGAAGTAAAGACACAAGAAGGGCCGATCTTTAGTGGGCTTCGCCTGACGTGTGTCAAGGATTCACACGACACGATGAGCACGGTGACATCTGACACAGTCACTTGGGGCACCGGCCAGCACGCCTGTCACCACAACAAAGACACCGATCGAGGACTTCCTGCAAACTCAGTGACAGCCCGGGCCAGCGGAACAGAAGGGTGAAATGGGGTCCTCGGGTGTTGACGTGACGACGACCCGCCACGTGGGGCTCCGCCCACAGAACGTAAGAGGCCAAAGGAGAACTGTGGGACTCGGCGCGAAATTACAGAGGGGTGACATAACATCGTCCCACCTGAGGCTACTGGATGAGCACGCGACGTGCCCAGACCCCCTCCAATGCCACCTTTCCCACTCAGAATCGCTGCCTCCTTTCCAAATTGGTTTTCTTGCAGAACAAGCTGACATTTGGCATCGTGGCTCCTTCCTGCTCTGTATGTGCCACCTGAAAATGAGGTGGTGGCAATGACGTGGCAGTCAGTGGTGGGGTCATCGCCCGTGCCATCATGCAGAGGAGCCGCCGGTCCCAAACCTTTAGTGTTCTACTTGCCATATTTGGGCACTCTGGTGTGACCTTCACGTTTACTGAGTGTGACGGGTCGCCGTCCGTGCCACCACCGACAGTTTTCAGTGGGACTTGCTGGTAAAGTAGAGGAGAGGAGAGAAGGGCATCTGGGCGAGGTGGCTTTGGCTCGTTTTCAACTCCTAGTTCTCCTTCACACTGGGACTCGAGTGATCAGTCTGGGCTCCGTATTAAAAAGCGGTGGCCCAAAGTCCCCCCAAGCCAGGGGCTGAGGGTCTCCCGGGGTTCCTGCGTTCTTCTCGGGTGTGCCCGTCTGAACTAGTGGAGCAGCTCTGTGCCCCTGCCGCTCCGAGATGAATAATTGATTGGGGGGCTCCCTGCTTGACCTAAGGAGGCGTCTGCAGCTTTTTAAAATTCACCTGCCAAATAATCTGTGCCACGGAACGAAGGATCCATTAGTCAAAATGTGTCCCGTTGCACTTAATCAGCGTCAGACGGCGACACCTGATGGCACCGTGCGCCGCTGTGATTAATGACGCTAACGCTTTTATTTTTTCCTTCTTGTCACTTTGAAGCGAGCGGTTTGCTGTTGGGGGGTGGTGGTGGTGGGGGGGTTCAGATTATCATTACCTGAATGCTTCAATTGGCCACAAGTGGCAGTTTATACAGCAGGTGTTACGGAGCGAACTGCCTGAGGCGGGCACCACGGCGGTCCCCCAGGATGCCAACACGAGATGCTGCCCTCATTTTCTATTCCCACCGGGTGAAGTTACTAAGCGTCTTTTAAGCATTTTTCGGCTGTTAATCGTTACTCTTGATAGTTGCCGCCACCTTCGCCAGTAGTTAAGCGATGGGGGGCTTTGCTTCCAGCTGCACCCCTTCTTAGCCGGGCCAGCGCACGAACGGAATAGGCCCACACCTTGAGTGACATCGCTGAGTCACTGGCATCTGTGTGAATACACGGCTGGCCGAGGTGCCACCCCATGGCAGGGTGAGCAGACACAGACAAGCCTCACGGGCACATTTAGCATCGCCAATCTGCATGGCCTTGGACTGTGGCAGGAGCCCCCCCTGGACTTGAACCTAACACTGTCCAAGTCAAGCTGACCACGATGACCTAAACGTGTCATCCCACTGCCATGGGCAGCTGCTGATATCCACCACGTCGCTCTCCACCCCACTAACATTGCAGTGCCTCGCCACGCTGACCTGGGTCTCCACCATCATGCCAACAAACTTTAGATGCCAAACTGAAGGAAACTTGATCTCAAACGTTGTACCTGCTTGGCCCATTGAGGGTATGGCACCCCAGACCACTTTGTCCGGCTCATGTGCCCATTAGTTCACCCCACTGTCCCACTGCTCAGGTGCCTGGGCTTGCCAAGTGACTCCCAGGTGCCCACTGCACTGCCCATCAACAGACCCTATGAGGACAGCCCACCGGCTGGCACATGCCGTAAGGCCCTCCTTGTTACCCACCTGCACTCTGCAGTCACCCCCTTGTCCCTTCTTGTGCTCCTGCTGGATCTTCAGTGACAGTTCAGAGTGCCACATGAGCTGGTGGGCGATACCAGGAGATTCATCGTTTCATTTGCGGTGGCAGCCTCAGTATTGGGCAGAGCCCTGTTAGTTTTTAATCAATGATGCCACCTTCTTCACCGTCTTCTTCCTCTTCTCTGCCAGGCCTGAGGTGGAGCTGCCATTCAGACCACAGATTTGGGCCCCTGTGGACCCATCCTGCCCTGGGAGGTGGCGGGCAGGACTGTGGACAGCTGTGGCTTGACTCCGTCCACATTGTCACAGGGATTTGGTTGTTAGGTTCTCGTTTGTCACTTTGTGGCACTCATTCAAATGAGGAATGTTCTGCTATTGGAGAGTTTGTCACCTGTGGGCTATTCCCCAGTTTGTCCATTTCAAAATAAATGGCACATGTGACAAAGTGTCACCCATGTCAGCTGCTATGGATGGGGTGTCAGTCTGCTACTCACCATGCATGCCAGTCTGACTGTATGAGTTTAACACTGCAGATGGAAACTCGTGGGCACACAGGGAAAAGGTGCCAACTCCATGTAGAAGGCGAAGTGGGGGCTAAAAATGACCCCCACACTGGCCATAGCTGCCTGTTCTCAGGTTTTGGGTGCCACGCTTGCCTAACTTTGTCACTTATTGTCATTTTGTATTATTCTCGATTTCGTAGGATTTAACTTGGCATCTTGTAAGGAACAAAGGGACCCCGGTGACATCAAGTGGGCTGAATCGGGGGACACGTTTAGAACGGAATAACGGAGGTCAAAGGGAGGAATGTATTACTCCAGGTCAGGAGCCGCAAGTTTGGAACGACCATTTTATATTCCTGAAAGAGGGGGCATAATAATCTGAAGACATGAATGGAACCCCATGGCGGAGGTCCGTGTAGCACATCGGGGTTTACAGTGCATTGCAATTCTCTACACACTGGCGTCCCATCCTGGTATCCTCTCTGGGGTTGGCACCTCATCCTGGCATCCTGTCTGCGGTTGGCACCTCATCCTGGCATCCCATCTGGGGTTGGCACCTCATCCTGGTATCCCATCCGGGGTCGGGTTCCTCCCTGGACCTGCCTGATGTTGCTGGTTTGGCACCTCATCCTGGCATCCCATCTGGGGTTGGCACCTCATTCTGGCATCCCATCCGGGGTTGGGTTCCTCCCTGGACCTGCCTGATGTTGCTGAGTTGGCAGTTATTGAGGGGCATGTAGTCAATCGACTGATCAGACGTATGGCGGTGCCCCTCGTGTGTTGAGTGGACATCCTCGTTTATTTCTTCGTTTTTTGCCAGTGCGTCGGATGCCCACCCCGTATGGATGTTTTTTTGTTATCTCGGCAGTCCACATATTTATTTGATGGCATACTGTGGCACTCGGGTGCCCCCACTAGGGTGGCATGCTACTGCGATCCTTTGTCCAGCCCCTTGTCAAGGCGCTTTATTGCAGTTGCTCCTGCTGGTGTCCCCGTTTTGTCCCTCATCCTCACTTGGTGGTCCCGTCCACTTCAGATGCCGCCTCCCCCCAGCCGCTGTGCTGCCTTATTCAGACCCCCCTCCTACGGCCCCCCTTTTTATTCCTGCTGAATGTTTCATTTCATACGGTGGTCTAATTGGTCCCGGGGGGATCGCCGAGCTCGGGTCCTTCATTTCCAAGCTCCGTATTTTCTCTGAAAGGTCAGCGGAGTGCGCCGACTTTGACAGCCATGTGCTTTGCGTGCAAATTGGGCAGAGCGGCGATCGAGTGGCACTTCCCCGGCACAGGCTCTGTGAGTCGAGGGCATTTGTGACGTCCGCCTGATGATTTAATGAGTGCGACTGAGGGGCCTGGCACTAGGACTGGCACTCCGTCATCGCCATCCAGCTTTGAGGTGCAGTTCCATCAAAGGCCAGGGTGGCACACTCAGTCTTGATATAGCGCCTTTCACATGAGATCAGATGTCCACTAGAAGTGGCCAGAAAGCAGCAAAGGACCGTTAGGAGGAGACGAGGGCGAGCAGACTAAGCCAAGAGGGGCACACACACACACACGTACGCCCACACAGAGCCCTGTGGGGGTCCTGCTGCCATCTCCAAGGAGGTCTCGTTGACCTTTGGGTGGCTTTGAGCTCAAGAGCGCGTGCTTCACTTGAGTACCATTCTGTGCCAGTGTGCTGCTGCTAATTTATGCGAGGGCACGCTGTAATGGGACCTGTGAAACGAGGTTGAGATCAAAATGACACGACTGGCACACAGCTCAGGCGTTACTGCACACTTAATTAGGGTATAAGTGAGGGCATGACTGCTCACTGAGGCGTGCCACCTACTCACTTTAAATCTAAAAGCACCATAGAATGGCAGCTGTTAGTAACTGCCAATGCAGTGCCCATGCTGCCATGCACCTTTCTTTGTGTGGCACTTCATAGCCAGAGCCACTGCACACCTCACCACTTACTGTCTGGCTGGCACAGTGGGTGCATTGGCACCCTGCCCATCCCCTCAACCTGTCGGGGCACCACCTGAGATAATTGGGGCTCACTGCTGTCACCTGCCTGAGTCACAGATTCACATTTGAAACACAAAGCACATGAGGTGCCAGTCTGATCGCCAGCAGGCTGGTTATGAGGGCATATTTAGAGTTTCAGTTCCAGATGTCCAGTTGTCATCTTTATGAAAACTGGCACAAGAAAACAGCCATGATTAGTGTGCCAAGCCCGTCTGGGTGGAGGTGCAGAATGGCACTCAATAATCTGACCAATTTTAAAAGCTGGCAACCAGGATATAAAGCAGAATAAAGCAGATGATAACTCCAGTGGGCACTGCCACCCTTTGTCACTGTTCACTTTGTGACTGGGGGGGACTTTAGACTTTGTGTACAAACCCTGTGGTGCCACCGGCTGTTTGTAATGCATCACTGCCAGGCTTACGAAAGGTGAAGATTTAATTAGGAGGGACTGCTGCCTACAGCCTGGCACCAAATGCTATCCTTACCCACTCTCTGCCAGCTCTGAGAGGTAAGGATATTGGCAGTGAATATTGCCAATCGTTGAGACCCCCTGCAGAGTTCAGCCATGTGAAGCCTCATAGATATGCCTGCTGTTTGTGCCCAGCTGCTCAGTGCCCATGTGTATGTCCATGTATGCAGCCAAGGCAGAATATTTCAAGTTGTATGTGCCCAACATTCCATGCCCAGTCTTGAATCATTCTGGTGATGCTCTGGTACCCTGCAAAAGACATTGGCACCCCTGATGGGCCTTTATGAATTGGCATTTGTGGTTGTGTGGCCATGTGATAAGATTGCGACCACAGACCTGCCTTTGTCATTTCATGTGGCATTCCACAGCTGACAAGCCACCAGGACACATGTAGCATCTGTGTGCCACCTTCAATGAGTCCGCAGAGTTGGTCTGAGGCAAGACGCTGAAACATGCTAAGAGCTTTGCCACTGTTAGCTTTAATACAGGTGGCACCATCGAATGGTAGTCTCAATGCAGCCCAGCCTGGGCAGCATAGTGGTGTAGTGACTGGCACTGCCACCTCACAATTCCTGCCCGGTCCCTCTCTATGTGAGATCTGAGCACACACAGGGTGTGTATAGTGCATGAGTGGCACAGAGATTTGTTGCCAAGGGACAGGTGTGTTTCCGGTGGCATCAGGTGAGCTCCATCATCAGGGCATTTCCTCCCTTCCTTCATTTCCATGGCACTGAAATCCTCCGACACGCTCATCGAATTCGTGACTCAGCCATGTGGTTTTTGATGAACCCCGCACCAGGAGCGGTGCCCTATTTAAAAGGGTGCTGACCTACCAGAGATGACCATGGGTGCCCTGCATTAGGTGGCCTCATGTGCCCTGTTGGATTTACCTCAGGAATTTCCTCCCAGACCTTTGGCACCCCATTGGGTTTTGACCTTCAGACTTGCTCCAGGGTGTTGGCATTCCAGGTGCCCCACTTGCTTTCCGACTGGCCTCACTGGGTGCCCCACTTGCAGCGTGTCAGGACCCTCTGGGTTTTTCCTGAGGGTTTTGGTTGTTTCCTGCCGATGCCACGTCAGCCTTGGGCTCTGAATTTTCCATCCTGGCCTCCTTAACCTGACCTGGGGGGGCCCAACTTTGCCCATCATGGTGGCTCTGCCTGTAAATGAAGATCTGGTCCCGATGAAGTGTTGCCCACCCCAGACTGGCATCACTTGTGCCGCCAGTATAGCTCCGTCACTGATAATTGCATGTCTTCGCCTATTCAAATGCCACTTTGATAAGGGCAGTTTGGGGGCTTGCTGAGCTGGCAGCAAAATCAGAGGACCCCGAGGATTCATGCCACCGATCTGGCAGCACATGCGCCACTTCTTGTCAGCAGAAAACCTGAAGAGTTTGTGGAAAGTGGGGCACTAAAGGCTGAGCCGAGCTCATTAGAAGCGAGTCTGTCAGTGTGGCACCGAGCGCCAACTGCAGTCTACAAAGAGGGAGCTGGGCACACGAGCTTTAAGTGCGGCATTATAAATGAGAGCTTTAAGAAAGTAATGGATGGCAGAGCGGCGAGTTATGACACCTCATTAAATCAAAAAAGAAGAAGCACAAAAAATAAAATAGTCAGCAGGAATTCGAGGCGACATCACAAATTGAAATAAGAATCTGAGAGCTGGGCAACTGGCAAGGGCGGGGGGCACCGGGGGCCCAGGACATGGACAGCACTGCCCTCAGTCTGCCACTCACATGCCATCTCACTCTGGCATTAAATCAAGTCAGTTTAGCAGGGGCATGGCAGTCTGGGACACAGTCAAAGTGGCAGTGGGCACTGCCATATCAGGGGTCATGGTCCTCTCCTAGTAAGTGGCACCACCAGGCAGAAATGCTGACCATGATGATGAATTGGGGTCTTAGGCCTCGTACAACGTGTTCAGCTACCCGGTCAGTCTGAGTGGTCAAGGACACTGGCTGGGGACCAAAAGAAAGAGGAACAAGTGGGCAAAATGCCAGGGTTACTGGGCTGACCCTCCAGGATGGGTGCTGACCTCTTGGAGAGATGCCACTTATAGAAGGACCTCCAGCGATCACAAGGAACCAGTTGAGGTGGCTTGGGCATCTAGTCAGGATGTGCCCGCTGACTGTACTACCAGGACACTCACTGGGGGGGTGATGTGCCTTGACTGACCTGGAAGGAGGGGGGAATTCCCTTCAGTGGTCTGCCCTCTTTGCTTGGCATATTGTCACCATGACTCTCACCAGGACAAGTGGGCTGAAGGTGGACGAGTTATCATGTCATTTCAGGTGACTGTCACCTGAATGTCCTCATTGGTTTGGGCCACAGCCATCAAGAAATGACTGTCACTTTGGACGCTTTGACAATGTGTGCCTGCGATTGAGAAATGACATGTGCCACACACGGGCATTCCAGAATGCTGACAGCAGTGGCATGTTTTGGGTGCTCCCTTGTTCTGTTCTGCAGTGGTTGTGGTGAAAGGTGCTATATAAGAAGTGAAGGTGGGACCCCAGGCAGTGGGCACTAGCATTTTGCCCCACTACTCCTGCTGCTCCCTTCATTGACAGTTAATTATGCCATCAGCCCGGTGCCCATGTTACCTGACTGGCAGAATCAATTTCAATGACAGTGGGCCCTGCTTGGCCTTATGGGTCCCAAACGACTCAGCTATGTGCCCCCTGAAGCCATCTGCTGTGAAGCAGGCACTCGCCGCTGAGTGTGGTGGCACACATGACACCCGTCTGTGCTTTGATTTTTGATGTCGACTGCTTGTGCCACCTGTGCCAATGGGTCCTATTGCTGTGATGCCCTTGGCAGGTGGCAAGGCCGCGTGGTGTCAAGTAGTGAATGACACAACATCGTCAAAGTCCGTCCTCATGGGGAGGGTGGCATCAGCATGGAGGTTGGTTGGGGGAAGGATTAGCACAAGTGACCAAGATAAGCACCAGGCCTACAGCTGCCAGTGTCCATTTGGACCACCCAAGATGGTGGACAGTCAGTGATGCTGGTCAGCTATTTGACAAAGAACTGACTGTGAGAAGACCCCGTCACCTGTGTCACCTGTCAACATCAGATGACCTGAAGGATGAGCCACTGAGTGCAGCCCAGGTGACCACAATCTCTTCATGTGACCACCTCGAAATGCACTGAACACCAGCCCACCTGTATGACTTGAAGGACCACCGCTTGATCCACCATATGCCCCCAGAGGTGTTCTTGGTGAAGATGACCAAGACAATTGCACCCAGATGAGTGATCAGCCTCTGAGCTGGCATCAGGTGCCAGTCTTTCCACACAGCTCTGCTTCTTCAGTGGCCTGGCCTCCAGTGCCCACTTTGTTTGGCACATTTGGAGCAAATCCCCCTGGACAGCATCCCAGCCTGGCACACTGATGAACGATGTCACCCTGCCCACTCACTGGAGGTCCTCCTGAGACCCTTGCGAGTTTTCACATTCATTCAGCCTGGTCCTCTGAGCCATGCTACATGCCAGCTGGGCACATAAGGGGTGCTAAACGTTCAATCTGTTCTTTGTGCGCAGCCTGGCAGGACTATGGGTGCCAAACTCAACTGGCTGCCAGGCCTTGCCAGTTTGCTGTTTTGTTTCAAGACAACTTATGACACATCATGAAATAGAAATGAAGTGAAATGGGCAGCACAGCGGGCAACGCTGCAGACTGGCTGCCCCAGCTGCCTGCGTTCAATTCCAGCTTTTCCCTCACTTCCTAAAGAGTGACGGTGACAGCCTGGCATGGCTGAGTGTGTGTGACTTCAAGTGATGACAGACTGGCATCATGTCCAGGGTGGGGTTCAGTGCTGCTGGGTGGGCTTTGGGCCACGTGACACTAAATGGATTCATCATCTTTTTCTAAATCTGCTTATCCCAAAACTTGGGGACATCTCAGCAGCACGAGGTTCAAGACAGGAGCCAGACCTGGAGAGGGCACCAGTCTACTGTGTGGGCACATCTACAGGAGCTCAGTCAGGGCGGGCATATTTAGAGGAGCCAACCCAAGTGACTGGCATGGGGCCGAACGGATGGGGACTTGAACCCGGGACAAGTATGTTGTCATGTGATTTGTCGCCATCACCACTCGCTTGCTGGTCCTTTCTTAGGGTTGTCCCCATATCATGTCATGTGCCACATGTCCCCCTTTCCAGTCTCACCAGTGTAAATTGTGCTTTAAAATTAATAATCTATCTGATGGTGGTGCCCACTGTCATGTCTATTGGCTTGGAGTGAGTACTTGTGTTGTGCCAATGCCCAGTGCCACCCCATCAGAAATGACCAGGCTCACTCAATGCCTGTCCTCTTGTGCCACTCAGTGCTGCCACCTTAGCAGTTTGAACTGCACATATACTTTGTTGGTATAAACCTCAGCCATTCACAAGCCAATCCTGGCATTGCCACTTGCAGGAATGGAAAACAAACGAACCTCTGGCAGTTGGCAAGGTCTGGAGAGCAGACAGACGTGCCCAAGGTGCCACTGGCTGTGTATTCAGACAGTGAGATGAGGCCAGAGACAACATGCCCACTGGGGGGCACTGATGTACTGAGCTGCCCCCATCTATGCCATGTGACATGACCCTGTCCAGAAGCAGACTGCTGAGCAACTTCTCAGTATGCAAATGAGGTTGTGCCAGCTGTGTGGCTGGGCAGTAGTGGGCCTGCAGTTCAGGTCAAGATTAATGAAGGGTGGTGAACCAGTGCAGAGTGCTGGGGTGTGCTGTGCCCATCTCTCACTGCCCCTGGCAGTCAGCCCCCCACATCCCCATCACACATTTGCCCACTCAGTCCCCTCTCAGAGCCCTACCCCAGCAGCATTAGAGTAAGGTAAGAACCCACCCAAGATGAGGTGCCCAATCAATGGGCTTGGCATCGTCCATCGTTGATGATTGAAGTCCAAACCATTTACTTCAGACAAAAGGAACTTTTCTAGGTAAACAGATTGGGGGTCTGAGTGAACCCAGTAAGTGCCTGACAGGGTTGGCATGACCTTACCCAGCAGTTTGGGGAGCAGTAAGGTGCAGTGCTGCCCTTGTTAGAGGTGGTGAGTGCCAATTAGGAGGCAGCGCATGATCCTTGGTACAGGTGGAGATTGGTGTTGCTTGAAGGTCACCACTGAGGGCCCACCTGTGCCCACTTGATAGAGCTTTATGCAAAGTGCAGAGTTGACCCTTCTGGCAATGTGCTGAGAGACGGGTTCAAGTCCCTTGTTGGCACCACAGCAGTTGTTTTTCTTTTCTGTGCTGCCAGCCTTGGGTGTTTAAGATAAGACCCTTGCCCTTTGACCTGACGGTGGCTGGCACCTCTTCATTAGGATGTTGATCTCAGGTGCACACAGACATGCCCGAGCATGCAGCGGAGTGCTGCCCACCTGTCTCTTCCTGGCACTGTAGCTTCTTGTTTAGCAGGGCTGCGTCTGTGTCCTCGATAATTAGACACATAATTACAGCTTATTAAACAGCGGTGAGGCGGGCACAATTTGCACACTTAACTCCCCGTCGGATTCGCTCTTCTTTATGGGTTAATGACAGGGTTAGCGATGCCCGCTGGGACTCGAGTGGAGACAAAACAAACAGCTTGGCAAGGAAGCCTATCTATAAGGGCTTTAGTGCCCACCTGCCAACCCCACTCCAGCTTTGGCTGTGGGTGGAAAGAAGAGGGCTGTGGGTGGATCCAGGGGCGGGGCAGTCATGTGGGCGGGGTCAGAGGAGAACCATGAGGGGTCAGCACACACCCTCTGTGCCACTCCAGCGTCTCCAGGTTTATGTGTTGGCACAGTGATTACAGGGTCCTGGGACTGAGTTCCACTGTCCTTGTGTGTTGTCCTTGTGTCACGCGTGCCACCGTGAGTCACTGTGGGTGTGTGCCTGAAGAGCCAGGTACACTGTTTGGCATTGTATGGGCAGAGTGCCACCATGGCATTTGTGTTTCGATGTTAGGAGTTGTTGATTATCCTCGGGGGGGGGGGGTTACACATTTCTGGATACTAACACTGTAAGGCGCTATATAAAGGCATGTTGGTTTGCCGAGTGATCGACCCTCGTGATGTCACATCGGGCGCTGTTTCCTCCGTGACGTGTATCTCCTAATGTGTAAGGCGCTATATAACCTGAATGTTGACCTTCTAAAAATGACTTTATGGTAAGCACCATATGCCCATGGTCACTTTGTAAGGCACTATATGGCTTGGTGGGCCTTTGTGGTTGAGATCACTTTGCCCAGTCAGTTGTCCACCAGATTCCTGCCAGGCTTTCCAGCTCTGTCCCGAGTGGCACATCTGCCCAAATGTTGCCATCTCTGCCTATGCCATGTCTGCTCCGCATGGCACTTCTTGTTTTTATCAATGTTATGTGCTCATGCCATCTGCTTGCTCAGTATGGTACAGGCCTGCTAATTCAGGGAGATGAGTTGATAGGCCTGTGCCAAGGTCGAGGTGCCAAAAATACTGAGCTGTGTGCCTCCCTCACACTGCACCGCTGTGAGTGTCGCCCACTGGCTGGGGGGTGGAGTCTCAGATGGAAGGCGGTGGCAGCCTTGCGCCCTCTGCCACATGTTGCTTTTTCTCCCTTTGGCTCCCCTAAGCAGGAGGCCCACTCCAAAGTGCCAAGGTGCTATATAAGTCCTCAGTGGCACCACAATGGCAGATGACGTGACCCACATGGCTAGGCAGTGGTGCAAAGCAACTGTCATGCCAATGCAAAAGTCTCCCACTTAACCACACACAAGGTGATTTTCAGGCCACCCACTTCAGTTCAGTTCTGTGGGCACTGAGCACCTCTTGGCCCTGCCATCGAAACAGACAGCCCTTGGCACTGCGTTCAGCTGCTGTATACTGGGATGCCAACAGTGACAGTCAAGTGAGACGAGTTTCGCCGGGTGACCGAGCACTCGACCTACTGTGGCCTGGTGACTTCATTAGATGGCCCATTTTTGTTGTTTACAACCCCCCCACTTGTCTGTTGGCAGGTTGTCAGCTGGCCGCTGGCAACGAGGTGACAGCCTTTTGTATTCGTCATGTCAGCTGCCATCATGTGGAGTTTTCGTGCCCTCAGCAAGCTGGCACTAATGGCTCCTCGCAGTCCCTGCACTTCATTGATGACTCGCGCCAAGCAGCGCACCCATCAACAGGCACTGAGTGACTAGCACTGGCACATGCCACTTGGCACCACTCTTATCAAGGCTCCATGTCACTTGGGATGTGTTTATAGCACCTTGGAATAAACCTGAGAGCTCAGCTGCCTCATTCTTAACTTGGGCACCTCACCCTATAGGTGGGTATTGGCTGTCCAGTGGGCATTCTTTAAGGTGCCTTTGATACTCCTATGGGCTCCTCTTTGTTGGCACCTGATGCAGGGGGCTCTTCACACACTATTCTTTTATAGCGCCTTTCATGAAGTGGCACACCACACTTCCACATGGTCTGACTACCGATGTCCAGGGCGGATGATGAGTGACGAGGACGAGTTCATTAGCCTGGCAGCCCACCGAGGTGTGTTTCCTGCACAGAGACCCCCAAATACATCTCTAAGGATGCTAAAGGGAGGGTGTGGGCCCCCTAGTGGCTAAAGATCAGGTAGAATGTGGCATTAATCCTCAAGCTGCCCATCAGCTCCTGTCACCTTGTGATGGTGCGCTCTGTGAAAGGCGCTATATAGTTTTATAAGTAGAAAGAGTTGTTTCTCTCATTGTGGCAGGAGTGGCAGCTGGTGGCAATGGTGATGCAGGAGCTCAGACATCGGGCATCAGCCTGCAGATCCACCACCAGCCCCTCCGTGTGCCCCCCACAGATGCGCTCCTCGTGCTTTTTATTTATAGCTCGTGTCCTCATCACTTTGTGCTCAGCTCTATTTTTCACCCACCTAATAATATCTGAAAATGCGTCATCTGGCACAGGTGGCACTTCGCTGTGGATGAAACACCGGCACGCTGGACTGTGCTGTCTAAGAGATAAGCAGCTGCAGTGCCAAAGCCATCCTGAAGGAGGCGCCAGCCTGTCCACCCTCTGTCCATTTCGGCCCAGGCTCATAAGTCACTGAAGCTCTCCAGTAGGGGCACCAGTGCCTCAAGGGGCGCACACCTTAAGACGACAGAGGAACGAGACAAAGAGAGTCCAGGGGGAGGGCGTGGCACTGCCAACGTGCTGCATTTTAAAGATGTAACTTGAAGAGACTCCATGCAATGCGTATGTGTGGGCATATTGTTTTTGTACCATATGAGGAACTGTGAATGCATGTGTGACTTTGCCCTGTGATGGCCTGGCACTCTGCCCACAGCTGGCCAATGCTACCAAAACATGGACAGGCACTATATAAGAGTGTGTGGACTGTTGGGGACCATGTGGCATGTCACTGCTCTGCCCTCTGAGTTGACTGGGCACATTAAGCTCACTTCTGATCAGTCATTGTGTCTCCCAGCCACACCACATAAAGTGACAGATCACGGGACAGCAGACTTTACCACCTCCCCACATGTGCGAGGGCACACTGGGCATGCTGGACGAAGTGCGATTCACTCAGTCACACGACAAAGTGGCACTTCATAAGCAGCGGCAGGGCTGGCGTGTCGAGGCGGCTGTGTGCGCAGCAGAAATAGAAACGTTTAATTGGCAAAGTCGAGAAGGGCCTGGGTGAGACTGGCATGAACATACGGTGGGGTATGCTTGGTATGAAGTGACAGGCGGGCACTGCCGCAGTCAGGCACTGTGGCCAAGAGCTTGGGAAGAACTGCAGTTTTAGCATCCTCAGAGTCACCATGACATATCATGCCAGGCATGTGTGGTGACAACTCAACTGACCGGCTCTCTTCTTTCCTTCTTTTTCAGAACAAGGTGCTCAATGTGGACGGCGTGAAGGTCAAGCTGCAGGTAAGGATCACCTCCGGGTACACGGGGGAAACGGGGGCAGCGTGGCACAGTAGCACGACAGCGAGGGTCTGCAGTTTGATGGGGGTGGGAGGGCCCACCAGGCTGAAGTGACAAACCAACCAGCGAGGAGCCACATGAAGAGCTGCTCCCCTGCTCTAATTGGTCGTTAGCTCGTGAGAGGTGCCATGTAACACTCCCTGCTGCCCGCTCTTGTGGCTGCGGCTCGTCCAAACTGATCAGGCAGACAGAATCCATAAAGAGGAACACAAAAGGCGTCAGCGGCGTGCCGAGCGCTAATTAAAGCTGGCGAGGTGGCAGCGCCGTCTTCACGAGATCCTCCTTCTTAATTAATTTATCAAAGCAGGCTGCACGCCATCTGCTGTGGCACAAGAACTCTGGGCGTCTTCTGACACGAACGAGAAAAGACCAAGCACGAGGAGGGCACGTGAGGGCACAAGGGGAGCTGGCAGGCAGTGGTGGCAGAGTGCCACCGTCACCAGCAGGCATGTGCAGAGCCCGAAGTGGGCCCACACCTTGACAAGAAGAGCGCCCCCTGGTGATTTCAAGGTGCTCTGACATCATAATCAAGAGAAGGACAGCTGGCACTATATGGTGCCTTTCACCCAATTTAAAACAGTAAAGCCAAGGAGGTGACAGACAGCAACCTGTGCGCCAACAACACACAGACATAGAAGGAAGAAGAAGGGGCATCACAGGTCTGTGCCCTGGTGTCTGCTTGGGGCGATGCCAACACACAGCTGCCCATTGTCACCAGATGGAGGAACTCTGCAAAGCCAAGGCCCTGGCATCAAGTCCTACTGCTGCTAAACAGCTGGGCATCATCAAGTCACCTCTGTAATTGTCACCTGTGTCACTCATAATAAAGAGTGCCAGGGAGAGCCTGTGCCATCTAAATCTGTGGCTGGCACAACCAATTACAATCACATTATTAATATGTAATTGAGAATAAGAAGTGACCTGTGACATGTGACACATGACAGCGAGATACCAATGCAAATCACGTGGCAGCAAAGGTCAATCAGATGAAGTTCAGGTGGGCCAACTGGCAAGGGCAGCAGCTAAATAGCAAACATCAACATAAAGTCGGCATTGTGCCAGCATTGTGGGAAAAGAGCAAACTGAGTGCAGATGTCCAGATGGGCTCGTCCTGCTGGGATGCTGTGCCCGCTTCTTCACCCTCATGCCCAGCTGGCATGTCCCATTTTCTTTCAGTTCGGCCATGCCAATTTGCCCATTGGCACACTTAAATGTGCCTTTCTGGCCATGCTGCTGATTTGAATTTTTTTGTTTCTGATGCACACCTCCATTATGTAGACTTGGGCACTGCCCAGTCATTGAGTTCCCCTTGGAAGGTCAGCTGGGGTGGGCATTCAGAGAAGACAGAGTTGGGTTCACCTGAATGAAGATAAGTGGCTCAAACACTGATGGGCACCTCCAGAGGGCACCTCACAAAGTTAAGATTCAGATCAGCCCCCTCCAGCTGCATCACACCTGGGCACTGATCAAAGGCTAATGAAGAAGTGGGCCACCAGGTGCCATGATAGTCGATGTCCTGTCTGGGCAAAGCCAAAGCCCAGCCTGGTGATTTTATATGGCACCTTTTCGAGGAGTAGCCATGTGAATCTGTCAGGCTGGGCATCCCTACTGGACTTCTGCAGGCATTGCTTAAGTCGGTGACCCTTTTTAGTACCAACTGCAGGTGATTTCCCCAGGTGCCAGTGTGCCATCTCTAATAGGCACTCCCTTAATTGCCTGCAGTTTTTAATTGGTGAGAATTCCTGCAGATTTTTTTCTGCCATCAATGCATTTGCTTAGAGAAGCAGAAAAATCCAAAAGGGCCCATGTGGCGGCGGGCAAACGCAGTCATTAATAACGTAAAGGAGCCCACAGCCATGGCACTTCCTCTGTGCTGCAGATGCCCGCCTCTCTGTCCTCAGCAGTGGATCCAAAGCCATCACTGCTGCTATCGAGCCGTGTGTGTGTCTTAATTCTATATAGCGCCTTACATCCTCACAAGGTGTTTTACATACAAACAAGACTGTGATGTGACATCAAATAAAGACGGACCCTCGGGGGCGACACAGACCCCAACTGAAGTGCCACTCAACACCAGGGCTTTTATCAAATGTCCCCTGACACTGCAGTCTGACTGTCCCCAGTCACCATTACAAGTGACATGGAAAGTGTCCTGCTTTCCATGAGATGTCCCCAACTCCATACTCATTGGGAGGGCACTGAACCTGTGGGCCACACCCTAGTCCTGCCCACTCAGAACACAGTGTGGCACACGAGTGACCCAGCAGTCAGGGGGTCCCCATCCTGGGCATGTCTTCAGATGGGTGACAGTGAGTCTCTCGGCTGTGTTTGATTTGGGGTCCTCACTTGAGCTCTTGGCTTGTCACTCTTCTCGGCCTCCAACTGTTGGAACTTTCTTTTGTCTTCTGTCATCTCATCTTGTCACTTATGTCACATTAGGCAGCACTTAATAAATTCAGTGACTGTTATCTGGCCGATGCAGCGATGACACGCCAACAGCAGGTCTTCATAAGTGTGTTGGTATTGAGGAGGGGCGCTATATGAACACGACCTGTGTCGACTGCACAGCCATCGAAGGCCTGTGGCATTGTGCCAGCCACAGTTGTGCCCAAGTCGAGGTCCGTGAGAAGAGGACAGAATGTGGAATTGTAAGGAAAGCCAAAACCCACTCTTGAGATTATATAAGAGTGCTATAATTAAATTATAATTAAATAATTAATTACAAAATATAATTATAATTAATGAAGAGTGCGCTATAATTAAAGAGCCGCGAGCTGATAGGATTATCGTGATGTCCAGGGAGGAAGTGCAGCCGGGTGGTCACCTGTGTGTCTGTGTGTGTGTGTCTGTGTGTGTGTCTGTGTGCGCGCACACGCGCGCGCCGTTAGCCGTGTTCCCCGGTAAAGGAGCCCGAGGGCTTTGGCTGATTGGTGAACATTCGGGACAGACGGCGGCGCAGATGTTCATTTCTACGCAGCGCATCGCCGCCCTAATGACTCAGCATTGCTCTTTGTTAGCTAAACGTGTAAAACTGGAATGGCCGAGACGGGGTGGGCATGACGGAGATGGGGGGCACTTTGGGCTTCTCGTGATTTCATGAAATTAGAGATCCGAACGTGTGAAGGGTTTAAAAGAAATACCGGTGACGGCTTGAAGTATTCGGAGAGTTCAGCACCTTGGACAACCGTCACCACCACGGTGGGGCACTAGGGGGCAGCACCAGAGCGGACGGACGAGCGCTGAGACTTGAGGCTGCGCGCTCCTCAGGCTCCTGTCACCGCTCCGTGTTACGACCACTCTGGCCCTGCTGGAGGTCTCAGTGGAGGACACGATACCTGCTGGCCATCATGAGCAACACTGTGTGTCCTCTCTGTGACACTTCAGCCCTGAGGACCGAGTCCAGCCGGAGTGCGACAGGAGAGACGACTGGAGAAGCCGCGACAATGGGCCGTTATAGCGCCGTGAGAGCTCAAAGGGGGACAAATAAATGAGGGACAGTCTATCTATCTATCTATCTATCTATCTATCTATCTATCTATCTATCTATCTATCTATCTATCTATCTATATTATATAGCGCCTTTCACTCTATCTATCTATCTATCTATCTATCTATCTATCTATCTATCTATCTATCTATCTATCTATCTATCTATCTACCTATATTATAAAGCGCCTTTCACTCTATCTATCTATCTATCTATCTATCTATCTATCTATCTATCTATCTATCTATCTATCTATCTATCTATCTATCTATCTATCTCTAGCGCCTTTCTATCTATCTATCTATCTATCTATCTATCTATCTATCTATCTATCTATCTATCTATAGCACTTTTCACTCTATCTATCTATCTATCTACCTATATTATAAAGCGCCTTTCACTCTATCTATCTATCTATCTATCTATCTATCTATCTATCTATCTATCTATCTATCTATCTATCTATCTATCTATCTATCTACCTATATTATAAAGCGCCTTTCACTCTATCTATCTATCTATCTATCTATCTATCTATCTATCTATCTATCTATCTATCTATCTATCTATCTATCTATATTATATAGCGCCTTTCACTCTATCTATCTATCTATCTATCTATCTATCTATCTATCTATCTATCTATCTATCTATCTATCTATCTATATTATAAAGCGCCTTTCACTCTATCTATCTATCTATCTATCTATCTATCTATCTATCTATCTATCTATCTATCTATCTATCTATCTATCTATCTATCTATAGCACCTTTCTATCTATCTATCTATCTATCTATCTATCTATCTATCTATCTATCTATCTATCTATCTATCTATCTATATTATATAGCGCCTTTCACTCTATCTATCTATCTATCTATCTATCTATCTATCTATCTATCTATCTATCTATCTATCTATCGCACCTTTCAATCTATCTATCTATCTATCTATCTATCTATCTATCTATCTATCTATCTATCGCACCTTTCACTCTATCTATCTATCTATCTATCTATCTATCTATCTATCTATCTATCTATCTATCTATCGCGCCTTTCACTCTATCTATCTATCTATCTATCTATCTATCTATCTATCTATCTATCTATCTATCTATCTATCTATATTATATAGCGCCTTTCACTCTATCTATCTATCTATCTATCTATCTATCTATCTATCTATCTATCTATCTATCTATCTATCTATCTATCGCGCCTTTCACTCTATCTATCTATCTATCTATCTATCTATCTATCTATCTATCTATCTATCTATCTATCTATCTATCTATCTTATATAGCGCCTTTCACTCTATCTATCTATCTATCTATCTATCTATCTATCTATCTATCTATCTATCTATCTATATTATATAGCGCCTTTCACTCTATCTATCTATCTATCTATCTATCTATCTATCTATCTATCTATCTATCTATCTATCTATCTATCTATCGCACCTTTCACTCTATCTATCTATCTATCTATCTATCTATCTATCTATCTATCTATCTATCTATATTATATAGCGCCTTTCACTCTATCTATCTATCTATCTATCTATCTATCTATCTATCTATCTATCTATCTATCTATATTATATAGCGCCTTTCACTCTATCTATCTATCTATCTATCTATCTATCTATCTATCTATCTATCTATCTATCTATCTATATAGCGCCTTTCACTCTATCTATCTATCTATCTATCTATCTATCTATCTATCTATCTATCATATAGCGCCTTTCGCTCTCCTTGTCCTTCTCTGTGCCCTCTTTTCGTCTCTTTGTCCCATCTTTCTATCTCTCTGCCTGTCCAAATTCTTATGTCCTGCACATTTTTGAGGTCACCTTTAACTTTATGTCATTATAAGGAGAAACAACACCTGACAAGCAGCTGGCCACGTTGCCCCCTGTGCTGCCCCCTGCATTGCCTCAGGTGTTTCCCCCTTTGCTACCCCCTGGTGTTGCCCTCTGCGCTGCCCCCTGCGCTCACATGCTGCATTTTCCTCCAGGACCCCGACTTGATGCTTGCACTAACGTGTAGATGTGTCCGTGGGTGGGGGGACATGGAGGTGGGACGTTAGTGACAAGACAAGCCTTGAGGCTTTGGTTCAAATCGTGGTGTGGCACTGAGCGAGCCCCAGCAGAAAAGTCGAAACCATGAGACCCCAACTGCCAGGCTGCAGAGCCAAAATGGCAGACATACTCTTTAATTGAAACTCAGCTGTGAAAGAATCCCAAAAACACGAGAGTGCCCGATGCCAACCTTCATGCCATCCCAACGATGACATCATGCAGACATAGCAACACCATAGCAACAGTACACAAAGGGCCCCCTTCATTGTAGTTCAGCGGCTCCTGTTGTCCCTCCTGTTTTGTGGGTGGAGCCTCAGGAGGCGGGGCCAGGCTGATGTCACCTCGAAGGTCCGTCCCCCAGCCGAGCCTCCAGTGGTCCACCAGCATTGAGTTTTGGATTTCGCTGCTTGTGTCCCGTGGATGCTCTGATTTGGGACATATCCCCCGGGTGGCCTTTCAGGTGACTCCTCTTTCTTTCTTTGCCCTTTGGCCACTTTCTCCATTTTTGTGCTCCATCCATTCCTCCATTTTCTTGTTCTGCTTATCCTGAGTAGGGGGCTGGAGCCAACCTGGCCATCACCAGGCACAGGGCAGGAGCGCCATCTTGACAGGTGCCAGCACACTACAGGGTGAACATGGATACCCATGAGGAACGGGACTTAAACCCTTGCGTCCTGACTGCAAGGCAGCAGCACCACCTCGGTGCCACCGAGCCACCCTCATTTTGTCCTTTGTCCTTGTAAAGTTCACTTTGTGGTCTTGTTCTCCCATTTTGTGCATTTCCTAGATTTTGGGACATTAAGGAAGTCGGCCCGAGTAGGCTGATGCCCTGCTGTGGAGTTGGGGGGTCAGACCGCTAGGGTGAGGCCTCCCTCCCTGGCAGCCAACTCCAGATGAACCCAAACATTCCAGAAGGATCCACTTGGGTTCTGCATAACAATACGAGGTGGGTGGGGGGTGGCGAGCCCTTCAGGATACCTTGGGGGGCTCTGATGAGCATCCGCCCTGAACTTGCACCTTTCCTAATGGTTTTCTCTCCCTGTTGTGTAGGTCCATGTTGAATGTATATAGCGCCTTTCAGCCTGAGCCAGCGCCCTCATCTTCTCACAAGTTCTTCTTTGCTTCTCTTCCAGATGTGGGACACGGCCGGGCAGGAGCGATTCCGCAGTGTCACCCACGCCTACTACCGGGACGCTCACGGTAAGAGCCCCTCATGTTCGCCCCCAGCTGTGTATGCTTTATGTCACAACGGCTGCATTCTGGGGACGACGGGCACAAAGCTATGGCATCATCCTCCATGGTGACGAGAAGAACAGATCAACAGTGTGGCTTGTTGATGAATCTCCGGGACCCCCCAGTGGTCCTGAGTCCACTGCTCGCCAGCAGCACACAAGCCATGAGCGCCCCCTGCCAGCCACTGGCGCACTGCCCTCCTCGGTTCCCCAACTGGCAGATGAGCCACTCGGCCATTTGATTGGCACCTGATGCTCTTTTCAAAAATCCTCTCTAAATTAAAAGGAAAGGGCAGGAAACCAACAAAGCTCCGACAAAGCCCCTCGATGCCCGCCTTACGTAAGCGCCCGTGCCTGCATTTTCACTTGAGCGGGGAAAAGACATGAAAATGAAGCCTCCCATTGGAATGCCACGTCTTTGTACTCCGAACGAGCGCTGGGCGACGCTTTATGCAAATACCTTGGCAGCCTTTGTGCGCCATTATCATAAAGCGGCAGCTGCCAGTTTGGATTTGTTCTCATTTGTGTGGCACGACAGGAGCGTCGGTCTGAGGGGGCGACTCGACACGATGGAGCAACACGCACGGAGACAGCAGCGGGCACTCAGGGGAGCGCAGAGACAGGAGGAGGACACCTGAAACAAGGCCCGGGTCACTGGCACCACCCTGCAGTGCCCTGCTCTTAATGAAGACGCTGGCGCCCACCCTGCCCAGTCTGAGCCACTTTAGCTGACTCTTTAGTGCCCGTCTCTGCTGTGTTCTCATATTTTGACTTCTGTCATCGGGCCTGTGCCCAATCCATTATTGTGACAAGCTGCTCACATGGGCATGGCCCGCTTCCTTATGCCCATCATGAATTTACATGAACCCCTGGCCCATCAGTTGAGAATTGCCACCCAAGCCATCAGCCCCCATTCCTCTGGCCAGACACTAATCACCCCATTTAGCCCACAGTGCCACAGGGCAGTGCCATGCAGTAATGCCAGCCTGATCTCCCACTTTCTTTTCCACTGACCCCCCATTTCCGTGAACAAGCAGCTGGGTGGGAGTCCAATTAGCCTCAAGAAGCCGAAGACATGTGGTCAGCGAAGTACAAAGTCGAAATAAGCCAACGGAGGTCCCTGCGGACACCCGGCGGGCACTCAAGTGAGGAGGAAACAAACTTCATGTCCAGGGTTACCAGCCTTGATGACAGCTGCAGGGAGACGAGAGGCACTGGCACTCGAGCGTGTCTGTGACAGCCTGGCAATGGAGAGACCCACATGTGGGAAATGAACGCCCTGGGGCTACAAACCAATGGGCAGTGCCATTGAAAAGAAACCGGGCATCAGAGAGCAGTGCCACCTGAGGACGAGGTGAGAGATGAGGGGCGCTGCGGCTCTGAAAGGACAGAAGAGAGGAGGCTGACCTCGGCCAACGAACGAGACCCCGAGACCCCAGGAATCCCGCGTCAGGCCAACAACTGTGAGGTGGCGCCAGCGCCCCAGATGGCACACATGGCTTGGCTCTCTTTGAGTTTCTCACCATTCAGAAAAGAAATTCAATGAAACGAAAGAAAAGCGGCGAATTCGCACAATTTGAGAGGTGTCGAGAGGGGTTGCCATGGAAACCCCCGGCAGCATCGTCTCCAGCTGCAGCGAGTCTGAGGTGTTGGCCTCAATTCTATAAATGACTTGAAAAGCAGAGAGCGCAGTCTTTACGTGATATAGCGCCTTTCACATTGGCCGAGTCCATTTAGCATCGTTCACTAAGACGAGGGGCACAGTGTGCCAGAGCTATCTGGGCCTGGCAGTGTGCCGGTCCATCATCCACTAGGACAAAATGCCAACCAGTGAAAAAGTCCAATCATCTCATACAATTTGAGGAGCTTTGCATCTAAAGTGGCACAAACAAACAAGTCACCAGGGCTGGGCACCATCTACCCACGCATCCTCAGTGGAGCCACCAGCCTGCAGAGCCATAAATGGCAAGATGCAGATGTCCATGTGGCACAGGTTTAGACAACGAGGATTGCCTCTTGCAAATAAGATGGCACTGGAGAATCTCAGGCCAGTCATCCGATGCCAGGGAACTGCCACATCATGTTAAAGAGGAGCAGCAGGTTGTTCTACAAACTGGCACCATCAGAATTCTAATGTTTGACTCGGGTGAATATAGCGCCTGACAGAGAGGTCCTGGCTCATGAGACAGACTTGGGGGGTCATGTTGGACTTGACTCTGCCCACCACCAGGCTGAGCACAAATGAAGTTAACAACATCAATAGCCCCCTCTGTGCGGGCTACAAGTCCAGACACTGTGGGGGTCTCATCTGCCCAAATCATACAAATGACCTGAAAAAGCAACGCGAAGGGCAACTGGACATCCAGCAGAAAGACAAGAGCATAGATGGACATGAAGGGCAAAGAGTCCAACGTCACCTTAAGACATGCTGGGAAAACGGGGCACGGATGGCATCAATTCAAATGTGTTCACCTCTAGTGCATGGCCTGTGCCACAGCAGCCCAACCTCGGCCTGCTCCTGATGATTTTCAGAGTCGATCCCCTTCAAGATGCCCGCCTTCAGTAATGGCAGCTGAATAATTCATCACATCCAAGAAGTCTTCTGATTACACAGGAGGGCATCGGGAAGACGGCTGGCATAAGAAGGCAAATCAAATCTGATCAAACCTGGCAGCCAGCGGTGGGCCATCGTCACAGCGGTAGCCACTTGTCATTAGCCCCGTTGGTGCTGGCGGGACCTGCACGTGGCACCAGCCTGCCCACTGCCAATAACAATGGCACTGGTAAAGCCACTGTGCCCCCACCTCCCTCTCCCTATGGGCCTCTTAATGCTGACGTTCGCTGAGCGGTGCGACTCTGACACACGAGGCTCATTTGTCACCTTTACGGTGTCAGCGCTGTTAGTGAAATGGAAAGCACATCTGCACGTTCGACGCCCATTGTGTGTGACAAAACCAAAGCGAAATCGATGTGCCATTGATCTGCTGCCACGCTGACGGCTTCATTCAATCGCCCGTCACACCGCTGATATGGGGGCTTGTCTTCCAATACCAGTCCTCTGTTAACCTCGAGTGGCGTGGTGGCACACTGCACTGAGGGGGTAGTCAGTATGATGATGATGATGATTGTTCCTGCTCTTGATTGTTCCCTTCGTCCAGCGGTTGATGCCCAGCTGGCTCCTATTCTTTTTGTTCTGCCAGTTGGAGCCCGGGCAGGTGAAGTGACATTCTCAGGGTCCCTCCATGTCCCACAGCCTCGGGGTCTGAAGACAGCGTCATCAACAGCAAAGACTCATGCCAATGTACGCACATCGACATTGAGGGGTCCGATGAGCCCCCCATTCATTGTTCTTGTCACTCAGCAGCTTCATTTGTTAAATCCTCCGGGCGTGTGGCAGTGGGCACTGGCTGGATGACAAAAGGCCATCACCGACGGACTGTCCCTGTGACGGTGTGAGGGGCTCGAGGTTGACGGTGGCTCCCAGCTCTTAGGGGTCCACCAGCCATCGTGGAGCTTTGGCAGTAAACTGAGTGCTGAGTGCATCAGGACGTGTCGGGGGGCTTCAGAGGCTTTAGGCCGTGTCGTATTGAGCGCAGCCCCCCCATATCACATGCACATTAGTGAACTCGAAGCCCCATGGGGGTCATTAGCTTTAGCAGTTATTAATGGCTTAGCCCCCCGCCCCCCCCCCATATGGAGGTTAGATTGAGAAGTGGGGGAGGGACCCTAGAGCTGTCACGCCAGTCAAACGGGGGAGGGGGGTCCCAGTGGGTTCGACAGGCGCCATACATACATGTTGAAATGAAGAGCAGGGGCTTAAACTCTTGAAGCCCCCCTAACGACGCCACCCTCCACAAAAGACCCCAAGGGGCACATCATGTGTTTTCCATGTGAATAACAACCCCGGGACGCCGAAGGGGGCTAAGACCCCGACACCATCAAACCATGAAGCCCCCATCTTATTGAGGCCTTTCTGGTTCTGGAGGCTCCCTTTGAGTCCGGGGGGGCACTCTGCCGACTGGTGGGCTATCAGAGGACCCCCGAGCCGTGCTGTTGTCTCCGCTCACTAACAGTGATGTCATGTCTGTGCGGTTTGTCATTTTGTGTCCCCTCATAAGACGGGTGTGTGAGGGTCTGTCATCTCGTCCGCGACTCCCCCTGAATTCGACACGCGGGTGATAAATGGAGGGGCCAGTGGGTTAGTCGTGCAGCCCACCGCATATCCATTATGTGTTCTCATCGTGTGGGCACGCACCTGCAGCCCCCCCAGAAGCACTGCACAGGTGATGCCAACCGGGGCCCTGGTGGTCCGAAATGTAAGCGGTCGTCTAACGTTCAACTGCAGGTGGCTTAGACATGTGGGAATGGCAGCCTGAAAGTGTTTGTGTCATTTTAATGTCCCCAAGGTCACCAGCACCGCTCACAGCTGCACACCACTAGTCCAGTCGAATGAGTCCAGTGAGGGGCTGAAGATCTGAGGTGGTCTTTAGGGGGTCTCAGGCGAGAGTGGTAGTCCTGAGCCTCATCTGTGACACGGGACAAGCAACAGGAGGTGCCGATGGCTTTAGGTGAAAGTGCGCTATATAAGAAACCCCCCATGATGGCAGAGAAGGTCAAAGAATCAGAGGCGAGACCCCCAAAGGAGTGACTCACTTCATCTTCTATTAATCATCCACGGTGGCCCCTTAGGGCTTTCCTGTCCTAACTGGGCTCTGCCCACTGGAGGCTTCAGCCACGTGTGGTGGACGAGTGGCACTGACCTTTCACTGTCTAGGTGCCATGGCTCCAGGTGGCACACCGCCATTCATCTTCTTCTCTCCTTTCTCTTTCCAGCTCTGCTGCTGCTCTACGACGTCACCAATAAAAGTTCATTTGACAACATTCAGGTGAGAATCCGAGGGCTGAACATCGGGGGGCTTCACACCATGGGGAGGCTGCATGCCAGGGCTGGGATGGGCAGCCTTCTGATTCTGGCTCTTCTCTTTTTTGGCCATGATGACAGAGGAGACCTCAGACTGTGGATGGAATTCTTGGATTGGGGCTGGCACATAGTGGGCATTGTCTTATATAGTGCCTTTCGTGGCCAATTTTAGCACCACATTACCAAAGAAGTGTGTGATGCAGAATGGCTGGCACAGCAGAGGCAGGTTACCACCTTCAGGTGATGCCCCCTGATGAGGAAGCCACAGACCGCCATGCACTGTCCAACTCTTGAACACAAAATCGTCTGTTCTGTGCCAGGGTGCCACATGCAGTAAGGGTAGGGCCCAGGGGTTTGAGTGGCAGGAGGCCTGGCAGGGATGGGTGCAGGCTGACCCAGTGATAATGATGAGGGGGGGCAGGAGCTTAAGATACCCAGTCCTTGCCCCTTTCTGCTGCCAATATGTGCTGCACAGAGATGGACGGAGAAGTGTCCAATGACGTCACGGCACTGGGACTTGGGGCGGGACCACAGTGGATGGACCCGCCCATTTAGACAAACTTTCATTATGAGGCCCCGCCTACTCCGGCTCAACAGGTAGAGCAGACAGAGGAGGACAAAAGTGACACGTCAGACAGAAACTGACACTCAAAACGAAAGACCACCCTTGTGTGGCACCAGCCGTCCTCTACCTATCACCAGATCTGCACGCTGCCAGCTCCCTCTAGTGGCACCTGCAAGTCCCTTTTGAGCCCCCAGGCTCTCATCCCATCACTTGTGTGTAGGACCACCATGAGTATCCACGAGGGGCACAACATCTGCTGCCCAGTTGTTACATGTGACATTTTCATGGAACAGCTTCACTCAGGTTGGTATCAGTGCCCTCTCAGTCAAGTGTAATCGCTGCCCCCAATGCCTGCCACTGTGTCCTCTTTATCCATCAAATGCAGGCGGACTCGTTCAGTTGGCACTTTTCTCACTTGAGAGACTGGTTGTGATATAGCGCCTTTCACTGGTGAGATGGCGGGTTGGCTTCTCGATTAATTCATGACTTCTTTTTAAGGTCCCTTACATATTCAACAGGTGAACACCAAAGCTCCCTGGCACCCTCAATATCAGAATATGCCCTCCTCCTGAATGGGGTCCTCGCCAGTCCAAACCTTGTGAAGGCACTACTTGTGTTTTTTATGGGCATCATCGCCCACCGACTTACCCATAATCTTAACTCCTCCTGTCACATCCTGATGTGATGGCACACCGCTTATGGTTCACTGGCGCCATGGCTGACACCTCACTGCCGCGTCGACGAGTGTGTTGGTGCCCCCCGCTGGTTCAGGAGTATTTAACGGGATTCTCTGGCTTGCCGAGTGCCGCAGGCCTGATGAGCGGAGAATCGCACTTCATGCCCCCCACCCGCTGATTCCAGGCTGAGCGCGCTGGGACTCAATTAGTGCCAAGCTCAGGATTAGTCAGCGCCAAGCAGCCTGTTGGAGGAGGTGGCCATCTGGACGAGGCAAACTTACAGGTGAGTCGAGAAACGAGTCTGTGCCAGCCTTTGCTTTATATAGTGCCCTTCACACTCGCACTCACGGGAACTGGCACAAGGCAGGAGGCAACCCAAAGGGGGTGCCAACCCAGAGCCCACCATCAGCAAAACAGCCTTCTGTCTGGGGTCGTATGGGGTGGGACCTCAGATTCAAAAAATGGGCTGTGGTAGGACCAAGGGGACTTTTGCCCCCCTGTCCTGTAGGGGCACTAGAGCACGGCAGACGTGACATTAGCCACCTTATTAAAGGCCCTCATGAATGACCAAGTTGCTATCAATTAGAATTAGGAAGGAGTCAGTGGGGGCACTAGCAGAGTAGTGGGCACAATTGTCTCTTCGGGCTTGTTGGCTTACTGGACTGGCATAAAGCTGTCAAGGTGCCAGTTGGTCCCAGGAGACTGAGTGGCATGCCAGTTACAGAAGGCATTCAATGTCTGGGTGGGCACAGATAGCAGCTCCTCAGTCAGTGGCTGAGTGGATGGAAGTTTGGGTCCTGTGTGCCCATTCACTTGTGGCGTCGTTGTGCCCATTGCAGCTACCACCTGAGAATGAGCGACAGCTTAGCAGCTCTGGGGGCTCCATCATGACCCACCACCACAATAAATGTCACTGTGACCCACTGCACTACTGGGTGCCTTATTGGCCATAGGGGGCACAGTTATGACCCATGTGGTGTCCACTGTTCTTTAGGAGGTGGTGTTGTCACCTGGGTGGCTTATCAGATGTAAGGGGTCTTGCTGTGAGCCACCACCCCACCAGATACCATAAGACCTGTGGGTGGCACTACTAAATGATTTAATAACCTTGGGGGTCTGGCTGTTATGAACCACAGCTTCACTGGGGGTCTTACCTGCTGTATGCATGCTGCTGAGACCACCACCATAATAGGTGTCTAAATAACTGCAGATGCCTTACCAGCTGTAGGGGGCACTACTATGAACCTCAGCTCCATGGGGTGTGGCGCTTTTGTCCGTCACTTCACCATGGGTTACTTCACTGCTGATAGGGGGCGCTGTTATACACGACTTGTCCACTAAGGGGTCTTATTGTTCCCACCGTCCCAGCATTGTAGTGGTGCTCACAGTCAGCAGCGGTAGAGCTGATGTACACACAGGTTCCTGCCTCTGCAGCAGGGGGCGCTGCGTCACAAGACGTGTGGTTGATGGGCAGCAGTGGGGTCCAAGGAAGGCTCTGCCAGTCAACTTCATGGTGGACGTTTTCACTTTCTGATCGACATGCCAGGCCCGAGAGACGCCAGCCGCTGCCCTCCTATATAAGCACTTAAGGCACTATATAAAGTTAACCCTGACCTGCTGATTTCTATTTGATGCCAGGCTGCCAGCGGACTCTGTTCGTCGCCTGGCACTCTCCGCCTCTGCTAACTCTAATAAATGAAGATTGCGTTCCAGCGCGGCGCTAACCGTCGGACTTGTGATTAATCACGGGCACGCCGCTAAATGTCAAGTGCTGCCTGGCGTGTGCGCCCTCCTCATGCCGCGTGCTGATTTATTGCCGCTGTTATTTCTCATTTTAGACTCGTGTGGCTCAGACAGTCAGGGGGGTTGCAGGTGGCAGTGGGGGCTTCTTTCCCACTGTATGAGCACAGACTGCTAATCCCAATTGACGTGTGTTGGTTAGTGCCACCCGCACTAGTAGGGTGGTTAGTTGGGCACATCCAGTTAGGGTGCCAGGTTTGGCCTGCTAGTTCCATTCATATGCCCGACTCGCCTGAGTCTGCTGTGCCCGTCTGTTAGCCTCACTGGTTCGATGCTGGGATTGTTGAGAATGTGTCAGAAATGGAACTGGGGGTCCGAGAGCTCAGAGGTGGCACACATGATTAAAGGGGGGGCACCTGTCTGTATTCTGCACCCCCTCAACCTCAGGACATGGGAACCCCAAATACAGCAGCAGCAATCTCTTATTGTGCCCCTTTCCTGCCAGTCTCACTCTACACCCATTCTGGCACACAATCTCAGCTGAGGCCAATGGGCACCTGACGGAGATGTGCAGACCCTCCAAGAGTACAGTGGGATGTGAATGTTAGGGTCAGGACTGCACAGTGCGAGCACTCGGCCGGTTGAGCTGGTGGTCTGCTTGAGTAACTGGTGGCACTTCTGATGCCACTTGTGCCCTCTATGACATGCGGACACTCCACGTGGCCAAGGGGCAGGTGACTTACATTAATGCAGAGGAGGTCACAGGGAAAGGCGCCATATCAGTTTGAACTAAACACAATCACATTTGTCCTCTTAATGTCCCCTGAGCCCCGGTGCTGTGACACAGAGGACATGGGAGGGTGAGGAGCAGTTAGGGACTCTTGGTGGTCCTCATGGTAGACCCTCCTTCCTCCAGCCCTCCTTCTGGTGCCACCTACTTGTGGTGTGGTCAGGCTGAAGCCCCGCCTCTGCCTCTTCTGACTCCGCCCCTACCTTACTGACATGACACTGCTGTGCTGTCAATCATCTTATTGTGTTGGGCGCTCCGTCCACAATCCCACTGCCTTGAAAGGCGCTATATAATTAACCAGGCGCTGTCCTGCTTTTGTCCCTTTGGTATCCCACATCACGTGGACCCTCCTGAAGACCCCCAAAGTGTAACTGCAGCACTTCAAAGATGCCCCGCCTGTCAAATCCTCTTCAAAAGCGGCGCTCATCCCGCTTACTACGCCATTTGTTAGAATTCAGGGTAGATTTACAGTGACGGTGGCCATGAAGACACAAGGAGTGCCTGCCATCTCGCTCGCCTCTGCCTGCTCTTACCTATGTGGGCCTGAGACTGGCATGGACGGCGGAGGAGCAGACTCCTTGTGCCAAGGTGCCTACCTGCAGAATGTGTCACTTCGTCTGGCTGGGCACCACATAACAGCAGTAGCCTCTTGTGGCCCCCTTCAGTGTGACGCCATGAACTAATCAAGCAGGCCTGAGGTGCCCTGAAGCTCTCCCTATGTGTGGCTGGCTGGGCATGGCATGGCTCACCTGTGCCCAGAGCTGACCAGTGTCTGTGCTGGCTTACTGGTCTGGCTCGTTACATCCCCAGCTCCAGACTCATGGAGGTCCACCGCAGGACGACTTTTACCCCCCAAAGGGGTGTCATGTGACATTAACAGACCCCTGTACTCCACCAATGTGCACGTTTTCACATGCCAGCAGAGGGCTGCCAATGAGTCACAGCACAGCCCTCCCAGTCGCTCCAAGTCACCCATTAAGAAGCCTGTGTGTCTCATGATGGAGTGGCACTCCCTATTGGAGCGCCCATCAACACAAGGTACTGAGACTGGCAGAGTGCCCAAACAAGGAATGCTGGGCACAGACTGGTTCAGTGCCACCCTAGCCACTGGGCTACATTTTATGGCGCTTCATTTGTGAACTAAGTGCCAATGCCAACATCGGCCGTCAGAATGAGATTCTTTAAGAGTGACGGTGGCAGCTGTGCCAGGGAGCAGCAGAGGGCACCTGAAGAAACCACAAACAACTTATAATGAAAGATGGCACAAGTTGTGTTTGTGAAGAAGGGGGCTTTGGCATGGCAGTCACATGATACTCCTCTCGCTTAGGACCCCAAGCACAGGCCTGGCACAAAGTTTGTGCCCGTGCCCGTTTAGGGCATATGTGACTCATCTGCCCATCAGTTCTCTAAACCTGCTATGGGTGTCATGAGGCTCGGTGCCCACATGTCTGCTGCTCGTCCACCTCACCAGGCTCTGGTCCTCATTGGGCCCTCCATCTTGAGGTGACGGTCAGCAGGCTGCCCGGGTCTCCCCTGAAGGACCAGCCTGGGACAATGTCAAAGGGTTACATGCCACGTTCAAGGCCCCTTGTGTTCTTTACCCACGTGATGTAAGTGTGAGGGTCACATGATTGTGAGCCAGCGGTGGCATATGAACCTGGAAAGGTGTCGCAAAGTGAAAGTGACTGGCACAGCAAAGCACTATGGGAAGGTGCCAGCCAAATGAACCAACAATGCCGTGCCCCGGTGTGATGAAGACCAGGGCTGGAAGGAGTTGGGCAGTACGAGTGGCCGAGTGAGGCAGGCAGGACAAGTCCAGGAAGATGTGCGGGCAGACTGGCATTCGGGCAGGCAGGTGGGCAGCGGTTTGATTCACTTTAGGACTCCATTAGTCATCTTCACCCTAATTGCATGATTTTGCATTTGATTAGCTCCCATGCTGTTGCTGAGCGAGAAGACGCCAGTTCCTGAGAAAAATGCGTAAGTGGCGGGCACCATGCCCTCGACACACGGGCTCCATCCTGGGGTCGCCAGTGGCAAGAGCCCACCGTGGTTGCTGGGGCAATTAGGAATGAACAAGCCATTGTGCCCTGGTGCCATACTGCATTGTATTTCAGATGGCTGTTGTGCCCAGATGCTTTACCTCAGTTGGGCATTAAGCCTGAGCTCTTTATTTTGGATGACTATTGTGCCAAGGCTCTAAACATAATATGGCTGTTGTGCCCAGATAATTATACTTCAACCAGCTGCTGTGCCCGGGCATTAAACTTGAGATGGGTGTTGTGCTTGGTGCTATATCTCAGATGGTTGCTGGCTGTGACAACTGCTCCTCTGTGATGTGACACATGTGTGTCATGCCATGTCCTCATCTCGTGTCACAGATGCTCTGTTAGATCTCCACGCTGCCACTAAATGCCCTGTTCTTCTTCTTCCTCCTCTTCCTCATTGTCCCTCCACAGGCGTGGCTGACAGAAATCCATGAATACGCGCAGCAGGACGTGGTCCTCATGTTGCTGGGCAATAAGGTAAGCCACCCGGCCTCGTCACCTTTCGTGTCCACTTGGCTTCTGTCTGTCTGTCTGTCGGCTCTAATTCGATGTTCTCGATTCTGCAGGCAGACGCCACTCACGAGCGGGTGGTCAAACGAGAAGATGGAGAGAAGCTGGCCAAGGTAGGGTGGACGGGCAGGACGCCGATGAAGGTGCGCAGCTGGACGGCCTTCTTCCTCCTGCTCCTCCTCTTCTATTCCGCCGCACGCCTAAAATGGTCCAATTCTGCCATCTAGCGGCCAGACTCTGAATTACAAGTTAAAATCGAGTGCGGCGGGCGGTTCATGCCAGGCGTCCTCGCCTTCCGTGCTGCCGGATTCTCCGACTCTTCCTTATTTTTTAACCCATTCTTAGCCCTATGCCTACTGTTGGCACACTGTATTGTTACCCAGTTGGCTCACCAGTGCCATTCTTGAACGGGGTCACTTTTGCTTTGGTCTCTGTGTCTGCTGCCACACAGAAGGCTTGATGTGCCTACCACATCCTCTAGCGAGATGGCACATGCATGGAGTGTTTCTGACCCATTCGATGTCCAGTGTCATGGTAGCCCCTCATGCCACTGTCCCCAGTGATGCTTATGCTTGCCCAATCCATCCCATTCACTTTCAGGATGACACACACTCCAGTGGCGGGCAATACTGAGGGACACCACCTGCTAGCAGCCCCTCTCTTGTGCCCAGTGGGCACAACTGCTCAGCTGTCAGCCACCTTGGCCGCCCCGTTTGGGTCCACCGTTAATCTCAACTGGACTGAGATGCCAGCAAGGGCACCAGATCCCCACTGTCGTCAGTCTCTTCTTCATCAGTGGCCAATGTGTCATTGGCACAGTGCCATGTGAGGCACTATATGAAAGTCTGTGTCAGCAGTTGTGGTCCATCTGCTAATTCAATTTCATCAAAGCCCCCCGACCTGACCGTTTGCTCTTGAGGGGGTGACACCAGCCATTGACAGTCTACCCATATCTGATGCCATGTACTAATCAAGCAGGTTGAGGGTCAGACGGGGCACCTTTCAGATTCTCCTGAGAGGCACCACTTCACCCAGTGGGCCTCTTTGGGGACATGGGAGGAGTAAAGGGAGAACCACAGACACCAATTCTGCACCCCCGGAGGGTCACCGCGATGCTAGGCAGACATTAATAATAATAATGCACTTTATTTAAATAGCCATTAGTGAGATGCCACCTCATCACCCAGTGCCACCGATAGCCAGCGTCCACCATCTTTATTAGTCCAAAGAGCAGGAAGACCCCCAGATGAACTCGGGTCCTCGCCTGATACCTGCAGGTGTCACAGGCCACCGGACGATGCCATGAAGAAAGGCTGTGGAGTGGCACAGGTGGGCGTGGTCAGTGGATTTCAGTTCCATCAGTCCCATTCCCCCCACCCCCCCTTTGTCACACATCCGACTGGGTCAGCTGGGCGCGCCTGTCCGGTCACCCTTGTCACATGCCTGCTGGTACCAATCAGGGTTAAGATGAAAGGAACAGCACTGGGCAGGCGCCAATAAATTCCCATCCGTCACATTTGAGGTGACAAGGACAGCAAGCCGCCTCCTCCACCCAGTGACACCACGGGCACACAGCGGCCCCTGCTGTCAGCGTCTGCAGTCACAAGGCATTCCAGTCGCGTTGCCCTCACCTCTCCGACATGTTGTTCTTTTCCAGGAGTTTGGGGTCCCCTTCATGGAGACGAGCGCCAAGAGTGGTCTGAATGTGGAGCTGGCATTCATGGCGATCGCAAAGTGAGTAGGAAACCCTTCAAATATTCACCTTGGCAGTGCCCACTGATGTGCGACTAGTACCATCTGGGTGTGCCTCTTGTTGTATGTCTCCCTGCTCATGCCCTCACCCAGGCAGTTGTAACCATTCCTGAGGGCACACAGGGCATCTGTAACCAGCATGGCTTAGCCCAAGTTATGCCCAATGTGCAAGGGATCTGCTTCCACCCTGCTGGTCTCTAGTCTAGCAATGCCAACCCCAGAACGCACAGTAAGGGCACCCAGCCCTTCAGGGGTCTCCTCAAATCAAACTGATGCCCAAACCTCTGGCCACCTTAACCAGAGCCAACTTCACCCTTGATGCCCCTTCTGTGGGTGCTGCAACCTCATACTACTGGTGCCCAGTCAATCATTCAAAGCCAACCCTGTCCAAAGCCCACGATGGTGTCAAATTCAGATCTCTCCCCTCGCCAGGCTGGTGCCCAGGTCTGTAGTGCCCTCACTGTTGGTGCTCATTCTGGGGATGCTGTGCCCTCACCCCAACGGCTCCCAGTCCATCAATGCCTGTTCCAGAACTCCCCTCACATTGCCCATGCCCACTCTGAAGATGGCAGCCCTCGGTCCTAATCCTGCCTTCTTTGTGCCCACAGGGAGCTCAAACACCGGTCGATGAAGACGCCCAACGAGCCGAAGTTCCGACTCCACGAGTACGTCAACAAGGAGATGAAGAGCTCCGGGTGCTGCAAGTCCTAATGGGCCCCGCGGGTCACAGAGACTGAGATGGCGCTGGGCACAACGTCCCCAATCTCTCTAAGTGTTCAGGATATTCTCCTTGTGGAAAGTCTGTGCATGTCTGTAGCTCGTGTCCTTCCATCGACGTCTGGGGGGCCTTCACTCTGTGCCAATGTGTGCCCTCGTGGAGGGGGCAGAGCAAAATGGGAGGTGTGCCCTCTGTGTGTGTTTTGGGGGTCGCATTGTCACACATTGTCCCCACTGCCCTGGCCAGCTTGTCCTCCATCCTTGTCTGTCCAATCCTTCTCCTCATCATCATCATCATCACTTAAGGTGCCACCAAAGGCCAAGTGGCACAGTGAGGGGTCTCAGTCCAATGAACGACCTGCACGCCCAACTAGAGGGGGCTTCAGCCCACCTGCCAACCTCAACCATTCCTAACAAACCCAAAGGCTTTCAAGGGGGTCCATTAGTAAGGCCAGGTGACTCTATATAGTGCCTTCATCATTGGCACTATGGCTGCCACTTGCCCAGCGGACCCTCCTTCAACGGAGGAGCTCTGGAGGAATCTCCCTGGTTGAAATGTCCATCCCAGTTCCCAGACTCCTCGGATTTGGCACCTCAGCCTTGATTTTGAGACCCTCGCCAGCCGGCCACCCGACCCACAAGAACGTCGACCAGGAAGGCCTGAAATGAACTGAAGGAGAACACCAGGGGGCAGCAGAACAGAACTGTGTTTATTGAATAGGAAGGAGAAACAAGGGGGGGGGGGGGCGGTAGGGGGCGCCAAAGAGCTCGGTGGGGCCTGGGAGGTCGAGGGTGGGGGCTCTGCAGTGCTTGGGCGCAGGGTCTGGTGGTTGAGGGAATAGGCAGGAATGCCATGCTGAGATTTCATGGCACCTCCCAAGAGCAGTGAGGTGACCACCAGTTAGGCAAAAACAGGGGCAGGTGGGAGTGAAGGTACAACCTCCACCTCTGAGGTGGGAAGGAGGAGTCCAAACCCAAAACATGCCAACACTGGAGTGCAGCTGGCACATCAAAATGATTCCATGGATTGACCCAGAAGAGAATTGGTGTAGTCGGCAGGATAGCTGAGGCCCCAGTGAATACAGCAAATACTTAAAGGCCCCATAAAGCCATCGGCCAGGACCTCCTGGAGGGGGCGGAGCAAAACTGACCCCCCCATCATTGGCATTCCTGAAGAGGCAGCGCCATCTGCAGGACCCATCAGTAGAGTGGGATTAAGCCCCCTAGCCATGGGTGTTCATTTAGGGGTACAGAAACAGAGAGGAGAGCAGCAACAGACAGCCCCTCTACTGGCGAGGGTCACACGGGCATAGCAGTAGAGCCCCCCGGACCACACAGACCACTCGCTGGTGCCCCCTCACTGTCACACTGGCTAAAGGCCCCCCTCTCCCTGCAGTGCAACATAGCGGGACGAGCTGAACAAAGGGCACCGTCATTGGGTGGCACCATACAGACATAGGTACCCCCCCTCCCCTGCTGCCATCCTCAGGGGTGTCCACTATGTTAGACCTAAATGTCACCAACACTGCCCACTCAGTCAAAAGGGGGGGGTCAGCAACTTTCCCCCTGCTGGCCAAGCCCCCCACATCCCATAGACTCCTACAGCAGGGTGCCATGTGGGCTTTGAGGGTCCCGGCCCAAGTTGCTGTACTGTTTGAGGAGCTGCCCTCTAGTGCCACGTAGCTCTAAATTCTTAGCAGGGGTCTTCACAGACCCCAAGGCCAACTGGATGGCAGGGACCTCTGCTAATGTGCCACAAGTCCCCCCCCCCGAATGAGGCCCCTGTAAGTGCAGGTGATCTTTTAGGATTATTTCACAGATTTGTCCCCTGCATTGTGGCCCTGGCACCATCCATCTGATTACATACAAAACAGACGTGGCAGTCACATGGTGAGGTGCCCGTGTTACGTTGCCCATATCACACCTAATTGTGTCACTCCAGAGGACCCCCAGCTTAAAATGAGCTCAACTGCCCCAGGCAATCCTGATAACAGGAGGGGTGGGGGGTCCATTGGTAGAAACTGGCTCACCCCCACCGGACCTTACTCATTCACCTCATGGCACTGAACAAGATCCCTGTAATCAGGGTCTCCATGCTAGTGGGTGGTCACACTGGCACAGCAGCCACTGCCCCTTCACCCAACTCTCTGTCGAGCTGTCTAGACACTCCAGACTAAATGCCCTCCTCAATCCAGCCGAGACCTCCGCAGGTGTGCCAGGGGCGACATGGCCCCCTTGCCACCCACTCGTCCATACAAGTTACCCAACAGGCCGTCCTATCAGCTTTGCTCTCTTCGAGCTCTTAGTCCTTGGCACCTAGACATGTGTGCCCCCCCCACAGGTGCTCATGGCTGGCATCCTGAACACATAAACAGAACGATGACCCCCTCCAAGAGCTCAGCTGGTAAATATTTACACAAAAACAAAGCAGAAAACTCTCGGGTGCCCTCTGCTGGTCAGAGGGTGGACAAGCAGCCATATTTCTTTAAAAGCCAAGTGAGACTGATGTGTTCCTGCTGTTCGTTTCCAACCATCGGCGCACAACAGCCAGTCCTGGATTTGAAGGAACGTGCAACTCCCGACCCTGTCAGTGAAACGCTAAAGGCTTCTCGCGGCCGCACGCCTGGCTTAGACTCGCAGCACTTTCTCTGGCCCGCGTGCCGCCTTGTGCCCAGTCACGCTTTCGATTGCTCCACTGCTCATGAAATGAACGCTTTAACGTTATCTGGTGTCGCCCGCATCCTTCACACACATCGACGCACCTTTGTTCATTGAGCTTGTGTCGTCCATCCTGTCTGTACGGCTGATTGAACTCCGTTTTGTAGATGTAGCATTGAGTGTTTAATAAAGACTTCATTTTCTATTCAGTGTTAAATTATACTGGGGTGGCATTTCATTTTTGGGGGGGGGCACCAATTAGTTAAAGTCCAAAACCCGAGGCCAGAATGAAGACGACATGTCAAAAAGAAAGGAGATGGCGTAGTCGGCAGGACTGACATCCAGTCCTCTAGAGGACACAGCACATAAGAACCCAATGTAGCCAGGAGTAACCATGGCATGACGGCCATGCAGACTGGGCAGAACAGAAGAGTGGCGTAGTCGGCAGGACTTGCACACAACTCTAATAACAGCTCAATACAGCCTTTTGGGATCTTGCTGAAAACGGCGTGGATGAGCAGTGGCGTAGTCGGCAGGATTGACACACAAGGGCCCAAGACTACTCAAGTGAAAACAGACGATACTTGAATGTTAATGCCATCCAGGATCGAAGATCCTCCTGAAGAGGGCCGTGTAGGCCAAGAATAACAACGCAGTGGTGTAGTCGGCAGGATTGACACAGCAGAACTGGAGGACTCTACTGAATATAAGAAATTCACGTCCAATAAATCCCGATGAGATCTTCTGAAAGAAGGAAGTGCAGGCAGAGCAGAGGCGTAGTCGGCAGGATTGGGCAACGAGGGCTTCTTGGTCTAATAAGAATCCGATAAAGACAGACCCCCGGCGTCTTTATCTCTTATTTTGTTTATTCTTTCTCCAGTCATCTTGGACTTTGTCCAGTGTAACGTTGGTCCATAAATTACGGGCGGCTTTCAATGACATCGACGTTTTTCTAGATGGCCACGTGAGTTTCATGCTGGGTTCAGTGCCGAGGGTGCTCAAGCCTAGGAGACCAAAGATACAATAAAGACGCAGAACCCAAACCAGATATGTGGGTAGACTGTAACTGTGCCAACTGCCAGTCAGAGCGGAAGAGTAGGGCAAGGGGCCGCTGGGGGCCTCACACAGACCCTCAAAACCTCTGCCAGCTAAAGTGGAGACAAAGGCCAGTGGGGTCAAATCACTGAGCCAAATGGACCCGAGAGAAGGTGCCAGGGCAATCCCGCCATCGCCTGACAGGTAGAAAGGTCTCAGGGCAGACCCTCGTCCATGCCCATGCCCTAAAAAAAGAGAAAAGCTGAGCCCAGATCCACCACACGATGGCCACCAGCTGTGAAATCTTCGCTTTAATGCACCGGAGGACACGCGACATTGAAAAGGGAAGGACCAGCGGGTCCTGTTGGCAGACTCTGCCCACTGGCTGCCCGGTATGGAGTTTGGTCCACATGCCCACGAAGGTGAACTCTGACCCTGCAGTCACCATTGTCCCTGTGGGCACGGCTTTGGTTTTCAGTAAGAGGCCACAAACTGGGGCATTGATGGACTAACCTGGGTTGGCATTGACTGGTGCCACACATGGGTAGTTTTGGTTTGGTTTTTTAAAGCATTGGGTCCTGGAAAGGCACTAAACAAAGACAGAGCAGAACAGGGACATCGGCCTGGTCTCCATGTGGACACCCAGCCGGACTGAAGAGGGCATTGTATGCCAGGAAGAGAACAGCAGCTCTTGAAGAGCTGACTGGACTGAGAGGTGGGCACACTTGGTGGAGACAAGAGATCAAAGCTGACGGAACTGGCACAGTCAGAAGGATTCAAGCATGAGGGTGGAGGAGCCCACCACCATCTGCAGACACCAGAAAATGGGCAGAGCCAAGGCATGCCACCATTACAGTGCCTCCCTGAGGCCAATCTGGGGATCACATGCCCGGAGTGTCAGCATGACCTGAATGGGCAGACTTGCACTCCCAGACCCGGGTTCAAGTGCACACCGGCGTGGCTCCTTGCTGCTTTAGCCAATGAGGTTCCATTCCTCAAAGCACAATCATGCCACTAATGCTGAGAAACACCAGCTTGGCACTCGTGCCATCCTCTAAACATCCCCTCTGAATTTCAACTCAAAGGGTCCTGGGAAGCCTTCAGTGATACTGCCTACTAGTGGCACAACTTGGCACTGCAGCTCCAGTTAAGAGTAGGACGCCAGAGGTGGTGCTATAAAGCACCAATGTGCCCCCGTGCCAGTCTTTACATAGTGCCTTTCACAGCGGGTACTTCACAGCTACACGAGTCTGTTAGAGCAGAGTGCATGCGAGTCAGTCAATTGTTATATAGTGCCTTTCATGATCAGCAGGTCATTTTTACCAGCATTTGTCACTGCCAGGTTTGGAGCCCGCATCCTGCCCACAAAAACAAAGCCCCCCGCATGCCAATTTACCCACAAACCTACTGAGCCTTTCATGAATTCTGTCCTCAGGGAGGTTGATAAAAAACAGCACAAGGGACACCGAGGGGACACAGCGACAGCTCAGAGCTGGCAAACAATCAGACAGCAGCCATGCGCCACTCGTATCTCCCCGGGCCAGTTCATGGGTGCCCGGTACCAGCACCGTGAGAGGCACTATAACACGCTGGAGACATCCAGGGCTCCCAAGCTCAAGGTGGACGGAGGGTCTCAGTCTCTACAGGGATAACGAAGCCCAGGGGACAACGGGCCAGGCAGTGCTGAAGGCCACAGTCACAGCTCAATGCCGAGGGGGACATGTTGGGGTCTTGGGCGGGAGCGGGGGATTGAGGGTCCAACTTGTTTGGTTTTTTTAGTCCCAATGGCTGTCGAAGGGGCCATCGGCCACCGGTGCAGCAGCTCATGGTCCAACGCTCCACCAGCTGGGTCCCCAGTCACTTGGAATGCAGAATGGAAGGCCGCCTAGGACCACCCAACATGCCGCTGCCCCTCATGGCCACCTGGCGTGGACGCTGGGAGTCTCTGCACTGGAGATCCGCTTTCTGGGACGGCACCCCCCTCAGGGCTTGTGCTTAAAGTGAGCCTCCACTGAAACGAAAGACAAGCAGCGGTCAGGCTCATATAGTGCCTTTCACAGCACTGATGTTGAAAATGAGCCCATAGTGGACACCCCCAAGCCCAGGGGCACTGGGGGCTGTGAAAGGCGCTATATAAAATGACCCACCTGCGTACTCCTGGGGGAGCATCGGCCTGTTGATGGCCTTCTGGAACGCCTCGATCCACAGGTGCTGCTCGAATTCCGTCTCACAGGTGAACAGGAACTTCCTGTCGGGCGTCACAATGGTGATGCCATGCTGCCAGTGGTAGCCTTGGGTCGACGGCGGGAGCCCCGGCAGGACCAAGTAATGGTTCTCTTTGCTTCCGATGAACACTTCGCCTCGGGCGTAGGCATCCTGGAACAGAGGGCACAGCCAGCAGTCACATGTACTGATGGCACCCTTGGGACCTGCCCGCTTTCACTCAATTGGCACGTCAAAACACCCGGAAGAGGGGCGCTGAGACGGCTGGGCACCCACCCATTCTACAGCAGCATGAAAGTCACAATATTGTGATACCACAAATGAATGAGAGGAGCCCCTGCCACAGGGTGCCCACGCTGCCACTCTTACCAAGGGGTCCTTAAAGTACATGAGCCTCCTGTCGTCCATGGTGAACCACCGCTTCTTAAAGCCTTCGGTGTGCTGCAAAACAAAACCCACGGGCATCATTAGCATAGACTGGGCACCTTTGGGGGCAATGCCAGGCACCCACGTCCCCAGGCGCCTGCTAAGCCTAAAGGCTCCTTTACTGATGATGTCATTAGGACCCCCATAACCACTTGGACGTGGAACCTTGGGGTCTTTTCTGGGTAATTTGAAGTGAATTATTGAACATGCAGGAGGAACAGTTCTGTGGTCCAGACCATGTGGCATGTGCCCGGTGTGCCACAACGACACCAGATAAGAGGATGTAAATGTGCCAGAGGAACACAAACTCAATCAAAATGGGAGATCGTGGCGGAAAAGCAAAACAAAAACAGGAAGGAGAAGAAGGAAGAAGACGACGACAAGACGGACGAGGGGCACAGCGAGTCACCCAGCGAGTCACCCACCTTCGGGCCCGTCTTCTCCATGTAGCCCTCCTTCACGTAGTTCCTCGTCAGCTTTGGCACCAGCTAAACAGAGGGGGGACAAAGCGCATGTCAGCCATCTTTACAGGTGTGGAGGCCAGCGGCACGTCAACCCCCACCCCCCCATGTTGAGGACCAGCGTCACGCTGCAATGACAGCCACCTGACACAAGGGCGGCGCCACAGACTCCGCCCTTCCATCTGCAAGTCACTCGAGTCTCTGTCATTGGCTTTTAATGCCCCCCTTCTTTTGGCATTAAACCTCAACTGTCCCACTCACTTAGCCCACCCTAAGATGAGGTCGGCCTGCAAACGAAGCCCCTGAATGGGTGGGAGGAGAAGGGAAGAGCGTAATGAGCATGGAGCGCCCCCTAGTGCCCCCCGTGTAAACCAGAACGCGGACGAGGGGCAGAACACTTACGTCCACATCACTCGCTCCCGGGAAGGCCACCTGGAGATAGTGGAAGCGGGCTGCTCGGATGGCATTGAACCAGTCGACGATCTCCTAGGAGACAAGAACGTGGTCAGGTGAGAGACGGGCACACGGACCAATCATCTGCTCCTGATGAACACTGGCACAGCCTACAGGGCACGGGGGTTTGGCTAGTCAGGTCATCACCTTGTGCCCACTACTGTCCAGACAGGCTCACCCTGACTCTAACCCTGTGTGCCAGCGCTCATCTTCACTTTGTCACACGACTTCATGAAATGACCCAGAGAGCAGCCTGAAGCAGGGGGGCCGGCGGTCACTTGAGTCAATATGCAGGAATGGCCACCGAGGGAGGCGGGCACTGAGCATTCAGAGGATGGAAAAAACTGCTGGCATCATAAATGTGAGCAAGTGCAAAGTGCCACTGGGACTGAATCAGGGCGTGCAGATGGCACTGCCTGGCAGACCCTTTACCGACTGACCTAACACTCCAGCTCCACATTCACTCCCAGAGGTGGGTCCCAGGAATTCCCCCCCCCTTTGTCCAATTCGTTCAGAAGGAGACAACCTTGTGCAAGGCGCTATATTTGGCCTGTTGTGCTGCTGTATTTGGAACAGAAGATGGTGGTCTCTGGGGACAATGGTGGCTTCATCTGTGCAGCATCATGTCAAGGCAGAGTGTGATGTTAGGGGTCACTCCTTATCTCTGAACAATCCGCTGGCACTGCAAGTAAATTACAGGGGGCATGACCCAGCATCTTGGGTTCAAACCCCCTGACTGATGGGCTGGTGCCCGGTCCTGCACCCAGAACTGCCAGGGTTGGCTCCAGCACCCACGAGCCTGAATTGGAGGAGACCGACTTGAGAACAGTGAAGTGACAGAGAATGCCAAAGAGGTGCCAGGACACAGAGGGTCCGCACTGGCGTGCCCCTTACCTTGCCGTCGTCGTGGTACACAAAGATGTTCCTGGTGCTGTTGTCCTTCAGGTAAGTGACCTGCAGCCCATTGGGGTTCCCAATCTTCACCGGCTGGAAGGTGGCATTGAGGCACTCGATCTTCATGACAGCCTTGGGCTCTCTTGCCTACAGAGAACACGGAGAACTTCATGAGAGGGCGGGCAGGTGGGCATGAAGCCCAAGGACAGGCCCGAGTGTCCAGTCGCCCAGGCCTGCATGGACGGCCACCCCGTTTCCCACGTCCCATATGGGCTTATGGTAGACACCGTGTCACCCCGACACCCACCCACTCGCATGTCTGCCCTCCTCCTTTAAAGGGCATCCTTAGACCTTGTGCCACCGACTGACATCAATCACACAGCTAAAATGACCACCGCTGGTCAGCACTGACCTGATCAAAAAGCCAACCAGCTCAGAGTGGACGCTCACAAAATGCCCACTCGGTGCCCAACTCAAGCGCAAACCCCAGAACATGAGACAAGTCGGCCGCCCCTATTAGTCACGTCTACAGTGCCTGTCGCTGCCAGCTGTCAGTCCCACCCACACCATGAATGCCACTCTAATAATTACTGCACCAAGCTGGGCACCACCCACTGCAGACATGTGGCCACATGTGATTTGACCCTCAAGAATGGCCAGCAGACACCTGTGCCCGTGCCAATCAGCTTGACTCCCACACTCAGCTCTGGCTGGGCAGACACAATGCTAAAGGCATCGGTATCCTAGAGTGGTGCCCACCGGCCCCCCAGATGCTCTACTCACTTCGTGCTTGTTGAAGTACTTGAGGACACCTTCTCGCTCCGACAAGATGAACTTCCTGCTCAAGAACTGCCCGTTGTCTCTGCCACGCTTCCACAGGATGCCTTCTCGGTAGCCTGCGGGGACAGCACAGTCAGGCACGCTCAGGACCCCCATGTCACCCAGCCCTCGCCCACCCACATTCAGAATCCCATCCAGATGGACAACAGGACTGAGGCCACTGCCTTGAAGGACCCTGACCATGTGCCCTACAGAAAGTGGACGGCCACCTCACCAGGCCAAGGGGCCTCCTTCAAAATGGACAGATGGCACTTGGCACATATCCTCGGGGGGGGGGGGGCACGCTACTTTGAACACACCTCATGTTTAGGGGCTGAGATTTGAACCCAGGACCGCTGCCGCCATTTATCACTTCATGTGTTTGGGGACCCGGGGGCCGAGCCTACCCAGGTTGCACACCCGGACTGAGAGCTCACCCACCATCACCGGGCACAAGGGGCAGAAACTGGCACAACTCAAGAGAAGACGGCAAAGCCACAGGGAGAGCATGCCAAGTCCACACAAATGCAGCCTTGGGCACCGAGTGGTATGCCACCCCAACAGCAGCCCATGTTTGTGTTATATAGCGCCTTAAAAAGTGTGACGCACTGCAAAGCTGGCCCCTTTAAATGCAGCACTGGGGGTCTAATGAACAACATTACAGTTATATAGCGCCTTAACTGCACAGTCCTACAAACACCAGAACAGAAATGCAATGCCCAGGGTAGCACCCACTCAGTCAACCGGTGTCACAATGTGGCCTGCAGGAACAAAGCCAATGAGTGCCCACACTGCCACCCCAACGAAAGGCAATGCCCGCAGTTTCCAGAGTCATGTGGCCCACAATGAGCACCTGCAGGTCTAAAATGCCAAGAGAGGACGCACCCGGTGGAGACCACCCAGGAAGTGCAAGTCACACAGGCAGGCAGGTGGGGCAGCTGAGACCCCCTCCGTCAGTGGTGACTCCATGGTGAGTTGCTGAGACCCCGTGATGCGGAAGTGAACACCATGGCCGGGCACCTCGTTGCCTGTCATTTGACTTTCTGTTTGGCCCTCTAAACAGATGTGCCTGCAGGTCAAGTCTGCCCACCACCGGTAAAACGCAGTGCCTACTGAGGCACTTGGGAAATCTCTCGCCGCTGGCACGGACTGCCACTTAAGTGTGCCAATGGCTCCCAGAATGCTGCTCTTCTCGTCTTTGATTTCGGTTTTCGTGTGAATTGCTAAAACTGTTTAAATGAAGATCTTTGGTCTGTGGAATTCCCAGAACACGTGGCACCCTGGTGCCAGACTGCCCTATGACACACACACGAAGCGCTGCACAGCATTGGCGATTTGGGACAAATACAGCTCACCCAGAATATTCAGGCAAGCAACTGCCACCACTTTGTGTGCTGATGGCACCCCCACCATGACAGCCACAGTGCCCTTTGTCTTCTGTTGACGGTCACCTGGCACTTCTAACAAATGACCACCATCCACTAAGCTGACCTCTTGGTTTGCGTCATTCCACCCATTCACTCTCCATATCTGGTGTCATAGGACCCTCATGACATGTGCCCACCAGAGAACTGCCACAGAAAATTCAAGGGAAGTAGCTTTATGTGCCACTTTGCTCCAAGCTAGGTAACAGCATTCACGGGGTTAAAGTCACAAGCCAGCTCAGGCACGCCATCCATCATAGACATGACAGGCAGGTCCCTGGCACTTGCCCACTCCCCCTCATCTGAATGCCATGCTCTTCACAATGCCCATCTTGTTCTAGACATGAGTGCCAGCCTCCTGCTTCTCCCAGTTGATGGAATTGTTGTGCATCCCACTTGCAGATGGCCCCTCGGCAGATGTGACAAGGTCAGCATTATGTGACAGGCGCTGCTGGTCCTCCTCGCCCTCAACACAACACGTGGGCATATTGTGCTGAACCGTGCCAGCCATCCTGCATGTGCCTCTCAGACAATCTGTGTAACTGGGAATGGGGAGGACCACCCACTCCACTGGCATACATCTACTGCTGGTGTTCCTGACAGGGTGCCATACACAATGTTACTGAATGTTGGACCCCTGGGCATTGCCCCCTTGACCACATCGATTACCCGGTCCAGCCACACACCTGAAGCCTAGTGGGCTCATCCCAGAACATCCCAGGCTTTGCCATTCTGTCATGCTGAGCCCATCAGAGCACACCAAGACCTGCCACCAGAAAGGGGTGCAATCGCATGGCTGCCACAGGGAGCTGGCACAGACTGCAAGAGTGCCATGCCAAGAGCTTCATCTTAAATGCACCAGAGTGTGGTGAAGGAGACCAGAAGGCAGTGCGCCCCCAAGTGTCTTGGCCACACATGTCATCTTCAGCACTGCCACCAAGTGAAGGTGGGCTGCTGTTGTGACAGTTTGCATCTCTTAAAACTTTCTAATAACCCAGAAATGAAGAGAGACTGGCAGGGCACTGGACTGGCGCCACCTCCTGGCAACTGAATGAACGGCTAATGAGAGATGTGGGTGATACCAGGAGAGACAAATGCCACTACGTCTGTGGCGCTATCAAAGAGGAGGGTCCCAGCTTGGAGGGGTGGCAGCAGCAGGTGTGCATATTTATAGGTGGGCACTGCCAGGGGTCTCACCCAAAGCTAGAAGAGGATCAGACATACCTGCAGAGTATGGCTCCTGCCGCTCTGTGTAAATGAACTCCTTCCTGGCATAGCGTGCCCGAATCCACTGCTCCTTCAGCACCCTGAAAAAACAAGCGAGGACCCGAGTTCAAGGATGGGACCACCATAAAGGTAAAGCAGAGCCAAGACCCCCCGTCGGTAGGAAGGCAGAGGTGCAAGCGGTGGGTCGTCTGGTGACACTCACTGCCAAACACACAGAGGACACAGAAACAAGAGCAGGGCGAGGGTCACCTGCATTGGGCCAAGCTATATAGCGCCTAGCTAATGCCATCTACACCTCAACACAGAATTAAAGAGGCGGCCAACCCCCCCAATCCCCCCAGTAACTCAACTCTGTGGGACCAGTAAGCCAGTGTTGTGAAAAAGCCCAATTCTGAGTGCACCTGAGGGAGCAAACTCTTTCCTTTGTGTCGAGCACATTTGTTATTTATTCAAATTACCCAACACCCTCTGGCACGGTGTGAAAAAATAAGTGCCCCCCCCCCCCCCCCCAAACATCCTAACTGGCCACACTGCCTCTCTAAGTCATCGTCTGCTTTTCACGCCGCTGAGGAGGAACTTCAGCCCTGTCTTCGCTTTAATTCCCAGACATTGAGAATGGCCTGCCAGGCCATGCCAGTCCCAACTGGTAATCTGGCATCTCCTCAGCCTTTTAAATGCAGACCTGCTTTAGCGCTTTGGACCACCGTCTGCTGCCTGTCCAAACGCTTCTGCTCACCGATGGATGACCAGACTTCCCATGAAGAATTTTCAGAATTCAAGCAGAATTCCTGGTGCATTCAATCCCAGCAACACCACCACGCTGGACCACTGGAATGAGGGGATTCCAGTATGACTTGTGGGGGCATGACTGGACCCACTTCTGTCTCATCTGCCCACCCTGACTTGTCGACTGTTGGCGAGTCCTTCTGATTGTGGACTCGTCCACATGGACCTCCTGGGCAGGAGAAGCTGCCAACTGTTTAGGGTCTTCCTGGTGGTTTTCTGCTGCCCTCTTGCATTCACGCTGGCAGGGTTATCCATCTTGGACTGATGGGTATCAGTCATGGGATTTTGTGATCTCCTCTGACGTGGCATTGTGTGCTTATTGCCACTTTGTGCTGGCAGCATTCAACTGGGGGCTATTACTTGGTGTTTGTTCATTTGGTAAATGGCAAATGTCATATATACAGGAGCTACCTGGGCACTAAGGTGCCCTTCCTCTGAGATGGTATTTTAGTTGAAGACCTCAAAACAATTAGCATGAGAACCTGAGGAAATCACACGGGGGCAACCACTATAAAGCCTTCAACAAGACCACCCTGGGGTGGGTCAGGTGCCCAGAAAGGTGCTTGAAATGGAAGGCACAGAAGGCAGTAGGGAGTCTGTGCATCAGGATTTAGGGGGACAGATGAGGGCACAGAAAAAGGATGGGGGGTGCAGCCCAGCCACCCAAGGGTCAAAAATGGCAGACAGAGGGGCTGGGCACCACCTGGCACAGACAAGATAGACATACGATGGCAGGGAAGAAAATGTGAGCGTCATTATCTGAGACTCCACCCGAAGAGTAAGCGGTGCCAGTCACTTACTGGCAGTCAGAGGCTGTCGGTCGGTAGTAGAAAGGTGGCACCTTCTGCTCGTACTTGGCCTTCGCAGCATCGTTTCCAGTGGAGCCGATGAACTTGGGGACAAAAGAAACAAAAACAAGAGACAAGGTGCCATCAGTCAGCGTTTCATCATCCAGTGCCCTGATGCTACCCAGGGCTCACCTAGACAAAAGCACTTCTTGGGCTCGGACAAGGCCTCATCAGACCAGTGCAGACTGGCACAAGTGGTGAAGGATTTTAAATCTACAAAGGCTCCCCACAGCGCCCCCTGCTGCTTACCTCCACCTCCACGGGCTCCCAGGCGTCCAGCTGCACCGACTTGACCTTGCTGATCTGCGAGATGCCGCGGTGGATCCCAGTGCAGGTGGCACAGATGAACACGCCGAGCGTGAAGGACGCCCAGTCCGGATCTGGAAGAGCAAACGGGACACCCTGACAGGGTTCTGCCAGTGCCACATCTCCAGCAAGTCCCACCCCGTCCCCCCCAGTTAGGTGCAGGTCAGAGGGGAGGGCGTGGTCAGATGTGGCCCCACCCCCCCCTTCTCTCCCTCAGTCTCGATTCATAAAGTGCCCAGGAGTCACCCGGGTCCCCGGCGTCGACAGGGGGCAGCACCCTGCGTGTGACAACTACCTGACACCCCTTACCTGAGGTCATCCTCTGTGTGTTGTAAAATGGCCAAGGCAGACGTCCAAATGAAAGGCGCCATATAACACGACGCACTCCGAGACCCGACTTTAACCAAAAGGCTGCACCATGTGCACAGCAAAGGTGTCAAAAGGGACGCTCGGGGACAAAAAAAATCAGCCACTGACAAGAGCACAAAATAAAGATAAAACGAACTCAAAGTGCAAAAGGATCTGCGCCCCCCCCCCCCCACGCAGCCCCCCCAGCAGGCCCACAAGCTCACCAAGGCCTCCGACTGGCGACTTCTGCTTGCTAAAAATAGGCAAAGGCGGAGAAGAGGAGGGGCGCAGAGGAAACCACAAGGCGCTCGAGTCACACGGCCGGCCCCCCGGACCACTAACAGTGAGGCAGCAGTTGCCCAAACGTCTGAGCTCAGCCGGACGTGTAACATGCTTTAAGATGAAAGGCGCCATATAAAGGGAGGGCCAAAGCTAAGTGCCCCTGGAGAGCCAGCGGGGGGCACAACTCCCAATTTACTACTGGGGAGCCAGCAGGGGGTTCATCCCCCCATTTTAAAACAGAGGGGGTCAACAGGTGTGCAGCTCCTTATTTATTACACAAGGCCCTGGCACCTGGAACACAAGGGGCAGTGGGCACACGGGCACTCAAGTCAGCCGCTAAACACAACACCCCGGTGACTTGTGATGACCGTTAGTCTCTCGGGGGGGCAATCAGCTGCCATCTTGTGTATCTGCCCTTGGACCCCTCAGCCTAGTCAGAGCACTCGTCCTTCCCTTCTGCCATAATGACTTACAGATGGCACGCAGTCAACCCGGCACTGTCCATGGTGCCAATACCTGGCTGCGCCCACCTAACTGAAGTTGTGACACTGCACTGGTGACACGGTGGTCTCCTAGGGGTAGGGCTGCCTAATAATCTGCTGCTTTAAGATTCTGGCTGCTTGCCTTCTTATCCTTGCTGCCATGGCCATTGAAGTGGGCTGACAACAAGGATGACAAGACCGCCATTCACCCAGTGAGGAGGTGACAATGCCACCTCTAAAGCCCGTTGCACCCGTGCGCCAATCAGCAGCCCACTGCAGCCTAAAGCACCAGTGTGGTGGTCACAGCTACTCTGAGACAAGAAAAGTCAGCCAAGGAAACGCCGCCCACCTCATACCTTTTCTCATACATGCGGTGTTGCCCGCCTGATCTAAGATGCCCAAAAATAGACAAAAAAGTGAAAGACACCACCACAAGCGCACAGAGGACCCTCCACCAGCTTGTGCACCGTAAGTGGTGAAAGTCGCCCATCCGCACAAATGGCACCGTAAGGTGAGGCCAATGGACTTACTGGTGCATTTTAACAAAGTCTGGGATGGCACAGAATGGCCATCTGACTGAGGTATTTAAAAAGGTAGTGCTGCCATCTGGTGGCCAGCTGTCACTACTTGTGTGCCACAGGCAGCCCCAGTCTGATCAGGTATGGACAGCAGGGGGCTAACTTGGGGGGTGGGGAGGGTGAGTGGACCAAGTGGGGTAAACGTCAGGGCTTTGGCCGAGTAACGGATGCAACTTTACCCAACTCTTACCCGCTCACGTTCTTAATTTGTCCCTTTCTTGCATTTCTATGCCAACCCCAGAAGTCACTAGGGGGCACACACATACCATCAGTGCGCAGAGGCCTACCAACCACCTTAGTCAAGGCTGTGCCACTCACTCTACTAGTGCCCGAGCTTCGGCTAAAGTGGTGCCCGCATTGATGTGCCACATTCTGAGGCTTTCACGAGTTTCAGCTGGTCATTAAGCACTGCCCTGTCCAGACTGGTCACCCTGGCACAGACCTCCCTTCTTGTTGTATGGATCAGCAAGCACAGTGCAGGCCAAGAGCCCTTGGGTAAACCTGTGGACCCCCCCAGCAATGGGCACAGTGCCCAACAGAACACCAAAAAATGTGAAGGGTGGTCAAGCCAAGACTGGCGGCCCCTGCAGGATAAAATCTTCACTGCACAGACCAGAAATCAAGTGCAGGATTTCATCGTCACTGGTGCCCCCTGCAGGCATTCCCAGCAGCCAAGAGTGCAACAATGGGGTCTCTCCAGGGGTCCCACTGTGGCTCCCCTTAAACAAAGGTGGTCATTCACTTGAGACCCTTGGCCATGGCTGGTCATCAGCTTCACCTCTCTTGGCCCACATGGGTGGCGCTGGTCACTGTGCCATTAGACTGGCTAACGCCACCCTAAGCCAACCTTTAGGGCAGTTGAGTCGGCCAGCACCAAGGACCGGAGTGTGTGAGGGCACGCTGATCCACCATGGCCTTTTAAAATGAGAGGGGCAGCTCAGGGCCACAGGGGAGCACCCACTGATGATAAGGGACCACCACATGGACTTCAGGTGGTTGACCTCATCCTTCACAGCACCCACTACCACAAGGCTGAGCCAGTAATGGCAGGACGAGACCCACAAACACAAAAGGCTCTTTGCTTCAGATTGTGTGATGCCATCAGCTCACTGGACCCCCAAACTGGCAGCATGCCACAGTCCTCAAACCCAACAGTCAACGTTCCAGGCTGCTCAGCATGCCCCCTAGTGGCAGTGACGTGAGTGACAGTATGGTAGTCCACAGCCCCTCGTTTGGACAGTCTGCTCAGCTTAACCTCAAAAGGAGGACAAGAGAGAGAGAGAGAGAGAGACAAATGCGGGCGAGGGGGCACAGGATTCACGCGAGTCAAACACAAGCCTGGAGGGAAACTCATGCCAATGGATGCCCGGCCTGCTTCAGCACACACACAGTCAATGGGAAGTGAATTTGGTTAAACCAGGGGGGCTGAAGTGGATGGGAGAACACAGAGGGAGCCACAGGCAAAACTGGCAAACTAGGTGCCACCCAGGCACAGAAAACTGCTTCTGAGATGTGCCACTGCCACACTTTGAGCTCATCGGGTCAGTTGTGCCACCCTAATAGCCAGAGCCCTCCTATTGAAGGAGACAAAAGTGCCAGTTTAGAAATTAATTGTTAAGGACAGGGGAGACTTCACAAGGGCTGAGTGCCATCTTCATGACGGGCATCCACTCTGCCAGGCAGTATAGGTGAAGAAATGGCTTGAGCCATCGTGCCAGTTAAGCTGCCAGCCTAAACTGCAAAGCGAGTACCTATCTGTAACATTGTGTCTTATGGCATACTGGGCACAAATGGCCCGTGTGAAGGTGCAGTCACTCTGTGAAAGGCGCTACATACGTCAGTCAGTCCGTCAGTCAGCTGGAAACCCAAAACAAATGGTGCTGGAGACCCAGAACTGGACAGATGAGCAGATGTCCAGTGGGGGGCACAGAGCAGCCACCCGTTGATGGCGCCTTTGGGGGGGCAGCCAGGTCAGCACTGGACTCTAAACTACGGCAGGTGGGAAAGGTCAGAGGGTCTTAAGATGAAAGGCGCTATATCACAATAAATCAGGTTTCATGTACAAGGTCTGGGAACGGCCATGAGGGGGCGCACTCACACACCTGCCTGCACCCGCCAGGCTGCCCACTCAAAGTCCATTCTTGGCTGGACGGATCAGAAACTGTGGATTTGGGTGGGGGTGCGGACCACCTACATGGCGCTGATTGGGGTCACCAGTGAAAATCAGCACAGACCTGGCGAGTCAGGGTAGCCCACAAGTGTGTCAAGTGTGCCTGTCAGATCCTTTCAGTCAGACCACCCGCAAAATCCGAAGTCACGAGGTGACTTGAGGGACCCCAAAACGCACGTCACTGGCTGCGGCTCGCATTCACTTCCTGATGTCCTAAAATAAGCCTTGGCTGCGTGTCACTGAAGCGCATTTGGTGACATCGAGAGCTGTGTCACAAGAAACATGTGTGAAGCTTCTGGAAGGTGCCCACTATCTGCAACATCTTCAAGGACTTCTCGTGGTGTGCAGTGACCGGTGACGTCCAAGCAGCCCGTGTCCTCTCTGAGCTCTTCTCTAGAGGTTTATCTTTACGCTGGCCCAAGGACCCCAGAGTCACTCTGACCTCAGTGCGCCCCCCACAGCATGCCCCCTTGACCCTTAGATGCCCTCCAGACAGCCTCACTCAAGTGACTTTGAGATGAAGGTCAGATGCCGGTCAGGGTGAAGCCCCTCGACACGAGCGTGGAACATTTGAGGGGTCCGAGCTCAACGAGCGTCTGATGTCTGAAAAGGTGCCCTGCCCTGGCACTATGCTGTGCCAGTCTGAGATATGACAGCCCATAATACTGCAGAGCATGCAGCAGTGCCATGGGCGACACCCACCTTCTGCTCAGCCATGCTCCTCACACACAGCAGGTCGCCCCCTGGTGTCTAAAACGTTACCCGCAGAAGGGCATCCCAGAGCTCCAGCCCAGCCCAGGGTGCCTCGTCTCTGCGTTTAATTAAGGAATCGCCAGGCATGTCTGGTGTCTTCTCCAGGTGGCCTTTAATATTTATAGGGGGGCATCCAGTGTGCCCAAGAGGAGCTCCTCCTCTGAGGTCTCCATCATGGCCAGTAGTGCCCACAATCTCCTTCTTCTGGTCAGTGCCCAACATTTATGATGGCAGGCATTAACTGATGGGCAGGCGCCAATGAAACAAACACCAGGACTCCGTGGCAGCACCCCCTACAGGACGCCCTGGGACAGGGGTCCATGACAGGCACCTTCTGGTCGAGGCTGCTTCCAAACCCAGAAGACACTGGTGACCCCCCCCCCCCCAATACCCAGCGGGCACTCCATCAGTCAGATGACCATTGCCCTCAGTGACTGTCACACTCTGGTCCGTCCACGACTCCAATCAGGATGGACATCCACTCCACCCACTCTGCCCCTCCAGGGGTCACCAGACATGGCAGCAGTCGCCGCAAAGTGGCCCCCTCGTCCCCCTGGTGTCCCACCTACAGAGAAGAAGTGAGGACGAGGCTGGGATTGCCTGTTCCTGCCCACTGGTGCCCAGGCCCACCTTAGAAATGCCACCACACCGTTTGCTTTACCCACATGGCTCCTGCTGCCATTCCTGTGGGCTTACACTGACCCCCCTGGTCCGGCTTTGTGTTTTTGGGAGATTTGTGCCCCTGGTGTGGTTGCTCTTCCTGGACTGGGCACTGGGCACACATGAACTGGAATCATCAATTTTCTTTTATTATCATCGCCCCATTGATCTTTTTCAACCTGCTGAATACAACGCAGGACAAGGTGCCACCAGGCACATACTGGGCACAGTAACTTGGGCGGCGCCCATTTACAGAGTCAAAAAGCTGCATGGAAGAGTACAGCTACAGGGACTGGCCAGGTTTAAACCCACACGCCCAGAGTTGTGGGGCAGCAGTGCCAACCACCACCCCACTTCATAGGACACCCTCAAGAAGCAGACGCTGGTGACTTGGCACATGTGCGGGTGACAGGGCGTGGAGTCCAAACACTCTGCCTGGCGACGGCGGCCTACACAAACGTGGAGGTTTTGGCTGCCAGCTCAAGGTGTGGTGGCCCTAATTAGGAGGGCCGGGCACCGCAACATTTCTGTTCAAAGGTCTCATTGTTTCTGCTGCGTTAAACGGGCGTTGGCACGAAGGCCGGGCGAGTCAGGCTGTTCTTACTTGTCCTAGTGCCTTTGGCAGCGACATTGATATGGGGCACACGGTAGGCTTGTGCTTTTTGGCTCTGCCCAGGCTGGCACCAGAGGGGCACCACTGCTTGTGTTTTAGCTTCAGCTTAAGTCAGAAGTCTCAACTCAGGTCTCAGAAATGAGCCCACCCAGAGGGCAAAGGGCACCAAGATCAGTTCCAGCCAACCCGGACTGGGGTGCCATCTGCTCCCCGAATCTCCATTTTTAAACACTGTGACCATGCCAAGGCGGGAGCCAGATGGATCCACATGGCGACATACTGAACAGAGCTGGTGCCACGTCCAATGGGTCATTCATCAGACCGCGGGCACCCTGAGCCTCATCGCCTTCATCAAGTCATGCCTGCCACAAGGCGCTCGACCCCCTCCAGATCGTGGGCACCACTGGTTTGATGATGTCACGGATATTTTAAGCCTCCTTATTTGATGACACGCCTGCCCCAGGAAACGCCACAGCATGGAGGTTTAATTATGGAAAGAAAAGTTCAATAGAGGCGCGCCAACGGGCACAACGAGCACCCCAAAGCGCAGAACTCGAGTCCACGGCGGGCAGGCCCCCCTCCGACCTCGCCTATTTGTGTTGCCGTCAGCTTTGGGCCGCAGCCACGAAAGACAAGAAAGATGCCAACTGCAGAGAAAGGCGGGCAACAGGATGACCTAATGTACCGACGGGACCCCTGAAGGAGCACTTGAAAATGGGGGCATCTCCTACTACAGTCTCGGTATCCAACAGCGTGCGCCTTGAACCTGCACATCACACTCGGACCCCCACAGGTCCACTCCGGAGCCCCCCTCTTATTTAATGTCATAAACATGGCCATCGTCGCCACGAACTCCTCCTCTTTATTTAATCTACCAATGCAGCAAAAACTAAGAAGCAGCCAGGGGTCTGAGCCGGGTGGGCAACTCCCTGTTACAGTGGGACGGGGGCGTCAGCGCCAATTCAGACCACCCGTGAACTTGACTGCATCTTCATCCACAGCCCACCCTTCCTAGACAGAGCCGTCCACCTGTTTAGGGGGGCACACGCAGCACAGTCCCCTTACTGCCACGACCCCCAGACAAAAGAAAAGCTCCGAGTGAGTCAGCCGGCCGCCCGCCCGCCCGCAGAATGAGGTCACTTCTTGCCGAGCGCTACGTCGTCCCAGGGCGCCCCCTACAGTCTGCCTTCGGGCACTGCAGCCCTCCTCCTCTGCAGAATGCACGACTCCGTGTTTGGACCCTCGCCTTCCACAAGGAGGTCGCCCCCGCCCTCATCCCCATCGCGCCGAGTCCGAGCTCTTGAACCCTGCGGCTGTTATGCCCATCCCGGCTCCCCTCCCAGCGTTTGAGGCCGAGCCGAGACCCCTTGCCTGCCAGCCAGTCGAGCGCACAGAATGGCCTCGCTTCACCTTGACGGGCACTCGACACAGACGGACGGACGGACGGACGTACCTGGCGCCCCGCAGTCCGCGCACGTATCGTTGCCGGGTCTCCGCTGCAGCTCCAGTAACGCGCGCCGCGTCCTCTCTTTGTCCTGAGCCATGGCAGGTGCGCGTGGTGGCTCGGCAAACCGGTCCTGTGGCTCCGTGAGGCTCCGTGTGCTGTAAGAGAGCGGAGCCTGCGCCTCCTGCTACCGTCCCTGCGAGTGCCGCAGCCCTGCCCGGCTCCTCCGCGTGCTCAGCCGAGGCAGAAGCGCGACCTCCGGCGGCAGAGCTGCTGCTTCTTCAGCCTTCGAGGCGACACAAGCAGGAAGGAAAAACAAAAAAAAAAAAAAAGCAACTGAGCGCAACGCGACAGGACAGGACAGGGGCGACAGCCAGGTAAGGCTGACGGCGCGGGTGACGTTAGCGCATGCAGGGCTGGGAAGGACTGCGGGCGCTGACGTCACCGAGGGACCGGCCGCTCGACCCTGGACTGGACCAAAGGTCTCTGATCGCAGTGCGAGGTGGGGCGGCACACGGAGCGAATCAGTAAAAAGCGCAGGCTCGTGGCGCAGACGGGACACTGGGCTCACCCCGGACAGGACATGTGCACCAGCGAGCATGCGCAGTGCCGTGGGTCACAGCTACAGATGACGGATGGATTGACAGATCGATGAACAGACAGACAGCACTTGATGTGGCACCAGGGAGAAGTTCAGCAAATAAATCAAATGATCCTATTGTGACAAACAACAAACCCCGCCTTAAAATACACTCCAGAGGATGGGCACCCCCCCCCCCTCCCGCTTCTTAAAAGGCCTGCCGTAGGCGACGAGCTGCGCAAAGACACGGGTTCAAAGACGGTGAAGTGCTTTGTCTGATATGTGTGTGTGTGTGTGGGGGGGGGGGGGGGGGGGGGGCATTTAGTGTCGCGATGGGGTGCCTCTTACTTCTACTATAAAGTGTCCATTCAGCGCCTTTCTACGGTCCCTTTGCAGTCCTCCGTTTCCCACTGTCCAGTACACCACTTTGGGGTCCGCTGTGGGTCATTCCTACCCTGTGACCCCCTTATGATAAGAGGGTCACACAATGAAGCTCCACACACACACACGATCCCCCAGGAGGCGCCCCAGCAGGTGATCTCACACACCCTCCCATCTGTCCTGCCTGTCTATGCCAGTCTCACAGGGGAAGCCCACCATCCCCCCCAGTAGTGCCCTCTCTGCCCTCCATGGGCCGTTTTGGGGTGGTGGAGGTATTCCAGTGGGATTTTGCTGTTGGCTCAGGATACCTTTTTTTTGGGGGGGGGCACCTCCTGCAGTTAGTGAGGATGAACACATGGCACAGCAGGAATTCCGACTTCAACAGCAGTTTGGTAACAGGGTGGACTGTGCCAGCTCCAGCACCCACGCTGTGCTCGATTCGATTGTTTATTTTGTATAGCGCCTTTCAGCGAGTGCAGCTTGGGACGAGTCCTCAGGTGAAGTGCGAGTACAAAGTTGACAAACGGGCACACAGAATGAACCACTAAAGCAAGAACGGAGAGCCTAGGCTGCCAGTCTGAAGTGGGCAAAAGCAGGCCCAGGATTGTTTACAAGCCCACGGTAGTTGTACCCACTGATGATGGCACCGGAGGGCGGGCAGCGGGTTAATTTGCACATACAAGTGCACTGCGTACACACGACAATAAGGTCCTCTTCGTGCCCACACAAGTGAAATTTCTTTCATTCTGCCGCTTTGCTGGATTTCTGGTGAATGTGGAGATGCCACCCTCTCTCTCCTAAACGCCCTTCTTGCCACCCTGGGCAGACCAAGTGACAGCTGGGGTGTTAAACAGGATGACCAAGCCAAGATGGCCGTCATGCCAGCATCATGCATTTCACAAGTGGTCCCGACGCGTTGTTGAAATACTTCCAGAGATGAGCCAAAGTCCAGAAGCTGGTGGGCAACGGAGAAATATGAGGGGGTGACGCACACGAGAGAAACAAAGTGACGTCCATCAGGAATGGGCCAGGGGACATCAGCCAGAGCTCCACACGTCACCATGGCCTGCAAGCCCACCCGGCTGAGGAAACTCTGGCCTGCCATCTAAGCCTGTGAAAAAGTGTTTGCCCCTTCCTGCTCTCCTCGGGTTTTGCCCACAGTCACCAGTCGTGACAGGTTGGCACCCAGTAGGCATGAGGAGTTGAGAGACTGGCCCGTGTGCTACCCACTGTTCTCAGGCAAGTGCCTCGTGGGCACACCCACAAGAATGGGTGCCAAGCACTGACCCTCTCGCCAAGGGAAGCGCATTTAAACGGCCAAGATGAAGTGTGGCACAAAGGTGGGGCCATCGCCCAAGTCCACAGTAGACAGAAGGCAGGCGGTGAGAACGTGGCAAACGTGCCAGGCAGGACACCCCGATCAAGACGGGGGCTGCCACGGGGTCTTTGCCTTTTACTGTTTTTTTGCCAGCCCCTTGTCCGCGTCTTTCATATTCTTCATCAATTTGCCTCACCGCCTTTCTCCTCAGCCTCTCAACTACTTGGGGACAAAACATAAAAAGTTAAGACGAGGAAAACAAAATGGAGGACACTGAAGACTAACAAGAGGAGGAGAGCAGAACTGTCAGACGAAAGCCAGGCGTCCCGGCTGTAACCCGCTCCTCTGCCTTTAATTTCTACGCAGGACTGTGAATGTGTCCCTCCTTTACTGGGAGGTGCTGCTCTGTGGTGACGTTTTATTGACGGGCGCCGCTTTGCTCGATCTATGCCCATGTGCCACGTCGTTCTTAAGGAGCCTCTGCCTACCCTGGCACTCGCCGTCTGAACCCAAACTACATGACGACTCCAGCTGAAGGTCTGCTCATCTGCTCAGAGCTGTTACGGGGGTACTGGGTAGTATTACGCTGGCAGACCACCAGGCCTGGTAACATTTCATCACACGAGGAACGGCCTCCAGACTGGAAACCAGTCAGTGTACCCCCATTATAAAAAACACCACAAGGCGGGCTGACATCCAAGTGATCAACGTGGACCTCGGTGTGAACGCATGCAGTGCGCCATCTGTTGGAATCGATCGTGGAATAACACGCATTGCAGGCGTCATTCCAGCCGATGGCGCATCATTCTTTACTGTGCGCCATCGGCTGGAATGACAGGGACACCACAATCAGATGGACACACAGACACTTTGCCCGTTCTTTAAGGTGGACGTGACCGGGCCCATCCAAGGAACTCCACGCCAGCAACACGGCAGCTGTGTTTCCATAAGGGGGGCTTGAGAGCAAATTAAAACAAGTGGGGGTCCAAGACACAATGTGGAGATGCGGTTAAAACTGGCTTAAACACGGGAAGCAAAGGGTTATGGGAGAGAAACTACTCCACGGTGGGGTCAGAGAATTGGCATCGGTGGTCTTGATACGAACAGAAACAACAGGCTGGTTAAGTTGGCAGCGGGGTAGGGGCTGGCGGACCCACCTTGACAGCATGGACGTCGTTTCACAAGGCTTTGCTCTTAACGTGTTTGCCCAGCGGACATTAAAATGAAAACATTAAGGAGGCTCTCAATCTCACACCTCCATCCGTCTGCTGCTCCAAGGAAGCTGGAGCCCACCCTAGCAAGTACAGTGTGCCAGGCAGGGTGCCAGTCCATCAAAGGTGGACACACACACACTGGGGTCAATTCAGCATCACCGGTCCATCTAACCTGCGTATCTTTGGGCCATACGAGGGGTCCGAGCAGCCAGGGGAGACCCCCGCGAACACGGGTCACACATCTCCTTACAAGTCCATTATAACCACTGAGCCCTTCTGCTGCTTACTGTATATGCCTGCCGCTCTCTCATTTATGGTGGCATATTACACGCGTGTGTGTGTGTGTGTGTGCTCTGAATTTAACACACCAGCGAGGCCTCATCTCGAGTCCTTGGTGCACCTTTGGTCGGTTAATTTAAAAAAACAGACACAGCAGCTGTAGAGAAAGTCCCGAGACGAGCGAGCAGCCCGAGTCCAAGATCGCAAGGAAGCAAGACGGGAGCAAAGGGACCTTATCGGCTGAAGCAGAAGGACAAGTGTCAGTGTGTGTGTCATTCCAGCAGATGGCACATCACTAACATTAACAGTGCTCTCACAAGTCCCACACAAAATGGCATGTGTCATTCCAACAGGTGGCGCACATCTTTGCACCAATGTATTTTATTACTTGTACCATCTGTTGGAAGGACAAAGGCAATCCATTTTATTACTGCATGCATCACAGGTACATTCGAGTAGGTGACACTCTGTAAATGTCCACTCTGGTTACTTTGATTCAACCCGTCTATGAGGTGACATATTTGAAATGTTTAAAACTGCGCTGGGAATGAGCACATTGGATTCCAGCTGTGACTTTCAACCCAATTCTTTAACAAGACGCAGTTGAAACTTATTAACTTTAAACTTCACACAAACATTCGGACATTTTTCTTCACACAGCGAACCAGAGCCACGTAGAATGAGTCACCAAACGGTGTGGTGGACAGCAGGACTTCAGGGACCACCTAAACTCGACTTGTAACAGTTTTAGGTGTGTGACGCTCGACAAGAAGCGGTGTCGGGCTGAATGTCCTCATCTCCTCCCCTGAGGGTCTTTGCTCAAACCCCCAAGCTTTAGCGACCCCGGCCCAAATGGCAGACACACGTCATGAGCACTTTGATTTGTTTGACAGATTTCCACATGGCGAGTTTCACCAGCGTGCCCACGGACAGTTAGAACAGAGCTGGAGGCTTCAAGCCTGGCCCTGGGCTCCCGTCCTAAAATGCACGTACCTCACACTGAAGCTCCTTCCTCCACCGAAGCCCCCCGGGGCCATTCTGCCGGTTCAACACGCCACTCGTTCTAGCGGGCGTCCATCGATCCTCTCGGCAGTCGCCAAGTCAGGCCTGAAGAAATTCGACTAGCCTCGGGAGCGCGCCGTTCCCACAGTGCACTGCAGTAGTGCGCGCGCCGCCTGGTCTCCGTCATGTCGACTGCAATGAACTTTAGCACAAAAACATTCAAACCGCGTCCGCCGGATAAAGGCTCTTTCCCGTTAGATCACTTCGGTGAGTTTCACGGAGTCGTGTCTGCGGCATTAGGCTGTTTTCACGTCGCTTTTGCCAGACGAACGCGGGTTGCTCGAGCCCGATGTCCTCCTTCTCAACCTCCTGCTGCGGGGGGACTCCCGCCAGTAACGTGCGCGTCTGTTTGCAGTCCGTGCTGGTGGAGCGGCTCGCCTTTAAGGTTCCTCCTTAGGAGGCTGCGCAGCGCCGCTTGTTTTCGGTTCACAACAGAAGTGCGCGTCAAGCGGCCGCGAATCCTTCATCTGCTGAAGAGGCCCATGAGCACGTATGTAAGGAGAAACCGAGAGCAGCCGTAGGTTGCGGCGATAGCCCACCAGACTTGCTCGAAGGTCGGCGCCGGGGCCATGGCGGGGTGGTTAGTGACGTGACGACGAGGCAGTAAGCTGCAGGTGGGAGCGACACTGAGAGGCCAAGTCCGTGCGCGACGGTCATTTTGGTAACCCTTAGCATGTTGGACTATTTGGCTGCCACGGTGACCGTACGTGGCTGGCTCCGAGAGGGGTTACCAGTGTAAGTAAGGCGCCTGATCGTGGCTCGTGCTCATCTCCTGTACCTTTGCGTTGGCGTGTCGTCAGCTACGTGCTAAAGATGCTCGCGTCTGTTCATAATGTCGCACCTGCGCCCCCCGCCCCCGTTTTTCTTATCAGACCACTTGTCTTGTCGCACTAAGCGGAGTTCAGTTTCTGACTTTGCAGGTTTGACTCCAGCAGATCCCCGTGTCCCTGTAGTTAGGATATACAGTAGCGGGTTTGCTGTTTCTATAGGCGCCCCTGCCGCTGGCTTTGAAGCTTCTCTTTTCCATGACGGAGTGCCCGCTTATATTACGGCTGACTGAACTCTGGTCCATCCAGCTTGCCAGCACCGTTACAATAACCAGAAGCACTTGTTAGTGTGTCCGTGATTACAGAGAACGCCAACATCTCGCGTGGTGCGCCCCCTGGTGTCTCTGCTAAGTAAATCCTTACGTACTCACCGGAGGGAGCCCTTGGTGTCCAACGGGCGGAGTGAACTGGGCTCAAGCCGTTCGTCGTTTGTGTGCCTCGTGTCCGTTGCTCTCCGTCTCGTTAGCAGACGTACGGCTAACCGTGTGACTCAACATGTCGCTGCAGGAGAATGTAAAGACTTCAAGGACCAGTTCATGAGGTGTCTCCGGGAGAATCACTTCGACAGCGGCGCCTGCCGACAGGACTCCAAGGCGTACCTGGAATGCCGGATGGAAAGGTCTGGAATGCTTTCTTGTTTGTCCGTTCACACCCACGTCACTCGCAGACCCCTCGGCGTGGCCCGTTGGTGCACTGCAGGGTCCTTGTGCTTTCCAGGCGTGTTGGTGGCTAAAGACCGCCAAGGTGCCACTTTCACCAGCAGGTCCACAAAGGAGAGCTAACTGGACACACAACAGCCGCGTCAGTGGTGGGCTCAGCTTTAAGTAAGGTGACGGACGGGGGGGGGGGGGGGGGGGGGGGGCTAGACTAGACACGCTCCTGCTGGGCCCCCTTTCCTCTTCTCCCAGTACTTGCTTGGGTTTCCTCATCCCGGCCAGTGGTGGGTTTTGAGGTCAACCCTGAGGGAGTGAAGGATTCCAGCGAATGAACACAGTTGGTCTTCATTTCCTTTTCTTGACACCCAGACTGTAATGTTTGGGACAGTACGGTGGCGCAGCAGTTCACATTCATCCAGGGAGCCGCCATTTGGGTGACGTCTCCAGTAAGGGGAGCCGGAGAGACGTCCGTTTTAAAGGGAACCTCCGGGGAGTGAGATCTTGAAGACCCCGTCGTTTTAGGGTATTTGTTGGGTATCACTGCACACGCATGCCCCCCCCCCGACGCCCTGTGCTCCATTTTTGACTGCACCTTGTTGGGATTTCATGTGTGGTCATCTGCCCATTTACAGCAAAAGGGGGGGGGGGGGGGGGTGTTGGGTTGGTTTGTTCAACAGCAGCAGGGAGCCAACCCGCACCATTATCACGGGGTCCATTTGTTTTGTGATTGGAGCAGAGACGGGTGACGTCACCTGCTCAGGGTCACACAGCGGTGCCATTTGAACCTGCCACCCCAGGGTCTGGACCGCCAGGCTGATGCTGAGCCCAGGACCGCGTCAATGTAGGCAGGGCTTGTGGTGAAGACCCCTCACTTCTCAAGTGAGACCACTAACATGGCGCGTTTTTTTTTTCCTTTGCAGACAGCTGATGGCCAAAGAACCGCTGGAGAAGTTAGGATTTAAAGACCTCGGGGCCCAGAAGAGTCCGGGACCACACGAGACGACGGCTCCCTAGCCTGCGCTCTTGTACCTTCTGTAAAGTATTCCCTCATGTTGAGGTAGCGGACCCCCTCGCCTGTTTTGCTGCATGATGTCAATAAAGGTTTCCTTGCGTGAGGACACTTTGGTGGGCTGCTGAGGTCCCCTTCATTCTGCAGCACTTGTGCCAACCACACTGCCAGCTCCACTTACAGCCACACTTGGCACCGGGTTTGTGGCAAGCGCCTGTGGGGTCTGGGAAACTACCCCTCACCCACCTGTAAACCTTGAGGAGACCCTCTATATGTCAAATGGTTTTATTATCAGCGTGTTTAACATGAAAGCCCCCCTTTAGCAGAGTCCCAGCTGACCCCTTGGCCATCATGTCTGACGTCACCTGCTGACACAAATCGATCAAATCAGCTACAAGCTGCCCCTTCCTGTGACACTACAACCCCAACCCCAGTGTGGTCAGTCAAGTGGACACAAGTCTCCCGTCCTGACCCCCAACATCCACCACAGTCGCCATCCTCTGAGACCGGACATGTTAATCCCCCTCTAATTGGCCATCTTCATCTTCATCGTCGGGATGAGCAGTCGCCTCTCGTATCAGAAGAGCTCAGCTTTAAAGATGTTGTACTGCGCATCAGACGGGGGGCTGCTGGGCGAGTAGTGTGGCCTGCCCGGTGGGCAGATGCAGGAATAGCAAGTGGGGTCCGGGTTACACGGCCGGTAGTTTCCATGGGCTGGAGGGGGTGGGTTTAAATGTCCCCGTTCATAGTGAGGATGAATGGGTCGGGCAGAGTCCACGTTGGCGCCGTCATAACTGCCATCCGAGTCAGTGGCACCGTAGTGTGGGCAGTCTGAACTGGCTTGCTTTGGCCCAGGCTGTTGGTGAGGGGGGGCCAGGCTGGTTGGCGTATAGGGGGCATGGCCAGGGACCGGACTCTCCGTGCAAGGTGCTGGGTTCAGGGCTGCTGCTGGTGCCAACGCCGCTGCCAGCGTCTGAAGTGTGCGGAGGATCTGCTGCTGCACGCGAGTTTGCTGCGCCTGCTCCCTCTCTAGGCGGCCATGTTGTTCGGTCAGCAGGCGGACAGCACTGCCCAGTCTACGCACCTCGATATTCAAAGTCTCGAGTTTCTCGAACACCCTGCCGTCAGGATGGGGGCTCCCTCCGTTTGCTGGAAGAGTGGCCGTCGTGCCAGTCTGGCATCCGTGAGCTGGCCCAGAGGGCGCCGCACTGCCACTGCTACCGAGGGTCTGTGAAGCGATGTGCCTATGGGGGACGCCTGGCCCGCCGGAGGCCGCGTACGCTCCAGTGGGCGACACTAAGGCCCTCTGCTGCTGCTGCGAGTCCACTGGGCAGCACTCTGGTGGGCTCGGCTTCTGGCTGCCGCCGCTGCTTCTCAGAGTCGGGCCATTCGGAGCGCCAGCTGGTGACACCTTCATAGAAAACAACAACAGAAAGTCAACCAACCCAACGACAGAAGCGCCATCGCTACCACCCGACCTCCCCAGGGGCCACGCCAGCCTTGAAACATTAAGTCAGACACGAGCTTGGCACCCACCTCGGCTCAACACGCCCTCTGACTCGCCAAGTAGGCCGCCCTCTCATGGCAGGGCTCAATCGGCCATCATGGGCGGAAACCGTGAAACGGGCAAAGCCGAGTGACAATTCCACTTACGTCCATCAGAAAACGAACTACTGGAGTTCTGGTGGTCTCGGTATCGGCCACTGGCTGAGCGACTGACCAGCTGGAGTCGATTTGGAGCTCCTCAAAGAACGTCACCGCGAGCCCTCCGCCTCTTCGAATGACCGGACCACGTGGCTCCTTTACCATTTAATTATAAAACAGACAAAGCCAAGTAAAAAAAAAAAAAAAAAAAAGAGAAATAAAATAAAAAGCTTATTAACAGCTCGGACCGGGGGGGGGGGGGTGTTATGGGGGGGCAGTGAAGTCAAAAATAATGAAGTCACAAACGGGGCAGAAAGACGCAACTCCTGTGAGTCACATCAGGGGGACGAAAACCACAACGTCAACCGAGCCCCTCCGAGTGCCACTGGCCCACCACCCTGTCTCACTGCCATCATTCAGCTCCAAGTTCAGACTGTGTCCCCTGCCCATGTCCTCTCAGTCTGTGGCCTTGGCCAGCGCTGGTCTTGTGGCGCCTCTTTGGTTTTCCTGGACATGCGTGGTGACAACGTCAACCGAGCCCCTCCGAGTGCCACTGGCCCACCACCCTGTCTCACTGCCATCATTCAGCTCCAAGTTCAGACTGTGTCCCCTGCCCATGTCCTCTCAGTCTGTGGCCTTGGCCAGCGCTGGTCTTGTGGCGCCTCTTTGGTTTTCCTGGACATGCGTGGTGGGAAGGGACAGCCTCAGAAATTGCACGTGAAATATAAGACAAGAAAACGAACTCGGAGGGCAGACAAGACCCCTCATGTGTTCCAGGGGGAATGGGGGGAAAATGAAGACCCCCCCTCGCGTGTTTGGGGGGCCATGAAGACCCCCCCCGTCTCACATGTTATTGGGGGGGGAGGCCATGAAGACCCCCCCCTTTTGCGTGTTATGGTGGGGGAGGCCATGAAGACCCCCCTCTCGCATGTTATGGGGGGAGACCATGAAGGACCCCCCCGTAATGAGAGGGAGGCCCAGAGTTTCCCACTCACCCCACCGGAGGCCCCTAATCATGTTGGTGGGCTCAGGCCTGGTGAGGAGGACTACGGTGTGCGCTCATCAGAATATTCGGGCCACACTTGACCTTAAGAGATTAAAGCCCACCGTGTGAGAAGCGGCGTCAGCAGCGGCTACACTGGGCCCCTCACTTCTCATTTCTTCATTGTGATTAGAGGGGCATCTTAAAAATGTCAAATCCTGCAGCAAACTCCCACCCATACGCCGACGGTGGCTTGGAGGGGCTTCACGAGGACGGCTCTTTACCTTCATCTTGTGAAGGACGGCCTTCTCGACGAGTCTCCTGCGAGCCATCAGCGTGGCATTCCTGGGCGCCGGGGACTGAACTCGTCTGCAGCCGGGCATCACCAGCAGGGTCTTATGAAGTGCTGAAGGTACAGCAGGCCCATGGGTTGTGCCACACGTCACTCGCGGGCTTCCTTTTGTGGCTGAAACAAATAAAACAAATGCTGAAGTCATGAACCCAGTCAGAAAGCAAAGGCATGGCAGCCTGGCACCCTGCTAACTGTTATGTGGCACCAACACAGTCACCTGTGAAGTTGAACAAATGGACCAAGAGGAATCAGCTACACCAGGGGTCTCGAACTCCAGGCCTGCAGGTTTTCATTCCCACCCTTTCCCCAATCAGTTTTCACTGCTAATTCACTTCTTTCCTCCTTCCTTTTCATAGCCCCCCGTTTTTAAGGAGTCAGCCCCTTTTCTTTATTAAAATGGCAGCCGAACAGAAACGAGACGTGAGACGAGCCGACAGCTGAACTGGGGCTTCAGACTCCAGCCAGTCTCTTAATGAGGGGCTGATTCTTGCCGTTCATTACGCCCGTTATTTAATTCCATGGCTTGTTGCTGCCCTCGTTCTGCCACAGCAGGCGTTTCCAAAACGGTACATTTTGTGTTTTTTCCCCAAGACCACCGTTTTGTTGACCTGAGACCCTCACCTTTCTTTATGTTCAGATATTGTGTGGTGGGCACGGGTGGGCTGGTCATGTGGCGGCTCATTTCGTGTCTCACTATTGTTTGGCTGCTAATTAAAAAAGATGAAACAACAAAGGGGCCCGAGTCACGTTATTTAAAGTCACGGGTCACTAATGAAGAAGATTAGGTTGGTATGAAAACCTGCAGCGACTGCGGCCCACCAGGACCGGGGTCCAACAGCCGTGAGCTACACGAATAGAGACGAGTCTGAGGTGAAGGGCCGAGACTCTGCGGAGCACCAGACCTGCACTTATGGCTGCCGTCCAACCTCACAACATTGCGTTCCTGTGATGTGCACAAACCTGGGTTGGGGGTCTCGCTCTCACCGGCCCCTCCTTGTGATGAACTTCCTCTCCTCTGAAAACAAAAGCAGTCAGAGTTCTCCGAGAGAGACGTCACGTTCAGGATTTTGATTTCCTCTTCCTCGTTCCCAACATCACCACTTTGCCCTTTGGCGCCGTACCTGGTCATCTCGGGGCACCAGGCATTCCGGGCAGAGCCTGCTCTTCGGTTTGGTTTTTGATGGACTTGTCCAGTTGGCCTTTGCTGATCGGACCAACTAAAGCCGCTGCACTCCTCCATTTGGATTTTCTTCTCTTTCTTCAGGTAAAGGTAGATGGCCTGGGCCGACACCTTGACGTTGTCCAGTTCCAGAACGGCCTTGATCTTGCGGAAGCTCAGCCCGGCCCTCCGCAGCTCCACAATGCGCTTTTTTGCTGGCTCATCCAAGCGCCCCATGGGTGCAGCCAGCGCCTTTCCTTCACCTCCTCAGACTTCTTCTCATGATGTTCGGGGACCTTCTTTTTACTGGGCCTGCAAAATATCAACACAGAGAGAGCAGTTTAAACACGGCCGCTGTCAGGCTGTACACTCAAAGCACAGGCTTCGTTTCTTTGAATATTGTTAAACGGACCCTTCAAGACGCCTGTCCCGTGTGGTTTAGCTTCCCGAGTGTGAGGTCTGCTGATTTTCCCTGAATATCCATTTAACAATATTTTAGCAAAAAACAAGCCTATGTTTGGCACATTTTTAGTCAGCGATGGCGTGACGTGGATTACAACACGTGAGTTTCCATGTCCGTTGTTTCTGTGCGGGTTGTAATCGGTCTCGCCTCACCTCCGGCTGTCTGTCTGTCTGCCAGGTCCTGGGTACAACTTCACGTTATCTTGTGTACACACAACTACAGAATTACCTTTTCACATCGTTTGTCAAAGACAATCATAAGTGGGTTTTCTCGCCATTCTGCATGACCACAGGACATTCAGTTTTTTCCTCGGCCATCACTACAAACTAAATGGGGTAAATAACATAAAAAAAAGAAAAGAATCTCCACGTCTGGGCAGCCAGGTCCTTTAAGCTGGCACACTCAAGTGGATGGTTAGGTTAGGCATCGGATCTTTGAAAATATAACCACATGAAACGCAGCAAGTGTGGGATTTCTAGGACGGGACACCCACGTCCACTGTGCACGACAGCGCGCTGCTAAAATGGGACCAAAGCCGACGAGGGCGGGGGTGACAGCGACATCAAACCTCACCTGGCGGTCCGCTCGCTTCCACTTCACCACGCGGTGTGATGCTCTGAAGTTGGGCGGCTGCTGCTGCAGGTCTCTCCGCGCTGGCAACGCAGGAAGTCACCGCCACTTGACGCGTCTTTTAACATCCTGGCAGAGGTGATGTCCTTCCACGGGACAGTCACTAGTAAAAGATATGGAGGAGAATTAGAAAACGGACACGACTTTGGAGACCAACGAGCAAACTCACCGTCCACAGCACATTCGGTCACGCGTCTGCCCTTTGCCAGGCTGTACGTGTAGGGCGGCATTTCATTAAAGATACGCGACTCTGTTCCGCAGTCCACCGTCATTCGAGCTCAGAGCGACTGGGGGGCTTCAACTCCAGTCTGCAGCCTTTCACAAACCTGTCGGCCTGCCGCTACATAAGGACGGCGGCTGCTTCAGTACCGCGAGAGAAGTAAAGGCGTGACCTGTGCGAATTTAACACAATCGTCTTCTGACGTTTCTTACTCTTATACGTAAGTAAGTAAATAAATAAATAAGTATATATATACACACACACACACACACACACAGCGAGCTCACCTAAACATGAGCAGCTCCCACACGCACGCCGACCTCCTCAAGCTTCTGTTTACATTCGCTCGGCCGCGGAGAACTCTGGGATATGGGCAGTCCGACTAGGCCCGCCTCCGGTGGTTACCCAGCCCTTCGCTGATCACTCCGCCCTCGACCGAAACCATCCAGTGCGAGAGTTCTTCTTCTTCTTCTTCTTCTTCTTCTTCTTCTTCTTCTTCTTCTTCTTCTTCACAGATTGTCACAAAGTGTTCACGGCGCCTGCGTCAAACAGATCGGGACGCGCCGTAAAGAGTGCGATGATGTGGCGTCGTTAACAGTAAATTGCACAGCTCGGGCAGTCATTGTGCGCACGCGCGCGTGCATCAAGCGGGCCACGACTTTAGTTTTAAATGTGCAATTCCATTGACTCGCTGTTGTTTGTGTTTATTTGGAAGCACAGGACTGAATATAGTAAGAGTAACGCACTGTTAAAAGAGGGCGCTGACCAGAACATTCTTTATGTTTCTGACCTTCTAAATGAGCAGGGAAATCTCCACACTTTTGATGGTTTTGTAGATTCTTTAGAAGATTCCGTCACGGTGACAAAGCCCACCTGAGGTCTGGCACTTTATCCAGTTACACTCCAAGGCTTTTAATCAAAGTGTGGAGAAGAAACATAAGCATTACTGATTCAGAAAAAAACTAGACATGAACTTTGGCCCACAGCATCCCAAGAGCTCGTGTTAAGTGGAGCGCCTCGCAGCCCGACTCAGACCTGAGGGACGTGTGGCGAGTCTCATCAAGCTGCTTGTTCCCAGTGAAGTTTAGGAAGTCCATTTAAACTGCTGTCGTCCTGGTCAGAGACGGCGACGTCCACTTTGGGAGGACCCTCTCTCTGCTTTGAGCTGTGAGTATTGATCTCCTATTGTGTCATGGCGGTGCTGCTGCTCGCGGACTCCTGTGTCGACACTCAAATTCACAAAGCCCCGCAGAGCACCCTTCATGGCTGCCAGGCCAGCACAGCTGTTTGCTAACGGGATTGTCTCAACTCTTAGCTGTCTCTTTTTCTTTCTTTTTTTTTTATGTACCCCCAGCCTAAATCCAATTGTCCCTTCCAGTAATTGGCTGTGTCACAAAAAAAGGTTTGGGGCAGCCACTCGTATTTTACACTCTGGCTGCAGATAAGTCCATTTTTCAAGGGGTCTTCACTTCTGCGAGTCCAAAACAGAACTGAATGGCTGCCATAAGACAAGTGGAGGAGGTAACGTCATCGGTGGGATTTCCCGAGAATGGTGTGTAAGTGATTGAGAGTGACAATCAGTGCATCTCGCCACCTGCTGGTCAGCCATGGAATTCCTGTTATTCAGGCCCTTTAGTCGTCTCCTAATCAGACGTGTGTGACAGCCGTTAATGTGTGTTGTGGAATTTGTATAAATGTGAAGAAAGGCTTTGATTGTCTTCTTCTTCTTTTGTTTAATGGAAAATCAACTTAAGGGGCTTTACTGCCACCCACTGGACTGGAGTGCGAAGTAAAAAGGGAAAGAAAGAAAAAAAAAAAGAAGGCCGATGGCGACAAACCGCTGAGATCTCCAAGGAAATGTCTTCACATGACAGAGCTGCACACCTCCGTTCACCTAACCCTGTCCTAATGTCACCTCACCTGTGCCTGTGGATTTCAAGTTCTGACCCTGTGCTCGTTCAGGTGCCACCGCGATTCCCCAGACCCCCAAAAACAAATAATGGAAGTTTAATTTATCAGAGTCCTCCAGACGTAACACAAGCGCAGACACTCTTTCTCTCTCTCACTCTCTCTCACTGTCTTCCTCTTCCTCTTTTTCTCTCTTTCTCTTTCTCTCACCACCGCACTGCCCTCCTCCAGTCGAGTGTCGCTCAACGTCCTCCCAGCTCTGGATAACGGAGTGCGCTCCCTTCTTGGGGTACGTCCGGTGCCAGGACGTTTGCCCGGTGGAAGTACTTTCAGGTCACACAAACTCCCATATATTGGGACTATAGGTGGGGGTCCTTCATCCAGGTTGAGATGCCAGTAAGACATGCCAAGGCTCTAGCTGGCACCATTGGGTACAGCTGGGCATCATCAGCATGGCACTGATAAGAGAAGACATGGGATTGGAAGATGGAGCCCAGCGAGGTGGCATACAGCCAGAAGAGTAGAGGACCCAGCACCAGTCCTTGGGGTGCCCCCTTGACAGGATATGCCCAAGAGGCCCCTCATCTGTCCCTGCGCTCGGTGTGAGTGGTCTTGTTGCCGTTCTCGATGGACCGTCGTCTGGCCCACTCTGTCCCTTCTGCTCGCTGTCGCTCCCTCCACATTGTCAGAGGTCCAAATTGCGGCCTCCATGACAGTCAGACAGCTGTGCCCACCAAAGCCTGTGGATGTCCATTGAGGCAAACCTCGTTTAGCAGACGCATGGCCGTTGGCATGAAGGGGGATTTGCTTTGCATCCTCAGACCCCCAAACCCATCATCAGATGGCAGCAGCTGACCTCTGCCTGAGAGGACTTGGGTTTGACTTGTGGGCTCTCGATCCTTGACGTTTAATTTTGCACTGGCTCAATGTGCCACAGAGACGGGCATGTGGCCTCATTGGCACACAGAGGAGCGGGCACTTAAGGGTTAGGGTCTGCTCTGAAATGTTAAGGGGCTACAGGGACAGAGAGAGAGAGTCTGCCCGGGGACAGCAGGACAACGCTCCTCCCTCAGCTCAGCCTTCTGTGGACAAGCTACACTCAGGAGAACCTGCACGGAGTGCCAAGTACCAGGGTCCCGATGCCTACTGTCTGCCCCACTTCAGTCCACTCCTCCGTTCTTTAGCACTTCATGGTGATGGAGCCAACCCGGGCTGGGATGCCCCGCTCCTTTCAAATGGACTTGGCACTTCCACTTCTCTCCTCAATGGATGGCACTTTAGCCCCCTCACTGTCTGCACACAGTTTGCATGTTCTCCCCGCGTCCCCCCAAGATGCACATGCTCTGCTTATGGGTCTCCACTGAGGACGGCGCTGCCACTCCGGTGGTCTCCTATCCCTCTCTTGTTGTTGTTTTTGATGGCACACCTTCTTTTTATTTTGCCTGACTGCTTTTTTCTTCCTTCTCTTGATGCCCATTGTGGCTTTCCTTGGCAGAGGCTGGCCTGCCCAGATGGAGTTTGGACATACGCCCACCATGTATTCCTGTGCATATTTATGTATGTATGTATGTATTGTGGCCACTAGGGGGCATCATTGAGCACAATTGCTCTAACTACAGTCCCGGGTTCAAATGAAGATTTTATTGAAGGAAATACCTGCCAGCAGGCTCCTCCACGGACGTCACACAACCACAGTGTCCCTCTAGTCCTCTTTCTTCACTCGTCCGTTTCTCTTCACCTCCTCCAGTCTTCCCAGACCAGCATGGCGACTCCCCCGAGCCGAGTGGAGTGGAGTGCCACACCTGAAAGTGCTTCTGGAACCAGGAAGAACACGACATGCAGGAAGCACGTCCAGGTCAGGTGAAACTGCCAAAGAGTAAGGGGGTCCTCTCCTGGCAGTGCCCTCTGGTGGCACCTGAGGAACAGAACAGGGTGCCATGCCAGAGCAGCACTGCCACCTAAGAAACGTCTGTGCAGGGGGCAGTGCCCACCCAGTTAGGCAAGGGGCCATCATGCAGGGGGCAGTTCCCACACAGTTAGGCAAGGGGGTACCATGCAACCCTGGCAAGATACCTGTCCATCCATTACAGTAAATGTGTATGTGGTGGGGTGTATGTACTGTTTAAATATGATGCATTCTATTGCTCTGATTATGCTTGCCCTTTTTTTCTTATTTTATGCCAGTGGCGACGGGTCGCGTGTTCATTAGCAACGTACTCTGTGCACAAGAAGACAATAATGACCCTGCCATTTTTGTACAATTTGCATTGCTTATAAATAAAAATGAACTAAATAAGATTAAAGTGACTTGGATTTAAACACGTGAATTTTAAGACTGTTATATGACCCTCGCGGCGTAAAGTTGATTTGGTTTTAACTTTTTTTAAGACTTCAAGCTGGAAGAAGTCAAAAATCGCTTGTACCTTCCCGGAGTTGCCGTTAGGTGGCGATATTGGAAACTCTCGCAACTCTTACTTTATCCGCCGTCTCCCGCGGTCCCGGCTTGCCCTGCGTCATCATTTGGCGCCCGAGAACGAGCCGTTTGACGAAGATGTGAGTTTTCTTGGACTCTTGATGTTAATCTGTTGCCATCCGCGTTTGTTCTCCGGTGAAAACGGCATTAGGAAGATTTTATAGCAAAAGTTGGGCGCCTGGGTTGTGTGGGGTGTGGAATTTGACGACTTTTACAGCGTTTCGCTGTGGGCTTCGTCTCCGTAGCTTCCGTTGAATGAAAACAACAATGGCGGTGCAGGGCTGCGCGGGTCTCGGGCGCCCTCCGGCCGAGTAGTCTGAGAACTTGGCTCCCCACGAAGCGAATTCAGTCTGCTGTAGTTGTCTCAAACGTGCGATTATTTTGCCGCTTTCGGACGGTTTTGCCTGAGTTCTAGGAAGCGCTTTACGTGTTGTGTTCCAAACTTCATACACAGGTTTAGCCGACCTTAGCGCTCGTTCGTTCGTCCTTCCTTCCGTCCGCCTGTCTGTCCGTATGTTTGTTTGGCTCTTTTTTCCGGAGCACTTTGCTCCTCGGCGGGTTACATTTTGGGTCGTTTGTGAAGTTTGTTTGAGGGGATGGGCGTGACATTATTGTGACGACTGCGTCTCCTCCACGATCGCGCGTTTCTTTCTTAGGATGAAGAGGCTGCATTGCTTGTTTACGTTTCTGCAGGGCTTCACCTGTCGAAATTCAGAAGTTTAAACTGCGTATTCAGAGTCAAAACTTTAGGTTCGTATGGGCTTATGTGGCAGGCGACTTACACAGAATGTGAGCGATACGATTGTCCGTTTGTCCCATTGGGCGCAGGCAGGGGTCAGTAGTGGGATTTGAACTCCGAGCCTTGTGGTGTGAAGGCCAAAGCCTGAACCAGTACGCCACACTGTGCGGTATGAAGTCGCATTCTGAGGTCTGCATTTGTCACCTAGAAGTTTGTGCCGGGAATGCGAGTACCAAGTAAAACTGTTGGGTCCTCCATGAACAAGAAAGCTGTAAGGGCTGGACGTGAAGACCCTGAGGAAGTTAAAATTGTGAGAGGAGCGGATTACAGCGCTTACCGGCCTCTGGTGTAGGCTTGTTGTCAGATGACTTGAACTGCTCAGTTCTTTATTAACGGGTTTGCTTATCTGTGCCGTAATGTACTAGTGGAGCGGTACAACGAGAGGCTCATCCATATGCCCACCCAGTGGCTCTGCTGGGTTGGCGTGTGCCCTGGAGTCTGTGTGGGTAGCTGCGGACTTGCTAATCGGCTGGTGTGCTTACTAAAGGGCACTGACCTTCCAGATGTTGGCGTCCCTTGGGCAGACCATATCCATCAAGTCTGTTTCTTCTGTACTTGGTTAGGAAAACCATAGGAACACATTAGACGTGTAAGAGAACTTTCCTTCCTGCAGACGTGTGTTCACGGTTGAATATGTTTTTTGTCAGTGCTCAAGTCTTGTTAATAAGTTGAATGTCTGGGTTGAATATTTTGAAAATTGTTTGTTTACATCACTTCAGGGCTCCTTCACCTACCAAAAGAAAGGACCGCACTGAAGATAAAGGCAAAGAGAGAGGGAAGGACAAAGCTGCAGTAAAAGAAGGTGCTGAGAAGGACCGCGGCAGAGAGAAGGCCCGCAAGCGACGAAGCGCATCGTCTGGGAGCAGCAGCAGCAGGTGTGCCGTCCGTCCTGCTTGACCTAATGGGATGTCTGCAGAGGCCCCCCATTGTCAAGCTGTCGTGTTTTCAGAGTTTTGTCCAGCCATTTAGTAAGTCCGTGTGTGTTTGAATATGTTGACCAGAAGTGAGTAATTCTTCCATGCTTTATTTCCTGCAGATCACGATCCAGTTCCAGTTCTAGTTCTGGATCAAGTTCCAGCTCGGGGTCTTCCAGTGGTTCCAGCTCCTCGTCCGCATCGAGCCGCTCTGGCTCCTCCAGCAGTTCTCGGAGTTCCTCTAGCAGCAGCTCCTCAGGATCACCAAGTCCCAGTCGCCGACGCCATGATAACCGCCGTCGCTCCCGCTCCAAGTATGCATTCTTAATAAAACAAACATCCGAGCAGTAGTGAGAAGAGCAGGCCTGACAAGCCCCTCGCCCATTCTGTTGTCCCAAATAGCATCAGGTCGATATTTGAAGGTCCCTGAAGTGCGACTCGCCACCACACTGTGTGGTCACCTGTTCATTGCTCATAGAAACACTTACTTTTGTGTGAAATGTGCATGTAACATGTTTTGAATCGAGTGCAGCTTATGGAAGGAGCAGCTGGGATCTCCTGTAGCTGCACTCTTGGTTTTCAGGTCTGTCGGTCAATCGACTTACCCTGCGTTTAGCAGACCAGGGTGGTGGGAGAGTCGATCACTTTGGGGAGTCCCAAGTCAAATGATGGGCCTGTGCCCTTTGTGTGACAACATTCAGCTTACGTAGTGTGCACTGTAAGTTATGTAAGGAGAGGCGGTGTGCTTGTCGTGTTGAAGGCTGGCACTGCTGTTGCCACATTGAACATTTATTTATCGGGCCCTTGTTGCTTTTTTTTTTATTTTAAATTAATTGAACTAGAGACAACTGGGAAATCGTCAGAAAACTCCATTAAACTTCTCTTTTTGCAATTGTCCCAGCTTTGCCCAGAGTTAAATGTTTTTAAGGGATAATTATATGTGAACTTTGAATCATTTTGCAGGTCAAAATCTTTGAAAAGAGATGACAAGGAAAGGAAGAGACGGAGTCCGAGCCCCAAGCCCACAAAAGTTCACATTGGCAGACTTACAAGGAATGTCACCAAGGTAGGCATTGCAGGCCATTTTGAGTCCTCCTTCATTGAAATGCGGCACATTTTTGGATGTCATTGTCACACTTTTATGGTTTGAGCTGTTGCTGTGAAATGTATAGATAGATACTTTATTAATCCCAAGGGGAAATTCACATATTCCAGCAGATGATGATGGCTTGTGGTGCCCATTGTAGATAAAGACTTGCTTGTTAATTCTCATGTTTAGAAAGGTCTCTTTATGAGTTTAACTGTTACTGTCTGGAGTTATTGTAACCTGCTGCCCACCGCCGCTGTCGCGTGTTTCCTTTTCCACATCTGGATATTTGATTGTGTTCTTGATATATAAGCTCTCTGTGGGATTGTATTTAAATGACCAGCCATTTTTATTTCTTAAGAGAAGTAATTGATATTTGAGTGTCGAGTTTTTAAAATATTGAACTGAGATGCCACACTCCTCTTCATGCGATTCCAGGATCACATTATGGAAATCTTTGCTACGTATGGAAAGATCAAGATGATTGACATGCCAGTGGACAGACTTCACCCACACCTGCCAAAAGGCTACGCTTACGTCGAGTTTGAAAACGCAGACGAGGCCGAGAAGGCGCTGAAGCACATGGATGGAGGTAGGACTGGCGTCTAGAGGAGCGAGGCTGATTATGGCTAGCGGGTCAACACCTGGTGATGAGTTTTTGCCCAACTCCAATCCTATCCTTTTTTTTTTATTCGCCTCCTTTAGTAAAACATTGCATTCTCCTTAAATTTTCCAAGTTTGGAGGAGTCTACTTTAAATAAGCAGCACTGTAACTTAATAAGCTAATGAGCACAACTTGAAGGTAGTGGAGTTGAATTGGTCTGACATGTTTAGTCTCTTATCGACTGACGCATGCTGAACATTTGTAAAGTGTCCGCACCTCTATTAAAGACGCGGACGTCTCTCGATCCGACTTTTATGATGGTTTTCAGAAAACTAAAGCAGACTCGACTGATTTTTCTTACATTTCCAGGTCAGATTGACGGTCAGGAGATCACAGCAACAGCAGTATTGGCACCAAGGCCTTGGCCGGCTCCACGCAGAATGACTCCACCCCGCAGAATGCCACCTCCACCGCTTATGTGGCGCCGTACTCCGCCTCGCATGAGAAGGAGGTTGGTGTTTGTTATTTCTGACCTTTTTTTTTTTTTTAATATATATATTTGTAGAAGTGGATGATAATGTAAATGTGAACAATGCAGCGTTCACCACCTCCCATCAGTCAGTTATTTGTAGGCAGAATGAACACGACAGGCAAGCCAAACCCTCCAAGTGCAGACCTCCGCACTCTCAGCACTGCACTCTCGTCCCTGAATTACAATTGTGACATAGAAATGTCACTCTGAGTTATTATTCTAAGTGGATCACAATAGTAAAGTCAGTAGTATTAGGGTGTTGTACCATGTTAGTCATTATGAGTGTAGAGAAAAGCCAAGCAAAATGACCCCTTTAACTGGCTAACTAAAAAGATTCCAATATGCAGACTTTCGAGGCGACTCAGCCCCCTGATCACATCTCACCTGAAGAAGGGGCCTGAGTCGCCATGAAAGTCTGCATATTGGAATCTTTTTAGTTAGCCAGTTAAAGGGGTCATTTTGCTTGGCTTTTCTCTACAATAGTAAAGTCCGTATTGTCTGATAAGATTGAATGTGCCCATTGCTGACAGTCGAGCTGGCAGGGCAGGAACCTTGTGAGCAGCTTTAATTGCGCCGTTCAGAGTGGCGCACTTTGTCTGTTCCTCTTACGTACAAAACCCTCAAGTGGAGATTTGCTGCTCTGCTCGATGTTTCTTGGTTACCTCGTGCCCCTTTGTAAGGACGCATTTCAAAGTGACGCACATGGCTTGCGTGACGAGTGTCCCCTTTATATCTTGTTTTTATCTCCATTTGCTCAAGTCCTTCCACCTTGTGGTGTTGGCTGCTAAACAGCCAGTCCCTGATACTCGACTGCACCGCTTCATTCTCTCTGATGCTCCTCACTCATCTGTATTAATATGGAGAGCGGGCAGGAGTGTACGAGACAGAGGTGCCCTCATGAGTGGGCCGGGTGCTGCTCTCTACGTCACACAGCTTGAGCCTTTCGTTAGACTGGCAGTCTGACGTAAGAACACATGTCGTCAAACTGTTAGCTGTTGTACATTTGAGATTGGCACCAGCGGACCCACTTGGTGCAGAGCTTGCAGTTTGACAGGTAGGCCCATGGAGGAGAGACAGGAGAGAAGATGACGTGACGTTCACCTGGTATTGGCCAGTTTTGAAGATGTGTGACACTGAGGGTCTCAGATTTGTTGCTGGTGTTTGTGGACTGACACTCAAGCACCAACAGCTCCTTCTGGTTAGGACACATTAAGGCTGTCAGTCACTCCCAGTTACACAACAAGGACTTGGCAGGCTCCTGATGCCCAATCTGACATGGCAGGCTTTCCACAGAATGGACATTTGCACAGGCAGCTAAAGTGGGCATTGCTGGTGTGAGTAAGGCTGGCAACAGCAGTTAACGAGCTTAAAAAGGAAAACCCTGACATGTCATTTTATTCATCGTCAGTATTGAAAGTGGCAGCCAGCTGTGGTTTGCTTGGTGCGTCTTTTGTTTAAAAGTTCCAGCAAGTTGGGCACCAGAGGTTCAAGTGAAGATGAGGTCAGGAGTCGGGTGGTCCTTGTAGGCTGCAGGGGGGGGCTTATGTCAAAAATGGTCCTGTGCCACCCTTCAGTTAGTACAGTTGGAAGAGTGGAGTAGAAAAAAACGGCCACCATAATGCCTTACAGAAACAGCAGCCTGTCTGTCTGCCCGCCAGTGACGATGCCAGCTAACTAATCCAAATTTGGAACATCCTGCCTGGAAACAACAGCCCAAGCAAGTCGGCGGCAGGTGAAGCGCGCCCTCGCTGCCATCTGTCAGCCTGTCTGTTTTGGTCCTGATCTGAGAGCCCTAGGGCCCCGTTACACCCCCTGAGCATTATGGGACGATGGTGTTGTTCTGAAACTTTTGTAATAATGAAGTCTGTTTATGGAGGTGGTAGTTGAAGTTGACGTTGCTTTAAGCGGCTCCTCTCTTGTCCTTTTCCAGGTCCCGCTCCCCACGGCGAAGGTCTCCGGTACGTCGACGCTCTCGTTCTCGGTCACCTGGCCGCCGTCGCCACCGCAGCCGTTCCAGTTCCAACTCGTCCCGCTAGAGCGGCCCGTCCTCCAGTGGGGGTTCCTTAGTTTTTAGTTTGGGACAGAAGTGAGCGGGTGTGGAGCGTGGAGCCGTGTTCACCTGCGCCTTTCAAGATGAGCAGCAGCATCCCTTGGAGCAGAATATTGACAGTGCTCTCCGGTGCTCAGACTTTGGGGGGTGGGGTGGGGGGGGGTGGGGGGGGGGGGGGGGGGGGCAGCGGTGTTCATTTCTAAAATTGTTTCCATGTTAGAGGCCACCTTACCCTTGTGCTGTACTCCTGTTGCCTTGTGTTGTATTTTATTTATATTTTTGTACACACTTTTATGAGGAAGGCTCCCGTTCTTCATCGTGCCTCCAATCATGTGAGCCTCTTGATGGGCGCGCGAGGAGATGCCAGGCGGCCCGTTGATGCTTTGCTCATTTTGTGCTGTGACTTTTGAGAGCTCATCTCTCATGTCGGTTTGTTTTGCAGGTTTCTTGTAAATGACTTGTTTCATTAAAGTTCTCTACCAGGCTCGTCTTATGGCCACCTTAGTCCTTAAACTGGCGCTAGCAGCCTGCCCAGGAGCTGAGAATTCACGTGGTGTGTGGGGTGCGCTGACAGCGATGTAAAGACCGTTGGCCAGTTGGAGAGCGGAGTGTGCCGCCTCGCTCCGTGTCTTCATGCCATCTTTGGTGACAGGAGGAGATGTGACTTGTGATTGGCCAGCAGGAGCTCTCGTGTCCTCACCTTTATGAAAAGGAATTTTTAATTCTCCAAAACCGCAAGACAACCGCAGAGGTGACAGCAAAGGTGACCCGCTGTGAGGCTGCCTGGTCACTCTGACAAACCCTTCAGGGAGACTTCATCATGGGGGGGGGCAGCACCATTTGTGGTGGTCTCGTGTTTAGTTTGCTCCACAACAGAAGAATCTGCCATTCAAGAGCTCAATGATGAGCCAGCGCATGGGCAGGGGAGGCGGGTACCCTGAAATGACACCTGCACTGTGACAGTGGTGTGCCAGAGTTTAGAGAAGGACCCCCGTGGTGGTCTGCTGCTGTGGTGTCAGACGTTCGTTTCTTGGGTGCTCTGAAGTAGAATAACGAGCAGGTCAGACGTTTGAGTCTTTGAAGGACAATCATGTGAAGTTCATGCACAGCGTTGGCATGACCCACTATGTATCGAGACCCCTGCAATTCACCCGGGCAATCAACTTATGGGCCCAATCCTGACTGATGGCCGCTGCCCATTCTTGCAGTCGATGCTTGGAGTTTGTCACAATTGGTGGGTTTGTGTTTGTCCCCCCGCCTTCTCAATGGCATTGAAGGTCTGGAGAGTTTTCTGGCCATGGACCCCAAATGTCGACATTTTGCTCCCCAAGCCACTTCGTTGTCACTTTGGCCTTCTGGCCCACTGCTCCGTCCTGTTGGTCACCAAACTGTTCTTGGATGGTTGACACAAGTTGATGTTTTGGTGCCATTCTTTATTCAGGGCTGCTGTGTTCTTAGGCCACACTGTGAGTGAGCCCCCCACTGCCTTTACTGTTGGCCTGGCACAGGACTGATGGTAGTGCCACTCACCTCTTCTCTGGACATTTGGAAAGGGGATTCATCAGAGAAAGTGACTTGACCTCCGCAGTCCAACCCCAGACTATCAGTCTGTCCTTGACCCCCACCAGGCCATCCCCCAAAAGTCTTCAGCTCACCCCCACCTGCCTGCTGCCATTCCTGAGCCAGCTCTGCCCTGGTGGGGCCCATACCCCCCAGTCCCCCTACCCGGATCCTGAACATGAATAAAGAATGGCACCAAAAGATCAACTGAGAGCAACTTCTGCCAACCATCCAAGGACAGTTTGGTGACCAACATGACAGAGCACCGGGCTGTAAGGCCAAAGTGACAACTAAGTGGCTCGGGGGGGGGGGGGGACAAACGTCAAACTTTGGGGTCCATGGCCAGGAACCTCCACAGACCTTTAACCCCATTGAGAACTTGTGGTCAAACAAAAAACCCCAAATTCTGATCCTGCAAGAATGGGCAGCTGCCATAGACAGCCTGCCAGGGCCAATTGCAGGGGTCGTGAAACATAAACAGGGGCCAACACTGCAAACGTGGACTCTGTGCGTAACCTTCACGTGATTGTCCAGCAAAGCCTTTGAAACATCTGACCTGCTGGTCATTCTACTGCAGTGCAGCAGACTTAGTGGGTCCTTCTCCAGACTTTGGGCTACGCCTGTAGCTATGAAAATGGGGGTCCACAGTATCCAGCTGCTCTTCCTGGCACCTTGTGTGGGGGGTGTCAAACTCGGCCCCCTGGTGGGCTGCAGCTCCTAATCTTCATCTTCATGTTGCTGCTGATGAAGATTTCAGGACATCTCTGTTTTCATTGACTAAGTACGGTTTTTCTTTTTCAGCTTGGGGCCTTAACGTGGGCCTTATTGTCATATTGTCAGTCCAACCCGCTCTATCCTAACAGGGTCACGGGGGTCTACTGCAGCCAATCCCAGCTAACACAGGGCACACACTAGGGACAATTGCACCTAACCTGCCTGTCTTTGGATTATGGGAGGAAACCCACGCAGCACGAGGTCTTACTGGGAGGCAGCAGCGCTACCCACTGTGCCACCTTGTCATATTGTGAAAGCTTCTTCCTGCTTTCGTCTCCTTAGGCCCAGATTACCTCCGTTCTCTTTATGCTGCTGTTTCTCGATCGTCTTTGTCTCGCGTCTGGTTGGTTCTGAATGCGGCTGCCAGGGTGTTGACTGGCACCTGAAAGAGATGAACGTCTCACCTGTCTTGGCATCCCTGTTCAGATTTTCTTATTTGTATACCGGGCACTGTGTGGGTCTACTCTTCATATATTGCCATCCGCCTTCTCCAGCTTGTGTGGAAGTTCACCAGTAAAATAAAAATGTAAAAAGATGCGAGTAAGGGCAGCAGGCGCTCTGTCGAGGTGGTCTGCTCTTTCGAGGTGTCCTGCTCCTTGCGTGGCTTTGTGTCGACATCAGTCCTGCTAACGGAACTAGAAAACCCGACAGCTGCAGGCCAAGTAACCGTAAATTCGATGCCTAAATTAAATAACCATCTGGACATTTTCTCTGCGTCATTGACCGTGGGGTCCACGTGTGATGCTTTTGTCAGTGGTCATTTTGTCGTATGCGTCCTGTTGTATGGATTTTAAAATAAAAACTGAAAACTAACCGCACAAAGACAACACCCAAAGTACACAAAACTGCGATCGACGCTCAAGGAGATTTGACAGCGACATCAGGACATCTTGTCGGCTCGTGACGCTGCCGATGCTACAAGTCTGACAGCCCAGTCATGAGATGTAATCGGGCATCGCAGCCCCTCATACCGCACTGAATTTTTTTGTGGACTGTGAATTGGGCTTACAAACACAAAGTGTCTGCCCGGCATCAGAGCCTAGAAGTCGGTACTCCTTCGTCCGCACACGGCCTCTGACCGCTCCAATATGGCGCACGGCAGCCAATCAGGCTTCGTCTTATGGTTAGCGCCGCCCCCGCAGTAAAACAGTAGGTGTGGCGAGGCCATAGTTGGGTTGTGTCCCTCCCTGGAACGGGCGGCGATATTCAAATATTTGGACAGCCAGAGAAAACAATCTCCCTCCCGTCCACCAGGAGGCAGACCCTCACAGCGCCGCAGTCCTCCTTTCCGTTCGTCAGTCGCTCTCGCCACAGCAATCCGGAGCGGATCGGCGTCTGAACGCAAAAGACTCGCGGTGGGCCGAACCAGCAGGACAAGGCCAGTAATCCACGGCGTCCACAGCTCGCGTTGGCCCGCTGGAGAGCAGCGACTCGTCGGGATTGCACGAGCAGTCGAAGTCCCCAACTCTTCGAAGACGCAACATCGGCCCACGGGGCGGCCTTCTGAGGTACGTAAACAGAAGCCGAAGGTTTGGTGGCGGCGGGGAGGGTCTTCTTCTTCTTCATCTTCTTTGTTGTTTTAACGACTTGTAGTCAGAACGCAGCCTCGGCGGGGCCGGAGAGGCGCTCAGTGGATGGGGAGGTCTGAAGAGGACGCCGTCGCAGGCCACTTGTGCTGCAGCTCCAAGTTTCTGGCTGCTGTGTTCGCCGTCGGGCTCCGGTCACTGCCTTCGTAGTGCGGGCGGTGGTCACGGCCTTCCTTAGGGCTCGAAGTCTTCGTGATGCCGAAGTCAGGTTGTTGTGAGCGGCGAAGGCACCTCGGAGCTTCGCGGTGCTTGTGACGGTGATGGCAGTGGCAGTGAGAAGGCGCTATATGTGTGCCAGCTGTGCCATGTCCGGCACTTTTGTTTTACCTCCACCATCAGATGCACGTAGATGGTCCCTTTTTTTAACGGGACCGTACCCCTTTGCCAGGCGCTCGCAGGCCTCCCCATGCGTTGGTGGCACTTTGCTGGGTGATGACCAGGGGCTTCCGGAGATACCGAAGCGCATCGTCCTCTGAGTCCTAACGTGCCCGCTGTGCTCAGGGGTCGCGTGGGTGGTCGTGGAGTGGGCACTGCTGGCCTCCAGGAGTGGTCCCCTTCGACCTGTTTGTCTCTGCCGTTGTCCCATTTAAAGGCCAGCTGGTGACCGTCAGTGACATTGCAGGCCTGGTGACTCTGTGCCCACCTGAGCTTTTGTCTGCACACTGTGACCCCCTGCTCTACTTTTTGTCCCCTCACAGGTGTCCGTGGCACATCACGCCCGTACCAACCCGAGGACTTTTCAGGGCGGCCAGCCGAAAGCACGGGGAGCAGGATTGGGAAGCAGAGTGGAGCGGGTGCTGCTGGGGTGGCGGAGAAGATGGCAAGCAGCCCCGAGAAAAGCGCCTCCGCCCAGGAGCTCAAGGAGCAGGGAAACCGACTCTTTCTGAACCGCAAGTACCAGGAAGCTGCCGCCTGCTATGGCAAAGCCATTGTGAGTATCAGGAGGGGTGGGGTAGTGCCAGTCCCTGCCGGGCGTCGGGTTATCTGAAGTGTTTGATCAGGTCAGTTTTTAAACAGGTGGATTTGAGCTTGAGAGCCCACCGGCCCGGCCCTGGCAGGGAGATCCCTGAGAAGTGGCATGAAGAGGTGGGTGACGGGCACACTGCTGCCCTCCTCTGTGCAGGGCAAGGCGCTTCGCGGCTGTGGTCAGCATGATTGACGTCTGAGATCTTGGGAAGAAATCATCCAAAGACCCGAACAAAAAGAAAAAGACGTCTGTGCCACGCTGATGTTGGCATAGCAAAGAAAAAAACGAAATACGAGGAGCAGCAGAGATCAGGCTGAAGACGTTGAGCTCATGTGACTTGAGGAACCAATGAGTGGCGGTTTCCATTCACTTCCTGTTCACAATGGCGCCCACCAGAGAGCTGCCCGAGACCCCCACAGAGACACGATTCATCCTCAAACGTGACAGGACCACCTGCAGAGACCAACAGGGCTTGGAACTGTCGAGACCTCCAGGACGTGGTGGTGGTGGGAGGAGAAAAAACGAATCCAAGACGCCCTCCATGGTGACCTGGTACAACGTCCAAGGGGCTCGAGGCCATCGGGAGTGGTGGTGGCAATGGCGCCAAACAGAGGAGGGCTGCACTGCTCAAAGATGGGCACGAAACGGGAGTGTGTGCTGTGGAGGGGCCTCTGTGATGGGGTTCAAGGTGTGCCAGCTGGGCGGGGGTCCTCTGGCAGGACACAGTCGCTCACCAAAGGAAGACCTGAGCTCAGTCCATGGAGATCTCTTGGCAGGAGCGGAGATTTGCCACTGGAAAGGGGAAGCTTCGCCCGTGAGGGGTGCCAGGGCTCCTGCTCACCTCTCTTTCGAGTGCATTTGTTTTTCTGCCAACGTCTGAGTGGCACAGACATGTTTCTCTTTTGTTGTAATACTTTTGAGCTTTCTTTTAAGTATTTCTCGGCGTATTGGGCATGAGACCAGCAGTGCCAGGGGGCCAGTCATGCCATCCACAGCATTTGGGGACATGAAAAGGTGATTGTGAAACGAGACCATTGTCTGCCATTGAAGCCCGCTCGCTGGATTTTGTTTGATTTTTGTTTCACACGATGGGAACCTGGCAGCCATTTACTGTAAATCAGGGGTCTTCAGGGTGAGCCTCACGGCTGCCAATGTGAATCCGCATGCCCCCCCCCATTGCAAGGCCACAAACCAACAAGAAGGTCAAAGAGATTCCTAAACATTTGCTGTCTTTGTCCATTTCCTGACTTTTGCCCTGCAATGTTGGCACTCTCTGCCCGCCTGGCAGAGCCCCTGGGCCTGCTCACCCATCTGATGCCAGTCACTCTGCCCACTGAACCCCACCTGACATTTCACACTATCTTTTCTGTTGGCTTTCTTTAGAACAGGAACCCCTCGGTGGCCGTGTACTACACCAACCGGGCGCTGTGCCACGTGAAGCTGCAGCAGTACGACAAGGCGCTGGCCGACTGCAAGCATGCCCTCGAGCTGGACAGCCAGTCGGTGAAGGCACACTTCTTCTTGGGCCAGTGCCACCTGGAGATGGAGAACTACGACGAGGCAATCGGGAACCTTCAGAGAGGTCAGTGGAAGAGCAGCCACCGCGGGCTTCGCCACAGGCACTGGGCCTGCCTCTCTGTGCCACCGCATTGGCCATGGGGACACAGGCAGGCTCAGCTAAGAGGCAGTGCACTTGCAGTACCTTATGGGTGCTGCCAGTCTGTCTCCAGGCACACGCCAAGCAGATGCCCCTGACCTGAGGTCAGACTGGCATGTGCTTGCTGGGAGGTGCCAGTGGCACCGCGACATTCACTGTTATGATGGACCCTTCAGGGACCCTGAGCTCCTGTCTCTGTTTGCTCGTGTGGTTCAGATGTCATTAAAGACACCCTTGAGGTGGACATTGTGGTCTCTGAGTGTCACCTCGCTGGTTAGCCCACCAACTGACCATCCGGCTTGTCCCTTTGCAGGAGAAAGGAGGAGACCCCCGTAAAACACAGCCATTCGTCGTCGTTCTCTCTGGGTGGGCCTCGTGTCACCCTATGTGACCTAAGGTGACGGGGACTCTGACTGTCATCGTTATGTGAATGAAGTCATTTGGGGCATCGTGTAGTGTGAGTGATTGGCACAGGTACCAGGCGGTCTGGCAAAGCATCAGCCCAGCGTTCCTTAGGCTGGGTGGGCCGACGTGACAAATCCTCCACCCAAGTGGTGACACATAGTGTGAGGTGTTTCCAGTTCCAGTGGGCTTCAGTGGAGACCCCCGAGAAACCCAATCAAAGCACACAGGAAGGCACTGGTGACTCTCTGGTGTCCCAAAGTCCGCGCGAGTTGTCCTTTCGTAGGTCCCAGGGGGTCCCGCTACGTGTGTGTGTTTGAACTGGATGACTGCCTCCCCTCCCCGAGTGCTCGGTGTCACCCTGTCACTGTCCTGTCCCCAGCGTACACCCTGGCCAAGGAGCAGCGGCTCAACTTCGGTGACGACATCCCCAGTGCCCTTCGGATCGCCAAGAAGAAGCGCTGGAACAGCATTGAGGAGAAGCGCATCAACCAGGAGAACAAGCTGCACGCCTACCTCACCAAACTCATCCTCGCCGAGAAGGAGAGGTAAGACGGGGGGCTCCGTCCTGGGGGTCTCGCTTGCGCGGGCACCGCTGACCTGCGTTTCTCTTTCAGGGAGCGACATCATTACATGGAGAAACTGGAGGAGAACTCGGACGACAGCCGCATCCGAAACGAGTTGGCAAAGATGGACGCCAAGCACGTAAGTCTGGCATGCTTGGGCTCCTTTACCCCCTTGACGGCGGCCCACCTGCTCTCTTGGTGACGCCCCTTTTCCTTGTGGTCTCCCTCCAGGATAAATTTCTCTCTGACATGGATGAGCTCTTCTCTCAAGTAGACGAGAAACGGAAGGTGAGACCCCCGTGTGACGGGTTTGTGGGGGCAGCAGTGGCGTCTGTCATGGGCTGCGCCATTCCCAAAGGTGTCGGGATCAAGCGGCCTGAAGTAGCAGACTGATGCTTGATGCCCATGTTGCAGTGTTGGCAGTGCTCGTGGTCCGGAGGACGTCGTCATTAACGTCCCGGTCATGGGCCTGGGTGCCACCTCCTTGGACATATCGGGGGGCAGCCTGTGTGACCACTTGTGTTGCTGGCCATGTAGACTGTGACCGGCCCCCCCGGGTGGCTGCTCTGGTTTGCATGTCACCTGTTGAGTCCCAGAGTGCCCGCTGCTATGGCCAGTGCCCATGTTCCTCATGCCAGTCGGCCTTCTCCTGCCCTGAACCTGTGCCCTCAGTGGAGATGGCATTCTGCTGCCCGTTTTTCCTTCTTCAGTCTGTTCCTTGTCCTCCCCTTACAGAAAAGGGACATCCCAGACTACCTGTGTGGCAAAATCAGCTTCGAGTTGATGAGGGAGCCGTGCATCACACCGAGTGGCATCACCTACGACCGCAAGGACATAGAGGAGCACCTGCAGGTAACCGGACCACCGATGTGGGGGTGTCAGCAAGTGACCTGCCCGTTTAGACGGATGGTCAATGCGCTATATAATAGAGGGTGGCACACGGGGCTTCTACAGATGCCCGACAAATCTAGAACTCAAACAGGCAACACGACCAGAAACACTCAAAGTGCAGACCCCTCGGGCAGTGCCAGTGCCCCCTTTGCAGAGCCCTCAGATGAGGCTTCAGACTGGCCCTGCTGGTCCGCAGCCTCAGTGGCGGGGGGATGCCACTTCCAGCACTGGCCTGTAAGTCCATCAGCCATGCCCACGTTAGCTACTGTCTGGGCGATCGGGCGGACCCTCTGACCTTCACATTCCCACAAGGCCCCTCTCCTTTGACCGTGGCTGGTGGTCTGAGGCAGGACTTCACTGGTCACTCCAGCGAGCTCAGTAGCTGTTTACCAATCGGTCTGTGCCATCTGCCAGGATGTGCGCTCGCCTCCCACAGTCCATTAAGGCAGACCTCCTGCCAGGCAAGGGTGGCACAGCCAGTTAGTGCCCACCATCTGCACTCTAAAGCCTTTCATCGCTGCCCACTCACCTGCTGGCACCAAGGCAGACGGGTCCCTGTCACGCAACTGGGTGTTATTCCGGTGTAGCTGTGCCTGCTTGTCTCATCGGGCACATTTGTGGGCTGAGGAAGGGGGTGACCGTTGGGCGTGATCCTGTGAATGTCTGCTTACCCGTGTCTTTGTGTTGCAGCGCGTCGGGCACTTTGACCCCGTGACCCGCAGCCCGCTGACCCAGGATCAGCTGATCCCCAACCTGGCCATGAAGGAGGTCATCGACGCCTTTATAGCGGAGAACGGCTGGGTGGAGGACTACTGAGAGCAGGTGGTCCTCTGGATTTGCACTTTAACGGATGGCGGTGGGCGCGCAGTAGTGGGTGGGTGCCCGTCCTGGCCCGACTCATTTGCTCTTGGCGGCTGCCAGCCTGCGTTTTTAAGAAAAGGACATGCGATCCCAGAATGCACTTGGCAGACGGCGCCCCACTGCCCTCGCCCACTGCCACCTTTCCTTGGACTCTTCAGATGAGACTTGTGGGAACTTTTGCTTGCCGCCTCTTTGTGATGCCAGCTGTGGACCTTCAGACTGAATGTGCTGGCGTCCTGGAGTTTGGTGGGCGGCCCAGAGGATGTGACGGTGTCGCCGGTGGGGTGCTCTGCTTGTTCAGGTTGGCACCCTGCGTTGTTTTGCTGGGCCTGCCCACTTGCCCCACTTCTTCAAGCTGATGCCAGTTGCTGCTTATCGTTGTGGCTCTCACCTTTTGGCTCCTGTGGTTGAGTTCAGACTGGCACCGAGGCCTTGCCCCCTGAGTGCCCCCATTTGCCTTAATGTGCAGACGAGCTGGTCCCGGGTTCAAGTGTGCTCTTCGGGGGTCCTCTCATGAGTGAGGCACAGGTGCCCCCTGCTGGCCTTCACCACAGTGCTGCCATGGCCACCTTCCGGTTGTTTCATTTCACGTGCCATCGGTCGCACACAGAAGGGCGAGGCCTGTTTGGATTGGATACCACAGCTTTGGCCCTGGCAGGCTGGGCCACGTTATGCCCATGTTGGTGCCCTTCTCCCCGTGATGCCCATTCTTGCTTTGGCATTTTTGTGGTGATTTGGTTTGCTTTTTTGTCCCCCCCCCCCCTTGGCACAGTTTAGCAGCAGCTGGCATTTGTTGGCATTTAGCAGGCACTCTTGAGCTTTGGCTTTTCACCTGAATGGAAGACGGTTGGCATTGTCATTCAGCGGCACGTCATAGTTTTCTGAGGCCACCTCTCCATGGGCACTCTGATGCAGTGAAGGGGTTGGCGTCCAGTTGGCAAAGCGCTCCAGAGCATTGGGGCACTTGACCATTTCTATGGGCACACAGCATCATGGCAGCCATGTGCCAACCTAACTGTAACTGTGACAAGCTGATGATATCTCAATAAATTTGACTAGAGGAACCCCCCCTCCCCTGGGCTTGTGATTGCTTTGCAGGGGTCCGGGTATCCAGCCAGGGTGGGGGAGCAGGGCAGTGCCTGGAATGGCCTTCACCGTGAAGCGGGCAGCAGGACTGAGTGTCGTGCCCACATACAATCTGATACCCTTCACAGCTGGCTTTAGAGTCCCCCAATAGGCAGCAGTTGGCACAAGTGATTGCTTCTGTGGCATAGGGAAATCTGACAGGTGATACCCACATACAGGTGGTCATTGGCATCATGCGTGTGTGAAGAGCCCCTGGTTGCCCATGGCACGGTGGGGCACTTATCACTGCGCTCACTGATGCCCGCACCGACAGGCTTATCAAGATGGCGACCATTTAAGAAGAGGACCGTCGGCCCCAATTTGAGAAAGCCCCCCCCCCCCCTTTGCCTTCATGGTGGTGCCTTGCCACCCCACTGACCCGGGCTCAGCCTCCAGTGCCATCTCTGCCACTGCCCCCCAGCTACCCAAAGACCCCAAGTTGGGCTGACTGATGGATGTTTGAGGCGACCTGTGATGGGCTGGGCAGCTCGAGGGTGGCACAATGTCACTGTAGACCTTTGTCACGGGACCGATGTCTAGAGGGTCTGGGTCAGGTTCTGGCTCCCCTGTAGACCCTCTTCGCTGACTGCTTGCCTGGTATTGTCTGTAGTGACCGTCCGGTGGGCTTGAATGGTCAAATCTGGCCACAGTTTGGGGACTCCGTTGTCACTTCTCGACGAAGTAGGGGTGGGGCTTTAAATGGAGTCCCCGCCCCTTCCAGTAGCTCGTCACAGCTTCACTCGCATTGTGAGACGGTGGTGTCACGTGACGCGCTACGGTAACCAGACAGGACGGGCCAATGAAGGAAGGGAGGCGGGGCTTCAGCTCCTCCACGTGACCCGCCCCCCCCCCCCCAGTTTGTGTGCTTCGCCGATGTCCAGGTCGACGCTGTGAACCCACGAGCCCCCCGGCCGGTCACCCCTCGAGGTCCTTTTGTGGACGTTTGCTGCTCTCGTGAATCAGGTGACGTCCTCCCTCCGCGACAAGAAGGCCAGCAACTTGGTGGGCTGAGCAGCCGGGTCTCCTGCGCCCACCGCCTCGTCTTCATTCCTTTGTCGTTTTGTTCCTCCGCTTGGGTGTGTGTGCCACTGATGGGCAGCTCCTGGTGCCCCCTTTGCCCGTTTTCAGCTCCGGCTGGTCTCGTCGTGCCCTCCTCAGCTGTTGCGATTCTGTCACTGCTCTGCTCGTCTTCCTTCTCCGCTCTTGCTTGGTCTGTCATCGGGTGTCACCGCTGTTGTCCTCGCCACCCATCCCAACGCTCTCTGTCACCCGTATCCACCCGATTGGACACCAGCTCTTCATCGCTGTCCTCGTCTCCAGACTCGCATTCCGGTCCCCAAGTCCTGCCCTGGTGTCCGCTGGTCTGTCACTCGCTCGGGTCCCTTCTGGCCGCACCTTGTTCCTCCTTTCATAAGGCGTCGCGTTGTCCCTACTGCTGGCTTCTCCTTCATCATCTCCTCTTCCTACTTCACCCTGCAGGTAGACAAGGGGCCACCGAGCGTCGGCCTGGAGGGGTCTTGTGAAACGGCCTGAGCATTTAGATACCGTGAAATACACAAATGACATGAAAGGCGCTATATAACAGGCCCAGATGGGTGGTCTTATTGTGGCGCGTGCGCAGTCACCCTGCAGCACATGGCCGGGCTCCAGCGCTCAGCACAATAATGCACACGTAATGAAGTGCTGAAGCCCACCTGGGGTGCGCCCCCTAAAGGTGTCCTGCCTGCCCACTGCAATCCTGGCCGAGCCGATGCCCTCCCTGCCGCAGCTGGTAATGTGATGTGGACAGAGCTGACCCCTGAGACCCCCCCCCTCGATATTTTGCGCTTTCTTTTCCGTTCCCGTCTCCCTTTGCAGCTGACAGCGCTGAGCCCACCACGTCCTCACAGAAAGCCCACCATTCCAGTTTGGCCAATGAACATTTGGGATTAAAGTCGAGCCCCTGTAAGCAGGACGTCTCGTGGTTATGGGAAGCGCTCCGAGGGTCCCCATTACACCCCCCCCCCCCCCCAACTACCTGAACATGCTTGCCTAACTGCTTTGGGGTCCCACCCCGTGGTAGCACATTGCGACCCCCACACCCATCGCACATCCTGGCCAACGCTCAGCAGTGCTGCAGTTCCTCCGCGAGCCACACGAGGGCAGCAACACGTCTTTCGATTCGTGCGGCTCGGCGGTCCGCTGCGACAGTTCACGGAGGGACAGCGAGCGGGAGACCCTTCACATGTGCTGTCCTCCGTGTTCTTCTGGTTGCCTTGACATATAAGGTCAGCCTTTTGGGGGGTCTTAGAGACGGCCAGGTGCCTAGGCCACGCAATTCAATTCGACTTGTTTTTATATAGCGCCCCTCATTGAGAGCGCTGTGACAAGTTCCCAGATGAATGCAGTTAGATGAATGACACATGATGTGACAAAGCCGCACGAATCTGATCAACATAAACGAAGCCCCCCCAGGACTGATCTGAACACTAAATTCGCCAAAAAATGACGGAGCAGAAAAGCCAAATAAAAAAGGGGGGGGGGGGGGGGGTTACTGGCTGATATGCTGGAGCCTGGTGGGCACGCGGGTGTGTCCTGTGACCCCATATGCGGGTTAGACGGTCTGCAAAGGCGCAAGCTCAGCCAGTCGTGACACGTTCAGGTAATTCGGGGCTGGAGCCAACTGGCAGTCACTGTAAGGACCCCCGGACTGGGGTGGTCGTGGCCCGTGAATGGCAGAAGCAGACGGCGGACTCGCCTTCCCCGCGACCCCCACATTTAGAAGACGCCGTCATCGTGCAGCCCTTTGGAAAAAGTGCGGAATGTGCGCCTTAGGCGACCCGCTGGTGATTCGGATTCAGCCAAAGTGACGACGACACATTACTGTGGTGGTCTGCCTGGCCCGTCCCCTCCCCTCAGCAGGCGACACGAGTCGTTACTTAAGGGGGCCATTGAAGGAGCGTCATCTCGCGTCTAATGTGGGGCCCCAGCAGAGTCACGTCAGGTGACAACGGTGACAATCCAAGCCTGAGTCCTGTGGGATATCGTCTGCAATTTTTGAATGTAATGACAGTGCACTGCTATATAGCGCCTTTCATTTTCATCACTCATGAATGCTATGAAGGTGCCAATGGGCTGGCATTTTGGCACAGCTCTGCTTTCCCTTTAGTGCCCTTTACCTACCTTCTCCGTTTCCCATTTTCTTGGCTATGTGTCGCCCAGTAAAGCTCACTCAATGGTCTTGGTACTCCCACTGGCATCTGAAGTGGCATCACCATGACACCCAGGTTTCTCGTTCTTTTTTGAACAAAGCGTGTCCTTCTCCCTGGGATGCCAATAGGGCGTTGCAGGAGGTCCGTTGTAAGGGGGGGGCGTGAAGAGCCTGGCTCAGTTATTTACTCTCCCCCCCCCCCCCCCCCAGTTGGTCCAAAAAAAAAAAAAAAAACACTTCAAAACCGCGAAGTGTGCCAAACCTGAAAGACGATCTCGCGCGCACGCGCACACACCACACATACACGCGCGCGCGCTCCCTCCGTTCGGCCAACTCTGCGCAGCTTGGAATTTGCGGACACAGTTTGGGGGGGGCCAGGACAGAACTTGACCCACGTAGGCAGAGCTGAGATAGAGCGGGGGGGGGGATATGATGTCCACTAGTTCGCCATCGGCCGGGGGGTCTCCTGCACACGCGCACTCCAACTCGAGGCGCGCAGATGGACGTTCGTGCGGTGAAGCCCCTGCGGAGAAAGCCGCCTCGCCCCCCACCGTGGCGCCCGGCATGTGCCTGCGAGTGCGAGCTGGTAAGACGGGAGCGCAGCTGAGCGGGACACGGCGAGCCGGTGCGGCTGGGGGGCCAGACGGAGGGCCTCGAGCTCGAATGTGCAAACACGGGGCAGTGCCACAAGCATGGAGACAGATGGGTATCGCGCAGCGCCCCCCCCCCCCCCCCCAAATAACGCACGATTTTAACAGAAACGAAGACGGGGCTCTCGAGTGCCCCCTTCTGGCCCCGCCTTCCACGAAGCAGCCACTCCGGGGGTCCGCAGCCTGGACTCCGTGACACGACTTTTGCCCAAAATGTCACTGGCACCTTGGCACAAAGACCTTCTTCACTTGCTGCTCTGCTGGCTGGTTGAACCCGGGCTGCTGACAGGCGCTATAATCTGCGCCGGAGCCCCCAGACACACACTCGCAGTGTCCTACTGAGGTATTCAATGGGACCTCATGACTTGCTGAGGTGGTCTCCCATGTGACCCCCCCCCATCATTGTGGCTTACTCTCTTTATGTGACCCCCGCCATGTTTACAAGTCAGCTGTTACACTGCACCCCCCCCCCCAGACCTGCTAAGGTGTTCTCCTGCTTGACCCCCCCATTTTGTTGTACTCCCCCCACCTTAATAAGGTGTTCTCCTGTCTGACAGCCCCCACTATGTGACCCCCCCTTTTTCAAGTCCTTTCTGAGCCCCCCCCATCCTGACCTACTGAGGTGTCGTCCTGTGTGAACCCCCTGCCCACTCTGATGCTCTTCATGTGACAAATCGGCTCTGAAGCGGCCCCCCAGCCCATTAGGCGCCTGTGCCCCCCGGGGGGTGCTGCGCACTGGCACTTAAACACGTGTAACGTCTAATCAGCGGCTTTGGCGGGGCGCGGAGCTGCAGGCCGTTGCTCGATGGTGGAGGCGCCTCGAGGCGCCCGCAGGCGATCCTGTGCTAAAAGCCACCGTGTGGCGAGCGGCACCAAAGTGTGCCCGACCTCCTGCCTCCCTCCATGCCAAGTGGTGCCTGTGCCCATGTGAGTGCTGCTGGTTTACCTTAAGGACGGGCATGGACACAAGGCGGGCACCTTGTGCCTGTGAACGCCAGTGGCTGAGGACTGTGGGCCATTGAATCATTTGTGGGGTCAGGTGGCAGTGTGGTGGGGTGACCCTTACTCGCGGGGTGGGGGTCTAGACAGAATGTCCTTGGGGGGGCCATGAAAGGCGCTTTATAAAGGCACTGGAAAGCTTCAGAGGTGACAAGGCGCTATATAAATGAAATGTATTATTATTATAGAGCCAATAGATTAGAAGATGGCACTGGGGTCCTGGCAGATGAGTGACACACATCATGCCCCGTGTCCCCCTCCGTGCTGCCTACTGTATCGTGTTAGATGTGTGTCCTCTGTGTGTCAAATGACACGACACCTCGCTTCACGTCACTTGGTGGAGAATGTGAGCTGGTGACCTGGAAAGGTGTGACAGTGTGACCGCAGCCCCTGGAGAACATCATATAAAAGCACAAACATCTGAGCACAGGGAAATGCCAGAGGTGAGTGGCACAGATGCCACGTGTGCTCAGATGCTGGAGGGTGACACCTCGGGGACTCTGCTGACCCTGAAGTGGGACCCCAGTGCTCGCTGGCCAGTCTGTGGAGGTCGCACCAATTTCCCTGAACAGTGCCATTGTGCCCGCCTGAGCAGGCGCCAGACCACGTGCCCGTTGCCTGCCCGCCGTCCTGATTCGCTGTGACGCTAATGCGGGCCGCTGGTGAATTTTTCACGCGCCCCAGAGGGCAGACGCAGCATATTGTCTCATTTAGGCTGTAAATGTTGGCCTTTTTGCACCGTCCCGCTCTCTCATCTATTAGCATGATGCCCCCGGGCAGACCAAAGGCCCCATGGGTGCTGTGGGGGGGGGCACTGGGTACTTTGTGCAACACAACATGTAACCCACCCTGGAGCTGAGTGCTCAGACTGTTGGCTGGGCAAGGCTGCGTTTATGAAAGAGGAGAGGGCTGAGGCTGGCATCAGGGTGGTAAGACGCCCGCCAGTAGGAGCTTGGCAGGTGCATGTCTGTATGGCATTTCAGGGCTTGGAGAAAGAAGAATGCAACACTGGGCACTCTGGGATGGGCACTGGCAATGCCAAAGGACCCACTAAAGGAGAAGAGGCAGCAGAGAGCTCCCCCTGTGGGCCAGACAACATGGCATAGAGGCACCCCTGGTGCCCGCATCTACAATCACCTCCGGAATGCTGTGCGGACTCGGCAATGTCACACACATAAGGACAGGCGTGGCGAGAGTGACCAGCTGAGTGCGTGTCAGTGGACTGGAGTGACAGCCAGTGGAGCCAATGAGGTGGCCGGAGTCAGGTGGACAGCTCCCTTGGTGAGATAACGGGAGCAGCGCCATCATTGTGCCCACCTGATCACTCAAAAAGGAGGCCTCTGATGAAAATAAACCAACAACAGCCATGATGGACAGGATGGCATCAATCTGGGCAGGACCACAGGCGTGTGTGTGTGTAGAAACGAGGCCGGGGGCACATAGAGTCTTGTACCTGCACATATACGTAGAACCAGGCACACCCGGGGCAGTGCCATCTCATGTAGCATATTTGGTGTACTTTGAAGCACACAGTGTGCTGTATACGTGCCAGCCTGCCAGTCACACACACATAGGGGTCAGTGTCACCCCAATTGATGCACAATCTCATCCACACCATAGGGGCACCTTCAGAAGACTTCAGCAGACATGGAGGTGACCTACCAGCCCACATACACCAGAGGTGCCAGGCACATGCGCACACACAGGTCTAGAGAAGTGCCGGCCTGCCACACACACACAGTACTGAGCCAGTTAAATGACCCCCCTTGCCCGCCTGTCTGCCCGCGTGGCAGGGACTAGCCTAAAAGATTGAAAGCAATTAAAACTATCATCTGCAGTGGCTCGGGGCAGGCCCAGGGCTCCGAGGGGGAAGCTGCCACAACACATCAAGCTCTGCGCTCGAGCGGCTGGCAGCAACAGGACGGCGCCACTTCAGCCGGGCAGCTCCGTTTAACGGCGGGCTCTCCGGATCGATACAGCGAGCGGGGCGCCGGGCACGGGGGATGGCCAGGCTGTGCCAAGAGGAAACGAGGTGCAGTGCACAAGGCCGCCTGCAGAGGGGTGGCCCACCTGCGCCCGCTCGACTGTAAGGTGGGGCTGCGTGGATTGGCTCCCCCCACCGGGCGCTCCCGACACAGATGTCTCCTGGCACGCTGGCACGGCTGACCGCAGGAGGGAGGCAGGGCTGCCCGAGCAGCTTGTTGTGGCGGTCCGTTCGCCTACCGCGCTCCCTGTCAGCCTCGCTTAGCGTCCACATTAGCGGGCTGCCCTCCGCGCCTCGTGTCACTCGTTAATTTGACAAACTCCTGACAGGCCAATAGCAGAAGACTAATAGGCGAGGGAGACCACCAGCAAGGCACCAGCTCTGCAGACCCCACAGTGCCAAATTTAATAAGGGTATCCATCCTGCGAGGGCGGGGGCAGAAGTGTCAGCTGACTCCGATGGCGAGGCCTCGCCAGCGAGTCCATGTCGGCCTACTGCGGGCGCTCCGAGGGTGACGATGGCGCCAAGACTGGCATTAAAGTGGCACGCATGTACGACATTTCGGCACTTGGTATTTTAACGCCAGTCCACTTCACAGGACAGCACCACCGTGGGAGTGGGCACAGTGCCAGCTCATGTGCCGTTCCTTTAAGGAAATGCGAGACGTCATGTGATTATCTGTAGTGCCACTCACAGTGGGCACCACCCAGATCCACAACGGCAGCGTGATTTCTGTACGATGGCGGTCCTGCTGATTATTAACGTCCCCTAATGAGCACTAACAGCCTTTTTGTCCCGTCCATTACCAGGCTGTCACATCCATTTGCAGACCGTGAGTCACCGGCGTGATGCGAATGACAGAAGTTAAACTGCGCTGCCGCCGTGTCAGGGGTCGCCTCGGCACTCTCCCCAGGGGGCGGCCCGCTCGGGAACAGGGCGGGCTTGGCACTCGCCTGACTGAGCGCCTGGCGGACTTTCTCAGATTTCGACAGCCGAGCTGGTCGTTGCCCCGAGCGCCAAGGAACTGTCGCCTCTCATTAGCGTCCGCGGGAGGCACATCTTCGCTCCTTGATTAGAGAGCCTCGCAGCCCCCCGGAGCTGCTTTTAAAGATCAGTGATTTGGTCAATTGGCCTGGCAGAAGCAATCGGACGGCGGGTCATTGATGAGTCGATGGCATGTCTCGCCAGCAGCCTGCCCCGGGAATGCCACGTCGAGAGGCCATAGCTGGCGTTCGTGTGACGGAGAATAAAGTGGCGGGCACACAGAGCCGAAGACGAGTGAAGGCACCATATGAAATCTCTGCCATCGGTTTGCCCCTTCTTACTAAACCGACAAAGTGCCCTTTCACAGCAAAGAAACCTGATGCCACACAATCCCTGTGCCCTGTGAGGCACCAACTCTTCAAATTAGCATAAATGCATATTCAGGTATTTAAATCGACCTCAGACTTGCACCCCCTGGTGGCCAGGCAGGGATACCCGCTTCAAATGAAGCCTCTCGACTCTCTGGCCCCCTCATGCCCCACCACTTTTCCACATCACATCTGTGTGCCCGGTGCCCTCTTCCAGCCGCTGCACTGCCTCCTGCTTGTCAGAATAGCAGCGAGTGTGGGCCCGGGTGTCAAAGGCATGAGGCTGGCGGGGTTGGACGAGCTGGCGTGCCAACCTAGCGGAGATGGCACCACACGTGTTTTATGTTTCAGTTTGCTCCAGTTTTTCTGATGTGGCGGGCACAGACTGACCTTTTAAAAGGAAGCTTTTATAACGACGGCTTTTAAGAGGAGGACCGGAGCTTTTAAGGCTGCCATGAAACTTTGATGAGCAAACGAGATGAAGGAAGAACCTTCTGGAAATCAACGGAGCCAAAAGAAAGCAAGAAATGCAAGTGAAGAAGTGAACTCTTCTTATGCCAGAGGGTGCCCGCTATATTCCCAGAGAATCTTGTGGAAAATTTCAGCAGAAAAGTTGAGTGGACTCTGCAGTGAGGCGGGCTGGAGGGTCAATACTGGCAAACTACAGCTGATAGCGGGTAGGTGCCCGCCATGCCAGCCTCACTGGTCCCTGATGAAGTCAGGCTTGACATGCAGGTGCCCAGGTGCCACCTCCTGAATTGAATGGCCTTGGCTTGCACTGCCTTTATTTACCCCCTTCTTGAGGCTAATAGTCGGTGGTGCCCTCTGGTGGTCTGTGCCACATACTTCTTGACTTTTTAATGGCAAGGACTTGGCCCAAAGGCTCACAGGGTCATCTGAACGGTGGCACGTGGACCACCAAAACCTTGCAATCCCCCCCGTTGGCTCTTGGTCACTGCACAAGCTTCTCCGAGACTGATGTCCCTTCGCTACACACCTTCTGCTTTAGTCACCCGGTGGACCTGCGGTGGTCCGAGAGGCGGGGGGGTCACTGCAGGACATTTGTGCTTCTCAAGCAGACTAACAGTTAAGTGACCCCCGCAATGCCCAGGTCAGAGCTGGGACAGTAGAGCTGTGCGCCCCTGGTGGTCCACCTCACAGGGTCCACGGGCAGCTCATGAAGTGTGAGCCCTCCTGGACCCTCTGCTCGTCCCAGTAAGCCCCCACTGCCTTCTGCTTGGTGGTCTTAGGCTTTAACCCTTTCATGGCTGCGTCTTGTAATTCTCTATAGCACCTTTCATCTTGAAGACCACCCCCAGGCTCCGCTCCTTATCCACTAGGGGGTCTCCTCAGAAGTGCAGCCACCTCACAGATTCCGTCATTGACAGTGGGAGGTCTGTGTCCTTTGGGGTTTAATCGGACCCCCGTGCCCCACCCAGGGCTGGTGCCTGCCTTGTGCCAGTTTGAAATCGCCCACCATGAAGCAAATTTCACTGTTCAGCCTAATTTTGGGACCACAAGTCATCTGCTGCTGCAGTTCACCCAACGGCCAGAAGGGGGCAACTCAGGGGGCACAAGCCCACAATTCAGAGTCTTGGTGGAGGAGGACCCAAGGAGCAGCCAGAGGACACGGCAGGCCATCACGGTCACCACCTAGCTTAGCGCTCACACCCCGAGGTGGCCGGACACTGGAGCCGGAGGATGGCACTGCCCGCTTTGGGGTCGACTTCTCAAGTCTGTCGCTCAAGTGCAGAGCGAAGCTCGACGTGGAAATCCGAGGGAAAAGGCGAATGCGGGCACAGCGGAGTTTCTGTCGACGAGCTCAGCTGTGAGAACATATGGCAGACTGAAAGCTGAACTTGTATTTGCAGGGCCCGCGGTCAGGCTGTCTCCCCCGATTCGTGCCGCTTCGGTGCCCACCATCTCTCTGTGACGGAACGAGACTCGCCGAGCGAGCGGTCAGGCTTGAGAGAGCGGCAATGGAGCGATGGTCCCGCAAGTCGCCCGTCTGGGGTCCACGTCCAATGAGGGCAGCAGGTGCCAAAGCCAGGTCACTTGTGGGGGCGGTGGGGGGGGGGGGGCTGCTGTTGTGGTCCCCCAGTGGTGGCACGTCTGTCACTTCACCTCGATGGCCAACATACACACAGAGGTGTGTGACACTTTCCAAAGTGAAGGGGCTCAGCCTGTGTGATCTTGTCATGAAGCCAGAGGGCGTGAGTGTGGCATTACCCCCCGTTTCGTTGTGACCCCTGTTTTATTTTCAATGCCATGGTGCTCCTCAGGTGTGAACGTGCGCAGGGCCAAGCAAAGCCATACAGATGCCATCTTTGAGCTCCGCTCATCTGGCTGCACTGGCACCTCCCGCCTCTAGGTCGTCCCTGCCTGGTGATGACAACTGGCACAGTTTTAGAGGAGAAGGCTGAGAAATCAGGCACATGTTTGGAGGTGGGCAAGCTATAAGGCCAGAGGATGGCACAGCGCCCAATGACCGAGGCCATTACTGCACCAGACATCACTTGATGATCTCCCATCATCTGAGACCCCAGGCACATCATTGGGGGGGGGGGGGGGGAGTGGTGCTGCCCACTGAGCTCACTGCACACCTCTCTGGGTGAACGACAAGGCTGAGGACGTGGACATGACGTTAAGGTGACAGGAAGTGCCACAGAGGATCTTCACCCAGGACCCCCAGACCACCTGGGCTGGAATGCCCATCACGTGGTGAACACCCAGCTTTTCTCCTTCGGGCTGTTAAAACGGATAACGAAGGCCTGGCAAAGGTGCCAGCTTCATCCGGTTTGATCTCCTCAGCTTCGTCCAAGTATGCCAGGTAGGAATTCAGGGGTCTCCATCCTGACTTTAGATGGCAGCTGAATGTTTGCCCACTCCAAGGATGGACTGCTGTCCTAACCCTGGAGGTCATTGGCACCACTGGACCCTAACGCACGTCACAGACTACGGGGGGCTTGGATGGCCAGTGGAGAACAGAAGGGGAATCCAAAAATCCAAAGTCCGAGCGCTCAGCCGACTCCGAGTCTTAGCGTTTGATGGCAAAAAGCAAACACGGCGCCAGCCTTTGGCATTAGGGATGTGCTTAGCCGTGATGTCATCATCAGACTCCTCCCAGAACCACGCCCCCTAGCAACAAACCCTCCCATCTCGACCACAAGATGCTCATGGAAATGAAAAGAAACCTCCAGCTTTGAAATACGGTGGGCTTCTTCTCCACAGCCTGGACCCTCGGTCCAGGTCACGACCCCAGAGGACACACCCTCAACAACACAACCAAAATGGTGACACAGAGAGTGGGCTGCTGAAAGGCCGATTGGCCACACGATGACCAGGCTGTGGTGTGGTGGGGTAAGACGGTGGGACCACCCAGGTCAAAGCACGAGCTGTCTTGAGGCCTGGACTGAACTGGCATCGCCGCTGCCCACTCTTCTCTGAAATCTCACACAAGTGACTGGCACACTTGCCCGCTTCCCATCACCTCATCTCTGTGTCTGTGCTGCTGCCGCCCAGAAGTCCGAGGAGCTCCTGGCACAAAACAGCTGTGGCTCAAATGCCAGGAAGTGCTGCCCAGTCCATCCTGGAGCCATTGCTGCTGTGGGGCATCTGAGCGGGGACCCTGTGAGGTCTCAGGAATAACGGACAGAGCGCCAACGGAGACCAGATGGCATGAAGTGCAGTGGACCACCACGCCCAAAACCTGCAGCAGCAAAGGGCGTCACTCTGATGTCCTTTACTCCTTTTAGGGGGGCTGCAGAGGGTGCCTTTAAGGGGGAGGCAAATCAAACGTCTTCTTCTCCTCCCTGGCAGACCAGGAGGGCACAGTACCTGAGCAGGCTTTGGACGAGCCTGTGCCCTCCTCCTCTGTGCCCACCTCCTCTCCATTCTGAAGGCGAGGTGGTTTCTCTGAGTTACCTTATGGGTCTGAGCTGAGGAGAGGAGAGGCCTGGAGAGGTCAGGGGGTCTCCTAATGGGGGACATGGAGTTGGCACCACAGGGCATTCGCAGCGTATATGCGGGTATGCCTCTTCCTATGAGATGCACCACGGGCACCATCTGGGCTTGCAGGGCCAGCGTTGTGCTGTCATGGTTGGTCAGGTGGGCTCTAAGAGATCCAGCCAGTCTTTGGCTTGCACAGGTCCACATTTACCTTGGCACGCTTTGGGACACCCCTTGGTTTTATCTGGATGTCACCAACATGTCCCACCTGTCCCAGCCAGGCCTGCCTCCTGAAGTCTGCCAGAGTCGCCATCTGCGGACCCGCTCCCTCCGTTCATTACGGGGTCCCAGAGGAGGTAAAAGACGGCCCTCATGATGGCCATACTGAGTGCAGGCCACGTCAGGGCTGAGAAGTGCCAAATGTGTGGCCTGGCACCGGTGGAGATGCCTCTGAGGCTCCACATGCCAGTCTTCTCTCTGACATTGGCACGCATGCAGCGGGTGGCACTCACCTTCTTTTGGGAAAGGCGTGGTCTCAGCCAGCTGGACATTCAGTCAGTCAAGTAGTAAAAAGTGGCGTCTTGAACCCGAGTTTGAAATGCCTCATTACACTGAACAGCACCACATACCAGCCTCAGTATGCCACCGGGTGTGCCCATCTTGTATGTATGCTGGCCAAAAGACCCCACGCTGACTGGTGCTGCCTCAGTCCCCTTCATGACCTTGGCCAAGAGATGTGCCACTTCTCTGCCCTGTGAATTGGGAGAACAGGCCCCTTGTGGGTGGCACATGGCCCACCTCATGCCTGACAATGCCAGGGTGAGCTCAACATGGACAGAGATTTATGTGACAACAAAAGTGAAAGCTGACAGACGTGGCGTTAAGCGAATGAGCGGGCACACGAAGCAGAGAGCACCCGGACAGCCGGAGGAGAGGCGCTATATAGCAGACGTGCCCCCCCCTTGTGCCCCGAGGCGCTCCAAACAAACTCCTGGCTTCTCAAAAACAAACACAGCTTGAGCCCCCGCCGCGGCGTCGGCGAGCGTTTGTCGTGTTTGGAACGTTTCCACCGCTCATCCATCATTTGTGTTTACACCTGAAGCGGACCCCCGAGTGCTTTCTCCTTACCTGTGAATGTCGCTTGTCGATCCGAGCCTTCTGCCTGCCGCAGCGCCGGACTCCCAGCACACCTCAGGACTCTCGCTGTGGCACTGAAAGTCGAGGGGCCTTCGGAGTGGTGTCAAGGGGTCCTGCAGCCCCTCGTTAGACTCCTCACATTGTCACTCACATCACGTGACAGTCCCCAAAGAGACAAAACATGGCAGGGTTTCTGATGTCCCTGGTAAGTCGTTCACTTTCAACCAATCGGCTTTAAACTCGGCCTCTGACATCATAAACCAGGAAGTGCGTGGACCCTTCTACAAAATCCTTCAAAAAGTAAACCTCCCGGTAAAACTCCTAAGGAGACTCATCAACTAATGAGAAATCATCGGCCTCCCCACATGGTGTCTGAGGGTGGGGCTCAGCGGCACCCCCTGGTGGTCACAATGAGCAAATGTGCAGATGCCTGCTAGAAATCCTGCCGACTCCACCGATTGTGACCACAAGGGGGCCCCACACCTGGGACACATTGGCACCCAACACAATCCTCAGATCAAATCAAACGTTTTATTTGAAACACAAACACCAGCCAAAGACTAGCAAACAGACCCCCCCCGACTCGGAGTCCACAATGCGAGACAGGGGGACACACAGGAAACCAGGGAGGTTCTCCCCCAATGGCACCTTCTAATGGAACCCAGGGACCTCGACAGGGATGCAGTTCCCATGTGCCCCCGTGTGAGTGTCCAAACTGGGATGCCACAGGAAGACCGCTGCCACCTGGCATATGGGGGACCGGCTTCCACTGGTCCATGTGGTCCTCCCATCCAGGAGTGAAATGATCCAACATCCCAGTCCTTCCTCTTGTCCACTTACACTCTTCATCAATGAACTGGACAGGGGGCTCCCTAGTTGTCTGGGTGTGCGAAATCCCCAGTGGTCCCGTGGTGTTTAAGGACCACCGTTCATTCCGGGCACATCCCGTGTCCCATGCAGGACCCCCAGCCAGGCGTTTCTAACCGAGACGTGAAGCCCAAGCAGCCTGCTGAGTTTTCCTCTTTGTGTCCACATGTAGAAAATCGAGCCCTGGGGGTCCGAGGGTCTGCAGGAAGCGGCAGCGATAAAAAGGTGTGCTGGAATTTATTTGTATTTAGAGAATGCAGATAAAGAGCAGAGGAAGCCAAGATAATGCCAGGGACTGGCGCAGCTCTAAAGTGCTTTCTCATCACGGCGCTCCAGGAGATAAGAGCCATTTGACGCAAACGTGCCGCTTGGGTCTCAATCAAGTCACATTGGACCCTGGGGCCTCTACTGGGGGGGGGGGTCACGGACTGACCACCATATGCAAGACCCGGGCATCGCTGGTATACGAGAGCCACCCTCACACCTTTAATAAGAGCCGTGCCCAGTGCCAGGTGTGCCACCGCACACTAGGTGGGCCCTGTTTGACGTAACGGGTCAGCCGTGTCTTCCTGGGCAGGCGTGGAGGGACACAAACATCAAAGCCGCCAGTGAATGTGTGGCATCTTCGAAGGACACTGTGGGCCAAGTGATGCCAATGGCCTGAGGGAAGAGGAGCTATGAGGGTGCAATGCCACCTGCGAGATGCACCGGGAGGTGACGGTCCCATTTCACCCACGAGTCCCTGGCCTGCCGCTCCACCTACGCGTATTTTACCTGCATGGCTGTTGTCCTCGTCAACAAAACACAAAACAACAGGCAGCCTGGCACACGGGCTCCTTCAGAGCAGAGCATGGCAGACGAAGCTCCACAGCGCCCAGTCAGACGACAGCTTTGTTATAAGGGGACTATTGAAATAATGAGTGGTGATCGTATTCCATGAGCGACACCTTCACCAGGTGGCAGTGCCAGCCACCAACCTGGAGGGCTGAAGATGGCAGTCAAGGGAACACCACCGAGAGACTTTGAGCAGGTTGGCTTCCTGAAAGCTGTGAGCTGATGGAGATCTCGTAACGCTTTCTCCAGTTGGGACCACACCTGGGCATTTGTCCGTGAGCTGGTACATCTGACTGTTCCACCACCATCACTGGCATGACAGCATCCATCCCATTTCGAACCTGCTAATCAAGTGCAGGGCCACGGGGCCTAGGGGTGGGCTCTCCTGATAGCAGTGGGCATGAGACAGATACAAACCCCGGACCGCATGCCAGCCCACTAGAGGGTTGGTGTGGAGCTGCCAGTCAGACTAACATCCATATCTTTAGAATGCAGGAGTAAACCTTACGTGACTGAGGGAGAAGCTGACAGAGACACGGGGAGAATGGGCAGTGCCCAGGCCAGCATCTGAACCCAGGACTCAGAAAATGCCAAGGTAGCAGCACTAAGCACTACACCACATGACAGCCTCCTTCAGAACAAACTTAGAAACACGAAAAGGCCGTGAGGAGGAGGAGGAGGAGGATGAAGAGGAGGAGGAGGCCAGCCAAGAGCAGCGCAGCTCACTGGTGCTCTCCTTCCATGTGATGCCAGCAGATGAGGGCAAATAAAGACATCAGAGGGGGCACCAGAGGCCCACAGGAAGGTGTGGATCCAGGGGGGCAGCGCTGAAGATGGGGGCAGAGAAAGAAATTGAAACGGAGGGTTGAAGAGGCGCCCACCTGCTTTGCTGTCTTGGTGGTACATTTCCCCTCGGCCCACCACAAAGCTAATTTGATTTATTATTTTAGAAATTGCCTTTGGTTCAAACAGAGCTCCAGCAGAGTGCCCAGGGGTGGGTGGGCATGCTGCCCTCTGCTGGTCACCAGGTGCATTCAAATCAGTTCAGTTTATTCCGAGCCAAAAATGCAGTTTGGGGTGACTGGCCATTCCAAACTGGCAGCCGTGCAAGTGTGTGTGGGTAGGCCCAGTGGGATGCCAAGCTACCTTAAACTGGGTTAGGTGGGTGTGAGAATGTTACATGAAACGTGATGGGATTCATTCTAACAGGTGGCGCACCCCAAGCATCAGCACTGCTGTCGAGGGTCCTAATGCCAAGCCCACTGCTGTCTGACATTGCCAAGAGATTCGCAGTTTTGCCACAGTAAGGAACGCACCACTCAGAGAGAACTTATCTTGTTTTCCTCACCCGTCACTCGTGGCATACACCACGGGCTTCTCTTTGTCACATGTCATCGAGAGTGGCGGTCGGTGATTGTGAGTTTTAATTATTTACGTCTGTTTGAAATGATGAACTGTTTCAAGTGTTTGTGGGTGGAGCCCCCCAGGAGGCGGAGTCACTCTGACATCACTGCTGATGGCTCCTCCCACCTCCTTTTTCTGGAGGCCCAAGGTGGAAACCCAGGCAGATGGATGGCTTTGGTGTTTTTGTGAAGTTGTTCTTCTTCTTCTTCTTGTTGGTTTTATTTTTGTTCTTATTTTACTGCTGACTGGGTTGCCCTTGGCATCTGAGCGCTGGGTCTCCGCTGCGTCGGCTCTTTACTTTTTAGGCTCTTTTGAGTATTTTGCTCTGTTTTTCCCAGGGGTTTGCGGTTATCCCCTCCCCTTGTAGGGTCTTTTTGGGATATTTCTGTATATTGTGGGCTAAGCTGGAGTGAGTGGGCCTGACCTGGACTGGCGAGTCTACGGACTAACTTGTCTTTATGGGTCTTCTTGGTGGCCTCAGCCCCCTTCTGCCATGGCTGTAACTCCTTCTCACAACAGGGGGGGGTTAGTACTGAACAGCAGTACACAAATCCTCACCTCAGCCATGGATTGAGCCTTTGGGTTGGGGCCCCGCCTCTCCCCCTCATCCATTGACCAAGAGTCCTGCCTTCAATTCAAAAGCTTCATCCACTGCCTCATTTTAAAAAGAACACAGAAACCTCTAGGGGGCTCATGGCCCTCAATCAAAGCTGCTGTCCTGCCAGTCACGTCTGATGCCAGTGGCACCACCTTGGCTAAGCACCCATTGCCAAGGACAGGAGGCAGACCAGCAGGCGGGCGACAAACTGAAAAGGTCAAAGTTCAGTGCTAAACCGAACTGGAAGCCAGTGTAGGGACACAAGACCACCACGCCACACACTGCAGCAGTGAGGATGGACCTGAGCTATGTGTCCCAAGTTAGAGTCACCAGTTTGTGTCATCTGCTCACGTTTGGGGTCAGCAGGAAAACCAGCCCCCTGGGGTGACTCTGTAAAGCCCACTCACTGCCATCTGGGTGGCACGACTGAATAATCCACTTGGCGTGGACCCTTTCTGGTGAAGTGAGTGGTCTTCTTTGCTTGCCAGTCACAGTATGTGAGTGTGTGAAGCCAACCACAGGCGGACCACCCAGCCTACGTGGCACGGCCCCAAGCCCTTAGTGTTACTAGTTACCTTTTACTGACAGCTTGGGGGGGCTCATCGGCTGGACTGCGGACCACTGTGCCCCCCACATCACCCGGGCCTTTTAAAGAGCACAGCGCCCCCTTCTGGTCCTTTACTCACATATCAGAAACAACCTCACGGCTGAGCAAGTGTCGCCCTCAGAGGTGCCAGCTGGTGCACAGGCAGAGAGTGAGGTCACCGTGGTGGTCTCCACTCGCCACCCCTGCTCAGACTGCGGCTCACAGAGAGCAAGTTCTCTTCCAGGCATCACAGCAGGGGGTCACTTCATCGCTCTAACAAAATGGCTTTTGTCACCCAGGTGTCAGAACTGATGAGCCTGCCAATTATTGTGATCTGCTGAAGACAGGACAGCGAGAGAAGGAGGCTGAAGCCACTCGCACACCGCAGGGGAAACGCTCAGGGCTGCTGCCAGCGCACACTCACTCGCACACTCGCTGTCTCAACACGAGGGTCTGCAGTCAGGGGGTCAGCCTGAGCGCTGCCACCCAGGACAAACGGGAGGCCCAGGTGACATTGGACAACACGGGGGCTCTGTCTGCCCATAAAGACACGGTCACCGTCACTCGTTGGGGACAGACGCACGACATGCAACGACACACATAGCATATACAGTGGCACATGGTAGATCAGCAGTGAAGGTGCCACCTAATAGACTCGTAGGGACCCCCAGTCCAGGACGTTCGGTGGTCCAGGTGAGGGGTGCCCCTCCTCGTGGTGCTCCCGTGATCTCTCAGGCATCTGTCTCCTTGGCGCTGCTGTCACACGGAGTGCAGATGGTTCGCCCCCACAGAGTGCTCTGTCACTCTTGATTTGCGCCACTCGGCCTGACAGCCCGCCTGATCCTCTTTGAAAGGCCATCTCTCATGCCACATGGCCCCTGACATTTCCAGAAGAGCCCTGCAGACACCTTGCAGTGGACTGGAGGGAAGAAATGAAGAAGCTCAATTGCACCGATGAGGAGACGTCTGCATGCCAGTGGTGGACTGAGGGGGCTAACGTGGCTGCCGCCATCACTTCTCATCCCGTCAGTAATCAATCCACTTCCTCGTCACAGTCTGGGAAGTCGGCCGCAGTTGGTCTTCTGTTACGGTGGCTGATGGCACCACACCAACATCTGGGTCTTCATGGTGGAGCAGTTACCCTGTGATCTGTGATCTGTGAGCGATGCCACTAGGGGGCGAGACACCTCGGGGCACACTTGGCGGCTGCTCTGCCCCAACCCTCCTCCTCCTCTCATGACCCTTCAGTCTTGACGAAGACCCAGAAGAGAGCAGGTGGTGGCGGCGGGCAGGGCAGGACAGGGCCTGGCACAGGAGTCATGGGCAGGGCACTCAGACTCCGTCCCCAGAGGGCCACCGCAGCTGCAGTGTCATCGTCATGAAGAGGCAGGTGTGGCCGTGCCCTTTAACTCCGATGGCCTCACTCGGTGGTCCAATTCTCTTTTTCGTCAGCCAGCAGAGATTTGTCTCGGTTTCTCAGTCCTTCAAATCTAAAGATGCCCAAACGATGCCAACCCAGAGTTGCTGGTTAGCTGCGGACGGACTTTGCATCTTGCTGGGTAAGGAAAAAAAAGGGATGAAGATGGTGCTGAAGTGAAGGTGAAGAAGGCTGAGGAAGTCCCAGACAATGACCCTTGAATTTGAGACCTCCGCCCCAGTGCCGGACCACTCACAACTCAGGCATCTCTTCTTAAACCCCTCTTCTTCTGTGCCAGTCTCTCCACGATGTGGCACCTATGGTGAGTCGATTACAAAGCTCCTCAATCAGCACTGAAGACACAGGGACACGACAGGGTACTGAAGCCACGGCACTGTGAGGTGCCACCTGAGTGGGTATCTCCTTGCTGCTCTCTAAGTCCATCATGTTGGCACAGCTGCTCTTCTTTGAAATTCACCCAAGCAGATGTCACAAAATGAGGACCCCGAGTCACAGACGTCATCACCGGAGGAAATGGCAATGCATGTCAGGGTCGAGCACTACACAGAATCCCCCATTGGGTCATATAGCGCCCTGACTAACTATACAGCACACTTGAGGGGTCTCACGTGCAGCTTTGGTGGGTCAGGCGGACCTCAGACTTGCGAGGTTTAAAGCTCCTCGTCCACATGGAGCTTCGTTTGTTCTTCTTGTGGTTTTGCACCCACCGGACCCTCACCGCCTTCCCCCAGTGTTCCCCCAGTTCACGCCCGGAGACGAGTGTTCTGAACACCATCTTGTCACCCTGACGTCTATCATTTATATTCATTTTCCAGGGCCCTGGGCTGTTGTGCCATCGGCAGGTTGGCGATGTTTTTTTTTTTGTTTCTTTCTCCCCCCAAACTCTGCACAGCTGGGACAATCAGCCCGGTGCCCTGACAGATGTTGGCAGGCTGAGAAATCTGAAGACAAATAGGCAGCCAGGATTCTGCAGAGAAACTTCCCAACGTCAAGTCACGCTGATGGATCTTAAGAGTTTCGCTCGTATTGTGAAGAAGACCACCCGCCCCCAAATCCTACCCCCCCCCCCCCCCCGTGATGGCTCGGGTGTCCTCCTTCGTCCATTTGAACTTACGGTTCACAGACGCCGCCCAGACGTCAGATGGTGCAGCGGGTCTGGTAGCATCTTCATGGCCGTGGCAAGCACGAGTCCTCAGAACTCCCCTCGGCCCCCAATCCCCGAGGGTCTTCACTCAGACCGGGGACTCGTCTGAGACCCCGAGGTGAGACGAATCGTGTGCAAGTAGACGGGAAACGCAAGGGTGTCCCGTGAACAGACTGGCAGACGCCAAGCGAGGCCTCATCTATCACAAGGCGCGTGGCTTACGGCAGTCGATAAAACACTTTGAACACGTAGCCATCAGCCAGCATTTTAAAAATTCAATACCATCAATTCATGAACTGGCACACCGAGAGAATCCTAATACCAAGGGTGACGCTCTCTGCGGTTAGCGGATCGGCGGGTATAATGGCTGTGACAAGTGAGGGGCTTCAGACTCAGGGCTAGTGGGCGAATGAGAAGACTCAGATGTCTGGACTCTGAAGGACTGGGCGGCGGGCAGGGCAGGGCCTGGCACAGGAGTCATGGGCAGGGCACTCAGACTCCGTCCCTAGAGGGCCACCGCCGCTGCAGTGTCATCGTCATGAAGAGGCAGGTGTGGCCGTGCCCTTTAACTCCGATGCGCTCACCTCGGTGGTCTAATTGCGCTGATTTTCTTTTTCGTCAGCCAGCAGAGATTTGTCTCGGTTTCTAAGTCCTTCATATCAAAAGATGCCCAAACGATGCCAACCCAGGTTTGCTGGTTAGCTGCAGACGGGCTTTGTATCTTGCTGGGTAAGGAAAAAAAAGTGATGAAGATGGTGCTGAAGTGAAGGTGAAGAAGGCCGAGGCCATCCCAGGCACTGACCCTTGAATTTGAGACCTCCGCCCCAGTGCCGGACCACTCACAACTCAGGCATCTCTTCTTAATCACCTCTTCTTCTGTGCCAGTCTCTCCGGCGGTGTGGCACACATGGCCTCCTATGTGAAGATCATTGATTGAATCAATTAAAAAGCTCAATCAGCACTGAAGACACAGTGACGAAGTGCCACCTGAGCGACCTATCAGCACATTGGTTGTCTCATGCCAGGCAATGCCCCTCCACTCTCAGACTTGTGAACGGTGATGGAGATGCGCTGAGGTGGCGATCAGTTTCCTTGTTGCTGTTTCCACAAATGCAACTTACGATTTTCCTTTGGGCTCACTTGGTGTCGCTGGTGATGCCCGGCGCTTCTCTGAGGTGAGCTATTTCAGGAGTTGGCCTGAGCTTAGATGTCTGCCGGTGACAGAAGCTGGTGACACTCGTCTAAGCCACTCGTTTGTCACGTTTCCAAACCACAGAGCCACCACGTGATGATGAAGGTCACTCTGCATTTGAAATGCTGGACACTCCAGACAAAGCCAAAAAGGAACTGTGTGGCACACATGGCCCAGAGCTAAAGGTGCAAAATGAACGTAGCACACAGAAAAGGGGCAGGTGGTCACGAGGAGCCAGACGTCCAGTGAGCCCACTGCTGCACCAATGAGTGACCAGATGAAGAGCAAACACAAGCTGGGGGGCACCAAGGGGGCACACTGAACTGGAAAGAGAAGTGAAGCCGAGACCGGGGGGCCTGTGCACGGCCAGAGGGGCAGCGCGTCGGTCATCCAGAAAGGCGCCTGAAGCCACAGCCTGCTAAACATCAAGGGGGGCACTTAAAGGTACAAAGTTCAACCCACACACGTGACCGCCACGTCAGAGAGAGCACCACGGCCCATCGTCATGCCCACTTACACTGCGCCGGGTATACGTGATCAATGTGAAGTGGGCACACTGGTGGAGGTCGGCTTCTGACCGGAAATGAAGGTCAAGTGTGGCTGGACCACCATCTGTGGGTGGCTTATCTCCATCTTGAAATGTGACACCGTGAGCACAGAGATGTGAATTTGGTGGACACCTTCATCCAAAGTAACTTACAGTAGTTTGGGGAGACAGAGGGAGACCCTTCAAGATGAAGACCACTTAAAGAACCAACTGGCTGAAGTCCATTGGGGTCTACAAAGAACTGTGGCCTTCCTCTATCTGATCTCCGTCCACACACGGCGCACACGTGTTGAGTCCACATCAGAGTGCAGCGCCCACGGGTGCCACTGGCTGACCGCCATTCATACTTTACAGGCACTCCTTCCATCCACGTTTCACTATTGGGACTCACGGCCACAGACTCCATTCCTGAAATCCCAGAGGCTTCAATGCTCCGTAGTCAGTAGAGGGAGGACACGCCATTTTAAAGAGGAGAGGCTGGGCACATCCACTAATGCCATGCGCTGCCAGCCGCACCCACTTCACGACAAACACCTCAAGACATAAACTTGGGAGTGACGGACACATTCCAGGTGCTCAGTTTGACTGTTGTGTGTGTGTGTGTGCTGTAGGTCCATGCCAAAGAGAACCTGACGAAGTCTGCCAGCCTGCCCACCAAAGCACCAGACACTCAGTGACGTCACCTAAGCGCACTTCACTTCACTTCACAGGACGCTGGCTCCATTCTCAGTTTAGAACCAGGACTGTTTGTCTGAGGGCCCCTAAAAGAGCTGAGTACAAGTTGGGGAGACCTGAAGGCGTCTGCATTACTGGGGTCCCCTGCCATCTCTGGTCACCACAAAGTGCCAACTGACCCACTTGACAACAAGAATGTCAAGAATATTTGGCCCAAGGTGACCATTCGTGTATCCATTAGTCACCCACAGTGATGGTCAAGGCAGAGTGGGTACAACGAAATTACAAGTGGCTTCAACTGGGGGTCCGGCCTCAACAGCAGCAAACAAAAGCCAAGAGCAGCCAATCCAAACACGTTGTGTGGGAGTGTCCTCTTACAGCAGGGCGGAGCATTTGAACTGGACACACTCCCCATTGCGTCATCCCCTGGTCAGTTCTGACCAGTCACCGCTCTGGTTGCCATGGCGCCTTATGTGATGTCAGCACTCTACAATACAACACAATACCATTGATATTTGTAAAGCCCTAAATCACACAAGGGGGGCCGCGGTGGGCCTTAACAGGCCCTGCCTCTCGACAGACCCCCAGCCTTGACTCTCTAAGAAGACATGAAAAAACTCCCAAAAAAATGGAAGAAACCTCCGGAAAGGCAATTCACAGAGAGACCCCTTTACAGGTAGGGTGGGCATGCAGTGGGTCACTAGAACACAATAGACAGAGCAGAAGTCCTCCTCAATACAATAGAAATATGACGAGTAAAGAGCAGAACTCAACAGGAGACGATATCCCATAATAGGACTGGGATTTGGTCAGAGTCCTGGAGACCTCGGCCATCAAGCTGCCTCCCCCTGTTGGCCAATCCACAGCTGAGTCAGCCAATCCGGTGACAGGACCCCTCGACCTGACGATTCCTGCGTTCCTCCATCAGAGGTGACTTTACCTTAGGCAGGCAGGTGGGCAGTGGCACCAAGTGGCACATTTGAGTACCAAGAAGAGAATCAGAACAGGTGAGGGTGAGTGACACATTAGAAGTGTCATGTGACTTCTGTTGTAGTGCCAATGACAGTCTGCACAGTTGATCAGCAGCTCTAGTCAGGGTGTGCTAAGCTGAAGTGGTGAGGATTTGAGAGCTGAGACCAAAGGGGCATCTCTTAGAGTGGCAGGCAGACCACTGCACAGTTTAGGGGGGTCCTGGAACTAAAAGCTCCGACCTCCTGCTGTTATTTTATTAATTCTTGGCATCACAAGCAGAGCGCCATCTTGAGATCTGAATGTGCGCTCAGGTTTGTAAGTCATGATAAGTTCAGAGCCCCGCTATTTAAGGCTTTATGTGTCAAGAGGAGGATTTAGAAATCTGCCCTAAACTTACCCGGGCACCATTGTGAGGAGGACAGGACTGGAGTGATGTGTTCGTATTTTCTAGTTCTTGTAATAATTCTTGCAGATTAACTGGAGGCTGAATAAAGAACAGTGACAAGAGGATCAGCAGTGGGCTTATCTGAGATCTCGGGGTCACTCGGAGTGCGTTTTCAAATACGGGTGACCCCCCCAGAGCACTGCACTATAGCCAACAAGGCCAGAGGGCGTCCAGTGAGTAAGCAGGACCTCCAGTTCCACAGCTCGAGCTCTTCGCCGTTGTCGGCTTAACGATATTTCAGCACCACACGTGCAGGTGGGCCGTCCAGAGCACAGGACACTTGGACTTTGTGTCACGCGAGGTACGCCAGCTTATCCTTGGATGCCTTGGGATTGTTTGTTGTTGTCCAGTTTGTTTTCGCTCCAAAGCCGATTCTGTCAGGAATTGTCGTATCCATCACTGCAAACACGTGAGACGAGTGGCAGGTCAGCATGAAGTTCCCTTTAACAGATGTGCATGCCAAGCTGACATCTGGCATATGGGCACCGCTGTTCACTGCGCAGAGACTGGCACGACCCCCTTGAAGCCCAGTGCTCTCACTTCATTTCAATTTAATTTATTCACAAATCGAGCACAGCGGATCCAAAACCCAAAGATGCCATGCAGTCAAATTGTGATGATGATGATGATGATGATGATGATGTCATATCACTGCCAGTCTCTCTGAAATAATGGAGCTTCTTAGTGTCCCTTCTCTATGCAGTAACACCTTTGTCATCAGGGTCCTCACGGCCACCCAGCAGCCCCCATGGTCCATAAGCATGTGTGCCATAGTGATGCCACATCCACGCCAGGGTCGACTGCTTTAGGGGCTGTCAGAGTTCCCACTTGTCACGTCTCACTCTTCTACTTCTGTGTGGTCACACAAGTGTCCCATGAAATGCCACACTGCTGCTCCATGTCCACATTTTAGACGTACAGCACCGTAGTGAGAATTACGTGGCACCGCGTCTACGGTTTGAGCACACTGATGCCGCTTCTGGCTGACCACAGGTTTTATTTACAAGCTCGGCATTACATCACAACTCGCAGGACCACCGTAGGTTTGTCTTCTCCAAACTGTTTGACTTGGGGTGCCCACTTTGCACTTTTAGAGCACCGCCCCATATAAAGCCCACCCAGTCCTTATTTGATGCTATTCACTGCGTTTATAAAACCGAAGTCATACGAGAAGGAGACCTTCATCGTCATTTTCTTGTCTGTACCACCAGCAGCTAAACAAACACAAAGCCCCCCTTTGGTAATCCAGGAAAAGACACAAATAAGAAACAAACCTCCAGTGGTCTCCAGCTAATCCCAAAGCTGAATCCATCGTGCGTAGCCACAGTCCCCCGCCATGCACATCAGGGACAGCAAGGGGACGGACCACCCAGTGCTGGGGTCTTTGCTTGCCTCTGAGTGCAGGTGTTTAAGATCTCAACGCCTCTGCCCCCTAGTGGCCTGTACAGCACAGTCCCACCCTGGCGCTGTGTGACCCTGATCAGGTCACGTGATGTCGCGTTTGGGTGCTGGTGAAAGGCGTCAGCTACCTGAGAGGGGTCTTGGGCCACAAGAGTTACATATTTGTGTGTGAATATTTTAATGAAGAATCTCCAGAATGTATTGTTGGGACAGATGCGACATTCACTGAACCCCTGGCGTTGTCAACGTGTGACAAATGAATAAATATCCATCGAAGCAGCGGCCACCAAAGTCGAGAAATCGACATTATGGCGGCGATATGAAATGACCTGCGCCACACAAGTGACACTCCTCGAATCCCAGTATACTAAAGATGGCACTGAAGGGGGCTGCCCACTCGGATTTTCGACTATGAATTTCCCGTGGAGGTGTGACACACTGCAGGACGGTGCCATCAGCCCACAGAAGAAGACTCAAGGCTAGCCCCCTAAAGACTACCTGGTCCTTGGAGGTACGTAGGCGTCCTAAACTCAATGGTGAACGGCGCCACATATAGTCGACTGGCACAGGTACTATAGGGCACGCCTGGCGCAGTAGCAGACCGACCGACTGGCACCTCCCTGCCTGTCGCTTTGCTCCTGCTGCCTCGTTGCTCTCCCTTTAATGCAGAGAGCGCGCGCGCGCCATCCGGAGAGGTTGGACGGGGGAGCCGGCAGTGGCGCAGATGCCCCTGGGCATGGCTCCCAGACAATATATACCTCGCACCCAGCAGAGAGGCTCTCAGTGACGGCGGGGCACGGACTGGGCGGGCAGAGAGAGGAGCGCGACGTGCAGGTACCTTGGCATCGACTCGCGGACACTCGGCGCCTGTGAGTTGATTTCTTCATATTCTTTTACTCGAAGTGCGAAATGGGAGGGCGATCGTGTTGGGGTCGGATTTCCTTTAATTTGGCTTTTTGAAATTAATAATTAATCAGACACCTGCCCCAAACAATCCAGGAAATAATTCGCGAATTGGGGAGTTGATGATAAGAAGACCTCTGAGTCGTGTCCGTCAGGCAGCGGTTGGCAGGACCGTCCTGTGCCCGACTTCTTCTTCGGTTACTTTATTGTTCTTTTTCGTGATAACAGATAACGGTCGCTGTCCCGCCGTCGCCTGGCCGGTGTTTGTCTTTGTTTCGTTTGTTTAGTGGGAACTGCAGTTTGTTCGTTAAACGCGAATGAATTACATTGTGCACATTTCTGAACACCGTGCGGAGTTTGGGTTTATTTGATTATTAGTTCGCTTTTCGTTTTCTTTGTAATTTCTTCTTTCTTGTTAAAACTGTAAGCATGTTCTATCTTTAAATTCAGCCCCCCCCCCGTGATTTGTACGGCACACCTTCTCCAGTTCAAAACTCTAAAAGCGGACGAGCACACGAGTGCCATCCCGCACACATTCACGCGGACCCCGTCTCTCCGCTCCGGCCGAAGGTCACCCCGTTCCTGTCCGACACCCGGACACGCTTCCCCTGCTCTCAGTTCTTCGTGCCGTCTACCGTTTACTAATCGTAACGGACGCTGTAAAACACGCGTGTTTGGCTCTCTTTGAACGCAGTCGCGTATCGTTCGGGACCAAAGCCACCGAGGACATGGCGGGACACATCTGGCGTAAGTGACGCCTGTCCTCGCAAAGACGAGTATGGGGACGCGCCGTTTGTGTATCTGGGCACAGCGTAGCGTTTCAACTTTTTGACTTCTTCTTTCTCAGGGTCTCGAATTTCGCCCACCGGGAGACCACAAGCTAATTCAACGGAAAGTGACCGCGCACTCCCTCCGCTTCTTGAGCAACTTCTTAACGTCGATCACGCCTGATCAATCGGTGCCTTTCACAATAAATAAAACCTTTTTTCTCAAAGAAAATATTTCCACAGTCAAACCTCATGTGATTCGGTCCTTCGATGTTTACATCAATGTCACGTTCAATTAGACGATCAGACATCGGTTACAATCGACTTTCATGGCTTTGAATTGCATTAGAACCAGAAAACCGCGAACGAGAACTAAAATGTCGTCTGCGCCGCCGCGGTGTCACCTGCTGAAGGCTCCTCGTTTGGCTCATTTTCGGTTAAATTCCTCGGTTTGGAGTCACCGGTCAAATGTTTGTCTCCTGATATACAAACCGGCCGTCTTACTAAGAATTGCAGGAGTTAAGTTCTGTATTACAGTTAGACGTTTGCTTCGTTACGCGTATCGCTCATATTTGAAATTGTTTTAAGCAAATGAGTAGCAAATTTAAAAAACACTGAAAAGATTGGAAAGACAGATTCATATTGCACGACACGTGCGACAAATGACCTTTGTAGTTTATTTCATTTTAAGTACCCTTGATTGTGACTTTCTCACAGCCAGGTAGTCCTAACATGGACGGAGTGTCTGTGGTGGTCCTCATCAGAACTTGACATTTCTGCTGTCCTCACCTAACACGCTCACCGAAAACGGACTCTGCTCGTTTGGGGGGTCCGTCACTAACACGTAGCGCGCGTTTGGCTGCCCTTTGAACCCCGAGCCGGCGATCTGATAATTCGCATTCTTGGAGCTGTGCGCCTGCTTAGCCCACCCGAGCACCCCGCGTCAGCCCCGAAGTGGACCACCGCCGAGTTCAAGCCCTGGACCGCCTGTCGTCGTCAAGCCGTCGGCTGTCTCGCGGTTCGGCAGAAGAAGCGCAGCGATGGTCACGGGGGTCTCGCCAAAGTGCAACGGCCGGTGGGCTGCCAGACCTGTTAGGACTCCCCTTTCTCTTTGCTCGACTCGCATTCTTAACGCGTTGTTCTGCATTCGTTTATTCGGAGGCTCCGTGTATTCTGTGCGGTTATCACCTTACGGCTTTCTTTTCTTTTCTTTTCATTTCTTTTCTTTTCTTTTCCTTGCTTTACTTTAACTTTCTTTTCTTTTCTTTATTTTTATACAGCACACAAGTGAGCGTTTCGCTATCGTCGATGCCATTTTTGAAAAACGCGTTTGAACGATCAGGTGAGCGCAGTGAGTCTCGTCCTGGACACACCGACTTCATTCAGAAGCCCACCGTTTGTCTTTTTTTCTACTCCCCCCCCCCCCCCTCATTCTCTAATCTCTTAATTTCCCCGCACGTTTATCAAACACCTGAATGTTCTCGAATCTTTGCAGGATTCTGTTTTCTTGTTTTATTTTAATTCACTTTTTAGTTAGGATTTAGCACTCGGTCATCTCGTTTCTTCTGAGCCTGCGGCGTTTTTGACAATGCCTTTATCATTATATTTATACAGTATATATCTATATATGAAATGTTCGGGTCAATAAATAAATACAATCCAGATTGTACTAAAGACTGGTACACCGACAATATACTCAGGGCGCGGTGTGTGCCCGTTTGTCGCTTGTGCTCTCCTCCCGACTTCTCTTCGTCAATTCGGAATAAAGAAACACAAACACAGCCAGTCCTGCAGGTCCAGTCCACACCGCTCATTTCAGACGGAGGGTCCCGACATTTTATTTGCGTGTCCGCGATGTCAACGCCAAAGTGTGAAATGAAGAGCGCGCTGCACACCAGCGGCTTGTGACACACACAGTGAGGGTGTAAGAAGGACGTTCGTTCATTTGGGGGAAAGCCAAGCGCTCGTGTAAAGGGCCGGTGACCCCTCGAGAGACCCCTCGTGTGTCTGGACTATAAGGCGCATCCTCCATCACATCCAAAGAGCCGTGGCGTCCGCGTGCGGGGCTGTAAACGCGGGTGGCCGCCACTCTCTGGACCCTCATCAGCCCGCCGTCGCTTCTCTAGAGAAACCCTCGGGCGACAGGCGGTTTGTGGCCCACCCGTCAGTCCTCTTCAGAAGTCACATGTGGGCGTAGCGCTGCGGCCCCGAGCTTCTCCTGCTGTGTCTCCACAACTCCCCGCGCGCGCCTTTTAAACGATCGATTAAACTTTATTGACACTCCGATATGAGCCGCCGCTCAGCACCTTTGCGGTCAGCTGACTTTTTACTGCCTTTGCCTGAAGTGACACCTCAAAGCCCCGTCCTGATCCAGGGGGTCAGACCCCACAGCGCCGTTTATTTTTGTGTTGGGACTTTATCTGTCCCTCCTTAGAGAAGCCCACCTTAGCATTTTTATCTGAAGCCGTTTCTCTTCCTTATGTGAAGAATCTCAGAACTTACGATCAGCATTATGAGAGAGAATTTCAGACCCCGTAAAGAGAAGCAGCGGCCATGCCTGCGACGTCCAGGCTAGTTATTGAAAACCAGTCCCAGACAAACCACAGCCACTTCACTTCACTTCACAGCGACTCACACACCAGTTGTTTTTAATGACAGAAACTAACCAAACGTGTCGCCTCTTCGGCCTTAACTCTATCAGATGGAAATGACAGAAATTCGTCCTCTTACCGTCACAGCGGACCGACATGGAGGTGGCCGTCCCGGTTCAGTTTCACAGTCTTCGTCTTCCCAGCCTGCTTGATGTTCGCGTCATTTCAGCGGCTGGCACCGTCAGTAAGGTCCGCTCGTCGTCTTTGCTCCACAACACTTGGGACTCCGACAAACAAACAAACAAACAAACAAACAAACATCACGTCGAACCGAACAAATCCAAGCAGATCGCGCGGGACTGAGAATGGCGGCCTCGGCTACGCGCGCACTCGCCGTCAGCCAATCAGCGGCTGTGAAATCCCCGCGCGATTCGCCGTCTTCCGGGCTGCCGGGTGATGGGCGTTTCCGTTTGATTTCCGTTACTCCCTGAAGTTTAGCGACTGCTAAAATAAAGTGCACATAATGGAGGGGGAGGGGGTTCTGACGGTTGGACACTGAGAGATAAAAGTCGGACAAAGACCAAGGACAACAGAACGGACCTCCGTGTTGAGGTTTAAACGTTAAAGGAACACACAAAGAAGACGTCTGACGAGCTGACGAGGCTTGTGGTGTTCTCGGCTGCGGGGACTTTTTGGGGGCTTTGGCCTTTCTTTGATTTTGTCGCCCCTGTGATCAGTAGGGTGTGCCACTCGTACCCCTGCCCACTGACACAGGCCACCACTGCGAGCAGAGCAGGTGAGTCAAGCGACGGCGGGCTAGAAGGGTCTCCCACGGCTCCTCCTTATTGTTTTTCCCAGCTGTGGTGTTGATTTGACCTTCGGCTCAGAGCTCGAGATGGCATGGTGGCACAGAGGTTAGTCTCCCAGCTTTTAAACACTTCTCGTTCGGTCCGGGTGCAGTTTGCCCCCCCCCCCCCCCCCCCCCCGTCCTTGTCACTTTTCCTGCCACATCTCAAACTCTTGCACCCCCTTTAACTGACCGCTGTGAGTTGGCCTCTTTGGGTGGGTATCTGTGTGGGTGGTGATGCGCTATAATGGGTACGGTGGGTTCCTGCCTGATCCTGAATGTGTTGGATGGGCAGCACTGCGGCGCCTGGCAGGGTGTGAGTTTCAGGAAGCCGAGCAGTGGTGCCTGAAGCTGCCCAGGAAGGCAACAGGACTGATTGGAGGGGCATCAGCACGGCACCCTTGGGGACCAATTAAACCTGCGGTATAATGTGTGTCCCCACGATGACATTCTGCTTTGCCTTGTGCCACCACAGCCGGGTGGGAGGGAGGACTTTCTCCTCCTTTGCTGGTGCTGCCTGCTGTGACTGGCACTCGCAATGCCAGGTGAATGTGAGCAGATGCCCATTTGTTTCAGGTGTCCAGTTTGTCCCGTCCCCTCAATCCCACCGCTTCCTTGAAGTCCAGGCAGTTTGTCCTGAGTGGGACACAAGTGAGCTGACCGGCATTTAGGCTTTTCTTATAGCGCCTTTCATCAGGGGGTCTGCTCAGCACACAGCGGAAGACAAAGAACAAGCTGAGCCCCTCCATCCATGTCTGCCCCCTCAAGCAGGGCTCTCCCCCCAGAGTGGGACCATTCAGTCACTCACACCAGCACCCTCATCACAGGGGGCACCCAAAGTCACACAAGTGACAGCAGCTAAGCACAAGTTCCGAATGTTTATCACAAACTGAAGCCCCCCTTTAGTCTCCAGGGAATAACACAGAAACGCTAGAAGGTGGCGTAACCCAGTGGTGGGGCGCCAGAGCCTATCCTGGCAGAAAGGACGCCACGGTGCCCTCACTCTGAGACCCCTGCACTGGCTGCCGCACGTTTAGTCACTTAACCCTCACGTCTTTAGGAGGTGCGAGGAAGACCCCCAGAAGTGCCAAGACTGAGAAAGGCATGGCATGGGATAGGAATGCACTGTGCCAGCATGCCATGCTATTTTAGAATAATGGAAGGAGTAGCTGTGGTGGCCTTCTGCCCAATGCCCAGCAGCTTGTGACCCTCCTCCTAACGCCTTACTAGTCTGCTGGGTGGCATCATCCTGGGTCTTGGGCACATTTCCTGTACTCCCACCTTTCCCAGAAGCCTCATCTGCTTTCTTTTGAGGCCTTCCCGTGTCGGGGGTCTCGGCTTTTGGCACAGCTACGGTTCACAGTCAGGACTTGAAGCACGTGGGCGAGGTGACATCCAAGAACACTAAAGTGCGAGGGTGGGCTTGTTGTAAAGTTGTCCTGACTTTTGGATGGCATGAGTTCATAATGAGGAAGAAGAAGAAGAAGAAGAAGACGTGAAGCCTAAGGCTAGATATGTCAAGCTGGCAGTGTGGTAGTCCTCGGGCCTCGTCAGAAGAGCGTTGGATCTGAGGTGGCATTCGGCCTTGTAGTGACGGGACCCCGAGCCTGGCCGTCTGCCTCGTGCTTCACGTTCACGGCACTCAGGACGAGGGTCTCCACAGAGCGGAGCGCCTGGTAAGCAGCCCTGTTGCTTGTTTCTTGCCTGACCCAGATTGCACGGCCCTGGCACTAATGACGCCTCCTGGACTCCATGCCAGCCTCTCATTAATTGCAGTTTCCCCATCGCCCCTTCCCCCCCCACCCCGCCAGGGGCCCAAACACAGGTGTAGACTCCCAAGGTCCACTCGCCTGCTCCTTGCCCGGCTCGACCCCTGCGAGCGTCTGGTACGGCACTGGAACTAATTAGTTGTGGCAGGTAGAGGGAGAACAGATCAGCCAAGTAGGCCTCGAGCGACGTTAGTGGCAAATCTAACCAAGCAAACACACAGAGGGAGAGTACGGCACGCTGGCGCTCAGCCCCCACCGCACTGCCAGCCTCTGGTCAGGGCCGCTGAGTGGGCACTGCCTTCGAGAGACCCCCGCCCTAACCGAAGCCTTTCTGCTTCCTCCACAGTGCGCCGCTGACCCCAGAAAGATGCCAGTCGCCTAGCAGGGCCCAAGTGCCGAAGGATGCCAGTCGCCTAGCAGCGCCCAAGTGCCGATGTCAGCAGCGCCAGACATGTCCAAAGAGGCAAGCGCTGCGTTCAAGCACAAGGAGCGCAAGCCCAAGAAGCCCCACTACATCCCGCGGCCATGGGGCAAACCCTACAACTACAAGTGCTTCCAGTGCCCCTTCACCTGCATGGAGAAGTCCCACCTGTACAACCACATGAAGTACAGCCTGTGCAAGAACTCGCTGTCCCTCCTCATCGAGTCCGACTGGCCCTACAAGAAGGGCAACCTCCTGGCCCTCCAGTCGGGGTCCCGGCTGCCAACTGAGGCAGACCACGTGGCCAGGAACGAGGAGCCCAAAGCGAGCGCAGAGGTCGAGCGGGACACGCGCGAAAACGAGGTGACCAAAGGAGAAGAACCCCAGGGCGAACGTCAGGGGGCACCTCAGAGCGGCCAGAAGGCCACCGAGCTGGTCATCGCCGATGTCTACTCGCTCGAGGACCCCGTCCTCAGCGCCAGGGCCGTGGAGGCCAAGCTGCGGCACTACAAGCTGCCCCAAAGCTGCGTCAACGGCCCCAGCGTGCTGTCCGAGCAGTGGCGCCTCATCGCCACCGGGCAGAGGAAAGGCAACCCGGAGCCCGCCCTGGACGCAGTCTCCATGCCCTGCTACCCGCCGCCCCCGGCTTACACGGACTGCCAAGACCCCCCGGGGCTGAACGTGTCGGTGCTGGGTGTCAGTTACCCCCTGAGCCCCGGTTTGTTCTCCTACGTCAACCCGCCGGTGACGAGCGCCCAGCTGCCTTTCCTGGCTTCGGCGGCTCAGCTCCTCCATCCCAGCGCGGGCACCATTCAGCACACCGACCGCGCCGTCCTGCCGCCCCACTTTTACTACCCTCTGCTGTGCGAACACGCGCTCTCCTCAATCCAAGAGCCTGGCAAGGAGTCCAAAGGGGCTCAGCCCCTCCAGGCCACTCTGGAGCCAAAAATCAGCCTATGGAAAGTCCCGGCTCTCAAGGCCAGCCCCCCTGTGCCAGCGGTGCCCCCTGCTGCGTGGCCCAGTCGCCAGCAGCTCCCGGCCGCCTTGGAGAGCAGCTATAAAGCAGCAGCCGCCGACGAGAAGCATCCAAGTGCCAGCAAGGAGGACAGAGCGGTCAGCTGGAGCCACCAAGCCGTGACGGCCACCGTCGATCTGGGAAGCAAGAGGACGGCCACACCTGCTGACCACCTGACGGCGCCTCCCGAGAAGAAACCTGCCCAGAGGAGTGCCAGCCTGAGCGCAGCCTCAGAGAAGCCGCCGCTCCACAGCAGGTACAGTAAATATTATGGGTGACCTCTGACCCAGGAAGTGACCCCAGACAGCTCCTCTGGGTTTATGCCAGCTGGAGATGGTGATTGGGGGGGGGGGGGGGTTGGGGGGGTGACATCTAGCAAGGTGCTGCATCCTTAGGTGGCCAGTGAGTTTTTGGGACTTTTCCCGCCTCACCACGGGGGCACTGAGCCCCCCACCGGGCAGCATTGAGCAGGCCCTCACTTAGGGGGTCTCTCCTTGAAGCTCCCCGAACTTTACCTTAGCAACTGGACAACACTGGGTCAGTAGTGGGCCTCTGTCTGAGGGGCTTATGGGGTCCTCTCGTCTGCCCCTGCCAGTCAGCCTGAAGTTGAGACCCCTCGCCAGCTCCAGAGTTTTACATTTTTAGGAGGGGGGGGCGTAAGTCACCTGGCCGGGTTAGGCCGCCTCGGCCCCTCCGTTCTGTAATGATGAGGTGTCTTTGTTTTTCTTTTTGATCAGCAGCTTCCGGCCCCCCATCCACCAATTAAAGTCCTCTGAGGATGGCCCACCGGGCTTGTGGAGACACCCCTTGGAGGTCTATGAGAAGATGACTGCCCCCTCAGCCCCTGAATCAGCTCAGCGCCCAGGTCAAGATGGGGCGGCGGGCGACTCTAGGGTCCTCTTGGGAGATCTCTCCAGGGCCCTGCAGGAATATCGGGAGGCAGACAAGAAGATCGCCAGCCTGGTTTTGGACGACATCCCCGGGCAGCGCTACCTGAGGGCACACCTGTGCAAGATCCGCAGCGAGCTGTCGCACATCCACCAGGCGCTGGACGAGACGGCAAAGCAGCACGAGGGGCCATTGGACCTCTCCGTTAAGAGACGGGCAGAGAAAGGCGCCAAACAGCAGGGCGCCAAGCAGCAGAGCGCAGCACGTGACGAAGATGAGGAGGCCGAAGTCGACGAGGAGCACGAAGACACAGGAGACGCCTTCGAGCAGTTTGTGGCTGGCATACGACCCGCGGATCGCCCGGGTGTGCCACGTGCCACCCTAGGAGCCCTGGTCAAGACGGAAGTGGTGTCTCCTGGCAGCCTAGGAGTGCGGCCCCCCCCTGGTGAGGCCCCCGTGTGGCCCAGTCGGACGACTAAATGCGAGGCGGACTCCAGCGTGCTGCTCTGCCCCCGATGGCCGCTCCTCCTCCTCCTCCTCCGTGGTGTTCGCTGATTTCAGCGGCCTCAGGCGGACAGCCATTCGAGACCTGCCTGGGGACGCTGCTGGCCCCCCTAGCCCCCTCAGCACTGACTGAATTGTAGTCTTTGGCAGGAGGCGTTGGGCGCTCCACTAGTGCTGCACCCAGGGACCCCAGCCCAGGGACCCCCGGAGGTCAAAGTGGCCTCACCGAGCAGATCAGAGAATTTAAATGTTAAGTGTGACTGAGCACGGCCGTGCCAACGGCCCCCAGGGCTTCAGAGGAGGCACGGGCCAAACAAGGCGACACCAGGGCACGGCCACGTGACGAGGGTGCTGAGCCGCGTGAGTCACGTGAGACCCCAGAAGGCCCGGGCTGGGTGAGTCTCTCCTGTGATGAAGAAAGTGCCGGGCCAGAAGATGGGCGCCCTCTAGTGGCCGGGCCCGGTAATGCGGCGCACCACTTGGACTGGGGTGGGGCGGGGGGGTTAGGGGGGATATGTCTGTGAGCAGGTGGGCACCCAGCAAAGGGACAGTGTGAGGATGCGGATGTGTGTGGGTGGGCGTGCTGTCACACGGGGGTCTTCCTCAAATGAAGGTGCGTGTGTGTCTTCATCACTTTGCTTTTTCTTTCATGTCTCTGATGCTTCTGGCACTTTCTAGACTGGCGGGCAATTTGTTTCCTTGTCACAAAGACTGGGCACAAATGATGACAATAAAAAAAGAGAGAAAAAGACCACCCGTTGGCCTGCTTGTGTGGCTCCATCTAGCGCTGCTTCGAGATGCTCAGGTTGTCTGTGGAGGCGGGTGGGCCTGTTGGCGTGTCACTCGACCGATGTACAGGCGGACCCCGTCACCGTGCCACGCTCGGCCCAGACTGTGCATTTCGTTACAACTCACTAAAGTCCCCGTCTCTTCATCAGCAGACAGGGAGAGCCCTCCGTGCCCCTACATGCATGCATATGAAAAGGGCACACGCGGGCAGGGAGAAGCATCCTGGGATGATGCCAAGTCCCTGCTAAGGTTTTAGACATCACGAGGTGTAGAGTCTCGAGCACAGCGTGGCAGGGGTGAACGAGAGGCCGCCCTGGGCACCTGGCCCTTTATGGTTTTGACTGACTGCAGTTCACACTTCAGCCACCAGATGGCAGCATGCCAGGCTGCTTTGGGGTTCAGTTCCTGGCACCAGAAATGCCCCAGCGCCACAGCCAATGAGGGCTCCCTCAGCTACTTGCCAAAAGGGTGGTCTTTAAGTCGTGGAAGAGGACGAGGGGGACCGCTGTAGCTGGCATCTGCTATGGCAGACAATGAAGCACTAAACGTTGAGGTAGGTGCCTTGCGATGTTGAGCTCCTCTCCTGTCCTTTCCGGGTTCGTCTGTCCACCTTGTGATTGACAGTGTCACTCGTCTGCACGGCCTGCCCGTACCTGTGGCTTTCATGTCCCCTGCTGTCACCGCATACACAGCAGTATGCTTTACTGCTCAAACAGGCCGGCCATTTATGGTGTCACTCTGGGTGAGAAGTGCCAGTTCCCATGTCAGTGCCACCTTGGGTCAGCATATTTCCTAACAGTGACAGCCCAGTGTCACCCGCAGATCTGACCTCCTCCTCCTCCTCCTCCTCCTTCTGGCACACTGGCTTGCCAGGTGGTGGAAAGCAAAAAGCAAAGCCCACCCCACAAACCAAGAGGCAAGGAGCCTGGAGGCTTGTCACCATGATGTCACGTGTTGCCTCACAGGATGCCATTGTTGTTGGCCATCTGAAGAAACACAAAATGGCGGCACAGTGACGTGACTTCAATAATGTCACATACAAGTTTTAAAGACCCCTCCAGATTTGCTCGCTCAGCACAGGGTTGGCAGGCTGTGCCAACCCAACAAAGGAATCAAAGTCCACGGGGGTCCGACTGGAAGTCCACCGCCAGTGCTCACTCTTTTGTTCTGAGAAGAAGCGGGGGTCTTACTTGCCTTTGGGTCGAGTCTCTCCAGACCCCCCAAAGCACGGATCCCTGGACATGGAGGCCAAGGGGGCTCAGGGGCCGCACCTAAGAGGGTGTCACGGTCCGGAAGGCAGCGGCATTGTGTGAACTGCCCCACTGCACGGACCACTCGGCTGCTCCAGACCCCCCGCTGGATGTAACCGCAGTGGCAGCCAAGTGCTACAAGATGAAGTCGGCCTGATAAGACGGCTAATGGGCCGCAGTTCAAAGGGGGCAGCGATTAAGTAATGGAGTGGGACATCGATGGCCGTATCTAAGCGGCGATCAGAGCCCCCGGCTGACCAGGAGAGTCCAGTGAGCAGACCATTACACAGCCATTTGACTGGCATAAAACAAGCTGATGGCAGCAGCTGCCTACTCGTTCTGCTGATTACATCGGTTTGCTCCGCTCGAGTGGGCACTCAGAACATCGGGCTGTGAAGGTTCAAACCGGACGCTCCGATGAACTTGCACTTCCAGATCAGGGGGGTCCTGGACCACGCTGGCAGCGGGACGTCAGCCTGTGCTCACATATCCTAACGTGTACCAAAACACCTTCGTCAAATACGGCCTGCTTTTAACTGTGTGCCACGCGGGCGCCGTGTGCCCAGATATGCAAAAGGGCAGACGTAAGGCACCCCAGGGCCGGAAGAAAGCAAGAGAGACCCAAATGGCATTGGCACTACACCCCTCTACCATGAAAGGGGCCCCAGAAGTCAGTTTGTGCTCCGCAAGCACCGCAGCAGCCCCCAGCATGCCCAGATGATGCCACAACATGGAAGAGACTAGCAGGGGGTGATGTGGGGTCCAAGCTAACCTGATGGGGAGGAGGGGTTTGACACCACAGGACCCCTTGGTAACGACAGCTGGTGGGGAGAGAAGCCTGGGGGGGGGCACAATCGTGCTTACTGTGAAAATCACCCCCTAATAAAACAAGATGGGAGGGCTTTAAAAGTGAGAGGAGCGTAGATGGCACCATCCAGACTGCCAACGTAAAGAGCTGACCGCCGATTACATGGAGACTGCTGGGTTACAATGAAAGGCGCCATAAAGATGATGTCACCTATTCTGTGCCCTGCGCTATGAAGGCAAACCTCATAATGAAAGGCGCTATCAATGCTGCTTAGCTGGCATAGTGAGGGTGTGGCAGGCTGTCTGCAGTACAATGAAAGGCGCTATACGTCTGCCCCCAATCAGGTGGTGTTAACAATGAAAGGCTGGCAGAAGGCGCCCACCTGAGTGAGGGAGGACCACCGGCCAGTCTCCCTCGTCAAAGCCTAAAAGGCAGCCTGTCACCACCGGAGGGACCGCATAGCAGTGCCCGGGCTCGGCCTGGCAGCTCTGTATGGGGCCAGCTGAGCCAGCTCTGCCCAAAGTGATCCAGCCGCCAGCCCAGCCAGCTCTGGATGGGGCAGGACTGAGGGACGCGGTGCCAATCAGATTAGAGAACGATTTTCCACTCCAGATGCTTCAAACCCCGGCAGGTCAGAGTTTCAAATTTCTCTTTTGCTCTTTTCACGAGCGCCCAGGATTCCCACGTCACCGAGGGCCGAGCCGTGCGGACCACCCGACTGGCTTCACTCTCCGCTCCTCCTGGCTTCTGAGCTGATTGGGTTTGACGTGAAGGGCTCCCCACTTTATATAGCGCCTTTCACACCGAGGGCTCCATGAAAAAGGCAAATGTGACCCCCACCGCCCCCCAGACGCGACTTGTCTCCTCCCCTCGGTCAGACTTTGGACTTGATGAAGAGCAGCATCTTCAGGAAACTCCGAGCCGAGTCGACCACATCACGCCACGTTAGCAGGCACATAGCCGGGGGTCCGTCTCATCCTGCCTGGCAGCCCCTTTACATTTGCTGGACTGGGCGCCTGACACGTGGGTGGCCGTCGTAAAGGTGAATTTCACCTCCCAGCCAAACGTCTGAATGTGGTGCACCTGCAAAGGTCAGAGCCTCGAACTGAGGGTCCGAGCCGCTGCCAGAGTGCTGAACCCCAGGGCGATGCCACGACTTGACAAGCTGGCCGAGCGGAGGCTCCAAAGTTCAAGACCACCCCTGTGAGTGCGCGGCCTCGATGGCCAGAGGCAGACTGAGCCGTCTGAGTTTATGGAACTGACCTGATCCGGTCTCAGGGTGCCCGCCCCAACAGCACTGGGCACAAGGCAGTGCCAACCCAGTACCAGTCTGTCTCAGTGTACCCTCATGCGCACGTCCTCGCTCAGTTTCATAGAGCCAGGAACGCCACACAGACAGTGACTGGAGGTGGGAGGGAGCGGTGCCAAGCTCTGTGCCCCAAAGTAGAACCCGTTAAGGTCATATGAGGGAGAGCTGCCCCTGGCACCGGTGTCTCTCGTAGCCTTCGTGCTTTATATGGCGCCTTTAACAATAAAAAAGTGCAGCACAGTTCACAGAGCATTCACACTGCGGGGTCACAGTAGCCACAATCTTAGGGGGCTGCAAGTGCATCCCCTCATCCCCTGCCCATCCCAGTGCCACCCCAGCCTGCACTCACTACGTAGCTCTGGCTCCTGATGGCCCCCCAAGTGTCACGTCTGGCTCGCTGTCCAATGTGGCCAAGGCACAACTTCTGCCGTCTCCATCCTGAATCAACCAACGCCTTCAATGTTTTTTAAATTTCAGGGCAGGGGGCTCGCTTTCTCAATGCCCAGCCAATGCCACAGGAGTGAATAAAGATGTCAGCAAAGAGGATAGAGAAGGGAAAGGTAGAAAACCTTGGCCACCTGCCACTGTGCCCCATGGCGCTCGTGGGTGTCCCTCTGGCATGTCATCCTAAACTGTCCTCTAACACAAAGAGAACCCAGAATGGCAGACACTTGATTATGTGATGAGACCATCTTGGACTTTGGCATTGGGGGAACCTTGGCTTCTGCCTGTTGACCTTTTTGTCTGTCAGTACCAGCTTTTAGAGGTGAGGATCTGTATCAAAGGGGCATTGTTCATTGGCCAAAGGGTGTGTCACAGGCAGTGCCACTTCGGCCAGAGTGCTTGAATCATGTCCTTCAACGTCACAAGCATTTGGTGCCTTTGATGGGGTCACCTACCTCAGTGACAGAAAGGCAGGGACTTCGGCCTACAAGAGCAGCTGTTGTTACTGGTGATGGTACATGGCAGTGCCAACAACTTGCCAACAGAGCACAGAGGAATTCAGGCCATTTAAAGCAAAGAGGAGATGACACTGGGGTGGCAAGGTGCCCAGCCCTGGACTGTCCAAGCCCGGGTCAGGAATGGCATGTGGTGCAGCGGGCGAGGCCGAGTGGTCTAGGAATGAATGGTATGGGTGGTGACTGGCATACAGTATGTGGTTAAAGACATGGTGGGCATAAGCTGTGATGCCAGGAATGGAGTGACAGTAGCAAGTCTAACAGCATTTTCTGATATTTTTGTATCATTGGCACTGACCTGGCCCAGGTAAGATAGTTTAACTAAAATTATGGGTGGTGGTCGAGGGGCATGGAAGGCATGCCAATGTTTGTGTAAGTGGCACTTTCTCTCACACTCAGGGGTCTGAAGGTCACCAGTCCTTTCAGCCTGCTGGCATCTGTGCTCCCTGGCAGAAGATGAATCAGTGAGGCTGGGCAACTGAGAAGTGGGCATCTATCCCCACTCTGACACCTTGGTCTGGGTCCGTGCAGAGAGGTGGGTTCCTCTCAGGTCCTCCAGGTGCCACCACCCTGGAGGGTAAGATGAGTGTAACGTCTTTATCTCCAGCCTGCCTAATGTTTCCAAGGCTCTTGGTGCCCACATCAACATCACTGAGTGGTATCACTCTGCCTCACCCAGACTAACAGTCCACTGACGGTGCCCACCACACTTTCAATGAGGCACCTTCCTCAGAGATGGGCAGCCCTGGTGCAGACGGTTGGCACGTGTTGGCTCTGGAAGGCAGCAGCTCTGGGCTCGCCATGGTCCAAGGCTTTGCTTCTTATCACGGCTCTGCCCCGGGGCGCCTGCCATTAGCTTTTGTTTTGTGTAAACGGTGAGCACCCGCCGGCTTTTCACGTGGCACTCAGCTGATGCTTTTTAGAGGCAGACGCACCATGCGGAACATCGAGATGCCAGGACGTCCTCGACAGAGGGGCACCCTCACAGCCTGTGGGCCTCACCCAGACCCGTCTTCACAAATGCCCGCTTCCTGGGGACAGAAAGGCCAGCGTGCACACTTGAGGCCGGCCAGCTTGTGTTTACTAAGTGAGGGTAGCCGCCCACCCGCCTCTGTTTGCCCAGTCAGTCAGTGTCATGCCCAAGCTTGCAGAGCGGCACAGGTCAAAGGTCACAACTGAATGTCTCATGGCTCCGAGGAAACAGAAATCCGCCTGGAAACTCAGCGGCCAATGCCAGCCTGGCTGCACACAGCGACCAACGGCTAGCCAGGTAAGTGCAGCGGCATCAGCGTGGGCACAGAAAGAAAGAAAGAAAGAAAGAAAGAAAGAAAGAAAGAAAGAAAGAAAGAAAGAAATGAGAGGCCAGAGTGAGACACGGAGAGAGTGAAGTTAGGAGTGAGGGGGGAAGTGAAAACCAGAGAGAGAGAGAGAGAGAGAGAGTGAGACGGAGTGAAACAAGGCGTGAGAAGGAAAAGGGGTGACAAGTGTCAGACAGCGTCCAGGAAAGGAAGAAAAGTGGCAGAAAGACAAAAGGGTCGTGAGGAAGAGTGAGAAAAGAAAGAGGGTGAGAGATGAGGAGTGCAAATGAGAAGAGACGGTGCCATAATAATAAAAGAGAGTGCGTAGCGAGAGTGAGACGGAGGAGTGAGCAAGTAAGAACTTCAGCGCTAACAGCTCAGAGAGTGGGGGGAGGGAGAGTGGGGGTGCACCAGAATGAGTGTCGCTGAGGGGTAGCACAGCGCTCAGGGGGTGTCAGATGTGTGCCAGTCTCTGTGTGTGTGCGCAGCTCCCTGCGTCTTCCATTCCTTCCAGGCTGTGTGTTAAATGATGTCTCTGTGTTGCCACGGTGACAGTGCCCGCACCTTATGAGTCCGGACGAGTGGCTCACCCCTTGTACCTCTGTGTGCCCGCAGGGCTGCCCACGATGGACTACACCCTGGAGGTGACCCAGCAGAAGGAGCTCCTGCTGCGGACCGTCCGAAAGCTGCAATCGAAGTCCGAGGGGACCCTCCAACGCGTTGCCCCCTTGCTGAGCTTCCAGCGTGGCATGGGCATGGTGACCAAGAGCGGTGTCCACCAGCTACGTGAGAGCACCTCCAAGCTGTGTCATGAACTGGACGACCTGGAGAACCAGCTGCGCTTCTGTCGGAACCACGCGGTGGCCCGACTGGACAGGGGCATCTCGGCCCCTCTGGGGCTCCACGTGTCCGCCGACGGGACGCTCTACCTCGCCAGCAGCGAGGTTCCCAAGGTGGCCGTCCTGACCCGGGCGGGGCGCCCTCTGCAGGCACTACCTTGCGTGACAGACGGGGGGCACCAGCACTTCCTACCGGAGGACGTCACCCTGACGAGAGCCGGGATGGTGGCGGTGACCGATCTGGCCGGGGGTGATGTGAAGATCTTTAATCCGCACTCCAGGTTCGGCCGAGGGGAGTGGCTGAGCCTGGGCGAGTTCCGGTCACCGAGGGGCGTGGCCGTGGACGCCGTGGGCAGGCTACTGGTGGCAGACTATGAGCCGGGCAAGGTCCACGTCTTTGATGTCGACCACTGCTTCAGGCTGCTGAATGTCCAGAGCATAAAGGGCCTGCGCGGGCCCCGCTACGTGTGCCCGGGGCCCGGCGGGGGGACGGTGGTCAGCGAGGAGTGCGGAGACGTGAAGCTCTATGGCGCCGGGCACAAGCTGCTCTGCTCGTTCAGTGCCACATACGGCCATCGGTTCGGGAGCCCAGCCGGGGTGTGCACCGACGTCGAGGGGAACGTCCTGGTGGCGGACGAGCAGAAACGGTGCGTCGTCCTGTTCCCTCCAAACGGCTCGCCGGTGCCCCTGGTCACTGAGGGGCTTTGTACGCCAGCTGGGCTGGCATGCTGCAATCGTGGCCAGCTGTACGTGGGGGACACGGGGGACAACAGCGTCAAGGTCTTCCGGTACCGAAGTGCAGCTCATCACGGCAAGGGGACGGGCAGACTTGGCGCAGATAACGATGGCTAAGTTGGGGACTTCAACGATTCTGGATGGTGGGCCCTCGGGCGAAGACCATTGGGGGGCTCATTCCTGTAATGTTCAACAGAATTAAAATGAAAAAAATCCTCTCAGACGTGGGCTCCTTCATTTGTGCCCGGGCTGCAAGAGGATGGCTGGGTGGTCTTCACCTTACATGGGTCGCAGTAGCCATCTGCATAGCTGGCCTCCTGGGCAGCACAAGGTGGTCCTGGAGAGACCCTGCTACTGTCCAGGCTGCAATGGAAATAAAGCAGCTTTAAGAATCATGAGGAGGACCACCAAAACACTCGAGTCCTCCGCCGGGTGATCTCAGGTCTCTCGGCCACAGGGTACCCAGGGATCCAGCATCTGCCACTCTCAGGGCACCTCACCTCATTCACATCCTCACCAGGGTGACAAAGCAGCTGACATGTGTCACCTCTGGGCACTCATTGCTCAGTGACTTGAAAGGCGCCATATAAGGACTTTAGCAGAAAGTGGCGGCAGGGCTCCCTCTGCTGGAGGAATTCAGGAACAACGACCACTCAAGCCTGACAATGGGGCAGAGAGCGAGCTGACAGGTGGGCTCTGGGTGACGCCGTCGGGGCTTCACAAGGTGCAGAGACACTGGAGGTGAGAAATTGGACTTGAAGGGAAAAGGCGCTATATCAGTGAGAGACATTTCTGAAAGGCACTATATAATAATAATGTCCTTAGTGGGCGCCCTTCGTGTCTGCTGCGGGGCCGCGAAATGCCAGCAGGTGCCGCTCAAGAGCGGATCTCATTTACAATTCTCGACAGCAGATGGCAGCAAAGCTCAGGACAGTCAGAAAAGCGGTGCGCGTGAGCGCGTGCACGGATATGGGGGCCGCTGTCCTGGTGTCCTGCCCACCCAGCGGGTCCGCCGCACTGGCACAGCCGCGAACAGCTGTCGCACACTCGGGCTGCGGCGATTAGCTCGGGGGGATTAGCCTTCATCCTCTGGACAAACACGGGAACAGTAGCCGAGCGGCGTGTGGGCGAGGAGGCCAGCTGTGTTTGCCCAGGCCCCCGCCTCGCTAGCCCAGGTCACAGCTGTGCCACCCACCCGCGCTCTCCCAGGCTCAGGCTCGCAGGCCTCGGCCTGGCGTCAGGTTACCAGGGCAACACAGGGAGGTCGGCTGGCACAGCGTGGATTATGACGTCAGAAGGCCTGCAAAAGGGGTCTACCATGACCTTGGTGTGAAAGTGACCACTGTCGGACCTCGAGAAGACCCCACGGCGGCAATAAAATCAAAGAGTTTAAAGCACTGCCAATGGCCAGGAAATGCCCGTCTGTAGTCCTGATGAAACAGGGCCGGAGTTGACATGGCAGCACCCAGGTACAAGGGGCGATTGAAAGTTACTGTGCCAATCACACAGGTCTTTAGATGGGGGGGGCCACTGGAGCTGTGGGTATGAAAGGCGCTATATAATAGATAGATAGATAGATAGATAGATAGATAGATAGATAGATAGATAGAGAGTGAAAGGCGCTATATAATAGATAGATAGATAGATAGATAGATAGATAGAGTGAAAGGCGCTATATAATAGATAGATAGATAGATAGATAGATAGATAGATAGATAGATAGATAGATAGAGTGAAAGGTGCTATAAAATAAATAGATAGATAGATAGATAGATAGATAGATAGATAGATAGATAGATAGATAGATAGATAGATAGAGTGAAAGGCGCTATATAATAGATAGATAGATAGATAGATAGAGTGAAAGGTGCTATAAAATAGATAGACAGACAGATAGATAGATAGATAGATAGATAGATAGATAGATAGATAGATAGATAGATAGATAGATAGAGTGAAAGGTGCTATATAATAGATAGATAGATAGATAGATAGATAGATAGATAGATAGATAGATAGATAGATAGTGAAAGGCGCTATATAATAGACCAGTCTCTTGTCTCTTTCCCCCTTCAGTGCTGCCCACTGAGTTGTCCTTTTCTTCTCCTCCAGGGTCTCCCTGCTGATTTTGTCCAATCCCGTCGTCCGTCTGTCTGTCTGTCTGCGCCGATGTCTGCTGTGTTTTTTTATTTGTGACTGTCACCACTTCCTCAGTCTGCACTCAGTGAAAGGCGCCATATAACTCAGAACTTTAGTTTCTTTCTCCATTGTCCCTTCCTTGTTCTTCAACGATGACCCCCACCCCCAGCTTTATGCTACTTAGACCACCACAGACGCAGGGCTGGTCCTAATTCTATATTGCGCCTTTCTATGACAGTTGCCCACACAGACAGGCCAAGCTCCGCAGTTTGGCTCCTTGCCACATGGTGGCGCACTGCCACTAAAGGCCTGGCAGCAGCCGCCACTAATGAGACAGGAGGCCATCAGAGCCTCAGGGTGACGGCTTGGCTTCCTCCCGGCTGACCCGATGACTTCAGCGGGCCGCTCCTCGTGTCCTCCCACGCGATGACAGGAAGTGGCGAGCGAGTGTGCCGAGGCCTTTGGCCGGGTCGGCGGCTCACCTCGGGGCGCTGATTGCAGCTTCCTGGCCGCGTTGCTCCGGGTGGGGCGTTCTGTTCCGCCACATGTGTGTCTTCCTCTGGGGGGGCTGCAGTGGTCCCGCCCTCCATGTCTGAATCACAGCAGGAGGCTGCACGGAGAGCCGGGACGCTTGTGCAGTGTCAAGGATGAAGTCTTTGTGGGGGAGGCGGGCAGGTCAGGCAGGGGTTCGAGGGGTCTGCTGTTTTAGGACGGGCCAGCAGGGGGTAGCACTCACTGTTGGTGTGGATGCCTCAATGGCCACTTCGTTGATATCCTGCACCACATCGCTCACACCATCACTGGCTTCACGCCTGGCTATTCATTTAGTGTGACAGTGGCACTGACATGGTGGCAGTGACTGCCCCTGGCAGCCACAACAAGCAGCTGGAGCAGGGGGCCAACGAGAGGTAACGAGGTGGGCTGAGGTGGGTTTCAGTGTCTGAATCTGCTCCCAGTCACTAAGGGGGGGGGTTCACGTTGTCATGGAGTATCAAGTCTGGCTGAGCCGACCGTCTTTACTGTCACCGTCCCCGAGTCTGTGTCTCATCTCTCAGAATTCCAAGCCATCTAAAAAGCATAAGTGGCTGGAAAAGTGGTCTGTATGAGTGGGCTGCACAGCCTCAGCTGCGATGTCACTGGCTCAGGAACACTCACTGAACACAGGAGGGACTGTTAACCGAAAGAGCAAGCCTCTGATGGCTCTGGTGGTAGAATGTGATGCATAAAGTGACCTCAAGGTGAAGAGGAGGAGCGGGCAAAGGCACAGAGAAGAGATGGGCGCCCCCTTGTGGCACTCGCTAGGTAGTAAATTCCACCTCTAAAAACTGATCTGATCTGACAGACGCAAACTGAGGATGAAGAAGTTAGAAAGAAGAAGAAGGGGGTCTCGGGTCAAGGGACGAGGGGCAGAAAGGGTGCACACAGGGGGACAAAGAGACTGGGTGGTGGACCGGCTGGAGGTGAAGGAAACAGGAAGAGGGAGACCGTAAAGAGGACAGGAAGATGTGAAAGGCGCTATATAATCGAGGGACATCTCTGAGAAATCTGAGAAAGGCGCTCTATGATGGATATGCTATAGAGTAGATAAGGACAGAGGCTACGTCTAATAGGCACGAAGGGCACCATATGACAGATGGGCAGAATGGCTACCCAGTCATGAAAGGCGCTTTATAACTGGACTGACATCACTGCTAGCAGATCAGCCGCTCATCCTTCTTTTTTCAGCACTTTGCCGCAGACGTTGGCATTTTTCAGAGCGTCAGTTTGACGCACTGAGGCATTTCTTGGCCCCCTCCCATCCGAATGGCACTGTGTGGCAGCACAGTTGGGCGCTGGGTAGCATGTGCCCATTGTCCTACCATATTGCTATATGACCGGCCAGGCTGTCCTTCTGTCCATCTGCCTTGATCTGTGTGTTCCAGCTCGCTTGTTCACCCTAGGAGATTGGCATCAGGCACACCGGTTCAAGCTCTGCCCAGCACCAAGGACAGATGCCTAAATCCCACTGCTGTCTCTCAGGGGGCAATGCTGAGACTCCCTATGGGTGACATGGGGGCCCTCAGAGCTGAAGGAGGCCACCACTGATGCCCTGCTGCCCAAGTCTTCATTTAACAGGACAAACTTCACAAGCTGCTGCTGGCAGAAAATGAGAAGAGCACGCGATGTGAAGGGTGGCACCTGCACTGTCACCTGGTGTGACCCAGGCCTTCATGGGAGGTCCATCATTAGGTAAATGACTGTGCTGGTACACGTGGGTTCAGCCAGGCTCAGGTGGCACAGTTATCCACAGTTGTCTGTGCAGCATCACTCTGGCCTGTTGATGGGCAAATTGGCAGTCAGTGGGCTTGACACCTCTGAGGACCTCTGCAGGATAAGATGGCAGATGATGCCAGCTGTTTGATGCCCTGCGGTCGAATGCATTCGTTACTTGTAAGGCGCTATGTGGTACCTTTCACCCGTGAAGTGCCTTCTCCTGTCAGGTCTGCTGCTTCTCTTCTCCTTTCTTGTGACTTTCCACTTTGAGGTCATAGGTGCCAGTCTGTTAGAGGGCACCATCATTCACAGTACTTTGGACTGATGAGGAGGGAATACCAACTGCCCAGTGCCCTGTGATGTGGCTCCTAACACCAGTGGGACTGTGACATGGGCGGCCCACCCTCCCCACCACTGGCCACCAGGGCACTTCCTGACAGGCCGCCCGACTGGTCCGACGACTCCGTTTACAAGCAAGCAGAAATCTGCCAGCCTAAAACCTCAGCCTGAACACAGCATGGTACCTGTGGGGGTCTTCAGCAATCAGGGGCATCTGGGGCAGCTACAACAACAAAAAAAACACAAAAAAGAATCAGAGAGGGGGAGGGGTGCAAAATTGGTTGGCACAAAGTAAGGGTGGACTATGAGGGAAGGGGCACAGGATGAGGTGAGGGGCATAGAGTGAAGGGGCAGACAATAAGGGGCATATACTAGAGGTGGGCTATGAAGTAAGGGGGCACATGGTGAGTGGGATGTAGAATGGGGGCTAATAGTAAGGGTGGGCTGGTGTGTAAGGAGGCACAGGGTGAAGTACAGAGTGGGGGTCTCAGGACACAATTGAGCCCCTTGAGGGTTTGTACTGATATGCCCCAGTAAATGCCTTCCGTCCCAGTGACACATTTGCCTTTATGCCTTGTAGCCCTGGCACTGGCATGTCACTGACCACAGACAGGTGACTTTGGATTGTCACCAGGTTTCTTTTCCCTGCGTTGCCCTCCTTGACCAGTTTTAATGCCACCCCACTGTCGCCCTGCCCTGGCACTCTCATGAGTCCCATAGCGCCTTTCTCTCTGTCTCCTCGCCTTCTCCATCCTCTGTGCCTCTTACTGCTGGTCTCTTTTTATACAACATGGCACCCTGGCACCAGATGCCACACTCCATGACCAGCTGACTTGGCACAAATATTTCATGGTAATGAAGGCAGCCATTAAAGTGCCCCCCCCCCCAACCCATGCCAAAAGTCCCTTAGACTACAATGAGTTGGTTATTAATTGAAGGCGCTATGACCCCTGCTGCCAGCAGGTGAGTGACAATGACCAGCCCCTAATCCCCCCAGACATGCATTCCAACAGGGTGGCCGGCCCCCCACTAAACAGGTCCCTCCGGTTTGACCAGGCCTTGTCCCTCCAGGCTGGTAAGTCCAGTTTGGGGACTGCAGCTGCCAGCCGCCCACGTCACTCGTGCCCCTGAGGGTCCACAGTGAGAGGGCATGGGATTTTCTTTATGAGAATGAGGGTATTGGGGGCTGTGAGGAAAGGGGTAAGGACCCCTGGTAAAAAAGAAAGTGGCGGGGGGGTCTGCTGCCATACTCCCTCCAAGCCCCCCCAGGTTTGAGCCTGGTCATGCTGGTGTCAATGTGTGGCCCCCACTCCACCAGTCTGACTGGCTCTCCTTTGTCTTCATATAGCGCCTTGTCCTGGTGGTGGTCTGTGAAGTTCACCTTCTGTCCACCATGCAGCTTGTATGAAGGACAAGGACAGTGGTGAACCAGACTGCAGGGGGGCATCTCAGGGGGGGCATCTGCAATGGTGACCTGCTCCTCTGTGTGAAGTGGACCACTGTGTCGTGATGAGCTGTGCCCGCTTTGGGGGTCCATCTCCATCTTATCTCAGTCTGGGGCACACCACAGTGGCACTTTGGGCCATCCTGCCTCATTTTGTGGAGCAGTGCCCACTCGAGCCAGCGTCTTCAGCAATCCGGCCGGCATTCCTTCCCTCCTTGGCGACCCCCAGCCATGCCGCGCCTCCATTAATCATCGCCTTCATCATCCTAATCTAATTACAGAGGAGGGGTCGGAGGTCACAGCTGAATGTGTGAGGGGGGCAGGCTGGGGGATGGGGCCCACTAGAGCAGTGGCACTCGGCCTCAGGGGTCTCAGCCCTTTGGCTCCACGTGTGCCTGAAATGAAAAGGCTACCAACTCTGAGAAGGTCGCAGTGCATGTGGGGCGCTATATTATAAAAATCACTGCTGGCACCTTAGTGCAGGGGGACTTGTGACATTCGAGACACAACTGGGGACATTTTTTTTTTCTGATTGGAGCCCAGGCTGGCAAAGTGATTTACTGAGGTTCACACTGTGCCAGGCATCAGGTGCATGACTGGGATTGGGGGGCCATTCACATTGAGATGCATCCCTCACACACACCACACCCCCATATAAGGGTGATGGGGGCCCTTTTGATGCCCTGGTGTGCCCCCCTTCCCTCGGCTCAACACTGAGCCCCTGAGTTTGGCCACAGCGCCCGTTCTTGAACCCCTTCATTTACTGCCCCACTATGTCCAGTGCAGGATTCGGAGTGGCAGAGCCAATCCCTGCAGCACTGGGCACAAGGCAGGACGTTCAACAAAGTCCACCAAGCGCATCTGGGACTAACACTGAGGGTAGTGCCAGCTTATTGCAGGGCACACTCACAAGGATACGGAAAGATACAGTAACCTCCATGTGGACGGGCACTGGGCAAAGCTCTTAGGCCAGACACTGGGTGGGGGACATGCTACCCACTGTACCGTGACAAGTACGACCCCGGACCCCCTTCATCTGAGCCCCCCACAAATGCCCTAACATGGCTTTGAAGGTGTGCAGGGCATCGTGGGAAGTGGGAGGAGGTTTGGGGCACCCCCGCTTTTGTGGGGCCGTCACCAGGTCACACTCGCAAGTCCCCTTGACAGGTCCTGCGGCTAAGGGGACAAAAGCGCAGCTGCCGCTGACCACGTGTGCCTTTGTCCCGCCGAGGTTTTGAGGCCCCGTCATAATTCTGAAAGAGGCGCGCGGCCGCCTCGTCACCTCCGCCACAAAAGGGAACGACTTGGAGATGAGCGCGCGGTCTGTGGGGGGGGGGGGGGGGGGGGGTGTATTAGTCCACGCCGCCATTTCTGCTCAGAGAGACCCGAGCGCACTTGACTTCTTAGGACCCCCGCCGCCTGGTCACTTGCAGACACCTTGCAAGGCGACGGCAAAGGGACCCTTAAAACTGGCACTGTGGTGCGCGCCTGGGGTGGGGGCTTGTGGGGTGGGCACACATTGCCTGCCTATGGTGAGCATTATAGACAAGCAGACAGTTAGTGAACATCGGGGCAACCCTGCGCCCACCACCGACCCCTGAGCAGCGCTTGAGACCGCGGGCGCGCGCACTGAGGACCCGGCGACCACGAGATGGGGGTGGATGTCGAGTTTTGGGGGTTGGGAGTGAGGGGCGCAGGACGCGACTCATTGTCTGCCGTTTTGGCGGGCGATGTTTGCAAATATTAAGTCAGGGGGGAGCGTGGATTGACTTCAGAGGAGAAGCCCCCGTAAAGCGAGGAGGCCAAGTGACGGGACTGCGCGGGGAGATCGCGCTCAAGAAGACCCCAAATTTCCCGTTTGAAAAGTTTTAGTGACATTCAGAGTGACAATTCATGCAAAAATAAAGAACTAAAGAAGAAGGGCGAAAACCGTCCTGTCACCGATGTCACCGTTCATGGCTGGTGTTGTCTACGCACGGGACGTTAAGATAGCGGCGCTGGTAACGACCGCCTAGCACTTCGCCTTCAATCTGCCACCATTCAGCTGTCACTCCAACATCCGCGACATTCCACAGAATCGTCACCGTGAACGGGAAGGCGGCGACACTTGTGGCAATCGGCGCGGCTCTCTTCTTCTTCTCCTCCTCCTCCTCCTCCTTCTTCATTTTAATTATTATTAATCGGTCGCCTGACTGAACTGCCCGCCCGACTCAGAGTTCCGCCCGCACTGCGCCACCGTCTGCGCGTCTGTCCGTTTATAGCGCCTGCTCGCTTTTCTTTCCTTTTCCTCCACACCAACCCCACAACCCCCCATTCATGCAGGTGGGCTGTGGATTAGTGGCGGCCGCCCCCACCTGCCCGGTGGCAGAGGTGCGAGTTTCTGGGCGGCCCCCCGCTCAGCCCCCACAAGCTCAGGTCCCACCCGATGGCCGCCGTTCGCTCGCTCGTTCCCACGGAGCGCAAGTCCAGGCTTGCCCCCCCCCGCGCCCATCGATCGCCCTTAACGACTCCTTTTGTGAGGCTAAGCGGCCCCATTGATGGACGAAATCATCGAAACTGGCCATTGTGTCACTCGGGGGTCGCCGATAAATCAGCTGTGCGCCTAAAAGGAAAAAGGAAAGTTTTGGCGGGTTCCTCTCGCCCCCCCCCCCCCCCCCCCCCCCCCCCCCCCCCAACTTCCCAGACGCGGATGAATATGAATGGCCGCCAGCGCTCGCCTCGCTGCACTGGAAACTAAACAAGACCCCCCCCACACACACACGCCCCCCCCCCCCCACGCACGAATGCACGGCTTGATATAGCGCCTTTCTGCAGCTGTGAGGTGTGCTGCAAGAGTGCAGTGACTCCCTCAGGGGGCTCCTGCTTCACATTCTGGGCACATAAGCAGTCGGGCACACTGCTTGCTTCTGCCAGTTGTTAATCTGGGCAGCACTGGCACATTTCTCCTATGTGAGCACAGGCAGGGTCATGCAGAGTCAGCAGTGGGATTTGCACCCCCCCCACCTCACGGTCAGAATTCCAAGGCCTTACCCGCTATGCCACTCTGCCTGCATTGCTGTCACTGAACACTTGGACCCAGGTTCAGTTCTCTCAGGCCTGGCGCCAGGTGGTCATTTAGCCAGAGAAGCCCCCCAAACCATGCTGTCAGGTATATACTGTGAACTGCCACCTAGTATTAGCACTTCGGTCTGGACCCCTTAAAATCAGGAGCCCACTGGGGTTCACAAACCTGTCACCGTCACAGCAATTCTTTGAACCCTTAACAGATCAAAATGAATGGCCGGCTTTCTGGATCCTTCCTGTGGGGCCCTAGACTGGCACCTCTATGGCATCACCCTGAAGGGCCACTGTGGCACCCCAGGCCAACGTTCTCCTCAGACCTTTAGAACTTCAGCCTGTTTTTGCTCCCCTCAGTGGATCCTCTGCATTCACTTCAGGACGTGACAGAAACGCCACCAAAGTGACAGGAATATGCTGAGGTATCCCCAAAGCTTGGCCCCTGTGCTCTGCCAAAGTGGGGGGCTGTCATGCCCTGTGTGCTGATCACCTACTGAATGTCCCTGAGCTTCACTTGTCACCTTTGCTAGTGCAGGTGGCTCCATCTTAGAACTCCCTGAACACAAAGGAAACCTGAGCTCCTTGTTGGTGGTGGCACACAGACCACCGGGGGGCTTTCCTTTTCCCACATGGGGGTTGTTGACGCTCGTATTTGCACAGCTTGGCCTTTACTGCTCGTTACTGTCCAGCAGGTAAACATCGAGAGGCGCGAGGCGTCAGCTCTGAAGGGGGCCATTGTGCAGAGGGGCCACGGGTTCAAATGCCCTGCCGCCATCGTCTGAAGTTGTGTGGCGTCCCACTGCGCTGCTCTTTGCCTTTTTGTTCAACTTCAAGTTGTTAAGTGTGTGAAAGGCGCTATATAGAACACAAACTGACTGCTCAGTCTTGGGACGGACTGAAATTTTAACAAAACCTGCAGCTGACAAATATCACTTCAGGTGCCCATGTGCCCGCCCACATGCCCACATTCAAATGGGTAGCATGTGGGCACAATGATCAGCCCCAATGTGGCCGTATCCATGCCACTCAGAACGCCCCCTGACCATGCAGGCTCAGAGCCACCTGACAGGGGTGCCCTCCAATCCAGCGAAATTAGACCTCGGGGGGTACAGCGCAGCTTGGGTAGTTGATTGAAGAGAAGTCGAGTACTTAGGAGGGCAGGTCAAAGTGGGCTACACTGTGAGCTGGCAATGGCACTGACACTGGCACATGTCCTCTGGTGAGACCCCGACTCGACTTCCTGATCAGAAGGACTGGGGACAGCGCTGGGCGTCAGGTTGAAGAGGTGACACCATTAGTGACAGCACCCCCTCTTGTTTGTCTCAGCTCAGTTGTGCCCCCCGTCACACATGCGTGGCACTCCTCAGTTTGAAGTTTTATTTCTTAGGGTCTTTTATTGGTGTCAAGAGGTGACGAGACATGACCTGACTTGACACACTCATATGCAGTGGTCTTCACATGGCAGGAGATGTTTCGTGTTTTTAGTGGGATTCAAATGAAACGTTGGCATACAAACCTGGCAGTGAAGAAGGCGACAAAGTGGTCCTGCTCAGAACATCCCCTCAGCATCAATGCCAGCTTGCAGCCTGTGGTGTCAATGGTCTGAACTTCTTGCCTGTGATGTCCCCAGAGTGGCTCAGTGACATTGAGGCCAGCAGACCGTGATGGCTCCTTGGCACCGTCACTTCCTTCTGGTTCAGATCAAAGCCACACTGGAATGACAGATGAATGCAAATGTCCCTCCAGTATCTTCTGACGACATGCTGCACTTGCCTCACCGTTAACCTGCACTTTGTGCCCCCGTGCCGCTGGTGCTGTCAGACCCCCAAGGCAGCAGAGGTCCACCTCAGGACTTCCCCTCAGGGGTCTTGTTGGCCCCCCCTCATGAAAACACATCTATGGGTGTCAAGATAAATGTCAGTGTGAGTCTCGTCTTTGTTCCAGAAGTCCCAAGGCTTCTTCTGCCGGTGGTCTACTTTTGTCCAAGCCCCTTGGTTTCAGACCCTTGGTGGTCTACCTGAACTCGTCATTTTGCACATTTGAAGGGACTGGCACTTCAATTCATATCTGACTGATAAAACTGAGTTTTGGTCCGCTGGCAGACCTGCATGAAATGTGCAAAGGGGTCTTGAAGGCCGAGGAGCCCACTGGCTGTTTGAGGTCCACCACCATAGCCACCTCAACCTGTGACTGTCAGGTTGAATGAACCAGAAAAGGGTGGCTTGGGGACAAGCGGGAGGTCGGCGGGCAGACTGGCGTTGCGACTGCTCAGTCAGTTGTGGTGAAGAGATGGCCGAGTCCCCCATGACCGGCCGAACGACACTCCTGTCCACACCTACAGTTACGTGACCAAGAGCACTGGACATGTGGGCTCAGCCGTAGGGAGAGGCTGGGAAGGACAAAGGAGCCCACTGAGGCGGCCTGTCAATGGAGGTGTTTTGGGCACATCCAGCGAGGAGGAGACCTCAGGGCAGAGCAGGGACACACTGGACAGATTGTATTGGGTATCCCCCTGGAGGAGTTGGAGGGGGGGACCTCTGGCCATCTTTGACTGCTGCCCCCTTCAACCCCAAGCAGATAAGTGGCAGAAAATGGACAGGTGGATCAGGGCAGTCGGTGGTTTCAGTTGCCATTAGGACCATCAAAGGACGGCCAACAGCTGCACCTGACCACCATTCCATAATAAACATTTGGGGTTTGTCTGGTCACCCAGGGGTCTGTAAACTTCTGGGCACAGTGGTGTTTGCACTGGCAGCTGGTTCTCCGTGCATGTCATAAAAGCTTTGGCACAGGGTGGTGGGCATGCTGTGAGCGGGCAGGCACCAGTGACCCCAGTGAGCACACATCAACTCCCAGTACTCAGAAAGTGAGAACGAGAAGGTGGTAGTGTGCCCAACTGTATGATACAATGCACATTGTACATTGATGCGTGCCACATTTGCCCTGGCACCTCACTGGCCTTTGTGGACCTCCTTTAACTTGGAGGGAAAGTCGCGTTGGCGCCTTCATGCAAATTCTGCAGCCCTTTGTGATGGCCGTGAAAGACACCAAAATACACAGAGGTGACAAACAACAAGATGACGCGTCACCATGCCCGGCGACCCCCGCCTCTGCGCGGTGGGATTTCGAAGAACAACAATGGCGAGTTCGGGGCTGCGTTTGAACTGAAGCCATTAGCAACTGGGAGGGGGGCGACTTCAGTCCGATGCGCTCATTTGGAAGGTGGGATGGCGGCCGTTGGCTTTTTAACAGGGCGCTGCCAGCGTCTCGCCCGAGCCGTGCGGGGCTCCTCTGCTCTTCGTCTCGTTTCTTTTCGGTTCTCCTCCTCCTCCTCCTCCTCCTCACTGCCGGCTCCTTCTTCACGCACTCCGCGCAGCGCCCCTCCTCCCCCTCACGGCATTCTTGTCGGATTTTTATTCAACTGTGAAGTCATTTAAAAAACTTTAAAGAGTTGCCATTGTCGACTCGCCACGCCCCCTCCCCGCCCCGCGGAGCGCACCGCGCCAGCCATTGGTCAAAAGTTTCTGGCCTCGCGTGCTGATTGGCCGGGGGTGCGCTAGTGGCGGCGGTAAAGCGAGTGGCCCTCCAGTGGTCACTCAGTCCTGAGATGTGAGCGCGCAGTGAGCTCGGCTTGGTGGGCGTCCGTCTCACTCGTGAAGCTCGGGGAACTCAAGGCCCACAACGCCGCCACCGCCACCGCCGCTTCTTCGCCGTTGGCTTCTCCTCTTGGTGTAAAATGAGGTCGGGCGCGGGCTGCAGCCGCTGGATTGTCCTGTTGTCACTTCTGGAGTCTGCGCGGGCCACCTACTCGGAGGACCAGTGCAGCTGGAGGGGGAGGTAAGGGCGACATCCGTACGGGGGGCGGGCGTCCGTGCCGCGCTGGAGCCAAGAGCTGCGGATGCTTTCCCTTGTGGCTCGTCTGTCTGTCTGTCTGTCTTCGTGGGTACGACTGTGGGGGTGTCGGGGCCACCTGGCCATCCAGCTTCGGTGCCAGCAAAGTGCCACACAACGGGTCGCTCGTCCCGGTGGGCTTCCCTTCCCATCGAGCCCATCCAAGTCTCAGGTCCTTAACAGAACGTGGGGCTCCTCATTTCCAGCGCCTTTAATACTCTTGTAGCTTTGGGTGCATGGCATGCCAGTAAGGGGGGGGGGGGGTCTTAAGGGCCTGGCAAGGGTGATGCCCGAGTTCAGTGCATGGGTGGGCTCATGGAGTGGCAGGTGAACTGACGTGTTGAGGGTCACGGGGAGGAGCAGCGCTGCGGCTGGACGCCAACGCCGCCAGGGGGCGCCTGCTTGTGATCCTGGGCCTTTAGATGGCATTTTGTCCCATTGGTTGACATCTGGAGTTCCAGATGCTCCTCTGTGACCTGCCCAGTTCTTGTCATGGCCTGACTGGGTGAAGGAGAGAGTAGGGTGGTTAGACTGGTGGGCACCCTTGACAGCTGAATCCTGCCAGTGCCATGATGGCTGCACTGGTGGCAGCTGGTTGTTTGGTTGACCGATGGCCACTCTGTCATTCATCGTGTGACACATTGTGTGTTAAGAATCCTTGCGTGACATGTGTTTCCCAGACTGATTCTTTAAGCAGGCGCTATATAAGATGACCAACACAGGTGACCTTGATGGGACCCGCCTTGTGATTGGGGGGGGGGCATCTGAGGGCAGACGGGTATTAAAAGAAACACAAACGCTGCCCCTTGAGGCTGCTGGGTCTGAGTCTGTAGTGCTGGACGACTGGACAAATGGCCAGAGTGTGTGGGGGATGCGGGTCGAGTCTCCTGCACACCCACGGCCCCTGACAAGCAGACTGGCATGGATGGGCCCCTCAGTTGTTTTGGAAGTCACCTGGCCTAGCAGGGTGGGCACTGGACTGTAAGCCCAAGGCCCACCTGGATTTGCTGAAAATATGGAAATGTGAATCTGTGCATGGAAAGGATCTTGGCAGGGCCTCTGGTATAGAAAGGCACTATACTGTATATGAAGTGCCACGTGTGCCAGTTTAGACCCCACATCTGTCATGGTAAAGCGGCTTAATCAAATGTGAACCGAAAGGCGCTCCATGAGACCCAGGTTTGCCCCTCCGTCTGTGTACAGGGACAGCAGTTGTACTGCCTGTGTATAGCGCCTTGGCTGCGGGTGTCACCTGTAGGTGTGACACTGATGTGTCTCTGATGATGAGCACTGAAGTCTGGAGGGCTCCTCAGAGAAGGTGGTGGGACGCACGTGTCCATCAGTAGCCCCTCCACGTCAGATGTCATCGGCTCTGAATGAAGGCGCTTTACACTTCAAAGAAAGGCAATTAGGGAACAATGGGCAGCCCTGCCCCACCCCCACCCAGTAGAGCACAGCTGTTGGGCCTGAGACCGCCGGGATGTCCAGATGCCGTAGATTGGGGGGGGGGGGGGCTGTGGTGGTGAGCATGTTGGGGCGGCCCAGAGTCCCAACTGGGGGGTTGAAAGTGAGCAGCACAGGGACAGGGAAAAGTGTCACTTGGTGAGACTGCCTCTGCCACTAGGGGGCACCACTGCCTTCTGAATCGGTGTGGCACAGTGGATAGGGCATTGGACTGTCACCACAGGGCTGCAGGTTCAATGTCCCCAGTGCCCCGGGTTTGGTCGAGTGTCCGGGGGGATCGTCACTGGATGCCATTCTTCATTTGGATTTTCATGCGTCCTTTGCTGCTTTCTTTGGTCATTGGACCCCTGGGGTCTTCACTTGTGTGCTGCTGTCACAGGCTCAGTTGTCCCTTTGCTGTCACCGGCTCAGGGGCTCCAAATGAATGAGCAACTGAAGTTGTTGCCCACAGGGTTTCAGGCAGGTGTGTCGCCCCCTACAGGAGGTTCAGGGAATTCTCAGTTGGGCAAAGTGAAACCCGTGTGGCAGGCCACGGGCACCTCATCTATGCTTGTGTCCAGCGTCAAGTCCACTCAAGGCGCTATATAGGCCTGCGACACTGACGGCCTCTCTTTTTGTCTCCTCTATTCCAGCGGCCTGTCTCAGCAGGCTGGCAGCGTGGAGCAGATAGCGCTGCACTGCGCAGAGGGCTCACTGGACTGGCTCTACCCGAAGGGGGCGCTGCGGCTCAGCTTGTCCCCACGTTTGCCCTCTGGGGCAGTGGGGCCGGGTGGCGCCGGGCGCAACTCAGAGCACATCACTGCCTGCATCAAGCCGGCCGAGACGTTTCGGGGGGCGCAGATCTACTTAGAGCGGGACGGCATCCTGGAGCTGCTGGTGCCCGACCGCCTGGACGGCCCTCGCCCCCCCCGGGTGCACTGCTTCAGCCGGCAGCCGGGCGAGAAGGTCGCCCTCTTCTTGCAGGCCACTCCTCACCAGGACATCAGCCGGAGGATTGCCGCCTTCCGCTACGAGCTGCGTGGGCACTGGAATACGCGGCTGTCTGTCGACACGGACACCGTCCATTATGAAGGTCAGTGTGATGCCCGCTGCTGAGGGTGGGGAGTTGGTGGGCTGTTGCACCTCTTGAAGATATTGTTATCAAATGACCAATGTTGTCTGTAGAAAGCGCCTTTCACATCCCATCTGCCCCACAGCATCGGGAACAAACCCCGGACGGGATGCCAGTCCATCACAGGGCACATTCATGCCCACAGTCCCTCAGTGGAGTCTGACAGCAAGATCAGAACTCAGAACTGGGCACTGAATCTTTGTGCCAGCAGCCCTGTTCATGGGGTGGTCTTAAGGAAGGTTCCAGAGTCATGCTCTGCTATAGCGCCTGTCCCAAATACCCCCGAGTGCTGCTCCTTGGTTTGGGGGTCTCCCCAACCACGGGCCTGCTAGCCAAGCACACATTGGAGGAGAGCAACAAAAGCCCAGTGTGAGGGTCTTGTACAAAACGAGGCCTTTCATTGGTAGGCTGGGGTGGGGGGGGGGCTCAGGGGGGATTAGATGTGTCGCCATAGCGACCCGGAGGCCTTCCATCAACTGGTGGGCTCTTTGTTTTGTTTCCCTCGGCGGGGAAGCCTGTCTCCAGGAATTCATCAGGCCGGATTAATGGCCTGGGGGTTCACTTCGTAGAGCAGATCAACTTCGCCGATGGCCCCTCGCAACCCCCACGCCGCCCCCTTCCTGTGGCAAAACGGCAGAAAAACACTTTGCATCCTGCTGGCCGGGGTCATCGCCCCGAGGCTCAGCTGCGCTTTGTTTTGGGACTTCTGCCATTCTTTTATCTCACTTTATCGGGCACGCTGCCCGCCTGCAGATGCTTGTGCCCACTTGTATTCATTTTTCACTTTAACTGCCATGAGTGTGGCACAGCAGTCTGTCCTTGGGGTGTCACATGCAGGCTCTCCTGGGGACTGTGGACATGATGTGTGGGTACAGTGAGTGGCGCTGTAAAGCTGCACAGAGCAGGTGGGCACCACTGTAGATGGGTGAAAGGTGCTACATTAAGTCAAAGTCAGAGGCTGCAGGGGCCAACACGTAGATTGTCATGAGAGGAGGTGAAAGGCGCTAAATCAGACAACATTTTTGTTTTCCTTTTTTGACGTTCATCCATCATTTGGCGAGGGTGAGGTGTGCCAGTCTGGGCGACCCTTGTGAATGGCAGTTACTTGGCTGGCTGCTGCATTACTGAGTGACTGGTGTGACAGCCCCGAGTTCACTTCTGTGTTCTTCCTACAGGGGCCTGCCGGCCATGCAATGACACCGAGGTCCTGATGGCCGTCTGCACCAGCGACTTTGGTGAGTAACCCGCCGAAATGGAATGTGATGCCATCTTTAAGAGTCAGGGTGCCCACTAATGGCCAGTATGGGTAACACGTGACCTTATGCTGCATGAAAGGTGGACAACACACTGGACCCCTGGTGCTGGACACTGGTGGGCTCACCCCATTTATACAGCATATATGTTGTGCCCCTCCAGAGGAGAGGTGGGCACCAAGCAGCTATTAAAAAAACTGGCACCTTCATGTGGGCACTTGACACCCCATAAAATGACATCTGGGTGGCCACACCAATCGGATTTTGCCAACAGTGACTGCACTTGCCACTTGTGCTGCCTGGGGGGTTTTCTGGCGAGTGGTACAGAGGTGGGGGCCGTCAACGGAGCCTCTGCTGGGGTTCAGCTATTGGCTGGAGGTCAAAGGTCAAGCTGACCAGCCGCTGTCAGAGTGTGTTGTGTGTGTGAGAGACTTTGGGGTTTCAGCACATGTGTGTGTGTGTCAGTTCTGGTGGGTGCCAACCTGGCATGTGTGTGTGAGATACATGACTCCTCCTAACCTCCGTCTCTCTCGTTTTTGTCCGCAGTGGTCCGAGGGAACATCCGCTCCGTGTCCAACGACATCGACCTGCACGTGTCCATCATCAGAGTGAGTGCCTCGCGGATCTTCCGGCAGAAGTACGCTCTGTTCTCCAACGGGGGGCGCCTGAGCAGGGCCGGGGAGATTCGGACCCTCCTGCAGTGTGGCGTCAAGCCGGGACCAGGCAGCTTCCTCTTCACGGGCCGAGTCCACTTTGGGGAGGCCTGGCTGGGGTGCGCGCCACGCTTCAAGGATTTCCGGCAGGCCTATGAGGACGCCAGGGATGCCAGGGAGCTTCCCTGTGAGCTGGCACTGGACTGAAGGGTGACTCTTCTGGGTGGACAGTACTGAGAGCTGACCCCACCATAGGTGGGCCAAATACTTTTGGAAGGCTTTGGCCACCCCACACTCCAAGCGTCCGCCCTGCCTGGTGCCCACCCAGCTGCTTGGTTGAACCTTTGTGTCGTATTCTTTTACATTTGCACTGCTTCAGTGTGGAGGACAGAAATGGGAAGCAACAGAGCAGTGAAGTTGAAGGAGGTGGAAATGCCAAAGCTTTGGCGCAGCATTATGTGGGGGCTCGGGTGGCACCGGTGCCCACCTTCAGACATATGCTTGTCTACAGATGTTCTGTGCCCACTGGCTGAGTCTTTTCTGGCGCTACATACAGTTGGCTCCATGCGGTGACTCAATCTTTGCTGTATATAGCGCCTTTCATCTCGAAAGGACAGGTGACAAGTCCTCACGAGCAGCTCATGGACTTTGGGGTGAACAGGACAGGTTGGCATGGCGTAGGGGGCAATATGAAGCTGACCTATCGACCCACTGCCTGTTGGACTTTCCTCATGGACAGAGTACAGCTGAGGGGGTCTGGGCATCAGGGGGCATCATGGCAGTCCCCTCCCCCACTAGGGGTCTGAAAACCAAAAAGTGCACCAAATGGGGGCCTCGGCCAATGGGGCCACCAAGACGTGGCACTCGGAATTGAGGGGATTTTTAAGGTAATTTAAGGTTAAGGAAATTGTATGTGTGTGTGTGTGTGTGTGTGTGTGTGTGTGAGAGGACACAATAAGAATAATAAGAAAAAGAAGAAGAATAATATATGAGGCGCCGGCTCGGCGTTTATCTCGCTGAAGCCCACGGCGGCGGCTGGCAGACTGGCACGGCTCTTGGCGTTTGCCCGCCCAGCTGTCCGCTGCAGGCATTCTGCTTTTGTTTTTTTGTCGTTTCATTCAAATGCACTATTTTGTATTATTTTCTATTTTGTGTTAAGACCTGAGATACCAAATAAAAGATGAAAGCTTCTCACTGCCACGGTCCGATCGGCCCCCTCGCCCACCACGGGCTGAGCTCAAGGGGGCCGTGAGAAACGTCACGACGCGTCAAATAAAACGTCAAACAAACGCTGCACCTGACTGTCTGTCTGTCTGTCTGTCACCACGAGGACCACCTCAGACCTGTGCAATGGTGGCCCACCCTGGGGACTGCGGGGGGCACTCTTGTGCACTGGACCCGTGGGGGCCCAGCGTGTAGGAGCTGGACAGGTGACCTACTCTGGTGGTCTCAGTGCTGCTAGTGGACCACAGGTGGTCTTGCCTGAAATCTTGGAAGAGCAATAGACTGGCCAGGTGGTGGCCTTGCTGTGTATTAAGAGTGGGCACGTGATGGCTTGGGTGCAGCCTCGGTGCCCACGCTGGACTGGTAATGTGCCATGTGCGGCCTTGGCATCCCATTAAGGGAGGAGGAGGCAGGGGGTCTTTGTTTTCTGAGTGGCCTTTATCGGTACCCACATTGGCTGTGAGGACACAGTGGCACCCCAGTGACTCTGGGCACAGGTTAACATGGCAGTCCAGTGCAGATGGTCGTCCCACGGTAGGCTTCGTACCCAAGCAGCTTCGCCATGCTACACAATCGTCCAGCGAGGCTGAACTTTGGCTTTTCTTTGTCCAGCAGTCGGCCATTAATTGGACTCCATTAAGTATGAGGTATGAAGTCCAGACCTTCTAACAGCTGAGCTGGCATGTCACACAAGTGGGCCAGAGTGGCAGTTCAGGGAACATGACCCTGGGTTTCAAAGAATAAAATAGACTGGCATAAACTAAGCAGAACCCACAGGCTGCATGGATACCCTCAAGCAGCCCACTGCCTTGGCATTTCATGTCTTACGGGCTGTCTGCCCACCCTGTTCAGATTCTCCCCTCATCTTTGGGTCAATGCTGCTGTGTGCCCTTCAGGTTGTCCACCTTTTATGATTCCTCCATGCTGTTTGCCCCTCGGACTATCAGTGGTGCCCACTCCTCCACAGTGGGTAGCGGGCAGCTGCCGGTGGCTCATGAGTTGCTGTTTTCTATATTGGCAGAGGGTTACAGTCACGTCACCGCTCTGATGATGGCACATGAGTCACCATGGGGGACCACTTTGTCGATCACGAGAAAAAAGGGCTGTGACCCCAGAAGTTGGAGAAACACTTTTCTGGGCCATCCTGTCACACCTTCGAGAAATCCAAAATGTCACAGGAAGGAGAGGCCAGGCAGGAAGGGGCGTGGCTACAGGAAATGGGAGGGGTCACAGCAAAGGCAAACAAGCAGTCAAACACACATGGGAGGGGCCATGAGTCCCTGTGATTTGAAATGGGCGGGGCCAGAGGAAAATAAGCAGAGGTGAGGGGCGGAGCCTCCAATACAGGCAGCAAGGGACAGGAGTGAGGAGCAGAAAAGGGGCGGGGCCAGGAGCAGAGCCTTTGGCAAGGAGTCAGCTAAAGGGGGGCTCGGGTGGCACCCCTTCCATTGGTGACTGGCGTCCCCTCGAGAGCATTTGGCTCTTTTCTCTCTGGTGCTGCCAGCTCTTTTTCAATTCCCATTTCACTGATGTTGCCCACTCTGCAAGCTGTGGGGGGGCGTCACATCTCTTGCCCACGTGGCCACCCCACTTGTCACCTGTAGACACAGCAGGCTTTGCATTAAATCTGCAGGCGGCCCGGCGGCCCCCTTGGTGTGCATCAGGAAGTAATAAATTCTCATTAAGGGTCGGCACGGGAAAGGAAAAGGCAGCGAGAGGAAGGAGATGGAGCGTGCGCTGCCTGCCAGAGCGAGAAAGACGAGCCCCCCGGACCACTTGTCGACACAACGTCCAACGTCTTTTTGGGTCCCTGCCCAGAAAGGGGCCGCCCTTGTGATGGCCCGTCCATCTCACACGACCGGACTGGGACACCGTGGTCTGCACATTCTAAATTTAGCGTGCGGGCCGCTCACCATGGCGGGCCACTTCCTGCTCGGGCCCTGGAACAATAGCGCCTTGTGTGAGCCGCCGGTCTGGCACACGGGCCTGCCAGGGCGCAAGGGAATCGGCTGGCATATCAGCAAGTTCATCCTGTTCCCACCAGAGGAGGCCCGGGCCTGGTGACCACACCACAATGGCCAGTCTGTGTGTGTGTGAGATGAGAAAGCGGGCAGGCGGGCACAGCAGGGGGAGAAAGAAAGAAAGAAAGAAAGAAAGAAAGAAAGAAAGAAAGAAAGAAAGAAAGAAAGAAAGAAGCGGTGCTATAAAGAGAGATAAGACACTCGCCTGTGTGCCAATAAAGAGTCAATAACTCCGTCTTATATAGCGCCTTTCACAGGAAGCCAGGCCAGAACCAGCTGGCAGTTTGCGATGGCCTCCAGACAGGCGTGGTGGCCGGGCCCCCATCTCAGGCCTGCTCATTTGCACTGGACTGGCTCTATTGCTCTCTTTGTTTTTCTGCCCCCTGGCATTTGCACAAACGTCTTTGCTGTGGCGCTGCCAGGCTGCTCTGATGGGCGCCAAATAAAAAATGAACTGAATGTAAAAACAGCTCAGGATCGCGACAGCTTGGAGCCACTAGAGGGCGATGTCACTGGCAGGGCCAATCTGGGCATCTCGCTCCCCACTCCCATCTTCTGCCTCGCTGTTGTGCCCGCCTCTGGCCACTGGTACAACACATCCACCCTGCTGGGCTCAGCTTGACAGCTTTGCTGTATGGACTCGTGTGCAGGAAGCAGAGGGCACAGGGTGGCACAGCTCCATCATCGTCGTCTGTTTATAAACGGAACTTTTCATTGCGAGGATTGACCTGCAAAAACACCGCTGGCCGGAAGGAAAGCCGAGAGAGGAAGGCGCAGCCCGGTGCCCGGCTGGCTTATCTTGTTTACACGGACCTGTTATGTGCAGACGGGCGTCGCCCCCCTGCTGCTCTATGCCTTGACGGTGACCCCTGTGGCATTTACTTTGTGACTGCCAGAGAGGCACTTTGGTGTGCCAGCCTCTTCTCTGGCATATCGCATTTTGAAAGAGGGGGCTCTCACTGTCTATGGTGGTCCTTTCTTAAATGCAGTTGTTGTTTCATCTGCCGTGAAAGGGACTAAGGAGAGGGCACTGGGGTGACATGGACTCAAACTCAGAATCAGAGACCCTCTCACGAAGTGCCATTGCCATCTCACTTGCCCACAATGGATGCCAGGCCATTGGAGGGCATACCTTTGGGACTGGGGGGGTTTGAAATGCCACCGGCCAATCAGAATCTCACACAACTGCCAGGAGTCGACCAACCACTGGGACTGAAGGCTTTTCTTGTATTCGGTGCCTCCCTTGTGATGGTGGTCTTTTTCAAAATGATATATAGCGCCTTTCTACAGCACAAGTCCAGACCCCAATGACTTGGCTGTTCCCAGGTGTAAGTTAAGCGACTGGCACAGGGCTACACAGTGGGCACAAGTGGGAGTTTAACCCATGCCCTGCTGGCCCCAGTCCACACTCACCCTCCTCTTCCTCAAGTCAACTTTAGGTTGGTGACAGAAATCAGAAGCCAAACCCAGGAACAAAAACAGCAAGGAAGTGAACCCATGTTGTGGGGGGCACTGGTCCAAGGTGGCATCATAGACCCGCAGTGAGGGCCATCCTTCTCATGACCACCCTAAGATGAGAGTAGAAAGTGAGCCGACACTCTGCCATATAGCGCCTTTGCCCACGTGGCTATTTACCCCTGGCAGGCTGAGGATCTCACCCACAGTGGGGACACTTGGGGCTTCAAGGCCAGTGCCAGGGAAGGCCACTAGAGCACACGGTCCAGCTTCATATTCGTACCCACGGGGCCATCCATGCCAACCCCCCCCCTCGGCCGACAGAAGCTTCCCACATTTAGGCTCTCATCTCAACGGGACAAAGGACACAAGTCGCTGAGACAGGGACAAAGAAATGGCAAAGGGGACGGCTAGGAGGTGCAGGTGACACTGGACTGAAGGCCATTACTGGGGAGGGGACCGCCAGCATCTAGCCGCTTCTTTGAGCTCATCCGCTAGGGGCGCCCCCTCTGTCGCCGTGAGCCCCCCTGGTGCGGCCTGCATTCTTGAGCCCGGGGTCAGCGTGTTCAGGTATGGAGCGCGCCGGAGGACTCGTCAGGCGGGGGCCGCCTTTGTTCTTCGAGAGGCTGCAGATGGCGAGAGTGCGCCAAGACAGAAGGAATCCATCTGGGCAAGGCGGGGGCGCGGGGGAGGGGCGCTCGAGGAGCAGAAGGCAAAGGCTTTTTTCCCGCCAAATCTTTACAAGGAGCTCCGAGACCCCAAGTGTGCCCCCCACAACCCCCCCTCCAGACTACAAGTGGGATTGTGATGCAAAGTGTATCGAGTCGGCTCAACGAGGCACAGAGGGGGCTTGAAACCCGCCACTCGGTGACCCCTGACCTGCAGCACTGCCTAATGAAGCAAAAGACCCCGGGACTGAAAGGCGCTATAAAGTAACAGACGGGAAGGAGGCCAAAATGGGGTCCCCCATCAAAGTGGGGCGCTGGCATGAAGGGGCTACTTGGGAGCACTCAGCCGGCCCCCAGTAGCTAGGGAGGGTCAAACAGGACCCCCCAGTCAGCCAGTCCTGCCAGCCCGCTTATTTTGGGATGCAACACTCACAGCTGGCACAGAACATCTTTCATGCCACTTGGCTACAGCTAGGATCATCTTGCCAGCTGACTACAGGGCACAGTCCATGCTGGGCATGACTAACTGGGTGACTATGCCCTGCCCTCCACGCACATCCAGGCACCTCCTTTTACTGCCCATTGTAAGTGGGGCACCTGCTGGTTAAGTGGCGGGTTCAGGGCACCCAATCCAGGGACGCGGTGTGAGGGTGAGGATGCCAACTGGCACTTCATGAGCACTGGTTACTGTCACATGTCTGGTGTCAGCAGTCAGTGGGTGAAGCTTTCAGAGGACAAGCCAGTGGGGGGGGGGGGGGCACAGTGTGCTGCTTATTAGTTCCATACGTTGACCACGTGGGTGGGGACTGGCAGGAAGCCCCCAATTCTGAGTTCCCATAACCCTGAGTGACGAAGGAAGCCACAGCAACTCGAGCGTCACAGCTGACTTAGCAGCTGGCACAGTGGCCATTGGCTACCATCCAGCAGGCCAGAGACAGAGGGGGTGCAGAACCTGTGCCAGTTCCCGAGCCTCCTTGAATCCATCGGCTTGGCCTCCTGTGCCCTCTCTCGGGGTCTGTAGATGATGTGCCCTCCTCTCTGTTCATAATGTGGGGGGTCTCAGTCCATGGACGCCGATCTCTGTAGTTCCTCAAGAGAAGCACGCCTGTGGGCACCCTCTGATGCCCGATCCTGTGGCCCACCTGGTCCAGCCGAGCAGGTGACTTCCAGTCGTATTCCATTCAGAGCCTCAGCTCTTCTCGATCTCCTCTGCCAAAAAGTGGGCCAGCCAGTGCAGGGTGCCCATCACCTTGGTGCCTCCAGTTCTGTCCTTCACCTCCTCACTGGCAAGACGGGAGGGCATCAGGGGCTTCGAGGGGCTCACGCCGTCAGCTCTTGGCCTTAGTGTCTCACAGCAAGAAGTGACCAACACATGGGACTGCAGTGTCACTGAAGTGGCCACAGAGTGACGGGGTTAGTGAGGCACAAAGAAAGTCGATGGTCCACCTGGCCATCCAGCCACATGTGTGACATGGCAGCTCAGCCTCAAAGCTGTCACCCAACAGGAGACCGTGGCTGTCTGTGTGACACCCACACACTTGGTGGCAGCGGTGGGATCACATCAGAGGTACAGCATTGAAACAACGGGAGGAAAGATCCAAAAGAAGTGGGATTGGCTCTACAAGCATGGCATCCCATGTCAGTCACCCCTAGTGCCAGTCCAGTCCTCTCTGAGCCCGTCCATTAATGGGCACAACCTGCAGAATGCAGGACTCCACAGCAGGGAGCTGCCGCCACCGCCAAACACACTCCAACATGGGGTGGGCATGTCAGTGCCACCTAGAAGGCACCCTGGTGGGGAACAGTGCCATAGTGCCATGTACTGTGAGGGAGTGGCACCCATGTGGGCTTACCCGTGTGAAACTCTGAAAACGTCTTAAGTAGTCAAATAGAATTTAATAAACGTAACCTGGCATGGCCTCCTGCCATGAGTGCCTGGCTGCCATCTCTGTCAAGTTCTGAATGGGCATCCTGTGTGGGGACTGAGGTCACATGAACACACAGGGCACAAAGACTGAATTGTGTCGGACCCCCCAGTCTGGCGCCCCATTTTAGATTTGCATCTTCTCAAATATGGAGGGCTGTGGAGCGGCGGGTCAGACAGGGGCTCCAGTTTGCCTTTGTGGACATGTGTGTGCCAAGTGATGGACTGAGGGGTGCCCACAGAGATGGACCAAGTCACATCTGGTGACCTGCCCAGTGGTCACTCGATAAGCTCCACGTGCCTGCCAGGCCATTCATCTCCTGAATCTGTGCATTTGACCTGGCAGTCTGGCATACAAGGCAGGAACCAGTGGGATGCCAGTCCATCACCGGGCACACCCAACTGCCTTTGAGATGTGGGAGGGAACTGGGGTGCCCGGGGAGAACTCTATGCAGCTGGTGACCAGACTGGGAACTGAACAGAAAGTGCCAAGCCCTGTGCCACCTGGGTGTCTCTGATTGGCAAGATGGTTAAGGGGTCCTCCAGGTGTCGCTGGCAGACTTGAAACCTCCTGGTAAACTCTGCCCTTTCCTGATGAGGCCCCCCGAGCCCCGAGGAGGGGCGGAGGCGCCACATGAACAAGAGGATGGTGGCATCATTGAAAGCTCAAGGTCTGCTAAACAAAGACCCCCCCCCCCAGCCCCCCAGCCCCAGCCCAGGGTTCAATTTGTGTGAATCGGTCAGGAATGCCAGCGTGCAGCTGGCCTCAGATAGAGAAAGTGTGGCCTGTCTCATCTGTGGACGTGCGCTGGCGCTGCAGACAATGGGGACCGGCCAGGAATGCACTCGCTCACTCGCTCGCCCCCACATAATTAGATGGCAGCGAGTGGGCCGCGAGGGGAGAGAGCGGGCGGCGGCTCCTTTCCCACACTTTCAGCAGTTCCCACAGCCCCCTGGTAATCCCTGAGCCGCCTTAATGAGGAGCGAATTCCAGGCCTCGCAGTCCCGGCTGGAAACACAACAGGTGGAGGCGAGAGGAAGCACGGAGCTGGGCACCCAGTGGGCACCTGCCGAAGCGGGTCTCAAACACACAGTGGACCCTCCACCTTCCAATTTGCACATCTTTCTCAGGTCCCTCAGACTCTCAGAGAGCGAGTCGGACCCCGGTGGACCTCAGGACAGCCCGAAATCACCGGGCAGCGGACTCCACTTGGTGTTAATGCCCACTTATAAAGCCCCCCACCCTCACCCGGCCACCACACAGAGCTCTAGCGACTGGGGAGGCCAAGTCCACTGTGGCCCAATCGAGGGGTTCAGCCTGTGTCAGTAGCGAGTGCACCTGGCGCCCCCCGGAGGTCTGCATTCCATTTGTTTGCCATCAGACCACTGAACTGCTGATGCCCAAGAGGTTCCAATAACATGGCGACAGCAGAAGGGCCTCACCAAGTGAATCCTCAAGTGCCTTCCTTGAACTTATTTCCATCTGAAGGCGCTTTGATCACCCAGGTGCCTTCACTAAGCAGGTGTAGCCATTTGTGGCACCGTGATGACCGGGCCATTCGACAAGGTCCACTGGCCAAAGAAGACACCCTGGAGTGCCCGGGATCCTGTGGTCATTGACACGTCACCCATTGGGCTCAGCTGTGCCACCTTAGGTGGCCGAGGAGTCCAGTCTTTTAGATGCCAGAAGTTGGGGGTATCTGAAACTGAACTGCTGCTTGATCGATCATGGAGTGCCACCCAGCGTCACGTGTGTTGGCTCTCCACCGGACCCACTTTGTGGTCGGACACACGATGTGTCCTTATGGCACACTTTATATGGAGTGCCGGCTGTGCTACCGTCTAAGATCACTTGAAGCCCTTGAGGAGCAGGGTGCAGGGTGGATGTCTCTGCTATGTGTCACTCGGTATGGCATATGCAAAACAAGGACCAGTGTCTGTAGTGTGCCGTCTGTTGGAATGACAAACGCAGTGCATTTTATTTCTAAAAACGTTTACTAAAATTAGGAGCCATCTTTGGGAATGTTAGAGGCACAGCAACCGGACAGATGGAACCTCTCCATAGTGAAGAGATGTGCTTACATAAAGCGACTCACACACAGCGACGCAGCCGGGTGCTTAAGAGGGCAGGGCAAAAGGCAGCGTGCCACAGAGTGCAGTGAGAAAGATGAGGAGGGCAGCGGAAACTCACAATCAATTATATGTAAGCTGAGAAGACTCAAACACGGCTGGCGATCAATACATAGGCAGAGGTGAAAGGCGCTATATGATAGATTGGTGGATAAATAGGCAGCTTAGCGTAGTTGGCAGGATTAGATCAAGTGAAAGGCGCTATATAATAGACAGATAGAAGTGAAGGGTGCTATACAGTAGATATCTCTCTCTTATATCGCGCCTTGCACTTCTTTCTAACAGACAGGCACTTTATTCGTCCGCCTCCACAGCTTTTCAGTACCTTTCTTTACCTTTTCAATGCTCTACTTCTCATTATTTGATGACATCACAGCAGCGCCACCTTGTATTATGATGTGGTGGTGGCGGCCATGTTGTTTCCACTCAGTAGATCCATTGGCAGTCACATGGCTCAGGGGTCATGTGACATCTGATGTCATTGCTGCCCCCTTACAGTGCAGTTTATAAAATGGCTGAGCTGCTGTTCCCAGAGTTTTGATTTGTTGCTAATAAACCAGGACTCTAAGTGTGTGTGTATGAGTGTGAGTGTGTGTGTGTAAGTGAGTGTGTGTATAAGTGTGTGTTTGAGTGTGTGTGCACGTGTGACTTTGTGTGAGTGTGCGCGTGTGTGTGCAAGTGAGTGTGAGTGTGTGAGTGAGTTCATGTGTGTGTGTGACTGTGTGTGTGAGTGTGCACGCAGGATTTCCAGGTAGATGGCACCACTGGCTGCTTTTTCGGGCTGGAGATTTCAACTTTGATCTTTGGTCGACTCGTACGACTTTACCTTTCTCTCAGTACGCTGCTGCTGTTGTATGTGAATTTCCCCTTGGGAATAATAAAGTATCTATCTATCATATAGTGCCTTTCACTATCTATCTATCTATCTATCTATCTATCTATCTATCTATCTATCTATCTATCTATCTATCTATCTATCTATCTATCTATCTATCTATCTATCTATCTATTATATAGTGCCTTTCACTATCTATTATATAGTGCCTTTCCCTATCTATCTATCTATTATATAGCACCTTTCACTCTATCTATCTATCTATCTATCTATCTATCTATCTATCTATCTATCTATCTATTATATAGTGCCTTTCTATCTATCTATCTACTTGACTGCTCTTTGTCTCGTCCTTTTCTGTCCCCTTCATTCCTGGTCTCGTTGGCATCCCAGGCTTTCACCTGCCACTACCAGTGGGACTTACCAGGACATTCTCAACCCAGTTCTTGTCACGGGGCACTGGAGACTATCTGGACAGCTCCAGGCACAAGGCAGGAGACAGTTGTGGACAAGATGCCAGTCAATGCCTGTGCCCACTCCACTCAGAGTCCCTAGAGAAGCCAATGTGGGAGGAAAGACGAAATACCTGGAAGAAAACCAACAGCGACACAAGGAGGACGCGCACACTCGCCAGCCATGTGGGACTGGAGCGCAGGATGCGGAAGCCCATAAGGTGGCAGTGCTACCAGCTGTGCCACCGTCATCTGCAGAGAGACAGACACGTGTGACCATCAGGTGACATTCCCAGCACAAATGCGGACTTCAGCAGTAACACATTGCCAAACTGGCAGCACTGCACAGGAAGAGAAACCTGCACTCTTTTAGCATTTTCCGGTGCCAACAAGGATGCCCAGTTTCTTGTTCACGGGCACACATTCACACAAGGGTAGGCAAACTCATAAAAACAAAACCCTGCGCTCAAATGTTCATCGTACATTAACAGCACACAGCATCTAGGGGAAAAGAAGGGCGTGCCCGCTTGGGCAGTACGCGGCGCTCTCGCCCTGTCAGGCTGTGCCCATCGTGGATGCAACACTCCACATTCCAGGCAGGTTTCCTAAACACTTAACTGGGTGTTTAGGACCCTGAAGCTCTCATGGCCTGGCACGTCTCTTCCCAGTGAATTGTAATCATCCGCTCTCGGGTCTGCACCCCCGGCCCCTCCGCACGGCTGCCACGAGGTTACCAGAGCAACGGCATTCCAAGGTTTTCATTCTGTTGATCCTGGCATGAAAGGCTAATTAAAAAAGACGGTCCCCGCTAGGAGATGGCCCCCTACAGCTGTGCGCGAGGCGAAGCGGGCCAGTCTAAAGGCCACAGTGACGTGTGCCCACCTCCTCGGTCAATCGGCCTTATTTTATATAGTGCCATTCACACTCCTGGCACTTTACAAGCAGAACAGCCAATGTTATCATGGCAAAGGCCGGCTTCTTCAGTGGCCTTAGGAAAGTGGAGCGGGCACATTAAACCTGCAGGGAGGTGCCACTACAGAAGCCAGCAGGTGGCAATTCAACCTAATGGCATGTGTTGGCATAGCATCAGTGCCTAGTGGCATCAGCTGGGCAGCTCAGGGACACAGGTGAGTCATGAGCCAAGAGTTGGATTTCAGCCTAGGTGGTACCAGGACTTCATTGGTATCCTCTGATGCCACAAGTGACTTGGGGTATGGTTAGGGTATCAGAATGCATCTGGAGAGGAGGTGAGTAAAGGCCCACGGGCATGAAGAAGAGGGCGCACCCATTCAGAGATCAGCCTGGAGGGGCATGCTGGCCCAGCTGAGACCCTGCTGAGTGGGCAAGTGCCAGGCGCAGAGCTAATGCCATGCAGATCAATTCCAATATAAATATGTGCCAAACCTGTGCCAACTTGCAGTCCTCTATTGAGGCAGTAAAAGAAAGGAGCTCCATGGCATCTATCCAGGGCACTGCGGTAACCAGAAGCGGCCATCCGGCGATTTTCAAACCGACTTAAACTGGCTCAGAGCTGTGGGGCAGACCCGGACAGGGTGCCAGTCCATCTCAGGGTCTCTGGTTCGGGGCCGCCACAGACCACTGGAGAAGGCGACTGATGGAGCAGTGAGGTGGGCTTGATGGTGACGGTCCTTTCATGTTCTCAAGTAGCTTGGCACCATTTCTTTATAGGAGTGAAACTTAACCCAGAAGCACAGGCACACACCTGGCACCAGGGCACTGCAGGGCATACAGGCCCACATCGGCCTGTTTTGAGCTCTCACTGCTTTACCGTTTATTTATGACACATCACAGGCAGCTGGAATGTCACAGGGGATCATCAGGGTGCTGGCAGCTCAAATCCTGCACTGTGCCCACCCAGCCCAGTCTCACACAGGCACCTTCCCAACAAGGCTGCTCAGTCCACCACTGACCCACACCGAGGTCTTACTGGGTCCAAACAGCGGTAGAGGAATGAGAGACGTGGGTGAAAGGTGGGGACCCCCTGCTGCCATTTGCTCTGCTGCAATGCAGAGGAGTTTAAAACGAACGGTGGGCCTCGAGCGCGCGTCTCACGCCCACCATCCGTGCATTCCAACGCGTCTCCTTACTCGACTCGCGTTCGAACTTCCTCGGTCTCCTTTCGGCCGCGCAGGCGCACCACAAAGCGCGCGTGTGCGCCTGCGCGAACACCGAGGCTGCCGGCAGGCGGAACGAGAAGAAGTGCGCCTGCACGGACCTGATTAAACGACGCACAGCCGCCCGTGGGCAGCAGGTCAGTGTCCGTCTCCGTTGTATTAGGGCGTTTGACGGGAGCGGAGGGAATGCCGAGAAACAAAAAGGCCAACGAAAAAAAGAAAGACGTCAATAAAAAGACACAAACACACCTCGTGCGGTTGGAAATTTGGAGAATAAAACGTTACCGTGGACGCGAGGCGCCGAGCTTTACAGCCAGCAGCCCCTGAGTGTCCCCCGAGCAGACTCCCCGCCGGCGACCTTCACGGATGCGATAAAGCAAGACCGTGACGGGGGAGGGGGGTGCACTTGTCGGTCTCGGTGGCGGAGACACGCTGCTTGGCCCTTCAATGGCGGCAGCAGTCCAACAGGACCCGAGACCTCAGACAGACGAGCTTCGGTGCCGCCCGTGAGGTTCAAACTCATAGACATATATAGATAGATGCCACATTCACTGTGTTGCCCAGTCAACACGATAAGTCAGCGCCACTCGCAATATGGCGAGCTGGCCAGAATCCCACCAGCCTGCCCAGAGGAGGTGCCCAAAAAGGCGGCCTCACTTCCACTTGAGCCAACACTGGGCCCCAGTGCACGTCACTCTGAAAGGTCCAAGAAATGTGGCATATGATGCCCTAAAACACACGCCGAGTCCCCTCAAGGGAGAGGATCACTGCGACCCCTGGCTTGTACAGAGCAGGACCACAACAAGTCTTCACCAAGGACTGGCAATGCCATGTAAATGAGACCCAAATGAAATCCTCGAGAGTAAGCCAAGAAACGCTGGCAAGACCCACCAAGATCCACCCGGACCCCGCCTTTTGGGGGTCTGCCCACAAATTACAAGAAGAAGCATGAGGGGACACAGCGATATTAAATAATAACCAGATAAAGCACAATTAAACAAACAATGAACGACGAGAACAATAGCACAACCAACAGAAGGCGATGAACGACAACAAGAAAGCCAGGGGTCCGAACCCCAAACCCCACCATAAACGACAAACCAGAAAGTCAAGATAAGCCGGGGGGCACAAACACACGATGCCACCAAGCTAACCGTCCAGTGGAGGCAACAAACGGATCCATGAGTTGAGCCCCACGTCAGGCGCCAACCCGTCTCTGCCTGCCCAGCCTCCTGTCACAGGCGGGCACACCGAGAAAAGCAAGAACTGAGTGTTGGCATCCGGAGTGTCTCTTTACGTTTGGTTTTTGAAAATTTGTGGTTGTTACGTTTGGGTGCCCTGTCTTGGCACCTTGTTGATGGCTTCAGTGCAGTTGGTCTATAAAATGGCACTGCATTTGCCTGGTGGCGCTGTGGGCTTTGCTTGCCACTCAGATTCCTGGTTCACCTACTGGGCATTGGCAAAACCTGAATAAGTCAAGTGCAAAGGACAAAAAAGAGGAACTCAGAAGGTTACTTCTGCCCATTTCACATGGCACAGCCATTTCCCTACCACTCTTTCTAGGCATGGCTATGCCAACCTCAATAATCAAGACTGTCATTTGTCTCTTTACCAGCCAGCAATGGACCCGGATGAGCCGGACGACCTGATGGTGCCACTCAAGGAGAAGAGCCTGGGTGGCTGGGGCCTGCTGCAGATTGCGGCAGGCACGGGGTTTGCTGCCTACGTCATGTGGGCAGGATTCCTGATGCCTGGATTTCGACGGGTGCCCTTGAAGTTGCAGGTGAGGATTACTGGTGGGTCAGAATAGCCTGGAGCCATGCGCAGTCAGTGTACCCGCTCCAGGGGGTGCTGTGCTCCAGTAGCTGGTGTCTGGGTGAGAAGACTGCGTGGTTCACTTGTGTGCCAGGCTGGGGTGCCTCCTTTGTTTAACACAACTGCTGGCATTGTTGAATTGGCCACCATGCTGGCAGTGTCGTGCCACCTCACAGGCGCACCACAGGATCTGTCCCCTATGGCGTGGCTTAACACAATGCAGCTGAGACAGATGCCAGGGTGCTCGGAGACACAGACTGGGTACCATCTTTGTCTGGATGGCCTGCAGCTGAAGGTCCTCTTTATAGCTCCTTATGGTGGACATGTGGTCACTTCTAGCCTGAGTTTGTGGGAAGACACGTTGGCATGCAGGATGATACCCAGGCTTCTGCCTCTCTCAGGTGTACCAATGCCTGCCTTTGGCTGCCTCTTTACTTGGCACAGGATGGGTTATTCTCCCGGAGGTGGGCCTGTCTGCTGCCCACTTTCTTACAAATGCATGACTACTACATGCCCACCACATTGGGCACCGCCGCTTTGTGCCAAAGTTATTGGCGCAGACTTGGGTGTGCTGTGGTGGGCAGCATTAATGACATCTTGGTATTGTCACTATAGGTCCCTTACCTTCCTGCCAGCCTGGCACAGGTGGACAATGTGATGGGCCTCCTGCAGGGGCGTTCTGGGAAGCTGGTGGACCTGGGCTCTGGAGACGGGCGCATTGTGAGTATTGAACTTGTGCCAGGGGTCCTGCGGCTCTGCCTGAGAGCGCAGCCATGAGTCCTTCAGGGGTTACTGCCTATAGCAGGTGAGCATCGGGCAAACAGCAACATGGCTGAGAACAGCTGAGGCACGTGGACCCTTGGGTATCTGAAATGGGCAACTAGACACCAGTCTGGGCGCTGAGGTGAGAACACCCATTGTGCATTGGAAATTGAAGGGTTGGAGACACCTGGTGAGCTTGGATAGGGTGGTCTTGTAGTCATGGTGGCACATTGGGTGGCATCTCTCTCCCCTCATGCTCTACCTGAGGTACCCTCCTAGCCCAGATAATGCCAGTGTGGAGCTGTCAGACATGCAGTGGCTCCTACACGTTTATCATCGCATTATACCACCCGTGTGGCACGCGGCCCTTAAATAAAGCGTCACCTGTCACTCCCCCTCACTCTGTGGGGCTCTCTACTTGTAATACCCGCAGTTGTCCCCCAGAGGGCACTGCTCTCAAACGCAGGGTCAGGGTGTGCGTTTAAACCAGCATCTCGAGGGCACCCGTCCACTTCCTCTATCATATTGTCGGGGTCACATGGGGGCAGAGAGGTGCCCATCCATCAAAGGACATACGTGGCATCAAAGGAAGAATCATCTTTGGAGGGGTGAGGGGTTCCCAGATGAGCACCATGAGAACATGCAGAGTCCAGACAGGTGGTGACTGGGCATGGGATTTGAATCTGGGATTCTAATGGTGCCAGTGCTAACTGCTGTGCCCCTCCCTCTTATCAAGTCTCATAACCTGCAGTGCCCTCGAGACTTCTGAGTGCCACTCACTGGTCTCCTTCTGCCAACAGGTGCTCGAGGCCTGCAGACAAGGTTTCCGGCCAGCAGTTGGCTACGAGTTGAACCCGTGGCTCCTTCGCCTGGCTGCCTTCTATGCTTGGAGAGCAGGGTATTCTGGGAATGTCATGTACCGGCGGGAGGACTTGTGGAAGGTGAGTGGCAGGCCTGGTGCTGGCACGACTTCCTCTTATATTGCGCCTTTCCTTAGTCCTCGAAACTCTTACCATGGATTAAGGGGGTCTAGAAATGGATGGAGGGACCTTTGTAGAACATGGACCACCCAAAGGTGCATCCTGGCACTGTAGGACAGAAGGGGCAGGTTTATGCTCTGCAGCCCGGTGCCTCAACCCGCCGGACCACCCAGGCACATCTTTCATGCCCCCCTCTCTCTCTCTGTGTAGGTCAGCCTGGCAGACTGCAGCAATGTGACTGTCTTCTTGGCACCCAGCGTGGTGAGTAAGCCCACCTTTATTTGGGATGGGGGCACCAAGGCATGTAAGCACAGCAGCACCACACATGAGGGGGGATGATCAAAGGGAGGACATGAGCGTGTCTGATGATGAGCAGGCAGAACCCGCACTGGTGCCCGAGCCTCAGGACCCCCCGGTCTGTTGAGTCGTCTGCCCTCCTGACCACACACAACCCGCTGCCCGCTACCCGCGCTCTCTCTCCAGTCTAGCCAGCCAGGTGACCCTTGGTCACTCACCTGTTGACCCCGCGCTCAGCGGGCGGCTGGAGTCATGAGTGCCCCCCGAAACACTTGGGTCTACATATCCCCCCCCACGGTGTCCCCAGAGGCCTCTTCACCCCACTCATATTTTATTGGCCCCCTGCCCTCTAATTTGTGGCACGGAGGTTTGTTGTTTGTCATAATTTAATAATATTTATTTATTTGTTTATTTGTTTGTTTGTTTGTTTGTTTGTTGAACTTCTGTAAAAAGCCAAACTTCCTCCAGGGAACAAATGAAGGTCTGCCTGCTGTATAGCGCCTTTCACCCACCAGTCCCTCTGCTGCCACCCGGCACTCTGCAGTTCCCAACCTTTACTTGACCCTGGTACCTCCTTAGTGCCATCCTGGCAGCTCTCTACCCACATTGGCACTTGGACCACTGTAAAGGCCTGTCATGTCTGTGCCCCCTGTGCTCCCAGCCAGCTGGTTAGCCTGCTCAAACTGGCCTGACGTGGGAAGGTGACCTGCTGTCCTGTTTCTCTCTCGCCCACACGTAGCTGCCTCTGCTGCAGGAGAAGCTGCTGTCCGAGCTGCCCGAGGATGCCCTGGTCGTGGCAGGCCGATTCCCATTCCCAGAATGGACTCCTATTGGCACCAGAGGGGAAGGCATTGACAAGACCTGGGCATATGACATCAGGGTGCTGAGGTGTGAAAAGGACCGGCGGAGTGGAGGCACCAAGGTGTAGAGCCGTGGGGTGTGCCAGCCTTACCCACTACTGTGAGGGCTACCAGGACACCATTGCCAGTGCTTCCTTCATTAGCTGGCACTGGAGGCAGAGTTCTGTGCTTTCAGAGTGCCTACTGCCCTTTGTGACAGCTGGCATGGGGCTATCTACTGGTCACCCTGTGCCGAACCCACTTTTTAATTTTTTAAAGACTTTTAGTAAAGCTGCACAGGTTTTATTAGTGTGCCCACTGCTTCTTGTATTTTGCTCCTCTTTCTATCCAAGAGTGCCACTCACCTGTCAAGTGGCAGCTCTTCATGGGGGCCTGGTGGATTTTTGAAAAGGGCACACATTACCCACACACGTACACCATGGTGCCAGTCAGAGTGAAGGAATCTGGGAGAAACGAGGGCCCACCAAGCGTTGCGGAGTCAGCTGAGGCGCGTTGAAGCTGGCACCTAAACAGAAGGCGTGGTCGTAGGTCACTCACTCATCCTGAGGATGTAAACTGAACAGACTGGCACACTGCCACCTCTGAGATGTTGAAAGTGGGCCTCTGGCACCCCCTAGTGGCAGGTCTTGAGTGTACTTGGACAAGAAAGCGAGCCGCCAGCTGACGTGAAGTTGAAGCTCTAATGTACCTCCACTGGCAGGAGGCATGAAGCTTGCCCGTGTGCCCACATACCCCAGCATGACCTGCTGGGCATCCATCCATGTAGGGGGCACCCAAGCAGCTGGCCAGTGAAGTGGGAAGAAGATCCGCCAGAGAGTCAAGTATGGGCACTAGGAGAACATGCAAACTCCACACAGAGTTGAGATTTAACCCAAGTACCCCCTTTATTGGCACACAGTGATGCCCCCTACTGGCCAGGACACTGGGCTCTTAAGCACAAGGCTGCCTGTGTAGCTCCATGGAAAGGCGCTCTAAAAAATTAAAGCAACATGTCCATTAAGCACTCGTGTCCATCATGAAGCCTCAGGACACTCCCTAAGACTGGGCACACGGCGACAAATGTGGCTCTCCTGGCAGTGCCAGTCCTGTTGTCTTCTGCCCGTCTCCCCTCCCTTTCAACCCTCCATTACGGCTGCCTTTCACAGTTCGTAACTGCCATTTCTTCTGGAGTGGCGTAGATGGCGGACGTCGGGGGCATCGGCACTGAAAGCGCGGCCCGCTTCTGTGCCCAAGAGTCTCCTCAGTCTGATGATCTCCTGCTTGTACCTGAGGGGCAAATCACAAAGAAAAGTCAGAGGGAGGAAACAATGCCCACATGGACGCCAGCTGCCTGCTCATACAGAGCCACTCGGCAGAGGGGTCTGTCCATGAGGACCCGAGTGGATACAAGAGAACAAGTCTGAGCTCCGTGTGACAGTGCCAACTGTGCCACCCACCGCAGGTTGGCCAAGTCGGGCTGTGACTGTTACCTTTGTCCCTAATTGCCCTTCACCGAGCTGTGACCTTGATGATGTCATTCTCAACTGTCTCTTATGCCCTTTGACCAGTGTGGTGTGCCTGATGCCCCTCAGGACTCCAAATAGTACCTGACTGGCATGGGCACCCAAAGTTCCCCTCCGTTGCATTCCATTTCCGTCACCGTCACCCTTTCTGCTGTGGCCTCCTGTTTTTGTCCCCTCGTCCACAGAAGGCATTGTCCCACCTGCATGTCACTCCAAAGTGTCCCTTCAGGGCTCCCAACACACTGACTTGAACAAAAAGGGTGGCAAGAATCCAGTGCTTGGCACTGACTCAAATGTGACAGGTGGGCACCCCAGGCTTTACCAGCTGAGAGAGTGCACACAGTGCCACCCTGGTGCAATAGCACTCGTGTCTGTTGGGGATGCTCTGGTGGTGTGCCAGGACAAACCCTTAGACCCTTAAGAATGACTGGCATCTGCCAATCAGTACTGTCAGAGTCTCAAGAAGACCAAGCAGTTAGCGAGTCCTTTGGCCCACCTACCTTGCCAGGTGCTTGTCCACGTAGTCCTGGAGCTCCGAGAGCTGCTCCTCTGCCACCATGGCCCGTGTCAGCAGCTGGGCGCGCTCCCTCTCGAGGTCCTCCTGCAAGGCACATGCAGAGCGGCGTGAGGGTGGCACATGAGGTGCCAGTCTGTGAAGGCCCGCAGGCGGCACTGGGCTTCATTTCTGCCCTGTCCCACAACCGGGTTTGAGGGTCACTGGGACACAAAAGCATGGCAAGTAAATGTTGGGTGGGAGGCAAAGGCTCATGTCTGATGGCACATGGGCAAGCCTGGCAGGCCTCCTGACGGCCACCCATAAGGTGCTTATTTACATTTGATTTTTATTCTTAATTTGTTTTTATTTTTATGGGCACTGTCATTCACAGTTGGCCATGCCACAGGTACAGGTAGGCATGGAGCGAGCAGCCTGGCAGCTTTGAGATGGAGCCCCGAGTTGCTCGCTGGCACAGGCTGACCCCCACCCATTTCCTCTTTCTGTGTTTTGGTCACCATCACTCACCACCCGATGACACATTCCCAGCAGCCACAAGGGGGCTCAGTTGGCATGGCCATCAGAGGACGGGCTGAGGATGCAGGGCACAGCTTACCTGTGTCGAGTGGGTGAATTCACGCAGCTGCTTCCTGATGTCCGCCCAGCCGTCTTCCGAGATTTTCCCCACGTTGGCAGGTGACCTGGGAGGAGCAGAGGGGATCTCAAATGAGGCCACCGGTCACTTGCTGTGTGTTGTGGCGGCAGACCTTTGGCCTACCAGGCGTATCATACCAGAGTGGACGGCACAACGTGCCCAGTGCTCACTCCTCACAGGGTCAGTTTTGAGTTTCTGCAGTAACTGTGTGCCACTGCCCACCTTTGGGGGCACACCAGACTAAAGATGGTTTCAAAAGCGTTAAGGTGGTACACAGGCACCTGGGGGAAGACCAAATGGACGTCCACTCTTGGATCAGAACGCACCCTCGGAAGGTGTGCCCCCTGGCACTGCCCACTTTGTGCCTCGAGTGCCACTCCACGAATTACATGTCCTGAGGGGGACTGCCAGGGCACACTAATTGGGTCACATGCCACTCCCCTGGTACTTACTGCTGTGAGGAGACGGTGGGGTCGAGGTAGTCCACGCTGCGCTTCTGAAAGACACAAAGAGGAGACGCTGGGTCACTTTCACATGGGCACTCGCTTTGTGGCGTCTGTGCCCACCCAGCCTTCTTTAACTCATTTGCAGTTATCTTGCACTGAAAATCAGATTCACTATATAGCGCCTTACATCAGCAATGGTGTGAGTTACAGACAGACACAGTGGGCACAGTCTGAGGTTCCAGTGAAATGAGACCCGGTGATAGCGATTCTTTGATGTGGCACTGCTGCGGATGCAGGTGTCACCACAATTACAGGGGGGGGCTCATACACACACACACTCAGACTGCGCCGACTGCCCAGAGGGTGCCAGCAGGGGGCACCACCCCATACCTGCTCCTGCAGCTGCGCCTCCAGCCGCGCCTTGTCCTCCCGCAGCCTCTGCAGCTCGCGGCTCATCTCGCTCTCCAGCTCGTTGTCGGGAACGCCGAAGTGCGACTCTGGGGGGCCGGGGTCCAGGCCGCGCTCGCCCACCGACAGGATCTGCTCCCGCTGCATTCTGGGAGGGGCACAGAAGAACAGATAGGTGAGGGGGGGTCGGGATGCCACCCAGCCCTGCTGCCATGCCACCCTGTGCCCACCTGTAAGCAACCAGCAGCCTCTCGTGCACCTTGAGCAGGTGCTGTAGCCTCTTCTTGTACCCGCGTGCCGCGTTGGCGAGCTGCTCCTCTCGGGACCGGTAGGAGGCCTTGACGTCCTGCAGCATGTTGTCCACGAAGCTCTTCATCCTGGTGCGCTCGAGGGGCACCGCTGGCGTCCGGCCACCCGCTTCAGCTGTGCAGCCGTCCACGTACTCCTGCGGGGAGACGGCACGCGTGTCAAGGAGCCTGGCACACTGGGCGCTCTGCTCTCTGGCCGGGCGGGCACACTCACCGCCAGGTCCTGAATGTAGCGGACGAGCCGGGCGCGGTACTCCTCGTTGAGCTCCTTGAGCTGAAGCTGCAGCCTCGAGTTGTCGGCCTCCACCTCCTTCAGCTGGCCCTGGGAGCTCAGAAGGGCCTGAGGTGGACAGAGCAGGAGTCAGTGGGGCAGACTGGCATCTTATGTGACACACGACGACTCCTGATGCCCAATCAGCTGTGTGCTGGCACTACCTATGCTGATGCCCTCTGCCTCGCCCTGTGTGTGTGTGTCCTTGTTGTGCCACGAATGCCCGGCTTACCGCAGACTGCTCTGCCAGCTTGTGCTGGGTGTTCCGGACGGCCCTCTTGGTCTCCTGCAGCTCCCTGCCCATCGTCACCCTGTGGATGAGAAGAGCGCATTTAGTCCACATTGGCATCCTCTCGTAGTCACCTGCCATCCATCAAGCTCGGAGTTCTCAGGACTGAGGTGGGCATAAGATAAGACCCACACCACTAGATGACATGAACGATGGGTGTGCACAGGATGACGTCTGCACAAAGAAAATGACCACAGGTCACTCATCACGGAGCAGGGCACCTGACGCCAGCCAAAGGTCAGTGGCTGGCATGGTCTCCTGACCCAAGGACTGGCATCCCGAACACTCGGGTAGCAAGAGGTGACAAGAGGTCCAGAGCGGTCAACTGATGGTCAGACTGTGACAGACATCATCATCACCTCACTCACACTTTTTCTTCCAGCTTGTGCTGCTGGCCTTCGTGGCTCCTCTTCATCCTCTCCAGCTCCTCTTTGATCTCGTCTTGATTTCCAAGCAGCTGCAGGGGACAAAGGAAACACAAGTGACAATCACCAGTGGTAGCAGGCCACGTGACAGTGACACCCATGACCACTGCATCGCAGCAACAGGCGGCCATGCTGAGCAATAGTCGCCCTCTGCTGGTGCATCGAGGCACCACAACACCTCCCAGATGCCAGCTGCCCCTACTGGTGTCGAGGCATCATGCCACCCACCCCACTGATTGTGTGCTCTTCTCCAGTATGGCCTGGCCATTGCCGCCTGACCCCCTCAGACTGCGGCGTGTCTGATCAGCTGATGTCACACGTGACCTGCATGGCCGTCCTCACTGTGGACCCTTTTCAAGGTTTGTCTGACCACACGTCATCCTGGACTTGGGCGCCATGTCCAGACATTGGTCATCACACGCCAGTCAGTCGGTCAGCAGCCTTTATAGCGCCTTTCCTGGGGGTCCAGTCCATCACACTTACGCTCCTCTCCAGCTTCCTGCGCTCGTGCTCAGATGCCACCAGATCTTCAGGCTGTGGACAGAAGGTCACAGAAACACGGGTTCAAGCTTCTCCCACTTGGACACCACATGACAACCTACGATGGTGGACATCAGACCTCCTGACTTGAACTCCACAGCTGTGAGGTGCCATCACGAGACCCCTTTGAGCTACGGCCGAGGTGATTGGCTGGCGTGGGCCCACAATGGGGGGGAGACGACAGGTGGTCTTGACCTCTGAGCCTACCTTGATCTTCCTGTCGGACAGGCGGCCAACCAGCGCCTTGACCCGCTCCAGCTCCATGGTGGCCTCTGAGTATGCCTGGCGCTGCCTGGCCTGGTCCTCCTGCTGCTTCAGAAGGGCATCCTGCGCCTTGGCCAAGTTCAGGAGCTCCAAGCCCAACTCGTCATTCTTGGTCACCTGAAAGGAAAGGCAGCTGAAGAGACGACACATTCCACACACAACGCTGGCATTTATTTCCCAAGTAGCACAATGAGGAATTTGGCCACGTGAAATGGGGCATCCAAAAATGGCCACCTCCATCCATCTAACGTGGGCCACATCTGACAGTGACATCCTGTGCCACTCCATGCCACTTTACATCTTGCCCTCTCTGATGGGTGCACACAGTTGTCCTCCTCACCAGTGGTTTGGATCTTATCAAGTGGGCACTCAGTGTGTGCCCCTTTACATTAGACATGGTATTTAGGCTGGCAGTGTCCCTCTGCATTAGCATTGTAATTGCCAGTTATGAACACCAGTTTGTGCCAAGTCCCTGCTGTGGCCTAGCAGTTACTAATTTGCAAGGAGAGTCAGTGCCCACACACACACAATGTATCAAAGTGGACTCAAAGAGTCGTTAGCAGTTTCAGACTGGGCAAGGTGTTGTCAGTGGGTGCCCACTCTGCCATGCCAACCCTTGGTATTAGCTGAATTTCTCCCTTTCCCATGAAAGGCGCTATATAACAAGCAGTAAGATGAGCACAGTGCGCCGGGGACCAAGATGGCAGAGCCTCAGTGCCACGCGATGGGCGCCCCCACTCACCTCCTTCTCGTGCTCCTTGCACAGCGCCAGGTAGTTGCTCTTCAGCACGATGTACTCGTCTGCCAGCTCCTTCTGGTTCTTCTCGGCCGCGTGCAGGCGCCCCCAGGTGGTCTCGGCCTCGCTGTACAGTTTGTCCCGCTGCGTCTCCAGCTCCACGAGTCGGTTCTCCAGGGTCAGTATCTGTGGACGCAGCATACAGAGGGGTCAACGGTGCCCGCCAAGACGCCATGCTGAGACGGAGCTGTCAGTTGGGGGCTCACCTTGTTCTTGAGCTCAAAGCCCTCCGCTTCGTACTGCTCCCTCATTTTATTGGTGTGGATTTGCATCTCAATGAGGTCCTTGGAGATCTGGTGGGGGGGGCACGGGGGGGGGGTTGGGAGTCAAACACAAGAACAAAGTCAGTCTGCTGCAGCGGGGGCGCGCCACTCCACAGGGGGTCACAAATCAGACAGAGTGGACCTCAGGGGGCCAAAGTGGACTCAACTGGGACTGGAAGAGACCCCAGCCCGGGACTTGCCTCATGGCCCAGTCAGCCCAGTAATGACTCGAGACTAGCACAAAAACAGGGGCACGTCACTGCAGTGCCAGCTGTACCCGCTTGCCCACAAACGTCCTCCTGCCTACCTTCAGTTTCTCCTCCTCGCTGAACACCAGTTTAGAGGACAAGTCCGTCTTGGAGCCCGCCAGTTGGCCCAGTTTGCCCTGCAGCTCCCCCAGTTTGCTGAAGAGCCGCTCATTCTTGTCCCGCAGCTGCACCTGAAAGACAAAAGCAGTCGAGCAGAGGAGAAGAAGGAGGTGCCAGGTGAGGAAAGCAAGCTGGCAGGAGACGGGCATGTGACACACACACACACAGGAGGACCTGGACATGGAGGCGCCCCATCCGCCCTGGACTCTCGACCAGCTTGTTAAATGACCGTCCCATCTTCTCTCTACACGAGCAGCACACCACCAGGGCACCAAACCTCCTGCTCGGTGGCAAACTTCCATGCTCCCCCCACCCCAAAAGAAAGCCCTGACGTGCCCACTCACGTTCTCGTTGGTCAGTCGCCGCAGCTGCTCCCGCAGTCCACTCGCGCTCTCCCCGTCTCCCTTCGAGCCCATGGCGTTCAGCTCTTCGCCAGTGGCGGCAGCGGCGGCTAGTGGCGTTGCTATCAACACTGGGTCGTCAGGGGGCGGGGCCAGAAGCGGCACTTCCGTCCCGACTGCGAATGAACACGTGAGCCGCGGGGTCGCGCGCGGAGTCTGACACGCGCCCAATGTAAAGCCATTCACGCACAAGCCACACGGCGTGGCAAAACGGAGAAAGCGGCCAGACGACGAGGAGGCGTTGCGGTGTGGCGGCGTCGGTCGGTCGGTCCCGACTTTCGGTGGACGTCTGCCCCCCGATTCTATCAGGCTGCAGGTCGAAGACTCGGCCTTCCACGCCCCCCTCCTTCCACGCCACGCCCCCAGCTTTCTGCCTCTGTCGCATCGCTTTCGTTGCTGAACTATAACGCTGATTGGCCCTGGAACGCTAAAAGATGACATTAAGAGGCCGTCCTCCAATCACGAGGCGAGAATCCGAGTTTCTATTTATTAAATGATCAGAATATATGATTCATATACATAACATACTTTACGTTAAGAAAACATCATACTAAATATGACTGTGAGTAGCCTCACTTCAATTATATTGAATTCTATTGTTCAAAATATTTGAAATTATTTTTACATTATTTCTTGAACCTTCTGTTAATGACATTAATTTATCCATCCGTCCATCCATTATCCAACCCGCTATATCCTAACTACAGGGTCACGGGGGTCTGCTGGAGCCAATCCCAGCCAACACAAGGCACAAGGCAGGAAACAAACCCCAGGCAGGGCGCCAGCCCACCGCAGGACACACACACACCACACACACACATTTAGGGTCGCCAATGCACCTGACCTGCATGTCTGTGGACTGCGGGAGGAAACCTACACAGACACGGGGAGGACCCGGGAAGTGAACCCAGACGGGTCTCCTTACTGCGAGGCAGCAGCGCTACCCACTGTGCCACCGTGCTGCCCACATTCATTTACTACGTTACAAAATAATGATAATCAGCAGGCACGAAAGTGAAGCTCTGAACTTTGGAGTTCTCAGTAAAAGGAAAAAAAACAACACTTTAGAAACGACCTCCTTAAACGGGGACCTTCCTCCTCCTCCTCCTCCTCCATTGTCTGTGTGGTCTTCATGTTGGTCTGCACTGCGCTTCTACTGCTGATACATTCAACTTCAAATGTTCTCCTGCTTTTTAATTTCAATGCACAATTGTCCTCCGTGTGAATATGAAAGGAGCCGTGCAAACAGATCGAGTAGAAAAGAAACGCCGGGCGATGATCAACGATGCCACCTGAGCGAGCGAGTGACGGGTACCAACACTTACTTACTGTGTGAGATGATTCTGGAATTCTTATAATGTGGGTATCTTGGTGGCAGCGCTGCTGGTCAGGTTTGGGTCCCCTCTGTGTGGAGTCGGCAGGTCCTCCCCGTGTCTGCGTGGGATTCCTCCCTCCGTCCAACGACATGCAGGTCAAGTGGGCTGGTGTTGCTAAAAACGGACCCAAGTGTGTGTGCTTGGTGTGTGTGTGTGTGTCCTCACTGGCGTCCCCTCCAGGGCTTGTTCCTGCCTTGTGCCATATGCTGCCTGGGATGGGCTCCAGCACCCCATCGCTCGGTTACCCCGAAGCAGTTTATTATCAGATGTGTTCTTATTACAGTATACGTGTTATTATCATCAGATGTATTATTATTATATGTGTTATTATCATATATGTTATTATTATCATATTTATTATTATCATATATGTATTATTATCAGATGAATTATTATTACAGTATATACAGTATGCTATTATCATAAATGTTATTATTATTATATTTATTATTATCATATATGTATTATTATTGGATGTGTTATTATCATATTTATTATTACTATTGTATGTATTATTATCATGTTATTATTGTATGTATTATTGTTTTGTGTGTTATTATCATACATGTTATTATTATCAGATGTGTTATTATTATATGTGTTTTTATTATATATGTTATTATTGTATGTATTATTATTATTATTATTATCAGATGTGTTCTTCTCCTTTGTAATTTCACATCAAGTTGTCTTTCAATTTTTTGCTCAGGGCTCCTCCATTCCGACCCAAGCACCCCGAGGTGATCTTTCCAGCTCTGTGCCCGTTGCCCGGCGTTCCTGCCTGACGTCTTTGTCATTTGACGTCACAGCAGGCCTGTAAAGCGGCTGAACCCTAACTGACAAGTGTGGCCTTCTTGTCAAGTGGTCTCCTCGCTTATTGCTTTGCCTTGCTGAGAGTTGCCCCCCGCTGTGCATGACCCCCCAGAGGGTCTTTTGGTTCCTCCAGGGCTGACCCACCTCGTTGATTCTTCTGATTTTTCCTTTTTGTGATTTTTAACCCCATAATCGCCACATGCAGCCCCTTCTGTCAGGACATCTCGCATACCACCCCCCCCCCCCCGTGTCCCCTCCAGAGTGACGGTGCTGTCACTCTTTGTAAGTCAGATTGCCGTTATTACGCCGTCAGCCATGCCGCCCGCTCAGGGTCTTCTCTCCTGTTATGTGTTCGGTGGTCTTTGGCCCCCCTGAATCTGCGTGTCATCGCCTCTGCTGTCAGTCCTGCCGATTGCCCGCTGGTCAGTGGGCCCTCTCGATTAGTTAAGGGGGGTTTTGATTGTGTCACACCAAGTCTTGTTCCCTTAATAAACGTCAGCTTGGCTCCTGCTTGCCTTGCTGTTGCCTGACATGTGCTGCGGCGCCCAAACGTCACAACCTCCGGACCCTCGCGTGTGTCGACTGCCAGGCCAGTTCCTCAGCTGCCTCACTCAACTCAACTCGTCTGTCTCAGCCTGCCATCCTCCTCCTCATCTTCCTCACCACTGATGCTGGAGCTTCTGCTCTTCTTGTGCTACCAGCTTTTCATTCTGTGGGTCTCACAGCCTGCAGGGGGCTAAGGTGGTGATGAGACCCCTCAATGGTTTCAGTCTCATCTGTTCTCCTCCTCTCACTTGGGGGTCCTGCAGGGTCCCATCCTTGGCCCAGCTCTCGTTTTGATACTCAGGCTGCACTGTTAACAAGTGAGGCTCTGCTGCTCGGTGGGACGATGAAGACCCTCCATGTGTCTGAACGATACGACGGCCTGGAGGGTTCGACTCAATGATGAGAAAACAGAGACGGTGGTGTCCTGAAGGTCTGAGTGTTGAGGGTCTCTGTGGACCCCTCGACTAAGGAGCCCAGGGCGGTCTTTGCACAGCAGTTCTGGGCTGAAATGAGTCTGAGACTTTAAAGTGACGTCAGCCGTCTGTCCGTCCGTCTCTCTGACCTCTCGCTTGTCCTGCCGCAGCTCTTTGGAGGGGCTGGGGGTGTCGATCAGCTGCTGTTAGGGGTCCGCAGCTTTGCTGTCCTCGTCACCCGCAGGTCACACTTCACCAGTTCTCACCTCACTTCAGAACGGACTTTAAACTTCTATGATTTGTTCTCAGAGGTTTAAAGAGATTGGCACCATCTTGACTCTCGGAGCCTCTTCACTTGTCTGTGCCAACGAGAGCCCTGAGGTCTGCTTGCCCGATGCTCTTCGTTGTGCCAAGGATGAGGTCGAAGCAAAGGGGCAATTGGGCATCAGTGATGGCGGCTCCTTTACTCTGGAAAGGCTCACCTTATTATATGAGGTCTGCTCTGACGTTGGCCGTTTGTACGTCATCACTAAAGTCTTCCTGCTGCCATTTGACCCTCCAGGAGGTTGGCATGATGTCTGCACACATTGGTTCATCCTGATCACAAATGAAAAGTGCCATCTCCAGGGCCACAGGTTCTGAGCGGCAGGCACCAAGTTAACAGCATGCTGTGTGTGGTGGGCTCACGGGTGGGCTTAAGGTGGAGAAGGACACACGGACGTGAGAGACTCTCCTCTTAGGACGGGGGGGCGACTCGAGTGCTGTGGGGTCCATCTGAGGGTCTGTGCTAAATCTTCATAGGCGGGCAGGACCCGATCAGAGACACTGGAGAGGGGGCACAGAAACTGAGGAAGAGGATTCTCTGCACTTCGAAATGTCAATTATTGATTGATTGGTTGATTGATTGATTGATTGATTGGTCCTGCTATTCAAGTTTCACTCTGCTGGCCGACTTCTCTTTCTGATGGGTGGCAGTTGATTTGATTTGATCTTTGCTTTTAATACATTCAATGAAATATGAAATAAAAATAAAAAAGAAACAAATGCTGTGTGCGTGTGTGGCTGTCAGTAGTTTGAGTTTCTGTAATGACAGCTTAGGCCTGCAGGCCTGGCATGTGCTCAGATTCAGATTTCACACTTTTAAGTTTTCATATTTCATATTTCAGTTATCACTAGGGGGCTTTGATCAGGGCGTGTCTGTTCCGCTCGCGTGGTGAAGGGGCATGTCTCTACCGCTAGCGTGGTGAAGGGGGCGGGTCTTTGCCGCTCGCGTTTCTAGAAGGGGGCGTGTCTGTACTGCTCGCGTGGTGAAGGGGCGTGTCTGTACTGCTCGCGTGGGGACGGGGGCGTGTCTCTGCCGCTCGCGTGGTGAAGGGGGCGTGTCTCTACTGCTCGCGTGGTGAAGGGGGCGTGTCTCTACTGCTCGCGTGGTGAAGGGGGCATGTCTGTGCCGCTCGCATGGTGAAGGGGCGTGTCTGTGCCGCTCGCGTTTGTAGAAGGGGGCGGGTCTGATCAGCAGATGTAGGTGTAGGGCGGCCCTTTACTCTTTGGCGGTCTTTTTCTTTGTATTTTTGTGGAAGTCCGCGTCGTCTTTCTAACGGAGTTTATACTACGAGGCTCCGCTCATCACCGCCCTCTGCTGGGTGGTAGAGGAAGGCGCCTGATGTGAGAGCCGCGCAAGCGCAGAGCTGTGGAGCAGCGACTCGTTTTACTTGCCGTCACGTTTACTCATCCGCTGTCTGTTCATTTAGGGCTCCGTAGAGTGTGAACCTGAAAACAAAAAAACGACAAAGAATATTTAACAAAAGAACCAGAAGATGCCCCTGCGGGCTGCGCCTCATTTCTGTGCCCACTGTGCGGTTCGTCTAGTCCGCCCGATGTCAGTCGCCACTTCGGCGATTTCACAAAGACGTTACAGATTCGGATGGCTGGTCTGTGATTCACATCACCGCAGAGCTCAACTTAATGAAAGGAAACGCAAACTTCCTTCACCCCTCGGCCTGGAGCTCCGCACCCGAGCTGACCGGCCGCCGTGGAGAGGGTCGAGCAGAAGGGAGTGTCACAGAAATATTCACACAGACGTACATTTAAAAGCGGTGGACTTGCAGAGGAAGACCACCGAAACCACTCGGGAGAGTCCGCAGAACGAACAAAATAATAGAAATGGGGCCCCCCAACCAGACGTAATCCTGACTCCACAAAGAAAAAGAGGAATAAAGCAGAGACCCACCTCATTTAAATCAAAGGGGGTCTCAAGAACGACAAAGGGGTCACCTGGACACACAGCACTCAAGTCAGACAGGCAGACAGACAGAGAGAGTCTGAATATGAAGTGGTGACAGCGTGAAGACGAGACGGCCACATCCGGGCTACTCGGCTGACTTGGGAGACCCCCATACAAGGGGTGAAGAGACAAACGTGAAATAAACAGCCCGGCAAAACACGACAATGGAAACGGCCACTGGAGACACAGCCTGCAGGGTGGCATCAGTCAAGGTGGCCCAACAACAGAAACTGCAGGACTGGCACAGCTTTTGAAAAGTGAATTGAAAAGGTTTGAATTTGAAGCCTCGTGTCACCCGACTGGCATACTTCACAAGGTGGGCTTCATGGGACACCAGGATGCGGGAGTCTCAATGCTCTCTACAAAGGGGTGCACTTGGGCTCAATTTGGATATTTAATGAATGTAATCAAAGCTGGCTTTATATTCTCTGCCTTAATGGAGTAATCAAAGACACAAGTAGCTGGTAATGCCAATCTGACAGAAGGCGCTTTTATAAACGTATCTACACAAACATCAAGTGAGGCGACAAACGTCAATGACGACGATGAACAGAATTAGCTTTCAGGTGGCACCGTAACACTGCAGATACTCGTCATCTCAAAGACACTGTAAGTTATTATAGCTGGAATAATAAGATAAATATGACAAAGAAATAATACAAGAAGGAAAGAGTAATCAATGACAATGATGTGCTTAAAAACAGGAAACGTCCGTACGGACTCGCCGTCTCCTTCGTCTTGTTTTACGGCTCTGAAGTTTCTTTAAACACCCTGAGCGCCGTCGTTCTGTCAGGCTGCTGCTCTTCTCCTTCTCCGGACTTGGGGGGGGGGGGGGGGGGGGGGGGCCGAGGAGCCCTTCGTCCCGCGCAGTCATTCCGCTTAATGGCAGTAACCGCGCAGCGCCCTGTAGTGTGCGTCAATGGCCAGCAGATGGCGCTACAACGCTACAAAAAGAGACGCTCGCGCCGCCATCAGACTGGTCCAGTGGGAGGTGCTGACGGGGTCCCCTACTGTACTCCAATACGGGGGCTCCAATTGTGTCCCCTCCAAGTGACTTTACACTTTCTTACAGATTAATTCCATTGCGACGCTTTCCCGCCGTCGGTTTTCCTTTGTTTGCAATCTAAAAATAAAAAGCACGTTAAGACGGGAGATGTGCGAAGTTAACCGGCCCGTTCATTCCTGAACCCACTGTAGTTAGAGGCGGACCCCCGGCCGCCGAGTGCCTTCTGTACGCCATTCCGATCATTTCTGCCGGACGACCCGCCTTTACGTACCACCGCGTTAATCCGCCGGCCCCGGTGAAAGGCGCTATACAAAGGCCGCGGAGAGATCACAGAGGGACCGAGCCCCCTAATGACGTGCTGTTAGCGAGGGACGGTGGGGGGGCTGCGCGACCTCTTCTCGAACTCTCCGGTAATTTTTTAAAAAGGTCCTATCGTGGCCCGTACGGGGATCGAACCCGCGACCTTGGCGTTATTAGCACCACGCTCTAACCAACTGAGCTAACCGGCCGGTGGGCTCACTGCAGCAGCTGCCGCCTTACCGAAGCACACGGCGATTCACACAGCGCCCCCTACCTACCTGCCGTGGGCGCTTCTTGAATGTTAGACTCGAGTGGTCCGTCACCAGGTGGCGCTGCAGCTGTCTGTCACTCTCCGGTCCTTCAGTGTCGTGTTTGTGCCCCCTTATGTTAGCACCAAGTCAGATACCCCGAACCAACAGGGGCATTGAGAGGGTCTGGTGGGGGTTTATTAACATAAGTAAAAATGAAACTCTTCAAAGTCGTCACTGAGCTGGACGGAGTCATCTTGACACACAGAGGTGACACACGTGACGACGTCCCCCACTTTTGTTCTCCTAATTTAATGTTGGCATATGTGAAACTGGCAAGTCCTCCAATCACCACCCCATCATTGTTAAAGTAGCCAATTACAGCAAAGTAATTACCATGTTATGTGGGGTGGGCTGAGCAGGTAAGTGCGGCCCCCCGTGCCCCCTACACAGATCTGATGTGGCACTTGTTATGCCCGGCCTTACCCTTCTCCTCAGGACAAGACTGGGTGGAGATTCGCAACACTTGCAGATGTCTTTGCCAATGTGGCGGCCCCTCAATGCCAGTCAACTTGACGTACGCCAGTGGGGGGTGCTCTGTCACTACGACAGCCCCCAAAAGCGGCTCCTCGTCAAATCCTCTTTTTCTTTCACCAGAAAATGTAAAAAGAACACCACGTGCCTGGGCAGCTTTGCTGGGGGTCCTGTGCCAGTGGAGTGGGTGTGATTTTTGGTGAGCCGAGTTCTCTCGACAAGCAAACCAACGGCGATGCCAAACGTACTCGAGGTCACACATGGCGACATTTCAGGCGAATCGACTCACAAAGACCCTCGGGCTGAGCCTGTAAGTGCAACGCCACGGCGTCCATTGCTGATGTGACAACGCGAGTGACGTCACTCGTACCACAAAGGGACACGCGGCGCCTCTGAGCCGAGTCAGGTGACCGGCGGGTCTCGGCGTCCAGACCAGGCCTTGAGCTGAGCCCTTGTCTTTGGCACTGTGAGGACTTCAGGACTCGTGTGTGTGTGTGTGTGTTTGGTCTTTCAATTCCCATTTCTATGACATTTTAAACATATATATACATTCTTCATTGTATCGTCCATCCATCCATTTTCCAACCCGCTGAATCCGAACACAGGGTCACGGGGGTCTGCTGGAGCCAATCCCAGCCAACACAGGGCACAAGGCAGGAACCAATCCCGGGCAGGGTGCCAACCCACCGCAGTTCATTGTATCTGAGTATGACAATTTGTGACAAGCAGCACAGAAAGCCAGCGTCACCAGCACTTTAAAAACTTAAGTAAGCAAACCCTCCACTCAGCGTCACAGTCCAGGGAGGACAGCGCCGGGCATTCACCCCATGGGCACATCTGCCTGCGCCAGTCGCTCTGGCATTGACCGGAATCAGGGGTGCTGGGAGTGCAGCTCAACAAACAAACTGACGGGGTGGCGCAGGAGGCAGTTACAACAACAACAACATTTATTTCTATAGCACATTTTCATACAAAAAGTAGCTCAAAGTGCTTTACATAATGAAGAAAAGAAAAATAAAAGGCAAAATAAGAAATTAAAATAAGACAACATTAGTTAACATAGAAAGGAGTAAGGTCCGATGGCCAGGGGGGACAGAAAAAACAAAACAAAAACTCCAGAAGGCTGGAGAAAAAAATAAAATCTGCAGGGGTTCCAGGCCACGAGACCACCCAGTCCCCTCTGGGCATTCTACCTAACATAAATGAAATAGTCCTCTTTGTAGTTAGGGTTCTCACGGAGTCACGTGATGCTGATGGTCATACAGACTTCTGGCTTTTAATCCATCCATCATTGTTGGAACATCATGGTACTTAGAGTAGATGGTGGTGGTGCAAGCCACCAAAAGGACACCAGAAAATGAAACAGAAGAGAGAGTAGGGGTTAGTACAGATTTTGAATGAAGTTATTATAATGAATTGAGTTAGACTGGTGGTCCGCGAGCCTGGCACCGAGTACATTCCGTCGTATCCTCGCTTATTGGTTTTCATTCTAACGATGTGTTGAAATTCCAAGCTCAGGACGTCCTACCGTTGGGATTAAAGTCCTCGAGCGACCCACAGCTCCGAACTCTGGCACGACTTTTATAGACCCAGTTTGACCCACGACAGGGTCCACCCAGTGGCATCAAGCAGGAACGAGATGTTGTGCATCTCTAGACTACAGACCACCTGTGTTTGTCATGTGCCTGGCAGGCTGGGCACCTAAGAAAGGGCAGACCAGGTGGCACTGACATCATCTACAAGTCTGTGATGGCCAGTGTGGTGGGCTTCACTTCGAGAGAAACGGCAGACTCGATTACGGGACACACTGTGGACCCCCTGGTGGTCATTAAGACCCCTCAGTGACACCCAGGACGCCTCGGGGTACGCCTTTATAGCGCCTCGCTGGGACCGCCGCCCTTTGTCTCTTTAGCAGTTCTTGTGACTCTGCACATCTGGGGCACATCAAGTCCTCCCTGTCTGTATCCGTAGTAACGCATCTCAGGATGAGCCCCCCCCCATGGGAATTCCTTATAAATAAACGGAAGTCCACATGAAGGCCTCAGTGGCGTTTGAACTGAATTCACAGCAAAAAAAAACCCCGGAACAACAAGCCCCGTGGAGACCCTCTAAAGAGCTCCTTTCTGGGGTCTCCACTACAATCTCTTTCTTATTGACATTTCTCTCTCTCTTGCTGTATCGTCTTGGACCCCCTGTCCTTCTGCACACTTGGAGACGTCACTCTCCCCTCGTGACAAAGTGACCACCATCATAATCAGAGACTGAAGGCTCATTCACGTGACGTATTCAGATCCTTTGCTCCTCAGGATGTGTCGAGAATGGGACTGGAGACCACCTGTGGCAAGCTGAACTGATGGGACATCCTTTAGAAAGGCCCATGGGGTCTCGCCATTCACACACACGTCAGGGCCTCAAGCAGGCCAGGAGGTCTGAGGAAGTCTCCGTAGGAGGCTCAGGTCAGGGCCAGCTGCGTGGGGGCGCAGGGGCCTCGACGATTTGAGACACTAAACTCGAGTAACTGGGCAAGAAGGGCCTCGGTCAGGAAGGTGACCAAAAACCCAACGGTCACTTGCAGAGAACCTCGGGACTCCTCTGTCAGAAGTAATGGGAGACCCTCGGACTCCTACTGGGCGTTTGCTAAACGACATTCAGAGGACTCTGAGAGCCGAGGGAAACGATTCTCTGGCCCGACGAGACAAAAATGGAACTCCATGGGTACAACTCCAAGCACGGAGCCTACAGAGTGAAGAGCGGGCACCGCTCGTCACCTGCCTATCACCCACCCTGCGCTGAAGTACTGAGGAGGGGACAGAGAGACCCTTGAAGGTGACCACCGCCTCAGAAGGGGGCTGATGGTTCAGTGACCCAAACAATGCTGGAGTGATTTCAGGACAAGTCCCCGAGTGTCCCCAAGTGTGCCACTCCAAGCCCAGACTTAAGTGTGTGTGTGGAAGGTCGTGAAGATGACCATTACGCACATTTCCCATCCAATTTAACGAAGCTCGAGAGGATCCACCAGACAGAATGAGATCAAAGCGTGTCGAGTCCTTGCCGTGGAGCCTGCCAAGCAACTCAGTCAGGGCTCTGAAAACTTCTAGGAATGCCACCTACCTTTGGGACTGGCAATACAATTGAAACTCTTTGTGAACAAACCCACTGTGGGCGAGTGGAGTGGACTGACGGCCATTAAATGCCAGCTGTGCCCTTTTCAGATCCAGCCTACACCACGATAAAGGCCCAAACCCAATGGCAATCCACGGCGTGTGTTTTGTTGGTGCTCTGCGGTGCTTTGGCTCGCGTTCGCCGTCTCTTCATTGACGTGCGCCTCCTCGGTGTGCCCTCATCTGAGCACCAGCTGCGCGGTGACTTGCTGCACGTTACCATCGCGTATTCGTGTGTGGGCCCACCGACCTCGCGCTGTTTATTCACATTAAAATGGCAAGAGTTACAAACTACGATAAGAAGGAGCACCCAAGTGCTAATTAAACGCCAACGTGCTTACCTGCTTGTATGCGTATCCTACTTAAATGACTTTTTACGGCTGTGTTTCTACTTATTTCTGACTTAATGAACGTCAACATTAACAACAAACTCAAGTCCTTCCGGCCTCGGCGCTCAAACTGCGCATGTCCTCTCGCGAGGCCGCAGTGCGCGCGATGCCATTGGGCGCGTGGCGCTACGTCACTGGCTGCAGCCGGTTTCATCCGCCCTGCAGTAGAGGTAGCGCTGCTGCGGCGCGGAGCTGCACTTCACTTCCGGCGGGCGGGGCGGCGTAGAGCGGAAGTGCTGAGGCCTTGGCTTTAGAAGGCCTGTGGTTGCTGCTGCTGCTGCCGCTTTAGCGTACGGGAGAGAAGAACTCAAAAGTTCCGCGTTTATTGCTTTGTTTGAGTACTTTTATTTGAAGACGAGCGGCTGTAGTCGGCTGGCGTTTTATCCACGAAGGTTTTGGTTTTCTTTACGAGAGGACGATTTGAGTTTTTACCCCCCAGTCTTTATTGGAGACACGCCGCTGGTACGCCTGCCCGGATAACTGTTCGAGCCGTGCAGCGGCCACATCCCCGTTACGGAGGCTGGCTGGCACGCAGGTGCCTCCTTTAGGAGTGTTTTTCACATTTTTCAGTCCAAGCTGAGAAGCGGAGCATGAGCCTTCCTGGCAGGCGTCAACCTGCCAAGTTCAAGAGCGGCTACTGAAGAAGGGCGAGCACCGCGGGGCATGGTGAGTGTTTCTGCTCCGCGACTTCGTCACCTCCGAGGCCGAACTTGGTTCCCCGCAGCCGCCACCACACCCACTGGAGCAGGGCAGCCCTCGTGTGCCGCGCTCGGCGCTGTGCTTCTTCCCATCGTCGGCTACCTCGCTCACGTCCAGGCTTATGCTGCATTCTTTACCCTCCTCCTCCTCCTCCGGGACACCGCTAGGTGTGTTCAGGTGCGGTGTGCCTTATGGTAGGACGAGGTGTAGAAGGCGCTATACAAGATGGAGTTTGCGTTCAAGCTCTTCTCATTGCCAGTTAGCTTGGCGTCATTTGCTAAGTGCACAGATCGTCTGCTGGGTACTGGACGGGACTTGGTGAAGTGGGCCGCCACTCTTGACAGTTTCTGCATGTAAGGTTGGTGAGGGTCACTGGGTCAGGTGGCGTTATTGTCACCAACATCTCTTTCGTGGCCCGTCAGTCCTGTACTTCTCTATTTGAATGTCGGACGAAGGCCCGGGCGCAGGTGAGTACTCTGAAAACTGCCCACCCCGGTCCAGCTGGGAGCGACAAGGCTGCCATTTTGGTGGTCCAGCGCTAGCTTCTTGACTTGGAGTGGTCCGTGTGGGTTTGTATGATTGGTGAGAATGTGTGTGGACAGCACCAGGGCAGTGCCAGGCAGGATATTCAAAATCTGATTAGTTAAAACTTTGTTGAGCTCAGGGGGGAAACTTCTACGCATACAGCAGCAGTGACATAAAAAACAAAGATGGAGAGGCGCAAGACAAACGGTGATGTCATCAGTCGGGGGGTCGAACGTGAAGGTGTACCCTGCAGAAATCGCCAATGAACGGAAAAAGGGAAAACCTTCAGGCTGGGATGTCGGGAGGAATCCTTGAACTGCCGGATGGCATCTCTGCTGCCCCAAATGCAGTTGTTGGCACACTGGAGGAAGAGGCCTGGGGATTAAAAGTGCTTTAAGGGGGCACCTCCTTTGTTTCATGATGGTGCCCAGTTTAGATCCAGCTTTTCTTCCCCAGCAGCTCCCAGTGTACCCACCCCTGTGATGGTACTGGCATTGCGTGTCCTCTGAACTCCAGCAGCTTTCCCAGAAGACCACCCCACAGTGGCTGCTACCACAGACTGGCAGTTCTGGAGGCCGAGTCCCCTCTTGTGCTGTCAGACCAGGCTGCTGTTTATGTGGACCCCCAGGCACTAATTGTGATTGCCTTGCACAAGACACACTGGCACCTTGGCACGTCTTAAATGGCGGCATAGGGCGGTCGGTGAGTGGCTCGGTCACTTTGTGAAAGTTGTGTGGTAGGTGACTTACTGAGCAGGCCCAGCTAGTCGCACAGTAAATGAGGGTGGCATACTGCAAGGTCTGGCATGCCCATAAACTCCTGCGCCCATCTTGTCTTTATGGTTTTAATACTTTGTGTGAAAAGTCAAAGAAACCTGAAGAAACGCAGCTGTGCAGTCGCTGGTCACGATGGGTTCTCTTACCAGGGATGAGACGTTCAAATGGCACCAATCCAGGGAGATGCCAGGTCACCCTGTTGCTTTGCAAGTGAAGCCCCCGTATGACAAGTCTGGGGTTGGTACTTGGCTAGAGGGGGCTTTTCAGCCATGCAGCAGGAGGGTCACCGTGTCATTTCAAGTGTGTCTGTCCTTAGTCGATTATTCCTCGGCTTTGCCCGTTCTTTCCATCGCGAATGTGCTTCTGTCTTCGGCCAGTCTGGAACTTTTGACTCCGAGTTTGCCCATTAAATCATTTAATGCCAGCTGCCTGCTGGAGGTCAAGTGGTGTGCACACCTGGCATCTCTGGTGAAGCGAAGGCCCGAGTCTGAATAGCCTGCCCAGCGGAATCCTGTTAGCTGCTGCGTGCGTCCCCTTGGGGTGAATCGTTTTTATCGGGGTGAGTATAATTAGTGAGAAAGTGTGAATGTCGGGGCACCCGTGGCGTGCCAGCCATCAAACGCGCATCGATATCCCGAAGAGCCCGACGTCGGGGACGCTGCACCCATGTGAGTCGGTGGCTGCCATCCACTGATTAACTAATGAGACTCTGGACATGACTGCCGTCATCTTGTGGTCCTCGAAGCGCAGAACCCAGTTGGCATTTTAGTGGCGGCTCTTTGCACTTTCCTGCTGTCACTCCTTGTAGGACGTCTCCTGATTGCAGCGAGCTGCCGTGTCCTCCTGTTTAATGTCCTCCTGCCTTGTGTGCTGAGGAGTGTTCTAGAACGTTCTGATCCGACCTCCTGTCACCCAGTCACAGTAAAGACCACCAGTGCGCGTGCTTCTGCCCAGTCACCGATGCGCCAGGTGTCCAGGGCCTGTAATCCTACTGAGAGGTTTGGACACTTGCCTGGGGTGTGATGGAAACCAATCGCTGGCACCAGTTGATTCCCAGTGTTCAGTTGTCCCAAGATCGACCTTCAGGAGAATTGCACAGCCGCTTGTCCACGTGTGTGTTTAGCGCCAAAGGGCAGCGATCGATAAGTGGTTGTGCCCCTGACTCATGTCCATGGACCCCAAATGTCGATGTTTTGCCCCCTGAGCCACTTAGATGTCACTTTGGCCTAACAGCCCGGTGCTCCATCATGTTGGTCACCAAACTGTCCTTGGATGGTTGGCAGAAGTTTCTCTCACCAGATGTTTTGATGCCATTCTTTATTCAGGGCCGTTGTGTTCTTAGGCCACATTGTCCACGGGGTCCACGGAAGGAAACTCCCCAGACCCTTAATCCCATTGAGACGTCGGGGGGGCAAACACAAACCCACCAATTGCGATTCTGCAAGAATGGGCGGCGGCCATTGGTCAGGATTGGGCCCACAAGTAGATTGCCAGCCCACCAGGGCGAACTGCAGGGGTCTTGAAAAAGGACGGGTCAACTGTGCATTCTGCTCGAGCACAAATGCGAAGTGTCCGTGTCGTCACACGTCCCTTTTGAAAATCTGTGAGGGTTGGGATGCGTCTGTACAACTGCGGGGGGTCCATCTTTAAACCCGCTGACATTGGCGTCGTGTGTTTGCAGCATGGTGACGTGACTTCAAGGCATTGTGCCCTCGTTTGATTCCTCCCAGCACAGCTCAGGTGGCCGTCCCCGATGTCCTGCTGTAAGACCCCCGTGATTGACATTTGGGCTTCCTGTGTGGCGTTGGGCCCACATGCTGCCCGCTGGCTTAGGGCCTTTGTGAAGACAGGACCCCTTCTCTGTCTGCATGCAGACCCCTCACTCTTGGCATGAGGGTAGTGTGGACGTGCCAGTTCTGCAGTCATGAAAGGGGCATCCTGCACCCCTACCCCTGTATGGCCTGACATTGGGGAGCCCCCTTGGATGTTCAAGTGAGTTGCCCTAATGGCGAGATCCTGAAGGCCTGGCCTGGTTCAGCGGGGCAATTCCCCCCCCCCCCCAGGTCCTGCGTGTCATTAATTGTGCACAGTGACACATTCGTGGTCTAAAGTGTTAAAGCCACAGGAGACGGGACCCTTCACCAGAATGGAGGGGTCAAGGTGGGTGGGCCGCATTTGTCACTCGGCTCAAGCATTCTTTAAAATGAAGTGAGCGCCACTGATGGGGGTCCGTAACATGTGCTCCTCGTTATGTGGTGGGCCTTTATCAGGCTGCCGCCATCTTGGGTCCGCTAACCTGGGGGTCTCGGTGCCCGGTGTTTGGGTTTTAACTGTTGTGGGCTTCTCGTCATGTGACAGGATGCCACCACTCTGCTCCTGATCACACAATGCCATCTTTTGTTTTTTGTTCTGTGTGATAGTCGGACCCCTGCGGTCACATAGGCAGCACTTGCTGGTGTTGGACAAGGCGATGACCTGTGTGTGTGTGTGTCACTGTCATTGATGCTTTCTTGTGGTATCTGTGTTCTGCCCAGAGACCCCCATAACACCCAGTATGGGGGTGGGCATGTGACATTGGCAGCCTTGTGTGTCACCCATCTGTCACGTGGAGGTGTCGGCCCACCGTTGGTCAAGAATACATTAAGGTGTCTGTGCTGTTAATGTGCACCCACACACTCTAAACCCCCCTGGCACACACTCACAATGGTACATCTTGGCAGCATAAAAACTGCGTGAATACCAGCTGTGACAGAAATGAGGCAGGCCCAGTGGATGCCCATCTGTTTGCCTCCATTAAGACCCCCATTTCAGTGTTTTGGAGAGTTGTGTGTGACCTTACTGACCCTCTGAGTCACGGCCCCCCCCCCCCTTTGGTGACTCCATTTTGTGCCGCTGGCTTTGCTGTAAGATGGAAGTGGTGAGTGCGGCTCCTCTTCTTCATTTACTTTTGTGTTTGGGTCTCATGCTGGCACAAGTCGCCAGTCAGCTGGCATGGCAGTGCTGCTCTCGGTGATGATGGTCACTGCCCTGCCGTCCTCTTGTCTGTCCAGCCTGCCGCCCCCAGTGTTCTCGTCTGGATACGCCAGTCACACGCTCACTCGGTTGGTCACTCAGTCACTCGCTCGGTCACACACTTGTAAGTGTCCTGTCCTTTGGGTCCTCTCTCTCTGTGTTGTGTTGGATCTCGTGGACCTTTAGTTGTGCTGGGTGCCAATCTATTTGGTTACAGAGCTGCTTCTTGCAGCTCGAGGCCAGAGAGGGCACACTGGAGTATGGAGAGGCACCTGACCCAGAGTATTAAATGGATCCGTTTGTGCCCATCGATGGTCACCTGGTGTTTACTAAAAAGTCACCAAGTGAACTCGAAGCTCCTCTTAGCAGCATTTCTACAAGCTTGGCACTCCTGCATTTGGGCAGCTCGTCCGTTAGGTTGGGTGGTTGGCATTTGGACCTACAGATGTACTCCGTGGACTTGACGTCTGCACTGCTCAAAGGTCCTCGGAGACACGTCCCCAGGTCACTCTGGGGGGTGGTGGTCACGCCGAGCAGGTTGTCCTGCACGACCCCTTTGTGTTTTTCTGCGTCCCTACTGACTGGTCATCTGCTGTCCCCCTGGCTGTGCGTCACTTTGGGTTGGCATTCAGCAGGTGGTGGGCAGGACTTGGCGCTCAGAGATCTGCCCAGAGAGTTGAGTGTGTGTCCTCTTTTGTCCTTGTAAGTGCCCCTCCCGTCTGACCGAGTGCTGCAGTGACAGACCCCCCCCCCCCACGAAGGCTCGTTTGACGTCTGTGTTCGGTGGTCCTTCATATTCCCTGATTACTCAGTTTGGCCAATCTCTCAATTGTGAGGCCACTGTGGTCCTCTGAGCACTCGGGTGGGCTTTTCCAGGTGGTTTGACCCCCTTGCCCCGACGTGCCCTCGCCTCGCCACGGAGGTCTGCAGCAAGACTCTTGGACTTTGTGCCTTGTGGGGTCTTCTGTACGCAGGACCACCTGGGCCTTCTGAAGGATGTCCAGTCAGGTGGTGCATTAAAGCCAACAGGATGGCTGAGCCCAGTGAGGAGGAGGAGGAGGAGGAGGATGAAGAGGTTTCTCGTTTTGGATTTGAATGAATTTGCAGACCTTTCAGCAAACACGTCCTTACTTTGGATAATCGGAGCAGTGGGGGTCTCGCTGCACGGGGCTGACTCGGGGGTCCGTATTTTGATGATGTTGGTTAGTTTTTATTTATTTTTTTCTTTGTGTTTAACGAGGTTTGTTTGAATATTTTGGACCCCGTCTGAGAGACAACGTGGTCAGCTGGCTGGCCGGCCACCAGTGTAGCAGGTAGCGGGTGACGTCACATCTGCCCCAGCACTCGGTGTGTTGTTTAGGCCGGGGGTTCACAGGTCGCTTGTCGTATTTATGACGGTCACTGCCAGCTACGGCTGGTGACGCCTGAAGACGTTTCAGTCACTTCGTTTGCGTCTCGGTGGATGTGCCATAAACTAAAACAAGTGTGCCAAGTGTCTTGGAGAGCTCGGCTGGCACTTCTCAGTCGCAATCAAATTAAATGGGCGGGCGGTCTGGGACTCCAAATCCCTGCCAGTCTTGGAGATGCGCATTGGCCTTAATGTGACAAGTAGAGGGACAAAGTGTGCCAACTTGACTCCAGTGCACATTTCAAAAAGGCAAATGAAGCTCCCAGTAGGGAGAGCACTGTGCCCGCTGCCCTCACCCCTTGGGGACAGCCTGGAACCATCTGCCTGTGCCCTCGTGACAGACTGTATATCACAGGTTGGCCTGTGTGCCACTGTCTGGCACCACTGGACCTCCATAGGGTGCAAACTGCACAGGGAACAAGCAGACGGCGGTCTCGCCAGCCTCATTTGGCCAAGGGTCTCGTCTGCCCTGAGGATTCCCCTTTCTGTTCAAGACCTGACGAGCCCACCTGTCTGCCCGGCTTTGGACCTCGTGTGGCCGCTGCGGTTCAGGCACACGTTGACACGTCCAGGCCATGGTGCCCGTGCTGGAGAGCCGTCACTGCAGGCGAGCCCCCAGGGTAAGGGCACAGGTATAAGCAGGAGGAGTGGAGACTGGCAGATGTACAGCCTGGCACAGCAGAGAACACCAGTCTCCCGACATGGCCTGCGGAGTCGAGTGAGACCACCCTGTACTGTGCAGCCTCGCCACGGGGCCGTTTGACTGGCGTGTGGTGGCAGATCTTCAGTTGTCAAACGAGGAGAAGCTCAGAAATGAAAACCACAAGAACTCGAGGTGGCAGTAAGAGGAGGGCAGACCCCCTGGGATCGGACCACCAATGGAACGTGCAGACACAGACTGGCCTCGGATGTCAGAATTGGCACGGTGCACCTCTGTGGTTGAACTTGCTGTGTGTTTTAATGTCGCATGCCCCCTGTAAATCTCCAGTCCCCCTCCGTCCGGCGTCGTCATGTTGAGACAGTTGTCTGTAGTACCCACAATGCCAGGGTAAAAAGCTGTCGACGTTCCTCGGGCCTGGTCTCGGTCCCTCCTTTCGTCCTTCCTCTGAGGTGAGGTGGTAGGGACTGCAGTGCCACCAAGCCAATATGTCCTGCCATGCTCACCGAAAGGCAGCAGAGGCACTCGGGGGCATTGCCAGCAGTGTCACTTCAGCCAAGTTTACCGACTCATTCAGGAGTTTCTAGTAACGAGCCGGGCGGCCGATCATCGCAATAAAACATTTGAGTGGTGACGAGTGCCACCGGTGTGGCATTTGTGTGAGACGTTCGAGTGGCGAGATGGCTCATGGGCGCAATTCCTGTGCTCGGGTCGCTTTGTTTGTTTTTGAGGACGTTTGTTTCAAGTGGCAGTTGCACCCCTTGGTGACACGTTTGTTGCCCACCAGCCACTCTGGCTGGTGGGTAGAGCTCCACTTCCTCCACAGATGGTTTGCTTCGGTCCCAGCTCACTTAGGTAGCAGCTATGGCCACTGTGCCAGTGGAGATGCCCATCTTCAGCTGAAGCCCGCCATGCCCGTGCCTGCATTGGCCCATTTGGACTTGATGGACTGGCTAACTGGACTCTGATCTCCTCCTCTTCCTCATTTGGGTTGCGTTTGTTTGCTCCTCAGTGCTCTTCTTTTGAGCTGTACCCACAATGCAGTGCTGACACCTGCCGTGCGGCTACCTGGCGCTGCAGCCAAGTGACTCGATTGCCATGATGGGAGTGCCAGGTTCACCAGTCTGAGGCTGGGCCTGAAGCGGCTGCTGGACCCTGGGCAGACCTGGCACCTTGTGGACACCACACCTCCCCCTCCCCAGTCAGAGGCCTACTGAGCGGCGTCATGCGGACTTGACGTCACCAAGTACAGTGGCCATCTTGAAGTTTGGGCAGCCGCGGCTGTGCCATGCCACCCCCTGTGAGCACGTATGCCAGTGAATTGTTGTGGGCCTTTCCTGGTTGGTGGTAGTGTTGCATGGCATTTCACCATCTGTGCTAAGGTCACCAAAGTAAAACCCTGAAGTCCCAGTGGGCAGTGCTGAGTGGCCATCGAGGTGTGAGGGCGGTGGGTGGGTGGGTGTCATTAGCTTTACTGTGGTGCTGTGACACTTATTGGGCACACTTGCAGGTTCCATTTAAGGGGCTCTGCTCTGTGTGACCCTGAAATGACACACATTGAAGTACCCCATCGTCACAGCCGTAGTGACCTTACACCTTGTGCTCATTCCTTGGCACATCCGCTCGCTTCAGAGCATGCTCAAGTGTGACAGCAGGTGGCACGGCAGCACTTGGGGCTCAAGGAGAGGCACAAACACGGGTGGCGCTGCAGAGGGTTGGCCCACCGGGTGCCCAAACATTTGCACACACTGCATTGCATGTGATGGTTTGAGTTTCCACTGCAAGTGGTGAGTGACGATGAGCACTGGTGTGACGCGCTCCAGCTTGTACCCCTAGAGGTGGTCTTGGACCGGCGTGTCACCGCCTGACTTCCTGTCATTGACTTGGTTTAGCTAATTTAATTTAGTTGTGCAGTGTGACAGTGACGTCCCCGAGTGTGTGAGAGCCACGAGGGATGAAGGTAAGCGAGTGTCTGTGCCACCCAAGTGGGCTGTCGGGGCTCTGCTGCCATGAGACAGAATGGAACAATTCAGTTCTAATAATAATATTTATATAGTGCCTTACACCGACCTCCGCTGATGTGCAGCACTCAGGCTACGGCAGCCATTTTGCGCCAATGCGCTCGCCACACATGAGCTGGTGGGTGGTGAAGGGGTGAGAGAGAGAGAGAGAGCGCCAATCAGAGGCCGGGGTGGACCACTGAGCCTGGACCTCGGGGTACACCCCACTCTTTAAACTCGGTTTAGCATCCCATCCAAAGGATGGCACCACTTTTACAGCACTGTGCCTCCCCTTACCCAACTCTCTAGTACTACAGGGCAGGTGCCCCCTGCTGGCCTCGCTTGCTTTTTCCTGCTTGTTCTCCCACCCGGTGCCCAATGAATGACCTGCTCTCAAGTGCCTGTGCTGTGCCTGTGGGCACCAGTGGTGTTGGGCAGCATGAACGAGTGTGAGGCGCTCGAGTGAACTGCCATCTGATGTGCCCAATCCCTGACCCCGGCGTCTGTGTCTGTCCCCCATTTTCTCTGCTGGTGTTAATAGGCGGTGGTCCTGAACGCTCCAAAGGCTTTCCTGCCCCCGGCCCCTAGGAATGGAGTGTGGTGGGCGGCAGGCGGGCAGGCTGCCGCATGCCCCTGCTTGAGTGAGAGGAGTGTGTAGACAGGGGGGCCCGAGGGCATTCGTTAAAGTTCTCGAGTCTGCTCAGATGTCCGGCGTGTGCATTGTGAGTCTCGGGTGGGCCGCTGGCCCTGTGGCTCGTGTTTGACTGCTAAAGCTCTGTGCGCGGTGGCGGGCGCCGTGCCATTCCACCCCCTGGCCCCGTCATTGTAGACGAGCACTGGACTGGCATTACAAATTGTCATTTTTCCCTCGGTACTCTGAGACGCAGCACGGTGCTGTTGGGTGAGGAGGAACGCGGCCCACCATGCTCCCGGGCCTCGCCACTGATTGGCACGGGTGACGTAAATGAGCCCAATCAGTGGCCTGGCTGGGGTTCCATTGGTGTTTGTTTTGGTGGAAGCCTCCCGTGTTTTATGGTCCCTTTTACTTCCAAGCCAGCAGCATCACAAGTCCTTGCCATCGCAGGCGGAGTGCAAATACCGAAGGTGCCAGGACTTGTTGGGGCCTGGAATGCAGTCCTGATGTGCCGGCCGCCGCCATGAATGTGACTTGAGGGGTTTGCCTCGCACACTTGACGGACTTGACTCTCCAAGGGGGCCTTAATGTTGATAACCCCGGAAATTACAACGTGGCACCAATATTGTCACCTTTTCTTCATCATGGGGGGGGGGGGTGGGGGGCTTTCCTGTTTAACCCCCAAGCCTGATGTACTGAGTTGCATCAAAGAGCAAATCCATGGCTGTCTGTTTAGCAGCCAGAAAACCGAGAAATGTTGGGGGCATCCGTGCCCTGTGCTATGGTGGGCCCCAGTGTGAATTTCCCCTTGGGATTTATAAAGTATCGATCTATCAGTGTGCTTCACCTGTGAAGGGGTGTTTAAGGATGTTACATGGGGGGTGTGTGGGGAGCCCCCCTTTCAGCAGGGTCACTAATGCTCTTCACCACTGTCTCCCTAGGCTTCCGAGGAGGCCTCGTTGCGAGCTTTGGAGAGCTTGATGACGGAGTTCTTCCACAGCTGCACCACAAATCAGCGCAAGAGAGAGATCGGTAAGTCCTCGTTAGCAGGTGGCACTGCCCAGCTCTAGCCGAGGGGGTCATATGGGCGCGTTGTGTGTCCGGAGTGTGCAGCTTGAGGTGATGTGGCTCTAATGAGGCCACGAGTGCTGATGTGCCCTCCTGTCTGGGCTCTGGGGGCGCTGGGTGAGGAGGTGTAAGCCAAGCACAGAAAGGTGACGTGTGGTTTGTCACCAAGCTGGTGTCGTCGTCCTCCTCCTCCTCCAAGAGCCTGGTCCTGGATGCTGCCTGAGCCCCCCCAGTTAACCTGTCGGCGGTCGTGGGGGTCCCAAAGGCCAGTCTCTCTCTCTCTCTCTCTCTCTCTCTCTCTCACGCCGTCTTTTTCTTCCAGAGGAGCTCCTGAACAACTTCGCCCAGCAGATCGGAGCCTGGAGGTTCTGCCTGTACTTCCTGTCCAACACGCACAACGAGTACGTCATGATGTACAGCTTGACGGTGTTTGAGGTAAGGGGGGGGTCCGGGGGGCGACCCACCGGCTTGTCTGCATTCGATGGCACAGAAGGGCACCCAAGAGCTGACGGAGGCCACAAGGTGTTGGCGTGCTGTATGTGACACAGTGACAGAGCGAGTGAAGCCACTTGGCTCTTTTACAGAAGACCCCAAGTATGGTTCTCTTCCTCCTCTAAAATAAACCCTGAAGTCTCGTGAGGTCTGAGTGGTCCGCTCGCTTTCTGATTTGACTGCTTTGCCCCTCAAGAGGAGGTTTATGTGATTCCATGCCAGCCAAGAAATGGTCACCCACTGTATCACCAGTCTAATCCCATGCCACAAACAACGCCAGGTGCCTTCCAAAGCTACCTGCTCACCTTCTCAAAAACTGTTTGCCCCCAAAGCTTTGCCAGCTCTTCCCAGAGAGCCTCCTTTGTACCGTTTTGTCCAGGAGAGAACCCTGACTTGGGATTAGAAGATGCGTATTGTCCACTTGGCTGCTGCTCAACCCACCTCAGTGCCCAAAGGACCACCTGCTTGAGTGGTTGGTGGCGACCAACAGACCCTTAAAGTTCCTGCCCTGAGGAGCACAAATTGCCTTCCAGTCTATTTAGATCCCAAGTGTGACACTTGACGTTAGCCCAAACAAGATGACCGCTCCAGACTGCGTCACCGCACGTATTCCTAGGGTGGCGAGGTGCCTCGGGCTGAGGGTTAGTTGCCTTGTTTTACTTGCCAGTGGTGACTTCATCCCAGTGACGTGTCGCATACGATACCCCAAAATCACACAAGGAGGGCTTCAGTGGGCTTTAACAGGCCCGGCTGTTTGACAGCCTTGAGTCTATAAGGAAAAAAATGGCAGAAACCTCTGGAAAGGCAGAGACCCCTTTCTAGGTATGGTGGGCATGCAGTGGGGGGGTCAACACAACACAACACTCCGAACAGAACACAAGTCGTCCTTCATACAATAGAGTGGTACAAGGACGGAGCAGAAGTCAACAGGAGGTGGTATCCCATAATGCAATTGACCTCGGCCATCAAGCCTATTGGCCATTCCACAGCTGAGCCAGTGCTGGGCCAGCCAATCCAATGATTCCTGTGATCCTCTGCCTAAGGCCAAGTCATCTCTGACGGTCAGACATCTTGGCAGGTGGACAGTGGCACCAAGTGCCACACGTGAGTACCGAGAGGAGAAACCGAACAGGTGAGGGTGAGTAACAAATGACAACTGTCATGTTGGTGACAGTCTGCAGCAGCTCTAGTCAGGGTGTGCTAAACTGAAGCTGTGAGTCTTCAGCCGGGATCTGAAAGCTGAGACCAAAGGGGCAGCAGGCACAGTTTAGGAGCCCCCTGGTACTAAAAGGCAGTTACTTTATTAATGACCGGTGCTGTGGGTGCTCGGCAGTTAGGGTGTTGTGTCACATTCTGTCACCAAAGATAATCTCCCAATAAAAATGGCTGCGTCTTTGGAGTGAAGTCGGCCATCGAGTCCTCCGAACTGCTTGAGCTGCCACCGGGAGTCACAGGGGTACAAACTCCAAAGAAAGCCGATGCACCTGTGTGGGCCTTTCAGGTGGGCACACGCTAAATACAAATGGAGGAAACTGAAACTCAAGCTCAGACATCACTCCCGGAGTAGGCGGGTGCTTCGGTGTGGCATTGCCAGTCTCGGCCCGTGTCTTTGTATACAAGTCATCCGCATTGGCGTATGGCAGCTGGCCAGAGGGAGTTTCATTTTGATGCCCGGTCTTAAGTGCACCCGCTTATCAGGAACTCGGTCAAGTGCTGCCAGGAGTTGGCATTGCGGGGGCTGTTTAGAGCGCTGGGCAGGGACTGCTGACACCATGACTGCTGTGTGGCCTCTCTACAGGAACAGGTGACATTTCCACAGTACCGCTAACACCTGGGTACAGTAGGCATAGATGTCTAGGCCACCACCGAGTCCTGCTGCAGTGGTGGGTGGCTCCGTGACCTTGTTATTTATAGCATCCCCAGGAGACCGAGGAGTGGGCTGCAGCAGCCCACCCCAGCTCGATTTCCTCAGTCCACCCGTCTGTTGGATTGTTGGGCGTTCTTCCCAAGGGTGTCTCCACTTCGCTGGGCCCTTAACCTGCCATTGCTCCGTCTCGGGTGTGACGTTCATCAGCATCCAGCCCTGTATGTGGGCCCTTCAAACTGCAGGGATAAACCTGGGGGTTGGTGGCAGAATTGGCACTCCAGCCACCATTAAAGACCTCTGAACTGGTGTGGTGCCGAGGTGTCACCCGTCGCATGGCTGCACTCGGGTCCTAATCTGGGATCCTGAGTTGATTTGTCATGTGGTGGGTGCAGCAGTGCACTGGATCAGCGTGGGCTCCTAACTTCTCGCTCTTATATAAAAGTTTAAAGGGGGTCTCGTTCTTCGTGTAGGAGGTCTCGGTTTCTGGGCTCATTGCTTTACAGTTTGCTTTTTTCCCCGAGTACACGTGGAGGGTGTGTGGCCCTGTGGTGACCGCAGCCCCCGCTCAGGTCTTTTGTGGCGGGCACGGGTGGTTCTCCGGTGATGCCCAGAGCCTTCAGCATTGCTCTTGCTTGTTTGTTCCACAGAATCTGATCAATAAGATGTGGATGGGTGTGGCGTCCGAGGACAAAGTGGAGATCCGCACCTGCCTCCCCAAACTGCTGCTCTCCGAGCACAAAGTGCTGCCGTACTTCATACGCAACAAGCTGTGCAAGGTGATCGTGGACATCGGCAGGCAGGACTGGCCCATGTTCTACCACGACTTCTTCAGCAGCACCCTGCAGGTGAGCGAGTGCCAGTCGTCACGTAGGACTGCGGAGGGAGGTGACGGACACGTGACTCGGATCTCACAGTGCACCGCTAGTCCGAGTCGGCCGCATGTGGGCAGTTGTGATGCGGACCCCAGCTGCACTGGCAGAGATCACAGCAGAGCAGTCGGCACTTTGGTTGCCCACTCGAGCACTTTCACTGGAGGTGTTGTTTTCCTGTAGTGAGGAAGACTGGCAGATGTGTGTCCCCTGGTTTTGTGAGAGGTGTGCGTATTGGGAGCCCATGTAGTGCCCGGCACCTGAGGTTGGGCTCCATGTGATTGGCTCTCTGCGTCATTGAAGACCATGGAAGTGATGCATGGTAGTAGCCTCCATATTGGACTGTGCCATGCAGAAATCTGGAAATGTGTTGGCGTGGCAATGCCAGCTTTGTTTTTGCACTGATTTTATTGAATCTTTTTTTTGTATATTTAGGTGGTCTTTGAATGATAAGACTATACGTGCGTATTCTGCCCTGCCCATCAAATCCTCCTCCTCCTTGTTTAGGTGGTTCTCAATGTTGGATGGCACTCTGCCTCCCCTCCCGTCCCACACAAGGATGGCACTAACTGATTCTTTCCCCTTGCCAGCTGATCCAATCTCCTTCTACATGTGCACTTGGTCTAATACTGCTGAAGACCACTTCAGAAGAACTGGCGTGCCCCCGGGAAGACCTCTCCGTGGCCCGTAAAGATGAATTACGCAAGTTGCTGCTGCAGCAGGTGCCCACTGTGCTTGGCCTGCTTTCAGGTATGCTGTCATTTGATTAATGCCACAGATGTCTGCCAGTCTTTTTATTTTATTACTCCTAAACTGGCAGTGACGTGTTTGGTTCCACTGGCATAGTTGGTGTGGCGTCCCCTGGCAGTATTTCATGTGTCACTGAGCCTTCTGGCTTTCCGGGAGGTTAATTGTGCAGTAAACGTGGCTGCCAGGTGGTTGAGTTCACAAGATCATGCCAGTGATACGGTAGTGGTACCAAGGGGGTACTGCAGCCCCGGTGTATTTTTGGGTCATGTGTGGCAGGCCTGGCTCTTTTGCCGATCCCTGGTAGCACCTGGACGTGTCATGTGCTTGAAGCTGGCACCAGTGGAGCTTTCGTGTGGTACCAGGAATAGGCAAGTGGAGCTGTGGGGCCGGGGTGGTCTCCATTAAAGCAATGCCCCCCCTCCCGTGTGCTCATTCTCTGTGTGTGTCGCTTGCAGGAATTTTGGAGACGATCTGGGAGAAGCACAGTGTGACCGCTGCGACGCCACCTCCTTCTCCGACGTCGGCCAATGGGGGTACGTTGTGGGCTTTTCTTTTTTTGTTTCCCCTTCTCAGAGTTTTCATTCCTGGTGGTGGCGCCGCCAGCCTGGTCGGTTGGCTCGACGTAACTAACTTGACGGTTGTTCTTTTTTAGACAATTTGAACAATTTGCTCCAAGGCCCTTACTACTCTAAGCTGCTGTCTCAGCCTGTCCCACTCCTGGATGGCGAAAGTGAGCACCTCTGCTCCTTGGCGTTGGAGTGCTTGGCCCATCTCTTCAGCTGGATCCCCTTGTCCACCAGCATCACGCCATCCCTGCTGGCCACCATCTTTCACTTTGCTCGCCTGGGCTGCGACGTCCGTGGCGGAAGAGGCAAGAGCAAGTCGGGGGGCGGCCTGTCTCTGAACGGCGGCACGTGTCTCGCGGATGGAGATGGCGCTCTCGAGCAGTCACGCCTGGGCATCCTGGCCATGACCTGCATCAACGAACTCATGTCAAAGAACTGTGTGCCCTTGGACTTTGAGGAGTACCTCCTGCGAATGTTCCAGCAGACCTTCTTCTTGCTGCAGAAGCTGACCCGAGACAACAACGCTCACACGGTCAAGAGCAGACTGGAGGACGTCGATGACAGGTAAGTGGTGTGCCCGCACGGGGTGCCCACATGTCCATTTGGTCAGTCTCTGGGATGTGCTGCCCTGCTGAGCACAAGCGGATCGCCTTTTCAGTGGCTGTTGGGCTCTGGTAAGTCTGGGGGGGTCTGTGTGTTTTTTTTTCTCCCCCCCCCCCACACTTCTCCAGAAGGGCTGTTTGTGTGTGGCCCCCCACCTCTCACTGTTGTGTCATAGGTGTGCCTTTATTCTGGGAGACGAGCCCCCTGGAAGACACCCCCCCGTGAGGTAACCTTCACGTATGTCGGCACAGCCTCCTGCCCGCTGAGAAGTGGCTGTGCGTGGGTATGTAGATTGATGTAAAGATACCAGGGTTGCCCATACTTTGGGCCTCATGGAGCTTTGGGGAGGGGTCTGCTTCCTTGGCACACAACTTTGTCACTCACCTTTTTCAGTTCTTGCCCAAGTTGGACTTTCCATCCATTGGAAACGACTTTGGAGATCCGGAATTGCAGACGGACCCTCCCTCCAAGTGGGTACCTAACTGGATGGCATCGTGCAGACGCCAAGTGAAAATCAAAGAACTGAAATGGCAGACCTCGGCTCTCCACTTGGAGCGTTGGTGAAGGATGACATGCCAAGTGGAATGAATCGTGAAGATTTTCAAGGGCATCATCTCGATGGATCTTTAGACTGGCATGAGCTGTACCCGTCCCTAACCTTGGGTGTCTTACTGAGATCCTTTCATGTCACATTTTAAATAAATGCCCACTGAAGGTTCATATCCTCTCATTTAGTGACGGGTCTCTATACCGCCACGCGCCTGATGTCACAGGTGACACTTGATGGGGGTTCCTGGAGGGCTTTGCCCAGCAGTGTGTGGGGACGTCTTTGTGACCTTAAGCAGTGTGGCACACTAAAGTCCCTTCACTTTATAGAGTTGAGCTGTAAGGGAACAGGAAGTCAAAGGTGACGCCGCTGCTTGCCATTTACACCCAAAGGGACTTGCTGTGGTTGGTTGGCCGGCCATATGAGTTTGTGCCCACATGGGTACGTCTGAGTGTTGCTGAGATTTTGGGTGTCGTGGGACTCGTGTCCTCGCAGTGTCATTTCTCAAGGATTCGGCTGCCGCCTCGGCTTGAATGGCACTGTGTGTGTGCGCCGCTATCCGTTTGATGAGGACGGCGTGCCAGCGTTAGAGCTGGGGGTCCTGACCCGTTCACGTTTAATCAACGTCTGGTTGAAGTGTCCGCATGTCTTTTAAATCCGGCCGGCCGTGTTGTGAAGTGACGGACCCTTCGCCGTCGACTCTCCTCGTTGCAGAGTTTGGGCCTCCTGTCCATTTGAGTGTTGTGTGGGGTCCGGATTGGTGAACGTCATTGACACGAAGGGCGCGTCACCGTTGTTCACCTGACCGAAGAGGGCTGGGGGCCGTCGGGTGGGCAGGCCTATCTTGATGCCAGTGTCTCTTCTGCTGTGTTTCAGGTGTGTGTGGAGTGGAGGGTTGCCCGTCCTGTAGGTAATTTTGGGGGTTTCTTTGCTCTCTTGATCTTCTTCTTGTTCTTCTTCTTCAGTTTGTTGTTGTGGTGGTCTGTCTGGCGTTTGTGTTTGTTGCCCACCCACCACGTTTCATATTTGCTGCTCTTGTTTTTTGTGTGACGCAGCTACATGGAGAAGTTCACGGATTTCCTGCGGCTCTTTGTCAGCGTCCACTTGAGGAGGATCGAGTCGAATGCCCAGTTTCCTGTGGTGCAGTTTTTAGAGCTGCTCTTCAAGTACACCTTCCATCAGGTGAGCGGACCCCCTGGGGGTCTTTACCTTGGCCAGTCGCATTCATGTTTTTGGAAACTTCGCCGTTAAATGATTCCTCAGTCAAGTGAGCTTTGGAATTTGACACGCTGCGTGATTGGGTGGGCAGCAGGCAGCCGTCGTCCACATCGTGGCGTATTGATCCTCGTCCTTTCACTTCGGGGGGTCTCTCTCTCCCCTTTTATCGATTTTTATTTTTTTTGTTGTTTGGCCTTTTTAAATGCTGAGGCTCCTTTGAGTGAACATTCGTCCGCCTGGCAGCTCCTCGTCATCCTCATCGTGTTTTTAATTTTCTTAAAAAGCTGTGAAGGCCTTCGGTTTACCCGTCCCAGTGGCTCATGGCAGACCCCCATTCCCAACCCTTCCCTCCTCACCAACCAGTATCTGCCCTGGCACCCTGAGCACACTCACTGTTCTAACTTGTGGTGGTCTTGTTAAGTTGAGGGTGACTCCTCGTGGAGTTTCTGGCTCCAGACTGGAATGAGCTGAGCATTGCATGAGAAGGTCGTGCCAGGCTGAGTGTAACGGGCGATGCCAAGCAGGAGGGCAGTATAGTTGTGATGTGGAGGCCACAAACAGACGTTTGTAGAGTTGTGACCACATCGAGTTCATTCACGTCCTACAAGCGGCAAGACCCTCTGACGTCTGGTGGGTGGCATCCTTGTCCAAGCCGGGCCTTGAGCTTGTGCCAGTTTATCAACCCACGTGAATGTCGGCTCATTCGTTGCAGTGGTGGGCAGCATGTGCCAGGAGACAGACGGCCCACTCTGTTCACTTTGTATCTCGTGGCCTTTCAAAGGTGGGTGGGGGGCGTTGCTTGTCAAAAGTAAAGATGCCAATATGGAAGACCACTAAACGACTGTGTGCCCGGGTTTCCTTAGAAAGCCATCTGGCGGCGTTTGCTTTTCAGACTCGGAGAGTCCGAGGGCAGAGGTTCTGTGTGGGACCACCCGACTGTCTTTGGTGAAATGTGTTCTCATTAAACGATGTCCTGGTGCGGGGGGTCTTCAAGATTCACACGCACTGAGCTAAGCCAGCCAGCTTGGTGGGCCGAGTGGCCTCCTCCTCCTCAGAGGTGCCGGCTGTTGAGACCTAAAGGACCTGTGGTGCCAGGGGGTCTCTCATGGGCGCTCCTAGCAATTTGTCCAGAGGTTCAGGGACTGTCCAGTGTCTTGGAGTGGCGCCACTTTGAATGAGGTGTGAGGCAGGTGAACCCCATCTGGCCGCGTTGAGGGGCTTGACCGCGCACAAGAGACCCTCCAAATCCGAGTTTAGCCGCGCGAGGACTTGACTTCTACCTGCCAGAGGAAGTGGGGAGGTGGAGCTGCTCTGTCATCTCGCCTCACTTCATCTTCATGGTTTGTTCACAGCCCACACATGAAGGGTACTTCTCCTGCCTGGACATCTGGACCATCTTCTTGGACTACCTGACGACCAAAATCAAGAGCCGCCTGGCCGACCGAGACACGGTTTTAAACAGGTGAGACAGTTCTGCTCTGTTGTACTGCGCCGCGTGGGGTTTGGCGCCTTAAGCCGCGGTTTGGGTGATCCTTGACCCAGTGGTCGTTCACCGAGTGGCTGCTGCTCTAACTGGCGTCTCGTGCACACAGTGGGCACCAAGTGGTCTGTCACAGGGGCCCGATGGAGGCCAGAGATGTTCACAGAGGAGAGTCGCTTGGTGAGCGAGGAGACAGACGGCGGTGCAGGAAAGAGGAAACGTTTAAATGGCCTCGGCGCTCGTCTGCGCTTTCGTTTTTAGCCTGTGTGTGTGTGTGTGCGCGTCTCTTCCTGCAGTCTCGAGAAGACTATTTTCTCGCCCACTTCCTCAAAGTGTAACTGAGTGGTGGCCCCCCTAATAAGCCAACGTCTTTCTGTTGACTGCCCTTCTTGTCTGATGGCGCTGGTGGCATCTCTCACACCTGCCATCAGTGTGCTTTGTGAGATGCCACCTTCTCCCTGTAGCATCCTGCTCATCTTTGGGTCTCCCAGTCTTGTTGTTTGATCCCCTTTGCATTTTTTTTGGGGTGTCCCACCACTTGCTTCATCACTTTGGGCGTGCCTACTGTTCCAGAGCTGCTGTGGTCCTGCCACCCCCCGGACCTCCCTGGGCCTGGTGCACCCGCATGCCACTGGAGCAATAAAATGGCACCAATTAGCCTCAGGGAGGGTGAAGCTCTCAAGGGTGTGATGTGCATTACTGTGGGCACGGCTGCTCGTCCTGCCAGGCACCAAGCCACCTCATTCCAGCCAGCAGTGTATCTGTGACTCTCTTAATTTTCTGACATAAGCGGCTCTGTTGGTCTTGGTCTGTGCCCACCACCCTCACGGTCTTCTCTAATCTAGATGGGTGGCTTGGGCACAGTAGGGGTGTATGGAGCTTGACTTGAAATTCTGCCATTGCTATAAACTGTCAGTGTGCCCTGCGCTGATGCGGGCAGAGAGCCAGTCCTAAAAAAACTGATCACCAAAAAAATATGTACATGTAGGCATGGGTGGCACACCTCACAGCGTAGGGTTCTTAATCATCGGGTAGGACCGTATGCACAGCAAGGCCCGCTCTCCACTTCGCTTACCACAGCTGAAGCCGATAAACGGCCGCCACTCAGCATTGGCACTTCACAGATGATCACGGTGGTGTGACTACTGGCAGGGGAACAGAAGTCATGTGAGTGCGGGGGTGCAGACCACACGTTGGCGTCAGTACGCCGAGTTGACGGGAGTCGGCCTGCCATCCCATCACTTACATTTACTCATTTGGCGGACGCCATCCGTTGTTCAGGGCACCCTGTAACATTTTTGATGCGATTTGCTTCGGTTTTCTTTTTGGCTTTCCAACTGCCGCACAGGCGGGTGGAGCGACTCTCGGGGTCCCACTGGTGTCGGGAGTGGGATTTAAAGTCCAAAGCCTTGGTGATGGCACAAACCACGTTATTAGCAGGCAGTGGGGCACAAACAGCCCGGCCTTGAACCAAATCGAATGGCCGTGTGTACAATAAATGAGTCGCACGTGTCGATGGAGCCGCTTGTGCAACATTGAATTATTTTGAATTTGCAGGAAGGGGCATTCGGGTGGGCACATGCCACAGGGCAGTACTATGGTTCGCTGTGTGTTGGCCCGTAATGAGTGCGCCCTCTGCTGATGGGCCGCCCTTTTGCCCGTCGTTGCTATTTTAAGTCCCTGAGCTGCGAGAGTGGGTTACAGCTTGGTGGGTGGGTGCTTGTCATGTGTGTTTTATTGCACGACCCTGCCTTCTTGTGCCAGGCCTGCCCACTTCTCACGCCCTGTGCTTGTGCTGCTCCCTCCAGGTACAGAGACGCCTTGGTGCTCTTGCTCAGGGAGGTCCTCAACCGAATCCAGTTCCGCTACAACCAAGCCCAGCTGGAGGAGCTGGACGACGAGACCCTTGACGATGACGTAAGCACTGCTGCCTTCTGGGAAGTGAACTGAAGGGCACCCTTGGTGTTGTCAAATGAAAAGTCCAATGTAATGACAGAGATGACCCCCCCCACACACACACACACACACATTTCCACTCCCGTTTTTCTGAACAAATCCAATCCTATTGTGGGATGTCCCCCTCCTGTCCTTGTCATATTTCTGTTGTATCGAGGATGATGCCCACCCTACCTGGACAGGTGGTCTCTCTCTTTCCCATTAAGGTTTCTTCCATTTTTGTTTTTTTCCTTCTCTTCTTAGAGAGTCAAAGCTGGGGGGTCCCGCTAAAGCCCATGGTGGCACTTCTTGTGTGATTTTGGGCTACTTTACAAAAGTCAGTTGTACACTGAGACCCCCATGTGTGGCTGTTTCATTAGATTGTGTGGAGGTGACGCTGGTCTAATGAAGAGCCTCCTGTGTTTGAACCCCCTGACCGCAGGGTATTTATGAGGACACCCATGCTATCACCCATAAGATGCCCCCATCTGGGCGAGTGTGTGTGCCATGTGGAGTGGCCTGTCCTGTGGTCCGGCACTGGCTTCCTAGGAGATTCAGATGAAGGACGGGCGTCCGAAGAGCTAAGCTCACCTTGACTGGTTTGTGTGATGGCACCCATCGATGTGCCCCTCCGCATACGTTTGTGAAGTGAGAACAGGGAGGGGGTGGGCACCCTTTCACTGTGGTTGGCACACTGGTCAGGCCCCAGCTCTCCTCTCCCAACTCTCGGAGGTTTGTGATGTTCTGCCACTTTCACCGTCCCACCCGCAGTGCCCATCATACACGTGGACGGTTTCAGACCACCAGGCCTCCGACTCGGCCCCCCAGGTGTAAAAACTAAAACCAGAGAGAATTTTGATGCGGCCGTCTTGTCTGCTTGTATTTCTCTTTATTTCTCTGTTATCATCGCAGCAACAGACAGAATGGCAGCGTTACCTGCGGCAGAGCTTGGAAGTGGTGGCCAAAGTCATGGAGCTTCTCCCGTCGCACGCCTTCTCAACGCTGGTATGTGTCGAGGGGTCTGAAGGCGTCGCCCGCTGCCTGGCATGACTCTGGTCATACCGTAGGTGTTGGGTGTCCCCCCTCGCTGACCTCCATGTTGTCTTCTCTTTCAGTTTCCCGTGTTGCAGGAGAATCTCGAGGTGTACCTCGGCCTGCAGCAGTTCATCGTCACGTCAGGCGCGGGTGAGTCTCACGCTGGCTTGTGTCGCTCTGCTCGACGTCCTTCAAGGTTTCAATGTGACATTTCATGCTTTTCCTTCCATTCATTGTTGTCCTTTTGTACACAAAGAGCCCACTTCAGAGGTTATGGCCGTGCCAGCGTCCCAGTGGGCAGCTGATGAACTCCATGTCCCTGGAGTCCTCGTAAGACTTGTGGGGGAGCTCTCGGCCATCGCAGGGTGTGTCACTTGTGGCTGCTGGTGACGTCGGCCACAGGTTGGGGGCGCAGCGTGACGGTCTGCTGCCACCCTCATGTGAGCTTGCCAGCCAGACGGCTCTGTTGTGTGTGGGGGTCTGTGTGCCCCCCTCCCATTTCTTTATCAATAGAACTTCATCCCTTAATGATCACGTGAACGTGGTCCGTGTTTTGAGAGGGTCATTAGTGAAGGCACTTGGGTGGGCATTCAGTCTCGATGGCCAACGTCGTGTTGGTGAAGCAGAATGTGAACGGTGCTTGGCATCCTCTCATCTTTAGGTGACTGTGCCCGCTGTCTGCCTGATCCCAAAGTGAGGCCTCCAATGGCTGCTCCTTTAAGGCTGGCGCAGCGTCTCCTTTTATTGTGCCCGAACTGAGTCTGGCATTGAACCTTAAATAGAAACCCCCCCCCCCCCCCATAATTGTAGTGTGTCTTTAACGGTCTTGGGGGGCTCCCCAAAATGGGGAGCGGTCCCAGTCTGGCCGCATTGCAACTCACGTGAGCCCATCAGCTTCCTGCTGAACTTCACTCTCTGCCATCTGTGAACGTTGGCGTGACGGTGGTTCGGCCCACTGAGGTATTCCGCAGGCACAAGTGCTCTTGGGAGTGTCTGGCGTAGCCGATGCCGCCCGGCCCCCCCCAGTGCGTAGACCACCGAGGGAGGTGCCTTCCTTATGACGTGTCCTTTTGTCTTGCAGCCCGGAGACTGAACATCACAGCAGAAAACGACTGCCGGCGCCTGCACTGCTCCCTGCGGGACTTGAGTTCGCTGCTGCAGGCCGTTGGCAGGCTGGCAGAGTATTTCATCGGAGACGTCTTCGGAGTTCGCTTTAACGACGCCTTCACCGTGGTGGACAGGTGGGCACTTTTCTTCCTAAGCTCTCTGTTTTGTGCCACTTACTGACCCGTCTTGCCAGTTTTTGTTGCCTCTCCCCATAAAACGCGTTTGGCAGGTAAGTGTTGTGGTGCCAGCCTGCCTGCCTGCGCTTCCCATGGCACATCCTCGCCTTGGAGGTGGTCTTGTATGTCTGACCGACACCTTTATGTAATTTTATTATAATCCGTTTTGGGGGACTCGCTTTTGCCTCATCTGTGCACATGAGTGGCTGTCTGGGTGGCGGCCGGACGTGTGGTGCCCCCCTTGGTTTGCTGCACAGACCCCCCCCCCCAAGGAGGTTAGCAAAACCAAAAAAAAGGCTGCAAAACAAAGAATTGTTGTTTGTTTTTTTTTATATATAAAGACTGACTTGATATGAATGCCAAAATAGAAAAATAAATTGTCTTAAAGTGACAAGTCCAGAGGTCTTTGAGCCTCGTTGTTGACGCACACGAGAGGAGGTCTTACGTTGCTCGGTGGTCTTTCTCTTCGCAGACTCGTGGAGGTGACGTGCTACGCCTCGCAGGTCAGTCTGTATGACTTGGAAACGGCTGTGCCCTCCGTGCTGAAGCCTGACCTGATTGACGTGTGAGTACCACCCGATGCTCTGCCCGCCCTTTTGAAGCTTTGCACTGAGAGTTGTGACCCACTTATTCTCATGGGGGGGGGGGAGGCAGGCGGTATTGGAATCCAGCATGCTCATCACCGTGACATGATAGGCGGCCCCCTCAAGACTCCGCCTCCATCGTAGTTTTGTGGCATATCATTGGCAGTTGCTCGATTGACCTTTTCCTGGTTTGTGTTGTAGCCACGCCCAGTCCTTGGCCGCCCTGCAGGCCTACTCCCATTGGCTGGCGCAGTTCTACAGCGAAGTGCAGCGACAGAGCCAGGCGCGTTTTTTGTCTCTGGTCACCACCGCCATGGACTCCATCGCGCCCATCATCAGCTCCAAGGTATTCCTGCTTTCATGGGCTTCTCTCTTGGCATGTAGGGGTGGGAGACGGGGGGCTATGAATTGTTGAGCCGTGCCGGACGTCTGCCTTCACAGATTTCTAGTCTCCGGTGTGTTTACTCCTCTACAGTCGTGGCCACAAGTGCTCAGAAGGACACACATCTCAATGTTCAGTTTGCCGCCTCCGTTTTTATGATCTGACGAATTACAATTTAATTACAAAGTCCCTCTAACCGTGAAAGTGAAGTTCATCCCAGAAATCCCACTTCCACTGCACGTCACCCATGTGGTCATCGGTGCGCTGAACAAAAAGGGACAGTAAGAGGCACCTAGTCGGCTATTTATGAGCTCATCAGGACTTCAAGGGGAGACGGTCACTTGTTGTGAAGAGGGCTTCGGGGGGACCATGAAAGTCCAGCGAGCGCCAGGACCGTATGTTAAAGGTGGGCAGAGCTAGCTTAGGAAGGGCAGCAGGCAGCGCCTAGTGGGCATCAAGAAGGGCAGCAAAGAAAAACCACAGGGACCGACTGATACTCTGGGATTGGACTGCTTGGGACCACTGGGGTCAAGTCATTGTCTCCGAGTCCCCTTTCTGATTGTTTGGGGCATCCAGGAGGAAAAAAAAAAAAGCTGAACGGCACTGCCATCCGTCCTGTGCCAGGCCAACAGTAAAGCATCCTGAGCCCACTCATGTCCACCAAGGCAGTGTGGGGCTCCCTCACAACGCAGCGGCCCTGAATAAAGAACGGCACTGGGGTGTCGTTTGAGTCCGGACCACTGCCAGGGTCACGTGACTGGCGTCCTACGGTTCTCCGAGCTGGCGAGGTTAACTGGTACCCCCCAACATTTGAAATGAACAACACAAACCTGGGAGTAGGATAATAAAACAGATGATTAAGATGAGCGGGTAATGCCAGTCGTAGGGTGGCATATGAGAAGACGGGGGCCACAACTCAGGAACTTAGGAGAGGAATATAACAGACGAGGCCTCAGAGATTAAAATGAAGGGGGAGGCATCAGGGCTAGTAAAGGGGGATTCAAAAGTACGGACCCTCAAACTGCCGTTTGTCTGCTGTGTCCACATGTGAGGAGCTACTGGGGGGGTTTGTACAGTGGAGATTAAATGGGTGGACAGGACTTGTTAAGGGGGCTCAACCGCGAATGCACATGGACCCTGGACACACCTGAGTAGGAAGGCTCTAGACAATGACCTGTTGTTGTTCTCGTGTTTTGTTTTGGCCGAGCTCTCCGTTGCTCTCCGGCCCCCTTTTGTTTTATTATCGTGTTGACCCCATGGACCTCATGGACGTGCTGCGGTGTGCTTCGTGACGTCTCCCCACCTTCACTTCCACGGTGAAGTTGAGTTCCAACTTGTCATAAAGTAATAACAATAACCAGAGCCCAAGTGAATCTCGGCAGCCACACGAGCCGATGGTCTCAGGCAGGACACACACACACACACACACTGTGTGTGTGTGTCTCTCTCTCTCTCTCTCTCTGTGTCTCTCTCTCTCTCACTCTCACACACACACACACACTCACACATACATTTGTAGTCCTCACTTCCTGGTTTTCTTCAGGACTGCCCATCTGTCTTTCTCAATATGGCTGCCGGGTGGTCTTCTCAGGCCATGGTGTGAGAGATGCTCCTTCATCATGATGGGGAGGGAGGGGTAAAGCGTCCAAATCCTTCCAGCCAATAGGGCGTCACGCTACAGAATGCCCTCCCAATCCCAAACCGCCACACTTCAGACCAGTGGGGGGCACACCTGCCCCCAAAAGCATTTGTTGAGCTGCTGCTGTGTAGTTTGGCTTTCCAGTGGGGGTCGACTGAGAGGGTCCTGCAGAAAGTCACTCGTCCAACTCTGTCCTAAAGGCTGGGGGTCTTAAACCTCAGACCATTGCTGCTGTTCTTCTCAATGATCCAACACGATGTTACAAATAAAGACCAAAAGTCCAAAATGTCAACTTGTCTACAACATTTGCCACCACAACACCCAGCAGATGAAAGGATGAGCAGGAAAATGAGGGGAAGGAGAAGGGGGGGGGGGGTGAGGCACACGGCAGGTACAGGAGTTTGACTGGACAGCCAGCGTGGGGGGTCCGGCTGGAATTCTGTGAGGAAACCCAAAAGGACGCAAGCGGAGATGAGAGGATTTATTATCGAGAGGGTGGGCATCAAACTCTGAGAGGTGGCAGTGCAGGGTGAGGTGTGCAGAATTGGCTGAGACACAGAAGGTGAGGGTGATGGTGTGAGGAGCTCTGTCCGAATTGGCTGATGTTGAGTGCTGGCCAGCAGGGGGCAGTGCTGGGCGGCTGTTAGTTTTCATATCTAGAAACGATTTGGATTGGAATAGAAGACACAAGCTTGTGAAGGCTGCAGGTGATGCCAAGATAGGTGGGTTGGTAGATCATTGTTCCAGTGGGACTTGGGCACATCTGTGGACCTTGAAATTAAATGGCAGCAAATGTAAAGGCTGGCATGTAGGAAGTAACACTGTGAGGTTTGAATACACAATGGGGGGTCTGAAAATGGAGAGTCCACCTTATGAGGAGGATTTAGGAGTCGTGGAGAACTTGACGCCATCAACATCTACTGATGGCCGTCTAACGAGTGATATAGCGCCTTGACGTGTGCAGTACAAGTCACAGGAGGTTCTGCTCAGGCTTTATAACACACTGGTGAGACCCCCATCTGGAGTCCTGGGGGCAGTTTGGGTCTCCATGAAGACACAACAGCACTAGAGAAGGTTGAGAGAAGAGCGACTGGGCTGACTATGGGGGGCTACAGGGGGCGAGATATGAGGAAAGATAAAAATTATCTTCACAGTGATTAAGAGGAGACCCGACTGAAGAGTTTAAGATGATGAAGGGCATCAGTGCAGCGGGTGGGCACTCGCACAAACATTAGGAAAACCACAGGCACCTGGAACAAGTGACCAGGGGGCTTTAGGGACCCTCAGACCCCCACTTGATGTCACTTCAGGAGAGTTAAGTGGCCAGGCCTGGCGAGCGTTGCTGTCCCTAATGGCCTCTAATGTGATGTCAAACAATCGAAGCGTCACGTCAATGAAGTCGCTGAATTCCTTGTTCTCTGGAATTGTAAACTTGAGTTTGTTTTGTGCCTCAGTTAGAAGCCTGGCAGCACGTTGGGGCCTTCATCCTGAAATGAGAAACACGTAAGCAGTAGTGACGCCTCTTTACCCCACTGGCACTCTGGGTAGACGCCCTGATTCTGAAACACAAACGGCTCGACTTCTCATAGCGGCGTCGCCAGCCAAGAACGACTGGCACAGAACTGTTGGCATCGCTCGTCATGGTTCATAGACGTGAGGCAGACGAGGGCACTGGTGCTGCACGTGTGCTTGTCATGTGGGACTCCTTGGCATTGTATCCATTGTATGAGACGCCATTAGGAGGATTTTAATTTGGTTTTTTGGTGTTCTCCTCCTTCCAGGTGCCAGAGAAGTTGCTGCTGTCGGCGTGCCATCTGCTTGTGTCGATCGCCACGACGGTGCGGCCCGTGTTTCTGGTGACACTGCCAGCTGTGCAGAACATCTTCAACCTGATCACCGACACTTCGGTGCGGAGGCTTCCTCCAGAGGTGGGCGTGCAGGGGGTCTCTGGTGTAGAGCCCTTGGACTGGTGGTCCTGCTTGTTCAGGAGTGTCGAGGAATCCGAAGACCACCAAAGTGAATTCACTGCAGTAACTCCATGGCCTGTCCTATCGACTCATGGCACGCAGTGAGATATCTCAGGAGCTGATTGTAGCCAACGGAGAATGAAAACATCTCAGAGAATTAGAAGGGCCAGAAGACCGTCATTGAGACCCTCGGCCACAGAAAGGTCTTCAGAGTGCTGTGTCCAAGCAGATTAGTGGAAGGAAAAAGTGGGGCACAAGTGACAGAGGAGTGTGACGAATGGGGGGGGAGTCGGAGCCTCAAGAGCCACCACACCGGGACATGGCCTACAACTGTCACAGCAGTCCTGGTGTCAAGCCACTCCTGAACCAGAGGGGCTTACTGGACTGTTGGCAGCTCGGTGGTCCAAAGTCTGGAGGGTCCAAGTGGCTTGAGGTCCATTGTGATGATTTGGGGAGCCATGTCACCTGCTGGTGCTGGTGGTGGTCCACAAAGTCAGCGCAGCCAGATGTCTACCGGGACATTTCAGATCACCTCCTGCTTCCGTCTGCTTTATGGAGATGCAGATTTCATTTTCCAGCAGGACTTGGCACCTGCCCACACTGCCAAAGGTACCAATACCTGGTTTAATGACCGTGGTATCACTGGGCTTGATTGGCCAGCAAACTCGCCTGACCTAAACCCCATGCAGAACCTGTGAGGAAGAGGAAGATGAGAGACAACAGAGCAGACGAGCTGAAGGCCACGATCGAAGCACCCTGGGCTCCCATGACACCTCGGTAGCACCACAGGCTGATCGCCTCCATGCCAGTCATTCATGCCAAAGGAGCCCTGACCGAGTGTTCAGTGCGGACGTACCTGGACATGCCAGTCAGCAATAGGCCAAGATTTCTGCATTAATCTTTTTGCTCTTCTGTAATATTTGAATTCTCTGAGATGCTGACTGTTAAGTTTTCATTACCAGTAAGCCATAAACGGCAAAATGGAAAGAAAGAGAGAAAGAGAAACGCCTGAAATGTCTCACTGCGTGTCCCGAGTCCACAGACTAGAAGATCGGAGTTTCACCTTTCAATGATCTTCTGATTTACTGAGACGCCCTGTAAGCTTAGGCTGAGAGACGGCAGAAGAAAACTGCGACGTTGAGTTTGTTTGTTTGTCTCCCCAGGCCCGGGTGTTGGTGTGCAGGGCACTGAATAACACGCTGCTCTTACCGTGGCCCAACCTGCCGGAGGGCGAGCAGCAGTGGACCACCCGCTCCAGCAATCACGCCAGCCTTCTGTCCGCCCTGACACGGGACTACCGACTGCTCCGTGGCAATGCCAGCCTGCAGCACCGCAGGATGGGCCCTGAAGACAGTAAGTGGCACACGCACCCCCCCCACCACAAAGTGACACACAGCCCCCCCCCTTGAGTGGGTGAGTGGGCCCTGAAGACAGTAAGTGGCACAACCAAACACAGTAACTGGCACAACCACCCCCGACAGTGGCACATGCGCCCCACCTGAGTAGGCCCTGAAGACAGTAAGTGACACACGCACCCCCCCACCAGAGTGACATACAGGCCCCCCCCCCCCACTGAGTGGCACATGTGCACCCCCCCCCGAGTGGGCCCTGAAGACAGTAAGTGGCACAACCAAACACACAGTAAATGGCACAACAACCCCCGACAGTGGCACACGCGCCCCGCCTGAGTAGGCCCTGAAGACAGTAAGTGGCACATGTGCCCCCCCACCACAGAGTGACATAGAGGCCCCCCCACTGAGTGGCACATGCGCCCCCCCCAAGTGGGCCCTGAAGACAGTAAGTGGCACACACGTCCCCCTTACCACAGAGTGACACACATGCATGCCCCCCCCCCCCCATGGGCTCTGAAGACAGTAAGTGGCACACACGTCCCCCTTACCACAGAGTGACACATGCACCCCCCCCCAAATAGGCTCTGAAGACACAACCACCCCTGAATGCCTGAGTAAGCCCTGAAGACAGTAAGTGGCACACACACCCTACCACCACAGTGACACATTCCCGACCCCCCCCCCCCCCCCCCCCCGAGTGGGCCCTGAGCACAGTAAGTGGCACATTCATACCCCCCCCCCCACCCCATGGGCTCTGAAGACAGTAAGTGGCACACACATCCCCCTTACCACAGAGTGACACATGCACCCCCCCAAATGGGCTCTGAAGACACAACCACCCCTGACAGTGGCACACGTGCCATGCCTGAGTAAGCCCTGAAGACAGTAAGTGGCACACACTCCCGACCCCCCGAGAGTGAGCCCTGAGCACAGTAAGTGGCACATTCATACACCCCCCCCCCCCCCATGCCACTTTGCTGCATTTTCTTACACTAAGGTGACTGCGGACCCCAAAAGGAGGATCGATGAGTGAGCCGCTGTTTCCATACGTGGAGTGCCCTGAAGCTTTGGGGGGGGGGGGTCTTTTAGTGCAGTTTTGTTTGTTTGAGTAGATCTCCTCTGGTTTGTTGGCACCCCCTTTGTCCACACTTGGCACCCTGCATCTTGCTTAGGGGTTGATGTGCTGCACACGACTCTTCCTGAGACCCCCGAGCGCCGTGTGCGTCTCTCGCCCTGAATTCTGTGCCATGCCTTGTGACTCCTAACCCGAGTGCCATGGCTGTGTATAGTAAAGCAGCTCCTCTGTCTCCGTCTCTCCTAGTGAAGACCCTGGTGCAGCAGACCCTGCAAGTCCTCAAAGACATCGTGGAGAGCATCTCTGGGGAGTCGACCAAATCGCGGCAGATCTGCTACCAGTCGCTGCAGGAGTCCGTGCAGGTCTCCCTCGTGCTCTTCCCGGTCTTCATACATCAGCCAGGTATGGGCAGCTTGGCGCGTTTGTTTGGCTTTGTCCTCTCTGTTGCATTGTGGACGTGGGTTTTAGGTGGTGTAGAAACACCGACAAGATCTTCCATCACCGGCCGCCAAGCCCGTCTTTGTAGACCTGGGGCCGAGTTTTGCCCCCCCAGTGTTTCTCGTATTGTTTGTCTGACGTCTGTGGTTTGGTTGGCCTTCTCTTGGCAGACGTCACGGACGAGATGCTCACCTTCTTCCTCACTCTGCTGCAAGGCCTGAGGGTGCAGATGGGGGTTCCCTTCACTGAACAAATAATTCAGACCTTCCTCAACATGTTTACCAGGTAGGTACACTTGATGTCTGCCAGCGGACTGGCAGGTATGTTACGACCCGGTCAGACGTACAGTATATTAGTGAGGGGGGCTTGTGGCATTTCAACATCTAACATGGTGTGTGAGATTAGTGAGGGAGGGGGGTCTCTACTCACTCGGTCAAACTGACCGGCCGGCCTGCCTGCACTTTCCAGGGAGCAGCTTGCCGAGAGCATCCACCACGAGGGCAGCGCCGGATGTCGGGTGGTCGAAAAATTCCTGAAGATCCTGCAGGTTGTGGTACAGGAGCCCGGCCAGGCCTTCAAGCCCTTCCTTCCCAGCATCATCTCGCTGTGCATGGAGCAGGTGTACCCGATTGTGGCCGAGGTGAGAACCAGTGATGTGGACGGACGGAGGGAGGGAGGGTCCTGGGCCCGACTTCACCTTTGTCCGATTGTCTCCTCTTCTCTCGCCCCCCAGAGGCCATCGCCGGATGTGAAGGCCGAGCTCTTCGAGTTGCTCCATCAGGTGTTGCACCATAACTGGAGGTACTTCTTCAAGTCGTCGGTGCTGGCCAGCGTGCAGAGGGCCGCTTCGGAGGAGCCCATGGAGAATGAAGCGCAGTTTATTGCCATAATGCAGGTGAGGTGACGCTCACTTTGGGGGAAACGCTCATGGCATCGTGACTGGCAGATGACGGGTAAGGGGCTGCAGTTATTCGGGGTCCGTACGGTGACTGGCGCCATGTGGAGCAAAGAAACCCTAGAGAGAGGATCCCCCTGCATGTGCCAAGGCCAGTAGCGCTTGTCCTGCACTCACTCAGTCCACGTGCTTGAAGACCCCCGCTTGGTCATAAGGTCAGCACCCTGGCCAGCTCGAGTTCGGATGTCTTCCCAGAAGTTGCACCTTTTAGGTCCTTGGACAGTTGGGTCCACAATGGAAACCTCCTCTCCAGTTAAGGGTGCTGCCAGTTAAGTGAACTTGGCATTTCGTTCCGTTGGCACTGGAACTTGCATTTAAGAGAGTCTTTCCAACCTTCCGTTTTTCAGAGTCGCCCTCGCCAGTTCAGCCGCAGCAACTGCAGGGTCTTCCCATTCAGGCAAACCGTGAAGCTGCTCCCCCTCGGCTGCTGCCCGTGGGCCACTGACTCTCATTCTCAGACTGTGGGCACGGTTGGGTTGTTGTGCCCTCGATTTCAGATACACCGTAGCTTCTCCGAGCCGTTGCACTAATGTTGAGGCGATGGCGCAAAGGCTTTTTTGTTTGCCGTCACCTCAGGACCACCCTGAGTGCCACCCACATCTAAACGCACACCAGCTGAGAGAATGGAAATAAACACAAGCCCTCCGACTTCAGAAACAAACCCAGACAGCAGTCTGTTGGCATTACCTGTGTGCCAACCCCGCAAACACAGCAGGTCTCGTAAAGTGAATGTCCTGTGTGGTTACACCTGTGAGACACAAAGGGCCACCTGTCGGCGTCACTAGCCAACCACTCAAACTCAAAGGCCCTTCACGCAGCCCACGTGTGCCCAAGGCAACTGCTGAGTGGCACTGCAGGGTGACATGTGGCACACCAGAGACTTGTGCCTAGTGACACGGGCCACTACACACACAAAATCAAACTAAGATTTTCTTTGCCTGTGGGACAGGAGCGCGGCTCAGATATGCCAGTCATAGCATTTTAAAAAGAGCGACCCCGTGAAAGCTGCCAGCACAGCGCGCCCGTGCCTTGACGTTCTGAAATGTCCTGCAGGGCGCTTTGTCTTAAAGCAGGCTCTGCTGTCTGAGATGGAATTGGCAGCACTGATTATGACCCGAAGCCACCCTGGATGGGACATCCGTCTGCTGTCACTCGTGGTTTAATGTAGAGATGGTGACAGTCAGTTACTTTTATGTCCCTAGGAAGGAAATGAACGACTCGAGCACACTGTCCCAATATTGAAATGAAGTTGGCGCACTGCCCGCCTGTGTGACACGTGACGTCACTGCATAAGAGAGAATGACGCTGCCAAGCTCAAACAAATGGCCGTCACTTGGGTTGGGGTTTCGGGTTCTGATGGCTCACCTGAAGTGTTTTCCTGTCACGTGTCATTAAACGCACGACTTATTCATTCTGACCCTCGGGGTACAAAACTGTCTTTGGGGAGCCCCCTGAAGCTCCTCTCCTCCAGACTTGACACCTCTGCCTTCTGATTGGCTGGCACACGGGAGTTGGCACGTCTCCCAAATTAGATGACGCCCACCCTGTCGTCGGTAACGTCAGACACCGAGCCGCCAGTTCCAGCCGAGGATGACACTGTCTTAGTCTCCTGGCACCGTGCCAGCTCTTGTAGTCCAATCAGCACGGACCAGGGCTGAGACGCCCGCCGCCCACACCCCCTAACCCCTCGCCTGCTTGGCACCTGGCATAACTTGCCTTTAATCTGGATTGAGCCTGTTTGGCTTTGTGAAGTGGCGCAGTGTAAACGACGAGCCTGGAGTCTTCACGTTCAGGGTGGCACTCTGCTTGGCTGTGCCCAAGCCCCTGGTATTCCCGATTTTTGCATGGGATCATCTTGGGTGTGAATTGTCAATAATGAGAATAAACGGGCCCCCCAGACACTCAAGGTGGTCCATTTTGGGCTCTGCTGTACTTGGGCGTGTTGCTGGGCACCTGTACCCGTTTTGATTGATTCTTTCTTCACGTTGTGCTCCCCTTGGCAGGCTTTTGGGCAGTCGTTCCTCCAGCCAGACATCCACATATTCCGACAGAACTTGTCTTACTTGGAGTCCCTGAACGGCAAACAGAAGCTGTACCACAAGGTGAGAGGTCACCGCTGCCCGTTTTGTGATGTATTTTGGGGTGCCCGCGGGCTGGCGCTGATGGCTCCCCTTTTCTCTTGTCTTCCAGAAGCTCTTCCGCACCTCCATGCTCTTCCACTTCATCAACGTGCTGCTGCAGGTTTTGGTGCACAGGAGCCACGACTTGCTGCAGGACGAGATCGCGCTCGCCGTCTACAACATGGCGTCTGTCGACTTTGACGGCTTCTATTCTGCCTTCCTGCCCGAGTTCCTCAGCAGCTGCCATGGCGTGGACTCCAATCAGCGCACGGTGTTGGGGCGCAACTTCAAGATGGACCAGGTGAGCGGTGGCTCGGCCAGCGGCGGGTGATGTCACCCATTTACGTAATCGTGTTGGGGGGGGGGGGCGGCCGTTGTTGGGGGACCCCCTGTTTTGTAGTCTGAGCAGGTTTGAAGTTGAGGGGGCGAGGCTTGTGTAAGCATGTGACACTTGACAGCCAATGGGTGCTTGCCAGACCCCTAAAGCGTGAGCACAGGCACGCTATTGGCACTTTGGAAAGTCGTGTCAGCTGGCATCCCCCAGCCCTGCTGGCGTTACAGGTCCTCGTGGCGCTGCCCTCGGTTTGTGTAAGCGGATTGCTTCATGTGCTTGTGACGTGCCGAGGGTCTTGAACTGCTGCCCCCCCCCCCCCCCCCCCCCCCCCCCGATCCCGACTGACGCTGTGCCCTTTGTTTACAGGACCTGCCTTCCTTCACCCAGAGTGTGCACAGGCTGGTGAACGACCTGCGGTACTACAGACTTTGCAACAGCAGTTTGCCACCTGGGACGGTGAAACTCTAGCGACTGGCAGGGGGGGGCCGATCTCGAGACCGGCGTCTGAACTCCAGAGGCAGCGCGCCGCCCCGGGGTGCCCCCTCCGCCGGACCAGTGACCCGAGCCATTGAGGACCCCCGAAGCTTGGCCGACTTCCTGAATGTCCGTATGGAGCGCCTGCCACCTGGGCATCATTCCACTGTGCGGGCGGGCAGGCAGGTGGCCTTGCATTAGCACTTTTCCTGGTATACTTGTCGTGTGTGTGTGTGTGGTTTTAATTTACACATCGCCTTCAGTGGAGGAGGGAGACTGTGAACGGACGTGCGGACCATTCCAGTGGGGGGCCGAGGACCCTCCAAAGTGCTTACATTTTAGCGAGTTGTTTTATAAGAAAAAAAGAAAGAAAAAAAAAAAAAACCAAAGGACCCCTTTTTAATTGTTAATTTTATTCTCGTGCCGCTCGACTCTCCTGGTTTTTGACTTTTGTTCTTTTCAATTTTGTACAGAGTGTGCGCGTGTGTGTGTGTGCGTCTGCGCGTGGTTTGTTGTTTTTCTTTCCCCCTATTATGGACATTTTATTAAAATGATGAGATTGTTTTAAACTTCTGCAGCCTGGTGTCCCAATTTAACAGGTGCCCTCGCCGAGGCCTTCCTCCTGTGTCTGTGTGTGTGTTGGGGTGCTGCGTGACACGGGTGGCCTTGGCATTGTGGGCAGGTACCTGCTGGCCACCGCCTGGTCCCCTGCACTCCTATCTTGTGCAGCTGAGCCCGAGGACACGGCCCACTCGTCTGTGGCATGGCAGCTCAGGGGTTAACAATTGTGGTGACGACTGCCAGGCTGCGGGGACTCTAAAGCACCTTTGAGACGGGGTGCCCCTCTGCCATGTGCTCATCCTTCCTAGTGCTGTGCCCACACAGACGGATGGTGAAGAGGAGATTCTACAGTCGCATTCCACAAACTGAATTTCTGGGTCGGGCACCAAGGTGCCCAAATTGTCCGAGCTGACCTTTTCACCTTTGTCAACCAGTCGTGTAAAATGATAGAAGCTGGCATGGCAGGACAGACTGCCCGTGTTCACTTGGCTCTTTATCTTCATGATCTGCAGTGTGTGCCTGCCTGGCATGTCCTCCGTTGAGTGCCACCTTCACCTCCACTTCCTGTTCCCACCACTAGTCTGATAAATCAAAGTCATGCTCAAGCATGTGATAGGCTGGGGGCGGGGTCACATGACCCTTTTAGTTGTCTTGTGGGCTCCAACCAACCAATGGCTGCTCAGAGCCTATGGGACCAGATAGTGGACACTCAGTCACTGGGCCCGATGACTCCGTGTCACCATTAATGCCAATGGATTCTGGCAAGTGTCCCTGTCCAGCCATCAATCTCATCACAAAGCCCACAGCATTTTCATTTTATTTTGTTTATCGCCCTTCTTACACACCACAGGACCCTCGAGGGCTATGCCACCCGTTTGTGTCTCACAGGACTGGTGCCACCTTGCCCCTAGTGGTTTTGTGAACGGCCTCAGACTTGTTTGTAGTAAACGTCACATCACAAATATTGTTGTGTAACCAGGAAGTCTGGGAAGTGACACTTCTTGAGTCTTCGATGTGGAACAAAACAAATGGCACATGACCAGTAACGGTGGGCAGAAGAAATTAAAGCGGGCACAAATGGCTCCACCTCTGCCATGATGAGCTGCTGTTTATTTACAGAGAGCTGGCGCCTGGCATGTGCCAACTCCCACCTACAAATGATAACTTGGAAAGCATCCCAACAGTGGCAGGCTGTACATGGAGGGACAAATAGCATAGATGGTGCCACTTAACTACCAACGCTGGAGACTGGCACATGTAATGTAATGGAAGCAGCTCGTAAGCGCAAACGTGTTTATGTCAACGAGCGTAATAAAGACTACGAGGAACCCCCGCTGTAGCCCCTTACTTTAATAAATCACAGCTGGAACAAACCCCGGACGGGACGGCCACTTGCGGCGCTGTTAGTACGCGCGCGCCCCCCTCCGAGGCGTAATAAGACACGCGCGCGCTTGTGGAGCCCCAGGCACACCAATAGAAGACACGGGCACGCGCCGGAAAGAGCGTACGAGAGAGAGCGAGAAAGCGCGGGGGTCCACAGGCGCCGACAGCCGAGGAGTAACCTGTCCCCAACCCCCCCAAAACCCAACCACCACCACAACGGACTGCACGGACTCCCCTCGGGATGCCCCCCGGCCACGCCAGCTGAACGTGAGGGGCGGGGCCAAAGCCTGGCTTTAAATGAAAAGCGGAGAGGAAGCGCAGCAGTCGAGAGGCACGCTGTGCGGGCGCGCGGAGGCTCCTTTTAGTGACTTTATTATTTATTTGCCTTTTTAACCGTTTGCTCCTTTTTAAGCGAGGTCGCCCAGTCGACATGGTGGTGCTGCCGCTTCATCGGTGCCTGGTGTTTCGCAGCCTGCTGCACAGTCCCCGGGGTGTGAGCGGATCGCACGCCGCCAAGGAGAGTCCAGCCGTGGCATGGGCTGCAGAGAGAGGCCGCCAGCCTGTCCGCGGGTGCCTCCGCCTGGACTCGTACAGCACCAAGTCGGGTGAGTCGCCTCGCCGCCGGCCGTCAGCCGCTTTTTGTTTTTTTCGGGGGGGATTCCGGAGCTTTCGGTGGCTCGGCGCACTTTCAAAAAGTTTCAAGTCCTGGAGAGGCGACGACGGCGGCTGCGCTCGAGTGCAACGTGCGCGGGCTGGTCGTCACTTCCGGTGGAGAGCCCGCCTTCGGAGCCGCGCGTGGACGCGCACGCCGCTGTTTGTTTTTGCCGGTAATTCGTGGGGGTCGCGTGCCGGGACCTGACAGCCGTTTGAGTTGGCGGAAGAAGATGTCACGGACTGACTGGGACTCGGCGACGAGAAGAGCCAGCCTGTCAGAAGCGGCTGCCCACCTAAAATGATCACCCCTGGCATTGGCCATTTCCGGAGGTTTGTCCGCTTTCAGCGCCTCTGGTTCGTGCAGGACAGGCGGCGGAGAGCCGGGAGCCGAGCCGCGGAGGGGCGGCCGACTGCTGGAACGGATGGTGAGGAGCGTCCTGCTGGCCCTCCCTGGACCTTTGGGTGGCTGCCTCGAGGTTCACTCTCGTTTGAAGTGACGGCTGGCATCAGCCCCTCGGGATGGCGCCCCCCTAGGACTCCTCACTTCCGTTTCTCTTTTTGGCTCCCCCGCCCTTGAAGGTGTCTTGCCGCTGCCATGCGGGCCTGGGGCTGTGCCAGGGCCTTCTATTTCGGTGACATTCCTGGAGTGGCTGCCTGACAGCTGACGGGTCCCCTTGTCAAGGTCACTCGTGTTTGTCTGCTCGTTTATCGGCCCCTGCTGCCCTGTGCTGTTTGCCCGATTTGGCTGGCAGAAGCCCGCCTGCCCCGATGAACTCTGTGGGTGACCCCAAAGCTGTTTGTGCGCTTCAGGGGCAGTGACTGGCACAGTCCGCCGAGCTCGGCCCTTAATGGGGGGGGGGGGCATCACCCCTAACACTGAAGAGCCTCGTTGGTGGGCCGCTGAGGTTCACGTCAGTAAGCTGCTCGTGTGGCCCCGTAGTGACGTAGCGGTGTCCCTGTGGGTCACAGTTTGGTCCTCTGTCACCATCGCTAAACTTGGGAAGACCACCATCTTGTCAAAGTGCGCCCTGGGTGTAGAGCTAGAAGCCCCCTGTTGTTGGTATGGCGGGCACTCCAGTAACAGAACCCTTTCATTTAACCCTCTGTTTGACTGAACAAATGAATAAAACACAGGAGTGTGACGGGGGGCACCGTGGTGGCCTTCAGAGTCCTGCTGGCCGATGATGAAGATGAGCTCTCTCTTTTATTTATTTGAACCGTTGAATGACATCAGAGCCCCTCATCGAGCTCATTCTGCCAGGCTGAGCTTCAGTCCAAGGGGGGCCGAGGTGACCATGTGGGAGCAGCAGCCCACCCTGTGGAGTCTGCCGATGGCGTCGTCTGTCCTGCTGCCCATGTCTTGACACCTTTTGAGCTTGGCAAGCCAGCGGGAGGCCTCTGGTGGGTGACCGTGGTGGTCTCTGTTTGTGTTGTATTGGCCCCCGCTAGCCGACCTGATGGGTTACGTCCACTTGGCTCAACGACCAACTTGGCACACTGTCGTATCTAATGAGTGAGACGTACCCTGGTGTTTGATGGGCACAGGAAAGCGTGAAGTGATGTTGGGCAGCCCTTATTGTCACGGGTGCCTTTGTGGTATCTAAGTTGGGCACGTGGGTCAAACTAACAGGCAAAGTTGGCACATTCCCATATCTAGTGAGTGGAATTCGATGTTTAGTGGGCACTGCAGAGGGTTAGATGGCATGGGGCTCTGTGAAATGCCTTTGTTAAGCTGCAGTCCGACTGATGTGACAGCGGGCTCAGCTTGACTGGCACATTTGTCACATTGCCATCTTTAATGACTTGGGTTCACGTTGATGTTTATGTTGCAGTTGAGATTTTCCTGGCCCAATGTGAGTTTGCATGTGCCAAGTGTGCCAGCCAGTTTGACCCACAGTGACAGACTTCACTGTGAGCCTCCATTACATTGTGAATGGCAGCGGACCACCCTGATTTTAATGACCCTGTGACAAGGTGGGTGCCGTTTTAAACTTTCAGTTGAGCTTTTCTTGTCCCAACATGGTCACATGGGTCATACTGACTGGCAAAGCTGGCACACAGTAATCTGATGAGTGAGATGTAGGATATCTAATTGGCACACGCTAAAGGAGAAGAACTTTGTGCTTCAGGGGTCTGCGCCACCTTCCCTGTCCCTGTCCCTCTGCTCAGGATAAAGTGGCATGAAAATCTAGAAAAGGATGAATTGTGACCAAAAAGAAATGACATGAAATGAGAAGAATGGGCCCCCTTTGTGCCCGCCCACCCGCTTAGTCCTCAACAGGGTCACGGGGGTCTGCACACTTTAGGACCCCCAGAGTACCCCATCTTTGGACTGTGACAGGAAGCCCCCCACTAGGGTCGTCACGTTCTCCACACTCGGGGGGGGGGGGGCGCCGTCACGAGGGGGTCTGCTTCAGAACTTTACAAGCCCCCCGATCTTTACGCCTGTGTTGTGTTCATTCATATCCTCCGGAGTGCTGGTGTCCTAATGGTGCCAACGGCTGGGGGTCTTCTGCAACATCAAGACACTCGGACCCCCGCCGTTCCTTCCGTGCTCTCCCTCTGTTACCGTCGGAGCCCCCCGAATGTGAAGCCCCCATGCACTCCAGCTGTGTGGCGACAAGTTGCCTGTTTGTCGGTCCTCGTGATTCTTGAAGGTGCCAGTCCAGTCAGTGAATGGTCAAGACCCCCCCCCCCCAATATCGGACCACAGAGTTTGACCATCGACTGCCCCCCGCTGGGCTGAGGTGTGGGCCCGTTTCTGACTTTAGGGGTCTGCCCCGTGGTTGGCGGTGGGCTGACCTGGCTGTGCCCCCTTGTGTTTCAGGCATCGCCGGGGTGGCAGAGCGGACTCTGATTGCGGTGAAGCCTGACGGCGTTCAGAAGAAGCTCATCGGGCAGATCATCCAGCGCTTCGAGCAGAGGGGCTTCAAACTGGTGGCCATGAAGTTCCTCAAGGTGAGTCGCCGTGTGGGGAGAATAAAGTGTGCCAGCATTGTGGCGCTCCCCCTAGTGCCCCCCAGCCCACCCTTTTTGTTGCTCTCTCTCGAGATGCCTACCAGAGTGGAGACTGGCGGTGACGACCTGGTGGTCTCAGTGAGTGGCTGTCAAGGGGGCTGTTTCAGCGGTCTAGATGGCACTTGTGTGGGTGTGCCAGCCGGGCTCTCCTAGCTTGTTGGCAGCACTCTGGGGCTTCACGTTTAGCAAGACACTCTGTCATCGCCTGGGCCAGTTTGCCATGTGGCTGTGGGTGGGTGGGTGTGCTGGTGCCCCTGGAGATGCCCGACCCCTTTCTTTCTTTATTTGTCTCCTCCAGGCCCCCGAGGACCTCCTGGCGCGTCACTACCACGACCTCCACAAGAAGCCCTTCTACCCAAACCTTCTGCGCTACATGAGCTCCGGGCCCGTTGTGGCGATGGTGCGTAGTCGAGACCCCCTCGTATGGTGGTCCTCTGTAAAGCGCCTTGTTGAAGGGGGGGGACCTGGCACAGACGCCTTGTTCCCCCCCCCCCCCCCATTATCTGACGCAGTGCCCTTGTGATTTCTCTCCTGCCCAGGTGTGGGAAGGCCACAACGTCGTCCGCACCTCCCGCCTGATGGTCGGGGACACCAATCCGGCTGAAGCTCTTCCAGGGACGGTCCGGGGGGACTTCAGCGTGCACATCAGCAGGTGGGATTGTGCTTCCACCCTGGTGGTCTCGACAAGAAGACAGTGGTTGGCCATGCATGGCAGGATGGCACCAGGCTCTTTATTACTTTCTGTCTCTCTCTCTCTCCCCCCAGGAATGTGGTTCATGCCAGCGACTCGGTGGATGGTGCCCAGCGGGAGATCCAGCTCTGGTTTGACCGGCGAGAGCTGGTGGACTGGGAGTGCTGCGACCACAGCAACACCTACCAGGTGTGAGGAGCCCGGTGGCACAGGGAGTGGCTGGCATAGGACCAGAGACAATGGCTACCTCCACGGGTGTGCCACTCCCTCAAGTAGCGGGCAGCCTTCCTCCTTCACGTGACCTAAACTCACCAAAGACCACCTGCCAAAACAATGAAACTGCACAAGTGGGCCACGTCTGCCGCTAAGGCATGCCAAAGCCGTGCCCGGTGGGCCCCATTTCTGTCTGCAGGACGTGGCGTCGCTGCCACTTGATGACGGGCCAGTGGACGAGTCCCTCTGTGATTTTAGACAATAAATGAATTGTTTGACGAAGTGCCCCCCTTTAGATGAGGAGAGTCCTAAATGCCATCTTTCAGTGCTGGTAAGGTGCCCAGTCTAGTGCCACCTCTTCAGAGCTCCTGGCCCGGGGCATCGAGACACTTCGTCTTTTAACTACCTCTCCGTATCGTTTTATAGTGCCTTTCTCAGTGGGTACCCTCGTGGCGGGGGGGCCGTGCGATCAGGCGTGACCAGCAGTGTCTTCAGGACTGGCATGCAACATCTGCTTCATGAAAGCCTTGCCTTGGTGCCCATTGACTGCCCTGCTTTAAACCTCTGCCATTCCACACCTGGCACTTGAGAGGGCATCTTGGTAAGATGTGAACTTGTCCGTACCAGCAGCAGCTCTTATCAAGAGGAGCTTCAACGGGCAGTGGGCACTTGAGGGGGATATGAAAGGACATGTGGGCTGCCAGTGAAAGTGGTTCAAAGTAATGGTGCCCTTTTGTGGGGCGGGCAGGGTGGTCCCGGTGTGTCCTGTCGTCCATCTTGTAGACGAAGCAGCTCTTCATTGTGTTTCGCCAGCCACCTGATGCTTTCATTCTTCCACTGGACAAGCTGGTAGTGGGCAGGCTGTTGGCACTCTGCCCAGTCTCGACAGGTGGGGTCTTCTGGTACACCTGACTACGTGGGACCCCTTTGTGTCATCCCGTCTTTGCCCCTCTGGGCACTTGGCCTGAAGCTGCCCGCTGGTCTGGTCAGTGGTTCAAATCGACTCGTCCAATCACATTCAGCTGCCACGTGTCTGAGGCCTTCGTGGGCACCAAAGGACCACCGCAGTGCCCGGTCATCTCTTACCTGATGGTTTTGTACATTGAGCCCAAAAAATAAAAGTCATGTGACTCCCTGACACAATGGCTGCCTTTTGTCTGTCACCGGGGGGGGGGGTCTGAACACCCGCGCTCTTCATGCCCCCTCCAGCTGCAGGACCCCCTTACACATGAAGAGGCTGCTTGGGGGGGTGTCGCCCTGAGCATCATCTTGGCACAGACTGCCCAACTGTTAGACCATCGATGCCAACTTTACCAATGTGAGCACTCTGAGTGCTGTGTGAGGTCAGTGTGGCGCTCCTGTGAGATTGGCCAAGGCGGGCAGTACCCCTGTTCTGTCAAGGATAACTTGCTGGTGGCAAATAAAGAGCATGATGGTGCCAGGCTGAGGGCCCAACAGCTGACCTCGTGCTGCCCAAGTCCCCAGCATAAACGCTCATTTCAAGTCTTTGAATGCGTGCCATCGCTCAGATGGGCATTTGATGTTCTCCGCCTTTCCTGCAGCCACTTCCTGCTCCATTTTGAGAGGATGAAGGTGGTGGCATTGTGGATCTAAACAAAGAGCGGGCAGCCTCCTGCGGGCCTCGCTTTTCTCTGCATCTGCCCACTGCTCTCAATAAGAAGAGCTTCATCTTGGCTGCTTCTCTCTGGAGACTTGAACGTTACCCGAGGTGCCTGCTGGGCCCTGAACATTAGAGGTATGCCAGGGTCACCTGCCACCCTTGTGGCGCAAGCCTTCACCAATAGCTCGACATTTTATAAAAGTCCAATCCTCTGAGGGCAGTTTGGTGAAGGTGGGCACAGGTGTGACAGACCTTCATCAGTCTCTGCATGCCAGTCACTTGGCTGCCATCAAGTCTGTGGCTCACCAGTCTTTTTGTCAAATTATGACTATCTGCTGTGGCCTTGACTGGTGCCATTTGTGAGGGGCATGACACAAGTTGAAAGAAGAGGTGGGCAGGAAAACCTGGCCATAAGTTGACCGCTGGCTTGACCCCAGGCCCCTTGTCTCTGACCGATTTCATGACCAATCTTGCCACCTCTTGGTTGTGCCCCTTGGCACAGGGTGGTTTTATGTGCCTCTTTGTGGGCACAGTGGAGGTGCTGCTCAGGGAGGGGCAGACTGGCAGGCCAGGGGTCCTCCTAGTCCGAGGTTTCAGGGCACAATCTGCATGCCCCCTGGAGTGGCTAATCAACAGACATGGATGGGCACTTGGGTGGGATTTGTGGCACAACACTGGGCATCAAGAGCAAACAATTCTAATAAAAAGAACCTCAAGGTCTTTCTCACATAATCAATGTAATGATTCGAGTCCCTCAAATTATGCCACCTTCCTCGCAATGCCATCACTCCATGGCCCTGTGGTGCCCTCCTGCAGAAGCTGCCAGTCCACTCTGCCACAACAACCTGTCAGCACAAACTGGAAGTTCAGCAGCAGCGGCCCTGTGGTCTACATGGTGATCTCCAACTTCGCCAGTTTCAGCGTTCAGGTGGACACTTTTGTCGAAAAGCCAAGGGTGGCAAGATTGGGATGCCATTGTGAGCAAATCTTCTCATCTCCTTCCTCCAGGGGGCGCTGTCTGGGTGCACTTTTAGCCAGCCTCATACCTCTGGGGTCGTCACTGCCTGTGGCCATTCAGCAGCTCAACAAGCAGCAGCCGTAGGGGAAAATAGGAAAACTTCAATGTACGTTTTTTGTGTATATTATTGTACAGTATGTTTTTATTCTATTGTCTTACATTGTACTTTGTGTCAACATCTGTGCATTTTATGTTTTTCGTTTGGCTACGGTATGCATTTGAATTTCTCTTTGGGGATTAATAAAGTATATGGAATCTAGCGATACTGAGCCTCTCATACCTGGGCAAGATGGCGGGCGGCGGGCTCAATGACATCATGTAGGCGATCTTGCGCAGTAACGCGCGACGCCGCCTACAATTCCCATGAGCGCTCTGGCCATTGCGCCAATCCAATCCAATGCAATCGCGCGCACAGTTCCCGGGAGGAGGCGAAGGCAGCGGCCGAGGAGTCAAAGTCTGAGCACGACGGAGAGGTAAGGGCCGAGTCTGTTTGAGCGCAACGTGTTTGAAGTGCGGGGGCCGCGGCGAGCGCTCGAGAAGTGCTGCGAGTTTTTACGGCGCGTTCGTCCATTTGGCTCAGTCCTTTAAGTTGACCAAGGCGGCCCTTCAGCAGCCCGTCGTGTCGGCGATGGCCCGACTTGGCGACCGTGCAGTGCTTCAGGGTGCAATTGACGGACTTTGGCGGAATTCCTTCACAGTCCTGCTGGGCACAGAACGGTTTCGCCTGGCAAGACGACCCGAGCGACCACAACGTACAGAAATCGCAACTTGTGCCGCTTTGAGACCCTGCGGTCCCCTTGGCAGTCTGAGAAAGGCGGCGCCCCCTCCCGGCTGTGACTGGTGCCCTCCAGTGCGCTCTTTCTAAGTCCGTCAATATCTGTGCCCTGATCCGAGGTGCCAGTCCAGGTGGTCAGTGGCTGTGGGGCCCCCTGGTGTCACTGTTTGAATTTCTGGGCCCCTCCATCGCTCCGATTGTCAGCAGAGCCGCTCGTATTAAAAGGTTCACCGGTGCTGCCATCCTGTCGTCGCTTTGCCCGTCACCGTCCAGCATGGATTGTGCTGTCGACGTGCACAGAGCAGCAAGACACCGTCATTAATCGGTCGGGACGTAAGGGGCTTCTTCCTGCTGTGCTCCCTCTGGTCAATCACCTTTGTGCCCCCCCGAGAGGGGCTTGGCTGGCACGTCGGTGTGCCGTTTCTTGTTGCTTTGTGACACCATTGTGACAGCAGGCTGTTTTCGGTGCTGTTGTACGTTTGTAGTGGGCTCACCTATTTTTTGTCACTCTTTGCTGACCCAGCGCTGCACACTTTACAGATGGGGCGCATAGGGTGGCACTGGGCACACATAGAGAGACTCGCGCCATGAACTGGCAGACTGTCGCTGCGGCAGGTACAGCCGGTTGTGTCCATTGTGCGTTTGTCCAAAGGTGACAATGACGAACATGACGTTTCTCGGCTCGTTGACGGTTGGGGTCGTTGCGTTGAAGCTGAGCTGCGGGTCGTGGATTGGCAGCAGCCTCTTGTCATCATGCCGGTGGCACTTGGCCCTAGACGATGCCCTGCAGCAGATGGTCACTGGTTAGGTTTTTGTCCCCGCGTGTGCTCAGCGTGGCGTTTGCATGGCCTCCCCATGTCCCTGTGGTGGATTGCGTCCCCTGGGATGGACTGGTGCCCGGTCCAGGTGGTGGTGTTGCCTGCTGCCCGATGAAGGCTTAAATGGGCTGCAGCTGCCCCGGGTACCCAGACTAACCACTCTGACCGGAGGTACCAGCTGAAGGTGGCAGTGTCTTTGCAGCATATGGTGACTGGAGTGCCCGTGGTGGGCTTTCTACCCTTCACTAAATAAAGTACGGGTCTGGAGAGGGCCACCCTTTAATTGTGAAAGAAGAACGAGGGCCGTGTGCCCCTGAATGCACTGGTGAAGCTCCGGACCCCCAATGATTTGTCACCGTGGCTTCATCTGCCGAGGATGTCGGGCTGTGGTCATTCATGCAAACTAAGCTGGCAAGGCACCTGGCACCACCTGTCCGCACTTTGACACAAGAATCAGAGCCCAAAGCAAATGTCCCATATGCGCAAGAGTGACACGGCTTTGGGGTCCCGGGCCTCGACTGACTGTCTCTGTCCCCCTGCAGCTGCCATGGCACACCTGAGCCCATTCCCAGAGTCCCCGGAAGACGTGGAGACGGATGACTGCCTGCCCAGCTACTCGTACCTCTACAGCTCAGACCTGCTCAGGTGAGTGGCCTTCTGACTTGGGGGGGGGGGGGGGTCTGTGACCTCAGGGACAGGTCATTACTCCTGAGTGGTGAGCTCCTTGGTGAGATGCCCCGTGTGCCCGCTGCCCAGGGTTGTGTCCATACAATGTGCCCACCGCAGGCCCTCTCAAGATCATGAATGACAAAGCCAACAGGGGGGGGGGGGGGGGGCGCTTCCACCCAGCACATTACCTGGTGAAGGGGGGGATTAGGGGGGCCAGAAGTCTCAGGCCAAGGTGGGCATCTTAACTGGGCCATCAGGAAAGCCCCATAACACCTAAATGCCAGTGCGTGGCAGATGTAATGGACCCTGTGCTGCCTGGCCACGTCCCTGGCATGCAGTGCCAACTTCATTTTTTTTAATATATATATTTCCTTGTGTTGGTTTTCTGACTCAGTTGTAGTGCCCCCGTCTCCTGCGAACCCCCCTTGCCCATTTTGGTCATTCCTAGCGGGTCTTCTGCTGCCCACCCTGTAGGTTGATGAGTTTTGTGTCTTCTTGCAGGGGTCAGGTGGCCTTCATCACCGGAGGAGGGTCTGGCATCGGCTTCCGGATTGCGGAGATCTTCATGCGGTGAGTGGCACCTCTGACTGCGCTGAACACTGGGTGCCACCCCTGGTGCCCGCTCACATCCTGGCATTGTCGGCTTTAGAGCTGATGAGGGAGTGTGTGAGGTGTGTGCTCGTCGGTGAGAGGTCCAGGGGCAGCGGGGGGCTACGAAAGGCACCTCTATGGGTCTTTTATGTTTTTATTGGTGGAAAAGTTCATACTGGAAACGCGGAAATGGTTAGCCCTGATTTACAAGGGCACTACCCAGATAAACTGGCATTGAGGGACCACACGGAGCAGCGGGGGCTGGCAGTCTCCGGAGAGAGACCACTGGCCTTCAACTCTGTCATCGTCATCTACCCAGAGTGACGCACTCCAACAAGCTTGCTGGCGCAGAGGATGCCAATACACACGGCAGGAAACCGTTGAGCTTTAACTGAATGCCAGGCATAATGTGAGCTCAGCTCTGGCGTACCCGGGCAGACACGAGGTCGTTGTTCTTAGGCCAGCGCAGGACGCCACTATGTTGTCCTCCCCTATGGCAGGGCGCATTTTAGGTGGCACTGCACGGCCACGGCTCAGTGTGCCATTACAACTTCCTAAGCCTTTCAATCTCGCCTGCCACCGGTTGGTGGCCACACGCTACTTTACACCAAGGCTCGAAGACTATTGGTGACATTAAGTGACGTCGTGCTCTTCTGTCCGCCTGAACAGATTGTAAGTGGATTATGAGTTCTGGTTGGCATTCTAGAAGGTGGCACTTGTGCCTAGCGGTGCCAGCGTATCCCAGAATTCCGTGCTCTGCTCACATCCTCTTCTGCTCCCTTCTGTTTGTTTAGCCAGTGGTTCTAATGGATGACCCACCTAGCGGACCCCTGTCCTCAAACTTGGCCCCTGGCTGTCCCTGGCAGCGTGATGTCAATGCCTGCCTGTCACCCACAGGTGACATGTGAAAGTCACAGCGTCTGCTCACTCAAAAGGAGAAGGAAACTCCCGACTAGGCAGGGCTTATATAGCGCCTTTCTACAGCGGGCCCTGTCCGAGAGAAGCCCCTTAGTTATGCGTGCCAGCTGGAGCCTCAGGGTGGGGTTTGAAGCAGCAGCTCTGACTGAATTGATGGGTGGGCTTTGATGAGTGGCACAAGAAACACCCAGCTGGCCTTACTGTTGTTGGCTTCACTTTATCTACCGGTGGGGGGGGTGGGGGTTGTTGTTTTTTTTTGTTTATTTGCCCGCTGGCCCCCTGGCGTCAAGTTTCCTGTCCAGAATCCTTTGGGCTCCCCGGTGGTCCCAGCAGGCAGCTGACGCTCGTTTTGATTTGCTGTCTTTCAGACACGGGCTGTGACACGGCGATCGCCAGCAGGAACACGGAGGCGGCTGTCACAGGTGCGTGTGCAGGTGAACCGGACCCCCCGGAATGCAGTTAGACCGCCGAGCTGCCCAGTTTCAGGCCTTGAGCCCTCTGTAGGTGGTCTCTGCCCCGCTCTCCCTCCCTCTGTCTGCCTGCCTGCCTGTCTAGGATGCCACCGACTGCTACTGCTGTCACTTCACTGACCCCCGTCTGTCTTGGTGGCTGCAGCCCACCTTTGACCGTAGGGACCCCCCACCCACCCAGGCCGCGTGCTAATGGCATTCAACAGGGCAGCAACGCTAATGGTGGACACATGAAATGTAAGCCAGGGGTGTGTGCCTACTGGGCCCTGGGGGGGCCGTCAAGCCTGGCACAGCTGATTGTTTCACTGTAAATGTTGTCAATGGCAAACCTAAGGACCCCTGAGAAATGATGAGGGGGGCCAAACAGCTGAGCCCTGGGGTGATGCCCACAGGGGTGGTCTGCTAGTTTGACCGGTGTATTGAATTAAAGAAGGAAGGAGTACAGGAACAGAAAGGCCAAGTTGCTGGTGCCCAGACTCTGGGCGGGTGCCCGCTGCTGGCCTTCCACGCCCTCCTGACGTCTCGCCATCCTTGCCACAAAAAAATCCAAACGCCGTTGACTGAGAATGACGATGACGACGAGGCGCACAGGAAATGGCAAACAAAGAGGTGGTCTGTTAGACTGGCAGGGGGGCTAAAGGGGAGTCTGCGTGACCAGGGCCAGCACCTTGACCTGGACGTGGCGTTGGGTGGCTGCAGAAGGGGCGGATCTCCTGGCAGGACCCCAAGCGCATGGCACCGGGGGGGGGGGATTTAATCTTTGCCCCCCATTTAACGCTTGCGTGTCTCGTGTTGTTCCAGGCTGCCACGAAGCTGCGTGCTGCCACAGGACGCCGCTGCCTGCCACTCCAGCTGGACGTGCGCCAGCCCCAGACGATCGAGACCGCCGTGGACGAGGCGCTCGGGGAGTTTGGGCGCATCGACATCCTTGTCAACAGTTAATGTCCCCGACATCTCGAGCTCGGTGCCCACTTGGGGGTGTTACCGTCAAGTGAAGGGTGGTCTTTTCTTCGTCGTTCCACAGAGCCGCAGGAAACTTCTTGTGCCCCGCGAGCGAATTGTCCTTCAACGCCTTCCGCACCGTCATGGAGATCGACACGATGGGCACCTTTAACACCAGCAAGGTGGTCTTTGAGAAGTACCTGAAGGTGAGTGGCGTCACGTAGGCTGGCCAGTGTATGGGCATTTGGCTGGCACACTGACTTGGCAGAGAAGAGCAGCTTTGAGCTCGAGTCGGGGTGGCACGGGGGGGCACTCGGTGTCTGGGAGCTCACGGCTGTTTGTGACCTGCTCCTGGTGGGTCTCTTCCTTAGCTGTGTTCCTGTGGCATTCCCGTGGATTTTGCCCGTTTTTTCCTTCCCTGGCAGCGGATGGGAATGTGTGCTGTAGAGCTTTGCATTTTGTTTTGTGGACTGGGATGCCAGGGTGTAATGCAAACGAGCGACCATAGAAAGCCTGGCATCTCCTGAGCCTTTAGGTTTGACCCTCATGGCCTGGCATCGTTTACCCTGCAGCAGGAGGGTGCAGAGAGCCAAGTGCCACCTCACTTCCTGTGAGCCTCGTCAGGATAAGTGGCATGGTGAGGAGCACTCGGTGCCCACCATGGGCATTCGCACGGACGTCTGCCCTGAGGACGTCTCCAGATCGACGACATTAACTTGGCTTTGCGTCCTTGTGTGCGTTTGGGGGTGAAAGTTGTGAAGGACGTCCAAGGCCTCCTTCCGGTGGTGTCACGCTGACTTGTGCCCAGGCTGTGCCCAACTTCACAGGCTCGCCCCCCACCTGCCACCTTCAGAAGCTGACTTTTTGTTTCTCTCCTACAGGACCCACGGCGGAGCGGTCGTCAACCATCACTGCCACTCTGAGCTACAGGGTCAGGCACTGCAGGTGCATGCGGGCGCTGCCAAGGCCGCAGTAGGTAAAGTACAGCTGATCCGAACCCGGGCCACACTTCATCTGCTCTCGTCTAAGTTGGGCACACGGGCACAGATTAGAAGGAAGTGCAAAAATGCCTGTGAAGCAAAATGAACAGCTGCTTTAGCCCATGTGGCCCTCGTTCGTGTGACCGTCGTGTGACCGTGTCGTGCCACCTGAGTTACTAAAGTCCAATTCCTTTGAGGGTGCCTGTTACTTGACTGAAGGGACAAAGTGCAGTAATAAAATGTCACAGCGCGACTAAACAGTTGACTGCCAGCCACACACACCAGGACCACCTGTGGGGTCAAATCGAGGGACTGGACAGTGCGTGTCAAGGCGCCATATAGAGCAGCAGAGTGGCAAAGGGACAAAATAACAACAAGCAGATTAGAGAGAGAAAAAGGGGGCTGACCACGTGAACGTCGTCCACCGAGGCCCCACCCAGATAGCGGGCATCCTGGGGGTGGCTGTTGATATGGCTGGTGGGTCCTCAGAAGAGGGGCAGCAGGATCCTGGGTAAGCGGACCAATTGATGTCCGTGTCAGTGGCAGACGAGGGGCGGGAAAGTCACTGGCAGGTGACACAAGCCCCCATTGTACTTTGGCCGGCCATGTGGACCTACGTCTTACACCAGGTGACGCTCATGGCCCGCGGGCATCATGTGGGCAGGTCAAAGTGTCTTGAGGTCTCCACCACATTTGATATCCTGAAGATGTCTGGGAGTGCGTGGCATGGAGTCACCTGTCAGCCTACGCGGCCAGGCTGGGCATGGGTGCAGGTGGTCCTTCCACGTGTGTGCCCCGCTCATCCCACCCTTCCATGTTTGTTATCTGACATTCTTTCTCGTTTCTGACAGATGCAATGACGAGACACCTGGCAGTCGAGTGGGGACCAAACAGATGTGCGTGTCAACAGCCTTGCCCCTGGCATCGTGTCTGGCACAGAGGGATACCGCCGCCTGGGTAGGTCCCCACAGCACCGTCCCACCCCACTGCCAGCCACCCTCACTTCTCATGCCACCCCCTCCTCTTCTTCCTCTTGTTTAGGTGGCTCGTCGGCTGAGGCGGGTGGACTCGTCCACACCATCCCAATGAGGAGGACTGGCACCAAGACGGACGTGGCACACGGTGTGCTTTACCTGGGCCAGTTCGGGCTGCTGCTTATGTGACTGGGGCCTGTCTGGTAGTGGATGGCGGCAGCTGGCTCACCTCGGGCAACAGCGTCTCGGCAATGCTGGTATTGCGCCCCCCAGATCCGCCAACCTCTGAGCCTGGTGCTGGCGGCAGTGGAGCCCACCTGGTCATCAGTTAGTACTGCTGGCACAGCTCATCACTTTGATGTTTTCCTACACTGTCCCTGCTGGAGTGAGGTGGCACACATACAGTACCAAGATGTGCCTCTCGAAGTCTGCCTGATGCCCAAAGGGGTGCCGCAGTGTTCATGCAGTGGCCTCCCTGATTGCAGGTGGTGCCCTCTATTGGCACAGAAATGGAGTCTGTGGCACTGTAAGGATGACATGGCTAAGTCTGACCTCCTGTCCTCAGATTGTGTGGGTGACCCAACTTGATTGGCGAAGAAGCCTGTCAGGCCTTAGCTGTGGCTAGCCGCGCTATGCCAGCCGGTAGGGTGACCTGGTGCCAATTCCTTATGTTGCTTTGCCCCCCCCCCCCTGTTCAATTTTTAATCTTCATAAAGTTTTACTTTTGTTTGTGGTCTGAGTATTTCATTACAGAAAGTGCTCTCGAGTGGCGAATGCCGTCACAGTAGGCATTATGTACCCTGATGTTTGGTGGCGTCATCATAACGGTTAGCCTGCCTCAGTCATAAAAACAAGACAAGTGGGCACCGTGATGGGGCCCCAACTGGCCAAGCAGAGCTTCCCAGGCAGGTGGGTATGGGTGTGCCAGGATGAGGTCTGCACTGGCCACTACAAGCCAGTCGTGGGTATGGCACCTTGGGGTCCAGGGCTGCGTCTCATGTCCCCAGCTATTGTCATATGCCAAGGCTGCGTCTCGCCCGTTTGTGACGTTACTGGACCAGATATCCAGCTTGGGTGCCATTGGAGGAAGGCGATGATGGTGGTGGGGCCACCTGGCATTACCAGTCTGCCTACTCACTTGAACTGGTCACAGCCCAGTATGATGTGCTCAGACTGAGAAGCAGAGGCGATTGTGCCCTAACTGTGGGTTCAGCTGGCGCAGGGTCTCAGTTCTGAGGTTGGCACACCACTCTCATGGCCGCTGTGTTGTTGTCATCTCACTGGAAGATGGTGGTCCATCTTCTGGGATATAAGGCTTCTGCTCAGGGTCCCTGGGCTGGCACTCTGAGTGGGTGAAAACCTTGAAGGTGACCCACAGTGGCTGCATGGCGACGGTGACCACCGCTGGACACACAGGGATGGTGCTGTGGTGATGCTCACATGGGGGGCGGGCAGCACAGAGAGGGCCTTTACAGGGTACCACGGGCAGTGTCTGGAGGTGGGTGACTGGTGCCTCTCTTGTACCAACAGCAACTGCAGACGCCATTCAGCCCATTGCTTCATTTCCTAGGAGTGCCCCATCCCAGAATATGAAGGAAGACCCCCATCTGTCCGTCCATCCATCCTAATGGACATTGTGGATCTTGCAGGCTTTTCTGCAGCTCAGTGGTCCTTCTGCGCTGTTGGCATAGCGATGGAGACCACTAAACTGCTCAAGCGTGCCCAGGATATCATTTTTTTCCACGTCTTGACAGTCCTGGTAGGAATGACTCCATTGGCAGATGCTCAGCTGGGCACACCTGGCAGACAGGAGGTGGAGGAGCAGCTCCCCCGCTCAACACGTGTGTCCCCATTGGTCAATAAACCTTGATGGTGACATTCTGTCACCCAGCAGGTGCGAATTGGCCAGTGGACTGGCAGGGCTGCCATGACTGACTGGCATCTTTAGAGCTGATGCTTCTCTGTCTGAGCTGGTGCCTGCTGTCTCATTGATGCCACCCTGGTGCCTGGTCCCATCTGCTTCTTGCCCACATGGCACAGCAGTATTGACCAGTGCAGGGTGAGCCATGAGAGGCTTCTAGATGGATGGTGGTGCAGCTGGCACAAGGTTGGCAATGCACACTCCCTTTCACATCTCAGTTGCCTCTCACTTGACCTGTGGAAATGGACCTTGCAGCCACCCCCGTGCTTTACTGCTGCTTATGCCATCTGGGGGGCACTTAGGGGTACGTCTGCCCTGCAGAACAGGATAGCCCATTGATTCCAACGTTGTCTGACTGATGGTGGCAGCCCCCCAGTCCTCCTGTCAGACCTTTGGTGACTTGTGCAGTGGATGTGGTCTTTCCAACGGACCCCTTGGTGGGGAGTGCAGGCTCAACACGCTGGCCGACTTCTCACTTCACAAAACACGTCCTGCCCACTCAACCTAAAGGGTCCAGCTGAATCCTAGCAACATGGCCGATAATGTCACCGTGGGGCTGTGGCCAGGTGACAGTGCCTGGAGAAGACAAACCTGTAGGGGTCCAAGGTGGGCACACCAGACACTTCAGGCAAAGAGCTGCTGGACGTCGAATGAGACGACGAGACCCCAGCCGGAGTGGAGGTGGGCAGTGCCCATCCAATTAAAACTCAGCAATAATGTCTGAGCTCAAGGTGGCACTTAAGTGCCCACCCCTGGATGCCACTGTCTCCCAGTGTCTGTACATTTAATCCGGGCAGGACGCCAGCGCAGAGCGTCAGTAAGGGGACATCTCTGAGACAGTTGGGGGGCTGCGGGGCCCCCACGTAAGAGCGCGACGGGAGAAGCCGGACGGGAGCGCATGAAAGCCGCCGCGAGCAGCGCCCCCTATCGACAGCCACCCACGGGAACCAAGGAGCGGCACGCGGAGCTCGCGCTGCCGGCCCCGGGCCGAAGACATGGACGCCGTCCGCCGCCGCTTTGCGCAGGTACCCCTCCGGTCCGCTCGTCTTTACTGCCCGCCTTCCTCTCCGCGTTGCTTTTTGCCGTCGCACGTTTGAGTTGGCGGAGCGCGGAAGGCGCCGAGTGCTCTCAGTAAGGCGCAATATCAGGCCGGCGCGCGTGCACGGAGACCCCGGGGGACCCCGACGGGCCGGCCGCGCTGAGTGATGGACGCGGGCTGCTCCTGCTCCGGGGGGGAGTGGGGGGCGTGCAGCGGGCCGCCCGCTTCCTTACTCGTTCAGGTCGGCCGAGCCTGGTAGGCCGGCAGAGGCGGACATCGGACGGTCTGTGGTGACCTGGCCAGCAGGGGTCGCTCGGGCGGGACGGGGTCTTCAACTTCAGCCCCGTGGAAGGAGGCGAATCGTTCATTCTGCTTGTCCCCTTTGACAGGACACGCTGGGTGTGCTTGACCAGCTGGGGGCTTCATGATGAAGTGGGCCCACCTGCTACTTGTTCTTCTTCACTAGGCTGGTACTTTAATGGCTCCTTACGGAGTTGAGTGGTCCATCGCAGGTCTTTGGGTGTTACAAAACAAATCTTTATGTTGAGCAGGCTGGAGGGTGACAAGTGAAGACCACCCAAAGTGTGCCCCGTGCTCGTGTGCAGTGAGGGTCGCTGTGTCACAGACCTGTTGCCATCTTTCTGTGGATCTCACCAAACTAAAGGGTCTTTCTGGTGGGTGGCACTGCAGTTTTTTCCTAATGTGCCCATCTGTATGGTGACTTTCACGTCCTGGCATGACACACACTCCGGTTTTATTTACGCAGGTCTGCAGAAGAAAATGTGAGATCTGCCATCTCGGTGGCATCAACTGACCGACAGACACACAAAGTCTGAAATTCAATGCCACCTGCTAGTGGTCACATGATGTGCTCTGCTGTGGTCCCGAGTAGGACTTCTGCATGCGTGCTGGTGCCCCCTCACTGGACTCGTCCTGATGCCCAGTTGGTTATGCGAGTTTTTTGGGTTTGCCCCTAATTTTGACCCTCTGGTCCCCCAAGAACCCTCATTTTTGGTGCAGGAAATGATGAGGAATAAACCAATGGGGGTCTTCAGCAAAAACGAGCACGAGGACTTGAAGTTGTGCGTCAAGCGACCCGAGGGGCTCACCCACCGAACATGGCAGGCGTGCGGAGTGACGTTTTGTGCTGTTTGATCAGGGAGTCTTCATTGGTGGTCCTCGGCCCCTAAGAGTCATTCCTAGGAGTTTCAAACCGCAGCACGACGGATGACATTTTCAGCCATTCAAGGTCCACAATCATGAAGGCACTCGGCAGACATGTCAGGGTTGGCTTCAGGGGTAGAAGGACATCGGACTTGTGAAACATTCCATGTCTGGGCCTTCTCAATTGTAACAGAAAAGTGTCCTTTGTCACCCTCCGATGGGGGTCCGCAGACACAAATCAAAAATAACATCCAGCTCCTAATCACGGACCCCGAATGGTCAAAACGACAGCCCACATGCTTAGGTTTGACATTTTGAACCTTCTGGGAGTGGCTATTGGGGGGCTCGGACCACCAGTACAGTGATGATTATCTGCTGGTGCTCAGCAAACTCCAAACAGCATAAAACGACACTCCATGGGTTTTGTGGCCCCCATTAGGGTCTTTGATCATAAAGGTGTTGTGTCCTGCTCACAATATGGGGGGCCTGAAAAAGAAGAGGGTCTAGAAGACTGAAAATAGGGGGACCCCAAAGAGCTCAAGGTCGCACATAACTGGACATCAAGTCGAGGCCAATGTTATGTCATAAGGGGGGTTTCTCATACCAGTGAGCCAGGAAGCACTCAGAAGTCGTTCTTAGGACCACCAAGACCCCGTGACCAGGCTGATTTCATTCTCTTGGCCAGTCACCAGCACAGCTCAAGAAGGCCCCATTGGCGTCGAGGTGACAGGACTGACCCCCCCCAGGGGTCCCTAAAGTGCAAGTGAACAGCACTGGCCACAAACCTGGTGGTCCGGTGAACTGCAGAGGAGGCCAAAATCAGAAAACGTCCACAAACTTCATTAAGCACTTCTGACAGACTGGCACCAGAAAACACAAGGATAGATGTCCTCAGGGGTCGGCCCCTAACCCTAACCCTCATGCCAGGAATGGCACCAGGTGCCTTTTGTTCTGGGCATCTTGCATGGGCACAAGTCCGACTGGGCAGGCTTGGCGTACAGCCGCGCTTGATTGTGTAGCACTGTACACAGGGCCCACTCTTCAGAGGAGACCTGCAGGGCACAATGTCACCAAAACGTCTAGCTTGGACCCCCAAACAAGTTTCACTTTCAATTCTCAGAGGTGACGTTTTGCATTTTCTGGATTTGAACAGCGCTGGCACGGCCAAAGCCCCCTCTGAGAGCTCATCCACAAGTGTGTGATGCCACCCTGGCTGGCCCGGTGCCCTCCTTCTGGAGAGCATAAATCCTGGAATGTGCCTCTTGTGGGGCTCCATATCCCAATATTCTTCTGTTGAAAATGTGCCCCCCCCCGCCCCCACATTTGGATCTCTGAGCTGTCGTGGTGCCACACTCTTGTGAAGGTGCCCTCCAAGAACTGGCTTGGTGTGAGCAAAGCTTGGCAGTTACTGGGCTATGCAGTTTATTCATTCATTCAGGGGCAGTCTGTGTGCCAGGGGTAAACGACCCAAGCAGACATTTGAACAGTCGGTGACAGGTGGGCATTCAATGGGATATTGCCTTGGCATGAGTCGAGGGAAGGTGGACTAAAGTGACTTCACTCGCCCAGTGGACGTGGCATGTGGTGCAGATGGGTTTGGTGCTAGGAGGGCTTTACTGCCCTATTCACCTGCTCTGAGGATGGCTGAGTCCCCTCCAAATGTCACACCAGAAGGGGTCTCAAGTTCAGTTGCCCTGTGCCAGTTGGCTTTTCACCCTCGTCCCTTCAGACCCTCTCCTTTGGTCTTTTTGGGCCACCTGTTGTTTTCCCCCAGGGTCGACTGCATGCCTCTGCTTTAAAAATGCCTTGGGGTTCAGCTTGGCACAGACTGGTGACTTGGGCGAGGCTGGCCCCTGTGAGTGACCACTACTGACTAGCATGTTGACCAGTTAACTGACCAGGAGTGGCATGGCTTTTAGGGTCTTCATAGCCAGGATCCCTATGAGCCTCATGCTGGCAGATGATGCCCACCTTGCCCGGTGGCTTCCTCTTTGTCAGCTTCCGTTCTTTTTTTCTTTAATTCCAACTGCTTGTCCCACCACAGTCCAAGTGACGTGGAACTTTGTAATGAAGTCTGGGAAGTATTTATACTTGGAGACCACCCCCCCCCCCCTCACTGTTTACCTGCGGGGCGTTGGCGCGCACAGCTGACTGAGGACGGGCTGCCCGCTGGAGAAGCTGAGAACTGCGACCTGTGTGACCTGTGTGACCAGTGTGACCAGAGGCAGCGGCACGTCCACCTCGTCGGCGTTGTTCAGAGAGTGGGCGTGGTCAAGTATGGGGTAGCAGTTTGAAACTACCGGAAGGTTTGGGTGTTTTTTTTTTTTTTGAACCCGAGTCGCGCTCGGATCGCTGAAGTTGCAAACTCTTACAGCGCGCTCCCGAGGCGCACAGATCCGTCCCTTTAAGCGCGTATATGCGCACGCGCAAGGGCCGCTGGACTGCGGGGTGCTCGTGGCGCGTGCGCGCCTGTGACGTCAGCCTGCTCTGCGGCGCCGCTCTTTTCTGCTCTTCTGTTCTTCTCCGCTCCGCTGCGCTGATTTTCTTCTTCTTGTTGTTCGTGGATGGAGGACGCGCTTTCGGCCTTTCATCGTTGGATTTGTTAAAGCAGCTATCAAAGCGCCCGCCGTGGGCAGGTGGGCCGCAGCGCAGATGGACCCCTCGGCCGAATAAACGATGAATCACGAACAGGTGGAGCCCGTGCGGCCGGGGCGTCAAGAGACGGCTTGATCGAAGAGGCGCCCCTCCTGCCGGACCTTAGTGTGACGAAGCGGCGGTGGCCGGGATGTTCCAGCGCGGGGACACCTTTCGGACGTGAGCGTCGCCCCCTCAGCAGCAGCAGCACCGCCATCCCCAACACTGCGGCCTTCTGTGCGGCCGGCTTGAGTGACGAGGCCCGCGGAGCGCCGGCTGTCGGCGAGTCCGCCCGGGAGGGACGAGGGCCCGGGCGGGCCGATGCGACGGGACGCGAAGCCCCGGTGGTTCGCAGGGAGCTGTGGCGGAGGTGCCTCGCCGGCCGTGGCTGCCGGAGACCGAGCGTGAGCCTCGGCGCGCGTCACGATGAGCTAACCGCCGCCCTCGACGCCGCCTCGCTTTTGTCTCCGACTCTTCGCCTCAAAGCCGGACCCCCGGCGGACGAGCGGCCATGGAGCAGATGCTGCTGTCCAGCCCCACTGGCCGTTCGGACTGGGACCTAGACAAGAAGATGGGGGAGCTGGGCTTCATCCTGCTGGAGGCCGACAAGGGCCCAGGTTTGCCCCCGGTGAGGGGCGAGCGGACCAAAGCCGCCTTGGACTTCATGTCCAGTGATAAAGAGCTGGTGTCCTTGAACCTGGGGGGCTTCTTCAGGAGCTCCCGGTACCCGACCGTGAACGATCTGCTGGCCTGGGACAACGGCCTGGACTACCCGGTGCTGCAGTGGGACGGCAAGGCCAGCCCGGACCCTCGCGACGCCCCCCAGGGCCCGGCGGTGCTCGTGCTCCAGGACGGCGACATCGGGGGGCACGGAGCCCCTGCGTCCGTTGAACTCGACGCGCGTATTGCGCTGTCACCCGATACGCCCTTACGTGAGGAGTCCCATGGGGCAGCGTCACCTGAGACAGTCGGCCGGGTTTCACTCCCGCTGGATGACATCATGCCAGGTAGCCGTAGCCAGGAGGGCTCGGCGCAGGGTACGGAAGACCAGGACCTGCCGCCGTCTTCTCCCTTGGAAGGAGAGCCGTGCCAGTCCAGCGGTGGCACCGCCGCCTGGGCGGACTTTGAGCCGACCGCTCAGACGACCACTTGTCTTAGTCGGCGTGCCAGTCCATCCTCGCTGGAACGAGGGGCTTCACCCGATTCAGCCTGCCAGCCCGGCACAAATGCCGACTCGCCTGTGGCTATGGAGGACCTCGCTTCAGAACGGGACGTGCTCGACTGGTTAGGTGACGCTGACCGCTTGGACCAGAGAACGCTGCACGCCACCTGTGCCGTTGGCGAGGAGTGGGCACTGCCTCCAGAGGAGTCCCGCCTTGAAGCCCCCAGGGCCGCCCCGGTGGAGGCGCTGCTGGGTCTGCCCCCGGCCGAGGACGCGGAGGGCGCCGAGGTGGACGAGCCCAGTGCCCTCCGAGCCGTGTTTGACATGTTGGACCAGGACAAGGACGGCTTTGTGCGGACCGAGGAGTTTGTGCAGTTTGCCACCGTCTATGGCGCGGAGCAGGTGAGTGGGCAGTGTGCCAGTGTCGTCGTTGGGCCAACAAAGCCAACGCGTGGAGTATTTAGCGCCCCGTGTCCCCCAGTAGGCACTGACTGACTATGACTTGGCTTGACCACCCTGTGCCAGTTAGGTGACCACTTGTCTGTTAACCACATTTGGGCTGGCGGCCTGTGGACGCTTACCCTGTTGGGTTCCTCGGGCACTGAGTGGGAGTGGGTGAGGGGACGGGCTTGGGCTCGTTAGCTCACTTGTAGGAGGGCAGAGGCACCCACGAGACCCCTGTCTGTCTCCCTCATTTCACTGGATTGGCAGGCCCATCTGTCTGGTCAGTGCATGCCCAGCCTTCGCCCTGGTGCCATTCTTTCAGCTGGTGCCCAGCCCAGAGGCGCACACTTTTTTGAGGAGGGTTTGGTGGTGCCCACTAGGGAGCGAGAGGTGGCACTGTTCTCCTGAGGCCCACTGCGGTGGATGCCCTGGGCACCTCTCTACAGGACAGTAGGTGGTCTTCAGAGACCGCTTATGTGAAAAGCAGAAACTCGCAAAACGGAAGGAAGGGGAACAGGCGGGCAAACTGAGCGCGAGACGTGGGGGGGTGCAGTTGGCATGGTGTGTAACCCTGGTCTAATGCTTTGGGGCACTCGGGACATGCCAGCTTTAATTACTCCCCTCACTTGGCTCTCAGATTTGTGTGAGGTCACCTGTCATGGCTGCGGCCATCACTGGGCACACTCTGCTGGGTACGAAAGCTGGCCACCTGCTTTGATGTTCCAGTGTGACCAGTCTGGTGAGTGCAGGGTGTGATGGGAGCAGCAGGTGTCCCATCAAGACGGGACTGGCATGTCAAGGAGGGTCTTAGAAGGGGCAGGGAGTGGGTACTTATGTGATTGACCACCAGGGGGAGGCAGCTGGAGGACCCCTCGGGTGTTCTGGTCTGGGTGGGCAAAAGTAAAAAGTGGTGGCGAGTGCCATGGCTCCAAATGGGCACTTTAGCTGGGCTTGCAGGCATGAATGAGGAAAGTCTGACAGGGGGTGGGGGGTCCACTGAAGTGCGCACACTGACTTGGTTTGGCACTGATGCCCGCCAGGGGGTCCCACACAAGGAGACTGGATGGGTGCTCAGCTTGTGGGCATCCCACTTCAGGGATGTGTGACTGGCAGCTCTCATCTGTGAGGTTTGAGTGAGGGTGAAGGGTCACCCTTTGTGCCAATACAGCGGCTTACACCAGATGCCCAGCTGGGGTCTTTGCCACCTGTTGCCTCCGGTCACTCCCTGCTGCCCAGCTCTGAAAACCTGCTTTGCCAGCCTGACTTCATGTGTGCCATTGGCAGGGGCAGCATCGGCCCTGACAGGTCACCACTAGTCCTTGGCACGCCGTTTCTGTCATCTCCAGTGTGCCCGCTGTTTTGTCTCCGCCTCCGTCATTTGCATTTGTTAGATTAGCGGAACACCAGACCTCCTCCTGTGCCACTTGGCCTTTTGTGGCTTCCTTTGTGTGCCAACCATCGATTGATGCCTGATGCTATGGTGCCTCAGAAACCGCAGCTTTTCTTTGTGGTTTGGCGACGGGCCTTTGTTTGCCAAGTAACCAAGGGCATTGGGGTCATGCCAGAATGCTCCTTTTGTGCCCTCCCTGCAGTCACACATGATGGGTGTTTTGTGATGCCCTGGACTTCGTAGGGCTTGCCACTATTGTTAGCCATGCCAGCTGAGAGCCTATGGGGCACCGGCAGATTGCACTGAAACGGAGCGCTCATTGAGACCACCGGGCACAGGCACCAGCGTTAAGTGTGACTCCGGGCACTCGTGCCTGGGCTGTGAATTGGACCTGTGTGGCGATGTGCCCCTTGGGGCACTACTGCAGTGGCACCTGTTTGGGAACAGCAAGGCCTGGCACGATGCTGTCACAGAGGGTCCTGGGTGGTCTGTGGCAGGTCTCACTCTCGACCAGTCTGAGAATGCTGCCCGTTAAAGTGGGTGCCACTGAGTGGAACGAGAGCTGACAGTCGGGCACAGGGGCCACCTAGACTCGCAGGGGGTCAGTAGTGACCACTGTGGTGACTGAGGAGTGGACTTCTATATTGGCCAGGGTCACATGGCAGAGGTGGCAGCTTGTACTCTGTTGGATTTGAAATTGCTGATGGTGCCAGCTGGCATCTTATACACTGTGAGCCCCTGGGTACCACCCAAGGGGACGGACTTGCAAGCTTCATTGTCGGCAGGCTGGCACCCACACTTGATTGGCACATAGACTTTTGTTCTATACAGCACCTTTCATTGCCAACCTCTTTACGGTGGTCTCGACACACTGAGCAGGTGTTGGACTTAAGGGCATCATGCGGGCACATGAAGAGGGCCACAGGGTCCCCCCTAGTGTATTTGTTGTTTATTGTCCTATGCCCTCGGCCCCCCTGTTGCTAGGTTACTTGGTTGCTATGAGACCCGCGGCGGGCGTCTCGATGGTAACCCGATCAGTCGCGGCGTTGCCGTGGTGTCCGATTCCGGGCTGTCGTCCCTTTAAATAAGTGGGCCGCGTCTTTGTGCTCCAAGGCGAGGGTCAAGCTGTGGCACTGTGGTGGTCCTCCTGTGCCCGCTATTGAACTTTGACCTCTGAGGGAGTCTTGTGTTATTGTAGCGTTAAACTTGACCCCCGCAAGCCCACCTTATCTTGAGTTTTATGGCGCCTTTCACAGGAGCTCAACAGACAGGAGGGCACAAAGTGTGGCGCAGATCACAAATGCTGTACCCGGCGGCCGCCTGCGTCCGGAGTTTGTAGTTCATTTGGCATGCAGTGTTGGCAGAGAGCTGCCCGCTTGTGTGGCCTGCACCTTTGAACCCGTCGCCCCCAGACTCCAGGTGTTGTGCCATAGGGCACCATTCAACTGACTGAGTGGGCGCTGAGCAGAATTAGAGAATGACCACAGCCCCCCATGTGGCTCCCTGCTTGGCATGCAGCCAGTGCAGGGCATTATGCTGCATGGCATGTCAGTCGCACTGATGCCAGTTAGAATGGCGAGCCGGGCAGATTATTGGTCGCCTTGCTGGCTCGCTCGCTCGCTCCCTGTCTGTCATTTGTGACACTCCTGATGGGTGTCCCTGGCGTGCCCGCTCGCTCCGTGACTGTCCGGTGATGTGTGGGGGGGGGGGGGGTAGGGGGCAGGAGTTATAGGGGGACTGTGGACTCCGAGGGGTGTGTCCCTGCGGCGTCCCAAGTCACCATCCCCTCGCCCTTTGTGCTGTCCGGTGTAAATGCCAGTATAGTCGTTATGCCAGGTGACCCCACACCAGCGGGTGGCCCGAGGACCCCCCGCATCTTTGAGTTTTAGCCCACCTGCAGCCGTCTGTCCAGAGGCGCTATATAACCTCGCCCGCCATGTGACAAGGTGCCATGTCGTCCACAGGTCAAAGACTTGACTCGATTCCTGGACCCCACCGGCCTCGGGGTCATCAGCTTTGAAGATTTCTTCAGAGGAATTGCTGCCATCAACAGTGGAGGTGAGTGCCAGCGCTCCGGGGCTCTGACAGGTTGTGGGCCTAAGCAGTGCCACCCATGGGCAATACCATGTGCCTTGGGGTGGGAGGGTTTGGGGAGACCCCCAGGATGGCTCTCATTGGCTGAACTAAAGCGTGAGGGGGGGTAGAAGGCTGCCCACTGCCCTCGAGCTTCTGCACCCAGAGGAGGCCTGATGCTGCATTTAGTGCTTGGCAGGTGCCACAAGACTGGGGTGTTCTGAGTGGGCACCCATGCACCCACTGAGCTGGCATGTGCCCACCTATGTGGCTACTGCTTACTATCTGATTGGGTTGACTCTGCAAGGACAGGCATTTGGCATGGCATGATGTTCTCACTTTGCCCCCCTTCTGCCCAGGTGCCGATGGCCAGCCTTTCGAGACGAGGGTCTATGGAGGAGCGGTGGAGAGCGCCAGCTGCCCTGAGGAGTTTGAGGATTTCACTGCTTTGGAGGTGAGAGCCAAGGGGCACCCATTCTATGCCTAGGGAGAGCTGTTGACACGAGTGGCACCATGTACCCGCTCCGCTCTTGGTTCTTGCTGAGCCTGCGCGCCCTTTGAACTTCGTACTTTAGCCCAGCTGTCGTGGAAGGTGCCTGACGTGACGTAAATGAAGGCGGGCACTCCTCGCAGACCTCTCTTGATGAACGGGCACACGCGGCTGTTGGGCTCCGGTGGATCTTGTTCTTTGGCATGGCTCATGCCACCTGGTGGCACATATTGTCCTTCCATTAGCCATGTGGTTTGCTTTCTGTTTGACCTGATAAGCTGGCGCACCTGGCACTTTGTAGAAGACCCTCTGCTCATTTAGATGTGACTGAGCTAATGCAGCAGCACGCCACCTCCTCACTGCTCTTCTTGCCTCTCGTTGCCTTTGTGTGGCAGAGGATGGGCGTGGCATAGGGGACACCTGCCAGTGTGTCATTCAAAGGGCGCGTAGTACCAGTGTCACGATGCCGCCGCTGGTGATGGAGGGCTTTTGTGCCTTTGGAAATGTCTGGATGTTGCAGCTCTTTCACTTGTGCCACTGCTCAGTGGTGAGTGCCAGCACGCCGTGTCAGCATGCTCAGAGGTGGCTGGGGACTCCTGGTGGGTGGCATTGTCATTGGACAGGAGGGACTTTCTTTGCGTGGCACGTGTAATGAGGTGTTCCCTCGGAGCAGAGCCCTCGACGTGGTGCCACCTGCTGTACCCGAGTGAGTGGTGGCAGCCACTCCGTGACTCTGTCTTGCTGAGTGATGTGAGGCTGGTGGGTCCGCCGTAGGGTGCCAGCTCTGCCTTTGGTGCCTCTCACCCTCCCCTTGTGTCCCCCACAGCAGAACGAGGTGACAGACAGCGCCTACCTGGGCTCGGAGAGCACCTACAGCGAGTGCGAGACGTTCACCGATGAGGACACGGGCACACTGGTGCACCATGAGCTGCACGAGGAGGTGGAGACGGACAGTGCCATCGACGCGGCACTCCACTATGGTGACGACTCGGCCACCGGGTGAGTGGGCTGCAGCTTTTGTTTGAGGGGGGCAGATGGGTGTGTGTGACGTTCGGTTGGTCCGAGAAACGCTGACACTGCAGAGCAGAGAGGAAGAGGAGGCTGCGGCCATGCAGGAAGTGAGAGGGGATGCAGCTGGGCGGTCGGCGCCAGGGTGACACCCCTGGGGGAGGAGCGGGTGAATCTGCGCCAATGGGGGAGGTGACTGCTGGAGGAGGACTGTGCCCTGTTCTGGACGTTGGGCAGCACGGAGAGGGGTGAGGACCCTGGTAGCGCCAGAGGGAGATGGCCACGCCGCTCTCCACAGGCCTGTGTGAGGTAAGAAGTCGAGGTGGCACGGGCAACCTGAAAACGGGCAGTAGATGAAGGCTTAGTGCTGGGCTGGGCACTCCCGCTTGCCTTTGGGCCAACTGCCTCTGAATGTGCTGAGCTCAGCTGTGGAGCCTCGATGTGGCATGTCTTTCGTAGCAGGCGGGCACACTAGGGTTTTGTGAAAAGGAGATGCCCATGTACCCTACATCAGTTGTGTGTGTGTGTGTGTGTGTGAGAGAGAGAGTGACAGTTCATATCTTGGCTTTGACCCGTGGGCAGTCCAGTGGCGCTTGGCACCACATATGTAACCGGCTCTTCAGTCTGTACTGTACTTGTTGCACCGGGGTGTGTGCCAGCCTTGGCAGTAGGGGCCTGGTGTCCTCCCGGGCATTTAGCTTTAATGTGGAGAGGCTTTCCCAGCTGAATGAGTGAGGGGCAGCTTGACTGGCATGAACGACATTTTGCTGTTGGAAAATTCCAGTGGCAGGACTTAATCTTTGGGGCAACCATAGTCGAGGGCACCAGGAGGACAGCTGGGGTTACTGAATCTTCAAAACTACTGGTGCCAGTATGACCATTCAGCGGTTTTCGGCATCCCCACTACCAGGCTGCGGATGCCACGTGTCATTGTGTGTGTGTCTCGCTGTGGTCCTCCTGTGTGCGTCTGTAGCTTCCACTGACAGCAGTTTTCAAGCTCAGACTGGCATTCAAGTTGGCAGCTTGAGCATGCAACTGCAGGGAACCCAGGGCTAGACTGGCATCTGGTGCCCTAATGCCCCCCCATGGCTGTCAGTTTTGATGGCACTTTTGTCTGACTTGCCCAGTGAGACCTGTGTATGTGTGCGCGCCCTCGTGCCCAGATATGCCAGCGTCTGTTTGATCGCCCCTCTCTCTCTCTCTCTCTCTGCCTTGCAGGTCCCATTGTCACCGGCTGTCTTTGGACTCGGAGCTGAACAGCCACTCCCTGGTGACCATCATCGGCCAGGAGGAGGAGCACTTTGAGGACTTTGGTGAGGGCATCGAGTCCGAACTCCAGCCTGATGGTCCTGCCAGCTCTGAAGACGATGCCAGTGTGAGCGCCCCTCTAGAGAGCACAGCCTTACACTCCCCCAGGTAAGATGTTGTACAGGTGTGAGCCCCCCACTGACCCCAAAGTGGGTGCTATGTGACCCAGGGTCCTCAACTGTCACTGCTGGACATTCTGGGGTTGCTGATGGTGCCTGATGCCCCCCTCCCTGGCACCTGTCTGTTGAGGTGAGCAGGTGACTGAGGGGGCTGATGTGGGCGTGAGGAGTGTGCTGGGCACAAGCCTGGCTGACCGTAGATAAGATTTGTGGGCTTGCTGAAAGGCGCTATATAATGCTGTGCACGTGTGATTTGTGAGCCAATCTGGCTGGGAGTGGTGTGTGTGACGATGGCGTTTTGTGGACCTTTCAATGACGGTGGGAGTCGTGCCCGCCTTGCCCAGGTGTTCTTTCCCCCTGCAAATGTTTGTGGTTGTGCCCAGAAAGTGCGTGGCATGCTTTGTGACGAGTCTGCGGACCTCCACTGGCTTCTCTGTGGTGACAGGTGGGCTCGTCGTTGATTTTTGCCCGTGTCACTAGCAGGTGACATTTCCAAGATGAAAGTGTTGTACAGCCCACCTGTGCTTTGTGACTTTGGAGGCCGGGGGGGGCTTGAGTGCCTGCATTAGCGTGAATGGCTGTGATGGTGCCCGTCGGCTGTTTGGCATTCAGCTGGCGGCATCTCGTCTCTGATGTCCTGCTGCCGGGGGCCCATGTGACCTGCCTTAGGGGTGGGGGGCTTGCTGTGGCCTTTGGTGTCACCACTTCCTGTTTCCTGTCTCCTTGATGGCCGACCCCTCCTGTCCTGCTGCTTTCCTGTCTGGACAGGCCAATAAATGGGCACCCGCTTGAATGTTGCTGGGATCTCGTTTTGTGACCCCCTTAAACCGGGGGCACTGTGAGTGCACGGCAGTGTGGTGCTGGGGGGCTCACCTGGCCCTGAGGGTCTGCTGAAGTGGCGCAGGATGTCTGGCGGATGTGATTAGCTGGTCACCGGGAGAGTCGGCCATCCTCTGTGACTTGGATTTCCTGCTCGGCCCCCTTTAGTCATCCATGATGGGGGCTTTGACTACTCAGCCTGGAATGAAAAGCTTTCAGTGCACATTGGCAGTGCCAGGAGTGATGTGGGTGTTCATAAAGTGCCAGTCTTTGCTGAGGTGTCACGACACTTAAATTTCCTGGTGCGATGGCACAAAACTGAAAATCAAAGAGAAAAAAAACCCCATATAAAGGTGACTTCATAAAGCCATTGTCCTTGTCCTTTAACAATGTGTGACATCATCAGGGCAGACACTAAGGAACTGAAGGTGCTTGAAGGTGGTCTGTGCCATCTGCTGCACCGGTGGGGCTCTGCCTTCATGGTGTCGTTGGCACCTAGTGCAAGGTGGCGACTGAGGTTGGGATTGGCACTGTGGGGGAGCGAAACGATGCCACCTTAATGGAGTGTCTCCGCTCGCATGTGACAGAAGTGGTGGCCCTTAGTGCATTGTGAGTGCAGGCAATCGCGCCGACTATGTTAGGAGAAGAAGGCATGGCTGTCATTGTCCTGCGCACCCACACCTTACCAGCCTCACCATGCGGTTAATGGTGCCAAGCTCCACGCCATGCTTCACTGCCACTGTGGCAATGTTGTTGGCCAGTTGCCTGTGTGTCGCGGTCGTCACTTCTGAGGTGTTTGTCACAAGAAGGCGCATTGCAATGACAAGGTGGCATCGCCATTGGGCAGCTGCGGCTCGTGATTGCGATGAAGATGTCGGCTGGCATTCTGGGTTAGGATACTCAGCCTGTGTGTCAACACGGGTGGGGTGCATTTGAGGGTGTGCCCGCGTCCCGCCTGGAAGAGCCGGGAAAACAGTCACGGGCTTGGCGGCGAGGAACACACTTACCTGGCCACTGAGGATTTGGTGGTCTGCACACGCACTATGGGCTGAGGTGTCCACGAAGTTGAACGTTCAGGTGGTCTCGTTGTCCCTTCTGCTGTCTCCAAAATCACTAAAGTCGCATTTCTACGGTAGCGGGTAACGGAACGTGGCACAGTAGGACTGGCAGCAGTGCGGCTCGCGTCTTGGTATACCGGACCACCACTGGACTCGGCCAGTTAGAGGAGGCTGACAGACCTCTAGGTAGTGTGCCGTCACTTTAGGGTCACTTCAGCTCTTTGACACGGGTGACACAGTGGCCGGCGTGCAGAGTTTTGGGGGGCTCAGGTTGGTGACTGCACATGAGGGACCAAATGTTTTTATAAAAGACAAGAATCGCCACTGGCTTGGTGCTCGGTGGCCGATGGTGACATTGACCCCGTGTTTCTGTGTGTCTTTTGCCGTAAACGAACTCGCAGCTTTAAGTCTCGTGCCCGCCTGAGCATCCTGTGATGCGCCGTTAACTAAAGTTGGCAAACAACGAGCAGCCCACTCGAGCACTCTGAACGCAGTAAGCGGCAATGTGGGCACTTCACTGGCGGGGGTCCGCACTCTGAACTCAACGCGGGCAATGGCCAGCTGGAGGGGGTGGGGCTACCGCTGCTTCAGGTGTGTGCGTGCGTCTCCGGTGGTCTGTGTGTCTGTACTGGCTATCCAATCAGCAAGCGAGAGTCTGCCAGCTGTAAGACGGCAAATGGCACAGGTGAGGTGTCCTCCGTACTGTCACCCCCTTGGCCGGTGCCCCCCCTAGCAAGCGGACCACCTGAAAGGAAAACCACAGGAGTGCCCAGGGTTCAACTGGCAGTTTTGGATGCCATCCTCCCAGGTCCCTCTGCAAAATGCCTGTGCTTTCATGGGCTGTCACCCTCTGATCCTGGCACCAATGCCAGGTGTTCCAGCCATGCATTTGTGTGTGCGCAGCTCTTTGTGCCACCCTGTGCTCTTCTCTCGGCTGTGTGTGTGTGTGTGTGCGCGCGCGCACGCGTGCGTTCCTGTGTGCCCCTCTTAATGCCCCCCTGTGCTCTTCTCTCAACTGTGTTCCTGTGTGCCCCTCTTAATGCCATCCTGTGCTCTTCTCTTGGCTGTGTTTGTGTGCGTGTGTTCCTGTGTGCCCCTCTTAATGCCCACCTGTGCTCTTCTCTCAGCTGTGTGTGCGCACGTGTGTGCCACCTCTTCTCTCGGCTGTGTGTGTGTGCACGTGTGTTCCTGTGTGCCCGTCTTAATGCCCCCCTGTGCGCTTCTCTCAACTGTGTGTTCCTGGTTGCCCCTCTTAATGCCCCTCTGTACTCTTCTCTCAACTGTGTGTTCCTGTGTGCCCATCTTAATGCCCCCCTGTGCTCTTCTCTCAGCTGTGTTCCTATGTGCCCCTCTTAATGCCCCCCTGTGCTCTTTTGTCAGCTGTGTGTGCTCACGTGTGTGCCACCTCTTCTCTCGGCTGTGTGTGTGTGCACGTGTGTTCCTGTGTGCCCCTCTTAATGCCCCCCTGTGCGCTTCTCTCAACTGTGTGTTCCTGTGTGCCTCTCAATGCCCCCCTGTACTCTTCTCTCAACTGTGTGTTCCTGTGTGCCCCTCTTAATGCCCCCCTGTACTCTTCTCTCAACTGTGTTCCTGTGTGCCCCTCTTAATGCCCCCCTGTGCTCTTCTCTCAGCTGTGTGTGTGCGCGTGTGTTCCTGTGTGCCCCTCTTAATGCCACCCTGTGCTCTTCTCTCCTTCTCGTCTCCAGTGCCCACTCTTTCCCTTCCGGTTTGCACGACTTCCTCCGGGAGGAGCTGCTCGACTTTTTCTGCAGTCAGTGCCACAAACAGATTAACCGACTCGAGGACCTGTCTGCCCGCCTCAATTACCTTGAGATGAATAGGTAAAGCGTGCCACCTTGTGTGCCTGCATGCTGTGGCCCAGGTGACGCACTCGCCGTTTCCAGCTGTGCCACCCTCGGCCAGCACCAGTTGACTGGGCACAGCCTACCACAGTCACACTTTTCAGACATGGTGGAGCTCGCTTGGTATTCTCCCCTGGGTGTGCCCGCATGTAGCCCTGGTCCCAAGTCTGATTTTTCCCTTCATCCTCATGTTAAATGGGCATTTGATCGGTACCGGGCACTGAACTGGTGAAGCTGCCACAGATTTGGTATTTTGTGCCCTGTGAGGTACCACACACTGATACCCCCACTTGCAAGTGGGAGGTTGCCATAGTTGGCAATCTGAATAGTGGTTCTCAATGATCCCAGTAGCTGCCACATTTTTATGTGCCATACAGTGCCACCCCCAAGGTAGTTTTCTGTCATTTTACAGTGTGGTCCTGAAGACCCTTTGTGGACCCCCAGGGTTACCCCAACTTCATATGCCTCAGAATTCTGGAGGCCACGTGGCACTGATGACTTCTGAAAGGTCACTGCGTGACTGGCCACTTGAATCCCTCCCCCTGCTCTGATGTGGTGGCACCAAGGCACTCCGAGGCCCCAAAGCAGATGAGTGGGCCAAGACCCCTCAGCTTTGACCCCCTGGAAGCTACTGGGTGGCCAGAGCTCACATTGCCCTTGGCAGAGTTTGATGCTATGTGGCACAAGTCCCTGCCAGCAGTGCCCCGTGTGACATCTTTCTTTCCTGCATGCTGTTTGCTGTGGCTGTGTGTCCCATCGCCATGCTGTGCCCACGTGTGCCCGGCTCACCTTCTGTCTGCTCACTCTTTGTCTTTTTGTCTCTTAGTGCAAGCAAGCGACTCTCCAGCAAGAAGGTGGCAAGGTGAGTGGGACCTGAGATGGCATCACATGGGTTCTTTTGTGACTCTTCCACACGCTTTCCCTGCTTGGCATGAGTGCCATGCTTTCCACTGAAGTGTGTGTCTCCACTCCGGACTGACCAGTGAAGTGGGCGGTTCGCCCAGCAGATGGGCCCTCGTTTCCCTGACCACGGTGGCCATGTCATTTGTATGCCATGCCAGGGGTCCTGCACTGGAGGCTGGCTGGCGCCTTAGGAAGCCCACACAATACCCTCTAGTGGCCCCTGGATGTGGTGCCGGACTGACCAGTTGCCAGCTTACATAAAGAAGGTGACCAGTCAGCTCCTTTTATAAAGTCCTTGACGGCCGAGTGACCCCAAGCTCTCCTGGGCTCCAGTCTGTCCTAAATGAAGCCCACCGGGCCGACGTCCACCTGAGGGGTGTGGACTGTCCTTCGCAGCAGTTTAGATCTCGGCTTCAGTCTGGCGGGTGGGCATCAGGGCGGTCTGGTCACCGGTGACCTCTCCTGGTCTTCTCTCCCCTTCAGACATCTCCGGCAGACGAGCGCCTTCTGTGCCGACAGCATGGAGGACGTGTCCAGGGACATCGCCGAGTTTGCTGAGACGGACATCGCCGATAAGGTGGGCTGGCTGCTGTTTGTGCTAACGGTGGGAGATGAACATGGGTGGCTTTGAGGGGTCTCTCTGAAATCCTAAGCTGTGGCCGCTCCTCTCTGCAGGTGGTCCTACTGGAGAAGCGGCTCGTGGAGTTGGAGAAGGACGCGACTGCCAGCGGAGAGCAGCACACCCGCCTGCGACATGAGAACCTCCAGCTGGTGCACAGGTGGGCAGCGCCGTGCCACTCTGGTGGTCTGCATGCCGCTGACTGTGCCGTGATGTTTGAAAGTGGGAGGGTTGGGGGTCTTGGGAGTCCTGCTTGGCTGCTCCCCCTCTCAGCTTGCCCCTTCGTTTTCGGCCACCACCGCCTCCCAGCTCCTGCTTTTTTTTTTTGTCATGTCTGGTGGTCCGTTACTGGTTGGGTGGTCCGCCTAGTTCTAAAGTGGAGGTCAGTCCAGTGGGCAGAACGCCGTCTTATTCCTCACATTTAGGGCATAAGTGACACCGTGAGTCTGTCACACGTGAAGCTACGACGGGGTGGAGGGGGGGGACACCCTTGACGGGGGCGGCACAGCGCTGCCCAATGGTGTGGTCGAGACGCCTCGATGTCGGCCTCGACTGCCTGCAGTGATGTTTGTCTTACAGCTCATCGCGACACGACAGCCAAGGAGATCGCAAGCGACTTTACGTTGCCCGCTGTGCCCGCTCTGCCTTAGGTTGGGGGGGGGGGGGGGGGGTGGAAGACCCCCTCAAAGGACGCTCAGGTAGACTTCAGTATCATGGCGGGGATCTGGTGGCAGCAGGAAAGTACAAAACCAGAGCGACATGTGACAATAGGTGTTAAAGACGCGCTCGAGATCAATAAAGACGACAAGAATCACTTGAGCGTTAAAAATGAAAAAGGATCAGCGGACAAATGCGCGGAAACACATCACGGAGTCGGAGTGAGTGCGCGTGCGCGTGCGCCTCTGCATTCGGTTAAATCCGAACCTTCTGCGTTGTGCCGCTTCGTCTTTGATTAGCAGGCTGCAACGTTACAAGCGAACACACGAGGGCGCGCGAACTCGCGCTGCGCCTCACTTCGTCCTCTAGGAGTAAACAGGCTGAGCCTTGGGAGAGGCGCACGCTGATGACGTAACAAAGCCGCCAAACAAAGGCGAGCAGCGGTAACAAGGAAACCAAATGATTAAATCTACAAAAACGATAGAACATCTCGACGGTGTGCCAAGAGTGAAGATAAAAGGGCCGCTGCCCTCATGTCGGCCTGGCCTTGGCACCATTTGCGTCTTGGCGTCAGTGAATTGTGGCTGCTCCAGTTTGTGCCAGCTGCACATTCACCCGAAGTCAAAAAGACCACCCAATATGTACTCGGGGTCTGACCAGGCACCAGCACCGTGGCTGCTTCACCGACTGGCACTTTGTCTCTGTGCCCACGGGTGGTTCATGTTGCCCTTGACAGTTAACTCCTTCATCGCCCATTTGCGTGGCACAGCCTGGCGTTGTTGCTGGAGGTCCTCGGGGTCTGTGAGTGCGCCAGTGCAGTGGGCACAATCGGAGCTTGCAGGTCATGTGGGGTGGCCATTGTGGTCACTAACACTTGGGCTGACTCGGGTTCAAGTCGCCTGATCAGCCACCCCGAAGCACATTGAGTTTTCTGGCCTTTTTGGGGCCAACCTTCAGGTTGAAGGCCAACTCCTTGGCATTTGTGTCCTTGTCCCACAGAGCCAACGCCCTGGAGGAGCAGCTGAAGGAGCAGGAGATGCGGGCAGAAGAGGCCCTGCTGCTGGAGATTCGCAGGCACAAGGAGGCGCTCTGCAAGGTGGAGAGGGAACGTGGCATCGAGATTGAGAACCTGCAGGCCAGGTGAGGACACGGTGGGCAAACTCGACAGGATCTAAAGGAAACGTCCAAGGTTAGGAGTAGGTGGGATTCTGTCAGGGTATTGCAGCGATTACATTATGGGATAGACGGCTTATTTCATCTCAATATCCCATAATGCCCTCACAATCTCATTAAACACATGAGACGTGGCTCTGATGCCATCTAGAACTGCCATCACATGTTAAGGCTGGCACAGACACGCCATGAGGTGCCCCTACTGCAGCTTATCTAATACACAAGGAAGCCCCCCCATCCAAACACAAACCGTCCAGCACAGAGTGCCCCCCTGACCTCTTAGGCTCTCGCCCGCCATCACGATTCCAAGCATAGAAGCAAGCTGCGGTGACAGACTGACCAGTGACGCCGAGAGCTGCTGCAGGTGCCATCATGGTGATGTGCAGGTGCTGGGCGTCATGACAGTCACCAAACCGGGTGGCAGTGCCCACCAGCTGGGCAGACGAAGAGACCGAGGGGGCCTTGTGCTCCTGCTGAGCCTCCCGTCGTTTGTGCTGCCGGATTGTGAAGAATCTGACTGAGGGCTCCTGGGAGGGGCTTGAGGAGAAGGGGGAGGAGTCACCTTTGAGTGGTCAAGTCCCGCCCCCTCTCAGGGGTCTTCAGTTTCCTGGTTGTGTGTATGTGGAAAATTCCAGAAGAATCAATTCAGCGATCTATTTTAGAAAAAAGTGCTGTTGGCGAGTGTGTGACGGTCATGTGGATTGTGTGACATGAGTAACGTCGGCCCCCCAGATGTTTTCCCTTTTGCACAGCTTTGGCTGCTATTGGCTCCTGTCCTGTCCGTAACTGTTTTTTTTTTTTTTTTCTCTTGATTGACAAGGGACAAGTGACATTCAAGTGAGCGCCCCCTGTGGGTGAAAGGGGGGGGGTGGCTCCACGTTTGCCACTCCCACTAATTGGCAGTGCATGTGACTATCCATAGAAGAAGCAAAGTGCATGTCAGCCTGGCAGACACAAGAAACCCGGTACGCCGTCATTGGCCCCCAGTGCTTCCGTGGAAAAGAGTGTTCAGGTGTGTTGGGTGTTTGAGAGACCACCACGACCTGTGACACGGCCAACCCCCAGGTGTATCCCCCCCAACTGGGCAGTGGGGTTTTGTGCCCCGCTCAGTCAGTCAGATGATTAGAGGGTCTCACCGCAGACTTGCATTCCGACGCCCTTCAGCGAGGGGATTTCTGTGTGCCCACCCTTGTTTTTTTTAAAGCTCCCACACTGAAGAAGATGATGAAGAGCAGAATGGCTGAACTGGAGGACGAGCCCAGCAGCCCACCGGCCCACCCTTTTGTTTCTTTCTTTCTTTCCAGTTCCTGATTTCATACAAAGAATGGACGTCAAGTTTTTTTGCAAATGAGAACAGCTGAGGACCTTCAGTGCCCCCCTCACTTCAATGGTTTGCTGCTGGCACTGGCCCTGGCACTGTCTGCCAGCTGCACCATTTCCCACGTTTGCAGATGGCACCTTGTGATACATTGCTTGGGCGTCCTCTCTGCTCAGGTGTGATGTGTGCCCAGCACTGAGGGCAGCTTTGCCAGTGTGCTGCCTGTTTTTGCCCGCTGCTGCCCGCTTGTCATTGTTTTCTCTCTTTCTGTCAGGCTGCAGCAGCTGGACGAGGATAATAGTGAACTGCGCTCGTGTCTGCCCTGCATGCGCGCCAACATAGAGCGGCTGGAGGAGGTGAGTCGCTGGTGGGCCGCCAGTACCAAGGCGCTATATAAAGTGAAGCTGGCTTAGTTACAGTTGTGGGTCGGCTGTCTGGTCGTGCGGACCCCCCACTTGATCGCCGCCCGGCCTGGACGTGACCCCGACAGGCTGAAGCGCGGTGGAGTGGTGCCCCGTGGGTGGTCTGCGCTGCAACGGCCCCTCCGTGATTTTCACTCTCCTGCTTTTACACCTACAGGAGAAGCGGAAGCTTCAGGACTTGATAGAGGAGACCACCATTCACCTGAATGAAGAGCTGGACAGCCGGCGCAAGCTGAGCGATAAGCTGGCATTCGACAGACACAAGAATCAGAAGGAGAAGGAATCCACGCAGGAGGTGAGGCGCACTGCCCGCTGTCTGTCTGTCTGTCCTGGTGGTGGTCTCCCAGTTTCAGTGTGGCTTCTGGCCTCCTGTCACCATTACTTGGTGACCTTCCAGAAGAGGAGCTTCGTCTCCACCTGTTGGAATGCCAGGACTGATGCAGGTGACCTGGTGGCAGCACTCGGGTTCTCTGTTGTGACAAGATGGTGGTGCGAGAGGGCGCCTGACCCCTGAAGTGCCTGAGTGAGCGTGACAGGGCACTGGTCAGGCCTGCTGTAATCTGTGGCAGCCCCCCAGTGTGGTCCTAAATCAGTAAAAGAGGGGGCCATCACTGCGGAGGTGTCTGAGCCCCCCTGCTGGTATGGTGTGAGTGCTGCGGCTTCCCAGGACTGTGCCAACATGGGTGACGTCAGGGACCCCTGTTTGAACCCCAGCAGTGTAGGGCCAACCCATCAGGGCCTGCTGCCACCTGCAGAACTCTAAAGGAAGGGCAGGCAGACCCAAGTGCAGTGCTATATAGCGCCTTCCACCTTGAGCACCATGACAGAACAGGTGGTGACATTTGGGATGGGGTGGTGACGGGGTTCAGATGTGACTTGGCCCTCGGTGTATTGACGTCCCCCCAGGACGATCCCGGCTCATCTTTGGCTGCCTCTTTCCCCCCCCCCCCCCCCCCCAGCTTATCGAAGACCTGCGGAAGCAGCTGGAGCACCTGCAGCTCTACAAGCTGGAGGCCGAGGCCAGAAGGGGGCGCTGTGCCAGCGCGGGGCTGCAGGAGTACAACAGCAGGACCCGCGAGGCCGAGCTGGAGCAGGAGGTGCGCCGGCTTAAACAGGTGAGCCCCCCGTGGTGCCCGCCATGCCCCCCAACCCCTTTGCCGTTCGTCCCGTTTGACGTTTGCTTTTCTTCGGCAGGACAACCGAAACCTGAAGGAACAGAACGACGAGCTCAACGGGCAGATCATCAACCTGAGCATCCAGGGCGCCAAGAACTTGTTTGCCGCCTCCTTCTCCGAGTCCCTGGCAGCCGAGATCAGCTTGGTGTCCCGTGATGAGGCAAGTCGCCCACCCACGGTGTGTGTTGTGATGGCTGTGTGTCTGTGCCCTGGCACATGGGCAGTGCCCGAATGTGCCGTTCTGTAGTTGTCTTGTGGCTCGATTCATATGGACCCCCCTCTACCGCTAAGCCTTTAAGGGGTCTTGCCAGGCTGTAAGGATTAGTGTTTGAGGTGTGCCACCTGCCAGCATGTCTGTACAGCATAAGGGGACAGGAATGCAAATCGAGCATGGTGCCATTTTCAGATCAAAAGATGAAAAAGTTGCCTGAGTGTGGCACCTTAGTAGTTGTGCCAACACCAAATAGCCTGGTGCCAGCTGTTTGGTCTCTGGTGCTCATCAGCAGGAGGTCGGACCTTGAGATGCCCATTCCGGTGCTTTACTCCAGTCTGTTTGGTCAGCCATGCCTGCCCACCCATGACACAGATGGCTGTGCCACTGTGCCCATCACAACAGGGCAGGTGTCTTTCTCTTGGCCTAATGTGAGGGCCCATGGCTGACCACAGCCCACCACCGCCGCCTCCTGTTGTTGCCCTGGTGCCCCTTCTCTTGAATTGTTCACTTCACTGACTTGATGCCCTCCCCCAACTGGGCACTGCCTGCTCTGTGTGCCCGCCTGACATGTCGTCTCTCTGCTCTCTTTGTAGCTCATGGAGGCGATTCACAAGCAGAAGGAGATCAACTACCGGCTGCAGGATTACATCGACCGCATCATCGTGGCCATCATGGAGTCGAACCCCTCCATCCTGGAGGTAAAGTAGCACTAGGGCACCAGTGCACCTGATGTGGTGCCCCAGTTGGCACAAGGATTGTGGTCTTAGCATGTCCAGAAACCCTGGACAAAGTGTGGCCAGAAGACACATGAAGACATTGGACAGTGAACTTTGTACATAGTATTTGATGTTCTCACCTGGGCGTGGTGCCCAGTGGTCCCTGTGACATCCTGGCATCACTTGGTGCACCTAAAGGAGGAGGGACCTTTGGCTTGAGCCCCAGGCCTGAGGGTGGCCAGCGGGCACCCATACATGAGTGCTTGGCAGAAGCAGTGCCGAATGGGGGTGGGGGCCCCCCCCATTGACTTGTTTTTCCTTGCCTGCTGATGCCACATCAGTGCTGGGCAGCATGAAGGATTTGGCCCGCGACCGGCCACACCAGTCTGAGTTGCATTTCTGGCTATTGAATTTCTGATGGGCACTCGCTTTGGAGCACAAGGCCCTCGAGTTGATTCACCTCTCACTGACCACACTGGACATTCTCCTCTTCTGTACACTGGCACAAATGACATGGCCAGAAAGGCGACTTGGACCTGCTGCCCAGTGGGGCACAAATGAAGGAAAGAGCAGCTCTGCTGGCATTGAGCGCTCATGTCTTAGTGGCCGGCCACGTTGGCGGGGGGCCCTTGGTGTGATGGCACTGGTGCCCGTTGCCCTGCAGTGCCCCCCTGGTGTGCTCGAGCAGCGTGCCCTCGGCCTTGGCTGTAAATCTGCTGTACATTTTGGACTTGGACTGTTTTTCTATCTCGTAGTTATTTTTCTAGCATCAAAGAAACGTTTTCATTGTCTCTGGAGGGGGACGATCCTCGGATGCCCGCTTTCTGCCTCCGGCTTTCTGCTTCGCTTTAAAAGGGGGGTTGGGGTCTTCAGTGGGCAGCTGAAGAAAATGAAATGAAGGAAACTGATTGTGGGGGAGCTGAGATGGGGACCCCTCGCTGACCCTCTACTGTCGCCCCCTGCAGAGGACCCCCGCTGTATTTATTGTATGTTAAGAGAATGAGACGGTGCCCCCTGTTGTTGGGCACTGTGTACGCTGATAAGGTTTCAAATGTATCACCTGTTGAGAGGATGAGCCTGGTGTCTGTCTGTCTGTCTGTCTGGGGGGGGGGGGGGTCTTCTCACACAGGAGGGCACACAGGCCACAAGATGCCAGCTGTCCTCTTGGGAGTCTTTGTTGGTGTGCTTGATGGCCATTTGAGGTGGCATCAGTTAGCATTTTACGAGGCATAGGTCTGCCCTTGCCACTTAAGTACCACCAATCACTGCCTGTGCCAAGGTTGCACACAGGTTAGGTTTGAGGGTTGCTGCCATCATAGACCTGGGGGTCTTCGCCAGGCCCCCTGTGGGATTTTTTCAGACCACTGGGTGGCGTGGGCTCCTACCCTCAACCGCATGCTGCCAGGGTGGGTGTCCTCAAGTGTAGGACGTGCCAGGACAGGTGGGTGCCACTCGAGAAGAGTATTTTTACACCTGCAAGTGGACAGCTTGGTCAGCACGTTAGCCTGAGCCCCCCCAAAGTCAGCAGCCCACTGTGTGCCCGTTGGCTGGTGCTGGGGGGCATCAAGAAGGTGCAATAAAAGATCAAAGAGGCTTGGGGGGCTTCATGGGCCACATGTTAGGGGGATGGAAAGTGCAAGTGGAGCTGCCCCCCCCCCCCCCCTTCACTCGACATGACAATGGGTGACATTGTGGTTTGCCCTTTTCAGGGGGACATCACAGTGGCCAACGACTCGAGGAGAAGGAGCAGGTGCCCCCCTCCCAGTTGGAGCCCATGCCCCTCTCGTTTCTTTGCCCTGGCACAATCGCAGTCGGCCAATAATAACAGAGGCGCACACCAGAGCCATCCGCCTTTATTTGCCTTTGACGAAAGCTGGGTGGTCTCCCCCTGGGCCCACCGCCCCCTCAGGCCGAGATGCGCAGCGGCTTGCCGTCCTTGTCACCGGGGTAGGCCAGCATCCTGATGCAGTGCGAGTTGGCCGGCGAGATCCAGGGGCTGCTGCTGACGGACAGGTTGTGGTGGGCAGCGAAGGGGGCGGTGGGCCGCCTCTGGCAGCGGAAGAAGGCCTTGATCATGGCGGCCGCCACGCCGCGGAAGCGCCGGCTGATGAAGCAGTAGAGGAAGAAGTTGACGGCCGTGTTGAGCAGCGCCAGCATGTTGGCCACGTCCGCCAGCAGGTGCGCCAGGGGGGCGTTGGGGACGGGCGAGGCGTACAGGTGGTAGAGGACCACGGCCACGCGGGGCGCCCAGAGGATGGCGAAGACGCTGGTGATGGCCAGCAGGATGGCGGTGGTCTTGCCGGTGGAGTAGCCCCTCAGGCGGAAGCGATGGCGGCGCCGGCGCAGCTTGTGCACGATGATGGAGTTGAGGACGAAGAAGATGGAGCAGGGCACCAGGTAGACGGTGAAGCAGTGTGCCCACACCAGGAGCTGCTGCGCCACGTCGCTGCGGTGGTCCTGGCGCCACAGGTCCGGCCACCAGTAGTAGGGGGCGCTGGTCAGCAGGCAGGTCAGGTAGACGGTGACGATGACACGCCGGGTGCGCGCCGGGTACGACACGCTGTGGTAGCGGAGCGGGTGGCACACGGCGATGTAGCGGTCGACCGTCAGGGGCACGGTGATCCAGATGGACGTGTGGATGGCGGCGAACTCCAGCAGCTCCACGGCCTTGTCCAGGGCTGGCGGCAGCGGGCGGCTCAGCACGAAGTCCTCGAGCAGGAAGTCCACGAAGACGATGAGGAGGAGCACCAGGATGTCAGCGGCCGCCAGCGCCAGCAGGTAGTTGTAGGAGGACTTCTGCCGGCGGGCCACCAGCTGGGACAGGATGATCACCGTCAGGATGTTGGCTAAAGGGACACAAAGAAAGAGAGGGAGGGTGAGAGAAGACCCCCCTATGGGAGACTGTGCCATGGGGGGGTACCAGTGAACACCTGCAAACGGGGGGGGGGGGGGGTTACAGTGCAATGCCACACCCACCATGTGACAAAACTCCTTAAGGTTCCAGATTAGGCAGCAAGTGCAGCCATGCAACTGGTGCCACTTCAGTGCCACACTGAACACTGGCACGTGTTTTATGGTGGCAACACCCATTGGCACTCCTGCAGGTTTGGGGGGGGCCTACATGCAGATTAACGTCACACCCTGACGTAGTAATTTCAGGTTAAGGGCCCATCGCACTTCTGGAGTTTACGGGATTTGAACCAGCAGCGAAAGGCGCTATAGCCAGTGCTTTGTCACTCGGAGACCACCGGTCATTGGGGCCAGACCGCTCGATGCCTTAGGAGAACCAGTCAAGACCCTCCAGTTATGTCCTTAGAGGGTCACAGGTCTGCCAAATCCCAGCGGACCCTCAATGTACGCGTCCCGTCCTTCTGTTATGTCCTACTTGGTCGTCCACCAAACGTTAAAGAAATGGCGCTTTGCCCACTCAGCTCGGTAATCTGCTACAGAAAGGCGCTATATAAAACCATGGCGGCATCCCTGTGTGCCTGGAGCAAGTCTGCGCTCGGAGCCCCCCGTATACAAGGCTCCACTGCCGGGCCACCTGTTCTGTCAGCTGACGTCATTACGAGACGCTGTCCCCGGGGCGGGTGGCTCTGTCACACGACACGCGCAGGTCCTAAACGCGATGGCGTCAGTTCCCGTTAATATAGCGCCTTACCGCCCGCCCCCTTCAGACTCCTCGGCGCCCCCTGCTGCCGTCTCCGGCTCTTTTGGGGGCCGCCCTGCTAATCCGCCTTAGCGCCGTTAATCGTCGCCGCCGCCTCGACAGCTCATTAGGCAGAAAAACGAGCCGTCAGTGCCGGTCGGTCGGTCGCCGCGCGCACAGCAAATTGAACGTGCAGAGCACTGCGGGGGGGCGCGTGGGCCGTTAGGGGGGGGCGCTCATCTAGCGCCTTTCACTTCGCCCTTTCCTGACTTCTCCACAATTTCTCACGCCCCCCCGGCACCCCCTACAACCTGAAGAAAGAAATTCAAAATGTGTTGGGAAAGGCGATCGAAGGAGACCCCTGAAGAGAAGCCCCCGTGGTGCCCACTCCTTACCCTGGCACAAGCGAACTTCCACGGGATTTCATTTCGGGAATTTCAGATTGGTTTGACGGGGCAGGCTCGAGCTGTTTACAGAAAAGCCTTCTCATTGGCACACTCTGGCACAAACTACTGCTGCCGCAACGCCGGCCCCAGAAATGGCGAAGGGTTAATGGCTGGCACTGCCAGGGGCAGCCAATCCGGGACTTTTAGGAAGCAGAAGGTGAGCCAGATGTGCAGAGAATAGCTAAAACACGGGAAAAACTTGAAGATACTGGGCACCCTTGGTACTGGTGTCTCGGGCACTAAGCTAAGGGTCTCTGAGCTCATTGAGTAGACTTACGCTGGGTTTTGATGCCAGCCTTCAGGGTGTGAAGTGCAGGGTCGTTGGGCTGGCGGGTACCAAACTCATTTAGCCAGTGGAATCCGAGGTCTGCCTTTCCAAGTGGGCACTATCACCTGCTTCTACCCACAGGGGTAACAGTGGGCCCTGCCCTGGCATGCATGTGCCACATAACGAAGGCAGACTTTGCTGCATGTCACTTCGTCGAGAGCCTCTGCGGGCAGGAAGAAAATGTAATTAATGGCTTCAAGTGGCTAATTAGTTAATGCCATGGCAGTGATGGATAGAAGACGAGCCTCGGGGGGCTCAGCAACAGGACAGGAGTGGCAGGGGAGCGTAGGGCGAGCGACAAGCACTGGGCCACAGCGGCGTGGCACGGCTCAGACCGACTGGCCTCATTTTGTAATAAAACAATGGAAGTCGCCATCAGGCCACCATTGGTGGGATAACCAGAATGACAGCCTCTGGTGCCAGCATCCCTCTGCCACCCTCCAGACGTTGTGGTCCTCAGACAGGTCCATCCAGGAGATGACAGTGCCCCCCCCCCCCCCCCCACAATTCAAAGACATGCGGGCAATTGACGCATCTTTATGCCAGCCTCGGGACGGGTGTCACCTGACCTGTTGAGGGTCCATAAACTGAACAAACGGCAGAGCGTGAACTGACACATGACCAGGTGCCCAGACTGGCATCTGCTGATGCCACTCCGCTCTGCCCCCGCTGTGTCCAAAAAGAGGGACACCAAGAGCAACAAATCGAGCCGGCGGGCGAAAGGCGCTATACGCACCGAACTTTTATTATTCGGCCAATCGAATGACTGGTGAGGGCTCATCGTGGGGGTCTCCGAACTGGCCGCGGGCATCCCCCTTTACTGGGAGAAGAAGCGGCGAGTGAACCGCCAGCCGCTTTCAGCACCGCGGACAGCAACGCGCAGATTTACTCAAAGGGGACCTCGGCGACCTCAGCGGGTCCACGCAGAGAGACAGACAGGCAAGTCAAGGTCACACAGCTGTGACACCGGTGCCAGTCACCCGCAACACAAGGGGGTCCCTGTGAGCCCCACTGGAGCAGACGCGACCCCTCTGTCCTTTAGCATCAGAGATGCCACTTGGCACCCCCCCCCCCCCCCCCCCCCCCCCCCCCAATGTCCCTCCGCCAGCCACTTACCCGGCAGCCCGAGGCACAGCAGGACGCTGTAGTAGATGACCGGCACCGGACCCAGCGAGCAGCCCCGCAGGCTGGTGGGCAGCGCCGAGCTGTTGCTGAAGATGTGGCTGTGCTCCATGCTGTCTGCGCGGTTCGCCCGCCGCTCCGGCTGCCGCTCCGGCTCCTTCCCCGCTTCACGTCGCGTCCTGTCAAGTCGAAGTCTTCCCGCCGAAGCTCAACATGTGCGGCGGACGATCCGAGAGCAGCGCCAGCCAGGAGCTCGTGCATGAGGCGAGCAGGTGCGTGAGGGCGCGGGGACGAGGGCGGCAGGGAGCCGGCGAGCGTCCGCATGAGAGGAGGAGGAGGAGAAGGGCGGCCTGTGTGCGACAGAGAGAGAGAGAGAGAGAGAGACCCCCGGAGGACGTGGGCACCACAGCAAAGCGGCCGCCGCACACAGACGCAGCACCTGCTGCCCGCACTGCCGCCGCGTCGCGCACACGCGTTAATGAGGGGAGAGAGCGCGCGCGCGCGCGTGCCCGCGGGTGGAGAGAAGGGGGGCACTCAGCACCAGTTGTCACCTGCACCTGCGTGCACACGCAGCCCGGGTCCCGGCCCGGCTAAGGCACAGCACGACTGGCACACCGCCGCTGCCCTCTGCCCTTTTAGTTTTGTTTCTGATCTTCTAGTTATTTCACTGGGGGGTTTGGTTTTGGGGTGCGGGCACCTACCTCCTTCACAACAATCGCACCCAACAACCCCGTGCGCGCACTCGCTGACGTCTGCCCCGCGGTGGCATAACGCGGCTCGGCTTAATAAATATTTCAGAGCGCCATTATGAAGATTTGACGTTTGCTGAATTCACCCCCGCCGAGCCGCGCCATCGGCTTTGTGTTTGACAGCGACGCTGGAGTGGGGACAGAAGAGCCTTTACAAACGACATAAGGGGCCGGGGAGGACCCAACTTGTCACCTGCACAGGACTCCGAGGACATCAGGCGGGCATCGGGCGACACGAGAACCCCCGAAATGAACTGCGACCGAGACTGTGTGACGTCTGAGGGGACATGAAAAGGGACCCACCAGGGCAGGACATGAGTGCGGGGGTACTGTGGCACTGTGCAGGCGTACAGGGCGGGGGTCCACCAAGAGGAAGGGCAGAGACCCAAGCAGCCAAGGTCATATAGTGCCCCCCAAACCTCTCTTTGAATCTCATTACTGCTCTGTAGAGCGCCTCTCCACTTCTTCCCTAATTTTCACTTCTTCTTCTTCCTGCTGGGTTCCACTTCAGGGTGTCTTTGGGTGATGCCACCTGCAGTTGTGCCCCCTTTAGTGCCCTCCTGCTGGGCTGCTTTCCCCTTCTCTCAGCGCTTCTGGCGTCTCATCAGTTCTCCGGCGCTCTGCCTCATCCATCCTCATCAGGTCTCCTGACACATGGCGATTGCTCCAGAGGAGACTTCTGCATGCGGGTGCCACCTGACTGCCCACCATGGAGGAGCTACCCATTACAGGGCTGCCTGGTTACCCCCTGAATTCTGCCGTGCCAGTTCTCTTACTAAATGATGTGGAGACTTCAAGGTGTTTCTTGGCCCTAAATTCAAGCGCGGACTCCAGAGGGGTTGGCACCGTCTCATTGAATTCTCACTTCCTGCCCGCCATGTGGCATTTCAGTCTAAAAATGGCACTTCCTTGCTTTATGAATATTTTACCGTAGGGTGATGATATGTTTAAAAATTCATCATCAGCCACAATGTCATTAGTTTAATGTTGCATGGCACTCCCTCAGGAGTGCCCCCCTTGTGTCTGAGTGACTTAATTACTGCACACTTTGCGATGCCAACCTGTCACCTTAAGGAGCAGAAGGGCCCCTGCTGTTGAATGCCCCTGCCTGCTCCCCTTGTGCCCTTTTTCACTTTTCCCTGGTCTCCTCCCTCCCTGCCGTTCAGCTCACTAGCAGGTCAGGAGGTTACGCTTGCCAGGAGTGCCATGCCATGCTGCTCTTTGTGTCCCCAGCCTGTATGACACCCCAGACTCTCCTTGTGTCCCTGGGGGGACGCTGACAGAATGCAGCACACATCTGAGGGGACAGACATTAAAATGGCCTTCATGCCAGCCTATGTCCCTGGTACGGGATGCCCGCCACCACAATGTCCTCTTAGGTCACCACAGCATGTGGCCGCACACATCATGTCATGTCCTTCTATTTCATTGTATGACACGACTTTCCACAGCCAGGGCCTCAGGTGCCAATTGAAAGGGGCACATGGTGGTCCCTGAGGCCCAATTCACTTACAGAATGGAGGATGGCGGTCTCATGGCACTCAGCTGGCGGAAATTCCATCAGATGTGACGTCCTCTGCAGATCTCAGCAAGTCCTGGCAAGAAGAGCTGAAGCAGTTAGGGTGGCCCGGGAGTAGACAGCACTGGCAGCCTGGCACCGCACCACCTTGATATGACAGTGTGTGTCATCTGCCCTCAACCAACACCAGGCAAGGTCACTTAGGTGGACTGGCACAATGGAGATGGAGCAGCCGGGCGTTAACTCACATATGGTGAGGCTGGCAGTGATGGCATCACTACTGGCAGTCAGTCTCTTGGGTTGTGGCATCAAGAACATTGAGCGAGGAGCCCAAATGGCTGGCCTACCATCCTTATATTGCCAAGCAGGGCATTTTGGGAGCTCAGAGAGTCTTTGACTCTGAGCACTTGGGGGGTAAAGAAGGGCGAAATGAGGACTCGTGCCTGCGAGGGCCCCCTACAAGTCCAACATTCAAGGCCTCCTCCTGTCCTGCACACCCGCCAGTAAGCCTGAGGAGACCGCCGGGTCAAGGCCACGTTTCAGTGTGGGGTCTGCATGTTCTCCTGGTGTCTCCTGGAGGTGTTTCTGGGTTCTCTGGTTTTGGCTGACATCTCAAAGGCAGCAGAGGGCAGAAGACTCAAACCTTGTAGGAGTAACCAGACGGGCAGTGCCAAATACCAAACGCCACAGAAGTGACACAGATGTCAGAACTCGGGGACGAGCACGACGAGGACAGGCCCACTGCCACTTGGCTAAGTCCTGCTGTCCACCACACTACTTGGGTACTTATGCCAACTGCCTGTGGCTGTCTGAGTGAAAGTCCCCCTCGGCCAGTTTCAGTCCGCGTGCCCGCTGGGCTCTGCTGACTCCCTCGGACCACTCTGATGGCTCAGGTCCCCCTCAGTCGCTCTCCTCTTTTCCTTCTCCAGCTCTGATTGGTCTTTTTTTGTTATTCGGAGACCCAAACTGCCCCCCAACTCTTCAGCTGGGGTCTCAGCAGCGCGTCATTTAACTTCACGCCTGTGACATGAGCTGGGGTGAGTGCCGTTGGAGAGCAGCCTTTCAACGGGTGGTTTGGTGCCCAGCAGCTGCCCGCCCGCAGCCCTACAGATGTCCGGCGCTCTCCTGCTCACCTTAGTTAGCGAGAGCCACCCAGGAGGCCACAACCCCTGAATGGCACCATCCATCCATCCATTGTCTCCCGCTTATCCGAGGTCGGGTCGCGGGGGCAGCAGCTTGAGCAGAGATGCCCAGACTTCCCTCTCCCCGGCCACTTCTTCTAGCTCTTCCGGGAGAATCCCAAGGCGTTCCCAGGCCAGTCGAGAGACATAGTCCCTCCAGCGTGTCCTGGGTCTTCCCCAGGGCCTCCTCCCGGTTAGTCGTGCCCAGAACACCTCACCAGGGAGGCGTCCAGGAGGCATCCTGATCAGATGCCCGAGCCACCTCATCTGACTCCTCTCGATGCGGAGGAGCAGCGGCTCTACTCTGAGCTTCTCACCCTCTCTTTAAGGGAGAGCCCAGACACCCTGCGGAGGAAACTCATTTCAGCCGCTTGTATTCGCGATCTCGTTCTTTCGGTCACTACCCATAGCTCATGACCATAGGTGAGGGTAGGAACATAGATCGACTGGTAAATTGAGAGCTTCGCCTTGCGGCTCAGCTCCTTTTTCACCACGACAGACCGATGCAGAGCCCTCATCACTGCGAACGCCGCACCGATCCGCCTGTCGATCTCATGCTCCATTCTTCCCTCACTCGTGAACAAGACCCCGAGATACTTGAACTCCTCCACTTGGGGCAGGATCTCGCTACCAACCCTGAGAGGGCACTCCACCCTTTTCTGGCTGAGGACCATGGTCTCGGATTTGGAGGTGCTGATTCCCATCTCAGCCACTTCACACTCAGCTGTGAACCGATCCAGAGAGAGCTGAAGATCATGGCCTGATGAAGCAAACAGGACAACATCATCTGCAAAAAGCAGTGACCCAATCCTGAGCCCACCAAACCGGACCCCCTCAACACCCTGGCTGCGCCTAGAAATGCTGTCCATTAAAGTTATGAACAGAATCGGTGACAAAGGGCAGCCCTGGCGGAGTCCAACTCTCACTGGAAACGGGTTCGACTTACTGCTGGCAATGCGGACCAAGCTCTGGCACCGATCGTACAGGGACTGAACAGCCCTTATCAGGGGGGCCGGTACCCCATACTCCTGGAGTACCCCCCACAGGATTCCCAGAGGGACACGGTCGAACGCCTTTTCCAAGTCCACAAAACACATGTAGACTGGTTGGGCGAACGCCCATGCACCCTCCAGGACTCTGCTAAGGGTGTAGAGCTGGTCCACTGTTCACGACCAGGACGAAAACCACACTGTTCCTCCTGAATCCGAGGCTCGACTATCCGACGGACCCTCCTCTCCAGGACCCCCAAATAGACTTTTCCAGGGAGGCTGAGGAGTGTGATCCCTCTGTAGTTGGAACACACCCTCCGGTCCCCTTTCTTAAAGAGGGGGACCACCACCCCGGTCTGGCACCATAAAGGCTCAAAGGGTCTCCTGCATGTCACACTGGACAGAAGAAAAACAGCCATTAATGACGGACAGCTGGCAGAGCACCCATGAGTGGCCTTACTTAGAGTCATGCCAGGTGTGATGCCCAGCTGGCTCTTACGTTAGACATGGACAGCACTCACCCTGAAAGGCGCTGTATACTGCGCCCCTTTGTCCACTTGCCAGCTAGTGTCTCAGTGCCAACCCCAGCTTATCTGCCACTTGGCCTGTGAGTGAGTGGCACCACTTCATTTCAGTGCAGGAAGATTCCCCCTGACATGAATATTATTGGACTGGCACTGCACAACTTGGCAGTGCTTCTGAACTCAAAGAGCCATCGCTGTGCCCACCTGGGACACACAGGCAGCATCAGCTATTGGCTGTCGTCTTAAAGGCACAGTCAACATTCAACTCAGGGGCACTGCCTAGGGGGCCCACTGAGTGGTCTTGGACTTGCAATGTGGCACTCAGCGCCTGTCATTGAGGGGTCACCTTGGCACAGAGCCACCAAGCTGGAGCCCCACTGGGTGAAAATCAGCACACCCTGCAGTCCCAAGTGCACATCTTGGGTGCATGTGCCAGCGCATTCACACCACCTTGTGATTAAAGCGTCAGCGATGAAACAGTGTGGCGTGTGCCAAGAACAAAAGGCGCCCGACGCTTTAAAGCCCTTTGTTCTCCGAGTGAAAGCCCCTCGGCAGCCATTGAATGAGGCTTGAAGAGGACAAAGCAAGCAGAGCCCGCGGTGCCAGGGACACAACGGCGGCGTTTGAAGATCACCTGGGGCCACCAGGGTGGCGGTGACAGCAGAGTGCGGCACACACTCACACTGGCACGGCACACCGCTTGATTCAGAGGGACGGGACGGTGGTCTGTGTGTGTGTCTATGTGGGAGGGCACCTTCCTGTCCACCCTGATGTCCTGCCACTGACTCAGTGCTGCGCTGCCCCTGTTCACTGATGCCACCCACCCTTTGTTTTTCTCTTTTTTGATGTTTCTTTTTCTTCAGAAATCCCCTTAGTGACGACTGCCACATCTTTGGCCACCCCATGACTTCTGGAGGACCACCTCTCTGACTGTCACACTAACAGTGTCACTTAATTGTAACTTTACACACAGCCTTTTGCCCTTAGGGGGCACTGATGCCATCATCTCACTGGCATCCTAGCTGGTGGCCCCTGATGGGCACTGCAGGTTTCATGTCAGAAGTCATAGAAGAGCCTGGAGTGGCAGGGGCACAGGACTCCTGCCAGGCACATGGTCAGCATGCCCCCTGGGGGACAGTGCCCACTCCTGAATCCCTTCCTTCAGTCCTGTGGCCCACTGATGCCCCCCTTTCTGTGTCACCTCTGTGTCTGTTCTTCATGGATGCCCGGCCGTTTGGAGTCTGGCCTTTCATAAAGCACACACCTGGCTGCCTTTAATGCAGTGTGCCCTTGTACCCTTTACCCACAAGGGTGCACTGCCAGCTTCCCCGAGTTCAGCTGCAACAAAATGGAGCGACTGGCATGCAGCGCCAGGCGTCCTCTGTCTGAGATGAAAGGCCCAGCGGTGGCCATTTGTTCAAAGGTCAGCAGCAATATGGGGCCACTTCAGAGGGTCACACATCAAGCAGTGGGCACAGGTGGAAAGCTATGGGGATCAGACGGCACACAGACAGCCACGTAAAGGTCACTTCTGACCGAGCCTCAGTGCCCGACCTGGCAGAATGTGTTGAAGACACTGGCACTGCAGTGGCACATGAGGCTTTCCTGCCATTCAAGTCAACCTTCTACAATCCCAACAAGACTTTACCCTGGAGGGGATGCCAGGCTGTAGTCAGGCACATTAGGAGAACACAGGGTCACTAGGCTAGGAGGGGGCACACCCAGGCATCAGGGAACTCACTGGGGGAACAACACAAATGAGAAAAAGGTGACACAACTCAGGAGTGGCTGACCACATCGGGATCAACTGCCACCACACCATAGGACGTCACGGACCTGAGGCCACCAACGTGTGCCATTTGACCTAAACACTTGACTAAGGCCAGATGTGCCAATGCTATCTGTGCCAGACCATCAAAGCAACAAAAGGCAACCCGGCTGAAGCAGTGGACTCCCAACAGAATCTCCAGACGGGTCAACACACACGACGAGTACCCACCGTGCTTAGGATCCTCTGTGCCCGCACCAGGGGGCTACTGGTGGGCAACTCGATAAGCGAAGATGATGGAGACAAACCCCGCTGGCACACCCATGGCTCTGGAGGGTGAAGTCACAAAGGGTGCCACACAATCACATGCAGAGGGCGGAGTTACGCCTGGTCACAGAGGTTGTGTCCCATGCGCCCCAGTGTCACCCACACTGCGTCACTGTTGTGTTTTCTGCCCTCCTCGGAGAGTGACACACACACACACACACTCGGTGTGTGCGGCCTCAGCCTCGGGGCTCCCAGGGGGGTCGGCGATGAAGGGTGAAATTAACGAGCAGGCCGTCGGCCCACCGCTCACGTTCGCGTCCACGCCATGTCGCTGCGCGTGCTCGCACCTTCAGTTACACACCAGCAGGGGGCGCCAAACTCACGGCCTGTAGAGGGCAGTACCCACGGGTCACCGAGGCAGGTGACCAGGCCACTCTGCTCACAGTGACGCACAGTCGCGTCGGCCACCTTTTAATCTGAGCCATCTGCTCTTCAGCAGCCACACGTAAACTCGCAGCAAATCAAATTAAAGGAGAAGGACGCGATACCGAGGGGCTCTGACGTCAGCTCGCCGATCTGCAGGTCGAAACTGGGTGTCCCGTCCAGGGTTGGGTCCTGCTTCGCGACAGAAAGACTACGAGGGACCCCGAATGAGCCGCCCGCGGGCTCATCGTCATTCAAAGTAACTGCCGAAACCTTCGTGTCGCAGAGCGGCCACCGGGGCAGACCAAGCGAGCGAGCGAGCGGGCGGCCGTCGGCCTTGAGTCGCCTTGGCGGAGCTCTGCGCCCACCCGACAGCGGCCGTTGGCCCCAACCCACGAGTGCCTCCCCCCGAACTACACCCATCGCCCGAGCGGTAAACCGGCACAGCCTGCACGGCGTGCAGCTGCCACCTGCTGGAAATGGAGCGCCAGTGCGCAGCTGAACAAGCACGCGCACCGAGCACGCGCCGCTTCAGAGAGGCCAGCAGGCAGATTCGGGCGCCGCTTCGCCGTCAGTGCCTGTGGCCGCCTAGCGGGTCTGTCGCCACCGATCCGAGCTTTCCGGACGCTCCGCTGGCCACTCTTTGGAAAAACGTAACAAGCGGGCAGAGCACTGCTGTCAATCATCAGACAAGTGGTGCCCTCCAGATCAGTAACATACTGAGGTGGCACTCATGCCTGCCACGGACCAATCACCATCATCACCGGATGGGCCCCCGAGTCCCACGCTTCTCATCTGGGGTCAACCTAGACGGGCTTGATGGTGGGGAGCCATTACCCATGACTATGCCCCCCCCCCATTCCTGGCCAGAGCGGTGCTCACTGTGGGACAGCCTGGGATGCCAGTCAGGTTCACATGCCCATGAAAGAGCATGGTACTTGGCCAGGGGGTCTTCAGGACACAACCTGGTGGCTGTCCCTTCTTCCTTGGCGGTCTGCTTTTGGCTTTTGCTCCAACTGATTATTTAAATGCACTGAGCTGGGCACACAGACAACTGCTGCCATCTGGGACCCCCATGCAGGACACAAGAAGTCAACAGAGAAATAAAAGAAACAGAACAACCGAGACAAACGAGGGGCACTCCAGGGCTCAATCAGGCTCATGTGGAAGGCTGGCACCCAGTTGGGCATGATGATGGCAGGCCAGGCGCCCCCTCCTTGTGGAGTGAAACACAGAAGTCAGGGGTTCAAATAACTTCAGACTTGACAAGGAGGGCACTTTGAGAGCACAGCTCTTTACTGAGGATCAGGCGGGCACAAGCTGGGCAGGCAGACGAGGACAGTGGGCCAGGCGGGCCCCCAAGTCTCAAACCGGCGTCTCGTCCGCAGGCTGCGCTTTCTTCTCGCTTTTAAAGTGCTCCTCAGAGATGTGTGCGCTCCTCTGGAGGTCCACCATCGGCTCCTCTGTGAACGGCCCACCCTGCCGGGCGAGGATCATGGCCCGCAGGAGAGGGGGGTAGCGCACGTAGCGCACCGTGGGCTCCGTCACGGCCGTGAAGTCTTTGAACGCCGCCTCTTCGTGCTTGGGGACGAGGCGCCAGTCGTGGTACATCACCTTGTCGATCTCCGTCACTCCGGGGTCCGTCTTCCCTACAAATGAAGCAAAAGCAGGTGAAGTCAGCCCAGTCGGAGACACGGGTTCAACTGAGAAAGGGGCAGCGAGAGGGTCTGGGCCCAGCAATGCCCTCGCGTGGCCACCCGGACTCTGCCCGCCTCAACCGGCTCCCTCGTGCCGTATTCTCATTGGATCCCGCCAGGCCCCGCCCACTCCCACAGAGTCTCATCATTCCCAGCGTCCTTAATGGCAGCACGTGTGGAGTCACCACAGGGCACAAGTCAAAACGGGCAAGGACCTCGGGGCACGCAGCCCCTGGCATTCGTGAGCCTGAGTTCAGGGTACAAGTCGTGGCAGCACATCATCCAAACCCCAGGCTAGTGGCCTGGGGTGGACGGCATCACATGGGCACGGGGCAGCACTGGCTTGCAGGCAGACAGACAGACAGAGATTTGGGCATTAAGGGCACTGCACGGGCAGTAAATCTCATGAGGGCCTTTAGAAACCCAAACCTACAGGCTGTCGGGACTCGGTGGGCTGTCACAGTCCACCTCCGAGCCCAGAAGGCCATCCTGACGTGGCACATCACCGAGACATACAGCGGCCATGCCAAGGCTACAAGAAGACAAGGGGCACAACAGGATGAGACGGCTTCAGAAACAGAAATGGAAGGAAAGAAAGCACTGAGAATGGCAACTGGCACTCGGTGGGCTCCAGTCAGTTGCATCAACCTGCCGTCATGGTCTTAAAATAAATGAGTCCCACATTAGGCAAGTGAAGTGACACATGACACACTCAAGAGAGGGAAACTCGCCACCTCAGACGCCACTGGGGACAGCAAGTGCCACGTGATGCTGGTGGGCCAAGCGGGGAGACCTGAGAGCGACGGGCTGAATGTGACTGGCACAGGCGACGCTCCAAAGATTTCACCTGTGTTCCTGGGTGGCGCGTCTTTTATTCACTTTAAGTGCCACCGTGACGTTTCATGTGGGCACCCATCTGAAAGCCTCCAAACTTCCCGAAATGTCCACCTCACAAAACACACCATTGTTTAGGACCACGGGAGAGCGAGGGGCATCTGTCTGGTCACAGGTCCCTGGGGTGACCACAATGACTGGCAGCCCAGGAGCCAAAGAACACGCGTGCCCAGTCACCTGCTTGCCACATCCAAGAAGAGCCCAAAGTGACAGAGAAATCGAGTGGTGACCTCCACACCGTACTGGCAGAGGGTCCAGGGTTCAAGTCTCACGGCCCCTGGGGCTCAGCAGGGGTCCCGTCCCACTTCCCCCAAGATCACGCAGGTTAGGCGTGTGACAAATAACCTGCACTCTCACAAAAGAACAAGGGCAATGGCAGCATGGCGAAGGGCACAGCTGGACTTGGCAGACACAGTTAGGCAATATGACTTCAAGGCTGGCACTCAGGAACAGCCTGGGCTGGACGCGGGACCCCTTGGTGCGTTTTAAAGCTTTTACGCCGATGCTCAGTCGAGCAGACCCCCGGCGTGTGTCACATCAGTGAGTGTGACAAGTGTGACAACTAAAGACGCCCAAGTTATCCTTCAGGGCTTTCAAGGGCCAGTCACCAATACCACAGCAGGGGCACACAGGAACGAGCCAACGCAAAATAAGCAAAGCACCCAGACGTCGGTGGGCTCACCTCTGAAGGTCAGGACCCCCCAGGCTCTTCCATGGTCCATGTTCTGTAAAACAAAGCAGACGTTTAGTTCATCTCACCCTCAGATGGCACCACTGCACAAACTCACCAGCTCTCACCCATGGCACCCGATGCTGGAGAAGTCACGAAATGTCACTTGATGGCAGAAGGTATTCTCCACGGCCCTGGACACCAATGGGCTCCCCCCAGTACCAACTGCCCACCCTGAAGGAGAGACTGACACCACGCCACTCCTGGCACGTCAGCTTCTTGGGTGCACTGCAGACGTGGCATTGCTTGGGCCTTTTGCTTTACCGCCACACTATAAATTCATAAAGGTGCAACTAAAAAGCTGCGGCAGGCATGCGTGGTGCCCCGTGCCCACTCAGACATTAAAGGCAGAAGAACACCAACTGCAGAGTCTGCCAGCCTGTGCCAGCTGCACAAAGCTCCTCACACTCACCTCAGCCGTGTAGTCCACCTTGACCTTCGTCACCGTCCAGTAGCAGGGCTCCTCATGCTGGCCGAGCCACGACTTGCGAGTGAAGAGCCGGCCGATCCCGAAGAGCCGCAGGCCGCAGAGCAGCGAGAAGAGCCGGCTCTCCCTGCGCACGTCGTCCCAGGCCAGCACCGGCAGGCGCTTCCCGCTCCAGGGCCGCGTCATGGTCTCGTAGTCCAGGGCGTACTTCTGGGAGTCGCGGGGACGCTCCTTCAGGGCCCGGTGCTCGCGGATCTTGCGTGCCATCTCGGCGATGTGCCGCACGGGCTTCTTGCGGGTCATGGCCGGTCCGACACTGCAGAATGACAAGTGTGGCTTAGCGGTCAAGGCTGTGCACTTCCACCCAACCCGTCAGTCCCACTAATGACACCCGAGGATGTCACTTCACTTGCCTGTACTCCCAACAGGAAAAACAAAAGGGACCTTGTAAGTCACCTTGGACAAACGTGTCAGCCAAAGAATACAGTCCTGATGGAAAAGGCACTATATGGATAGGCAAGGGCCGTACTTAGCAGTTTGGGGGCCCTATGTGGTTCAGAAATGTGCAGGCCCAGAAGGCAGGGGTCCATTGGGGCGAACCCCCCCTGGAGCTCAGGAAGGTGTTCTAATAAAACGTCCGGAAAAGGCCTTGGATGACCAGTAGGCCTACATGTACGCAGAGTGCTAACATATTGATTTAGTTCTGGAACTGGTAAAGGCCGGTAGTATGGGGATATTTCATGATTTTATGGGGATCTCTCTGAATGAATCCGAACCGAATCTCTAAAATTAACGTTTGCTATACGGCGTGACAATTTATTAGGGATTTAGGTGAAGATTGCAATTTGGATAATAAATTATCATTGTTAATAAGACTAAGAGATGCACTGAACTGAATTTCCTGGGCACAGACGGCTGCAGTGCCAGGGGCCCCAGGTCCACAGCCCAAAAAAAAACAAAAAAACACACATTTGTAAGTCCGGGCCCCCCCTCACGGTCGGGGCCCCCCTGACGGATGCGTAGTTCACAGTTGCCTAAGAACGTCCCTGGATAGGAAAGGCGCTACATGCTGTACATAGGCAAGCAGTGTGGTGTAGTGCTTAAGGCTTTGGACTTCCAACCCTGGGCTCGTGGGCTCAAATCCCACCCGTGACGCGGTGTGGCGTCACTTCACCCGCCTGGACTCCAACTAGAAAAACAAAAGGGACGGGGACGTCACCAGTCGTATGTACTTCAGACCTTGTAAGTCGCCTTGGATAAACGCGTCAGGCCAAGAAGTAAAAGTCAGCAGGCTCAGATTCACGTCAATACCTCCTGGCAAACTCCGGTGCCCAGGTGACGTTAGGATGGCCCACGTGAGAACAAAGCCTTGTATTGGTGTCCATGACTTACACAGCACACATGGAGACGGCGGTTCACATCCCGGGTCCTCTCAGTGTGGGCATCCTGCCGCAGTACAGTGTGTGTGTGTGTGTGTTCACCTTGGCAGGCGAGGGACTGGCGCCCCGTCCAGCTGTGGCTCCTGCCGTCCCTTGTTTTAAAGTCACGTGCACACGCAGAGTTCACGTAAAGTCTCCCTTGCAGGTGCCAAGCAATACGTGACGCGGGTGTCAAATGTGCCAGCCGGACGTCTGCGTGCTGCGCCACAACTGACCGCCAGTCCGGTGACCTACCAAACCGACGCCACCGGGGCATTCAGGGAGACCAGCCTAAAACTGTAACCAGGGGTGTCGAGAAGGTGACCACGACCCTGCAGCAGCACTGGCCAGCTGCCTAGGGTTTGGCCATGGCACTTTATAAGGCGCTATATCATTGGGCGTTCACATAATGTTCTGAAGCCCCACGCTAAGCTCAACTGCCACGACGCACTGAACGGCTACGCGAGGCGGCTCACCCAACGTCAAAGCAGCGGGCGGCAGCTGCTCGGCCGAGTCGAAGATGAAATCAATGGACGACCTTCTTCCTCTTCTTCTTCTTCCTCTGTCCGCTTGACACTCCGCAGCCCCACGCGACTTTCGAGAATCCGTCGTGTACGTCACCAGAAGGCTTCCCCCGAGAAGCGCGGGTCTGTTCTGTACGTCATATGCACACTTCCCCCTGGAAACGGCTCGTGCAGCACGACAGTTCCGCACCTCTTTACTTTCCGCTCGAAGGGAGACGCGCTTTTGCGTGCGACAGTGTGACGCTACTGTTGATCCTTCGAAAGAGAGCTTTGATAGATAGATAGATAGATAGATAGATAGATAGATAGATAGATAGATAGATAGATACTTTATTAATCCCAATGGTCGTCTTTGGGCAGGACCCCGGTTCCAGGTCTTGACCTAAATGGAGGACATTTGCTTGCATTCCTCAGAACTCCTTGGTCTTATTCCTGGTGCTCCCTTCATCAGAAAGGCCAGCGGGGTCTGCTTCATCCAGAGGTCACATCATGGTGCTTTAGAGTGTCAAAAGTGAACAATATGGACGCTGGCAAGGACTGCAGTGTATCATCTTCATGTTCTCCAGCGGAGGGGCTGGGCTGAGCTGATTGTGTTTTCCATGATGAGTGATTTTCTCCAGATGAGTGCCAACCATTACCACTGAGGGTACATGTGGGTGACCCAAAGGTACACCAGAGCCACTTGAATGCAGATGATCACCATGACTGGCTTATGGGGGTCACTCAGTCATGTGGTGTGCCCACCTCCCAGGTTCTCAGCCATAAGGGCACTTTTTACAACCAGGCTATGGAGTGGGGGAGAGCACACCTTCATGCCAGAGGGTGGTAAGCAATGCCCCTGTCCTTAGAGCACTGGAAACCATTTCCCGATCAGATGGCAAGGAGAGGCAGAAGGCCACCAGGTGGCAGCATGTGCTCCTTGGTCTGCTGAGGCTGTTGAAAGGCATGGACAGGCAGGGCTGTCGGGGTGTCATTGGGTCACTCCTTCAAGAGTGGCACCCTGAAGCCCCTTGGACGTCTCATGGTGTGCGCAGCTGCTGTGGTTTTTGTTTCCTTGAAACACCCGGTGGGGTGTGACGTCACCAACGTGGCCTTTTTAAAGGTCATTGCTGTCCACCTGGCGCTTGGCAGAGGTTGTGGATGCATGCGGTGAATGAGCAGGGCACCTCCTGCTTTCTCTGCCACTTGACTTATTAAACTGGCTCAGCTTGAGGACTTCGTCCCTTCTGCTGGTTGACAAGCCGCCTTCCTTACTGATGGCAGCATAGACGGGACGGGGCACCAGGCTGAGGTGCCAGTGAGGTGGGTGAGCCAAGCTGACTGGACGGAGGCTCTTCAGGAAGGTCCAGACTTCCAGTGTTCTTTTTGTGGCCACCCGTGCCCCACAACTTGGCATCTTTCTGGGCATTGTCAGGTGCCTGTAAGCCTGTGTTCACCTTTCAGTCCACCTGGTCAGTGCTGCTTGGCTCACTCAGGGCTTTGGGACGTGATGACACGCACGCCAGGTGGGTGGTCAGCTAAACACCCACCTGTCACTGAGGACAATACCCTGTGACCTGCTCATGAAGTCTTTCATACACGATGATGATGTCCCACGGTGCGCCTCCACCGTTACACACCACCAGTCCATCTTGGGCTCAGCCAGGGCCGACACGTCTGGTTATAATGAATTCCAACATGTGGCACCTGACGTGGTATCTTACAGCGTTTGCTCATTCACTGAATTGCCAGTGGGATTTTCCGGCTGAGCCTGAGGTGGTCTGCATGCTCACTGGCCCCCCCATGTGACCCAATGTGTTGTGGACTTTGAGACCACCCTATAAGCCCAATGACCTCTGCACTGAAGGTCAGAGAAGTCAAAGTTCAAACGGTGGTCCCGAACCCCCCACTGCAGGTCCTTTATGGTTGCCAGCTGCCCAAAGTGATTCCGGGGGATTCAACTCTTTAATTGTGTGACTTCGCGCAGGTGTTTGCAGCGTCGACCGAGGAGACCCCCCAGAGTTCCTGGCGCAGTGCGTCAGCGTGACCAGAGCTCAAGATGATCCCGTGCTGCTCCGGGTCCATATTTACGGTAAGACGGCTACTCTGGGCTCTGGCGGCATTACAGTGAACCAAGACAAAGACTAAATGCTGTGACGGTGGGCAGACCACCTCCCGAGTATGATGGGTCCACTCCACACGCATCAGATATGCTGTCAAGATAACGTGGAAGCCATCTTTGATATTTGGACGGCGTGATGTCGAGTGAAGTCAGCAGAAGACACGGAGCCAATCGTGTGCCTCACTGGCCGCCATTCGGGGGGCACACACAAAGACACTTCAGGCTGTGGGGTGTCACCCTGTGGCTTATACAGCGCCTGTGCTCTGCCCATTCATTCAACACGGGGCGTCTGCTTGTCGTAGCGGACTGTGGGGTTGGCGCTTGAGACCACCTTCGGGTACGTGGACACTGACCCACTGGGCTTAAGCAGCAGCACCACCCAAAATGTTTACAAGCAAATCTCGGTTTCCTGGTGTCACATAAGCCCCGTCACTCAAATGACAAGACCCACCTGCCCTCCGTCCCTGGCACTTCGTGTGACAACACCACAGAGAAAGGAGACCACAGACATAGAGCTGAGGAATGAGAAGTTACAGAGAAGCAGACCCATCAGCCCTTGGCCACCTTGGACGGGCTGGCATCAAGCTTGGCACATCTCACACGCACGTTCTGCCTGCCTCTGATGCCATCAGCTTGAACACGCTCACCCTTTACAGATGCAGTGTCACTCAGTGGATCACAGGGCCGTCTGCTTAATTTTAGCACAAAGGACTGGCACCCTCTGGGCGATGCCAAGTTCAGCTCACTATCTCAGTTTCACTAATGGCCATTAAATAAAAAGCACCAAAGCTCTTAACAGCCAATGAATGAGGGGGTGGGCAGGCGGGTCTTTGGTGCCCCTTGCTGTCATCGCTGATGTAACTGTTGGGCACAGGCTTAGGTCTGGGTGCCCGCAGGCTGGCTTTTGCTTTGGTTTGCTGCTGTTGTTCTATTCCAGGGGTGGTGAACGCCAGGCCTGGAGGGTGCAGGTTTTCATTCCCAGCCTTTTCTCCCCTTCACTTTAATGGCCGCGTTAGAAGAGTTCAGTCCTCTCCATCGATTCCTTTCTTCATTAAATGACAGCCAAGCAGAACTGAGATGTGAGACGAGCAGCTGAACTGGGGCTTCAGACTCCAATCACGTTCTTAACGAGAAGCCGATTCTCGCTGTTAATTAAAGCCCTTATTTAATTCCATGGCGTCTTGCTGCTCTCGTTCGGCCACAGCACACATTTTTTGTTTTTCTGTTCTTTCTAAGAGATGTTTTAGTGACCTGAGAGATCAACCTTACCAAGGCCATCACCGCTCTTTAGTTTCAGATACCGTGTGGCGGGCACAGGGGAGCCGGTCATGTGGTGGCTTGTTTTGTGTCTCATTATTGGTTGGCTGCTAATTAAAGTAAAAGAAACAACTATGGGGCCGAGTCAAGTGAATTAAAGTCACTAATTACGAAGATGGAGGAAAACCTGCAGCCACTGCGCCACTCCAGGCCTGGCGTTCACCACCCTCTTCTAATCGGACCTCAGGAATTTCCATTAAAAAAATACGACACTGAAGACGTTTGGCCTTCACTATAAGCAATGAGGGGCGACGAGTGGGCACGGGGGGGCTCACCTTCTAGTCGGTCCGGGCCGAGGCCTACAATGTGAAGTCAGTAACGGGAGAAGACTTTACACAGACATTAGCCAAAGCCCTTCACGTGGACAGTGGGGAGCCACCAGCAATGTGCAGCATCCACCCGCATGATGGCATGGCAGCCATTCTTGTGCATCAGCGATCGGTGGTGGGGGGCAGAATGACAACATGGCTGGACATCAGGAAGCACCCTACTCATTAGTACTCGGGACCTTGGCTGGCGGTGGGCGCCATTAAGAGGAGCACAGGGTTTGCAGCGACCCAAACCTTTCCTAGGTGGTCTCGTGCCCCAGCCTCCGGTGGAGTACATACCTGTCGTGAGGTGCAGGCGCCACGGCGGTGGAGTACGTCAGAAAGGCATGCAGGACTCATGGAGGTACAACAGCAGGGTCATCTATTTACAGCACATCATCAAAGATTTTTTCCACAGAAATGGAAGCATATGAATGTGTCAGGAGCATGCAAACAATCAGGGCCAGAGCGGGGTCCGGGTGGGGACATGAAGGGCGTGCTTGGTGGCCTGGCTTGAGCCAACGCCAGTCTGCATGCGCTTCTGCCAGGTTTGCTTTTTTGTTTTCTGTTTGACTTTTTAATTCTGAAAATCTTAAAATGAAGCCCAAGATGTCATTTGGGAGAAACAAAAGCCGACTGCTATGAAGAGAACGCAGTGAGTCATTAGTAACGCGCACCTGTGTGTGTGAGAGGTGGGCTTGTTCACAAGACCCTTCCCACTGCCGGCCAGTCCAGAGGGTCTCCAAGACGGCACAAACTGTGTCTCTGTGTTTTCCACCATCCCTTTCAATCCCAGTTTAGGTGCCCTTTGCAATCTGCCAAGTGAAGCTCAGTCCAGACGCACCGCGTGTGTTCAAACGTGACGAGGGATTCAGGCAGCAAGCTTCTCGAGTCCATGGAGGAGATGAGCACAATGGAATACGGCAGAAGTCAAGCCGATGAGCCAGCGCTGAAGAGACCCGCCACACCATTCCGACTGCAGATAAATGTAGGAGAGAAGCTGGACAGCGTGAACGCACTTCTCTCGCTCGTCTTCCCAACGCTCTTGTCCTTAGTCTGTAAATGAAGGTGGGGACCAGTGGCACGTCTACGAGCTCCTAAACAGAACCTTCCTCTTGACATCCCACAGGCTCAAGTCCACCGGCAGCGCTTCCTTTGACAAGCCTCTGGGTCTGAAGCGCTGCCATCAGAGTCACTTCCCGAGGAGGAGGAGGAGACAGAAGGCGAGTTTGATGCCGAGGCCTTATCGCTCGTTTCACTGGCACCGCTGTTCATACGCAACACCCAGCCCAGCTTATACTTGAGCAGATGTTTGAGTCCGGGGGGCAGAGGAAGGACACTCAGCGTGTCCACACACTCTGGCAGGAGCTGCCGAAGTCGGGCACAGCACAGATACTGCAGCGAGGTTGGGGAGAAGCAGGAGCGGATCACCTTCATGCTGCTCTTTGCTGCGGTGGAGCACACCATCGGGTAAAACTTCTTGTCGTGCAGCTTTGTAGCAGCAACACCTGGCAGACAAAGACAAAAGAGTGACACAGTCAGGGAGTCTGCGGACAAGTGACATGACGGCCTGCACTTCTGTCTGAAATGAGGGCCTTGAAAGGAAACTCTCAGCTCATGGCATTCCACCACAACAGAGGAATGCTGCCGTTTAAATCACCCAAGGTAACGGGCAAATCATGAGGCACCTGCCCTCATGTGCCACCTATGGCACCGGGGACTCAAATCACAAAAGACGCCAGTAGGACACCCTGCCAGGTCTACATCTGCTCTGCAGAGGGGGCCGCTAAGAAAGAAAGAAAGAGCTTTCGGCTAATGTCAAGTCATTCACAACTTCACTTCACACCAGGGAGGAGATCCTTCTTTGCACGGACGTACGTGGGGTCGTCCTGAGGAGGGTTGGTCACTTTTGTTTTTGGAGTTATTCAGCCTTTCCTGACATTATAAGGTAGTGGTGATGGCCAAGTGGGTCTTCGTGGTGGTCACAGCATGATGGAAGAAGCTCGTAAGTACACAAGACAAAAACCGAGCAACTCCACTGACCAATGAGGAAAGGCTGCCTACCAATGAAAACGTTGAATTAGGACCATGTGATTTTAATGGCAGGTGTTGTCGATTTGTGAAGTGTATATTTAATTTATATATATTATATACACACACGTACTGTGTGTGTAAAGCTCAGAGATCATTAATTACACGGGTGACATCATTTTCTCGATTTGCTGAAACCTTGAAACACGTGACATACACGTTTTTTTCCATAGTTGATGAGGTTTGCTTACTGAAGTGGAATCAGGCGACTGACCAAACTCATGGACCAGAACCTATCAGGACATGAAACCAAAACACAGGCCGACCATAAGATGCAAGTCGTATATGAAGGAAGAACAGATCTGAAACTAAAGATTTTCTGTGCGCACAAAATTTCACCCACGATGTTTTTAGGTGGTTTGGACAAACCTGGATAATCACTAAGCGAAGGATGTTAACCTTTACAGCACAGGAGCACAGACATCATGCGCCACACACTCCTGGCTGTACTGCTTAGCAATGATCACAGAAATCATGGACCGCAAAGACCTACCTGAATGACAAACAGAATGGTGTCATGGGAGAATGCAATTCATTTCAAATAAGTTAATAACATGATGAGAACAAAACTGTGACCACTAAAAACGACGTTTCAACAATTCTGAGAGACCAAGGAATAACTGGAAAGAAAAGAAAAGCTAAAGTCAGACTGTGACAACGCTAAGGTGACGGAGAGCCTCAGGTCAGCACACACTAAGATGCAGGGACTGACCGATGAAGAGCTGGCCAAGCAGAAAGGCCCAAGTGTGTGAGGGCGGCCAAGTGGCAAATATAAAGGCCACACCATGACATCCTGCACGCCAGCAAATCCAGTATCACTGTGCCATTTCAGGCCAATGTTCTTCTTTGCTCATCTTCCTCACCTGCTGTTCCACACTGTAGTTTCTTTGTACCGCTATCTTCTCGTTTCTTTTATTTAACACGGCTTTCTCAAAGCTGCCTATCTGGTGTATCCCTGTTAAACTGTATGTGCACTGAATTATCATTTTCCTCATGGCTCTGCAGTCCATGCTAATCCCTACTATTCTCTGCTGTTCTTTTTTCGGCTTTTCTGTGGTGGTGATCTGCGGGGCACCGTGCAGCACCTACACTGAAGGCCAGAGGTCCACATGACCTTCACCATTGAATTCTTTCACGTGAGGCCATATGGAGATCATTGGTGTTAGGTAGAATGGGGCTGGGTGGTCCCTTGGCCTTGGAACCCCTGTCGGTCCTCGTGGCCATCTCACCTCACTTTCTTCTTTGCCTAACCTTATTTTTGTTTCATATAAACTTTCCTCTTTTTCATCATGTAAAACACTGAGCTTCACCATTTCTATGAAAATGTGCTACATAAATAAATGTTGCTGTTGCTTTATGATGATCACCATGTGACTTAAACATCGTTTGACAGGATCTCTGCATGCCCCCTTCTACTTCTAGATATGATGGGGTTACAAAGCCAGCTTGATGAACTGTCCCTGTCCCTGACTGTCCCTGTCTGAATACTCGAATGGTTTACTGAGCCAAACTGTTTAAGGTCACAAGCACAGGACAACTGCAGTGCACGGTGGCCAACAATTTGACTTTGGTGGACCAGCCAATTGACTTTGCACCTCTGAACTGACATTTTGTTTGACCAGGCAAGTTAATGAATTGTGACTTGATCTTTACTAAGCGCCTCTCTTTTCAAACTGACTGAACAGTGAGACCAGGGCAGGGATGGCAAAGCGCTCTCATAGACACCAGTGGTCTACCTGGAAGACGTCTGTCTGTGTGAGGGTGCCACTGCAATCGGACATTAGTCAGCTACCACACACTAAAGGTAAGGCCTGGCCTGAGAGTTTTTGCCCAGCCTTTGCCCGTTCCTGTGCCTGGTATCGAATTCATACCTATGCATTTTCGATTCTTAAAGAAGGTCAGAGTTCCATGCCAGGTGTCTAGATGAACTCCAATAATGGACCCTTGGCCAAATCTGGAAGAGAAGTTCACTTTATCCCCTTTGTGATGCAGTAAGCCTGAAATAAAATATATAATAACCATTAATCCTCAAACAGGAAGAAGTATTCCATAAACAGAAATTAAGTTCAATAACAGGCCCCATCTTATTTATAGACATATTAAGACTTCCTCCCTAATCCTGTACACATCGGAGACATTCACCCTCAAACCTGGCATTACACCTACTACTGACTTTGGAGAGGCAGTGTACCACCGAGGATGTCGTCTGGCACCTGCATCAACAGAACATAATCAACATTTAAAAAATCCAAACTATTAAAACAAATGAAGAAATAACACAATCTTAAAAGTGCAAAATACACAGTCTCCTCCAAATGATTTGTAAGAGACAGTAAAACAACCTTCTATGGTGTACACATATTGGACAAAGGTGTCCAGGAGGACTCTCGTCACTGCGGGACCCTCAGCAGGTCACAGAAGGTCCAGACACCCTGCCTGTTTGCCAAGTACCAGATGCCCAGTTCAGCGCCAGGGCACTTGCTGGTCCTTAAATGTGGTTTATGGTTCAACATGTGCGGAGTATCAGAGTGGAGCCACGGTGGTAGTCTCTCCGAGGTCACAGGAGGGGTCCTAGCATCTATTTAGGACACAAATGCTGCCGTCCCACTTACTGTAATCCACGGGTGACCATTTCAAGTTATGGCTTCATTATAATCAATCAGTGTCAAGCGCCGGAGAGTGGACTCCATCTGTAACCCTTAAGGTCAGGTTTAAATAAAGGCCTGCTGCTGCGATTGTTCACAATTCAATTAAGGAACAGAAACATCAACCTCGGTGAAAATCAAATCAACTCTGCTACATTAACAAGAACAAAGGTAAAAGGGGCAAACCTCCCACATCCACACACAGACAGCACTCTGGGTTAATTACTGAATGGCCACCTTGGGTTAAAATGTCAGGTCACGACTGTGACCGAACACACTAAACAACAAGCAAAGCATCGAAATCCAATTATCTGCCATATAAGCCTTCCTACTGCTAAGCTCAAAGGGTGGTGTGATGTCAAAAAAATTTTAAAAAAAAAAACGACTGAAAGAAAATAAAACGAAGGTCCTCTAAAACATCAAAGTGTGTTGTGTACAAAGCTACGTGTTCTTGATTTGATATAAAGGCTCTGAGCACCGACATTAGAGGTAATGCTCTTGCTGTCCAAATCCAAAGCCACGTCACGTCACGTCTGCACATTTCCTCCACGTCCTAGAGTTTTCATCTCATATCCCAAAAACACGCAGCTTAGGTTCACTGGCAAGTCCGAAATGTCCCAGTGAGTGGACTGGTGTGCTTTGAGGCATCGCTGTACTGCTGGGACAGACTCCTGCTCCCGTGGCCCTGAAAATGGCTAAGAAGAAGATGCCAATGTGCATACAGGGAGGGACAGCAACAGAGGAGGGCAAAGTCAAACCCAAGGTTAGGGGGATTAGGCAGAAATCAGCGTGTTGTGCAGGACTAACCTACAGCGTGGTGTGCGCATTGTAACTGGTACACACGTTGTCAGTGGGTCCTTGCGTGTGTGTGAACTGTTAACATTTGAATGTGATGAATGCATATAGCGCTGAACTGGCCTCTCTGTACTGTTCTTTCCTCTGCATGTCCTGGAGTACAAAAGAAACAACACGATACAGCAACATGGAGACTGGCGAGATCGGGGGAAAAAAGTAATAAACACGCAGTCACGGATTACAAGTGCAAGATGTTATGCAAATGAATATGAATAATAGGAATAATGTTGCATCCGTGCCACAATGTTTTTCGAAATGTACTATACAGGTCATAAAATGAATAATTCCAAATATCATATATACCTATGTCTCTTTTTTTTTTTTTTTGACATCACAGACCATAAGGCGCATACTAATTCAGGGTGAGCAGGAACAGTCAATAAAACTGAATAAAAAAAAACATTCACATGACGGTGAGATACGAAGAAGGAAGGCCGATTCACCAGCGTTTGTGTGTCAGGTTTTATCCATCCAGATCAGAGAATGTCCAGTTCCATTGCCTCAAAACACCACTCACATCTCCAGTTACTCCCAGTTTGAAATAAAAACTAACTGCGTCAGATCCCTTAGGATGTATCGTGATCGTGACAGAGAATAAAAGTGAAAATAAAAGGCTAACTTTCACAAGTCCTATAAATGTACACCGTCTGTTACAGATGTAAACCAAATGTACGTGTGTACTGTATGACATTAACAGTAAGAGCAGCTCAATACCGAAAACGGCAAACATAGGAGTCAGTGGGGATCGAACTGGGGACTCTGGATTATAAGTCAGCAGATCTTACCGCTACACCACGGAGGCTGTTGTCTCGTCCTTGAACCTTCTGTGAAAGTGTTTATTTGATCTTTGGACTTCAGGCTTCACACGTTATATAGTTTAGATAGATAGATAGATAGATAGATAGATAGATAGATAGATAGATAGATATTATGCTAACATTTTGTCATTTACTACTAAAATATGACAAACATTTCTGTTTTAACGATGTGTTTACACAGATTACTGTAGAAACAGAACACACATGAAATGCATGTGTTCCAAATAACGATCTCCGATTTCCACTCTAAAACTCCAGCACTTCACTCCCAGATAGTCGAGGCTTGAGCTGGGAGAACTTTGTGCTCGTTCTGCGATGGTGGGGGGGATGGAATAGCAGGCTGCTTGTCTTTATCGGCACATTTACAGCACAAAAGACGCTGACGGAGGGGTGCGATGGGATTTAAGGTGGGCTCGATCTACAAGTTGTTTCGTGGCTCTGGTAATTCTAGTGTTAAATAAATAGTTAGAGAGGGGGCGTGCTAGTCTGGCTGGATCGGTGAATTTGTGATGCGGGCGGGCCTCGCTTAAGTGCCCAGGTGAGGAGTTGTCCGCATCCGTAATTGATGCCGGGAGCTGCTAAGTGCCACACCTGATCCATGTCCCCGTGATAAATAATAGAAGCGCGAGGCGGCTAAAGAGGAAAAAGAAAAAAAAAAAAGAACGTGAAGGGAGGTTAAGGGAGAAGGAAGCAAGAAGGAGAGAGCCGGTGCAGGAGGACCAGAACGAGCAAGTGCAGGCCAGCGCTGTTTGCAAGCAGCTGGGGTGAGGCGAGCCTGAGTGGGGTGTTTGGCCGGCACCCGAGGGCCGACGGTAGTGGTCACTCCTGCTGAGCGCTTGTTTAGAGCAGTAGTGACCGGGAGAAGGCAGAGGGAGTTGGGGACTTGGGAAGTGGAGGTGTGAGCGTCTTGGTCACTGGGGAGCAGAACTGGAGCCAGGGATCGGATAGGCCACCAGACCAGTATGGTGTAGAAGGTCAGCTGCATGTAGGGTGACTCCCCTGGCGCATAGCCTGGATGGGAGAAGTAAAAGAAGACACCGGGCTTTGTTTTAAAAGACGGCTTCCAGCCATTATTTTAACCTTGGGTTTCTAAAGGACTTTTTCTATTGGATTTTAACCTCCACCTTTCACTTGTTTTTATTGGATTATTTATTTATTTGAAGATTTCTAAAGCACTGCACTTACTTATTTGAACACGGTTTTGTTGTTGCCGTTTTAATAAAAGCACTTTGCACATTTTGCACCATCTCCTTGCTTCATTATTGTGCCTCACTGCCTAGCTCATCAGTGACATTACTGACGGTGTCGGGTTCAAGAGCTCCCAGAAGGAAGATGAGAGCATGGAGTAGAACCCACATCGTCACAGAGCTGAGGTAAGAAACGAAACCTGAGAAATACAGCAGTGCACACAGGAGCGCCGTCCGGCAGCACAACGGCAAAGACATCCAAAAAACTGGAAACAGAAAATAAAGCAGCATGCCAGTCTAGAACATACAGATCGAGAGGATACCTTTGGATTTGATTTTGGGATGCTGCACAAATCTTAATGCGTGAGACGGCAAACACAGGAGCACCAAGGAAAGAAACAGAAAAACCAAAATCTGTGCTGAAGACTCCATTCACCAAAACAATAGCTGTGCTTCTGAACAATCCGAAAATATTTAAAGGAAATCCCATACGGACACTGGGAGGGCATGACAACCTCCACAGACATGGGGAGACATGCCAGCTCGAGGTTTGGGCACGGGATTCGGCCGCAGAATGCGAGATGTGGCACCGCTAATCTCTGCACTCCGGTCTCGCCACTGGCTCATCAGACTCCGTCAATCACTTCAAATTTCATCCAGCATTGATTTCAATACAAATGCAATTCAATGTCTTTTAAGATTTGAAGAGCCGCCTTTTGCAATACCTCAGCCTCCAACATCTCCGTTTCCAGTTTCACTTGGTGGCACAGAGGTAGTCCTCGTTACAACTCGGGTTTGACATTTTGCTTTCGGCCTTATCCCACAGCAGGAACGGGTGGCAAGAAACACTACTGTGGGATCCAGCAGCAGAAAAAAAGTCCACCTCTGATTCGATCTTCTCCTTAATTCGGGATTTCCCGCACTACTGTATATCCATCATGGCCCCAAGTGACACTGCATAGGGTCTCAGGAGTTGTTATGGCAGTTTAAGTTTCTTTACACCAGAAGAAAGAAAAAAAATAAAGCATGTTGTATACAAAGAAGCTTTTCAACAGCCAGGTCTTAACTGCAACAAATGTCATAAAGTGTAGTAATACACGACTTGCGGTGACTTTTCACCTTCCCTCCCTTCTCCTTGATCTCCCTGATAATTCAGCTAAGACCCGAATTCTGACGAAAGGGAAATGATGTAAAATAAAATTTCTCATGTGTTTATAGCACCAACATATACAAGTTTCAGGATTCAAAACTCCAAAAATGATCCTCCACCCTCAAATGAAGGCCAAAACACGTCAGAAGGCCTGCTAAGGACACCAAACGTACCTGTATAGGAGAGACCCCAGCTGTCTTCATCTTTGCCTAGAAGGCTGCAAAATGTGTGCCGGTATTTGTCAAGATTGACATCAGAAGTTCCAATTCCTACCATCTGACCAAAGAGAAATTGCTGGTTACTGATTTGAACTTTGAGCACTCCGTTGCCAGACAAACATTACGTCATTTTAACTACCCATAAAGATATAAAGACAAGAAAATCAGGAGCTGGAAACAAAAAGGGAAATTCTCACAAGTGGAGAAACAATAAAGACTTGTATGATGAGGCCCATAATGAGCACCCAGCTTTAACTGGGACATCCAAGTGGACCTGACTGACTGGATACCACAAGACGTACTGCGCACTTTCACACTAGGTGTAACCTCCTAATAGGACTCGCTCATTCATACTCATAAGGAAGACCGTCTTCACACAACAGCTCATGGGGATGTCCAATGGCACCTGTACGTCTCTGCCTACGTAGCATCAGTGCTTTTGGTCTTAATGTAGCAGACCACTCTTCTTGGTTTGTATACTGTTACTGGAATTAGGCAGAGGACATTCAACAGGACCAGAAGTTGGACTACACGAAAAGTGCTGTCAAGGAATAGGCCGAGTTCAAAGTTGACAGAAACAATGCACCGAGAAACCAGGACCCAAAACGTATTCCTAATTACAGTCAAATGCCACATTCTTTAAGCCTGACATACAAACCCACCTCTAAATACTGCAACTGTTTTTGTTTGTTATCCAAAATCTTGGACAACCAGTAAGTGCGCGGCACTGCTGCCAATTCTGCATGGCCTGCACAAATTTGAAAAAACTGGAAAATACAAAATGCTGCATTGTTGTTATGTTAAATATCTTTAAAAACAGGCTTATTCCTGCAAAAAAGAAAAAGAAATGAATTCTCTATGCCCTCTCACCCAGGAGGGATGACAAATGAGTGGAATTAACAACCCTGAGGCAGAGAAAATGAACCCAGAAGTGAACTTCCTACCAGTGTACTGCTGCGATGTCTAACTGGTCCAGACAGCTTTGCTCCTTGGTTATCCGTATTCAAATCTCTGGCCAATATTTATGCACTCAACTTCTCAAATCAAATGTTCAGGGATTGCGCGTGAAAGCCAGTTTGACATACACAAGTCCCAGTTTGAGTGGCTAATGGTTGGTTTTATACGCCATATTTAACGCTACTGTCATACGTTTCATTTGATATTTTTATGGTTCTTTTCACACACAACCCTAATTGTCGAATATTAATAATCATATCAGGTTTAATTGCAGGAAATTGCCAGGTCACTTTCTGAGAATGTAGACTTGGACTTTAGTTCCCAAATAACCTTGCAGTGGTTACCAACTATAAAATTTCTTACAGTGTATACTTCTAAGAAAGGGACAATAGAGACATTTGCTAAGGAAGAATGCCTTTTTTCTGTCCAGTTACAACTCATCTTGTTGAGTTTAGTTAGTTTAGTATGCAGTTCGACACACATTACTGAAAATCTTCCTCCGTGTACATCTGTATGAGGTCTCGTCATCACAGGACCGTTCTCGGAGCTCTCTAACATACAGCATATTGCCCAGGGACTGATGGCTCAAATCTTTTACTTATCAGATCTACTTATCACGACATAAACACACCGACACTAAAACACTGGTAAACGAGTTAGATGAATGACTGGCACTCATCACTCACCATGTCAGTGCCATACACAGGAGAAGTCATTTTAATCTCCCAGAAGTGCTGCCCTTCGGCCAGCTCCTTGTTGCCCCGGATGGCTGCTGTTCCACAGCTGTACTCCATGTGGAAGTTCACTTTGCGGTTATCACAGCTCAGCAATGTGGCGGTCGACTTGTTTCCATCATCCCACACCCACTCAAACTCTGGAAACACAAAGGAACATCATTTGTCTCTTCATTTAAAGAGTCACCGTCCACAATACATGTAAGCTTTCTCATAGATAAGAGGGTCCCGTTAGAAAAGTGCCACGTTGTTGTTGGTTTTTAGTTTCTTTTTTTATATGCAGTCACATGAATAAAAGTTTCAGTAACCCAACAAACACACAAGTTGTTATTTCTTAAGAAGTTACATAAGAAGGGTGAATCTTGAAAGGTACACTTTACATTACACTACACCGCATAATTATGTATTGATGGGTGAACACTTCCTGAAAGACACAGTTGTCCAAATGGGGTGGGTTTGAGGATACGACTGTAAGTGAATGAAAAGATGGAACTCTGGAGAGAGCAACATACAATTGTCCGTGACTGAAAACTGGAGCCCTGTTCCCCAGAGCGAGGGACGGGGCTGTACGGTGGTCGGAACGGGGGGGGAGAGTGGAAGGACGCCCAGGGAGGTCGTCCTTTCTGACCCCTACGCCTCTCTGGAGAGAGGGCGGGAAAGCAGGCCCGAGAGGTTTGGTCGGCACAACCGGTAATGATCCTTCCGCAGGTTCACCTACGGAATTACGACTTTTACTTCCTCTAGACAGTCAAGTTCGATCGTCTTCTCGCCGCTCCGCCAGAGGCAGCGAGTGACCACGGCAGGGCTGATCTGAGGACCTCACTAAACCATCCATTCGGTAGTTGCGACGGGCGGTGTGTACAAAGGGCAGGGACTTAATCAGTGCAAGCTTATGACCAGCACTTACTGGGAATTTCTCGTTCGTGGGGAACAATTGCAAGCCCTGGTCCCCATCATGAATGGGGTTCAATGGCTTACCCACACCTCTCGACACATGTTGATCCATTCAGTGTAGGGCGCATGCAGCCCCAGACATCTAAGGGCATCACAGACCTGTTATTGCTCAATCTCATGTGGCTGAAAGCTTAGCAGCCGCAATAGTTTTACACTCCAGTACATTGCGGTGAATGCAGGTAACAGTCAGGCGGGCGGGCAGGTCAGCAGGCGTTCTCATCCTATGGTCTTAGAGTTGGTGGGCGGCGCTATGTCGTGCGTATCCCATGGTTGTCTTGCGTGCCCTGGTCAGCTGCTTAGTGAATTTATATATATATATATATATATATATATATATATATATATATATATATATATGTGCAGTTTTGTTCCTCTATTATTACAGTTTGCCATTTACAAAATTACTCTTAAGCTTCTCTTAACAAAACAGTTCAAAATGAACAGAGTGAGTACGTTGAGATGAATCACTGAATTGGCTGATAGCAGGGACACAAAAGACCCCCAGAGGCACTTGCCCTAATAGAGTGACATGTGACGCTCCTCTGTACCTTGGTCATCTTCTCCACAGCTGCAGTCTTTGACACGATGGAAGCCCCTCAGTTTGGAGTTGTATGTTGGCTCTGCCTGGGAGTCACAGCTGCAGTAGGACTCCCCTGTCACTGGAACTGGACTTGGGACAGCAGGGGTTAATGATGGCAATTCTGTTTCAGAATCTGAGTCACTGAACTTGAATGGAAAAACATAAAAAAAAATAATACACAAATCAATGTTAACCTTTGGCAAAGATCAAAAGAGAGATATCATTAGGAATTTTAGGAATATCAACTGAACTGTACCAAAGTGTAACACACAAATCTATGTTTACGTCAATCTGCTTTTAATGAACACGTTAGAAAATAAAAATCACTACATGCAGTTAATTTTGAACAAACTCTGTTTCTGTTTGACACATGAAACTGTAACCATCTACGACAGACTAGAATGGGAGTTAATGCTTGAGCTCACTTCAACTGCAGATCTTAACTACGCATGGAGAGTGCCCTTCTGATGACATGATGGCCAACAGACAGAAAGGCAAAAGAGCGCCATTTCTAAAGATACAAGTCTTTATATCATCGAAGAAAAGGAGCACCCGTCAGTTACAGAGGATCCAAGCTGAGGTGTGATGTGTCCGTCTGTGGAAGGTTCACTGTCTCAGCCTGTAAATCCATCCTGAACACTTACAGTTTACTACAGCATACGCTTAGCAGGGCGTTCATTGGGGAAACGTTTACTGATTACTTGCTTTAAAACCTCTTGGCCATCAGTACAATTGACTGTGCCCCACTCAAACCCCCCCCCCCCCCCCCCCAAGTTATTTTTACAGTAATGCTGTTAACTAGTGGGGTTTTTTGTTTTTCTGATCACACAGACACAGACACCGAGGTGCACCTCAATAAATTAGAATATCATTGAAAAGTTGTAGATTCATTACACACAGAGGACGATTTTGCAAGAGTTTATTTCTTTTCATTTTGCTGATTACGGCCAACAGGTAATGAAAACTCAAAATTCAGTATCTCGGGAAAATTTAAATATTACATAAAACCAATTTAAAAAAAAAAAAAAAAAAAAAAGACTTTTAATACAGAAATGTTGACCTATTGTTGAAATGCATGTCCATGTACGTCCGCACTCAACACTCGGTCAGGGCTCCTTTGGCATGAATGACTGGCATGGAGGCGATCAGCCGGTGGCACTGCTGAGGTGTTATGGAAGCCCAGGGTGCTTTGATCACGGCCTTCAGCTCATCTGCATTGTCGGCTCTGCTGTCTCTCATCTTCCCCTTGATAACGGGGTTGAGGTCAGGTGAGTTTGCTGGCCAATCAAGCACTGCGATACACACCATGCTCATTAACACCAGGTATTGGTACTTTTGGCAGGGTTGGCAGGTGCCAAGTCCTGCTGGAAAATGAAATCAGTATCTCCATAATGTTTTTCAGCAGGGGGAAGCATGAACTGCTCTCAGATTTCCTGGTAGATGGCTCTACTGACTTTGGACTTGATAAAACACAGCGGACCAACACCAACAGATGGCGTGGCTCCCCAAATCATCACCGACTGTGGAAACTTCACACCAGACCTCAAGCAACTTGGACTCTGTGCCTCTCCACTCTTCCTCCAGACTCGGGGACATTGATTTCCTAATAAAATGCAAAATTGACTTTCATCTAAAAAGAGGACTTTGGACCACTGAGCAGCAGTCCAGTAAGCCCAGGTAAGACATTTCTGACGCTGTGCCCCTTTTTCTGCTGTCACATTTTTTCCATCCACTCAACTCTCCATTAATATTCTTGGGTAGAGCACTCTGAACAGCCAGCTTCTTTACCAGTGACCTTTTGTGGCTTCCCCTTCTGGTGTGGGGTCTCAATGACTGTATTCTGGACAACTGTAAAGTCAGCAGTCTTCCCCATGATTGTGTGGCCTACTGAACCAGACTGAAAGACCACTTAAAGGCTCAGGACCCCTTTGCAGGTGTTTTGGATTAATTAGCTGAGTGGAGTGGGGCAGCAGGAGTCTACAATATTGAACTTTTTCACAATATTCTAATTTTCTGAGATACTGAAAGTTGAGTTTTCATTACCTTTTGGCCATAATCAGCAAAATGAAAAGAAATAAACACTTGAAATATCTCACTCTGCGTGTCATGAATCGATAGAATATAGGCGTTTCACTTTTTGAATAAATTCACTTTGATGATATTGCACCTGTGTGTATATATATATATTATTGTTATTTAATTTTGAGTAGTGGCTGGGCCATCTGTGTTGTTATTGCTGTTAATGTATTAGTAAAACTAAATAAGCACATAAACAAAGCTTTTTTAATGCGTTCAGGCTAAGACCAAACAACTTAACCGAAACAGAAAAAAAGGAGAAAAAAAAAAAAAACCCTGATGCTGTAAAGGTTCTAAGCAGTTTACCTGCCATAGACAACCATTCTCAGCACCGCTTGGGCACAAATAACAGATGGACCAGCTTCCTCAGGGTACCCTACTAACTTCACTTATTCTGCACTTGATGACATTCTTTCTAGGCGTCTGCTCAGGCGGGTGTTCGTTTCCTCAGCGTTGCTGTAACCATCGCACACCTTCAGAGTGGCTCACTCACCTGCAGTCGTTCGTATCCAAATTCTTCCACATCTGAAGGCAGGACAAGTGCCCTGGATTCAGTATCCCGGCGAACACCACTCCAAACAAAGCGCCAAGCACGACTGTTCCTATTCCGACGAGACATAGCACTGTACAGATTTGATCTGGTTATAAGAAAAAGAAGAAAAAAAAAGGTTTATGAATTAATTAATGGAAAAAACTTATTTAACATCAAAAGCTTAAAACAAAAAATAAAATCATCCCTCTTACAAGTTCAAGAAAACTAAACTCCACTTGATAGTGTCACGATGGATGGGCAGACAAATTATAACTCATTAAAACTTTCAATGAACCATGCATGGATTTTTTGCATTAATATAATAAGATCACACAAATGGGGTGCAGGATTACAGAGGCACTAACTAACCCAGTAACGACCACTTTGCTAGGTAACTTTAAACAAATAGGCAGGAAGCACAACTTTACATTAGGAATTGCGGTCTTGCAGATTGTATTGAAAATAAAAAGGTACAGAACGTGTCGGTCCGTTCTTGACACCTAGAAAGCCCAATATACCCTCTATTGATGGGGATTCTGACTGGCTGCTAACATTTATACTGACATGAGTGAAGATGTACACTTAAAAAGACATGAAGTGGTATTCCGTATGTGTATTTCCCCTTGGGGATTAATAAAGTATCTATCTATCTATCTACCGAGTTTTATGCCAATGTCAGGTGCCAGGGAGTACGAGTTCAGTGTCAACAGGTACAAACCGGACGCGCCCCCTAAGAATAAACTGAAATGAAAAGCTGCGCTGTGCATCGGCACTTTAAAGTGCGGGACTTGGCAGAGATCGGGCGTCTCTTGGTGCAAAGCGACTTTAAATCGTGCAGTTCTTAATAGAAGGACTTAAGTTCGGCCGCCGGCTGGGTGTAGTCTAGCAAACATTACACCAGGACCCAGCAGTTAATACGAGAGGTCATGATGTAGTCGGAGCGGTAATGGTCACACGTTGACGAAAGGTCGTTCGCTGCAGCCACGACAAATGTCCAACAGACGGGTACAGAATGACACCCGCTCCCGTGACTCCTTTTGCCATGTACGGGGCCAGGCTTCGAACTCAAAATTCTGTTTTTCGCCCGGCCTCTACACTTTAGGCCTCTCCACACTGAACGCGAAAAGGATAAAAAGGAAGCGACCAGTCAAGGGTGTTCTCGTCGAGTTTTAGAAATGATGTAACGCTTACCTCCGTCTCGCTGCGCGTGTCCTTGCCGTGACACTCCCCGAGCTACTTGGGATCGGCGCGAGTCTTTCCAGTGAAATATAGAGCTGTAACCAAATATAACTGGGGCCCAGTGTTCTCTGACCTAGTTTTTTTCACAGACGTAAACAGTAAATACAGGAGTCCCACCCCGGCGGCCACATATTGGTCAGTACACGGCACGCTCCGCCTTCTGCTCGGTCTAAATGGGTAGAAGCTGACATTCGCACCGCCCGCTCCACACGCATATCCCTGCGCGCCATATCTACTTCCCGGTTAGCGTCCACTGAGCGGGAGGATGATGTCACTACCATACAGTCTCTTACATCCGCCCACTCCACGCTATACTGCATCTTACTGGATGGCTTGGCTTGACGTCACTCCAAGCGCTGCCTGTTTTCCGGGTGCACTCGCAGGGCAATTGGCCCATTCAACTGGTTGTCAAATCCGCAGCGTTTGTGCGGGCAGCAGGCGGAGTTTGACGACATGGAGGGGGATGAGGGTAGGTACGGTACGGTACGGAACGGAGAGTTGGAGGAAGTAGACTGGACTCGGTTTGTAAATTGTTTTTGCGTTGTGTGTGCTTCAAGTTAATGGAGGCTTTAAAGTATTCAACCTTGAACGATACTTTGGTTGTTTTCAGTCACGCCGCACCATCGACATGTTACGCTGCGTTGGCTTCAGCGTTTTCTCGTTCATCTCTTTTTCATTTGCTACCTAAAGTGTCCCCGGTAGACAGAAATTGGAAGTACGTGGAGTACATCAGCCAAGACACACGGCGCAAGGCCATTGTTAACGTGGTCATCTGATCGGCCATTTGTTTGCGGTCGATGATGATGATGATGATGATGATGATGATGACGACGTGGGTGCCCTGAGGAGGCTCACGTTGGCTTGAAAAGGTGCTGAAGCGTGATGTCCTCCCCTGTCCTGATACGGTACACTTGCAGCTCTCCCCCTGTCCACATCCACTCTTTCCTACCCCTCGCTCTGCGCCCGAGTAGCTCGAAGCCGTCGTTCGCTGATGAGTTGATACATAGAGGCAGTGAAGTCGGTTTAAGCCCGCTGCAGGTTTAACGGCCGTTTCCACTCCGCTGGCACCGTTATAAACGATGCATGTTATTTGGGACCGTTTTTATCCCAGCAAAGCAAATGTTCTTCCAAATCCCTGAAAACGTTTACTACAGAAAGTCTGAAAATAAACAGCCGCAGCCGCCTTGAAGACTCCTGACCATGGGACAGTGAAGCGGAGGGAGGGACAGGAGGTGACATTGTCGCACCTGCTTAACTCAGTTCAGGGTACGGGTGGCTGGAGCCTGGCCTGGCAGCATTTGATTCTTGTCAGTTTAGGCTTTTCGGTAGCACCTTTCACTTGAGTTTGTGAGGATGTTTTTAATCAAATACCAGATCAGGACGGGACATTTCCAGACTTGCTCCTTTTGTCTGTCCTGTTAAGAGTGCACACATGTGGAGATGGCCTTAGCAGTGGCTGCTTTAGTTGGCAGCTAGCAATAGAGTGTCAGTTTGAGCTTGGGTTGTCCATGTCCTCTCATCCAATGATTCTATAGTTCTCAAAGTATATTGTCTATCCATTCTTGTCATAGAGAGAGAAACAAACAACCCAAAACCCTCAACTCGGTGGAACTCTCATTCACTTAATGTCACCACTGGAAATGTTCTGTGCGTTCATTCACATGTTAGAGCTTCCTGTCAGAAAAGACTGGCCTTGGTCAATCTCACGTGTGTACCATTCATTGGGCAGTGAGAAGATGAATACAGTACAGGCTTTTGTGTACGGTAGTGAGTTCAAGGACAAGTTGTATTTTTACAGATATGAACTGGTCACTCAAGAAGGAGCCTGCAGTTTATCTTTACCTTTAAACTTTTAAGTTTGAAAATTCATGTTTTTCATTGATTAGCAGCTCTCTCTGTCTGACTGAAATGCTATCAGTTTTTTTGTAAATGTGTAACGTGAAACAATCTGATTAATTTCCTGGACTCGGTTAGTGCCTTGTTCCTTATATTGCTATTTCGTAGTTTCCTGTACATGACTTCTGCTTCTTCTTCTTTGAATGCATTTCTTGGTGGAAATAACATGTCAATGCTTGACATTGTAATCTGCTGATTTTTCTTTCCACTGTCTTGCCAATTTTTCCATTACAACATTTGCTCAGTTTTCACTCATACTGTGTTCCCTCATATGTGAGTGTGACTGATACAACAAGACCCCAAGCCTTTCTCTTAAACCACATAAACTGGTGTCTTTATTATCTGAGAGGAAGAGGATGGACAGATTCCCTCGCCCATTGCCTCTCTCGAGAGCTCTTTCCCCTGGGTGCCTTGTGATGTCTCTTCCAGTAATAGAGGCCAAGTGTCTTTCATGTCAGCCTGTCTGCTTTATTGTAATGTTTGAAGGGAGCGTCAGTGGAAGTGGTGGGCGTCTCATTCGGTCCCTGGCCTCTTGAGTAGTGTCCTGTGTCCTGCCACCCACACCTCTGTTGCTTCCTGAGACGAGAAGATGACCAGTTGTGACGACCACTTGAGTCCTCATCCTCTCTTTTGGTGACTTTTAGTGTGCTCAGAGCAGGTTGCTGCAGAGGAGTATCTGACCGTTCTCATACCTTGAAGTGGTGTCCTGTGGTGCACTGAGCTTTAGGTGTATTGTAGAGGAGCAGCTCTCTGCCATGATACGCCCAATACGGAGGATGGCCAGTGACAGAGAGCACAGTGTAAGCCGTGTACCTAATGTGTTAGGACCTGTTGAGGGCAGCGACTCTGTCAATGTCCAGAGGTGATTTTGTTATTTGGTCATTTTTTGATTTGACATCTTTTCTAATGTGTTTGTTTTCACAGATAAGGACAACCTCTCCTCTGTTAAGCATATTGTGGTTGTGCTGTCAGGGAAGGGAGGTGTTGGCAAAAGTACGGTGACTGTTCAGTTAGCTCTGTCTTTGAGGCAGGCTGGCAAGAGGGTAAGTGGCATCCTTGGTTCTCTTGGAAAGTGCGAGAAAGCTATCAAGTAAATGGGGTGGGGGGGGGGATCAAGTCATGAAAAGATATGAAAGGGGAGTCACGTCACATCAGGTCACGGTGTCTTCACTGTTATAAAACAAAACAAAAAAAAGATCAGTGCTGCATTTGTGGTTGGCCTGTGTGAATTCTTTCAGAAGTCTTGAACAGTAATGTTATGCTGGTACACACACACACACACTCGCACACACACACACACACACACTCCATCCATTAACTAAGTCCACTTAATCCAGTGTCATTGGGGGACAGCTGGAAGTGATTTTAGGTGACGTGCTAGTCGTTCACAGGCCAGTCGTACGGGACCACCTTAGAGTCACAAAACAACACGTCTTTGCAATGTCAGGAGAAAATGGAGTACCTGGTGAAAACTCCACACCCACACAACAGAAAGCTTAATAAAGATGGACATTGTGCCACCCAAAGTTGGAAAAACGGTACAGGTGTAGGTGAATGAAATCATGAGCGAAGGTGTGTTTTTAAATACAACCCCAATTCCAATGAAGTTGGGACGTTATGTAAAACGTAAATAAAAACAGAATACAATGATTTGCAAATCCTTTTCAACCTTTATTCAATTGAATACACTACGACGACAAGATATCGAATGTTCAAACTGATAAACTTTATTGTTGTTTTGCAAATCTTCACTCATTTTGAATTTGATGCCTGCAACACGTTCCATAAAAGCTGGGACAGAGGCCTGTTTACCACTGTGTTCTATCACCTTTCCTTTTAACAACACTCAATAAGCGTTTGGGAACTGAGGACACTAATTGTTGAAGCTGTGGAGGTGGAATTCTTTCCCATTCTTGATTGATGTACAACTTCAGTTGCTGAACAGTCCGGGGTCTCCGCTGTCGTATTTTGCACTTCATAATGCGCCACACATTTTCAATGGGAGACAGGTGTGGACTGCAGGCAGGCCAGTCTAGTACCCGCACTCTTTTACTACGAAGCCACGCTGTTGTAACACATGCAGAATATGACTTCGCATTGTCCTGCTGAAATAAGCAGGGACGTCCCTGAAAAAGACGTCGCTTGGATGGCAGCATATGTTGCTCCAAAACCTGTATGTACCTTTCAGCATTAATGGTGCCTTCACAGATGTGCAAGTTACCCATGCCATGGGCACTAACACACCCCCATACCATCAAAGATGCTGGCTTTTGAACTTTGCGCTGATAACAATCTGGATGGCCCGGAGGACACGACGTCCATGATTTCCAAAAACAATTTGAAATGTGGACTCGTCAGACCACAGCACACTTTTCCACTTTGCGTCAGTCCATCTCAGATGAGCTCGGGCCCAGAGAAGCCTGGCGGCGTTTCTGGGTGTTGTTGATATATGGCTTTCGCTTTGCATGGTGGAGTTTTAACTTGCACTTGTAGATGTAGTGACGAACTGTGTTAACTGACAATGGTTTTCTGAAGTATTCCTCAGCCCACGTGGTAATATCCTTTACAGAATGATGTCGGTTTTTAATGCAGTGCCGCCTGAGGGATCGAAGGTCATGGGAATCCAGTGTTGATATTCGGCCTTGCCGCTTACATGCAGAGATTTCTCCAGAATCTCTGAATCTTTTGATGATATTATTTGGGGATGCTCCTTTTATACCCAGTCATGACAAACACCTAACCTGTTCACCTGTGGAATGTTCAAAACAGGTGTTTTTTTGAACATTCCTCAAACTTTCCCAGTCTTTTGCTGCCCCGTCCCAGTTTTTTGGAACATGTTACAGGCATCAAATTCAAAATGAGTGAAGATTTGCAAAGCAACAATAAAGTTTATCAGTTGAACATTCGATATCTTGTATTTGTAGTGTATTCAATTGAATATAGGTTGAAAAGGATTTGCAAATCATTGTATTCTGTTTTTATTTACGTTTTACACAACGTCCCAACTTCATTGGAATTGGGGTTGTAGGATTTGATATTCGTAACCAACACATCCTTCCAGAGATATCCGAAGATAGAAACTGGGAAGGTAACAGAGTGCTGGACCAGGTGTGGTATATTGATGACACGTAATCTGAGGTGTTGGAGTTGAGAGCCGTCAGTAGAATTCTAGACGTATCACAATGCCATTAAAGAAGACTGGGGCCCGTTGAGGGACATTCATTTATCATACTTGGCTGTTGTTCAGAACGCCGGCAGTAGGATTTAGAACTTTTTCTGATCGTGTGAAGCTTCATCTAGGAAAGACTTTGAAAAATGAACAATAGGAAGATAGTGGTAAGGGATGGAGTCTATCAATGTGCCACAGATGGCAGAAAGATGGCCCAGTATCTCTGACCTTAGGCCCATCCAGGCTACACATCCCTGATATCCTGAAGAGATTCATCAGAAGTACTTTTGGAGGTGGGAGTTGAACTTGTCGTGACTAACGATACCCACTAGCTGTCCCCAGCATGCTCTCACTATGGCTTTGGATGTCCAAGGTTTGTTCATTGGACACTCCGTCAGTCTCCAGTGACAGCTCAGTGTCTGTCTTTACTCAAGTGTTCAGAACACCAATCACAATGCATGATTACAAAGTCAATTGTTGACCTTTACCCTAACCCCCCCCCTTTAACCCAAGCTCCACTAATGAATAACCTTCTGCTCAAACATGCAGGCAAGCACAGAAATCCAATCACAATCCTCTTCTTGGTTTGAGATCATGAAGGCTGTACCTCCCAGTCATTCCTTTCCAGGTATCACCATCCTTCTCACGAGAGTACTGAAGTCTTCTACTGTGACCGCAGAGTCGGCAGGGGACACCCGTTTGAGTGCCAGGTCTACAGCAGTGTCTCCAATAGTTGTTGGGCACATTCACAGTACTGTCCTTTCTGTAAAGGACAGTGTGACTAAAACAAGTCTGTTATGCACTGTGTACCTCCTCTTTTCTGCATTCCCCCAAGTCCCTGTGGCCTCTGGGGTGAGGGTGAGACTTGTCAGTCGACGCTCGTCTGTTTCCATGTCCAGTCCTTTTCATACAGTTGAGTGTGACTATTCACGTGCGCTGGCCTTCACTGTCAAGATGTAAAATATTTGAGCATTGCCCCCCTTCACCCTGCCTGTGTGGCAGCTCCATGCTGATTATGTGGGCCTGTGGGTGTTGTTTGGCAGCTCTCACCTGTAGGCTTGGCTCCAAAAGGGTTCTCTTCGGTTTTTGGCTTGTTTGTGTGTCCAGAGCATCCATACGAGTAGCAGGTCAGAGTTGGAAGCTCCTGATTGTGAAGTTTGAATTGTCCTTTGGTCAAATCCACACAGAATGGTGGGCCTGTCCTTGAGGGAAGTTTGACCCTTTGCTGTTTTTGGAAATTCTCATAGTGGATTAAACATGCACAAAGTTAAGGGGGTTTCTTATCGTGCCAGAACCTGAAGAGAGAATTCATTCATTTTATTGAACAGAATGGACTTTTGAAATATGTTATTGACAGGCGTTTAAAATCATTCAATTCCAGTTTTCCACTCGATTCAGAGAAGGCAGCAAGGCTCGTAATTGTAACTCCAATAATTGAGCCGTATAACTACGTAAACCATTATGCTGGTCTTCAGTTATGTTAACTTTCTCCTTTGGCTCCCTTGTCCTTTGCTGAGATTGTCAGCGCTTACTTATCCTTCAGCGGGTGTGCTGCACTCACCGTGTGCGGGCCTGCTTGATCTCGGGATAAATAACAATGCTGTAGGAGGCAGAACGTCTAGACGTGTTCCAGGCCACTCGGCCATATTAGAGGCTGTTTAAATGGAGCCTAGCTACCTGTGGTTTGGCCTGCTGAAGCAGCTCGTCATGTCGCCTCTCCTTTGTGTGTTTGCTCTCTAAATTGCTTTGTGGGCTGTTAATGATGCTCTGGAGATTGATGTTGAACTGGTTTTCATCTTGGTGTCCTATTGGTCGCACTTGATGTCGTTGCAGATCTTCCAGAGCATGATGAAGGATCTTGGAATGGACATGTCAGCCCTTTGTTGTGTTACTCCTGAATCATTGGCGTTTCTGTGAAACTGTGGAATTTCTTAGACACAGGCTAGACAGTCAGTGGCCAAGATGGCAGATGGGCTTTTGAATGGATGTTTTTTTTCCTAATAATTTGAGTGCCACTGATTTATATTCCTGGTTTATCTGTGTGCCAAAATTCTTTGTTTTTTTGTTTTGTTTTTTCCATTTCTGAGTAGTCCGTAGGTTTTTAATTTTGTTCAAGTCATGCCGTGGTGACCTAGTGAGCGGTGCTATTTGCTCATAGCTCAGTCCTCATTCTGGCTTGGTCATTGTCTTTGTGTACTTTGGGTCTTCTGCTGTCCCCACTCACTCCATTTATTCACGACTCAAAACCGCAGAGAGTGTGCTATGCAATACACCATCCTTTTGTTGTGAACAGCCGTGAATTGCAATACATCTCCTTGGAAAATGGATACAGTGGATGTGCTTATAGGGCCCTTATTGTCCCGCGTACAGTACAGTGGAAGTTTAACTTGCTTGTGCCAGTCAACGTGCAACACGTCACCTCTCTGTGGCACCGTCATTAGTGAGTGAAAATATCTGACCTGGAAACGTTTGTCTTCCTTACCTGAAAAATCTCCAAACACGTTTGTCATTCCCACTGCAAGGTAAACCCAGTAAGACATGCAGACGTCTCTATAAAGGACAGGCCTTCACCAGACAGACAGACAGAACATCTCCTGGTGGTTTTGTCTTCGCTGAAGAGGACAAAGCTTTAGGGCTTAACTTGAAGTTTACCATTTAAAATCAGTTGATCTGCGATGAATTCTCAGGTTCTCGAAAGGCTCAAGTCATTTCATTTATGGTGCCTCAGCAGTACGTCTCTGCTCACGCTTGTCTCATAGACCCTCTTACTGCAGTAAATAACAGTCAGACGATGAAAGATGTGACACAAGTAGATTTTGCCCCTCAGGTGGAGGAGAACTAATCTCTTCTGGACTTTCATTCATTTTCAGCACAAGTAACTTTGGGCTTTTGGTGGAACAACAGCCCACCTTAGGGGGCAGTCATACACTGAGACATACACATTCCAGTTTAGGGCTTTGTGTTGCCAGCCAGCAAGACAGAGCTGTCAGGAGGTTGTTGAGGATGACGCTACAGAAGCACAGCAGTTCTCTTCTGGGTCTCATTTGTAGAAGGCTGCCTGACATCAGCTGTTGACTTTGTGCGAGCCAATTCCCTAGTTGACGTCACTCTTTATCAGGACTGCAGTAGAAGTGGACTTGGGGGTTTTCCCACCCTAACCACTCACACCACTGTGTCCATGTTGCAAAAACTTCATTTAGGTCTTCTTAGGTTAATTACACTCACTGGCACCTCGGTGAAGCGCCTGAAGCCTTTGGGATACATTGATGTGCAAGTAGCACCATGTGACCGGCCTGTGCCAGTCCCGTCACACACAGCTTATGCACAGGTGGGTGCCCAGACATGTGAGTAAGCTCACCAGGGTATCGGCCACTGGGAAACACCATAAATTAGAAGGACGTGCGGAACGAGACGACTTACCTGCCAGGGCTCTGTGGGCCTCAATATGTAACCCCAATTCTAAAAGAGATGGGACACTGTGTACAATGTAAGCAAAAACCGAGTGCAGTGATTTGCAAATGTCATAATTCATTCACAGTTGAACACAGAAAACGTATCAAATGTTTAAACAGAGAAAATGTGCCATTTTAAGAGAAAAAGAAGAAGGAGGTCATTTTGCATCTGATGGCAGCGCCACGTCTCAAGCACTTGGGAGATGGCCATGCTTGCCACTGTGCACCATCCCCTCTTCTTTAACAACGTCTGGGAACTGAGGAGACCAGTTGCTGGGTGTTTGGGAGAGGAATGTTGGCCCACTCATGTCTGATACGGGGTTCTATCTGGATCTTTTTTGTCATATTTTCTGTTTCATGATGTGCCAGATGTTTTCAGCTGGACTGCTGGTAGGCCACCGTGAAGTCATGCTGTTGTGATGGATGCAGTATGCGGTTTAGCAGTGTCTTGCTGAGATATGCAAGGCCTTCCCTGAACAAGACGTCATCTGGATGGGTGTATATGTTGGCCTAAAACCTGTGGGGTCTTTCCAGATGTGCAAGCCACCAATTCCATAGGTACAAGCGCACCCCCATCCCATCAGAGATGCAGGCTTTTGAACTGAGTGCCGATAACAAGCCGGATGGTCCCTGTTCTCTTTAGCTCGGAGGACGCAGCGTCGATGTTTTCCAAAAGGAATTTCACAATTCAACTTGTCTGACCACAGAACAGTCTTCCATTTTGGCTCAGAGAAGATGGCGGCGTTTCCAGATCATGTTCACATATGGCTCCTTCTTTGCATGATCGAGCTTTAATCTTCATTTTTGGGTGGCACAGTGGATGGCATTCCCAGTCAGTGATTTCTGGAAGTCCTCCTGAGCCCATGCAGTGATTGCTATGACAAAGTTGGGCTTGAAGATCCCGGCCATCCAGTATTGATTTTCAGCCTTGTCCCTTCTCCAGACTCTTAATGATTTTATGTACTGTGGACGATGAGATATTCAAAGTCTTGACAAGTTTATGTTGAGTAGCGTTATTTGGAGATCTCTACTTCTGGGAGACTCTGCCTCTCCTTTTCTACCTAGTCGTGTTTCTGAGCTGTCGCCAATGAACTGCTTCAGTTCCAGAATGTTCCTCCCGCTGTTCCTTTTTAGTCCCACTTACTTTTGTTGCCCCCATCCCAACTGTTTTTGAGACGTGTTACTGCCCATCAAATTCCAACGGAGCTCCTATTTTTCACGTCTCCCTTTCAACATTTGACGTGTTTTCTATGTTCTCTACTGAATAAAATGCGGACCTGTGAGACCATTGCATTCTGTTTGTATTATTCATTTTACGCAGCGTTGTGTACATCTCCTCAGTTAGACATGGTGTTCATGGGCGATGCTATGTGAACTGAAGACTGGGTTACTTCAGTCTAAGCATCTTCACAGTTCAGTGTTTAGGTGGTTAAATGATTTGTCCCGCCATTCTCCATTTATCCTGATGTTCTTTCTTTCTTGTCACTCTTGTTGTGTCTTATTGTTGAAAGGTGGGAATCCTGGACATTGATTTGTGTGGCCCGAGCATCCCTCGTATGCTGAACCTGCAGAGCAAGGACGTCCATCAGTGTGATGCAGGCTGGGTTCCTGTATATGCTGACAGAGAAAGGACCATCGCCTTGATGTCCATCAGCTTCCTGCTAGAGAATGTTAATGATGCTGTGGTTTGGAGGGGCCCCAAAAAGACAGGTAGGGCACTTTAGGACCATTTCATGTTTTGCTTTCCCAGTGCTGGATGGCGACCCGTACTCAACTGGTGAACCAGGCAGAACAAAACGAGTCTGAAGCGCAGCTTGACTGTCTTACGGTAAACATGATGCGTTTCATATTGAGGCGCACGTCCATGAATTTGGAGCCTTTTCATGCGGCGCTGGACACAAGCGAGAAGCTGCTCTGGGGTTGGATGCCATTTGGTAGCAGCAGGGCCCTGCGCTTGACTGTGTGCCTGTCGAAATGGAAGAAGGGCGCAATCAAGCGGGGGTGTCCTGCCGTAATGCGTTGTAGTCGGAGTACCCGCTGTGCAGTACGAGGCCGGCTCGCTTTGGCGTATCTCTCTTGAGCAAAAGCCTGCATGAGTCTCTCTGCCAAAATAGTTTCATATGCTTGGTAAGAAGGTCAGGGCTTTGGGGTTTTCACTTTTGAACTGCTGTCCCTAACAAGGTGCTTGTAGCAGAACATGAAAGTTATAAAATGAATGGAGACACATCTGGATTTGCCTTGCCGGTGGCTAACTGAGCCAGCAATCTCACAAAGCTGCCAGGGTACCAGTGTAGTAGCGCAGTGGATGTTAAAAGAATTTCTTTCATTTTTTTTTGTCTGTTTAGGACTTTTCCTTCATTTCCACACATGGCCTATTAGTAACGTCTTCAAATGCAATGGGGGGGTCTGGTGGGCTGCCCCCTGAGCTGTTAGCTGTTCATGCCCAGTACTTTGGGTTTCTTTTGGCAGCAGCTTCGTGGCCTAGGAAGGTGGATTTCCAAAATGTACGCAACTTAGACAATTTGTGAAAATGTGTGATGTTGATGGCAGCCTCTTACTCTGTGAAGCGGTGCTCCTCGACTGTGTTTAATTTCTCGATGGCTGGAATGGTTGACATTCAAAACCCCTCGTGACCCTCTCTGTCCTATGGAAAGGAAGCAGTGGCAATGAGAAGGCCAGGATAGGGCCATGTCACCAAGGTGGCAGTCTGGCTACCGTAAACGTCACCTGGGCGTGTGGCATTCAGACAAGTCCAAGACATGAAAGGCCGACCTCTGTTGTAGCGATGGAAGTGCCGAGCTCCTGTGAGACTGGAGATGTAAGAAATGGCGATGCCCAAAGTCAAACAAAGGCCTACAAGAAGACAAGTCTGTAGGATCAGCTGTCCCCTTCAGTTTAATAACGATATGCCAGTGTCCTGGGGCTTGTGCCACTCAGCCTTCAGCTCCAGGTGTCTTCAATTGTGTTGTTGTCTTACAGTGAATAGTCGGAATGTCCGTAGGTCTCTTTGAGCTTCGTTTTGTGATTTAGTCCCAGAGCGGCCGTCGTGTTGTTGAAGGCTCCTGCAGTGAATCAGATTCTGTAAACATCAGAACTGACCTTCAGATTCTCGCTGTTTTGGGAGAAGGCCTGGGTTTTATTTTTTTTTGCTCTTGATTTTGCCTTCTACAATGTCTTGTATTAGGAGTTTGTTTGTTTTCGCATACCCCTTGGGGTCAGCCATTGTACAGGAGTAACTGCAGGTTAAGGGCCCAGCAGATTAGGGTCCTCTTTAGCAGTAATGGGGATCAGAGACTGGCACAGATCCTTGGCCTCCGAGTGTGTGTGAGTGTGAATGGCATTCATAAAATACCAAGAAAGCCGCGCCTGTATGTATGTATGTACGCTTGTATACTTGGCGTGGCCGTATGAGTCACTTGGCATTACGCCGTATTCACAGATCTAAGAATCGGTCACATTATAGATGTCCTCACTCCATGGTTCCTTATAAATGCCACTGTGAAGAAGAGGTGAGAGATCTCGGTGTGAATGGCGCTGTAAGGTAAAGGCAGACTGTTACACCCCAGCCACATTAATCAGCTGCTTTTAGGAGATTAACGTAACCCTGCGCTGTGTCTGCAGTCTTGATGCTTGATGGGAAGCTTGGAGGGGCACCCTAAGGACGACATCCACAAGCTGGACATTTCATTTCTAGGCTGAAAAGCTGTGGTGGGCACACTCCGTATTTTTTTTTTATGACATTCATTTCCAGTTCTTCTGTGAACCATTTTCCTGATATCAAGAAATGATAGGTGAGCAGAAATGTCAAAGCAGAGCTCCCTGCAGTTAAGACTCGTGGCTGCTGCAGGACTTTGCACAGGATGAGCGTACTGAGATGTCTCCACACGGCTGTAGATGTCCGGTCTCTGCTGTGTGTCCAGGGCTGTTGTCTCCTGCACCAGCTGTTTAATCTGAGTGAGGCAGACTGTTCCCTCCTCCTCCTCGTCATCAGTCACGTCTGCTCCCCTTTGCTATGATATAATATGCTGACACCATTGACAAAGATGTTTCTACCAGGTGTCTCTCCTCTGCCCGTCGTAGCACTCGGGCTGCTCCATGCGTGCTGGCTGACGTGTTTAAGGAGTGGTGCTCACCTTGGCTACCTGACACCTCACCAGGGCGCTCTCATGAATCATTCAGGACCTCTGAAGGTCCCAGTTGAGGCGCTGAGTCGCTCCTTTCAGTTCCTGTCCCGCTTCATGGGCCAGCAGTGCTCATTTTTTAAAGAACATACTTGGTAATGGAGTCGAGGTCTCGTTCTTCTGACTTGCCTGAGTGTCGTCGGTGGAAGCCCCCAGAAGCCGTCAGCAGTCACTTCGGCTCTTTTCTTCTTCTTTCTCGGTGATGTTTGCTCCTCTCCACTCTCGAGAGTGAGACAGTCCCTCGCTTTTAGGAGGGTCTCTTTTTGTCAGTATATGGAAAGACACCTAAATGGGGGCTCCCCTGGTAGTCCTGCACGCCCAAGCCACTCTGTGGAGGTGTTCAGTTAGGTTAAGAGAGGCTGATTGTGATGCTGTGATTATCGCATCTGGGACTGGAAATCTAAAGGGTGGTGGTGGTGCCCCCCGTTTTTCGCGAAGTGACTTAGTAAGTTTAATATGAACTCATCGTGTTTTGTACAGTTTCTTTGAACATTTCAGTTAGGACAATTACAGCACCAGCCAACCAGCCTCTCCAACGTTCAGGGCCTCCAGTTGTCTACAACGACGCCTGCTGCTTGTTCACTAAATGGCTTTGGTGTAAGTGCCCATTTCAGTGCCAGCCCTGCTGACTTGGGCCTGCCCTTAGTGCTGCGGCACCGTCCCTGGTGTTACCGTCGGGTCCAGACCTGACTCTCATCTGCCATCCCTTTCACGAACACTGCAGCACGTGGTCTCCAAACAACGGGAGGGTCCTCCGATGGCCCTTCTGAGCGTTTTCAGTCCTGTTTCTTGTGAAGCCACTCTGGGGAGAGTGACAAATGATATGTGAAGGCCACCTGTTACTGGATATGGGCACGGCATTTGACACCATATGCAGTGACACCCGGCCTTACCCAACGCTGAGGACTCTTGGCCTGTTGAGTGGTTCAATGCCTGTCTGTATTCATGATGTCACCCAACACTCGGAGTGGCCCCCTCAAGCCTCTAAATGACAACGTTCACAACGCTGCTGTCTCGTAGTCCAAAGCCATCCAAACTCCTCATAAACACAGCTGGCAAAGTGCCAGCGTGTCTTCTTCTGCCCATTACCTGAACATGAGGGGGTGAGGATGGCACCTCATCTCCATGGGCACACTTGGCATCAGAATCTCCTGCAAAGTTTCTTCTGGCTACTTAGGATCAGAGGCTCCTCACACCGCTAACTTGTGTGACCCTTTAGCTTTGGTGAACCTCATTTATTTCTTTTCAGATCCCGACATGCTTTTCTTTTCCAGTCTGCAGAATGTTGGCAAACTTTATAAATCGAGCTACGTGCTTCGTATAAATACTTTGAAATCTGCGGTGCGTTGCATTTACTGCAGTTTTGTGTTTCTGGTTTTGTGTTTGTTTCTCAGAAGCTCTTTATGATTGTACAGTATGTCGTCCGTTTTCTAACTGGCGGTCGTGGGGGCTTGGTGCCCGTCTAGGCTGCCCAGTGATAGCTAGCTAGCTAGAGAGACTTTATTGAAGTAGCAGTAGCCGAGGGTTCTACCAAGTCAGATACAAACATCAAGTCCACACACTACACAGAACATCAAGGACGTACACTGGGGTTGTAATCTTAGAAGTGCAGATGGTCGCGCCAGTGCAGTGGGTATTGTGCAAAGTGACATGGCTGGTGCTAATATCCATCGATGTCACGTTTGTCCACTAGGCTCGCTGGAATCAGCGCTGGGCTCAGTCTTCATTCCTAAAGCCTTCAGTCATCCAATGTGAATTCGCCTCATGGAATCCGTGGGGCGTCTCCTCGCAACAGCAGAGCCGCCCGTTTTAGTCGCACTTGGTGCTTCAGTGTGGCGTCTGAGCGGTTTAGTCCGTGAGCTCCTCGGAGATCTGCATTTGTCTTCTCCAGTGCTTGGCTTGCGAGCTTCCTTGGGCCACCTAGAATGTTTTTAGAAAGACGTTGAAGGGCACTTTTAGGTCACAGGAGCCTCGTGTGGCTTGTAATCTGTTACAAAAGAAACTTGACGTGCGCTCGCCGGTGTGGTCGGTGGCTTCAGGGTCATCTAAACCCCTGGCACGTGCAGCAAGCGTGCAAATACTTGAGAGAAATCAAATGAATTAAAAACGGCAGATTGTGGCTTTTGTGTTGAGACGCGACGCTCAGCATCTTCTGTATGACTGGCCAGTCTTGTGACATTCAAAGTGACTCAAACTGTAACCTCAAGAAGCCACCTTTGTGGCTTAGCAACTCAACATGGAGTGGCACCGATGAGCACAACAAAGATCCTTCAAGATTTACAATATTTAAGGAATAATTCCGAAAATCAAACCAAATCACAATGGCATACGGGAGGCCAAAACGCAAACCTAAAAGCGGGCAAAGCCACCGTGAAGGCCGCACACGAAAGAGAAAGCAAACAACTCCAAAGACTGAAGAAGCAAACGAGGCAGACGACAGATGGGGGGGGGTGCAAGTGCTTTTCTTTGGGTGCTCGGCCCCCACGGGCATGCAGATCGGCATGACGGGAGACCCCACAAGTGGGCCGCTGCCAGTGCGGGCGCCCGTGTCCAGGCGGGTCACTTTGTGTTATTTCGGCATCCCGTGGCTCTTTGTCCAAATCGTTCCTGTCCTCTGCGGCAGCTGCAGGTTTACACCCAATATGGGAATCTTTAAAGTGGGCATGTGGCCCACTGACTCTGATGGACTTTGTTTGTCCTTTGCCTTTGTCTGCTGCCAGACTTGCGTTGTCACCAAAGGCAGGGCTCCCTAAGCCACCTGTCACCTCGAGTGTGATTTCTAGAAGGGTGACGCCAAGGATACGCGCTGTGTGTGGACTTGTGTTCCTAGCACAACATTTCACTCCCACGTAAGACCGTGCAGGGGGCTTCTGTCATTTACTCTCGTAAAGTGCACTCCAGCCTTGCCAGGCTTACCCGTCCAGGGCTGCGTCATTTTGTCTAAAGCTGGCCACCAGTTGAGTGGAGGTGACTTGTTGATCAGTGCTGTTTTTAGATGAACGACGCAGAAGGCTAAAAGCTGACTTGGCACATTTGACTGCGTCTGCCCCGTCCACTGCACTCTCGTTTCTGCTCTCCGTCGATACGTTTAGGCCTCCGCGCTCCGTGAGGAGAAAAACGAACGGCAGTGAAACTGCAGTGCTGGAAGAAAATCGGGTAGACCACCTGCTGACTGCCAAGTATCACCCATGGTGGTCAGGGTGGTACCTGGGTGACAGAGCCGCTGGGCACAGTGTGGTGCACTGAGCTGCATGTGTCACCCACACTCCTGAAAAATGGAAATGAAGAGATGGTCAGATATGGACATTGGAGTTTCCAAAGTCTCATAATGTTTGGAATGGGGTGCTGCCAACGGTGTCCTTTGTCACCACGTACGGACGTCTTCCACCTGGAGAGCTCTTCTTCTGAAGGACTGTGAATGTGTAGAGATGAGCCACACAATGCCAATGAGTGACTCATTTCTTGAGAGGCCTTTAAAGCCGTTGTGGACACACACGGGATGGAGGAAGAGGAGGAGGAGGGTCACACTTGTTCAGGCCCCTTCCATTGCTGTGTTGACGTTCTCCTACTTGGCAGCAGTGACCGTGTTTGGTCGATGTCACGGCAAGAGGATTCGAGATGCTGCTGATGAAGGGAGAGTTGTGCCCGCTCTTCCTCACTTTAAGGTGGAGTGTCAGACTGTTAACTAAATGGGTTCAAAGAAGGCCGGGTATGACATGGCCATGGAGGGTACACAGCGCTGCGTAGTTAGTACAATGCCAGCATGTGTCTCCAAGTCTGACATCATTTCTGCCGTGCCACTTGTGCCCAGCATGCATGGGTCAAGTACAAACCAGACTTAAAGAAGCCAGCCTGCCAACGCGCTGCCAGTGGAGCCCTCTTCCCAGTACTGTGGCCCTGCTGCAGCACTTTACTGGGATTTTGCCATCTCACCTTCACTTTTCATTGCATTTGGTGCTCACGTCCCTGATTTTCCGAATTTGCTCTCCATCTGAGTGGAGGAAGTACAGCGTGGCGAGGGGGCTTCTTAAAATGGGCCGTCTTGTGCTTGCCTGCTCTCACTTTCACTTCTCTTGTTGGTTTCAGCTCTGATCAAGCAGTTTATCTCCAGCGTGGCGTGGGGTGAGCTGGACTACCTCATCGTCGACACACCCCCCGGGACGTCCGACGAACACCTTGCCCTGGTCGAGGGTCTCCAGCGGTACAGCATTGACGGCGCTCTGCTGGTCACCACACCACAGGTAAACTAACGTCGCCATTGCTGAGAGTGGACTAGGAAGGTCTGTTTGATTGCTGTGCCACCTACCTTGGCACGATTCAAAGCCGTAGAAAGTGCCGGAATCGATTTCCGAGTCCTCCTGACCCACGTGGCCTTGACCCTCTTTACTTAAGATGGGCTTTGAACAATCACAAGACAACGGCCTGACTAATAATACATGGTGCCTTCTAGAAAGTTCAGTGGAACGGCTGCAGAGCCCCCAGACTGGCGACATGGTGCCAGTTTCAGGACTTTAGTGTAAGGAGCTGCCCCTCACTGGGATGTCTCCAGCAGGGGGTGCTGGGCCTCTTCGCTGGTGTGCCTTTAGACTCGAGACCGCTTTGCCTTTCGTCGACTTTGGCGACCGTTTCACGGTTTCCTCCCACTCTTCATCTCCACTGCGCCAGGCCAGTTTGTGTCACCCAGAAGCAGACGACGGGCGACATGTCCACTTGCATCTGAGCTCCGCTGTAGTTTAATATTGAGACCTCATTTTTATTAACATTCAGGTAAGAAATGCAAAGGTAGAGCCAGGACTGAGGAAGACGAGTGCTGAGTTATGGCTGGTGGGGGGCTGGAGGGGATGAAGAAGAAGACGACATGGGAGGGGGGGGGGTCTCGTCAAACAGGAGGCAGACGATTGGCCGAGCCCAGAAAATGTCTGTTAAACTGCGTCGTCGTAATTCAAGGGCATCATGGCAGAAGTACAAGCACAGCCGTAATCCAAACTGCTCTTCTGCACCCGTCAGCGGGAACTTTTGGGCATCGTCATTCCTGTTACCAGAGACCCGCTGAGCCGCCCGCCTCGTCATGTGACCAAGGAGACAAGGCTGGTGGACTGATCGCGCTTGTCCTCGGTGTTGTCATTTCAGGCTGTGTCCACGGGAGACGTGAGGCGGGAGATAACGTTTTGTAGGAAGACGGGGCTGCACATCCTTGGCATTGTGGAAAATATGAGTGGCTTTGTGTGCCCACACTGCGAGGTAAGTCGGGGGTCCTGTGGGTTCAGAAGCCAAAAGTGCACGATGGCAAACCGATTCTCGAGCTGCTCCTCAGAAGGAGGACATCGGAGTTTGAAGGCCAAGCTTAACAAGCACTCGGATGTCCACAACACAGCGTGTTTGACTCTCAGAAGCCCAGCGTGCTGTAGACGTCCACGTGACGGCCCTGGGTGAGGCCTCAAGTTCAGACGTGCGTCCGCTTGGTGTCTCCATTTCAGTAGCTGCCCGTTATTTTCTGCTTTATATTGAGGAGTTGAAGTTCACAACGGTGGATGCTTTCTCGTTTCTGTGAGGTTTGCTCCTGATGCGGACAGTTAGTGACCGGTAGTATAGCCGTGGGTGCAAATTGGAGCTGCGCCTTCGGTCTTTAAAAACAACAGAACATCCAAAAGATGAACAAGAGGGACGAGGGAAGGGCTGCTAAACCCGAGGTCCGTGAGGTCGTCGATAGGCACAGACCTGCCCTGTGGACTCCTGTCCTGGTTCTTGCCGCCTTCATGTCAGGTCAGACGTTGCTCGTCTTGTTTCGGCGTTCGTGTTCTTTGAATGCTCGGCTTATTCTCCTGTTAATTGGCACTCAAGTGAGTGGCTGCTGCTAGCAGAGCTACGGATTACTGGACTCCGTTTCCCAGCTGCCCCGAGGGTATCGCCCTGATTGGGATGGCAAAGGACCCCCCGTTGCTGATGTTCACCCGTTTGTCTCGTCTGCAATGCCATCTGTGGAATGTCGGTTTTCTCGTCGAACCTATAAGGATCAGTCCGCGGAGGGAGGGAGTGCCCCCCAGATCTCATTATGGTCCCCCGGGTCGTCATCTGAATGTCCTCCATTCCACTTCACCGTCATGGCTGCTTTTGGACTGTGGGTGGACGGCCTCATTCGTGTTTTATCGTTGGGTTAGCGGTTTGTGTTTCTGTTACTTGATTTATTGTCGAGGCGGGCCTTGGTGGGCTGGGTGCGTTTCTGGGGTCCTCACCATAAAAGTGAATCTGAGCGACTACAGAGTCTCGTCTGCGCTGCTCTTTACGGATTGCCACTTTATAGTGCAAAAAAGTGACAGAGAAGTTCAGCAGGTAGCAGCAGCACAGAGAGCCAATTACACAAGTCACCGGCAAACCTGCAGCCTGGCACTCACTGAGGCCCATGTGAGGTGGTGACCCCCGTGACATTTGGTCAGCGAGGTGACATGCAGTAAGCAGGCCTCAAGGTGGCAAAACCTACAAATCACAAGCAGCACCACAACGCGTTTGGGGGTCTGCTGGCCATTCCCCTCATGACTGGAGTGCCAAATGGTGAGAACTGTGAGTGCCCGTTAAGAATATTTTAACAGAATGCCAAACTCACTTGTGTGACGGCCACCTGTGGCTTGCCAGCTTGACTGGTTGCTGCCTTCTCCTCGGGTCTTCACTGTCCACACCCGCACTAATCGATTTGTGTCGTCCTTTGTACCCAACAGTTAACTGGCGTCATAAAGCTCGAGCACTAACGTCTGCCACCATTGATCTGAAGACATGGACTCTGCCCACCGCTAACTGTTGCTTTTCTTCTTTTGCCAGGAATGTTCAAATGTGTTCTCTAAAGGAGGAGGAGAAGAGCTGGCAAAAGTCTGTGGGGTGCGCTTTTTGGGTAAGTACGTCCCTCACGGGGCACCGGTGGGCTCTGCATGTGTGACATCATCAGCAGTCATGACACTCCACTCAAGTTCACAGTTAGGTCAGGCAGCATGTGGGGGTCCTCGTCCTGTGCCTTTGCTTCAGGGACCCTGACTGACCAGGACGGAGATGAACAACTGAAGATGGCAAAGCCACCTACCGCCCAACAGGGGGGCCGAGGTGCTGGGCAGTAGCATCTTCACTCTCACCACTGACTTGCTCTCCTCGTTACGAGTCGGTGGTCCAGATGAGGAATTCATGTTTTGTTTTCTCTTCCCTCCCAGGTTGCATCCCCCTGGACCCTCAGCTGAGCCACAGTTTGGAGGAAGGCCGAGATTTTATCGAGGAATTTCCACAAAGTGCCACCTTCACTGCATTTAAGCACCTCGCCCAGGCTGTTGAAAGAGGACCACCTTGAGACGGCGGAGCCCCCACATTCACACTTTCCAGTTGTCATTCTGTTTGTGTGCCCACTTCGAAATAAACCCGCTTTGGAGTCTCATTTGGTGTCCGCAATGTCCTTATGGCTCAGGAGGAGGGGAGACATTTTAGGGAACTGGCGTACTCGGCCCGGGGGTCTTAAGCACCTCTGGAAACCCTCGAGTCCAGCACGGCCCCCCATGTTCACTGCTCGACACCTCAGAGGCTGAAATGGAGAAAGTCTGCTGATCTTGAATTTGAGGCCAACAAGACGTTTAAAATTGTGCTGGGTCACTGAGACCCCAAGAAAACGTGGTGGTCTCCAGTCGAGGACTAGGGGCTGGCAAAGAGAACGCTGCCCCCCCCCCCCACACTTTTAATAACAAAGCCACACACATTGGGAAGTTGAGGAAGTTTATTTGAAAATATTAAGATTCGTGAAACCCGACAGTGGGAGCACATCTTGCAAATGCAAAGATTTTCATACAGCAAAAAACTACAGGAACACGCGTGGCGAACGTCAGCATCAAGTGACACACACAAGTCCCCTGAGAGACGGGCACACGGACAGCCGCCACCTCCGGCCAGAGGACTCCCAAGCACTTGTCACAAATCACCCACAGTGCAACAATCTAGTGACCGACACAGAGATATATTCATTAATTATTATTATTATTATTATCATCATACACATCAGGGGCTCCATTTACAGAACTGCATTAACATTTCAAATCTTTATAAATAAGGGGAATTCACTTCCAAGTTGCTATCGACGTTTCCTCAACATGAACATGGACGTCGAGACACTCACTGTCTGGTCAGGTTAGCCACAGTCAGTTCATCTCCAAAACAGAATGGAAACACAATCCAAAGAATAAGAAGCCTGACTCTGAATAACCTGCATTTATATAAAAAAAAAACAAATGAAAGTAAAATAGTCCACTACCTAACACACACGGGACAGACGAAGCACTAACACTCATCGACTACCAAACTGACAACTGTACACGTGGTGGAGAGCAGAAGAAGAAGAAGAAGATGAAGACGACGATGACGATTTATGGACAGATGGTTTGGTTTTTGTTTTCCCAGTTGAGCAGAAAAATGGAGGAAGTTTACTTGGTGGAGAGGATGAGGGCGACGATGAGGCCGTAGAGACCCAATACTTCAGCGAAGATGAGGATGAGGATCATGCCCACAAATAATCGGGGCTGCTGCGCTGTCCCTCGGACCCCCGCATCTCCAACGATGCCAATAGCAAAGCCAGCTGCAAGCCCACTGAGACCGACGCTCAGGCCGGCGCCCAGGTAGAGGAAACTCCTGCGAGCAGAACAAGAGAGAGGAGAAGGTTAGGAGAGGAGAGCAGGACCAGGGTGGTCACACCTCCGCTTGGTATACGATACAGCGCCATGCCCTGCCCAGTTAGCATGCCACTTTCCTGCGGGCGGTGGCTCCGACTCAGCTGCTCCACACGACGTAACCATTTGACTCCCACAAACGCTCGTCGTCACCCCTCGGTCTAGGGGTGCAGCCCACATGACCCAAAGCCTGGGTTTACACACGTATCACTGCCCAGTGTGCCCATCGGACGCCATGCAGTCACCAGTCGCCCTGAGGCACACACAAAGCAGACTTGACCTCGCGTGGACCACCTGAATTCAGTTCAAATAACTGGCATGGCTCATTTGTATGCCATCACACAGCACGTGCAGAATGCCAGGCCCCAGCACTACCCATGACAGTATAATCCACAGCATACAATGAGACGGCGGGCATCCACACAACACGCAGAGCGGGCCTGTTCCACTCCGACGTCTTCTGTTCAGGATGCCCCTTTGTGGTTCTCACTTGCTGGAGTTTCAGTCGGCTTATCAGTCAAACGCAGAGGAGGACCCGCCTGTTGTGTGCAGCCCTCATGTAACCCCCCCCCAGTGCTGCCATGTCCGTTATAACGCGGCAGTCTGCTATGGGCCCACGCCATCAGTCGGAGTATCAGACACTCTATGGTGATCGTCTGCAGGCACCTTGGGGAGCTAAACTCAATAGAGTGACGTCCTGCTCGTCCCCCGTGTCACGCTCCCTCGGGGGTCTGTGTGGCAGCTTGCTGGGCAGCAAACACCTGAAGCACACGGTGCCCTTTGTAGGTCGTACCACCACCCTCACCCTACAGCGTCAAACGCTCAGGTCAGTCAAGAAAGCAGGAACACACGTCAAAGGAGGAAACCCAGCAGGGAGACCCCACGAGAGCCTGACTTGGGGGGGTGACTTGAGCGAGCAGCGCCAGGGTCTCCACACAGACGCACTTTGTGACAAGCAACTGGAAACTGGCAGGTGGCATAGCGCAAATCCCACCGCTGACACCATGCGAGTCCACTCACCAGCCTGCACTTTAATTGGCAAAGCAAAAGGAACAAAAGCAGCTGAGCTCTTAAAGGGTACAAAACCAATCCGCATGGTACAGCAAGACAGACACTGGCATTCATTTGAACATCAAGGGGGCCCAGCATGGGCACAGACACGAGGGGATACCAGCAGCCTGGGGTGACAGTGGGGTCGCCCTCTCACTGGTGGGTAACAAATTCCTGAGACAGCCGGACCCTGCGATGTGTGACGGTGGCTACCGCCAGGTGGGGGAGTCGAGGAAACACAAGCTCAACAGACAGGAAAAGGGTGGCAGTGTGGGTACACCGTGAATGGCATAGACACGTCAGGCACACAACGAAAGGGGCCGAGATGGCATCGAATAAGTCACCATCACAGCCCATGGAGTTTGTGAGGACTGGTGCCAGGGTCCTGCCCAACGCTCGTGACTGGCAAGGCTCACCCCCTCTACGTTACACTCGTGGGCTCCCAATACTCACTTGAATAATGTCATGCCGTCTACGAGATTGTTGGCGATTAGCACGGCCACCACCAGGCCGTAGATGGCGATGATACCCGCCATGACCACGGGGATGATGGACTTCATGATGAGCTCGGGCCTCATGACCGACATGGCTGCAATTCCTGTGCCACTCTTCGCCGTACCGTAGGCGGCTCCCAAGGCTGCAGAGAGAAAGTGAAGAGAAGGTGGTTAACTGAAGAAAAGAAGGATGGCCTCCAGTGAGCCAGCTCAGTGCCCACCCTTTCGTGCCTATTTCAGCCAACACGCTCTGGGGTCCACTGGATTTCCTGAAGCTGCACACCCTGGACAATGTGGGGTCCAACCAGCCAATTCAGAGTCAGCAGGAGACCCCGCTGCCCGTCTACGAGGACATGCAAGCTGCAGGGCCACTGAGGGGGTCTCAGACTCGAGCCAGCCAAGGTGCCACTCCACTGAACTCTGCCAAAAACCAGATGCGTGCAGCCGGCCTGTCCCCTTCACCCAAGTCCACCTGCACTGTGCCAACTGCTGGAACACATGCGCTTCATGACCCTCTCACAGAGCTGGAATACAGATGGCACACCAGAATGCCATGCCAGCCTGTCAGGAAGTGCAACGCGGCAGATTAACTCGCCATCTTTGTCTTAACTTCCACATCACAAAGGAGTGGCAGACAGGGCAAAGCCTGCAACACACTCTGGGTGCCAAGTGTCATACTGCATAAAACATGGGAGCTGGCACAAGGACAGACTGGCAAATGACTGCAGGCAAAGGTCTCTGCCATCCCACAGTCCTTTGCCAGGACAGCTTGTATCCAACTTGGCCTGGCGCCTTAACACTTAACACTTTGTTGGCACCACACCACTGTCTGGCATGCCAGACAAGCATCTCTTTGAACCGTGGACCCAAACGGGCGACGTGCGGAGATCCGCTGTGCCATCGAGGCTCCACTTAAAGGCCTGAAAATTGAAAGGCAGCAAGAAATGCTTGAATTGGCCAGCATGTGCCCCCTGTAACAGCACTAGTGGCCAGTCCTGCTGCCCACGCGGTCCGTGACAGTCCGTGAGCTTGGGACACAGAGAGGCCCGGCCACACGAAAGCCCCTCAGACCACCAATGGCCAACAAGGTGGTCGCCAACAGCCTGCCAGGGGAGGTGAACAGCAGACAACACTGGCAAGCCACTGCCAAGCCCACCAAATGGCCATCACGGCGGCAGCACAACAAACTGTGGCCTCAAGTGTCACTGCCACGTCCACCACACAGTGGCCAACAGTGGCACACCGCATCAGACATGGCAGTCAATGAGCAGCACCAAAGAGGCTCATCCTAGGTGCCCGCGCCATGGCCACAACTGGGCACTGTAGAGGGTCAGGGTACAAAGACGTTACAATGGAAGTGACCTGGCATGTGTCCTGTGCCATGGGGCAGCCAGCTGTAAGAGTGGGCACAGCCTGGAGAGCTCCATTCATGGTAACTGTCGGGCACGTGGGTACCAGTTCAAATTCAACACTCAGTACCTCAAAGGTCACCCGTCCACTGCCCGTGTCAAACGCCACTCTGCCCAGCAGTCTTGGTGTAGTCACCCATAATAAGGCAGTCACGTGGCACAGGACAGCTTTGGGACTCCTCCAGTCTGTCATCAGAGCAAACTGGCACTGCGAGATGACCTTAAACGCCACTTTTACTTTATGCTTTCAAGGAAGTCAAATTTAGCAACTTCAAGCTGTTTGGCAACACTGAGGAGACAGATGGGCACGAGCGCCCTCTAGAAAAGGATGTGTGGCAACACAAGCCAAAATGGCGCAAGACGGCCAGTCACGAAGACGGCACTCAGTCATGCCAAGGATCTCCTCTTCCAAACGTCGGTGCCCTCACTCATTCCTTACAAAGTACATTTGCTTTCCATACATCGGGCATTTGTCCACCAAATAGGCTGGCAGCGGTGGCTCCTCAAGTGACATACGTATGGCACTCCAAAGATTTGTGCAGGACTACAGAGTGGGTGCCATGCTTGCCAATTTAGCCAGGTGCCTCACACTCGCCTACTCAGATAGAGCAGCTCATTAGCACAAGTATCCAGGCTCTCACTGTGCCATGAAGTCTATGGGCAGAGTGCCCGAGTCACCTCAGACATGCACTTTAACCACCGGGGGGAGGAGGGGGGTCACCACAACCACAAAAACCAGCAGAGCTCACGTGATGGACACAGCTGGCACACATTGGTACACAAATGGGGTGCATTAGGGCTGTGAGGTCATTGGAGGCTTCTAAAAGAGGTGCCAGGCATGCCCATGGCACCTCACATACAGCAGGAGCCGAGCCAGTAGAGCCCAGAAATCATGGAGACGCGAGGAGGTGCAGGACATTTGGTTCATCCAATTAAAACATTAAAATGACACAAAGATGGCAGCACCCACCACTGACCAAAAACCACCATCACTCACTGAGGCCAGGATGTCATCTTCAAACATCTCACAGCTTGTGGCCAAAAGCTGCCAGTGCCAGTCTTGTCTGGCCTAAGGGAGCAGCGTGCCAGTCCAGTCCAGTCCTGTCCTGTCCGGCCCCCTCTTAAAGCCTCTTAAAGTTCAGGGCCGTCCCGTGGTCTGCTGCACTAGCAGACCACGGGACGGCCCTGAACGGGCACCCGCTCTAGCGCACCCATCACCAAAGACAAACCCTACTTGGCAGAAAATCTGTGCTCCAACATGTCACCTCCTCCCCCTCTGCCATGCCAGGTGTGCCAGTGTGGGTGCCCACAACTAGACTGGGACTCCTGGCACTGCCCACTGCTTCAATGCACTGAAACAAAGCAAAACACCAAACCCAAAGACTCCTCACTTGGTGGTGTCAAGCTCAGCGAAACAAAGAAAGCAGAAGTGCCAGTAGTGCCAAAAGAGGAAGGACCGGGCACCCCGAGAATATGAGCAGCAAGGTGAAGCGGCAGAAGCTGCACAGTAAGGAGGAAGCGCGAGTGCCAAGGGAGAAGTGCCAATGGACTGAAGGATGCCCAGCAATGACACGCAGGATGATGTGTCGCCATGCAGCTCATTCACTGCTGCCCAGCGGGCACAGCTGTTACAAATCGGCACATCTCACTCTCCGTACCAATCTGCCCACTCGACTCAACACAGCACAGCACAGCAGAAGAGCAGCCAGAACAGGACCCTGACGATGCCAGGGCCGAGTGAGCCATCAGCTTGTCAACTGGACGAGAACATGGCGATCAGAAATGGAAGCCGAGACGGGGTCAGTTCGACAGCTGCAGTGTGACTGGGGGTCCCGCTCGGAGAGAAGCCCACCGTCAGTGAAGAGTCCAAATTTCACGTTAAAACCGCCAGGGCTCTTCAAGGACATCTTGGACCTCCTCACCGCCCACGCGTCCTCCTGAAGGATCTCGGAATGTGGGCACTGCCAGGCCTGCCAACCCCACGAGCAGGTCACCACCCAAGAGGATTTCTCACAAATTTCCAACTTGGAATGCGGGAACATTCTGCGCTAAGGGGGGGGGGGGTGGTGAAGAATAAAAACGACCCTAAGTGACCATGTGCTGCGCACCAAATGTCCGGCAGAACCCTAACCCGCAGCATGGAGAACGGGAAAGCACGGAACGGGCACCGGGCACTACGGCATTTAAGGGACGTGGAGTGTAATTAAAAACGCGGCGATCGCGGCCCGCAACCCGAACACTCGAGCAGACAGGCTCTAAGATCAGACAGACCAACATCCTCACGCCACGTGCCACGCCACCGGGCTCGGGGACGGGCGACATTTTGCTAAAAAACAGCCGATTCGAGCACCGCAGAGAAGCTCCAAACGAAAATGGCTCCCATTGTCTCGCTTGCTGAGTCTGCTGTCATTGCCCTGCAGTCATATGACTGACCGAGGCCACGCCCCGGGCCGTGACGTCGCTCATGTCCCACCCAATCAGCACGCAGGACGGGGCTCCCCGTTCTCGGAGAACCGATGACAGAGGGGCTCGCTCGAGCTTCGGCACGAAGGCGTCTGCGGACAGATGCGCAGCGCTGCTCGCGTATTCACGGCCGGGATGGCCACGTAAAGGGGAGAAAAAAAAAAATAAACCGTAACGGTGACCGCCCGGCCACACGCTAACGCGCTCGATGCCGCCATACAGACAAGGGCTTGCCGACGGCCTCTCAATGGACATTTAATGGCCATCCTAGTCAAGGTGGCCATCAACTGTCTGCCAAGGAGGATCGACGGCCCACGGCGGCACAGTGTGACCATTTGTCACGACCCTGTCACCCCCTGTACGATCCAGCCGGTACAAGTGGCGGGGGCTTCGATGCTACAGTCCGAACTGGACGCCACCTACGTGCTGACAGCTCATTAGTAGAAGCATCTGGTGAAATTAGGACAGCAAAACAGCAGCCCCACACCCTCCACCGCGTCTTCCCAAAAATACAAAACTAACCAAGCCCAAGTGCGGGGACACCGCCAGCCCTACCCTGCCATTCCCCCACCCCTGCCCTGTGCCCCTCAGAAGGCGATGAAAAAGAGAGAGTCGTTACCGCTGAAGACCATCGCTGAAGAGGCGCCCATGACGGCGAAGAAAGGCGCATACTGGGGAGCTGTGGACGTGCTGGACATCCTCGAAGCTTTACAGTCAATGAGCACACGAACACAAGAAACTTAAATGGCAGCAGCTGTGTTGGAGAAGGACCGCAAGCCGAAGATAAAAAGAAAACTTCAGGGCACGGGGGCTGTGAAAAAATCGGAACGCAAGCTTCGCAGCAGTCGCCTCTCTTCCGCTCTGCCCTCGGATAAATACCGGCGGAGCAGCACAAAATGGCGGAGCCTAAAATATCACCTGACCCGCCATCGAAGGGCCGTACCATTCAGACCGCGGGGGTGCGCGGTCTGGAGTAACAGAGGCGCGTTATAACGTAAGGAAAGAAAACCGACTCTGTCACCAAACAATGTCATTTAATTGTAAATATGTCACTCCTTATCGCGGAGCTGCGCCTCGATGTTTATGCACGCACGGCCCTGTCGTCTCGTACTTGCACTGCGCACCCCCTCACTGCTCAATGGATCTGCCCGACCTGCAGGCGGGGGACTGAGGTGTTATTACGGCGAGCACCAAAGGGTTAATCCAGAGCCCAGTCCAGGAATTTTTGGGGGGCTGCAGAACCCACCCAGCCAGGCAATGTTCACACGCGCTCAGCTCCAAGGTGTGCCACCGGCCTAGCGACACCCTACGGGGGGGCGAGATGACGGCACAGCGCGCAGTGCTTTAATCATTGAATGGCAGGGCATGAGGGGGCTGTCAGGAGAAGATCCTTCGGGAATTGTCTCGTCAGGGGGCTGGCATGGCGGGGGGGGGGGGGGGTGTCTCTGACGCACTGAAGAAATTGGCAGCGTCAATCGGAGGGATGGCCACTCGTGAGGGCTTGTCCGGGGTGCCCCCGTTAAGACACCCCCCCCATGCCAATTTGATGTCTCTCAGATCTCATTGCAGTTTAATGCATAAGCATGCGCTACCTGGCGCTACCTGCTGCCCAGAATCCGTGCCAAGCAGTCGATGCGCACGCCCACCATTAGCCGCCCCCAATAGCTGGAGCAGAGCTCTAAAAATATCAGAGGCTGCGTTGAGCGGCAATGCGCCGGCTGAAAAGTGGGGCTGCATTAGCAGAAAGGGGCTCTATAACGTAAAAGGCGAGGGACTCGAACGCAAAGGGTCCCACAGAATGAGGACTGGACGACCCTCAGGATTACGCGGCTAACCAGTCGACTCGCTCTGTAACTGGCACGTACTGGGCAATGGGCTCAAGTGGCATCTGACCCGCTGGCTCTGGGGGTCCCTGCCTTCCAGAGGCGGTGGCGTGACCGTGCGCGTGACCGTGACTCGTGACATGAGCCGGAAGCGCCACGTCTGTCTGTGCTTCTAAGAAAGTGTGGAGCGCGCGCGCGTAACCCCCTCGTGGTGTTCACTGTGCAAGGCGCTATACGCGATCAAAGGTGACTCCAGTCGGCCGGTCGCCAGCGGGTCCTGGTCATCCGGGTACCTGCAGAGTCGCTCGACAGGCCAGCCCCAGGCAGCGCTAAAAATGGCGATCGCGCTCAGGTCCTGCACCAAGTCAAGTGTCCACATGTCTATCAGTGGGCAGTGCTGGTGGTCACCCTGTAGCTCAGGCCACACAGCCAGCACAAGGTCACTCACGTGACCGTCCTGAGCCCAAGGTCACCCAGTGCCAAAATGACCTTTCTGGGAAGTGCCCTCGGGCAGGAAAGGCACTATAAGAGCACAACTGCATCTCTGTGCTTTCACTGTGCCATGTCTGATAGGCAAAGTGCATATTTAACATCACCCTTCAGCTGGGGTGGGGGGGCGTTTCTGGTGGTCTTTCAGCTCACTGTAGTCCAACACGTGCTTATCCCCACAGGATTTTTCAGAAGGTCACATAGGTGCTCATTTTCAATGGTCCAAAGACCTCAGTTTGAGACTGTGTCACCTGGTCATCTTGGCATCGTGGTACTTGGCATTGGGCTCCTGTCAGGTTTACCCTTTGGTCCAAGAGTCCACTTTGGCTCTGGTCGGACTATGGGGTGTCATTCATCAGTGGGCACCTGGTGTATGGTGGGAAGAGCTGCCGGATGAGGTCTTCCACATGCAAAGTGAGGGCTGGACTTGCCAGCTGAGGTGGGCTTACTGCTGAGTGCCCTGGTGGGCCACTGTACAGCTGGCCTTCATGCCAGAGGGTCACCGGAACATGTCCGTAGTTTGCACAAAGGAAGCCTTAACTGTCTGAGTGTGCCACCCACTCACAGCATTCAGCCATCTTGGCGCTCCCAAGGTCTTTGTGTCCTGTGGAGTTAACTTCGTTGCTGATGGCCGAAGGTGGTCTGAGTGGCCAGTTATTACTGGACACTTAGATGACTGCCTTTAATTTTGATTAATAACACTTTGCCTGCCTCTGATCTGCACAGACTGGATATTACGTGAGTGGCCCCTTGTTTTTATGGCGACATGGCCCCCAAAATCAAGACCCCTATGAAGCAGGAGGCTTTAAGGAGCCACGAGTACGTCATTGTCAGTGCCTGGCATGGCTCCCCTTCAGTCAGGTGTCATCAGACAAGGTCACAAGCCAAGGGACTCCATGATCAGAGCTGCCACCCTGGGTCAAGAGGTCACTGGGCACTGCTGCTCAGGCACACAGCTCCCTTTGGCATGCCATAAGTCTGGACACTGATGCTGACATGGACATAAATAGCCACAAACAATGGGACATTAGGGGACAAGATCCCAGCAGAACATGCAGACTCTAGGCAGGAGCATCTGGCACTAGAGGGAGGGTGCCATCAGGCAGGCAGCTGGTGCCAGCCTCAGCAGGAACTGCTGCTGTTTATGGTACTGCTGCCCGGCTGCTCATGTCACTTTGCCCTGTGGTGCTGCAAAGAGTGAGTGGCTGCCATGTGACTCTAATTAAAGCACAAAGTCTACCTGAAGAACAGCGAGGGCACGGTGACCACCCTGTCATATGTGATGCCATCTGTTAGTCTCCTGCCATCCAATGGTCTGCATTGGCCATGACCACCAAAGAAAGAGCAGCCATTGATCCTGGGTCAGCACTGAAGTGACCATCCACAGAAAGCCCAGAGACCACCATGTCGTGCCCTTACATGGTGACGGGCAGAGAGGTGTGCCCTCTTGGGACTGTGCCTGCTATTTGCAGCGGTTGCTGTGTACAAGCCAGCAAGCAAGAGGAGGCCTTTGTGCCCAGCTGATGGCAAGGCCTTGTCCAGTAACGCATCAGCTGTACTGCCTGTGTGCACCCAGGGGGCAGAAATGAGCCCACCGGTGGGGTGACACTATGCACCTTTTTAGTGCTTTGCAGCAGTTTGCCCGCCCCCCGCTTGGTCTTCTGTGGCTGCCGCCCTCCCGCACCTCGACCGAAGTCAAAGGAGCCCAAAGCTGAGGACAGGTGGTCTGTGGAAAAGCGCTCAAGGACCTCGGAGTGCGGGCGGTGCCCGGCGGGCTGTGTGTGCTGGGAGAAGATTGTAATCAGTGTCAGTGTTTACCTGTAAACATGTCAACTTGAGCGCGTTTACACAACAAACGTGGGGACGGGAGGCCGAGCACAGGGACAGGAAGGGCACACAAAGAAGACTCACAGAGCCGTGGGCAGCGTCACCCGCTGGGGCACCTGCTGAGCGGGGCTGCTGTGAGCCCTGTGACCAGCGCTCATGCCAAGGGCCTGCATCCCCTTTAAACTGGGGGTGACCGTCACATGTGTAAGAGTGTGGCTTGAAAGGTGCTATACAGTAGAGAGAGGGATGTGAAGGGGGGCTATAGGATAAGGAGGGGTAAGGGCACTACATAATTGGCAGAGATGGAGATTAAGGGCACTATATAATTGGCAGAGATGAAGATTAAGGGCGCTATATAATTGGCAGAGATGGAGATTAAGGGCGCTATATAATTGGTAAAGATGGAGATTAAGGGCACTATATGATAGAGGAGTATTGAGAGCAGTGCTCAGTAGGGTCACAGACAGACAGACAAAGGCGCTATATAACTTACACACAGTATGGCTACGACAAGCGCTGTATTACATCACATAGACAGCGAAATGCAAAAAGACAAATGATATCAAATCAAAGTTTGTCTGTGAAAGGCGCCATATGACATCTTACATAGCTTTCCTGCTTTTGTCCCCATATGTTCTCCTTGTCCTCCCATTGTCTTTTGTGCCCCTCATCCCACCGTGATGTGAATGTCCAAGAAGGGTTAGGGTTGAGAAGGGGCCACTAGTGCAGATTTGACTGACAGGCTGTTCAGGCTTTGAGGGTCCAGTTTATCGTGAGCCCCCCTTCAGGGGTTTGAGGGTCTCATCTAAGGCCTGCTTTGTACTTGACAGGTGGACTCAAATGTCACCTGAGTCCACGCACCTGACCTGACCTGGTCTGCAGTAGGCACCCTGGCCCATGTGGATCACCACTTGCCCTTGGTTGCCCTCTGTCACCGCTGTGCCCCACCCTCCCAATGCCCCCCCCCCCCCCCCGATCCCCGTAGTTGCCACATTCCAGACAGTTTTCAGTAAACACAGGCCGGACTGTTTACGGTAAACTCGGCGGTGAAGCGAGGAGCCAACTGGCACAGACCGCCCTCAAGCGTGCCGCCCCAGCGGACAGTCACAAAAGAGAAAAGTCATTGTCATGGCTCAGCAGCCTGGCAGTGGACTGGGATCCTGTGGACCCGGGTTCAAATGAAGCATGCCAGCCTTGTGGCCCACTCCAGTGCTGTCTGCTGAGTGTCATGAGGCTGCAGGGTCTTTTTGGGGCCTGCAATGAAAGGCGCTATATAAAGGAAGGACTCATTCATCGTTCCTCACACCCAAATTCCTGCAGACCAAGCCTTTACTGCTGGGCCATCTTGCATGTCACGTTTTCTCTTTTGCCATCAGAAGTTTTCTGCCTAGGGCTCACTCTGAAAGGCACTATATAAAAGAAAGAGTGAGGTGTCGCTGAGCCTCTGGCTGTCATCCTGAGCCGACACCACTGCTTGCTGACGGGTCCCTTGTGGCTTCTCTTACTCAACAATCCCTTCCTGCAAAGAATTTCCAGCGTTACTCCAGAGGGCTCGTTAGAGGAAGTGCCCACAAATAGAGCAGCGCAGGGTCTCATGGCATTGAGTCAGACGCTGGAATGGTGGTGACAAACCCGCGTCCTGCAGGAGGACCAAATGTCTGGTATGGCCTGACAGCCTGTGTGGGCACATCCAGCTGCAGGACCCCAAGCTCCAGTTCACGTTATCTGGCCTGGCACAATGATGAGGGCTCTGGGCACACGGCTCAAGGAGGCTGTTTCCATCGCTGAACTGGTCACCGCTTTGTGCCCACCAAGACTCGGTCAGCCTGGTGTGTGCAGGTGCCCTAAGGATAGCCTGGCATTGCCCTTGATACCCCATCACAGTGCAGAGGCAACAGCGGCTTCAGGAAGTGAATGGATGGCAGTGCCAAGTATGCCTGTGCTGCCCTCGTTTGGTCAGATTTTTCGCAATCGTCTAGCGGACCTTTTAATGGACTCACAAGACTGGAGCCAGCCCTAGACTGGGCACCATGGCAGAGCACACTCACACCCAAACATCCATAAAGACCACGCACATACAGAGTGCCCAGGCCTGGGAAATAAAGCAGCACAAACAAATTTCCCTCTGGGATAATAAAGTCTACCTAAACGTAAACCTAAACCCACGCCAGGGCGCATGCGTCCGCTCCGCGGCACTGTGCTGCCCTCTGCTGGTGAGGCGTTTGTAAAGCCGTCAGGCCTCTCTTCACTTTCGTCAATGGCCGCAGGGGGACATGTGGAGAGAAACGCAATTTGAAGGAGGGACTTCAGACCCTCAGATCGTGCCAGTGGCGCAGGGTCTGTTTAAGATGGACTGAAAAAGCGTCCCTGATTACGGGAGCACCGGCCAAACGGAGCCTTGGGTCGGCACTCTGCACCACACCGCCCACTTGTGGCCACCTGCCGTCGGTACAAGGAAGGCGTCGCAGTGGTTTGTGCTGCCGCCTGAGCACTCAGACCCCGGGGCTCAAGGGGTCGCCGCCCGTATGGCTGGCAAGTTCTCTCTGTGCTCTCGTGCCGCAGCTTTGATGTTGTGAAGTGTGAACGCGGGTGCGCTCTGTGATCGAACTGCCCGACGGTGACAATGACGGGCTACATCCTGCAGGCAGTTGTGCTAAACTCTGTGCCACCCAGATGAAAGGTACATATACAGACACACGAGCATGCCATGCTACCAGAACGCGGTGCCATGTCCATCCTTAGCGACCACGTCGGTTTATTTGCAAATGCCGCCGCCTCCACGCGATGCCACCCACGGCACATGTCGTATCGAATCCACAGACACCTGCACCTTTCGGGAATGTGCACACCTGTCGCGTCAGACCCCTGGGCGCCCCCTGCTGGCGCTCTCATCCCTTCTCGTTGGCTCTCGTGCCACTCTGAAGGGCAAGAAGCGAGCGCGGGTGGCTTTGACGTTATTGCTGTTGGACTCGGTGTGAAAGGCGCTATTGACAACGAAGACCGAGTCCGGGTACCGAAGTAAGGGCGCCTTCGACACAAAGAACAGACAGCGAGGCCCCGAGCCCCCGTGGCACTTAGCTGTCTCCGACCACTTGACGGGTGCGTTTTCCTTGTGCCATCATCATCATCGCCTAACAATTAAGGCTGGCGCCCCGTCCAGCTTTGGTTTCTGCTTGTGCCCTCTGCCGCCCGGGGTGAGGGGTTTGACGGGGTGGCGGGGTGGATGAATGTGAAAGGCGCTATATTAAGAGAACTGCACCGAGTGTCGCCCACTGCTGGCCTTCCGGTCCTGTCCTTTGTGGCGGCGGGTCGTTTCATCCTGTAATGTCAGCTCCGTGTGCGCATGCGCCCATCAGTCCTTTTTACACCCAAAACAGAAATAAAAAAGACACGAGGGCGACAAGAAGGACACGAAGTCACCGGCAGACGCACAGCGGCACAGTCACGGCTGGAGACAGGGGGACCTCGGTGACTGTCGCAGATGCGAACGGACCGCAGAACGAGTCCAGCCAATCAGCGCACCCCGTTCGTGCCGGACTGCTACTCTCTGTGGACGTCACCCTGAAGGTCTGGGGTCTTGGGAAGCCCCCGCACAGCACCCTTAACGCGGACCCATTAAAGAAGAAGTGGCCCCCCGTGTCCCCTTTCTGGTGGTCTTTTTCGCTGTTGCTCCGCTGGCCTTTTTATGATTTCACTTTGCATTTACAGAACATCTTCGGCTCCAAAGTGCCTTCTGCTGTGACTGACAGCCGGGCGGCCACCATTTATGAATTCATGTACTCTGTCGTTAGGGGGGCGTCCCGTCCAGGGTCCAGCCCTTCTCTACACTGTCGGAACGGGACGTGCGAGACCCCTACGGACCCCCGAGGTAGCCTACCGCCCTAACACAGAAGAGAGAAGTTGACTAAAGAAGGAGAAATATCAAGGAGTCCAGCAGGGGGCAGCGCAAGCAGTGAGCCACGACGGACCACCGGAGCAGAGCCCTCAAATCAGGGGGACTGTGAAATGAAGCGCTCGCGGCTTTTTAACGCACTTCGGGGGTCTTTACCTGGCCGTAGGTCCTTGTTGAACCTTTGCTTGACGAGGCACCATTTCATTCTGGGACGGGGGTCTCATGACGTTGGCTCTTTGGGCTTTGAACAACTTCCTAATAAGTGGGGACTGTATGGTGGGCTACCAGCAGGACCGAACAGATGAAGAAGACCTGAACGTGGCCCGAGCCCTTTTAGAAATGAGAAGCCCCCCGGAATTTGACAAACCTGTGACCGTCGAGCCACTCACAGATCGAAATAAGTATATGGACCTTTCTGGGACCCTCGTGTGGAGGGGTCTTTTGGTTCACCCATCTTAAAATGCAGGGTGAAAGAAATCAAGAAGGTTTGGAGGTCAGACGAGACAACACCACAGTGGAAGGAGCCGAGTGAGCCGGTGGTCCCAAGTGCTCCACTTCCACACACCCACCCCGCCTGGACAGAAGCTGAACTGGGACTGACGCCCACAAAGGATGTCCAACGGCTCAAAAAAGGGACACCAAGAGTGACCAGAGGTGGTGCCAGGGCCACAGCGGTGGTGGACAGCCAAACAGGCAGTGGTGCCAGCGGACTGAACAGAGAGAGACGACGTGCTTGGCATGAAGTCCTAATAGGTCAAATGGCCCTCTCTGTGCTGCGGGATTTGATGCCAGTCAGACTGAGCACTGGCAGGGGTACGGTCTGGCCGATGGGCTGCTCAGGGCCAGTGTATGATGCCAGTCCTCTCCTGGGCATCTAGATTGTTTAAGCCTGGCAGCGCCATTTGTCATCGTGGTGTCACCGGCACAGGAAGTCAGTCTCCTGCGTTTATCGGCCACCGCCCTCGGTTTAAAGCCCCTTATCTGCTGATTGGTGCCCGCCTTTTGCTGTCTTTACTTTCTTCTTTCTCTTTATGGCCACGTCATGAAGCCCTGCCTTCCAGATGTCACCTATCAGCTACGATGGACCTCAGAGTCGGGGGCTGCTGTGGCTCGTTACTCACCCCGTTAGTGCCAGGCATGGCCATGAATTCAACGAAGCCCAGTGGCAGCTTGCACTGCCCGTCTGCCCCTCCATTGGCTTCTCTTTGGCCCCATGTCAGTTCTCCAGAGGTTTGTAAGCCACGGCTCATGAAAAGCTCACTAAGACAAGGAGAGTAAGAGGGGCAGACAGACCCCCACAAATCGAGCGGCCAGGGTGCCCCTTCAGAGCGACGCCAGTTTGGGTTCCCAAAAGCACATCTGCATGAAGGTTCAGAAAGGACCATATTGGTGAAACCCCAAAGGGTCCCTGGTTTTAGACGCCCAGGCATGGGGTCCTGCTCTGGAATCTTCTCAGTGCCCAGGGCACCAACGTCAGATAGAAAGCAAAGCTTTGCCAGGCAAAGGAGGAGCCCCAGGGCCCAGCAAGGACCACTAAAGACCCAGTGGCATGTGACCTGAATACACACCTGTGCACAGGGGGTCCGAGGCAGCATGCGAGGTGACACAAAGGCGCACATGAAGACCCCTGTGTGGCTGGTGGCTTCTCTGGCCCCTCACATGGTACATGTCCACTCTGTCGCCAATGCTGCCCAGGTGACGCCCAGGGTGCTGCCAGGGCAGGTAAGGGGGGACCCAGCGCCTGGCAGGTGCCCTTCCATCCCACCTGACTGACGCCATTCAAGCCGAGGTCGCTTGGCAAACATTTTATTGTGCACACAACTTGACGTTTTTACATCGCAGCCATTAATCAGTAAGAAAGTCTCGAGCCCCGAGTCCAAGGGGGTCCTCACGCCGCAGCGATGAAGAAGACCAGGCGGACAGAGTAGACCGTGTCCACCACGTACACCACCAGGTTGAAGAAGCTGAGGACGGCCACGACCACCCGGCCGTCCCAGGGGCACCCACTGCCGCAGTTGGCCGGTCGTGGGCTGGTGCCCCCGTGCGCCTTGTCGAAGCAGAAGATCGGCCAGATGATGGAAGCGGACGCATAAAGGGCGATGGCCAAGACGTTGTAGCCCATGAGGACCTTGTCGAAGGAAAAGGGGAAGTAGGAGATGATGCGGAAGATGGTGAAGAGCATGATGACGACGGCGAAGATGAAGCAGATGCAGTACACCGCCAGGCACCACTGCGTCCCAGGGCTGCGGGCGTAGTCGTTGATGGAGATGAAGATGATGCAGGCCACGAAGGACTCGAGAACTTTGAGCAAGCCCGGCACGGTGGTGAGGAAGCCGCTGATCTCGCCCGGCTTGGCCCGGGTCAGGCCCACCTCCACCGCGTAGGCGACGAAGCACAGGCACGACATGGCAGTGGCCGCCGCCTTGTACGAGTGGGCGCCCGCGCCGTTCAGGAACTCCACCGGGTAAATGATGGACGCCGTGAGCTGCATCAAGGTGGCCAGCATGGCGAAGGCCGTGGTGAAGTCGTCCCAGGAGATCGGGACCTTCTCCTGAAGTCCGAAGAGCTCGAGCAGCACGATCAGCACGGACACGGCGAAGCAGAAGCACCAGGAGAACATGCACCAGGCCCCGTAGGAGCCCGCATAGGCGCCGGTGCCGGCGCTGGCCACCAGGCTGAAGGCCACGCAGGACAGGAAGATCTCCAAGAAGCGCACGATGCCGATCGGGCTGCACGCCGACCTGTAGTTCATCCTGACGGCTTCCATCGGCTCGGCGGGCGTCAACTTGTCGCCAGGTGCGGAGGCGAAGGTGCCACCTCGACGGCTGCTCAGCTCTGCTGTGCTCTTTAACCCCCCGCACCCCGCCGCGCCCAGCTGCCACAACGGTGACTGTCGGCGACGTCGTTACACATTAACCTGTCCGGAAGAGCGCCCGGCAATCGACAAATGACGGTGCAGCGGGAACCCCGGGGGAAGTCCATGCGTCGGCAGGTGGCGCACTCGCCTGGGAGACATCGGAGCGCTCGCTCCGCCACCGGAGGTGTGGCGTCAGGTGAAAACTGGCGCAGATCTATAGCGCCTTCGCAAACTCTTCGGACCGGTCACTTTGTCACCTCGTGTCCCGGTGCCGCCTTCTGCTATCGTAGGCATTCGAGTCTCCCTCATCAAGTGACAGTCAACAGCCCAGAAGGACGAAGAGAAATGTCCTGTCATCTTGTAAACTTGTGCAGGGTCACAGGGGGGCTGCTGGAGCCGAAGGCAGCGAGCGCGGGGCGCAGGACGAGCCCACCACACACGAACAGCAGGGGACAAAAGTGGGGGACAGCACAGCGCCGCAGAGCCACCTGGGGGACAAGCCGCACACTCCTGAAGTAGGGGACGAGCCGCACACATCTACATAATTCGAAATGCCAAAGTATTACAGCGACACGATGAGCTAAACGCACGACTTTAAGGAAGGAACAATGGCTGTCCGGAATACAGCGGTGCAAAACCGAAAAAGAAGAAGAAAACAAAGAACCAAAAGAAACAGTTGGGAGAGACCTGGAAAAAACCGGGAGGGCTCTCCCCTCCACTTTCTCGTGTGGGGACGGATATTTGAGGAGTAGGGCGGCACGGTGGCGCAGCGGTTTGCATGTCCTCCCCGTGTCTGCGTGGGTTTCCTCCCACCGTCCAAAGACGTGCAGGTTAGGTCCCTCTTGTGTGTGTGTGTGTGTGTGTGTGTGTGCCCTGCGGTGGGCTGGCGCCCTGCCCAGGATTAAAGGAATTAAAGGAAAAGTGCGACTTCCGGTTAGCGGAAATAGCGCGAAATCTGCGTTTGGTACCTCAATGGTGTGTGCAGAATGTGCTGTAAGCGAAAGTGAACTCAGGTTTACACACACAGAGAGAGACACACACACACACACACACACACACACGCGCACACAGAGACACACACTCACACTGACACACACACACGGTATTTTCGGACTCCGGGAGTCTTAAACGCTGCGCTTCAAAGTCCCAACTTCGAGGGCTCTCCTGTGACAAACACGCAGACCTGGCACGGACATGCGCACTCGGCACCCCCCCCCGCCCCCCCCCCCCCCCCCCCCAAAGTAGCGTTCACATTCAAAGGTGTCCGCAAAACGCGAAGCGCCGGAGCGGGTGACGTGGGGCTGCAGGTTCCAAGCGCACCTCCCTGGTGTGCCCTCGTCAGAGGGGCGCTGCTCGATGTGCCAGTTGACAGAGTTAAGGAGTAAATGGCGTCCAGCAGGCCTCACCAGTGAAAGCCCAAGTCAGAGAGCTGCAGGGACGAGAGCGGACCTTCCTTGTGTTTGTGACTTTAGGACCAGCGTGACGTGACCTTCCTCATCTCCATGCTGACGGTGGGAAGATCACAGCAAATGCTCAGTCGCAAGGACCAGATTTTCATCTGCATGACAATATTTGCACAAAAAAACAGAAAGGGGACGACCCCCCCCCCCAACGAACAGACCGGTTCAGTCTATGGAGGCGTCGTTTTGTCCACCTGTGACCGATTCGCTTGACTGGACCTCAAGGTTGTCCACAGGGGAGCACCAGCCAAGTGTCCAGTCACAGATCTGACAAAGATGGTGGCACCACTAAAGGGTCCCAAAAGGGACAGCAGCCTCCTGAAGTCTGAAGTGGAAGACGTTTGGAAGAACCCCAGCTGTCCTAGAGCGCCGTCCCCCCAGCCACACTGAGCAATCGTGGGAGAAGACCTTAGAGATGGCGGAGCTCCACGCCAGCTGTCTGCAGATGGGAGAAACTGCCAGAAGGACCACCGTCACAGAAGCCCCTCCCTCAGCAAATGACACAAGGAAGCCCACTTGGAGTTTGCTAAAAGGCACCTGAAGGACCCTGTGAGGCACAAGACTGGCATCTCTGAGCTTTGGTGACAGTGTGTGATGGTGCCACACTCCCTCTTGAACCCGGACCGCCGAGATGAGCTGAACGATGAGGACAGTGGGTGGGCGCACAGACAGAGGGGCTCAGTAGTGCAGTAAGTAAGGAAGAAGAAATAAAAGTCAAAGTGATGGAGGAAATCAAAGGAGGTCAACATCTCACAGGAGGGACCCTTAAAATCGACGTCTCCTCTGCGTACCCCACACAGCAGATGAGGTGCCTTTGTAGGCCCGGCCCCTCGCGGTGCTCCTTCAGCTCCAGCTGCCTCTCCCTGGGACCCCCGAACTGCTCAGCCCCCCAGCGCCGGCCTTTTCCTTTCTCAGTCTTTCTCCGTTTTTCACAGGCTGCAGTGTGATTGGGGGACACGGGCACTGGTGATACCCCCATCTGGAGTCCTGGGTGTACAGTTTGGGTCTTCAGCCTACAAAATGGACACAGCAGCACAAGAAGAAGTCCAGAGAAGAGCAACTGGGCTGACTATGGGGGGCTACAGGGGGCGAGATATGAAGAAAGATAAAAAGAGCTGAGCCTTCACAGTGATGAAGAGGAGAACTGAGTGAAGAGTTTAAGATG